>NC_092739.1:129428408-130900908 GCF_047496795.1 Chiloscyllium punctatum | reverse complement strand
AACTCTATTAAGTTGGTAAGGCATGATCTCCCCCACACAAAACCATATTGCCTATCACCAATAAGCCCATTCCTTTCCAAAAATAAATAGATTTTATCCCTTAGTACCTTCTCCAGCAACTTTCCCACCACTGACGTCAGGCTCACTGGTCTGTAGTTACCTGGAATATCCCTACTCCCTTCTTGTACAGGGGGACAACATGAGCAATGCTTCAGTCCTCTGGCACTTCACCTGTGTTTAAGGATGCTACAATGGTATCTGTCAGGGCCCCACTATTTCCTCTCTCGCCTCCCTCAGTAACCTGGGATAGATCCCATCTAGTCCTGGGGATTTGTCCATCTTAATATCCTTTAGCTTACCCAACACATCTTCCCACCTTATATCAATGTGATTCAGAATAAATAAACATCTATCTCTAATCTCAACGTTCACCACCTCCCATTCCTCAGCAAACATTGATGCAAAGTAATCATTTAGAATCTCAGCCATTTTCTCAGGTTCGACACACAACCTTTCTTCCTTATCCTTTAGTGGACCAACCCTTTCTCTGGTTACCCTATTGCTTCTTATATAAGAATGAAAGGCCTTGGGATTCTCCTTAATTCTGCTCAAGTTTATTTTATGACCCCTTTTAGCCTGCTTGATCCCTCATTAAGATTGGTCTACTCTCTCGATATTCTTCCAAGGCCCGTTCTTAACTGCCTGGACCTTATGTGTGCTTCACTTTTCCTCTTGGCTCGTCGCACGATTTCTCCTGTCATCCACGGTTCATGAATCTTGCCTTTTTTATCTCTAAGGAGGATTACAGGTACAGATCTAGAATGACAAAGTGGGCTGAATGGCCTACTCTTATTCGATGCTTTTGTGACAAAAGTTTGTTTGGTCAGCCCAACTGAAATGAATTTGTTTGCTTTCACCCTGACTGTGCTTAAAGCTAGAGATTGCAATGGTTCTGTGATATAACTTGAAATGTGGCCTGACCTTTCATTTTCTGTTCATTGCACTGGACAAGGGTGTTGTTGTAAATAATAAATAAGAACACTGCAAGCAAGGTGGAATGACGTATTTGGGCTCTGGGGAATCTCTGGCTGCCTTCTGAATAATTCAAACGCACTTGAAGTTCAGATGAAATGTTGACAAATATAAAGTTGCGTGGAATAGTCGTAGCCTAACAGTCTAGCTTAGCTGTTTCCAACAGGACATTTTCATAATTCTTTCAGTAAGCATCTGTCACCTGCACAGATAAATGGTTCACTTAGCTGAATTTAAAACATCACTCAGTGTTTACAGATGCTTTCAGACAATTCTGCTGGTGTGACCTTAGTCTAAGGTTGGGAGATGCACATTTAGAGTGAATTGGAATTCATGCTGTTGCTATGTTACAAAGCAGCTGAGTTCCTGAATTTTGTTGCACCCATATGTTATTACAATAATAAATATGATGGAAGATTGAGGTACTATCAGCAATAATTTACTTTTCTGCAAGTTGTTAAGTCATTTTGAAAGTTGTTTTCCTGTACTTTATTGTCATTTTGCTCTCTACCTTGAAGTATTCCTTTTAACCAAAATGATAACATTCAGATGTGAGAGAAGGCTACATTCAAATTTTGTGCGAAGATTTGTAGCTCGGGTGCTCATTGTTGTGGTTCTGTTCGCAAGCTGGGAATTTGTGTTGCAGACGTTTCGTCCCCTGTCTAGGTGACATCCTCAGTGTTTGGGAGCCTCCTGTAGTGGACAGGTGGAACTGACAACCGGAAGCGACAGATTCAAACCACTACAAACGCCAGAGGAAAGATCACAGAAGCACTTCACAGGAGGCTCCCAAGCACTGAGAATGTCACCTAGACAGGGGACGAAACGTCTGCAAACCAAATTCCCAGCTCAACTAGCAGAACCACAACGAAGGCTACATTTTTAAGACAAATGTTTACACTTCTCAACTACTGTAATGAAATATGTTATTAAGATTACAACTACAAAACAATTACAAGATTTTACATTGATTGCTGCAGTATGTGTGCCACAGTTATAAAGGATTACGCTTTCTACTTGGATTAGAAAAGTATTCTTTGCTAACATGATTCCTCCTTGCTGTAATGATGTGAACTCTGCCGTGAGGCACTAAGGAAGGATTAGGCAAAAGTGAGGACTGCAGCTGCTGGAAACTAGAGTTTAAATCAGAGTGGTACTGATGAAGGGCTTTTGCCCAAAACGTCAATTTTCCTGCTCCTCGCAGGCTGCCTGACCTGCTGTGCTTTTCCAGCACCACTCTGATCTAAACTAAGGAAGGATTGTCATTTTGCAGCTAATTTTGATAAAGTCACCGGTACAGGGCAGACAATTATCATAGGATCCCTACAGTGCAGAAAGGGTCCATTCAGCCAATCAAATCTACAATGACCCTCCTAACAGCATCCCATCCAGACCTACCTCACCACTTAGGCTAAGCCAAGTAGCCTGCCCATCCATGGACACTACAGAGTGATTTCACATGGCCAGTCCACCTAACTTGCATATCATTGGACTGTGGGAGGAAACTGGAGCACCCGAACAAAACCCATGCAGACACAAGGAGAATGTGCTAACCCCACATAGGCAGTCACCCAAGGAATTGAAGCTGGGACCCTAGGCAATAGTGTAAACCACTGAGCCACCGTGTGTCATGAGAGCCTGAGACAGTTTCAGTGCCAGTTTACAGAAGTAATGCATTCCCAAACTAGGTGCTAGACAAGAGGAGAGTGCCTGGAGCGCATGAGGTAGTGGTGGAGCAATCAATTCTTGAAATGACCTCCCTGTACAAGCTCTGGCTCTGAGTTCACTGCAGATGCGTTCCTGCCTGTCAGCTTTTGAAGCTCCTGGTTATTATGGAAGGGTCTTAATCATAAGTTGGCCATTGCAGCTTCTATTCAAAGTGGGACTGGAGTGTAAGGAACAATTCACCACCCACCTTACTTCTTTCAACTCTCACCCCATCTTGTTCAGTGCTAACAGTCTGCCTGCATTATTTATGTAAGTCAAATTATGTTCATTCGTATTTGTTGGAAGATCCCTGGGCAGTGTATTAGAGGACTGAGACAATGTGCTTCCATCTACTTCTCCTTTTCACTGTTCCTGCTGACTTTAATGTTCTCTCGGTGTAACAAAGAGGAAAATTGCTCTACTTTCTTCTGAACAGTCAACAGGCAGAGTAGCCAAGGAAAATATTGCCTCTTTCTCATGCATACACTGAGAGAAAAATAAGTTAATACTAGACAGACAACATGGTTTTGTCAAGGGAGGGTTATTTCTGATAAATTAAATTGAGTTCTTTATAGATTAGATTACTTACAGTGCGGAAACAGGCCCTTCAGCCCAACAAGTCCACACCGCCCCGCCGAAGCACAACCCACCCATACCCCTACATTTACCCCTTACCTAACACTACGGGCAATTTAGCATGGCCAATTCACCTGACCTGCACATCTTTGGACTGTGGGAGGAAACTGGAGCACCCGGAGGAAACCCATGCAGACACGGGGAGAATGTGCAAACTCCACACAGACAGTCGTCCAAGGCTGGAATCAAACCTGGGATCCTGGTGCTGTGAGGCAACAGTGCTAACCACTGAGCCACCATGCCGCCCTTTAATGAGGTGACAAATGCAATGGATGAAAGTAGTGCTATGGATATGGTATTTTTGAATTGTCAGAAAGCATTTGATACAGTGCCAGATGGCAGGTCAGTTAGCAAATTGGAAATATTTGGGATTGGTGGGTCCTTGGCAGCATGCATTAGAAGTTAGATAAAAGATTTGAAACAGGGAAAGTAGATGGGCCTTTGTCAGACTGGAGATGAGTTGAACATAGAACATAGAACATGGAAAAGTACAGCACAGAACAGGCCCTTTGGTCCACGATGTTGTGCTGAGATTTAATCCTAATGTAAAATATAGTAACAACCTACTCACCCCTCAACTCACTGCTATCCATGTGCATGTCCAGCAGTCGCTTAAATGTCCCCAATGACTCTGCTTCCACCACCAACGCTGAAAATGCATTCCATGCATTCACAACTCTCTGTGTAAAAAAAACCTCTGACGTCTCCTTTGTACCTTCCTCCTAATATCTTCAAACTATGACTTCTCGTACCAGTCAGTCCTGCCTTGGGGAAAAGTCTCTGGCTATTGACTCTATCTATTCCTCTCATTATTTTGTACACCTCTATCAGGTCTCCTCTCTTCCTCCTTCTCTCCAGAGAGAAAAGTCTGAGCCTATTCAACCTTTCTTCAGAAGGCAAGCCCTGCAGTCCAGGCAGCATCCTGGTAAACCTTCTTTGCACCCTCTCCAAAGCCTCTGTATCTTTCCTATAGTAGGGTGACCAGAACTGGACACAATATTCCAAGTGTGGCCTCACCAGGGACTTGTAGATCTGCAGCAAAACCTCACGGCTCTTAAACTCTATCCCCTTGTGATGAAAGCCAAAATGCCATATGCTTTCTTAACAACCCTATCCACTTGGGTGGCAACTTTGAGGGATCTATGTACTTGCACACCTCTGTTCCTCTACACTGCCAAGAATCCTGTCTTTAATCTTATATTCAACATTGAAGTTCAACCTTCCAAAATGCATCACTTCACATTTATCCAGGTTGAACTCCATCTGCCATTTCTCAGCCCAGCTCTGCATCCTGTCTATGTCATGCTACAGCCTGCAGTGGCCCTCTATACTATCGATGACATCTCCAACCTTTGTGTCATCTGCAAATTTACCAACCCACCCCTCAACCTCCTCATCCAAGTCATTTATAAAAACTACAAAGAACAGAGGCTCAAATACAGAGCCCTGCAGGACCCCACTCAACACTGACCTCCAGGCAGAATATGTTCCATCTACAACCCTTCTCTGCCTTCTTGTCAGCCAGCCAATTCTGAATCCAGATAGCCAAATCTCCCTGTATCCCATACTTCCTGACTTTATGAATGAGCCTACCATGGGGAACCCTATCAAATGCCTTACTGAAATCCATATACACCACATCCTCTACTCGACCGTCATCAACCTATCTTTACACCTCCTCAAAGAACTCAATAAAATTTGTGAGGCATGACCTGCCCCTCTTAAAGCCATGCTGACTGCCTTTAATCACACTATGCTTTGCCAAATAGTCATAAATCCTTTCCCTCAGAATTCTTTCCAAAACTTTGCTGACCACAGACATAAGACTGACTGGTGTGTAATTGCCAGCGATTTCCTTATTTCTCTTTCTTGAAAAGAGGAACTACATTCGTCTCCTTCCAATCCTCCAGTATGACTCCCGTGGAGAGTGAGGAGGCAAATATCCTTGCCAGCGGCTTAGCAACCTCCTTTCTCGCTTCCCAGAACAGCCTGGGATAAATCTGGTCTGGCCCTGGGGACTTATTTTTTGACTGGTACACCTTCTCTCATCTCCTTACCCCAACTCCCGCACACCAGACCTACCCATTGTCAGCCACTAATAGTCCCCATTAGTAGACATTGGTTCTCCCTGGCTGACCTTTACCCATTCCTTTGTCTGTTCAACTGTTATATGGAGGTGCCGGTATTTGATGGGGTAGACAAGGTCACAAGTCACACGATACCAGGTTATATAGTCTAACAGGCTTGTTTGAAATCATAAGCTTTTGAAGCACTGCTCCTTCATCAGGTGAAAGTGGCTTCATCTGGTGAAGGAGTAGCGAGGCGAAATCATGTGATTTCAAATAAACCTGATGGACTCTAAACTGGTGTCTTGTGACTTCTGACTTTGCCCAACTGTTGTTCTTTCTCTGTGTTCCATCTCTACCTATTGTCTACTCCAACTCGCACCCACCCACCACACTTCTCCCAACCCCTCCAACCCAGCCCCACATGCCAACTTTTTCCTAGCTACATTCAGTTCTGAAAAATGGTCACTGGATCTGAAACATGATCTCTGCTTTCTCTCCACAGATGTTGCCAGACCTGCTGAGTTTCTCCAATAATTTCTGATGCTGTTTCTGATTTCCAGCACCACAGTTCTTTGTTTTTTTTTAGTTTCTCCATAAGACTCCATTCTTTGCTCCTTTCTTCCTGAGGTTAAAGAGTGATTTCAGCTGTTATCCTAAGAACACTATGAATGTGTTAATTCCTCTTTTACCTTCAAGTGGGACCATCTTGCAAATCTTCTAATGAGAGAAATAGAGGAAAAAGTCATAAAATCACCCAGATATGGAAACAGACCCTTTGGTCCAACTAGTCCATGCCAACCCTATTCCTAAACTAAACTAGTCCCACCTGGCTGTGTTTGGCCTATCTCCCTCCAAACCTGTTCTATTTATGTACTTATTCAAATGTCTTTTAAATCGTGTAATTATAACAGCATCCACCACTTCTTCTGGCAGTTCATTCCATATATGAACCACTGTCTGTGTAAAAAAGTTGCCCCTCATGTCCTTTTTAAATCTTTCTCCTCTCACCTTAGGTTTTGACCCCCTCATTTTGAACTATCCCATCTTAGGGAAAAGACTCCTCCTATTCATCTTATCTATGCCTCCCATGATTTTATAAGCATCTATAAGGTCACCCCTCAAACTACACTGCAGTGAAAAAGTTTCAGCCTATTCAGCCTATCTTTATAACTCAAACCTTCCTTTCCTGGTAGTTTTTTTTTCCTGAACTCTCTCCAATTTAATAAGATCCTTCCTATAGCAGGGTGAGAGAACTGTACACAGAACACCAAGAGGTCTCACCAACCTCATCGTGACATCTCACTCAGGTTTGAACAATGAAGTCAAGTGTGCTAAATGCCTTCTTAACCACCCTGTCTCCATGTGATGCAAACTTCAAAGAATTATGTTTAAAAAAAAATCACACAACGCCTGGTTATAGTCCAACAGGTTTATTTGGAAGCACTAGCTTTCAGAGCATTGCTTCTTTATCGGGTGGTAATGGTTCCACAACCACCTCATGAAGGAGCAGCGTTCCAAAAGCTAGTGTTTCCAAATAAACCTGTTGGACTATAACCTGGTGTTGTGTGAGTTTTAACTTTGTCCACCCCAGACCAACACCGGCTCCACCAAATCAAAGAATTATGTACCTGAACCCTAAGCCTCTCTGTTCTACAACAGTACCCAGGGCCCTACCATTAATTGTGAGTCCAGCCCTTGTTTGTTTTACCAAAATGCAATACCTTGCATTTATCCAAATTAAATCCATTTACCACTCCTCAACATATTCACCCAATTGATCAAGAACTGTTTGTAATCTTAGGTAATCCTCTTCACTGTCCACGATGCCACCCTTTTTTGTGTTACCCACAAACTTACTAGCGATGTCTCCTAAATTTTCATTCAAGTTCCTTGTATGAGTGACAAATAAACGTGGACCCAGTACTGAAGCCTGTGGAACACTGTTGGTCACAGGCCTCCAGTCCAAAAAACAATCCTTCATCACCAGTCTCTGTCTTCTACTGTCAAGCCAATTTTATATCTGGTTGGCAAGCTCTCCCTGAACTCCATGTGGTCTAACTTTACTCATCAAAACCTTATCAAAGGCTTTATAAAATCCAAGTAAACAATACCTGCCACTCTGACCTCATCAATTTTTTTGGTTACCCCCTCAAAAAACTCAATCAAGTTTGTGAGACATGATTTCCTTTGCACAAAGCCATGTGCCTATCCCTAATCATGTCCCTGCATTTCCAAATGCATGTAAATCTTATTTTTCAGAATCACCCCAAAACTTGCCAATGTCAGACTCACCAATTTACAGTTCCCAGGCTTCACCTTACAGCCTTTCATATGTAAATGTACATCATTAGCCACCCTCCAGTCCTCCAGTACCTAGATGATGCAAGGGTGGGAGGGGAAAGATTTGAAAGGGACCTAAGGACAACTTTTTCACGCAGAGTATGGAATGAGTTGCCAGAAGTGCTGGAGGCTGGTAACAACAATTAAAAGGCACCCGGAATAGAAAGGGCTGGGAGGGATTATGAGTCTAATACTGGCAAATGGGGCAAGAACAATTAAGGACAGTTGACCTGTTTCCATGTTGCACAACTGTACAACTCTATGAGTCTATAAATATTTCTGATAGGTTCCTGCAATTTCTTCCCTAATTTCCCACAATGTCCTTGGATGCATTTGATCAGGTCCCAGAGCTTTATTTACCTTTATATTTTCTAAGGTGTCTAGTATTTTCTTTTCTGTGACATGAACTATTTTCAAAACATTTATTTCCCAAGTTCTCTAACCTCCATTTCTCCTCAGTAAAAACTGACATGAAATATTCACTTAGTATCTCTCCCACCTCCTGAGGTTCAACACAAAGGCGATCTTGTTAATCCTTAAGAGGCCCTGTTTTCTCTCTCTAGTTGCTCTTTTGCACTTGATGTACTTATTGAATCTCTTTGATTATCCTGAACCTTATCTGCCAAGGCTATCTCTTATCCCCTTGATGCCATCCTAATTTCCCTCTTAAGAAAACCCCTATACCCTTATACTCTTCAAGAGATTCATTGATCCCAGTTGTCTATATCTAATACATGACTCTTTCTTATCCCTGTCCAGAGCCTCAATATCTTTATCCATTCATTTCTCCATATTCTTACCAGCCTTACCTTTCACTCTAACAGTAATATAAAATCCTCTGCATTTTAGTTATCACACTTTTGAAAGCTGTCCACTGGTCAGAAATCCCTTTACCTGCGAAAAGCCTACTCCAATCCACTTTTGAAAGTTCCTGTCTCATGTCATCAAACTTCGCCATCAATCTTTAACTTTAATGGAAGTCCTATCCTTTTTCATAACGATTTTCAAGCTTATAGAATTATAGTAACAGGTCTCAAAGTGTTTCCCTTGTTATGGAACAGACCAGACCCCCTCAAAATAGTTGAAGATATAGTCCAGAACCTATTTTTTCTCGTTGTTTTAAGCAGGTGTAAGTGGATATTCCAGGAGTGAAGCAGCTGGCCCAACCACTCACTTTCAAACAAAACAGAATTTATTTTGCATATGAACCAAGGAAAACTGAATTTGGAATAACATAATTATTTGAAAATCCAATCAATATTATCACAACTGTTCTAAGTAACTGCAACAATCCCCATAAACACCTCTTGGCAAAAAAGTTAAAATCAAACACAGGGTCTGACAGGAGTCATAGAGTCATAGAGATGTACAGCATGGAAACAGACCCTTCGGTCCAACCCATCCATGCTGACCAGATATCCCAACCCAATCTAGTCCCACCTGCTAGCACCCGGCCCATATTCCTCCAAACCCTTCCTATTCATATACCCATCCAAATGCCTCTTAAATGTTGCAATTGTACCAGCCTCCACCATTTTTGCATCCTGTAAAGCAATTTGTCCACATCCAATAAGATGGCCCAGGAAGGTGACTTGGGCTTTGACACATTCCCTTTTCGTCAGGTTTACCACCAAGCCTGCCTCCCAAAGTTGATCGAACAATTCCAATAAATGTTGTAAATGTTCCTTCCAGGTGTGACTAAAAATCACTAGGTCATCTATAAATATGACACAATTGGGTAATCTGGAAATGACCGTACTGGTTAGTCACTGAAATGTGGCTGGTGCATTTTTCATACCAAATGGCATAACTTAATTCATAAAGTCCATTCAGCGTTATGAAAGCTGAAATTGTCTTTGTTCTTTTGGACCAAGGTACCTGCCAGTATTCTTTGAGCAAGTCCAACTTAGAAATTTCAATTGCTTGTCCTACTTTTTCAACACAGTCTTCCAAACATGGAATCAGGTATGCATTAGTCTTTGTAACTGCATTGACTTTGCGATAGTCCACACATAACCGTTGGGTACCATCTGATTTTGGCACCAATACTATGGGTGAGCTCCAGTCACTGTAACTCACTTCAATTATGTCATCTTAGAGAATGCATTCAATCTCCTTTTGAAACTGTGCCACCTTGAGAGGGTTATGTCTATAAGGATGTGGTTTCATTGGAACAGCATCTCCTATATCTACATCATGCTTAATTAGGTTAGTATTTCCCAGCTTATTTCTACATATCTCCCCATGTAATAGTAATAACTCTTTCAGGTCATTTCAATTTTTGTCTGAAAGGTAACTCAATAATTTATCACAATTTTTGACAGCTTCATCATTGTCAAATTTAATTTTAGGAATATCCAATTCAGAATCCTGTGAACATGGTTCTTCCCTCTGTGTTGTTGCCAATAACACAGTCTCACAGCTTTCCTTCCCCGTCAAAATACCTTTTCAGCATATCCACATGACACACTCTGTGAGATTTCTTTTTGTATGGAGTTCTTATCAAATAGTTCACCTTATACAATAGCATTTTGACTTGATAAGGTCCACTAAACCTTGCTTTTAAAGGTTCACTATCACTGGAAGTAGCATTATCACATTATCTACAATAGCAAGATTGCCTGCTTTTGATTTCTTGTCTGCTTCCCGTTTCATTTTGTGCTGTGATACTTTTAAATGGTGTCTAGTCAACTCCGTCACTCTATTTAATTGTTCCCTAAAATTTGACACAGAGTCTCTGAATTCTGACTTACCAATTTCTCTTTAATCAATGTTAATAGTCCTCTCACTTCATGCCCAAAACTAATTTAAATGGACTGAATTTGGTTGATTCATTTGGTGCGTCACTGATTGCAAAAAGTACAAATGCTATTTCCTTCTCCCAATCATCTGGATAGTCTTGGCTGTAAGCCCTCAACATGGTCTTTAATGTCTGATGCCATCTCTCTCGCACTCCCTGCGATTCTGGATGGGACGCAGTAGATTTGAATGGTTTTCCTCCTAAGATGTCCATAACTTCCTTGAATAGTTTTGATGTAAAGTTTGATCCTTGATCTGATTGTATCTCTGTGGGTAATCCATATCTAGTGAAAACTTTGATGAACTCCTCGATAACCCTTTTAGCTGTGATATTATGTCATGGAATAGCCTCTGGAAATCTAGTGGACACATCCGTTATTGTTAACAGATACTGATTCCCACTTTTTGTTTTACATAGGGTTCTACACAATCAATTAAGACTCTTGTGAAAAGCTCCTCAAATACAGGAATAGGTATTAAAGGTGCAGGTTCTATTACTGCCTGTGGTTTTCCAGTTACCTGGCATAAATGACATGCCTGGCAAAATGCAACTACATCCTTGTGCAGTCCAGCCCAGTACAAATGTTTTTGTATTTTAGCTTGAGTTTTTTCACCCCTAAGAGACCCCCTACTGGTAATTCACGCGCCACCTACAACACCTCCATTCTACAATCCACTGGCAATACAACTTGATGAATGACTGCCCATTTCTCATCTGCCTGAATATATGATGGCCTCCATTTCCTCATTAAGGCATCATTCTTGAGATAGTAGCATTCATGGATACATCTAGATTATACTTCCATATATGCTTTTTGATTCAATTGGTTTAGTTTCTCATCTTTCTACTGTAATTCAGTTAATTTCTCTGAACTAACAATGTCTGCTTTGTCATCTATTTGCCTCCTGTTTTGTGTCATCCATTTGATCAAACTTCAACTTTATTATCTGTACTCTGTGATCTCTCCTGTTTCAACTGGTGCCTTTATGACCTAATTGCCACACAGTTAGGAAAAATCCCAGGATGTGATTCCTGCCATAGTCCAGTTGCCTGAGTTTCCACTGGCTTTTCAACCACAGTAGGCATACTCCTACCTGTGGATTGAAGAGTGTGGTGCTGGAAAAGCGCAGCAGGTCAAGCAGCATCCAAGGAGCAGGAGTGTCTGAAACGTCGACTCTCCTGCTCCTCGGGTGCTGCCTGACCAGCTGTGCTTTTCCAGCACCACACTCTTCGACTCTGATCTCCAACATCTGCAGTCTTCACTTTCTCCTACCTGTAGGCCAGCTATATCAATAGCAAGGGCAAATTGTATTCTTGGAGCTGAGTGTTTTCCCAATACTCCTACCATGACTTCTCCACTCTTCACTGGACTCTCTAACCTCACTTTACATAAATAAGTGCTTCTTGTCTGACCGTGAATTCCCGAAACAAGTACCTTTTCTGGCACAGACCTTCAGAAGTATATATCTGATCATCTTTCGACATCAAAGCTTGAGAGGATTCTGTGTATCTTAGTATTATAACCTCTTTATTTGCTGCTCCTGGCCAATGTGAGTAATCTTTACCATCGCAGGTAATGGCTTATGAAGACCTGACACTTCCTTCTTAACCAACCTCTGAGCAGCTTGTACATTCTGATATAGCTTTCTAGCCTCCACTGTGCTTTCAGTTACCACTCAAACAAAATTCATTGGCTTATCCTGTTTTCCTACATTTGGCTTCCTAGTGCTTTTCCTAACCCACCAACACTATGATTTCACATGGCCTACTTTATTGCAGTGAAAACACTGGAGGTTTTTAGCGTCTCTTTCCTTATAAGGAGTTTCCTTTTTACCCAGTGGTAAGTTATCCTTATGATCTTTACCAAGAAGAAAGTGAGGACTGCAGATGCTGGAGATCAGAGTTAAGAGTGTGGTGCTGGAAAAGCACAGCAGGTCAGGCAGCATCCAAGGAGCAGGAGAATCAACCTTTTGGGCCTAAGCCCTGCATCAGGAATGAGGCTTGTGTGCCAGGGGGTCTGAGAGATAAATGGGAGGGGAGTGATAAATGAGGTGAAGGTAGCTGGGGATTGGATAGGTAGATGAAAGTGGGGGTGAAAGTGATATGTCAGAGAGGAAAGTGGAGCGGATAGGTGGGAAGAAAGATGACAGGTCAAGAGGGCAGTGCTGAGTTGGCGGCTTTGCACTGGGATAATGTTGGGAGAGGGGAAATGAGGAAACTAGTGAAATCCACATTGATTCCATGTGACTGTAGGGTCCCAAGGCGGAAAATGAGGCTTTCTTCCTCCAGGCATCGGTCGCTTAGGGTTTGGCAATGGAGGCGGTCCAGGGCCAGCCTGTCCTTGGCAGAGCAGGAGGGGGAGTTGAAGTGTTCAGCCAATGGGCAGTTCGGTTGGTGGGGGCGGGTGTCCCAGAGATGTTCTCTGAAATGATCTGCAAATTGGCGTCCTGTCTCCCTGATGTAGAGGAGACCATATCAGGTGCAACAGATACAGTAGATGATGTTGGTGGAAATATAGGTAAATTTCTCTTGATGTGGAAGGATCCTTTGAGGCCTTGGACAGAAGTGAAGGGAGTGGTGTGGTGTGGGTGCAGGTTTTGCACTTCTTGCGGTAGCAGGGGAAGGTGCCAGAAATAGGGGTGCTTGGCTGGTGAGGGGTGTGGATCTGACAAGGCAGTCGCAGAGGGAACACAGGGCGCCATCTTGCAGATCATTTCAAATTGCTTTTTTTTTTGTTCTTTTTCTCTTCTGCTTTTAATCATAATTCAAACAGTTTCATTTCATTTGCCCTTTCCTTTTCTTCTGCCTCCAACTTAAGCTGCTTCATTCTCAATTGAATTTTAGCCACCTCCAAAGATTCTGTGGCCATTTCCAGCCAACTGAGCTGAGCTATTGCTGTAATTATATCTCTTTTCTTCATGGAAGGAGACAGGTCCAACTCCAGATTGTCTGTGAAGTCCAGCAGCTTACCCTTATTCACCTTCCTAAGGCCCCAAAGTCACTTCTCCCTGGAAAACTCTTGGTGACTGAAAGCGCCCTAACTACATCAAGTTCTGTTCAAACCAACCAAACTCAACACCTGGAACAAAAGACACAAACACCTATCACTTGCTGCCTTCGAGTCTAGCAACCCATTCCCAATTTGGAACTATAGAACAGACCAGATCCCCCTCAAAACATTTCAAGAAGGTAGCCCAGGCCCTAACTTTTCTAGCTGTTTTAAGCAGGTGTGGGGTGGATATTCCAGGAAGGATGCAACCAGCCCAACCACGCAGTTTCAAACAAAGCAGCATTTATTTTACACACAAGCAAAAGAAAAACGAATAACATAACTATTTGAAAACCCAATTGAATGATGCTGTTCCAAACTCCTGCAAGAATCCCCATAAACAACCCTTGGCAAAAAATATAAAATCAAATAGAGGGTCTTATAGGAGCGAGAGAGATGGCAGAGAGATTCAGCAGGGGACACCTTCCATGCAGCTGTTTCTTTGACCAACAGCCTCACAAAACTGACTGCTTGCTCTGAACAGCCAGACCAAACCAGAGAAAAGGCGAGCTGTCCATTCCCCTTTCATTGAACAAGTGTTTTCTTTTAAGCTCAAAGGCTTCTTCAAGTAGATAAACACAAACATCTTGGTAACTCTGCCCCATATAACGCATTTGAAAAAAGCCAAGGACAACACAATCTTGTTAAAGGAGCAGCATTGTCACATCCTAGCAACACTTCAGTCACTTGCCTTGCCTTACTTCCCAAGAGAAGGTAAAATGTTGCTCTTTCTCGAGTAGGTATGTTTACATATAGATAAAGAACATTTTCTTGAACACTTTTAACAAATTCCTCACCATTCAAGCCCTTAACACTGTGGCAGTCCCAGTCAAATTTGTAACATTAATACCCCCTACTATGACAGTCCTATTATTCTTACATACATCTGAGTTCGCTCTACTAATTTACTCCTCACTTTCCCACTGACTATTGGGTGCACTATAGAACAATCTCATCAAGGTGATCATCCCTTCCTTATTTCAAAGTTCTACCCATTCAGCTTCACTGGACGATCCTTCAAAAAGCAAAAAAGCTAAGTCAAGTAAAGGAAGAGCACAAAACCAAAAAGGAACTCAAATTAGAAGATAAGTAACAGTGGAGTAAACTGATACATTAATGCTGTAGCATTTACCAGGTTATTTATTCTGCAGGTTGTAGAGCTCTGGAAGCATTCAGGCTCCTGCACCTAGGGCTTGTCTGCTCCATCCATTTTTCCTTTCTTTTCTTTGCTTATTTTTAATCTTTACTTTTACATTTTACTTACCTTCTTATGGAGAGCAGTGAAGTCAATGGCGATGACAATGACAGTGGCAGGGTGGGTCCTGTGTGGTGCTGGCAGAGGCAGAGGTGAGTTTTTAGATTCCTGGCAGCAGCAGAGTCAAGTCTGAGCCCAGCCCAGGATCCGGTCGCATTGGCCGATGCTGCGTCAGTGAGGTTGGCCGAGAAGGCAGAGTCATGTTTGGCTCAGCCATGGGTTCCGGCAGTATCAGTGTCAGTGCCGGCAGCTTTTTGATGTCAGCAAGGACACATGGTGGTAGTGGTTCAGTGGAGATGAGATGGCGCCAAAGGATGGTGACATGTTTCCAGCAGCGGCAACGCACAGTGAAGGGCCTTGACACTGGCTGGCTACTTCATACTGGGGGTGGGAGGAGAGCCTGGATTCAGGCCCATGGCTAAGCACTTAAGGAGATGGATTGTAAGGTTGAACATTTCTTTATTTTCTGCCTTTGCATTCTATAGTTTTCTGTGTTTCAAGATGATACTGGAGCATGCAACATTCCTCACTGTATTTGTAGCAATATATATGTGACAATAAATAAATCAAATCAATCAAAGTGTACAACATAGTTCTGAAGAAGTCATACATCTAACATTCTGTTTATTTCCTATTCCAGCATCCACAGTATTCCTTTTATTTGTGCCCTGAAAAATCTTACATTGTTCAACAAATTATCCTCTTATTCGTCTAACTTCCAATGAGTACAGACCCAAATTTACCAACATTTCTTCATAAGACAGTACCCCCACACCCAGAATCAACATGATGAATCATTTTTGTACTTACTGCAATGCCGGTATAGTTTCTCTTAGATTTCTAGGTGTGTTCTGATTAGTATGATGTATGATATTAGACCTTCTATTTTATACTCTATTCCATTTAAAATAAAGGCTAACTGTTTGTTTACTTTCTCTATTATCCGTTGAACTTGAAATCTCACTTTTTATGATTCATGCACAAGAATCCCAAATTGCTCTGCTTTCTGCAATCTTTTTCATCCAAACAAGACTCAGCTCTTTTATTGTTCCTATAAAAGTGTACAATTTCAACATTTCCCACATATGTTTCATATGTCAAATTTTTGCCCATCGACTTGACCAATTCCTGTGTAGATTCTTTGTCTCCTCCTCACTACTTTCCTCACCAATTATTTTTGTGTCATCTGCACACTTGGCTCCAGAACATTCAGTTCCTTTATCCAAGTCATAATAGTGAATTATAATTAATTGTGGCCTTAGCATTGATCTCTGTGGCACTCCATAGTAAAAGGTAGCCATTCAGAAAATGCTCCCTTTACTCCAACTCTCTGTCTTCCGTCAGTTAGCGAATCCTCTATGTATTTAATACGTTACATCGAAAACCATGGGTTCTTATTAAGTCGCCTTATGTGTGGTATCTTGTGAAACACCTTTGAAAATCTATTGGTTCACTTGTTTCTATCCTGCTTGTTACCTCTCAAAGAATTCTAATAAATCTTTGAGAGATGATTATATTATATCTTCCTAAATACTCTGCCATTACATCCTTTATAATCGACTAACGTTTTCCTAATGACACATGGCTATTTATTGTCTCCCTCACGTTTTGACTGGTGGTTTTGCAGTTCTCTGGGACTTTTGCAGAATCTAAGAAATCTTGTAAAGTTACTCCCTCTGCAGCTATTTTCTTTAAAATCCTGGAGTGCACCCCGTCAGATCCAGGGAATTTATCAGCCTTGAGCAGTGTTCGGTTCCGAAGTTAATTTTGGAGATTTGTATGTTTTTTTGGCGAATAAAGCTGTGACATTGACCTGGAATGTGTTGGCATTGCTAAAAGAACAAAGCATTTTTATTATTGTTACACAAAACCAATGTGCAGAAGCACGATTTCAGTACAAAGCAAAACCATTTCTGTCTATTGCAATTGTGCAATTGTAATGCTGCAAATTCTCTACCAGGTTTATCTATTCTAATTCCATTTCCCTGTTCTTTCACAGGTGTACAAGTGATTAACTCCTCTTAACTAAATTAGATTCTATCCGCATTTTCAGTGCGGTAATGCATATTGAATGTTATTGAATGAAGAAAATACTTTCCAATTTTGTTGCTTTATAATTTTAGGACTACTCCTAAGTTTGTAACATTAATATTTATTGCTATTCTTTCAGAGCCTCCAATTGGTCAGATGCATCCACCTCATGGCAGTGTGACTCCTCAAAAGAATGGCAATCTGCTGGTGATCATCGTGGTCTCCATTGGTGCAGTTACTGTTGTCGTGGTCATTGTTGTTGCTGTTATCTGCACCCGTCGATCTTCAGCACAGCAACGCAAGTATGTTTGGATTTTATTGTCTAATTTGTCTTATTTCACTTCATTGTAACTTCTGAGGGAGGTCACTTGGCACCTCAATGAATGTGAACTGACTGTTAGGAGACTGACTCAGCCATCCAGGCGAAAGTGAGGACTGCACATGTTGGAGATCAGATTCAAGATTAAAGTGGTGCTGGAAAAGCATTGAAGGTCAGGCGGCATCCAAGGAGCAGGGAAATTGACATTTTGGACAAAAGCCCTTCATCAGGAATGAGGCTGGGAGCCTCCAGGGTGGAGAGATAAATGGGAGTGGGGTGGGGCGGGGGAGAAGGTAGCAAAGAGTACAATAGGTGGATGAAAGTGGAGGTAATGGTGATAGGTCAGAGAGGAGGGTGGAGCGGATGGATGGGAAGGGAGATTGGCAGGTAGGACAGATCATGAGGACGGTGCTGAGCTGAAAGGTTGGAACTGGGGTAAGGTGGGGACAGGGGAAATGAGGAAACTGGTGAAATCCACATTGATGCCCTGGGGTTGAAGTGTTTTGAGGTGGAAGACTCAGCCATCTACAGATTAGGGTTGAATTCCCATTTTGGATTGATTTTGATTTTTTCATTCACGGTGATGGTAAAGTTACTGCATAGAAAGTTTAGCACTGTAATGGGTCATTGAGCCTGTCAACATATATACTCCACACCAATCTCATCCTATCTAACACGCTCTTGCCTTTGTTTGCAAGGTTACATACCTTTGTTTCAGCTGAAAACTGTTTAGCTGTGGCCCTGTTATGTCAGGAATAATTGACCAAGGTTCTTGAATATTATTTAAGGAGGGTCTGGTAGATGTGATTGTTTAGGCAACTATAGATATTTGTCCATACTGTAGGACTGACTGCTGGAACGTGATTAACACTGCAAATGCAAGCATTTCTTGCTCATCGCGAATTGCCCTGTAGAAGGTGCTGGTGAACTGCCAAAGGTTGTATAATGTTATTGGATTGTATTTTGTGTTCACCAAGATGAAGGATATCAGTTAACAGGGAAATAAGCACTCTACTATATATTTCATATAGTGATGCCAGCATCAAGGAGTCTTGGTCAAGTCCAGGACAGCCTATTGCAGAGTAGCATTTGGCTTAACCTTATGCCTTAATCTCATGATCAGAAAAGGACATCCTATTGTACCACTACGACTTTGAAACCTTGGCGACTAACAAACCACTGTGACCTTTCTGAGCGAGATTGTCAATTTGAGGATCATATCTTGTGATAGTTTTATGTCCACAATGTTGAAACAGCAAAATCCTGCTTTCTGTAAGATATTTATAGCAAACTGATAGAAAAGACTTCCATCCTGAAACTAGGACTGAAACCAGTCTTGATTACCATATTGTGCTAACCTATAGTGAACCACAATTCCTTGGTTATTATTTTTGATACTGTGACTGTATCATAAGTAGTTTACAGGGCTTATTCAGATGGGACAGGATATAATAAGATCTGGCTGAACAGTGGAGACACCTCACAGCTGCAGATCTCTGATGTAATATTTTTTAGGCACAGCAACAGATCTATCAGTGGGTGGATGGAAAGGGCACTGGGGAAGCAAATAGTAAAGCTTTCTCTTTCAATGTTATGTTGAACCAAGGGATCTGAAAACTCTCTTTGTAATTGCCAAAGTAATATGGGTTATGTACAGCATTCCCAAGTGAGAATTTAATTTTACTAGAATTCAGCTCATATCTGTTGACAGCATTTGATTGATGTGCTGAAAATATATGCATTTATTAAAATATACTTTTTTTTCATATCTTGTACATAGTATTTTTCATGACTATTTTTCAAATCTTTTTATTCACTTTTTTTCATTTTCTGTTACTCGACTTATACCTTCTATCCTCCATACAAATATAAAAATGAATAAAAATAATAGCAATATCAAAGAGAACAAAAGCAGGATGGATTTAACATAACAATAGTACTCTCCCTTTCATTGTTATGGTCATTCCTGATGCCTAAAGACAAAAGCAACAACTTGCATTTATTTAGCACCGATAATGAAGTAAAATAGTCCAAAGCACTTCACTGGAGAAATTATCAAGTAATATTTAACACCAAGCCAATGAGAGGCACACTAGGACCAACGACTAAAAACATGGTCAAAGTGGTAAGTTTTACAGCACATCTTAAATGGAAAAAAGATGTGAACAAGTTTAGAGTGGCCAATCTGAAGTTTAGGGCTTGCCACTGAAACCATACCTGTCAAAACACCGAGCATCAGGAATGGGGAAAATGCTAGAATCTGCATTAGAAACTGTGGTAACAGAACATTGGGAAAGCACTAATGGGACTGGTCAAAATCAGCACAGGTTTATGAAATAATGCTTGATAAATCTATCGGAGTGTTTTGAGGATGAAACCAGTAGAAAACATAAAGTATTTAGATTTTCAGAAGCCTTTTGAAAAGGTCCATGATGAGAGGTTAATGGGCAAAGTTAAAGAAGAGAGGGTGGGGCTAAGTACTGGGATTAATTAAGAATTTCTTGAAAGGTCCCTACGGTTGTCTATGTGCACCAGTCAATTCAAGTAGACAGATAGGTACAAGGGTTTGGATGGCAGCTGGTAGAAGGACCTTCATTGCAAGAGAATTTGTTTAGTATTAGGAATATCATAATGCAGTTATACAGGGCCTGGCTGAGACTGCATCTGGAATAATGTGAGTAGTTTTGATGTCCATCCCTAAAATAGGATATACTGAGCATGCCATAGAGGAAGTGCAGCAGAGGCTTACTAAGCTAAAACCGAGATATTGGTTTGACTGGACCTGCATTTACTACAATTTAGAAGGATGAAATGGGACCTGATTGAAATATATAAAATTACAAAAAGATGAGGCATATTTCTGGTTTTCTTGGTTCTAATTTCTGTGGCAGCGGTGAAGAAAATCAGGGATGCACAAGAAACCAGAATTGGAGGAATGTAGATAGTTCATGTCTTGTAGGATTAGAAAAGATTTCAGAGATTGATAATAAGAAAGCCACAGAGGAGTCTTAAAACAAGAATAAGAATCAAGGTGTTGAGAGACCAAGGCAGTGCTGGGTGAACATATCCCACTCTTTGTTCAGGCAAGGTTACACGTACTGAATTTTGTCTCAGCAAAAGAATGCAAGATGGCAACTGTAAAAGCAATGGAATTGTCCAATGTTAGAGGTAACACAAGTATTGAAAGTTTCAATAGCACATGAAGCCATCGGCAATGTTCTGAAGGTAGAAGTAAGCAGATCAGAAGGTTTTAAACAAAAGCAAAATTCTGCTCTGAAGAAGGGTAATTAGACTCAACCATTAGCAGCTTTGCGTCTCTCCCCACAGATGTTGCTGGATCTACTGAGTTTGTCCAGCACTTTCTGTTTAATTTCAAAATGCCGCAGACACTGGGAATCTGAACCAGAAAAAAGAAATGGCTGGAAATACTCAGCAGCTCAGGCAGCATCTGTGGTGGGAAACAGAGTGAGTGCATCAGGTCAGTGAGGGTGGAAAAGCACAGCAGTTCAGGCAGCATCCGGGGAGCAGCTCCTCGGATGCTGCCTGAACTGCTGTGCTTTTCCAGCACCACTCTAATCTAGAATCTGGTTTCCAGCATCTGCAGTCCTTGTTTTTACCTATCAGGTCAGTAAATTTACATTAGGGGTGAAGGTATGTTCTCACATTCATACAGATATCTAGGCTAGTGGAAGGAAGGAAAGGGAAAGAAGAGCAAAGGAGTTATAGGTTAGAGATCAAGTAAGACTTTACGATATAGCAGCTAAAGAGATTTGTAAGAAACAAAGTAAAAACAAAGGTAATGCCTAAAAGAGGTGTGAATAGCTGCATAAAAACCATCTGAATAAAGAAGGGTTGAAGATGGTAATGACACAAGAAAAGTCAAGACTGGCCCATGCAAACAAATAAAAATTTAAAAATATTGAGTAAGATTGAGGTCGAGATTATGTTCTAAAATTTTTGAATTGTAGTGTTGAGTCAATAAATCCATAGAGTGCTCATTCAAATGTTGTTCCTTAAGCTTGCAGTGAGGTCCTTAGGAACACTGTACCAGACCAAAGACAAGGGGCCAGAGTGGGAGCAGAGTGAAAAACTCAAGTTCATGCTTGTTCCCCAAAATGGTCACCCACTCTGCATTTTATGTCCCCAGTGTTAATGGCACTGCATGGAGTGAAGAAGATGTTAGGGGTGCCAAGAGGAGTAGATGAGTTCAGAAAATCTCAGATCCTGATTTGCAGGGCATTTTTTGCTTGAATGTTACAATTGCTATCAGTGTTTCTAATATAGGTCAGCCTCAGATTTCCCATTCAAATAGGAATGATACCGATGCGTGTTACTGACTGGTTTGCATGTATACAGGAGGTGATATAGGAACAACTCAGGAAAAATCTCGAGAATTATGTACTGGAAGCTGCTGCTCCCAATGAACCACACTTCAACAGAAGAGACAATTGGAATAAAATTATTGTAGAGGTAAAAACAATAACTGCAGATGCTGGAAACCAAATTCTGGATTAGTGGTGCTGGAAGAGCACAGCAGTTCAGGCAGCATCCAACGAGCAGCGAAATCGATGTTTCGGACAAAAGGCTTTTGCCCGAAATGTCGATTTCACTGCTCGTTGGATGCTGCCTGAACTGCTGTGCTCTTCCAGCACCACTAATCCAGAATAAAATTATTGTACTCTTGTTTTGCCCATTATTTTTCACTGTTCCAATTGGAATAATTAGTAATAATCGTAGGTACCAAATTAACTGTGCCAATAGTAAGTAGCCTTTATTTACATGTATAAGGGTAGATCTGCTACATTTAGAAGGGCATAGGTTTTTTTCTGCAAGTTCAAAAATTCAGGTTTGGACACATACATTGATCAGGCCTCATTAATTTCTCAAAACTCAAAGCTGAATAGTCAAAAAGTAAATTAAAGCATCACTGTGTCCTTATCCTCAATTTATTACTTTCCCATCACAGAAAGCGGGCAGCTCACAGTGGTGGCAAACGGAAGGGCAGTCAAAAAGACTTGAGGCCACCAGACCTCTGGATACACCATGAAGAAATGGAGATGAAAAATATAGAGAAGCCCTCAGGCACAGATCCATCTGTGAGAGATTCACCCATGCAACAAAGCTGCCAGGATATAACTCCTGTCAGTCACAGCCACTCAGAGAACCAGCTAACTAGTAAAAGTGGCTCACATTCAGGTAAGACACTGCGCAATTAAAGGTTATAGAAGATACTATACTTACTAGTCTAAACTCTTTGCACAGGTTATTACCATGCTTGGAGACAGTGAGGTCTGCAGTGAAGTACTTACTACCATGCTTAAGTTACAAATGTACAGTCTCAGTTTGGAGACTCACATTTTGCAAATTCCTGTCACCTTTTCATAATTTTTCTATCCATAATATGGTTCTTTGACATGCACATCAGGTGGGCAAGAGTACACTCATTAAATATCCTTCTTAGTAAAACTGCCCCTCGTATTTAATTATTGAAGTCAGAATGGGGAACACGGGGAGCTGAAGCAAATCTTTGTTCATAGAAAAATGGTGTTGGAGAAAGTGGTGGGATGGAAGGCTGACAAATCATCAGAACCCAACAATCTACACTGCGGTGTGTCATGTGTGTAGTTGGTAATGCTGGCCTTTTGAGAGAGCTGGTCAGGTGACCGGAAGTGCAGATCTTGGGTCCAGTCTAGAACCAGCTTGGAGGTATGAGCATTGTAAAAAACGTGTTCCTGTTCAGATTTACCATTTGTCTACCTGCTTCCAAAATAAACACCAACATACTGCAATTTAACAAAATGGCCCTAGAAGTAACGGATGCATCAGTGATCATCTTCCAAACTTCTTCAGACTCTGTAACAGATCCTACAGAATTATTTTTTAAAACTTCATTTATGGGATGTGGGCATCACCAGCTGGATCAGCATTTCTTGCCATCCCTGGGCAGTTAAACGTCAACCAGGTTGAGTTACATGTAGGCCAGACCAGACCAGACCAGGTAAGGATGGCAACAAAAGTCCCTAAAGTCCCGGCAGAGTCAGTACTTTAGGGTGACACAGTAGCTCAGTGGTTAGCACTGCTGCCTCACAGTGCCAGAGTCCCAGGTTCAATTCCAGCCTCGGGTGACTGTCTGTGTGGAGTGTGCACATTCTCTCCATGCCTGTGTGGGTTTCCTCTGGGTGCTCCCATTTCCTCCGACAGTCCAAAGATGTGCAGGTCAGGTGAATTGGTTATGCTACATTGCTCATAGTGTTAGGTTCATCAGGCAGAGGGAAATGGGTCTGGGTGAGCTACTCTTTGGAGGGTCGGTGTGGACTTGTTTGGCCAAAGGATCTGTTTCCACACTGTAGGGAATCTAATCTAACAAATAGACATTTCTGGAAAAGCTTAGCAGGTTTGGCAGCATCTATGGAGAGAAATGAAAGTTAATGTTTTGGGTCCATTGATCCCTCATCAGAACTGATGGTGGTTAGAAAAATATCAGTTCATATGCAGAAGGTAGGGGGGGAGGGAGGTAAGGAGTAAACAATAAATGGGGATAGAGCCCAAAGAGAGAGAAGAACAGTTGAATAGGCAAAGGAGTAGATAACAATTTGGCTAGGAGGGTGAATAACTGTTAATGGAAATTGTTACTGACTGACAATGGGTTGTGTATATTAGCAGAATAAGTGATCACAAGGTCTGGTGTATGTGGAGGTGAGAGTAAGAACATGGGAGGCCTCAAAGCCAAAGCTGTTAAACTTGATATTGAGTTCAGAAGGCTGCAGGGTCCCCAAGCAAAACATGAGGTGCTGTTCTCCAGCTTGCACTGAGCTTCACTAGAGCACGGTGGCACATGGGCGGCACGGTGACACAGTGGTTAGCACTGCTGCCTCACGGCGCCAGAGACCCGGGTTCAATTCCCGCCTCAGGCAACTGACTGTGTGGAGCTTGTACATTCTCCCCGTGGCTGCATGGGTTTCCTCCGGGTGTTCTAGTTTCCTCCCACAGTCCAAAAATGTGCAGATTAGGTGAATTGGCCATGCTAAATTGCCTGTAGTGTAAGGTGGGTGGGGTAAATGTAGGGGAATGGGTCTGGGTTTTTTGCTCTTCGGAGGGTCAGTGTGGACTTGTTGGGCCGAAGGGCTTGTTTCCACATTGTAAGTAATCTAATCTAATCACTGCAGCAAGCCTGAGTCTTGCCAGGGAACAGGGTGATGTGTTAAAGTGGCAAGCAGCTGAAAGTTGAAGGTATTTTTTGCAGACTGAGTGTAGGTGTCCTGCAAAACAGTCACCCATTCTATGCTTTTTTTCCCCAATATAGAGGAGACCATTGGTAAAGATGGCAATTTCCTTCCTTAAAGGACATTTAGTATTTTCATGGTCCTCATTAGATTCTGGTTTCCAGATTATTATTGAATTGAAATTCCACCATCTGCCATGGTAGGATTTGAACTCAGGTCCCCAGAACATTACCTGCATCTTTTGATTAATAGTATCATGATAATAACACTAGGCTATTGTTTACTCTATTGGGATGTAGATGATGTAACCACTCTACTTAAAAATGGAGTTGGAGAGAAAATAGGGAATTATAGACCAGTGAGTCTGATATCAATAGTCGGGAAGGTGGTAGAGTCCATAGAATTATATAATAGAGCCTTAGAAAATAATGGTGGAATCAGACACAGTCAGCATGGATTTACAAAAGGAAAATCATGCTTGACAAATCTACTGGAATTTGTCAAGGATGTATGTATAGAGGTGATTGGGATAGCCAGTGAATGTTGGTTCCTTAGACTTTTAGACGGCTTTTGACAAAGTCTCACTTAAGAGATTATTTTGTAAAATTAAATTGTATGGGTTTGAGATGGATAGAAATTGATTGGCAGACACAAAATGAAGAGTAGGAATAAATGGGTCTTTTTCTGAATGGCAGGTAGTGACTAATAGGTACTGTAGGGATCTGCACTAGGACCCCAGCTATTCACAACATATGTTAATGATTTAGATGAGGGAACTCATCAAAATTTGCGGATGACACAAAGCTGGATGGAAGGGCTATCTATGAGGAGGATATGCAGAGATGTCATAGTGTGATTTGGTCAGCCTGAGTGAGTGGGCAAATGCATGGCAGGTGCAGTATAATGTGGATAAATATGGGCTTATCCTCTATTATGGCAAAAATATGAAGGCAGATTATTATTTAAATGGCTGTAAATTAAGAGAGGGGGATATTCAGTGAAACCTGGGTGTCCACATGCACAAGTCACTGAAGGTGCTGGTGCAGCAGGCAGAAAATATTGTGAGCAGTTTTGGTTCCCTTATTTGAGGAAGGATGTTCTTGCTTATGAGGGATTCCTGAGATGGCAGGACTGACATATGACGAGAGATTGAGTCAGTTAGGAATGTATTCACAGTAGTTACAAGAATGAGGAGGCATCTCATAAATAGTTATAAACTTCTAATAGGATTAGACAGGTTAGATCGAGGAAGAATGTTTCCAATGGTGGAGGAGTTCAGAACCAGGGGTCATAGTTTAAAGATAAGGTGTAAACCTTTTAAGACTGAGATGAAGAGAAATTTCTTCTCCCAGAGAAAGGTGAGCCTGTGGAATTAAAGCATTAAGTGTTTTCATGAAGGAGGTAGTTATAGCTCTGTGGCTCAAGGGATCAGGGATATGGTGGAATTCAGATACTGAGCTTAATGATCAACCATGGTCATTGAATCCCTACGGTGTGGAAGCAGGCCATTCAGTCCAACAAGTCCACACCAATCCTCAGAAAAGCATCCCATTCATAACCTGCAGCTCTGCATTTCTCATAGCTAACCCATTAAGGCTATACATCCCTGGATACTTTGGGCAATTTAGCATGGCCAATCTACCTAACCTGCACCTCTTTGGACTGTGCGGGGAAACTGGAACATCTGGAGGAAACCCATACAGATCCATGGAGAAAGTGCAAACTCCACAGAGACAGTCGCCCACGGGTAGAATTGAACCCAAGTCCCTGGCGCTGTGAGGTAGCAGTGATAACCATTGAGTTACTGTGCTGCCCTATCATAGTGATCAGATTGAGCAGGCTCAAGGAGTCACATGGCCTGTTCCTGCTTCTGTCTTCTTTGTTTCTATTTTAGATACTATATTTTATTGTGGCCCAGAACATCTCACTATTCTGCTCAAAGCCAATCGTGGGAGAATCGATCCACTTAACTTTCAGCACAGTTTACGGCTAGTCTTCAGAGACTGGCTACCTTCAGGAGCCTCTGTTGCAGCAAGCTAAGTTGGCCTGGACATTATGCAAGAGAAGTGAAGCCAGGGCACCATGGAGCTGTTGAAGGAGCTTTAGTGAGTTATTACAGCCCATCTTGTATATGGTACACACTGCTGCCAATGATGGAGGGACAGGGTTTTTAAGATGATGGATGAGATCAAATGGGTAATGTTGTCAAGGTGTCCGGCTTCTTGAGTGGTCTGCACCTATCCAGGCAAGTGGAAAATATTCTAACACACTCCTTAGTTGTGCTTTGTAGATCGTGGAGAGGCTTTGGCAAATCAGGTGGTGAGTTACTGAATTCCCAGTTTATGATTTGCTCTTGGAAACAGTATTTATATGGCTGACAGAGTAAAGTTTCTTCTTAATGTAAACGGAGGGATATTGCTGATGGGAGAGTTAGTCATGGTAATGCCATTGATCATCAAGGAGGGATGGTTACATTCTCTCTAGTATTCGTAGCTCAAAATTATGAGACTTACTGGTTGTCAGCCCGAGCTCAAATGTTGTCCAGGTCTTGCTTCATGCAGGCACAAATGTCTTCAGTATCTGAAAAGTCATGAATAGTACCGAGCATTGTGCAATCATTTACAAACATCTTCACTTCTAATCATGTATGGAGGAAAGGCTAATAATGAAGCAGTTAAAAATGGAGGGTGGTGGGTGGGCCTTGGGCACTACTCCAAGGACTTCCTACAGAAATTCCCTAGGGTTGAAATGATTTGCCTCCAAGAACAAGAACAATAACAACCATTTCCATTGTGCTGGGCATGACTCCAAACGCTGGATAGCCTAACTCCCATTAACCTGTCTTGGTTGAATAAAGTCATGTGACTGATATCTCACAACACCACAGCACATGTTTAGTTTTGAGTTGCTAGACATTTAGTGCATAATGTAATGGGGGGAGGCCTCAGAGAGAAGACAGAATTGCATCTCCATGGGGATTTGTCATTGGTGACTTCTCCCAAAACTGTCATGAGAAGATGTCTCTGCAGTGGGTAAATCGATGAGAACTAAATAGTTTAAATTCCCTCTTGTTGGTTTTGAAACCACATGCTAAGACTCAGTCTGACAAGTATGCCCTGCAGGACTTGGTCTACATGGACAGTAGTGGTGCTACCAAGTCACATTTGGTAGTGGACCTTGAAGTCTATGTCCTTCCTGCTTTTGGTGCTTCTTCAGAGGCGTGTATCATATAGAAGGTCACAACACAATCAACAAATAATCTGGTAGTTTCATGATCATCATGACTGATATGTCTTTTTATTCCAGATTTGCTGAATCAATTGAAGGTGAATTCCCCAGCTGCTGTGCTGGGATTTGAATTCATGCCTTCAGAGCATTACTTGAGGTTTCTAGATGGCTGTAATGCTGATGGCTGAGTTATCGAGAACCTTCGACAATTTCTGCCCAACAGCCAGTCAGCTTAACTGGCTGAGAAACAGAGTAATGGAATAATGAGGGCCTGTTGTTAAATTTTGTTTAAATTTGACAATACATTTTGGCTTTTCTGCATTTCTTTCCTGCAGACCTGCTGCTTTGCTCACCACCTGCCACTCTATCCATAATAGGACCAGTAGTTCTAAAAGAAAATAATTATGAAAGAAAACTTAAAAGTTTTCCTGCAACTTCAGCCACCTTGAATCAAGATTTGCTGTCAATGAAGTTGTTGTGCTATATAGCTGAGGGCCATTGATTTGCAATGATTGAATAAACTCATTTTTGTCTCAATAAATGCCATTCTGGTATTTTTATCAGTGTTTTTTCTGATTGAATTCCATATCTCTATCCATTTGTCTCTGAAAACTGTAAAATGGAGGCCTTCAGATTAGACGCACACTTCTTAACGTGTCTATTTAACTGATATCTCTCACTAGTTTTAAAGCTGGGAATACAGATACCAAATGGTTAGAGTTAGATACCTCACTGTTGGAGAATTTTATCCTGTCTTTTATATCTCACTGTTATCCCAGCAACAGTCATTCAATAAAAAGAGGAATGTTGCTTAGCAACATTTTAATGCTGCTTGACCTCCAAATAACTTGCTTTGTTGGGGAGATGTGAATTAATGTCCATCTCAAACTTTGCAGATAAGGGGTCAAGTGTAATAGAGTGAAATAGATTTGGAGATTAAAGGCTGCAATTCTTGTCTCTTTGTCAGGTTTAGACTGCAGAATCAGGACAAGCAGCAATGAGCTAATCTAGCCTATCCCTACTCACCCTAACCCTCAGCCTCATAGTTCAATTCCTGTTTACTTATAATGGATCCAACGTCTGTACTCATCAGGTATAACTTGTTTCATCTGAACCATATTTGGCATGATTCCCTGGGTAGGCGAAAGTGAGGACTGCAGATGCTGGACTATCAGAGTCAAGATTAGAGTGCTGCTGGAAAAGCACAGCAGGTCAGGCAGCATCCGAGGAGCAGGAAAATTGATGTTTTGGCAGGAGCCCTTAATCAGGAATCAATTTTCCTGCTCCTCGGATGCTGCCTGACCTGCTGTGCTTTTCCAGCAGCACTCTAATCTTGACTCTGATAGTCCAGCATCTGCAGTCCTCACTTTCGCCTACGATTCCCTGAGTACCTCTGGGCAGTTTCCTCCAATCCAGAGTCACATTCAAACCCATTCTGGATGTAAGGGAAGAAAGGCAGAAAAAGTATGTTCAGCCCATGAGAAAGATTGGTTGTCCAGAACAAAGAAGAGGAAGACTGATGTATTTTGCTCCTTCAAATTCAGTTTTACAACTATAATGACAGCACACTTTCTGGACTTATTAGTGTTATGTTGAAGTAATGATGGTCATATGCATTAGGAATTGTTCTACACTTTGGCAGTGCAAAGGAAAGATCCTAGGATTTAACGTAAGAGGATGAATACAAGAGCAGCATTTTCTATTTAGTGGGGCAGATTCCACTTTCACTGTAAACATTGGAATTTCTAGCATGCAATGTTAACACATAAATGAGTTGTTATTGTTATATGAGCGTAGCATTTTGAATCTTAGAGATAATTCAGTACAAACTGAATGGTAGCAGCATTTGATTATCTTGTTCAAAGGTCATGATCCTGATGAAGTTGAAAGCAGCATGTCCACACTAGAACGTTCTCTAGGAGCCCGAAGGGGAACACGACCAAAACTGATGATTCCCATGGATTCACAACCCACCAATCCAAGTGAGTAACTTTGATATTTTGCAATTTCACCTATTTGAGACTCAAATAGTGTAAAATGATGCAGAATCGCATAAAATAGACAGAACGCATGCGCTAACTAGCCTGGCGCTGACATTTTGCCTATTTTATTAAATGCATGTTTTATATTACTCGGGGGGGGGTGGGAGGGGGGTGAGGGAGCAGTGCCTTCCTCTGGGAATTGGGAGGTAAAGGAGCTGGAAGCTAGTATTTTTGCTTTTAAAGAAAGAATGAGACACTATTAGTCCAAACTTTGGTGACTGCCTTACTTTACAGCTGAAGAATCAAGCATTCTCTCAGCTGAACTTTGCATAATGGTCGATAAATGAAATCCCTGAGGTTGAAAGAAATTTAAATTTGAAAATACAGATGAGCATTTTGTCCTAGGCTCTTGTTGTTTTCTGAATCATCACAACATGATCAAACAACCAAAGCAAATCAAACGATGAAGTGATCATGACCTTTACAGCTTAACAGCAGGAAATGTTCGAAAAGGCCGTCATCACCTTTTTCTGAAATTTAAATCAGATGATATTCTGAAGCAATTGCTTTTATTCCACTGATACACCTTCACTCAAGTAATGTTGCATTCAAACACAAGAACACTTGGAAAGTGGATGATAAATGGATGATTAAGCTGAGTGGTATAGGGAACGAAACTGTCTCATGAATTAATCAATATTCTTCACCAGAACTCATCTCAAGATGCATATTTGGGGTAGACTGGAGGAAACTTTATTTTATACCTAGCTCAGAGTTATATATTCCAGGAATGCTTGGTGCTCATATGAATAGAAGTGTAACAACATGAGAGATATATAAGATTAACAAATACTGTTGAATCCATCTGGAAGTTTACAGCTCACAGCAAAGGTAAATCCAAGTGAGGAAGAGCAAGATAAACCAAAATGGTTAACCTGGACATTTAAGGATAGCATGAAAATTGAAAAAAAAATTCCAATCTGCCAAAGATTAGTGATAAACCAGAACACTGGGAAAGATTTAAAAACTAAAAAAAGGACCAAAACAGAAGAGGAAGAACAAAGAACTAAGAAGGTAAAAACAATGACTGCAGATGCTGGAAACCAGATTCTGGATTAGTGGTGCTGGAAGAGCACAGCAGTTCAGGCAGCATCCATGTAGATTCGAAATCGACGTTTCGGGCAAAAGCCCTTCATCAGGAATAAAGGCAGTGACCTTGAAGCGTGGAGAGATAAGCTAGAGGAGGGTGGGGGTGGGGAGAGAGTAGCATAAGAGCTTCAGGGCAGAGGAGATGACCTGGGAGTTGCAGTGGGAGAGGGACTCCCTGAGATTCTTGTAGAGAGAGGAGGAAAACTTCTTCAAGGCAGGCATCCTTGCAAGGGGATTCGCAGTAGGGTTAAAATCAACGAGGTAAAAACAATGACTGCAGATTTTGGAAACCAGATTCTGGATTAGTGGTGCTGGAAGAGCACAGCAGTTCAGGCAGCATCCAAGTAGCTTCGAAATCGACGTTTCGGGCAAAAACCCTTCATCAGGAATAAAGGCAGTGAGCCTGAAGCGTGGAGAGATAAGCTAGAGGAGGGTGGGGGTGGGAAGAACTAAGAAGATGTACAACACAGGAACATTGGCCTGTGCCAACACATGATGGCTCTCTAAACTAAAAATCTGCTCACCTCGACACAGTCCTTATCCCCCTATTCCCATCCCAATCCTATCTCTGTCAGGATGCCTCTTAAACACTGCTATTGTATCTGTTTCCAACACCTCCTCTGGCAGTGCATTCCAGGCAACTCTGCATAAAAAAAACTTGCCTCTCAGATCTCCTTTAAAATTTTGCCCTTTTAAATGTATGTCAATTAAATAATTGACATTTCTACCGTGGAAAAAAAAACTCAGACATTCCATTCAATGCATGCCTTTCATAATTTTGGAAAGAAGATAACATTTGAGGGTCGATTTGTAAGTTATATCAAGATGGACCATGAAAGCTTCTTTAAACATATAAAAAATGAAGATAGAAGCCAATGTGAACATAGACCCTTAAAGACCAAGGCTGGGATAAAAATAATGGGGAATCAAGAAGTGGCAAAGGAATTGAATAAATAGTTTGCATCAGTCTTCATTGTGAAATACACGAATAGCATTTCAATGTTGCTAAGTAATCAAAAGGCAAAGGGAGGAAAGGAAAAGAATACGATAACTACCACTAGAGAAAAAAATGCTGGGGAAACGAACAGGGCTAAAGACCAATAAGTCTGTAGGACCTGATGGGTTACATCCTGGGATATTAAAGGATGTACCAACAGGATGCACTGTTAGTAATCCTTCAGGAATCCTTAGATTCTGGAAACCTACTGGAGGATTAGAAGACTGCTGATATTATGCCTTTATTTGAAAAGGGAAGAAGACAAAAAAATGGTAATCATTGACTAATTAGCTTCATACCTTTTTTTTGGAAAACGTTAAGAGTCAGTTGTGAAGGAAATAACAACCGAGTCCCAGTCAGCTTTGTAGCTGGTGGATTCTAGATTTTAGAGATCACCACTGGAGGCCTGAATGGTATGGGATCCAACAGCAAGAAGATAAATGTTTTCGTTTCGGATCTCACAGGGTTGGAGATGAAAGGAGAAGCGATCAGAGCGTGAAAGGCAAAGGCAAGTGTGAGGCTTTCAATAGCCACACTCTTGCCACACTATCCGTGCACCAGATTGGGGCAAGTATTGAATCCACATCCTGGCAGCCAGGTCGCCCTGGTTTCTACTTGAGAAACTAGCCAGTTTTTCTGCTTGCCTGGAATATAGCTAGTCAGGGTGGTGGCAAGTTGAGACCGTTAACTGACTATTAATTAGCTACTTAAAGGCCTTAAAGGCCTGGATTGGGAATAAGAACAAAGAACAAAGAAAATTTACAGCTCAAGAACAGGCCTTTTGGCCCTCCAAGCCTGAGTCTATCCAAATCCACTGTCTAAACCTGTCACCCAATTCTTAAGAATCTGTATCCCCCTGCACCCCACCTATTCATGTATCTGTCCAGACGCATCTTAAATTAATCTACCATGCCTGCCTCTACCACCTCTGCTGGCAACGTGTTCCAGACACCCACCACCCTCTGTGTGAAGTACTTGCTGTGTGTATCCCCCTTAAACTTTCCACCTCACACCTCTCGTTATTGAATCCTTGGGAAACCCTGGGAAAAAGCTTGTCTCTATCCACCCTGTCTATACCTGTCACGATTTTGTAAACCTCAATCAGGTCCCCCCCTCAATCTCCCTTTTTCTAATTTAAACAAACCTAACCTACTCAATCTCTCTTAATAGTGAGCACCTTCCATACCAGGCAACATCCTCATAAACCTTCTCTGCACCCTCTCTAAAGCATCCACATCCTTTTGGTAATGTGGTGACCAGAACTGTACGCAGTATTCTAAATGCGGCTGAACCTTTGTTTTGTACAATTTTATCATGACTTGCCAGCTCTTATACTCAATACCCCATCCAAAGAAGGCAAGCATCCTCTATCCCTTCTTGACCACTCTATCCACCTGTGCAGCAACCTTCAGGGTACAATGGACCTGCACTCCCAGAGCTCTCTGCCCATCAACTTTTTCCAAGATTCTTCCGTTCATTGTATAATTCGCTCTAGAATTAGTCTTGCCTAAATGCATCACCTCACATTTGTCTGGATTGAAATCCATCTGCCACTTTTCCGCTCAACTCTCCGGTCTATCTATAAACTCCTGTATTCTTTGACAGTCCCTTATGCTTTCTGCTACTCCACCAATCTTTGTGTCATCTGCAAACTTGCTGATCATACCAACAGTGCCCTCTTCCAGATCATTTATGTATATCACAGACCTTCTTGCCTGGTGCTTAACTACTGAGGGAACAATAAAGGTTCTCTTTCCATTACCAACTTGTGAAATCATGTCAAATTACCTGAGAAACTCAGGGGGTCTGGGACTATCTGTGGACAACAGTAGTTCTGAAGAAGGGTCACTAAATCCAAAACTCTGCTTTCTCTCCACAGATGATGCCAGACCTGCTGGGTTTCTCTCGCAATTTATGTTCTTTTGTTTCAGATTTCCAGCATCCATAGTTCTTTGTTGTTTCATTTGTCCTCCTTGTTAACTCTAGGGAAGGGAAAATTGTATCTTTTATATCTGTGATAATGTAAGTGAGGTTGAGTGAAAGTTTGAGTCATGACAACAATTCGGAAAACTGGCACAATTTTGGCAATTGCACCTGATTGTCAATTGTGCCCAGTGTAGAAAAGCTCCCATCATTGTTTTCAATGGTATTCTCAGTTATTGCCACAACACTGTGTCCATCCACCCAGAACTGCCTTTCCTTCCTTGTTCTTGCTCAATATTACCTGGTGTTCAGTAAAATACTAACCTTGTTCCAATATACAGCAAATAAAATTACAAAAAGGTTTAACATTCCAAAAGTGTTAAGGCAGATGTGTTTCATGTGAATGATGACAGCATCTCACGTTTATAAAGCTGCTGCCGTCTAACCTTCAAAGTTTCTTAGGCAATTCATTTGTCAGGAGATATTCTCCCTTGAGGGTCCTTCAGCAAAAACTGAAGGTGTTACTTTTTCTAATCAGTCTTAATAGAAATGTAATTTAATTTTAAATCTCATCTAATTGTATAAATGTAGCATAATTAGAAAACTAAAGTCACATTCAGCAATATTTCAAGTACTTTTCTCAAGGAAACATTTTTCAGTTTGTGGACAGTGTGACTGAACAATGACATGAGTTTTTAATTCACTTCATGTCTGCAGCTGTAGTAAGTGCGATTCCTGTTCCAACACTGGAGAGTGCCCAATATCCTGGCATCCTGCCATCTCCGACATGTGGATATCCTCACCCACAGTTTCCATTGCGTACTATGCCATTCCCCACGCTGACTGTCGATCGTGGATTTGGATCAGGTAAAGATGCATTATTGATTGAACCTTTCTTTGAAATTGTACCATTTGTTGCAACTTATAGTCTTTCTATTCCTTCAAGGAATGTTGGTATTGTTGGTAAGGTCACAATTGTTGTCTATCCTCAGTTACTGTTCAACAAAGTAGCTTGGTAGTCCATTGCAGAGAGACATTTAAGAGTCAACGACATTGCTGTGGGTCTGGAGTCACTTGAGGTCACTCTAGGTGAGGATGGCAGATTCACTTGCCTAAAGGAAAGGGCACTAATGAATTAGATAGGTTTTTATTTTCAAATTTTACTGATTGAATAGTAGCCAGCTGTAGAAGTGTGATTTGAACCAATACTCCCAGAGCATATTCCTGGGCCTCGAGGCTACAATTCCAGTGATATTACCACTGCACCATACACGGTCCCTGTTTGAAAGGAATGAGATAAAAATCATTGTTATCATCCTGCATTTACGAAAAAGTGAGGACTGCAGATGCTGGAGCTCAGAGTCAAGAGTGTAGTGTTAGAAAAGCACAACAGGTCAGGCAGCATCCGAGGAGTAGGAGAATTGACATTTCGGGCATAAGCCCTTCATTAGGAATCATTCCTGATGAAGGGCTTATGTCTGAAACATCGATTCTCCTGCTCCTCGGATGCTGCCTGATCTTCTGTGCTTTTTGAGTACTATATCATCCTTCAGTTGACAAACAACCTCTTCACAATCAACGACCCATTCAATTTTTATATTGTCTGCAAATTTCCCAATAAGCCTCCCACATTTAGTTTGAAATCATTGATACTACAAATTGCAATGACAGCGACTGCCCTTTACATCAAAGCTGCATTCAGCTGTCATGATTTGGAGATGTCGGTGTTGGACTGGGATGTACAAAGTTAAAAATCACACAACACCAGGTTATAGTCCAATAGGTTTAATTGGAAGCACTAGCTTTTGGAGCGCCGCTCCTTCATCAGGTGGTTGTGGAGTCCCATTTGCCAGTATTTGACCCATATCCCATGAAACCCTTCCTATTTATATACCATTCCAGCCTCCACCACTTCCTTTGGCAGCTCATTCCATACACGCACCACCCTCTGCATCAAAAAGTTACTGCTTAGGTCCCTTTTATATCTTTCCCCTCTCACCTTAAACCTATGCCATCTAGTTTGGACTCCACACTGGGGGAGTTGTCTAGTTTTGAAGATTGTCTCCCAGTATTATAAAGTTCACCCTCTTTTAGAACCTTTGCTCCCTTTCTATGCTTGTCTCTTTCCATGATGCTGCAAAATATTATGATCACTACCTCTAAATTGGTCACCCACTGGTCCTTCATCCAGCTGTCCAGCTTCATGCCCTAACATTAGAGTTGCAATCTCTCTCATTTTACATGCTGGCTAAAAAGATTCCTCGAATGGATTTCACAAATTTTTTGCCCTGTCTACCTTTCACACTGTTTGTATCCAAGTTGATATTTGGGTAGTTGAAGTCCCCAACAATACGATCCTACTGGTTTTGCACTGTGATTAACACTACTGAGCTATACTCCATTTTTTCCATCCCCTTCTCTATCCTACCTGAAAACTCTACATCCAGTAATAGGCTAGCATCTTTGACCTTTAAGCAAAGTTAAGCCAGAACAAATTGGTAATCTGACTGTGATTGCCACTTCTCGGAAAATCAGGCCCATGGTGCCACATGCCACTCATTTATTTGATCTCTTGGTAGTTCCAAAGGTATTGTAGCAATCCTTATCGTCCAGAGAGGTATATAAGATGGTGTTGTTAGTGAATCATTTTGAGATAGAGTTGGGAATGTTCCAAAGGGATATTTATTTACTGTCGCTGTAAAGGAATGGGAGGGTATAATGGTAACATTAGATAACAAGCTGTTGGACGTGATCCTTGTAGAAGATAATTGCCAGCATTGATCTATTGGCCCATTTCTGTGTTGTAGACTTGATATAATGGAATATAGCTCAATGTAACTGCTGTTTCCTTTCTCAAAGCCATAACAGAGGCACAAACATCGCACCTTCAGCAGCCAGCCATGTTAAGCCAGACACAACCTGAGCATCCTTCAGGTGAGGAAGCTCCAAGCAGAACGATTCCTACAGCCTGCGTCCGACCCACTCATCCACTGCGCAGCTTCGCAAACCCTCTGTTACCTCCTCCTATGACCGCACTGGAGCCCAAAGTTCCTTACACACCTCTTCTCTCCCAACCAGGTAAGCAGCAATGAGCCGACCGTCCTGATTACTTTGTGTGAATTATGAAGTGATAATTTCCTTGACTGCCTTAAGAAAAGTGTTTGGAACAATGCTCAAATACTCAAATGCAAAAGGCATTTGAGTTTGGGAGTGACTGAATGATCTACTAATCAAACATAGCAGCAATCTTACAGAAATCTGCAATAGTTTAAGGATTCCATTGATAATTCAAGTATTAAAGAGCTGTGATTGTTCTCTGTTAAACTAAGGAATAGTCATTAATGATGTTTGGTCAGTTACTCAGATTAACCCCCACCCCGTCCCCCCACCCCCACCCCATGTTTGTTTAGTATGAGTTTTACAAATGGGTTTTAGCATCAAAAAGACAGAAAAAAGGAAAATAAGAGCAATTCTGTTTAAATTTAGCACTGTTAAACCACTGTTAATTGGGTAGTAAAGCAAAAGTATATATAATGATGGTTGATTTGTGCAGTCTGATGCTTTTTCTGTGAAAGTGTGTAGAGTGATTGAATGCATTGAATGCCATGAGTGGGTTATGTTTCAATAAGCTTTGTTCCCTGAGAATAATAAAAAATGATAATTGAAATGCCAAAGCAAAATATGGTGGATGCTGAAAAATAAGATCAGAAAGTGGTGAAAATATGCAATAGATCGACCAACATTGATGGATGGAGAAAGAGAGTTAGTGTTTCAGATCTTGTTAATTTTCATTCAGATTACCTGAATGGTCACTGAACCAAAACATTAACTTGTCCTTTCACCACAGATATAGTTGAACTGTTGAGTATTTCCTGAGCAGTTTCTGTTTTTATTTTATTAGAAAGCACAGTTCTCATGATCATCTCCATGACATTGAGAATATCTAGGCACATATTGGAGAAAAGAAATTTCTGGTTGGGGTCGCTTAACAGCAACCCAACATGGCAGAATGGGCTCTTGAGCTTTTTTTACTGCTGAAGTGGAGATCTGCAGGAGGTGAAGGAGAAAATATGTAATCTGCTCACATTTGGGTTGGGGTAGACCCTTTGCAAGGCAGTGAAACTGGATAAGCACGGTGATCAATGCTGGATGAACTAGATCCAATCCTTCAGCCCTTCCTGAAGAAGGGCTCATGCCCGAAACGTCGATCCGCCTGCTCCTTGGATGTTGCCTGACCTGCTGTGCTTTTCCAGCAACATATTTTCAGCTCTGATCTCCAGCATCTGCAGTCCTCACTTTCTCCTAGAGTAACTGAGTTGAGAAGGAACTGCTTCACCCAATGGTTGTGAATCTGTGGAATTCCCTGCCTAGTTAAGTAGTTGAGGCTACCTTGTTGAATGTTTTTAAGGCAAAGATTGATAGATGTTTGAACAGTAAAGGAATTAAGGGTAAATGGAGATAGGTCCATGAAAAGATCAGCCATGAATACCTACTCCTGCTAGTATTTCTTATATTCTTATGTAATCAGGAGTAGTAGAACTACATTGCATGAAGCAAGCAGTGCCAAAGACCCGGGTTAAATTCCTGCCTCAGGCAACTGTCTGTGTGGAGTTTGCACATTAGATTAGATTAGATTAGATTACTTACAGTGTGGAAACAGGCCCTTCGGCCCAACAAGTCCACACTGCCCGGCCAAAGCGTAACCCACCCATACCCCTACATCTACATCTACCCCTTACCTAACACTACGGGCAATTTAGCATGGCCAATTCACCTGACCTGCACATCTTTGGAGTGTGGGAGGAAACCGGAGCACCCGGAGGAAACCCACGCAGACACAGGGAGAACGTGCAAACTCCACACAGTCAGTCGCCTGAGGCGGGAATTGAACCCGGGTCTCTGGCGCTGTGAGGCAGCAGTGCTAACCACTGTGCCACCGTGCAGTTATATTCTCCCTGTAACTACATGGGTTTCCTCCGGGTGCTCCGGTTTCCCCCCACAGTCCAAAAATGTGCAGGTTAGATGAATTGGCCATGCTAAATTGCCCATAATGTTAGGTGAAGGGGTAAGTGTTGGGGAATAGGTCTGGGTGGGTTGCTCTACGAGGGTCAGTGTGGACTTGTTGTAAGTAATCTAATCTAATCTAAAAAAAGCAGTGGCATGTCCTTTTCCAATTGAGGAGACAATGGTTGCCCTCATTGAAGGAGCCAGCTGCAGAGGTCATGGCTGGCAGTGAACTGAAGCAATCAAAGATCACACCATCCTCATCCCAAATCCATTGTTTTCATGTTCTAACCACTCTGTCATCCCAACAGCAATTCTGATTTACCAGCTGCTGAGGATTCTGTGAACATCAGCTTTTGCTTTTGCTTCACTTACCCCTCATGCACAACAGTCATTACCCTTGTTACTACCTCCTTTCAGACTAGCAAGAGCTGCGACTTGCCTGGACACTGGTGGAAGAGCAGGACATGGAGAAAGAGGTTAAGACTAATAACTATCACTCACATTCACGCGTGCAAGCATCAGCTCAGACACTGACATTTCGTACACTTTAGAGATTGTCTTCAAAGCAGGATCTGCACAGGGTGAGTTGTCAGGTTTGTTTGACCTGCAGCAGGGGTGGGGGCAGAGAAAATTATATTATAGGCACCAGCTTGCCAGAGCCTCAGGTCACATACAGGTTCTGATGCAGAAGACTCAGATGAACATTTTGACATGGTGGATTGCAGAAAAGGCTGATTTGTATGCAAAGTGAAATCTTTGGCAAGTTGGACAGTCTGCCAGTATGCCTACCCACTTTGATCATCAAGTAAAGTTGAGCCAGCTTGGTGCTGCACTGGGTAAAGAGTTTGGAACACATAGTTTGCAACTTGGAAATGATGGCCAAATCCATTGCACCTCAGTGGATCCAACTGGGTTTATACCCGTCCAGATACCTGTCATTCAACAGAGAGCTGGGAATGCTGCTACACTCCATAGGAGTGGATGTGGCTGCATAGAGGATGAATCTCCCATGCCTTCCTGTGGATGACGGTACTTGCAATCTCATCACCGTCGTTCTGCCAGTGCGCCTATTGTTGCTACAGCTCAGAGAGCCACTGCCAAGGCTGAGATGTGACACATCTAAGTATTGGTGTGCAGTCAATCAGCAATGGCAAAGCCAGCAGTCACTGTAAAGCCAAATACATACTCTGCGTGCTTCCCTCAGGTGACAAAGAATGCTAAACCTGGGTAACCTCTTTGATGCAACAGTTATCTGGGACAAGTTAAAGAAATTGGCATATGGCTGCAGTCACCTTCACAGTCACTTCAATGCTAGCCATGAGCCGGTGAAGGTTCATTTCCCACTTCAGAGGTTTGAAAATGTTGAGAGTGCTAGATGGAAAGGCTACAAGAAGGTTCAGTTCAGGAGGAAAGAGCCTTACCAGTAGAGGTGCTCTTTACTAGCCTTAAGGTAATCAAAGTAGGTGGAAAAAGTATTGTTCTTTTTCTTAGAGTTCAGTGAGAAAGGTCATTGTGTTAGCCTGTCTGTGTATCTCAGGAAGATACCGTATGTGGTGAATGTGCAGAAATTCATAGCAAGGACATGTCTCCTGAGTTTGTCAAAGTAAGAAATTTTAGAGTTAAGATGAATGTCTGTCAAAGATACTGTTGCGACAAAGGTTGAATCTTTCTTTGCTGTTTTATGTCAGACCTTTTCAAATTGTTAATGTACCTTTATTTCTTTTCTTTTGTGTGACAATCTTTGATGTTCTTTTTCAAAAGTTCATTGGCAGCCTCCTGTGAATATTGGCAGCAGATGCATGGGAACACCACCTGTAAGTTCCCCGATAAGCCATACACCACCTTAGATACATATTACTGTTCTTTAGTTTTTGCTGGGGTCAAAATCACGGAAGCTCCTTTCTAAGAGCACTGTGGGTGTACCTAGATCCAAGTTCAAGAAGATATCCCACTATCACCTGCCACAGATCCACAGATATGTGAAGAACATTGCAGGGTTGACTAGGTAATATGTGCCTTTGTCACGTACAATACCTCGATAGATGCTGATTGTAGCTTAATTAAACAGTCTTTCTTTTAAACCAGTGATATATAGATCCAGGATAGCCAAAATGGATTATATATTTATTCAACACCTATGAAATCAGTGCAAGTAATGATTCAGTGCATTTCATCTCAATGGAGACTAAGCTTCCATTTATCTCTCATTGATGTTCAAGATTACTTGCAAGATTGACCAGGTTTCCACTTGCCAGGAATGTTATTAGTTGATGATGTAGTAAAAAATGCCTCATCTATCAAAGGTTTTCTAAGAATGTCCAAGTGGCCTATCATCATTTTAATAAACAGGGTTTTAAAAATTCAGTTATTCCAAATAAACAAATTATATATTCTTATGGACCAGCCCAGGAGCATGGAACTGGGATGGCTTGATTTTAATCTCCTTAGATAAGCAGGATGAGGTTAAATGAAAAATGCTAACATTAGAGCTCCTTGCTCTGAGCCATCATGTTTCTGGTGGGTGTACTACAATAACGACAACTTCGGTCAACTCCAAAGCCAGTTGGTGGCGTAATTAAGGTTTCACCATTGATAAGCTTTTGAACACAATATAATTCTGAGATCTGGTGATGGAAGCAGATATAAACCATTGGCAATTAACACTAATAATTAAAACCTTGATGAACTTGCTTCACACACATATAGACAGACAAACAAATAGGGAAAATACATTATTGGAGGTAAACAAATCAAACTGGAAAGTCTTTGGTTTCATAGAAATCATAGAATCCCTGCAGTGTGGAAGCAGGGCATTGGGCCCAACAAGTCCACACCAATGCTCCGAAGATTATCCTACCCAGACCAATTCCCCTACCCCTAACTAATTCACCTAACTTACACATCTCTGAACACTATGGGCAATTTAGCAGGCCAATTCACCTAACCTGCACATCTTTAGATTGTGGGAGGAAACCAGAGCACCCAGGGGAACCCCAAAGACACGGGGAGCATGTGCAACCTCCACACAGACAGTCACCCGAGGCTGGAATCGAACCCAGTTCCCGGGCGCTGTGAGATGGTGTTAACCACTGAGCCACCGTGCCATCCTGATTCCAATGTTGAACTGTTCCTACTTCAGTTAGCCAGGACTTTGGTATTCAGTTGTCATTCTCTGGAATTTTCTGCTGGTTTGTAAAGATATGGATTGACTGATTTAGTTGGAAAATATCTCCGATTTGTTAAATCCAATGTTGCTTACAGCAACTGCTGCAGGAATGGTAACTGGTTTTCTCCAAGGTTAAACTGAGTTTATTTTACTACAGAGAACAGGCTGTTTCTGTTGGGGAGAACAACAATGCACCTTCTGACTCTCTCTCTCTCTCTCTCTCTCTCTCTGTCTCTGTAACTTGTTTGTAGTTCAAACCTGCTCAGTTTGTTGAGTACCAAGCAACTTCATCTTGGCTCCTGATTGTCTTCGCATTGTAGAGTCCCTTAGCCACACTAAAACAAAGATCACAATACATGTCAAAATCTTTACTTTGAAGTTATGCAGCCATCCTGGTAAATCATTAAATTTTTTTAAAGTCACTTTTCCTCATTTCAGTCCTCACTTTTTGAAAACATAAAAATAATTTTGCATTTTGCATTCTGAACCCACCTTAAACATTACATTTATTAGTCCATTACTGTCTATTTCTCCCAAACATTTGTCTTTCTTGTTACACATTTCTAGTGCCACATGCTTGTTCATGTTCCCCTAAAATGCTAATTTAAACCATCTTTAAAAGCACAAGTAAACTGCCTAAATAACAATGGGATATTAGACCCCGCTTTGTTGAGGTGCAGAGTCTCCAGCCACATATTCATCTGCTCTGTGCTTCTATTTCTATGCTCACAAGTGCATCCACTGGAAATAAACCAGAGATTACTACCTTTGAAGTGGTTACGAGTGTCCTTCCTAGCTCCCTAAAATCTCTGCCTTGAAATTAATACAGAGATTCAGTGCACTATAAACACAGAAATAATTTGAAAGAATGAGCAGAGAGACCCTGCTACCCATATACACACCACCCTAAAGATCGCAAGGAAAGTAGCAAAGATAGTTAAAAGAAAACAAGGAATTAAACCATAGCAATTATGCTGAAATGTTTTAAAATTTTTATTTGGACCTCTGCTGGACTATTGTGGACAGATATGGGTTCTACAATTTAGGAAAGATGTAAAAACATTGGAAAGATTGGAGAGAAGGTTTGCTGGTATGTTACTAGAGATGAAGAAATTGTGTTTTGAGAAAGGTTAATAGTGAGCTATATTGCTGTGGGTCTTGAGTTACACGTAAGAAAGACCTGAAGGATATTAGTGCATCAGGTGTGTTTTCATGACAATCAATTAAAGGTCACAATTAATGAGAGTAGCTTTTATTTTCCAATTTAAGAACTGAATTTAAATTCCATCCACTTTCAGAGTGGGATTTGAATCCATGTTCGAAACCTTACAACATAGCATTGAGGAATGTCAGATCAACCATGATCTTACGAAAAGACATAGCAGGCTTAAGGAGCCAAAAAAGGTCCACTCCTGTTTCTATTTCTTATGGTCATATGGCTTAACATTTAACCTATGTTCCTAGATTTCTAGTCCAGTGACATTACCCTTACACTATACTGGAATCTTGCCAGGGTTCTGGGACTTGGGTTATGAGTTGAGGGTGAAAAAGTTGGACTGTTCTCCTTTGAAATGATGTAATCAAATAAAGATAGTGGTAGGTTTTCATTGAGTAAATAACTGGAAAAAAAATTCTCTGTTGAGTGGGTCAATAAGGTCATGCATTCAAAATCATTGGATAAAGACTGAGAAGTCGGTGAGGAAAATGATTTCACTCAGAGTGTTGTGCAAGTTCATGTAGAACACTGTGTATGAGAAAGTGATGGGCACTGATTCCAGTTGTAATTGAAAAAAACAAAACATCGTGCCATTGCAAGGTGTGAACAAATTGAAAGTGAAGACTTTTTCACACGTTTACTGCATCACTGTGTTTTCATTGGATTTTTTTTTGTCATTTGTCAGCAAATCAGGCTACACAGCAGCTTCCTCAGTTATCTCAAGGCTCCACCTCAATCAAGTTTGTGGTTGGATCCCTCTGTGAGTCAATTCTACTTGATTTTACTGTATGTTCACCCAAACTACTGATACCCAATTACACATTACCAAATACTGATCTTATATAATCACCACCAGTGAGTGCAGTACCAGGAACAACAAACATGTCATTCTTAGCTGTGTGAGACCCCCAGTCAATACAGCTATAAGTCACAGACAGGAGAGCGATGGCCCATCCAGCAACAGCTTTTGGAGGTCTGCCTAGTTTTAACAGGAGTAAATCCTGGCTTAAATGGCTGACAGGTCACTCAGAGGCATGATTAAAGTGGTGCTGGAAAAACACAGCAGGTCAGGCAGCATCCAAGGAGCAGGAAAATTGACATTTCGGGCAAATTCCCTTCATCATTCCTGCTGTGCTTTTCCAGCACCACTCTAATCTTGTCTCTGACCTGCAGCATCTGCAGTCCTCACTTTCGCCTAGGTCACTCAGAGGCTACCTGCCAGCCTAATAATGGGCACTGAGCATTGAGCATGGGGTACAAGAGTGGCTCTGGTGCAGCAGTAGATTGGAAAAGGATAGACTTCAGCCAGTGGATTGTTATATTCCCCTTATGGAGCCTGAAGGAACATTTGGGTACCACAAATGAAAGTATTCAAATTACTTGAAAAAGCGTCTTTGTTTTTCAAACCTGGTTAATGCAGTAAGTGTACTGCCTGTCCCTCATTGCTTTTGAGAGCGTGGTGGTGAGCTACATCTTGAACTGCCACAATCAATATGGTGTGAAACATGGGGGAGGGTTGGGGGGGTGGGAGGTTGGTGGGATACATCACACCCAATAACCTGGTGAGCTCAAGTGCTCAGGTTAGAGGAGGAGTAGGAGGTCTATGCCAGGAGTAAACTTTGGAGCCATAATTTCTCTCTCTGCCTCTGATGAATGTGGACCCACAACGCTATTAAACAGGGAATCCTTGGATTTTATTTCAGTGACATGGAACAAATCGATTGTGTGGGACTTGGAGGGGAATGGTGATTATCTCATTTTTGGTCCAATGAACATTCAGCTTTCTTGGGTCAGTAAAATTAGTTAAACCAAGTTCTGTAAGGTGATGGAAGGTGTCACCAACAGTGCAATCAAGCAGCACCTGCTCAGCAATCACTACTCAGTGACATCCAGTTTGTGTCCCACCTGGGCCAGTTACCATCACTGAATCCCCCATTATTAACATCTTGTAGGTTATCATTGACCATAAACTCAACTGGACTCACCACATAAACACAGTGGCTACCAGAGCAGGACAGAGGCTACTATGGCGAGTAATTCACCTCCTGACTACCCAAAGCCTATCCACCATCTACAAAGCACAAGTCAGGAGTGTGATGGAATACTCCCCACTTGCATAGATGACTACAGCTCCAACAATACTCAAGAAACTTGACACCATCCAGGACAAAGCAGCTCGCTTGATTGGCACTACATCCACAAGCATCCACTCCCTCCGTCACTGATGCTTAATAGCAGCAAATTGTTCTTTCTACAAGATGCAGTGCAGAAATTCATCAAGGATTCTCAGAAAGCCCCTTCCAAAACCACGACCACTTCCATCTAGAAGGGCAGCAGATACAAGAGAACACCAGCACGAGCAAGTTCCCCTCCAAGCCCCTCAGCATCCTGACTTGGAATCATATCATCAATACTTCAGTGTCCCAGAGTCAAAATCCTGGAATTCCCTCCCTAAAGTTAATGCGAGTCAATAGGACAGGGACTGCAGCGGTTCAAGAAGGCAGCTCGCCAACACCTTCTCAAGGGCAATGAGTGAAGAGAAATAAATTCTGGCTTAGCCAACGATACCCCTATCCATGAATGAATGAATGGAAAAAAAACTCACCTACACAATTTCAAGTTTATTGGTCAAGCATTAAAATTGTATTATTGTGGTAACTAAACAATCTGCTTGGAATGAATGCTTCACATTGTCTTAGCCCATTTAATTAGTCTATTTTCTGGACAACTAATACATAGATTACAAGATAACAGGAAGGGGATAAAACCTGCTGAAATTAAGTTCATCTAATCAGCACAGGTAATGATTTGGTGAGCTTTGATTATGTAGACATTTATCTTACTCTGTCAGTTTGGTATAGTTGAGAAAGCAATTCCTTGTATAGAAGGGATATCTTTATGCTGCATCTGTTGTACTAACATGTTTTGTTTTTTCCCGATATTAAATTGTATTTCAGTAAATCTTGTACCTAACGGAAACCTTTTCACTCTTGCTTCGATCAATACGCATGACAGAATTCAAAAGCACTTCAACTAATGTTGAGGAATTGAGTTTTATTTTCCCACCTCACAAACTACAAAATGATTCAAATAGTCTCAACTGTGGCTCAAATGCGCAAGAAGTCAATTCATTCATGTTCAACTTTATTGTCAGAAAGTTCTTTAGCCTTGATAATCTAAATCTTTCATTACATTCCCCCATCACAACCCCCCAACTTATTATCAGAATGTCTGGAGCAGTTTCACAAATCGCATACACAGGCAAACTCCTAATAATTCAGATTCTGTTGACTTACTATCTTTTCTGATCTTTTGCAACATCAATGAAATCTGAGGCTATACCATGTTTCATCTGAGCTGCTGATACAGACTCAGCCTTGAGAATTTTTATGAGGAATCCAAGCATCGAGGTCACTTCTCAGAATAACCTGTTAAGGGCTAAATTGTGTAGATTCTCCTGGCCTCAGCATCTATATAGCTCAGATGCACTTCTGATTTAAATTTATCAAGTATGCTTTGTAGCATAAATTTTGCTGAGCTTTATCCAAACATTAATGGGGTACAAATGTTACTGGCTAGTTCTTCTTGAGAAGGTGACAGTAAGCCTGCTTGAACTGTGGCAATTTATCCAGTGGAGTTACTACCACAGTCGGATTGGATAGGGAGTTTCAGGATTGTTGGTCCAGTCATAATGAAGGAAGAGTTACAGATATGGAAGTCAAGTTGAAGGAGGGAAATGCTGAGCTGATGGCTTTCCCAGTCACTTGTTGCCCATTGCCTTGGATGGAGACATGTGGGCTTGTGAAACTGTCAAAGAAGCTTTGATGACTTTCTGCAGTGATTCTTGGAGTTGATGCATATTGAATTCGCACTGCACCAGTGTGGAAGGAATGGATGCTTATGCTTGTGTTTGGACTGTCAATGAAATTGGCCAATTTGTTCCAATAGTGATAGTGCTGTCTTGTGTAATTGTACCTTGTGGAATTTTCTGTTGATGTACTTTATATCCATGACCAAAAATTCCCAATGACATCTTCTTGCAAACAAACCACAGAACTACGGATGCTGGAAATCTGAAACAAAATCAGAAGTTGCTGGAGAAACTCAGCAAGTCTGGCAACATCTATGGAGAGGTTGCAGAGTTAAAATTTTGGGTTCAGTGACCCTTCCTCAGACTTACAAATTGTTAATACTGGAATAGATCACTGATGCCCCATCTTTCCTTAAATTTCCCTCATTTTCTAAACTAAGCAATGAAGTTGGCTGGCTGAGTTACCTTGTTGTCAGAGGTGCAGCTAACCAATGCTAAACCCTTCTATCGAAAGTGATGTTAGGTTTGAAGAAGAGAGTAAGGTGTAAGAAATCAGGAATAATATGAATTCCAGGGAAACCCTATCACGATATATGCTAGTGTCAGTCACTTTTCTGTGATATTGTCATTTTTTTCTTAAAACATGTGCTTTCCCTGTGATTCAATTATATCAATAAGTGGCTTGTTCTCAGTAATAGTAAATGAATGAAGAAGAATTGTTCTGTTTTAAACAGCTCATTAAATATTTTTATGGTAAAGGTGGATAGCTTACTCATTAGCCAGGGGATGCAAAATTATTGAGGATATTCAAGAATATACAGTTTGAAGTTAAAATCAGATCATCCATGATCGCCCTCCACCTCCTCCAAGACTTCCGTTTCCCCGGCCCCCAACGCCTCATCTTCACCATGGATATCCAATCCCTCTACACCTCCATCCGCCATGACCAGGGCCTCCAAACCCTGCGTTCTTTCCTCTCCAGACGTCCCCAACAGTACCCTTCCACTGACACACTCATTCATTTGGCCGAACTGGTCCTCACCCTTAACAATTTCACCTTTGAATCCTCCCACTTCCTCCAAACCAAAGGCGTAGCCATGGGCACACGTATGGGCCCCAGCGATGCCTGTCTCTTTGTTGACTATGTAGAGCAGGTGATCTTCCGTAATTACACCGGCACCACTCCCCACCTCTTCCTCCACATTGATGACTGCATTGGCGCCACCTCGTGCTCCCGCGAGGAGGTTGAGCAATTCATCAACTTCACCAACACATTCCATCCTGACCTTAAATTTACCTGGGCCATCTCTGACACTTCGCTCCCCTTCCTGGACCTCTCCATCTCCATTAGTGACGACCGACTTGACACTGACATTTTTTACAAACCCACCGACTCCCACAGCTACCTGGGTTACACCTCTTCCCACCCTACCTCTTGCAAAAATGCCATCCCATATGCCCAATTCCTCCGCCTCCGCCGGATCTGCTCCCAGGAGGACCAGTTCCACCAGAGAACACACCAGATGGCCTCCTTCTTTAGAGACCGCAATTTCCCTTTCCACGTGGTTAAAGATGCCCTCCAACGCATCTCGTCTACATCCCGCACCTCCGCCCTCAGACCCCACCCCTCCAACCGTAACAAGGACAGAACGCCCCTGTTGCTCAACTTCCACCCTACAAACCTTCGCATAAACCAAATCATCCGCCGACATTTCCGCCACCTCCAAACAGACCCCACTACCAGGGATATATTTCCCTCCCCACCCCTTTCCGCCTTCCACAAAGACCGTTCCCTCCACGACTACCTGGTCAGGTCCACACCTCCCTACGACCCACCCTCCCATTCTGGCACTTTCCCCTGCCACCGCAGGAACTATAAAACCTGTGCCCACACCTCCTCCCTCACCTCTATCCAAGGCCCTAAAGGAGCCTTCCACATCCATCAAAGTTTTACCTGCACATCCACTAATATCATTTATTGTATCCGTTGCTCCCGATGTGATCTCCTCTACATTGGGGAGACTGGGCGCCTCTTAGCAGAGCACTTTAGGGAACATCTCCGAGACACCCGCACCAATCAACCAAACCGCCCCGTGGCCCAACATTTCAACTCCCCCTCCCACTCTGCCGAGGACATGGAGGTCCTGGGCCTCCTTCACCGCCGCTCCCTCACCACCAGACGCCTGGAGGAAGAACGCCTCATCTTCTGCCTCGGAACACTTCAACCCCAGGGCATCAATGTGGACTTCAACAGCTTCCTCATTTCCCCTTCCCCCACCTCATCCTAGTTTCAAACTTCCAGCTCAGAACACTCTCCTTGACTGGTCCAGACTTGTCGAACCTGCCTATCTCCTTTTCCACCTATCCACTCCACCCTCTCCTCCTTGACCTATCACCTTCATCTCCTCCCCCACTCACCCACTGTACTCTATGCTACTCTCTCCCCACCCCCACCCTCCTCTAGGTTATCTCTCCATGCTTCAGGCTCACTGCCTTTATTCCTGATGAAGGGCTTTTGCCCGAAACATCGATTTCGCTGCTCATTGGATGCTGCCTGAACTGCTGTGCTCTTCCAGCACCACTAATCCAGTATTTGCTTTCCAGCATCTGCAGTCATTGTTTTTACCTTACCAGACTCAAAGGGGGCCTACTCTTGCTCCTTGTTCATATGTTTATGTATTTGCAAACTCCCAACAATGTTAGGGAGCCAAGGATGGAGTGAGAGGGAGGAATTGAAGGGAATTAGTCTTGCTTAGTAAATTGTACCAGGAATATTAATGGGATCGAAGGCTGACAAATCACAATGGCCAAATAATCTATATTCTAGAGTACTGAAGGAAGTGGCGTTGAAAATATTAGATACATGGGTTCTGAAGAACGGTCACTGGAAACGTTTACTCTGATTTCTCTCCACAGATACTGTCAGAAATTGTTCCAGCAATTTCTGTTTTCTTTTTCAGATTTCCAGGATTGCGGTTCTTTGATTTATTTTGCATACATTGGTGGTTATCTTCCAAACTTCTACAGACTCTGGAGCAATTCCTACAGATTGGAGGGTAGAAAATGTAACACTGCTATTTGAAAAGTGAGGGACAGCAAAACAGAGAATTATAAGCTATTTAGCATAACCTCAGGAGCAGGGAAAATGCCAGAGTCTATTATAAATGATAATATTAGCCTTGGAAATTATTAATAGAATTGGTCAAAACCAGCATGGATTTATGAAAGGCAAATCATGGCTTTTTTGAAGATGTAACTAGTAGAATAGATAATGGGGAACCAGTGGGCCTGGTGTGTTTGGATTTTCAGAAGACCTTTTATAAGGTCCCTCATAAGAAGCTAGTGGGCAAAATGAATGCACATAGGATTGAAAGTAATTTATTAACATAGATTGAGAATTAGTTAACAGACAGGCAAAAGAGATTGGAAGTATATTAGTCTTTTTCTGAGTGGTAGGCATTGGGGTATTGGAAGGATCAGCATTTGGGCCACAACTATACATAATATATATAAATGTCCTGAATGAGTGAACCAAAAGCAATATTTCCAAAATTGATGAAGGCATAACACTGCATGGGTTTATGAGTTATTGGGAAATGCAAGGAGACTGATGATTAAGACAAATTAAGTGTGTGGGCAAATACACAGCAGATGGAGTACATTATGGCTCAGTGTCAAGCTATACACTTGTGAAAAACAGAAAGGAAGCGTATTATTTAAATAGTGATATATTAGGAACTGTGAAGGTTCAAAAGTTGCTCTTGCACACCATCTAATGAAAAGAGACATACAGGAGCAGTAAACAATGAGAAATGCAATTAGATAGACAAGCAGTGTAGGATTTGAGTTGAGAATTTAGGATGCCTTACTGCAGTAATGGAGAGCCTTGTTGAAACCATACCTGGAATATTGCAAAGTCAGAAGTCACATGCCACCAACTTATAGTCCAACAGGTTTATTTTAAATCAGACGTTTTCAGGGCACTGCTCCTTCACCTGATGAAGAAGTAGCGTGCTGAAAGCTTATGATTTCAAATAAACCTGTTGGGCTATAACTTGGTGTCGTGTGACTCTGACTTTGTCCATCCCAGTCCAACAGCAGCATCTCACCATCATATTGAAAGCAGTTTAATGCCCCTATCTAAGAAAAAACACATTTGCCAAAGAGGGAGTGCAGTGGAGGTCACTCGGCTGATAGTGGGGATGGCAAGTCAGTTCTGTAAGGAGAAATTGATTCAAATAGGTCTTCATTCAGTAGGGCTTAAAAGGATGAGAAGGTATCTGATTGAAAGGTATAAATAGGGCTGGACAAACTAGATGCAGGGAAAATGTTTTCCTTGACTGGGGAGTCATATTTTCAGAATATGGAGTAGACCGTTTAGGACTGAGATGAGGAGATATTTCTTCCCTCAAAAGGAAAGTGAATTTTTGGAATTCTCTACCACAGAGTAACATGGAGACTAAATGAGTGAATATATTCAAGAAAAAGGTGAATGTTCTTTTTAATTTTAAATGCATCAAGGAGAAAGCAGGAATGTGGTATTGAGTTGGAGATCAGCCATAATCACAGTAAATGGTAGAGCGCACTTGAGGGGCTGAATGGCTACTTCTCCTCCTCGATGTCATGTTTCTATGTTTGTTGTGGTGCATCTTGGAGATGGTACACATTCTTGTCACTGTGTATCAGTGATGGTGGAAGCTACTGTCAGATGTTAGGTGTTAGAGGAGGTGTCTGATGGAAAGAAACGGAATGGGGTAAAACCCCCTGCACTCCTAACCTACTGGGTTCTGTAGGACACTGAAACACAGATGTAAAGACACCCCAGGAATCCAGGTATACCAAGATCCTATAATACAAACAGGAAATTCAATTGCACTTTAACATAGTTTTGAGAAAGGAAAGTTTTCTCACCAGGCGATACAATAATCTGCCAGAAAGGAACAAGAGAAGGAAAAATCATTCCTCTGATGAACAAGAAGGATCAGCACTGTCCTTGTTTTTGGAATCACTCTTGAAATTCCATCCTCGCCATCTATCTGCAAAGCAGATGGGCGAGTTCAGTAGGAGTTGTTTGGGGGTGGGTGGGGGTTCGGGGAGATGGTGGTATTGGGTGGGTAGTGATGTGAAGAATAGCCTGATCACCAACTCCAGGCAATTGCTCTGCCGGAATGGAAAGTAGACTGGCAAGATTTAAATGAGGCCCTATCACTGGTTAGAATCACTGAATGCTGACACTGGGTATGAAGTTCAACTTAACTGAGTAGTTGCCCCATTCTGTGGTAAGATCCACCCTTTTATCTTTTCAATAGGGCTGCTGCTTTATTTAATCTTTAGCCACGGACCCGATTGGCGAAGGCTATGTTTATTATCCATCTTTACTGTCCAACTTGCTCTTGAAAAGGTGTTGGATGTGACATTAGCCTCCTCTTGTGCCTATTGTGATGAGATCAGCACCATTCTTGTAGATTCTGACATGGTCAAGAAGGTCCCAGTTCTGTCTTACCCAGCAGAAAGTGGGCAGCTTGCTGTGGTTAATGCAGTTCTTATTATTTCTATGGATGGTACAAGAATAACTGTTGTTAGAGCTACACGTTAAGATCAATAATCTGTTGCTTTTGCTCAAGTAAAAAGAGCCCACTTGCAGAAGCATTTCCTCCTGGTGTGTTTACTGGTACTGCACAATGTAATGAAAGGGAAAGTACTCAGATCTATAAGGCACATTTCATGACTGGAAAATATAGAATCCCTACAGTGTGGAAGCAGGCTACTTGGCTCATCAAGTTAGCATGGCCAATCTACCTAACTAGCATACCTTTGGATAAAAACAATGACTGCAGATGCTGGAAACCAGATTCTGGATTAGTGGTGCTGGAAAAGCACAGCAGTTCAGGCAGCATCTGAGGAGCAGTAAAAGCGACATTTTCGGGTGAAGGTCCTTCATCAGGAATACAGCCTGATGAAGGGCTTTTGCCCCAAGCATTGGTTTTACTGCTCCTCGGATGCTCCTGAACTGCTGTGCTTTTCCAGCACTACTCATCCTAGCATCTCTTTGGACTGTGGGAAGAAACAGGAACTCCCGGAGGATACTCACACAGACATGGGGAGAACGTACAAAGTCCACACAGACACTCACCCGAGAGTGGGATCAAACCCGGTCTCTGGCACTGAGAGGCAGCAGTGCTAACCACTGAGCCACTGTGCCGCCGTAAGCTATCCAGAAAGAATACTTTAAAGCACCTGACAGTCAATGAACGACTTTTGAAGTGTGACCACTATTGAGTGTATAATTTGTAAAGTTGTGTCAGTAGCATGGTTGAACTATGTAATTGAGACGTAATTGGATCATACCTTCTGTTACCTTGGATAAAAAATGCCATTGTTCCCAGAGAACAATGGCATGGTTTTTATTTTAATATGAATAGCCATAATCGTATCATTTGGTAGAGGAGGATTGAGGATCTGAATAGTCTATTCCTACTCTCCATTCTTATGTTCTCAATGTTTTCCTTCATGGAATGTGGGTATTGCTGGCTCAGCCAGTACTCATTGTCCATCCCTAATTAACCTTGAGAAGATGATAGTGAATCACCTTCTTAATCCCCTGCAGTCCATGTAGTGTAGGAACACCTAGAGGGCAGATAAGGAGGGAGTTCCAGGACTTTGATCCTGCGACATTGAAAGAATTGTGATATATTTCCAAGTCAGGATGGAAGGGACCTGGAGAGAAACTCAGGATAGCAAAGGAGTTTAACTATGTCCGATTGTGGTTTGACACATCTGTGTGAAAGCTCTCCCAATTTTGCCTCAAAGACCCATCCAAAGAGGGCTTTGCAGGGCTAGCTGTGTTATCATTTCTAGTGCAAGGGTTGATGCTGAGTGATCCATCTGGTTTTATTCTTTGTTATTTTCTGTAACAGTTTGATACAACTGAGAGGCTCGCTAGGATATTTTCGAAGGCAGTTAAGAGTCAATCTAACTGAATGCAGTACTGCTCTAGAGTCTGTATACAAATATCCCCCAAGAGAGCAATTGTATAGCTAATTTCTGATGAAGGGTGTCCTGAACATTCACTAACTTTCTTTTCAGATGTGAATTGATTTGATGCGTACTTCCAGCATTAACCATCACATGCACAAATTTAAAACTCAGCTTTATAGATTTTTTTTTGGCTAAGGGATATCGAGGGAGTTTGAATGAACAGTGATGAATGAAGTTTAGGTACAGATTACCAAGGATTTAATCAAGCAGGCTTGCGAGACTTTATGGCTTGCTTTTATTAATATATCCCTAACCACAATCCCTTGTCTCCCTTGGTTTATGCATTCCATGCTCTCCTCCTGCTCTCTGCTAAATTAATGCAACAGTGAAAAGCCAACCATGTATGTCAAGATATATAAGCAACGCAGCAGTAAATGTGTTGATGTATTAAATGCCAGCTTGCCTGTTGTCAGGCAAAATAACAATTTCAAAAGGAGAGAAATTTATCCTCAAGGAAAGTTAATTTGTAAGATTTTAATTGAAAGTGGCAAAAACCATTCTTCATTTTATTTCCTGTTTTTTGCCCCAGACAGACCAGAATTACAATCCGACTCACTTGCTGAGAAAGAGTCGATGCAATTGTTTCTTGAGTACCCTGCCAGGCATTTCAGAAAGCCAAATGGAATTGGAAGTGTAGTAAATTATTTTGAAAATGACAAGAACAAACTAGATTGGCAAGTTAGGGACTCAAATCTTGACATTTAGATGACAAAGCAAACTCTGGCATATGATAAAATGCTGTCACCTCAGCTGAAACCTTTCACCCTAGAGGGTTAAAAACTGGCTCCATTGTGATGAGTAAGTATGGGGGTTTGAAAGGATGGATTCTCCTCCATAGATTGAGATTGACTTAGAATGATTTGTGATGATTTTCTTCACTCTTTTATCTGGAACCTGTGTCCATTGTTACTTGCACAGGGATTATTATAGAATAAATCATAGAATTCCAACAGTGTGCCAACAGGCCATTTGACCCAACAAGTCTACACTGACCCTCTGAGACAAAACTTTTCACCACCATTACCATTGGTAGACCACGGACAAGAGAGGAAAGATTTCAAAAGGATCTCTAAGAGGCAACTTCTTCTCGCAGAGGGTGGTGCATGTATGGAATGAGCTTGCCCCACATGCGGAGTCAGGAGGAAACAGACACTCTATCTACTGCCCTCTTTCCTGACCTGATTCTCTGGCCACATTGCCTGTTCCGGAGTCAGGGAGAGTAAATTCCACTCATAGTTAGGGGAAATCAGAAACCAAGGGGCAAAGGTATACCCCACCACACTCTGTCACAGTGTATAATAAACTTCAAAAGGTGCTGCAAAGTGCAGTGGCAATGTCCCTGCCTCTGGACCAGTCAGCCCAATTTGAAATCCCACCTGACCCAAAGCTTTGTTAGAACATTCCTGAGCAGCTTGAGTAGAAAATATTTATAAGAGTGCTCCTTGTGGTGTTCCCTGTTAAAGAGGAAACTTGTTCAGATCCCACAATCAATTGATAATTGGGCTGGTAACACAGAATAGGAAGGCTCAGAATTGCTGGCTGATCCTATGAGACAGGAGGAGAGCTGAAACATCTTCACATGGAAGGCTGTAAATCCTTCTACTCCGGAAGGCTGTGAGTGCTTACTATAGAGGACAATTCAAGACCATGATCAATAGACTTTTCTTTGACATAAAGGGAATCAAGTGACATAGAGTTAGGTTGGAACAGTGGAACTGAGTTAAAAGATCAGCCATGATCATGATCAAGATGTTGGCAGAAAATTTTATGTTCTGATGTCAATTCTACAAAACAAATGTACAGTTATTTTGGAAGCAGGAAGGGATATCCTGTATTTTCTGTGTTCAGGATCTATATAAAGGGTAATTTGGCATATGGAGAGGCAACAGGTTTTCTGCTGCTTGTAGGCTTGCATTTTAACCCACATCATCTGTTTGTACCCACCTGTGTTAAATTATGCAGTCATGAATCACACTTCCAACAAAAGCTTTCAGCAAAATAAAATTAAATCACACAATTTCTGCTGATACTTTAAATGTTAATATTAGTCAGTCAAAGGCTGTCTCTGTCGTTTTACACCAAATTAAATCAAAAGGCTTTGAATACCAAAATAACATATTTGTCACTTCTCAGTCACACACAATATTTTTCAGTAGAATTTGAGGAAATTCATTTTCACAGTTTGAATGAGCATCAATGCTTGCCTTGTGATTTTCTCAAATATTTGTGTTTGATTATATATAAGGTAATATATGTAGTCGACAGTTGTATAATAGACATTAAAAATTGCATTCATATTTATTAAAGAGTAAAGTCTACATAGGAATTCAATTTTTTTTCAGTTGCCTGTCCTGATGCATTTTCTATTGCCAGAGGCACCCTATTCCTATGACAATATATAACAAAATCAAAAAGACATTAGTGCCTTCAGTGACATGAAGATTCATTTCACGAAATATCTTGCACCCCCCCACCCCCCCTCCCACCCCCACGCCTCCCATATTGCCAATGTGGTGAAAATCTGGACAACCCTAACAAATAAAACAGCATAATTTGAAGAAATCAGTTGTGAGTCAGACAATGTTTGTCAAATCATTATGGGAACTTTCTACAATCCTGCCATGCATAAGGATTTTTTGGGGGGATTCCGCTCCCCCCATTTAAATTGAACTGACCATGAGAGACAATTCATGGGATGGAGGCAGGTTCATTGTGCTGAATGGAGTATTCTTTCCTTTGACTATGTTATGTCCTGGTCCTCCTCAGACAGAAATAATCACACTTTAGATTCAAAATGCTAGAGCTGCATCATATTGTAATTCTTACTGTTCTCCATGTAGCTGATGGATTGTTGACTTGGACAGATCTTTTTGAGTCAGAGATGATGTGGGGTCTTGGCCACTGGCTACAGAGCTGGCAAGACCTCCACAATGTCAGGGGCTCCACTCAGCTGATAAAGTTGAGCCTGTTTACGCTGTCGCTCTCTCCCCAGATGCTGCCAGATGTGCTGAGTGTTTTCAGCATTCAGATTTCCAGCACCCGCAGTAATTCATTTTAGGGCAGTGATGTCAATGTTGATTTGTTAATAATGGAGATGCAATCGTGTGATCTGACCAAATGACTTCCATGAAGTAAACCACGGTGACATCAGTAAAGGGCTCAGATAAAAGACAATTCACTTCTTCATTTAGCTATCATAACACTCGTCTGACCTTTTCTAAATGCCTGCTAATTTGCTCATCGAAGTCATTGACAGTGCCTGGAAGAAAACCTTTACCTCTTTCTGTTTCAGAGCAAATTAAATGCTTCATTGCAACTTTGGAATTATCTTTCTTGAAATGTAACATTTTCCTGTGACATTATAAGTGTACTCTGTGCATTCAGTGGATTTTTTTTTGATATGCAAGATTTAATCTATTTATTCTCTGTCAGTAGATTGGTGCTGAATGAAGAAATACAGCTGCTTAAATTCACATAGTGTCAAGTCTATTATCATGATTGAATGTGTCTTATCTGCCATAATTATAACAGATTACCAGAATAATTTTGCATTTTAGACAATACAGGTTGCTGAGTATTTTGTGGTGTTGTCGTTCTAATTAGTAAACGAACAGATAAATGTTGCATTGGTGAAATTCAACATACAAAAGGATTCTTTCTGTGGCTGCATGCCCAGTCCTGCAAAAGAACAGGATGTATTCTATTCCAAAGTGCTTTCTGAGTAGGGATGGAGAGGATGAAGGGCTTTTGCACGAAACATCAATTGTCCTGCTCCTCGGATGCTGCCTGACCTGCTGTGCTTTTCCAGCACCACTCTAATCTAAACTCTGGTTTCCAGTATCTGCAGTCCTCACTTTTGCCTAGCCCTTTCTGAGTAAGGATATCAACTATAAACCCCAGTTTAAGATCGAGCTGGTGAAGAATCAAATTCCAAGCAAGAAATCAACAAATTGAAGAAATCATTGTAGCTCTTTCCCATCTGCAGTTCAGTCTGCTCTCTGATTTGCAGGAGGAGAGAATGTGTGAGCAGAAACTGTAAATGCAAAATACTTTGCTCCCAGGCTACCAGCAGCAGCACCTTGCCATATCAAGAAACAGTCCTCCATTTCCTGAGACAGCTGCACTTCCTGAAAGGGTTGGCAAACCCTCATTGAGACTTGGGGTCCAACCTTTATGATGTTTCTGCCTGTCTCCTTTTCAGGAAAATAGTTGCATCATGGTAATGTCCTTGTATTAGTCATCCAGAGACTCATGTTAATGCTCTGGATACCCATGTTCAAATCTCACCTTGACAGCTAGTGGTATTTAAATCCAGTAAAATCTAGAATGACTCAGCCTTAATAATGGTGACCAGGATATTATCATTGATTGTCCTAAAATATCATCTTGGAGTAAGTAATGACTGCAGATGCTGGAGAATCAGAGTCGAAAAGTGTGGCACTGGAAAAGCACAGCAGGTCAGGCAGCATCCGAGGGGCAGGAGAGTCAATGTTTCAGGCATAAGACCTTCTGTAGGATTCCTGATGCTCAAAATGTCAACTCTCCAACTCCTCAGATGCTGCCTGACTTGCTGTGCATTTCCAGCACCACATTTTTCGACTCTAGAATACCATCTGGTTCACAAAAGTCCTTTTGGGAAAGAAACCAACCATTCTTACCTAGTCTGATTTGCATGTTACTCCAATTCATCCTTGCCATTGACTGCCGTAGTCATAGTAACTTTTGATAATCTCCACATTGGTGATCTTGATCAGGCTTATTGTTTGAGTGTCAGTAATTGGGTACAACTTAAATGCAGCTAATCACAATATACAGATATAGGTATATTTTATGCTCTGTGGAATCACAGGCATAATTTCTGGTGACATAGCCCAAGAAATTCTGGCACCTGTGATTTTTTTCCATCCTTGCAGGAATCTTATTGCATATGAATTTCCATGCTGGTTACTACAGCCTGTATTACTAAATGCATTTGATGCAAAAAGTTTAACTTGATATTTTGTTAAGACCTAAATTGCTCTTAATCAGAATTGCGATTTCCCATTTGTCACAGCATGCTGTGCCTTCAGCCTGCCGATTTGTCATGCATGTACAGAAACACACATTGCAGAAGGAGGATATGAAGTAGGCAGAAGCACTTGTAATTCAATCTTCTTTTTTCTTCAATTCTAATTATATTTTTATGTTTCTTTTTCCTCATAATTTTGTATTTCTTACTCTTCTTGTGTTATTAGAACATGGTCAGGATGCCACAATTAAAATAACACATATGGATTGTGAAAATAAAATTCCCAGGAAACCCACTAGAATTTAAATACTAATGAACAGTTAGTGGGACAGAAATATGATAGGAGAAGAGCATATATGGAAATGGCTTTTAAAAAGCACTCACTGCAGACAGGAAGCAATGTTGCAATATGCCAGCAAATGTTTCTGCTGATCATTGGCATACTTTCTTGGAATGACCAAGGCAATTTGATTCTGCATCTCTGAAATCAGCACCTAACTATACCAGCAGCATACATCCCACTTACTTTGGGCATGGCCATCATAAAGATCTTTCCATGTATGGCCATGGAAACAAAAATCACATACATGTCAAAACGTTGACTGATGGGTGACTTGGCAGACCCAACATTTTGAGCTGGATTTTCATCTCCCAACATGAATCAGATTGGGAAAGCCTGAACTTGGATTTTTATTAAGCCTGAAAAATCAGTTTCCTCCTGCCTTCCTGATCCTACACCACTTTTGTGTAGCCTTTGCATAGATTGAACATGCTTGGGTGCAGCACATTCAACCACTAGTAAAGTTAGATCATATGGGATTCAGGGTGAGCTTGCCAATTGGATATAAAATTGGTTAAACAGTAAGAGATAAAGAGTGATGGTTTTTCATGCTGGAGGCCTGTTACCAATGGTGTTCCATAGGGATCGGTGCTGGGTCCATCTTTGTTTGTCTTTTTTATAAATTATTTAGATGAGAATATGGAAGATATGGTTAGTAAGTTTGTGCATGCCACCAAAATTGGCAGTATAGTGGACAGTGAAGAAGATTATCTCAGGTTGCAAAGAGATCATGATCAATTGGATCAATGGGCTGAGGAGTGGCAGATTGAGTTTAATTTGGATAAATGTGAGGTATTGCATACAGACAAGGGCAGGACTTACACAATTAATGGTAGGACCCTGGATTTCAGGTATATAATTCTTTGAACTTAAAAATGTGTTGCTGGAAAAGCGCAGCAGGTCAGGCAACATCAAAGGAGCAGGAGAATCGACGTTTCGGGCATTTCAGGGGATTTCTTCTTCAGGGCATTTTTAAGCTCTGATGTCCAGCATCTCCAGTCCTCACTTTCTCCTAGTATAATTCTTTGAAGTTTGCATCACATGTAGACAAGGTGGTTAAGAAGGTGTTTAGCATGCTTGCCTTCAGTGCTCAGATTGCTCAGAGTAAAGGAGCTAGGACATCACTTTGAGCTTGTAAAGACATTTGTAAGGCCTCTTCTGTGTTCAGTTTGGATCACCCTGCTATAGGAAGAATATTATTAAGCTGGAGAAGGTTCAGAAAAGATTTACCAGTATGTTGCCGGGAACGGAGTTTTTGAGTTATAAGGAGAGGCTAAATAGGTTGGGACTATTTTCACTGGAGCGCATGAGATTGAGAAGCGACCTCACAGAGGTTTATAAAAACATGAGGAGTATTGATAAGGTGAATGGCAGGTGTATTTTCCCTTAGGTGGGGGATTTTAAGACAAGGTGACATATTTTTAAGGTGAGAAGAGAAAGATTTTTAAAAATCATGAGGGGCATCTTTTTGGCCAGAGAGTGGTTCATGTGTGGAATGCACTTCCAGAGGAAGTAGTGGAAATGGGAATAGTTACAAACTTTAAAAGACATTTAGGTAAGTACAGGAATAAGAAATGTTTGGAGGGATGTAGGCCAAGGTGGGGCTACTTTAGTCTGGAATTATGGTCAGCATGGACTGGTTGGAACTGAAAGGTCTGTTTCCATGATGACTTCTTCCAAGGTCTGGATTCCCTTTTTGAGGACTACAAGAACATGATTTTTTCTCCCACATGTGATTTTAAGGTAGCAGTCTGGATTTTGTACATTCTGAAGAAAAAATGTCCCTCCTTAGAGTGTCAATGGCCAATGGCCTGCTGAGAAGTTGGGACATTCTGAAACCTAAATATTAAATATGAAGACACTTCCAAAATTTCACCTTTCAATATTGTAATCGGAATTTGTTTTTAATGCAGTGATGTATCACAAGGATCTAATGTGCAAATGTAAACTTACCTTTACATTGATCAACGTTCAGTAACTGTTATTATAAATTAACCTACATGTCCAAAAGAAACATGCTGTCATGTTTTGTGCTGTGGCTTAAATCAACAGACAACACTGAAAGTTAAAACCACCCTGCTTTGAAATTTGAAAGAAATTTCTGCATGGTCCGCTGTCCAGTTTTTAACAGGCACTCTGCATTGAAAGAGAAATGAAACAACATTCTTCTTTGTCAGCCTACAGAAATGTAGCTGGAGACATTGTAACACCAGCTGTGGCCATTATGAATGCTTGGCAAGGTTTCAAAATTTGTTGGCTTCAGTTCAGCAGGCATCTATTGATTATTGATTTGACTTATTATTAGCACACATACTGAGACAGAGTGAAAAGTACTGTTTTGCACACTAACCAGATGGAGGCAGATACAATTACAACACATAAAAGGCATCTGGTTGGGTATATAAATAGGAAGGGTTTAGAGAGAAATGGGCCAAACAGAGCCATAGATTCATAGAGATGTACAACATGGAAACAGATCCTTCGGTCGAACTCCTCCATGCCGACCAAATATCATAAACTAATCTAGTTCCATTTGCCAGCACTTGGCTCATATCCCTCTAAACCCTTCCTATTCATATACCCATCCTGATGCCTTTTAAATGTTGTAATTGTACCAGCCTCCACCACTTCCTCTAGCAGCTCATTCCATACATGTACCACCCACTGCATGAAAACGTTGCCCCTTAGGTCCCTTTTAAATCATTCCCCTCTCACTCTAAACCAATGCCCTCTAGTTCTGGAGTCCCCCACCCCAAGGAAAAGACCTTGCCTATTTACCCTATCCATGCCCCTCATGATTTTATAAACCTCTATGAGGTCACCCAGCCTGTTCAGCCCCAGCCTGTTCAGCCTCTCCCTGTAGCTCAGATCCTCCAACCCTGGCAGCATCCTTGTAAGTCTTTTCTGAACCCTTTCAAGTTTCACAACATCCTTCCGATAGGAAGGAGACTAGAATTGCATGCAATATTCCAAAAGTGGCCTAACCACCCTCCTGTACAACTGCAACATGACCTCCCAACTCCTGTACTCAATACTCTGACCAATAAAGGAAAGCATACCCAACGCCTTCGTCACTATCCTATCTACCTGCCACTCTACTTTCAAGGAGCTATGAACCTGCACTCCAAGATCTTTGTTCAGCAACACTCCCGGGGATCTGAGCATTAAGTGTATAAGCCCTGCTAAGGTTTGCTTTCCCAAAATGCAGCACCTCACTTTTATCTAAATTAAACTCCATATGTCCCTCCTCAGCCCATTGGCCCATCTGATCAAGATTGCATTATACTCTGAGGTAACCTCCTTCGCGGTCCACTGCATCTCCAATTTTGGTGTCATTTGCAAATTTACGAACCGTACCTCCTATGTTCACATCCATATCATTTATATAAATGACGAAGAGAGTGGACCCAGCACCGATCCTTGTGGCACACCATTGGTCACAGGCCTCCAGTTTGAAAAGCAACGTTTCACCACCACCCTCTGTCTTCTACTTTGAATCTAGTTCTTTATCCAAGTGGCTAGTTCTCCTTGAGATCTAACCTTGCTAACCAGTCTCCCACAGTCTCCCATTGTCGAACAATGCAAGCAAACGGGACTAAATTAGTTGAGGGTATCTGGTCGGCATGGATAAGTTGGACTGAAGAGCTTGTTTCCATGCCGTACGTTTCAATGACTTGGTAAATCGTACCTTATGTAAATACTTCAGAGTCATAGTTCAGAATGCAGAATATTGTGTTGCAGCTACAGAGAAGGTGCAGAGAAATATCACCTTTGATACATGAGAGGTCAATTTAAAAGTCTTATAAAAGAAGACTTGAAGCTTCAAATAAGCTGAAAACAGTTAAACATCTTTAATGCATCTTTTTCTCTGACAAGCAATGACAGCAACTTTTATAATCATGGTTGTTTCCCCACTGGAGTTGTTTTCTTTCCTAGCATGAATGACAGGTGTTTGAGTTAAGTTTTTAAAAAGATTTTTCGACAGTTAAATGTTATTTCAATAATTTAAGATGATTTCTATTGCTTTTACATTACTTCTGAGGACTGCACATAGTGACAATTGTATCATTGAATATGGAGGACACAGAGGAGGGGTATGGAGTTGGTGACTTGCAAAATCATCGGGGTGGTTAAAGGTTGAAAAGTGAGAATTAGACAGATTTTAAACCAGCTTGGGAGCTGGGCTGTTTGTTGGAGAACTGAAGCATGCCTTCTAACCAGCCTAACTTTACACTTGCACCCCTCACACATTCCATCATTTGTGATTTTAACCTGCCCAGTGTATCCTTGAGCTGGCAGGTCAAGATCTGTTTTCAGAAATGCATGAGAATCTCGAGCACATCATTTTGATCAATCTGAATGTGTAGAATAGGAAGCAGAAAAGATCCTAGCCCTTTCTTTCAGGTACCGAGAATAAAGCTTAGTCATCTTCTGCCCACCTTCCACTGTGAGAGCCCCATGGGACAAGCCCTGAAGCCATCCCCAAAACTGGCCTGGTCTCAGTGGGTGCCAATTGTGTCTTGTGATTTTCCATTGGGCAGGTAGATGTGCAGGTTAAGGTGATGGGGTGTCTTCAGGTTCCAATCATGGGCTTTTAATTGAGCTGTGTCCAGCCGAGCTACCTCCTTCTGCTACATGTGTATCTGTGAAGTACTCTGGAATGACAAACAGAGCGAAAACTCCACAATCCACCTCCTGTGGGAGTGTCTATCCCCACTTCATCCAGGTTTGTGTGCTCTGCTGATCCCTCACTTAAACATTTTGCAGCTTCCAGTTCTAATTGGGATACTTTACAAGCCTGACTTTGTGTGTGCAGTTGTTTATACAATTATATTGACTGACTGGCAATTGAGGATTACATGTCATCTAACTGTAGCCTTTTTTGTGACTTTTGATCGCAGGTTCTAATCTTACGCTGAGTCATGGTAAGACGGCCTCACTGGGACTGGCTGGAAAAGCGAGATCTCCGCTGCTTCCTGTTTCCGTCCCAACAGCCCCAGAGGTCACAGAGGAGAGCCACAGGACAGAGGATCATTCTAATGTAAGGTCAATAGAATTAGTTACATTTTGAAAGCAAAACAACTGATGCTGGAAGACAAAAATAGTGACATTGTTGCTTCACATGTTGGTAGCATTTGCCCCTCTTAAAAATACAGTTGATATCAGCATACTGTCAGAAGGATGACATTTCTCTGTGGCTGCTTTTATTCATAGAATACAATAGAGACAGATTTAACAATATCAGGCAAGCAGGGATACAGTATGTGATGGACATTTGTTTAGCAGACAAGGCTATAAATTGAGTGCTTCTTTCCTGTTCAGTCAGAGTTTAAAAACACTGTCACATTTCAAGTATAGATATTTCATGTTACTGAGGCTCCCAATTGCCAATTTACTTGGAATCCACATTAAACATCTGGATCACCCAAAGTGATATCTCCATTCACTAGCCAAGATGTCACCATCCAACTTGCCATTGTTCAATATTCCCTATGTTTAATATTTTGTATAAAACAGTATCTAGGATAGATCTGAAAATGTAATTTTAAAAAAGCCTAAAATGATGAATAGTACAGATCCTCTTTTCATCTCATATCATGCTATAATTTGAGTTTAGAACTGAGTTGCACTCTGAGAGTAATAAGTAAACAACAGTATTTCAAATAGTTCTGACAGGTTTTGTTTTGGGGAAAGTCTTTCGTTGTACTGTTTTATCTTTTCCACATTTCAGAATGTCTGCACAGTGTAAAACGTGGCTATCATGTTTCCTCATTCAGGTGTATGAGCAAGATGACTTGAGTGAGCAAATGGCCAGTCTGGAGGGCCTAATGAAGCAGCTGAATGCCATCACAGGTTCGGCATTCTAACCACCACCACCACCCGCTAGAGACAAATCAACCAGGAGCCAGGCACTATGCCAGTATTTACCGACTGACCTTGGGACACCTAGTGTGCCCCCTTCTTCAACAACTTACAGTTCAAACAAGAAAATTCCTCAAAAATACATTGTTCTGTTGGCAACTATTCCATTGTTCATCTGTATATACATACTGTTTTAGAGTAATGCACTGGAATTTTGTTAGTGACTGGTTGAACATTTCACTTGCAACTAGGCCACTCTTCCAGAGAGTATGCGAGTTTTGAACAAGATTAAGGGTGAACGGTCGACATGGGGTTGAGAGGGAGTGGGATGGGGGATGGGGGGAGAGGGGGCTGGAATTACATTAGCAGTAAATTGGAGTTGGTGAGCATGCTCTGTCAGTGCATTTCAGGAAAATGCTTCTTCCACAACATGGACAGTCAAATGCATGTAGAGTGGAGTTTATAAACACACTCCATTGGTGATCTAATTCAGCTTGTGGGAAGAAAAACCATGGTGTTTAGATGGGTCTCAAGATTCTTGCTGGCCATGTACAATTAGGGAAGAAACAGGACAATTTCATACTAGCCCCTAAATGTTGGTTGCTAAAAAAAAAAGTTGTGTTAGGGAAGTGTTAATGTGAGACAGTACTTTAAATTATTCACTCAGTTAGGCAGCTTATATTTAAAAATTCCATCCAGAGAACAGCCTGAGACAGTATCATTAAATACACACTGCAGGCGATAAGGAATCAAAACTTCTGCTCAACTTCGTTGTGTGTGTTTGTGGTCCTGTTTAAAATGAAACCATCATGGATGTTTTATTGATCTTTCAAGAAACCAATTGTTTTTCTCCTGCTTATTTAATAAGAGTGAAAGTAATTAACATGGCAGATGTAGCACAATGTTCAGATTTTTGGAGCACCCTTGGCTAAATTATCTTAATGGGGACATGTTGTTCGATATATGTCCGTGATGGATTCATTATTCAAATGCAGATTCTTTGAGGATTAATTATGCTTGCTACGTAATTTGATCACAAAATTGTAACCATCAAAGTTTTGGCAATTTTTTTAGTCTATCTAATTGGATCATTTTGTGTGCCAAGCATTTGAGGTTGTGGATTTACTGTGGGAATTGTGAGGCTAAGAATCATAGCAGACCCATGGTTTGGCATGTCAGCATCTTGTCAACTGTTACAGTTCCTCTCATGTGTTGCTGCTATATGTTGCTTGCTTTGATCTGTAAGAAAGAGCAGCAATGCATAAACTGTAAAACCATGTTTTGTTTGTCTGGGTTTCACTAAATCTGATCCCATCATCTATATCAAAATACATCCCTCAAACAATGTTGCCTTGTCAGTGAATCAACCTTTTGTCAGAATCACATATCCGTGACCTCACGAGTTTCAGTGAAATATCATAACCTGATGGAATAAAAAACAAGAAAGATGCTTTGAATCAATAAAGTTGCTAAGAGAGAAATCAGTTAAAGCTGTAGCTGTTAGAAGTGTTTAGACTACTGGAGCACCCAGGCCAAATTAGCTTAATGGCAGCAAAAGATGCATATTCTAATTCTTGTTATAATTAGGTATTGGCTGTGATGGGTTCGTTATTTAACTCGGATAGGAGAGACGTCACTGCAGCTGCCTCAGTGGGAAGGATGGGAATGAAGTTGGAATCAAGGCTGACACTTGCTGTGGATAACAAAAGTAGAAAAAGGGCCAGTGGCATGAAGGGACAAAGAAGCAAGAAATCATGAGGCAAGGGTATCGGAGGTCTTCCAATATGCAGGATTTGCAACAGGCTGTATCATCTCAACCGGATAATGGAGGAGCGTGTGAGGAAGCTACATCATCTATTCTTGCAAAAACTGGAAACACACAAGACTATCTAGAACTGTGAACTTCTGTATTGATGACTGTTTTCAGGCTGTGACAGGTGATGTTAGCAATTTTGGTTTGTTTTTTCTGCCCCTGTGATTATCAATCCAATGATTGATGTCCTCTTTCGAAAGGAGACAACACTTTCCCAGGGGAGACTGCTGTTCAGAGGGAGAAAGCTGTCAGATTACATTGCTGGATTTCTTCAGGTTCAAGACCACACTGTCTGCACACACACCACTTTATGTTGTACCAGTTGAAAAGCGGCAACGTATACTCAGTAAAGCCAGCAACATTTCATCACTGGAAGGGGTTCCCTTCATTGAATATTCACTATTTCATGACCAGAGGCTGCAAACAAAATACCTCTGAGCCCAATTTCCAAATCATATAATCCCTATAGAGTGGAAATAGGCCATTTGGCCCATCAAGTCCACACAAACCACCTGGACAGCATCCCATCCAGACCCACCAAGACCCTATCCCTGTATCTCCACATTTCCCCTGGCCAATCCACGTAGCCTGCACACTCCTAGACAGTATGGACAACATAGCATGGCCAATCCACTGAACCTGCACATCTTTGGACTGTAGGAGGAAACTAGAACACCCAGAGAGGATCCACACAGTCACAGGGAGAATGTGCAAAGTCCACACAGTCACCCAAGGGTGAATTGAACCTGAGTCCCTGGCAATGTGAGGCAGCAGTGCTAACCACTGTGCCACCCTGGCAGATAGGACTTATGATAGGACTTCAACATTCCATAATATTCTTTGCCTGCCAACCAGCTCAATGGCTCCCTCATTGCAGACAAGGATATCCCTTCTGCAGCTGGGTGAAGTACCTGGCAGGAACCTGAATACAAATACAGAAGCCTGTGCATTGAGCCCACAAGAACAAGAGTCTCCAAATGAACAAACCTGAAGCTCTCAAGCAAAGGTCCTTGGACTAAAGCAATGGTGTGTTGCAGTTATAGCCCTGGACCAATGTCCTAATTTGTAATCATTATACATTATTCCACTATACTATTAATGTGGAAAATCAGTTTCATGCAGCAAGTGGCTAGGGCCCAGGATTCACTGCCTGAGAGTGTAGTGGAAGTAGGTTTGATTAGAGTCTTACAGCTCAGAAACAGAACTTTCGGTCTAACTTGTCCAAGCCGACCAGACACCCCAATCTGGCTTAGTCCAATTAGACATTTGGAGGTCAGTTAGTTTGTTCCTTTTCATATAACTATGTGCACAGTTACAGAGGGAAGGCAGAAGAATGACATGAGGAGAGATGCTCATTTGGAGAGCCAATGCAAACGCAATGGTCTGAATGTTATCCTTTTGCACAATCCTGTGATTCTACATCCAGGACTTTCTGACTGTGCACTGACATTTAGACCTCTCTACACTTTAAAGTGCATGTGACGTGAATCTCTGAGTAGGTTCTTGAGGTAACATCAAGTGACAGAGTTCTTCTAGCCAAAATGCACATATATCAGCTGAAATGGAAGTTAGGTCCAAGGATTAATATTTTTTTAAAGTCTGAGACAAGTGTATTAAGTGAAAAAATGTATCTGATGATCGTTAGTCAGCTCATTAGGAGCTAGGCAACTTTCAGAAAATCACAGGCCTCGATACTGGTAACCTGATGCTTCAGAAGCTGCTGGCCAATCTAGTCAAAGTCAAGATTAGAGTGGTGCTGGAAAAGCACAGCAGGTCAGGCAGCATCCAAGGAGCAGGAAAATCGACATTTCAGGCAGGAGCCCTTCATCAGGAAACATCGATGTGCTGCTAGTACGTGAAAAGTGGCATAGGTGCAAGGAGGTGAACTCAATAACTAACAATGTAGTGAGTAAGAGGCGCAGAGTGCAGCAGAAAGGGGAGTGTTGATCATTGGGGAAGAGACTGGTTCAGTGTGCTGCCACTTTAGGTTACACAGGGTTATTGTGCTGGAGTACTAGTAGATAGGAGTGAAGAATTTTATCTTATCATCTTGGTCATGACATTAATTTTTCTGTATTTCAAGCGATGCAGAAAATGATGTAGGGTGATGACTCTGTCATCAACCAACTCTGCTAACTATCCCATCTGGTGCCAAGCAGCTCCTCTGGTTATTTTGGGTCCATGAAATCTTGCCCTGATGTATTGCAAAGTTGCCTGAGGAATGCCTGATGTCCATAGCTCTGATACGAAAACTATTACTGTTATTTCCCTGGTTCAACCCATAGGAAGAACGACAAGTGGCAGTCTGACTAAATCCAAGCCCAGATCAATTTCTATGCTTATGGGTATGATGAATCTTACCCATAAGCAGAAAAATAACAATAATCTAACTAGTCTCTTGCTGCCTTGTTCTGGAATATTTGGAAAATCTGGCTGTAACATAGTTCATTGATAAATACTACTGCCTAGTACAGATAGAACCTTGCCATATAAAGGTAGACTGAAATTTAGATCTAGCATGAAATTTTGAAGTAGGCATCTGACCTATAGAAGATCAGACCAGTAACGTTGTGACTTTGTTTTCTGTTAACCACAAGCACTGTTTTAGATCATTGACAAAAGTGTCTTGTAAAATATAACGTTGCAACAATTCACTTTTCAGAATAATTTTCAATGTTACTTGTCAATTAACTTACTGTTGAAGGTTGTCGAAACTTCCATTGACAAGTTATCCAAAATACTCCACGGGACAGGAGTGCTGAGTTGGAAGAATGGTAAAATGTTGCTGGAGAGCAGCAGACCAGAGCTACACAGTGAAGATGTGACAGTTGCATAATGTCATGGAGTTGTAGGGAAAAGGGAGTGTGTCATAGTTATTGTCAAACATTAAACTAACCAGGTTACAGTCCAGCATTGGATAATTACATGTAGAATAAAGAGGAATTTGGCTTGATGAGCTGGATGGCTTCTTTTCATTTTGCTGTTTCTTATGTTCTGATATTCATTTGTGGTCAATTGACATGTCTGACATTCCTCAGCTAGGAGAAGAGATATTGCACTGTAAAAAGGGCTTTGTGGTCCAGCAAGTGTGCAGGACCACAAAGCACTCAGGGTCAGTAAAGATGACAATTCTAAAATTAAAATGTTGCTCAATTGGGAGCCATTGTAAGTTAATAAGAAACAAATAACAAATTTTTTTGGAAAAACCCAGCAGGTCTGGCAACATCTGTGAAGAGAAATCAGAGCTAACATTTTGGGTCCAGTGACTCTTTTTCAGAACAATTCTGAAACATTAACTCTTCTTTCTCTCCACAGGGGCTGATAGATCTGTTGAGTTTTTGTAGCAATTTCTGATCTTGTTTCTGATTTCCAGTATCTGCAGTTTTAGGAAGTAAGGTGGGAATGAATGAAGGCTTTCAGCAGCAGATGATTTGAGACAATAACAGAGTTACAGTGTTGGAAATAGTTGATATGGAGAATATACAAGGTCAGAAGCTCATAGGATCACAGGATGACAAAATTGTTACAGCACAGAAGGATGCCAATCAATCCATTGTGTCTGCATCAGCTCTTCAAGCGAGTATTGTTGCCGAGTGTTAGTCTACACAAACTCAGCTTCGAATCAGGTATGGGAAAACGTGAGGACCGCAGATGCTGATGAAGAGCTTATGCTTGAAACATCAACTCTCCTGCTCCTCAGATGCTGCCTGATCGGCTGTGTTTTTCCAGTGCCACCCCTTTTGACTCTGAATCAGAGATGGCCTGGTTAACAGACTGGTTTAGTCCAAGACATTTGCCAAGAGAGGAATGAAGGTGGTAGCTAAGGAACAGAGTTTGAAGACAATACTTCAGTCTTATAAATTGGAAGAAGTTTATGGAGATGCAGTCGTGGTTACCAGATTGAAGAGTCTACTAATTTAGCAACAGAGAGGTCATGATGGGCTGCATCTGAGAGGCAACATCATATATATGAGAAATCCAACTCTTTGCATTTGAAAGAGGTTGTTGAAGGCCAGCATGGAGATGAGAATTAAGAGCAGGCTAAGAATAGATCCATGTGAGACATCAGGAGTAGGGGTTCAGGAGCAGAAAGAGAAGTTGATACTCTGGGCTATGATTTGATAGACAAGAATGGAGTCAGGCAAGGCCAGTCTTAACTGAATGGCAGTAGAGAGGTGTTTGAGGATGTTAGTGTGTGTCAAAAGCTGCAGTCAGGTTAAGAATGACAAGGAGGGAGAGTTCACCTTTTTCACAGTCTTATCAAATGTAAAATTGGGTCTTTGATTAGAGCCATTCTAGATTTGTGACAGGGAAGAAACCTGACTGGATGGATTCCAGAAAAAGATTGATATTAATTAGGGAGGCAATAAGATGGTCAAGATGTTTGGAGTGGAAAGGGTGCATGGATATGGGACAGTAGTGTTCAAAGAGGATGGAGTGGGGGTTGATTTATTGAGAGGTTTAATGATGATAATAGATTTAAAAGAGACTGGTACAATACCTGAAAACAGAGTACTGTTTACAATATCAGCTAACTTAGGAATGAGGAGGTGAACCTAGGTATTCAGCAAGTTAATGGGAATAGGGGTCACAGCCAAGGTGAGCTTGGAGAGAGCATGAGTGGAGTCAGGAGAGAAAATGGAGAAAGATGTGAGTTCAAAACTTGGGAAAAGGGAATTGGCCTGGTGGAAGGGTGATGATATAATGGAAACTAATTAGATTTTAGTGACAAAGAAATCAGTGCCCTACATTTATTATTGGAGGCAAGGGTGGAGGAAAAGGGAGTGGGGGTGCATGGGGGACTATTTAATAGACTAGTTGGTAGTCAAGAAAAGAAGCTAGGGGTTGTCTTTGTATTCTACTGTTCTCAAACAGTGTGGAGTTTTAGCAGAGAGGGCAGGTCTCAGTCAAGCTTAATCAAGCCAGATCCAGCAGTCGGTGGCTAAATCAATTCTATACCAAACCCTGCATCCCTTGTACTTACACTGAGATGACAATGACAGCAGCGGAAATAGTCAAGGTATAAGGGAGTAGTGGATTTATTAGTGATGAGGCTGTCAAAGCTGAGTAGAAATGAGTTGTGATTATGAAATATAGATTGAAGAGCCTGAGAAGATTTTCTTTCCTACCAATCCTGTACTAAAAATTAAATTGCTTCATATTTATATAGGAACATAACTATAGGATGATAAGGCCATTCAACACATTTTGTCTACTCTGTCAGGTGGTGCAAAATATCCTTGTTGATAAATATAAAATATTCTCAGCCCCACACACCTCCTCCCAGTTTTTGGACTATAGTAAGGTCTGTTGTATACCCGTTTTTCATTGGCTAATACACCATTTTTGACATCTGCAATCTCATGGTCCACTGTTGTTTGTTAGCTTTAGGCACCTGGCTCTAAATATTTTATTCCCAAGCTCTTTGCTGGAAATGTTTAGTAGCTGGTGAACCCGTAAACCCTGTAATACAGGTTTCTGGCATGTGTAACATGTTACAAATTATTGTAAGGGTTAGGACTGTCCCATAAGAAACCTTCCTGTTAATTGAATGTAAGAAAACTACTGACTCTGAATGTCTGGGAGTGAAATACAGCAAGAGCAGTTAGTTAGAGTTATTTTTCTTGTTGAACATACTGGACAGTGTAAGTGATATTTTAGGAACAAAACCTTATTTGGCCATGACTCACAACAACAGGTTCCAAATCCCTGCTTCTTGATGCTATTGGCAATTTTGTACATCCTTTGATAGGTCATTTCTGATTAGTAACAAAAATCTTTATGATCGTGGCTATATAATAAACGTGCGAAACTTCTAGTATTTGCCATTTAATTTTCTAATGCAGTTGACTCAGTGGCAATTCCATTTTTATTTTTGCCAAAAATATCACATTTTTATTTGCAAGTGCAACCATGTCCAATTTGAACAGTGAGAGCTTTAAAATGAATATAGAGTGGACTAAAGGTAATTTCCTGACTTAGGTGGCCTCACAGTGCAGATTATTCTGTCATAATGCACGTTTCATCAATGCAAATTCACTGTAAAGCAATTAATAAATTTGGGATACTGCTTCTACAGCATGACTTTTTAAAACATGTGTTGGCTGTAACGCAGTTACATCACCCACACTAAACACTGTTTATAAAGCACATTTCTTCTATAATACAGGGTTGCCCAAGAAGGCAACCATCGCATTATGGAAGAACTGATTGTACAGATTTCTCGGAGAAAGTGAGGGCTGCAGATGCTGGAGATCAGATTTGAGAGTGTGATGCTGGAAAAACTCAGCAGGTCAGGCAGCATCCAAGGAGCAGGAGAATTAATGTTTAGTGCATAGGCCCTTAATTAGGAATGAAGCTTGTGAGCCAAGGGGGTAGAGAGATAAATGGGGGGTAGGTGTGGGGCTGGGGGGGAGGTAGCTGCGAGTGCAATAGGTAGATGGGGGTGGGCTAAAGGGTGATAGGCCAGAGAGGAGGGTGGAGCAGATGGGTGGGAAGGAAGCTGGACAAGAAGGACAGGTCATGAGGGTAGTGTCAAGTTAGAAGGTTGAATCTGGGATAAGGTGGGCCTGCTTATGCGTTACAGAGAGCACATGATACTGTCTCAACTATTCCAATTATAAACCAAAGTAGTGGATTTAATAAAGGCAGCAAGGGTCTTGCCTGCCAGATTGAGAGCTGATTGGAGCCCAGCACTGCCCTTTTTCAAGAAGTTCCATTGGATTATGGGGCCAGTCAGGCACTTAACAACTGGATTAGTGGTGCTGAAAGAGCACAGCAGTTCAGGCAGCATCCAATGAGCAGCGAAATCGACGTTCCTGATAAAGGGCTTTTGCCCGAAACGTCAATTTCGCTGCTCGTTGGATGCTGCCTGAACTGCTGTGCTCTTCCAGCACCACTAATCCAGTATTTGGTTTCCAGCATCTGCAGTTATTGTTTTTACCTCTACATTTAACAACGGTGAACCTTCCCCAGCATCAAGGAGGGCGTGGAAGGGGGAGAAGCTGCAGGCATCACCTTTGATCAGTAGCACCATTGGGCAGGCTGATGCAGTCCAGCCACCTGACGCCGAGGATTATTACTGAACCCAGAAGTGAATGATGACAGGAGTATAGTCCTTAGGAGAAGGAATAGGCTATTTGACCCATCGAGGCTGGTCTACCAATCAATGAATTTATAACTAATCTGGTTGTGGTCTCTGCTTCACTTTCCTCTCTGCATCCCATTGCCATTGACTCCCTTCACTACCAAAAGTCTACATAAAAATGAACCAGTTCACATTTCCTCATGTTGTACTCCATCTGCCAATCTTTTGCCATCCATTGAACTTGTCTATATCCCTTTGCAGATCCAGCACTTGACAATTTACTACTGAACCTATCTTGGCATCTTCCATAAATTTCGATACCAGAAATCAGTGCCACCATTTAAGTCATTGATCCAGACTGGAAACAGTGTTGAGGAAGGTGGGACACTGACTGGGTTTCACTGGGATAGGTGCGTAAGTGGCAGGAGGGGCAGTTTCAACAGCCACAAAATCCCAACCCCCACCAAATGTTCAGATCTTTTCAGTTACTGAGTGCCTTTGAACAAGAAACCTCCCTCCCCCAAAACTTTAGATGCCCATAAACAACGCTACATGGTTTTGTTTCTCATGCTCCCCACATGGCAGTATCCCACTCACCGCTCTGCTCCGATCAGCGGTGGAAGCATAAGGCAAGTAGACAGTAATCGACTATTCAAGGGTCATAGATGGCAGGACAGAAAGACTGTCTGCATGGTTTTGGGATAGTGTAGGGAGACAAGTTAAGAATAGTTCACAGGTTGGTGCAACATCAAGGGCTAAAGGGCCTGTTCTGCGCTGTATTGTTCTATGTTCTATGCTCTATGCTTGCCACTGACTTAATGGGAAGATAGTTTGGCCCCTATCTATCATCCTTCCATCTAAGTAAAAGCTCCTGCCTCCCTGCAACCAAACACATGAGTTGTGAGGGCATTGAACACAGCCCAAAAAGCAGAGATAAAATAATAGTGACATTTCTGAATTATTGATTGTCTCATCTTACAACAACTGTTGTAAAATATATCAAGAAAATCTCTGAAATGTGTTATTTTGTGAATTGACTTCAGCCTGATCTAGCCTTATGCTTTCAGTAAATCATATAAAGACAGAAGCACATTTGGCCCTGGAAGTGAGATTGGAAAACCAATTCATTTTGGTTATAGTACTGAGTTTGTCATCTTGTACATTAGATGGTGCAATGACTTTGAAAACCTTACATTTGACTCAATGGTTACTAAATTAATATGTATTGATTCTCTTTCATCTGTCTTCTTTGCATTAATCTTCTAGTTTATCTGAAAGAAAACTCCATTCAAGTTAACACGTTCTTGTAGGTTTCATTCTAAATAATATTAGTGATGTCCCAACTAAGTTATGGATGAGCAGATTTTAAGAAGGCACAACATATTTTTCACACTAAAAATAGTGATGTGGAGTTGTTTGAATTTGAGTCATTTTATAATTAATGTATTTCCTACTCCTCAGAGAATGGTGTCTGTAAGATAGAGAGGGAGACATCAGCCTGTAATGAAATTGCTCAACCCATACTTTCATTACATCTAACACATTTCGTTGCTAAATTAACACTGTTCCATTTTACTTCTACCTCTTTTGAGGTAGAACCTCTACTGGTTCATCTTGTAATGTCTAAGGTAGAGAAAAAAAAATAAATTCTCACCTTTCAAACTTCAAACCACCCATTTTGTGTACCATGAGCTCATTTCTGTTGACTCTTGAAACTTGTCTCTTTATTCTTTTTTAAATTTGTTTCAGATCTTTATTTTGAAAGGCACAAGTACAGTGATGTAGTGGTTATGTTGCCAAATAGTAATCTGGAGGCTAGAAACAATAACCTAGAGAACACAGGTTCAAATCTCACCGGGGCAGTTTAAAGTAGTTTTGCTTTTAATTTATAAAGCTGTAAATTTCATTCATTTATTTATGAGATGTGAATATTGCTGGTGAAGTTGGTATTTGTAATCTTTCCCAAGTTGCCCTTGAGAAGGCCATGTGGTGAGATAGCGGTTGAGAATCTATTCCATTGCTATTGCTTCGAAGTGATATTAAGGCTCAAATTGGAAAAACCAATAGGTTTTCTTTCTGAATGGGATGTTAGCAAACCAACTTTGTTCATCCTAAAATCCAACAGCTTTCTTGTCATTGCTACTGATAGTCACTTTGTTCCATTTTTCTTCCTGCTTAAGTATATTCAAAACAGAGATTAATAAACTTCTTGTTATTAAATTATCAGGAGTTATGGGGATAGAGTATAAAAATGGTGTTTAGGTAACTCAGCCATGACCTAGCTGAATAGCAGAATAGTCTTAATGGGCTGAATGGCCTCCTGTTACGCTTATTTTCATAGAAGGCCCCTCACCACTTTACAAAGGGCATCCAGGTTTGACAATAGATGCTGGAATTAAATGTGACTCTCACATTCTGAGAAGAAATGAAATTAAGTCTAATTGAATTTTATGTTGTAATAATAGCTTACTGTTTACACTCCTAGAGATCCAACTTTGTAAGTTAATGTTGTAACAATTCCACCTTGGCAAGCTTCAAAAGTAACAAAATTAACTCTGGAAATGTTTGGGATTGTATATCAAAAAAAATGACCGAGACAGCTTCTGACTTGTTGCAGAACTAGATTGTTAATATTGTTTGGCAAAGATAGAATGCCAACAATGTGACATATTCCGCAACTTGTGGTCAATACCTCTTAACCTCCTAAGCAGCATAATAAGGCACTCTGTGGTAAAGTGACAAACGATATCATTGTGAGCACAGTGCCACTTGGACTGTAACTATTTGTGGAGTAATGTCACAGGACAGTTAATGGTAGGCAACAAATATGGTACCTTCAGCACCAGCTGCAGCTGAGATAATTTGTTTTGCATAGGACAACTATGTTAGACTGCAGATTTCATTGTGAAAATATTAACAATGTTACTTCTATAGATGTCAATAGAAAGTGGATGAAAATGCTAAGACTGAGTTATTGCCACCAATCATAGTTTTACAAATTAACTTATTTGAAAAGTCACCTAAATCATTAACACAGTAAATAATTGGCAATTAAAAATAGATAAATATAGTCAGCAGGAGAGGCCATACAAACAACATGCAATTCAGGAATATTCTGTTATGCCTGTAATAACTTTAATAATTATTCATTATTACTTCCACACTTAGTTTAATTAATTGAACTAAGCAGCATCAAGTCTTTTTCTGAATTCATTAAGGTAAGTGCTGATAAAATAGCATAACGGGAGCGAGAAATAATTTTACTCCCAGCTTTCAATTTATTCCAAAGGAAAAAAGCAATTAAAAAGTGGAAGCGTAGAAACAAAATAACTCACTTCATTTCACGGAGTCTTGACTAAGATTCGCCTACTCCCAATCCCCAACAGTGTTCTCTCTCTCTGACAAAAATGATCTTCAATTTGAAAGAGAAGATTAAACTGTCGTTTGCAGTTTCGGAAAACAAATATGGCAAAGTACTATTTGTAAAAATGATGAATAGTGTTCACTGAGTGATTTTCTCTTAACCATTTCGTCACTCTTTCCACATCATCACAGTCCTACAAGTCAAGAAACATGGCAATAGGACTGATTGCTTACCAACACTACTAAACACAATCACTGGACTGTGTGCTTCTCAATGTCCTTTGTCAAATACTATCTCACGAGATTTTATAGCTTCTCCTCCAATGAAGAGGGAACAGTACAGACTAAGAAGATGTTTTTCACTGTTAAGGTGATATTTAAACTTTTACAAGATTACATGTGCAAAATTCCTATTTTAGCAGAGATACACATACAGAATGAGATCATTGGCTACTCATACATAGTCCAGTGGTCTGCTGAGGTTAACACGAGGCAGGGAACCTTACCTACACCCAGTTAAAAAAGGTTTGGAGTTTGACAATGGCATTGATGTCCAAAGTTGGTCCAAACTGAGGATTACCCCAATTAAATACTGTGTTTTATTCATTATTTATATTCATTTATTTATATAAAGGCAAAATCCAGCCAACTTTTTAAAAACTTTAATTAATAAAATTGAAATTAATTAGTCTTCATTGTTTTAGATTCCTTATCCATCACAGTGAAATGAACAGGTATTTGCTAGAAATAAAGTAACATGAGTATATTGAAAATATTTCCTTTCACACAGTTTACAGCAAGGAATCTGAAAGGCCCACCATATAAAATGCCCTGTAATCCAAAGATATTTATTCTCTTCCAACTTCCTGTTAAACTTTTTCAATGTAAAACATCACAATGAAAACTGAGAAACCACATAATTCAGCAATGATAACTTGTGCATGAGGAAGTAGATGGATTAGGAGAGTGTAACTTTTTAAATAAAGAAATACTCATGACAGGTCATGGCCCACAGTGCAGGACACAGTGTTGTTGCCTCATGAAGAATGGCTGATTATGCCATTTGTTCTGTTCCTGTGATACTGAGTGTGCATCCTTGATTGAAACCGGGATCTTTTGAATCATGTTATTAGCCAATGATAGATGATGTAGCAGAAAACTTAGGCTTTTTCTATTTGAATATTTACATTTTCATGATATTTAAATGTAAACTAATAAAATACGTCAGCTACTGGCAAGAGAAATATTTCTTAAATGGCTGTTGGTTTGATTCTTAGCAGAACAATAATTAATTGCATATTAATTCAATTATACTATATGATGATGCATTGTGCCAACTTTGAACATATGCAATTAGTTTGCTAATGGGAATTGTTGATTATTAACTGAAATTCTGAACGCAGTCACATTGAAGATTTGTATTTGGCTATTCCTTGGAAATGGGATGCGGTATCAAATTTATATTGAATATGAGTACTTGGCTGAGTTTTCTGTCAAGAGCTAAGGTAGTTGACTATTTTTGGGAGAGGATACATACTTTGTTTAAATTGTATCACCTGGAAGATTGGCAGTGCTGTGATTCTGCAGTGAACAATGGTAGCAGAAGTTATGAAGGCTAATATAGCCTACATCGCCCAATATTGAAGGAATAAAGGATGTAGGTGGGAAATACCTTGGAACGACTAAAGAACAAAATCAACTATTAATAAGATCATGTGCAACATTCATATTTTTCCTCAGAGATTATTATTTTGCTGCATTGTCTTATGAGGCAATAGCTCAGAGAGTGAAAATGCAAATTCTCTGCAGAAGCCACCAAGTAGATAGCAGGGTCAAAACAGAATTCTTATAATTCCAGAGGAAGTGCTCCGAAAATAGCCATACATTAAATTGGATCCCAATGCTTTGTCACTCCAGGAATTCAGCAGAACTTGCAACATCCCCAATCCTTTGTTCATCCTTACAGAATCCTGGAGCAGCTTTAGCAATGGTATGCTGAAAAAGGACCACATGTAATAGGACACAGAGAGATAGAGGGAAGAGCAAATTGAGAATTGTTCCATGGCTACCTTACCAGGCCCATCCCCTGGAAATTTCAGAGGATTAATATTTTACAGAGTTGTGATTGGGAGCAAAGTATGCACTTATTCTTTCAGAGGATGGGAAAGTGGATCTCCAAGCATCTTTCTTTTTCCCCTAACCCCACCACTGCTCCCACCCTGTGACACTATCCTGCCCCTTTCACCCTTGGTTTTGGCACAATTCAACCCCTTAGTTGAGTGAAGCCCTGTGTTTTAACCCAACTGACATGATCTCTATTACTGTGGAAGTCACTCTGTATTCAGCAATCAGTGACAGGGATCCTGTCTGAACACATGTCTTACCCTTTCAAAACAAAACTTTATCCCTGCACATTTTTAACTCAATTATCTTTTAAGCAGTTTCATTCAATATGAGAACTTAGTTACATCTTTGAAACCATTCCAAAAAAGGTTTGTATTTGGCATGTAATGTATCGAGGCATTCTTTTGCTGTTCAGAATGATCTTTGATTTGAATTGGTGGAGTTTTTGTTTGCAATGCCACTTTTGCCAATTTAATTCCGACAATGGAAGGGTTTGGAGGGATATGGACCGGGTGCTGGCAGGTGGGACTAGTGGGTTGGGATATCTGGTCGGCATGGACGGGTTGGACCGAAGGGTCTGTTTCCATGCTGTATATCTCTATGACTCTATGACTCTATGAATGCACAGTATTTTGAATATTACATGGGGCATCAGGCTGTTGTTTTGTTTGTGTTAAAAATACAGCTGATCATGTAATTTGTTCACATTCATAAACAAAGTAGTCATCAAGAACGTTGTTGCTTGTACAATATTCTTTTGAGTAGCGACAACATAATACACATACTAAGTTAAAGTAAAAGTGATGTCTGCAGAAGGCTTTCTCCATGCTGTCCACTTTGCTTTGCACTGCATAGTTGTTTTTTCAGTCAGTTCAGTTTCCTTGTAGACCTGTAGGTTGGTTTTCTACCACAGAACAACCATGTCTCGAAGTAGCCATCACAATGAGGACTATCTTACACATGCATTGCAAAAAGGTATAATTGATTAGACTGGCATGAACCTGTTACTATTTACTGTAAATTAAGGCAAGCTGAAAATACATGATTGCAGAAAGAACAACATCATTTTGATTGTATAATAATGTTTAGAAACTCCTTTGTTTGTGAGTTGCTAACTGGGGGAATTGAAGGGAGGGTGGGAACTGTACCTTTTATAATGAATATTTAATTTATTAGGCTGTCCTTTTTCCATAATTTATGAAGAAAAAAGTGTCAACATACTGGTGAGTCTGGAATGGGCTCTTTTGTGACTACAATAAAGGTTGTATGTGGTGGATCTTTGGACACCACAAGAAAATCTCTTTGTGAATGACCAAACTGTCACATGTTGGAACATAGGCAATGTTAACTAAATTAGATTAGCGATCGCAATATTTAAGTGTGCATTGAATTGCAAACAGTTAAAAGGAGAAACATAGAATGGCTGTTTCTACATAAAACTTGTACACAAAAAAAAGTTTTGTAATACACAGTAGAACAGTCAGATGTTCGTTTTTTATAGAAATGTTATTTCAATGGTGCATTTTTGTTTGATAAATAAAGTTTTGATACAAAACATGATCGGCCTGTGCCTAAATTATTTTGTTATGAAATATATCAGTCAGGTGTTCAGTACTTTTCTCATAGATCTTGGATAGTACAGACCCGCGAATCACATGTTGGATGTATGTTCACAACAGTTCAGTCTGAAGAGGGAAAATATTCCACATAACTCTGACTCACTAGCTTTCAATGTCGCACCACATCCTTAACAGAATACAGTGTCAGAAATAAGACCACAAGAACAGGAATAGGCCTTTTTGCCCCTTAAGTCTGCTTTGCCATTCAAAAGATCATAGCTGATCGGACACTCCTAACATCCACTTTCCTGCCCTTTCCCTGTTACGCTTGATTCTCCTACTGATCAAGAATCTACCTCAGCCCAAAATATACACAAGGACTCTGCCCACATTGTTTACTTCATTTCTTTAGAGCTATTCACTGTCAGTGTGACTACTGAAGGCAACGGGCAGGGAGTGAGACTAACTAACAAACTCTGTGGAAACTTGGCATTGATCATTGATGGGATAGTTTCATAGAATCCCTGCAGTGTGGAAACAGGCCATTTAGCCCAAAAAGTCCACACCTACTCTCTAAACAGTAACCCATCCAGACCCATTGCCTTACCCTATTACTCTACATTACCACTGACTAATGCACCTAACTGACACATCCCTGAACAATTTTGGCAATTTAGCATGGCCAATTCACCTCACCTGCACATCTTTGGATTGTGGGAGGAAACCAGAGCATTTGAAGGAAACCACACAGACACAGGAAGGATGTGCAAACTCCACACAGGCAGTCACCCGAATCTGGAATCAAACCTGGATCCCTGGTATTGTGAGGCAACAGTGCCAACAAAGTTTTGTAATACACAGTAGAACAATCAGATGTTCGTTTTTTTAATAGAAATGTAATTTCAGTGGTCCATTTTTGTTTGATAAATAAAGTTTGATACAAAACATGATCAGCCTGTGATCCTGTTTTTGTGCTGGAACAATTTTCTGGTTCACCAAATCTCCTGTAGAAATGATACCTTATAATGTTTTTGAAGTTTCTCAGGATATTGAGTGAAGGATGTATATTTTCACCATTTTCATTTTAATGCTTAACTTACTGAAATTAAACTTAAACATTTGTACATGTTTATAAAACCACATTAACTGCAGAAGGCATCTGACGCACAGAACATTATTTCCATTTCAAACAGTACAGTTTGAAGAAGATAAACTTGCTGATGATTTCCATCACTAACTGCCCAACTTTGCCAATGTGAGGTCAAGCTGACTACATAACTGATTGTTATGATGTTAGTTCACTCCCTGTCCATCCAGGTGGTAGGTAGGTATGGAGGATGGATTTTTGGAAAGGTCTCTTGTTAGAAAATGTGGGTGAAGGACCAGTCCAGGGCTTGATTTACTTAAAGTTTTCTGCTTATTCATTCTTGGGTTGTGGGCATCACTAGATGGAACAGCATTTAATGCCCAATCCTAATTGTCCTGGAGGAGGTACTGGTTAGCTACCTTCTTCAGCCATTGCAGTTCATATTGTGTGCTATGGACCAGACCAATCCCCCTCAAAATACTATGAGAAGATAGCATTGACACTAACTTTTTCTAATTTTAAAGGCATTGTGTTCCAGATGTAATTAGATTGGTTAAATGGCTGATTAGAAGCAAAACACACTTTATTTATATAATATAGTTAAAATACAAGAAAAGAAGGAAGAAATTAGAATAACTCAACTGCATTGAAACACTTAACAGAATGATAGAGTTTTAACTACTAAACAGTTACTGTTCCAATATAATAACATTCGATCAATACACCCTTGGCAAAGGCAAATTCAGAAAATTAATTGTCTTACTGGCAATTCTCCAGTCTAGGAGGAAAAGCATCAAGAGAACTCTCTGAGAGAGGGAGTTGCAAAGAGAGATGTACTACAACTTCCAAACCCAGTTTCAAGACCCCAACAACAGCTACTGAAAAACCAATACTAAAAATCTTGGTTCTTTGGGAGCATGATTCCACCCATTCAGGCTGCTTTTGTTCTTCCAACTTAAAAAAAAACAAGGCCTCACAAGCTGATAATGTTATGGGCTTTGAGTAGACCACTTGCACTTCTGTCTCAACCTTTGTTCATTAAACAAAACTGAGACAAAATATGCCTGTGAAAGCCATAGGTGTAGGTAGACCCAGAATTCTGGTTGGGAGTGAATTGCGAGCTTTTGACCCAGTGGTACTTAAAGAATAGTAATACAGTTCCAAGTCAGGATGGTAAGTGACATGAAAGGGAGTTGGCAGAGAGTGGTGCTTCCATGTATTTGTTGCTCTTGCCCTTCTTGCCGGGAGAGGTTGAGGGTTTGGAAAGTGTTTTGGTTTGCGCAAATTCTTTACTCCACAAGCCTCCACAATGAACGTAAATAAACATGTTTTTGAGGACAGTTTCAGATACTTGTCTTCATCACCTGCTCGGAAGACGACTTAAAATCAAACATAGTGGCTTTCTATACATGCAGAGAACTGGGGCCAATTCATCTTCCACTGGAAGCTTGGGTTTCACCTTTCTCTGGATAAAAGTCAAAACACTGCTGATGTTGAAAATGTGAAAAATAAAGAATTTGTGTAAATACTGTGGAGACAACACCAGATCAGGGGTTGGGAATACTGCAGTGAGTAACTCACCTCCTGACTCTCCAAAGCCTGTCCACCACACGTAAGGCAAAGGTCAGGCATGTGATGGAATATTCCCCGCCTTGCTGGATGGATGCAGCTCCAACAACACTCCAGAGGCTTGACACCATCCTGCACAAAGCAGCCCACTTGATTAGTTCCACATCACAAACATTTATTCCCTTCACTGCTAATGCTCAGTAGCAACAGTGTACAATAACCACAATAAATTCATCAAGGTTCCTTAGACAGCAACTTTCAAACCCACTATGGCTACATATATACACCACAGCATATAAATGGGAAAATTGCCTTCATGTTCCTTGAAACACACTCACAATCCAGACCTGGAAATTCATTGTCATTCTTTCAATGTCACTGGATCAAAATCCTGGAACACCCTCCCTAAGAGCATTGTGGATCTAGCTCCAGCAGATGGACTGCAGTAGTTCAAGTGGACAGCTCACCACAAGTGCAACTAGAGATAGGCAATGAATGTTGACCCAGTCAGCAACACACACATCCCATGAGTGAATATAAAAAAAGTATGTAAAGTTAAAGCTATTGTGATTGGGCTAAACTATGGATGTGAATAAAGAACTGGTTGGCAAACATGAATCAAAGTGTAAGCAGACTAACAGTGATTAGTGGGATACCACAGGGATTCCAGCTCTTCACAATATATATGAATGATCTGGATGAAAGAACTAAATGTAACATCTCCAAATTTTCCGATGACACAAAGCTGAGTGGGAGAGTGAACTGTGAGGAGGATGCAGTGTGATTTGAACAATTTGAGTGAGTGGGAAAATGTATGGCAGATGTGGATAAATGTGAAGTTATCACTTTGATAGCAAAAACAGGATGGCAGATAAGTATCTGAATGGCAATAAATCGGGAAAGAGAGAGATGCAGCGAGACCTGGGTGTCCTTGTAAACCAATCACTGAAAGCAAGAATGTAGGTGCACTAGACATTGATGAAGGCAAATAGTATATTGGCCTTCAAAGTAAGGGGATTTGAGTAGAGGTGCAGGGATGTCTTGCTGCAACTAAAAGAGCCTTAGTAAGACTATGCCTGGACTATTGTGTGCATTTTTGGTCTCCTTATCTGAGGAAGGATGTTCTGGCTATGAATGAGACCAAGGAAGGTTTATCAGACTGATTCCTAGGATGGCAGGACCAAGATCAGAAGAGACATCGAATCACTAGAATTTAGAAGAATTGGAGGGTGAATCTCATAGAAACCTATGAAATTCTAACAGGACTATACCAGGTAATCACAGGAAGAATGTTCCTGATGACTGGGGAGTCCAGTATTCATAGTGATGTTTTAAGGATACAGAGTGGTCCATTTGCAACTCAGAAGACTATAAATACTTTTATGCTGGTAATGGTGAGCCCGTGGAATTCTTTGCCACAAGAAGTGTTTGAGGGCAAAACATTGAATGCTTCCCACAAGGAATTAGGTATAGCCTTTTGGACTGAAGTCATCAAAAGAAGAAAATGGGAACAGAATTGGATGATCAGCTGTGATCATATTAAATGGTCTAGCAGGCTCGATGAGCTGATTATCCTACTGTTGCTTCTGTCTTCTATGTTTCTATAAGATCACAACTGACCTGAATGTGGTGTCAATTCCATATTCCCACCAATCCCTATTCCCAGCAACTAATCTCTAGGCTTTTATCATGGATTGACTATCTAATAAAGAGAATAATCTTCTGAACTTCTCATTATAAGGATATTATGGAAAGCAATCTTAGTAGTAATGTCACTGGGCTGGTAATGTTGATGGGCAAAAGTGAGGACTGCAGATGCTGGAAACCAGAGTTGAGATTAGAGTGGTGCTGGAAAAGTACAGCAGGTCAGGCAGCATCCGAGGAGCAGGGAAATAGATGATTTGGGCGAAAGCCCTTCATCAGGAATGAAGCTTTCCTGATAAAGGGCATTTGCCCGAAATGTCGATTTTCCTGTTCCTCGGATGCTGTCTGACCTGCTGTGCTTTTCCAGCACCACTCTAATCTAAACTCTAGTAATGTTGATGCCTGACTAATGCTCTGGGAGATGAGTTCACCTCTCACCACAACAGTTGATAGAATTTACATTCGTATAAACACACAAATGAAAAGCAGAAATAAACCAATTGGCCCTTCAAATCTTCCATTCAATAAGATCATGGTTAATCTGTTTTTGTTATCAATTTGACATTCCCATGTACTCTTGATTACCTTTCCATTCCCTTCCCTAAGAAAACAAAATTAATATGTAAAACCTTTCAGGTAGCAAATCTACAATTGACAGCTCATCTCAGTAATGCTCATCATGAAACTGTCATAAAATCCCAAACAAAGAAATGTTCGGCAAAACTCAACTAGTCTGGCAGTATTTGTGGATAGGAAGCAAATGCTCCAAATCCAGTAAGCCTCCATCATAAAATCCCATTTGGTTCGCTAATGTCCTTGAGGAAAGGAAATTTGCTATCCTCATTTGATCTGGCCTCATGTGACCCCCACACCCACAGCAATGTGGTTGACTCTTAATGACCTTCTGAAATGGTGAGGTAAGCTGTTCAGCTCAAGGGCAGGGGTGTATGGCCAGAAAATGCCCACATCTTATGAAAGGATAAAAAAAATCATTATTTGTCAAATGGCTTTCATTTTTTAAAATATATTCACTTCTACACGTACTGGCAACATGTAAGAGAAAATGATATAGTCGTGAATGAATATATTACGATTAGTGAGCCATGAAAGGTCAATTAAAGAACAGGCTCCATATATTAAATGAAAAATGGGCAGCACTGAAAAAAATGGAACAAGTGTAGTTTTGTTTTAGCCAGGATACAACTGAAACAAAAGTCAAACCAAAACTCTGGCCAAGAAATTTGGCCTCACACTGAATATTAAGCATCTTACTAAGTAGTCACTGCACATATTCAAATATAACTGTGTCATCCACAGTATGAATAGGGGGGGATTCTGCTGGAGGCCGAATCTACACAAGAAGCCTCCCAATTGGAATATTCAATGTGCGAGTCCCATTAATTCCACATATTCAATAATAACAAAGAATAAAGAAAATCTACAGCCCAGGAACAGGACCTTTGGCCCTCCAAGCCTTAACCGATCCAAATGTACTGTCTAAACCTGTTGGTCAATTCCTAAGCATCTGTATCCCTCTGCTCCCCCCTACTCATGCATCTGTCCAGATGCATCTTAAATGATTCTACCATCCTGTCTCTACCACCTCTGCCAGCAACGCGTTCCAAATGCACACCACCTTCTGTGTGAAGTACTTGCCACGTGTATCCCCCTTAAACTCCTCACCTCTCACTTTTAAAGCATGACCTCTCATTATTGAATCCTTCACCCTGGGAAAAAGCTGATCTCTATCCACCCTGTCTATACCCTTCATGATTTTGTAAACCTCAATCAGGTCCTCGCTCAATCTCCTTTTTTCTAGTGAAAATAAACCTAACCTACTCAACCTCTCTTCATAGCTAGCACCTTCCATACCAGGCAAAATCCTCGTAAACCTTCTCTGCACCCTTTCCAAACTATCCACATCCTTTTGGTAATGTGGCAACCAGAACTGTACACATTATTCTAAATGCGGCCGAACCAACGTCTTGTGCAATTTTAACATGACTTGCCTGCTCTTATACTCAATACCCCGTCCAATGCAGCAACCTTCAGGGTACAATGGACCTGCACTCCAAGATCTCTCTGCCCATCAACTTTTCCCAAGGCTCTTCCATTCATTGTATAATTTGCTCTAGAATTAGTCTTTCCTAAATGCATCACCTCACATTTGTCTGGATTGAAAGCCATCTGCCACTTTTCCACCCAACTCTCCAGTCTATCTATATCCTCCTGTATTCTCTGACAGTCCCTTATGCTTTCTGCCACTACACCAATCTTTGTGTCATCTGCAAACTTGCTGATCATACCAACAGTGCCCTCTTGCAGATCATTTATGTATATCACAAACAACAATGGCCCCAACACCGACCCTTGTGGAACAGCACTGGTCACCTTTCTCCATTTTGAGAAACCCCCTTCAACTGCTACTCTCTGTCTCCTGTTGCTCAACCAGTTCTTTATCCACCTAGCTAGAACACCCTGCACACCATGTGACTTCACTTTCTCCATTAGTCTACCATGGGGAATCTTATCAAACGCCTTACGAAAGTCCATGTATATGACACCAACAGCCCTTCCTTCATCTAACAACTTGGTCACTTCCTTGGAAAACTCTATTAAGTTGGTAAGGCACAATCTCCCCTGCACAAAACCATGTTGCCTATCACTGATAAGCTCATTCTTTTCTGAATATAAATAGATCCTATCTCTCAGTACCCTCTCCAGCAACTTCCCCACCACCAACGTCAGGCTCACTGGTCTGTTGTTACCCAGAATATCCCTACTACCCTTCTTGTACAGGTGGACAACATGAGCAACCTTCCAGTCCTCCAGCACCTCATCTGACGATTTTGTGTACTCATTGGATTTTGCAATTGGATGACAAAACCACAAATTAGCATTTTTAAAAAATGAAAGAACTGATGCTGGAATTCTGAATCAAAAACAGAAGTTGCTGGAAAATCCCAGCAGGCCTAGCATCTGTGGATAAGAATCAGAGTTAATACTTCAGAACCAGTGACCCTCCTGCAGAACTGATGGCAGTTAGGAAAAGGATGGTTTTCATACAGAAGATGGGGTGAGGGGAGAGGGGGAGATTATGTTCTGTACTGTTCTGAGGAAGGGTCACTTGACATGAAACTTTAACTCTGATTTCTCTCTGACAGCTGCTACCAGACATGCTGAGCTTTTCCAGCAAACTCTATTTTTGTTTCTGGAAGGACGGCATCTTATTTTCCACTTGGAGTTACTATCATGTACAACAATTTTCCTTTCCTCATGTTTTCCTCCACCCCCACACACCAGGCCTTGACATCACATGGGCTGCCGACAGACACGTCTCATTGTCAACCACTAATAGTCCCCATTAGTAGCTATTCATTCATCCAGACTGACCTTTAATCACTCCTTTGTCTGTCCAACTGTCCTTGTCTCCCTTTGAGCTCTACCCCTGCCTCTTGTTTACTCTTGCCCCCTCTTCACACCCATCTTCTGTATGAAAACCATCCTTTTCCTAGCTACCATCAGCTCTGAAGAAGGGTCACTGGATTAATTTAAGAAAGAGTTGGATAGAGCAGTCAAGGATTGTGGAATCAATGTTATGGAGATAAGCAGGAACAGGATACTGATTAAGGATGATCAGCCATGATCATATTGAATGGTGGTGCAGGCTCGAAGGGCAGAATGGCCTACTCCTGCACCTATTGTCTATTGTCTATTGGATCTAAAATGTTAACTCGGATTTCTTTCCACAGATCCTGCCAGACCTGCTGAGATTTTCCACAAAAAATATCATGTGGGCAGCGCTCATATTTGCATGCTTTGTAGAGGTTATTTTTCTATCAAATATCCACCTGTTGTATTTGAGGTACACATGATGCTTGAATGGCTCATTGAAGCATACAGTCGGATTTAACAGCAAAGTGGTGTTATTTCTTTGCAGGCACATTTTGATTGTATCTGAACATGTTCTACAATAATGAGTTGGCTTCTTTGCATCAGCCATTGGATATCCATTCCACACAATTACTGATCCATAACTGCACTCCATTCTCATGCATTCAGCTGTTCTTATGGACGTGCACAAAATTTCCTGCGTGCCCATTTGCTTGACTTGGTTCTCCAACAAGGTGAAACCAATCCCTGAGTTTCATGCTACATACATTTGAGCAGCTCAGGACCAGGAGAATCCATGATGTCTAAACACAGGAAAGGGGATCTGAGAAGTCTCGGGTTGTACATGCTAAATTGCCCATGGTGACCGGGGATGTGCAGGCTGGCTGGATTAGCCATGGGAAATGCAGGGTTACAGGTATAAAGTAGGGGAGTGAGTCTGGGTGGAATGCTCTTCAGAGGGTCTGTGTGAACTCATAGAGTCATAGAGACATACAGCATGGAAACAGACCCTTCCGTCCAACCCGTCCATGCTGACTAGATATCCCAACCCAATCTAGTCCCACCTGCCAGCACCTGGCCCATATCCCTCCAAACCCTTCCTATTCATATACCCATCCAAATGCCTCTTAAATGTTGCAACTGTACCAGCCTCCACCACTTCCTCTGGCAGCTCATTCAATACACGTACCACCCTCTGCATGAAAATGTTGCCACAAAGGTCTCTTTTATATCATTCCCCTCTCACCCTAAACCTATGCCTTCTAGTTCTGGACTCCCCTATCCCAGGGAAAAGACTTTGTCTATTTAGAGTCATAGAGATGTACAGCATGGAAACAGACTCTTCGGTCCAACCCATCCATGCCGACCAGATATCCCAACACAATCTAGTCCCACCTGCCAGCACCCGGCCCATATCCCTCCAAACCCTTCCTATTCATATATCCATCCAAATGCCTTTTAAGTGTTGCAACTGTACCAGCCTCCACCACTTCCTCTGCCAGCTCATTCCATACACACATCACCTTCTGTGTGAAAATGTTACTCCCTTTTATACCTTTCCCCTCTCACCCTAAACCTATGTCCTCTAATTCTGGACTCCCTGATCCCAGGGAAAAGAATTTGTCTATTTATTCTATCCATGCCCCTCATGACTTTATAAACATCTATAAGGTCACCCCTCAGTCTCCGACGCTCCAGGGAAAACATCCCCAGCCTGTTCAGCCTCTCCCTATAACTCAAATCGTCCAACCCTGGCAACATCCTTGTAAATCTTTTTGAACCCTTTCAAGTTTCACAACATCTTTCTAATAGGAAGAAGACCAGAATTGCATGCAATATTCCAACAGTGGCCTAACCAATGTCCTGTACAGCTGCAACCTGACCTCCCAACTCCTATACTCAATACTTAGACCAATAAAGGAAAGCATACAAAACGCCTTCTTCACTATCCTATCTACCTGTGAGTCCACTTTCAAGGAGCTATGACCTTCCCCTCCAAGGTCTCTTTGTTCAGCAACACTCCCTAGGACCTTACCATTAAGTGTGTAAGGCCTGCTAAGATTTGCTTTCCCAAAATGCAGCACCTTGCATTTATCTATATTAAACTCCATCTGCCACTTCTCAGCCCATTGGCTGATCTGAACAAGATTCTGTTATAATCTGAGGTCACCTTTTTTGTTGTCACCTCCAATTTTGGTGTCATCTGCAAACTTACTAACTGTACCTCTTATGTTCACATCCAAATCATTTACATAAATGACGAAAGGTAGAAGACCCAGCACCAATCCTTGTGGCACTCAATTGGTCACAGGCCTCCATTTGAAAAACAACTGTCCACCACCACCCTCTGTCTTCTACCTTTGAGCCAGTTCTCCATGTATTCCATGAGATCTAACCTTGCTAACCAGTTTCCCATGGGGAACCTTGTCAAATGCCTTACTAAAGCTCACATAGATTACATCTACTGCTCTGCCCTCATCAATCCTCTTTGTTACTTCTTCAAAAAACTCAATCAAGTTTTTTTACGATTCATAAAGCCATGTTGACTATTCCTAATCAGTGCTTGCCTTTCCAAATATATGTACATCCTGTCCCTCAGGATTCCCTCCAACAACTGCCCACCACCAACAGCTGGCTCACTGTTCTATAGTTCCTTGGGTTACCACCCTTCTTAAACAGTGGCATCACGTTTGCCAATCTCCAGTCTTCCGACCCCTCACCTGTGGTACAAATATCTCAGCAAGATGCCCAGCAATCACTTTTCTAGTTTCCCACTGAGTTCTCGTGTACATCTGATCAGGTCCTGGGGATTTATCCACTTTTATGCATTTCCAGACATCCAGCTCTTTCTGCTCTATAATATGGACATTTTTCAAGGTGTCACCATCTGTTTCTCTACATTCTATATCTTCCATATCCTCTTCCACAGTAAACACTGATACAAAATACTCGTTTAGTATCTCCCCCATTTTCTGCGGCTCCACACAAAGGCCGCCTTGCTGATCTTTGAGCTGCCCTATTGTCTCCCAAGTTACACTTTTGTCCTTAATTTATTTATAAAAATCCCTTGGATTCTTCTTAATTCTATTTGCCAAAGCAAAAGGATTTAAGGATTCTGGGTAATCCAAGATGGAGGATGGGAAAAAAATTTCTATCTGTAACAGCTGCTCCATTTTTGAGGTATTTTAGGTGTTGGAGGTGATTTCCTTGAATTCCAGGAGCAGCAATTACTGTTTTATATGCTGTTGCATTGTTTTGGAAGCACATGGTGAGGTCAGTGCAGGAGAGAGAGAGAGAAAGAAACTGACACAGCAGTGAACCTAAACAGTTACTGCTTTTGCTGTTTGAATTCATATATTGCTGGACATCGGAGTGCGTCTGGGAAAATTAACAAACAGCGAAATTCACAACTCATCGTGGAGGGACTGTTTGGGCGAAGTTCACAGCACCGAAACAGCTAAGTGAATTGTTTTAAATGTGGCCTACAGAAAGTCTGCAGTAGAGTGGGTTCTTTCTTGATTATATGTTTTTCGAGATATGTCTCTTGATTAAACTTAAAAATAAGCCATAACTATTAGAACATAGAACATAGAACGATACAGCGCAGTACAGGCCCTTTGGCCCTTGATGTTGCACCAAACCAAGCCCACCTAACCTACACTAGCCCACTATCCTCCATATGCCTATCCAATGCCCGTTTAAATGCCCATAAAGAGGGAGAGTCCACCACTGCTACTGGCAGGGCATTCCATGAACTCACAACTCGCTGAGTAAAGAATCTACCCCTAACATCTGTCCTATACCTACCACCCCTTAATTTAAAGCTATGCCCCCTCGTGATAGCTGACTCCATACGTGGAAAAAGGTTCTCATGGTCAACCCTATCTAAACCCCTAATCATCTTGTACACCTCTATCAACTCACCCCAAACCATCTTTTCTCCAATGTAAACAGCCCCAAGTGCCTCAGCCTTTCCTCATACGAGTTTCCTACCATACCAGGCAACATCCTGGTAAACATCTTCTGCACTCGTTCCAATGCCTCCACATCCTTCCTATAGTATGGCGACCAAAACTGCACACAATACTCCAGATGCGCCCGCACCAGAGTCTTATAAAACTGCAGCATGACCTCAGGACTCCGGAACTCAATTCCTCTACCAATAAAAGCCAGTAAGCCATATGCCTTCTTCACTGCACTATTTACCTGGGTGGCAACTTTCAGAGATCTGTGTACATGGACACCAAGATCCCTCTGCTCATCCAACTACCAAGTATCCGACCATTAGCCCAGTACCCCATCTTTTTGTTACTCACACTTACCCACATTGAACTCCATTTGCCACCTTTCTGCCCACCTCTGCAGCTTATCTATATCCCGCTGTAACCTGACACATCCTTCCTCATTGTCAACAACTCCACTGACTTTCGTATCATCCGCAAACATGCTCACCCAACCTTCTAGCCCCTCCTCCAGGTCATTTATAAAAATGACAAACAGCAATGGTCCCAAAACAGATTCTTGCAGAACACCGCTAGTAACTGCACTCCAAGATGAACCTTTACCATCAACTACTACCCTCTGTCTTCTTCCAGCCAGCCAATTCCTAATCCAAACCTCTAATGCACCCTCAATGCCATACCTCCGTATTTTTTGCAGTAGCCTACCATGGGGAACCTTATCAAACGCCTTACTAAAATCCATATACACCACATCTACCGCTTTACTCTCATCCACCTCCTTAGTCACCTTCTCAAAGAATTCAATAAGGTTTGTGAGGCACGATCTGCCCTTCACAAAACCATGCTGACTATCCTTGATCACATTATTCCTATCCAGATGTTCATAAATCCTATCCCTTACAATTCTCTCTAAGACTTTGCCCACAACAGAAGTGAGGCTCACCGGCCTATAGTTACTAGGGTTATCCCTACTCCCCTTCTTGAATAAGGGAACCACATTTGCTATCCTCCAGTCTTCTGGCACTATTCCTGTAGACAACGAGGACATAAAAATCAAGGCCAATGGCTCTGCAATCTCCTCCCTTGCTTCCCAGAGAATCCGAGGATAAATGCCATCAGGCCCAGGGGACTTATCTATTTTCACCCTTCCCAGAATTTCCAACACCTCTTCCCTACATACCTCAAAGCCATCCATTCGAATTAATTGTGACTCAATATTCACGTCAGCAACAATGTCCTGTTCCTGAGTGAATACTGATGAAAAGTATTCATTCAGTGTCTCCCCAAACTCTTCAGCCTCCACACGCAACTACCCACTACTATCCTTGACTGGACTTATTCCTACCCTAGTCATTCTTTTATTCCTGACATATCGATAGAAAGCCTTTGGGCTTTCCCTCATCCTACCAACTAAGGACTTTTCATGTCCCCTCCTTGCTGCTCTTAGCTCTCTCTTCAGATCCTTCCTGGCTACCTTATAACTCTCAATCGCCCCAATTGAACCTTCATGCCTCATCTTTACATAGGCCGCCCTCTTCCCTTTAACAAGGGATTCCAATTCCTTATTAAACCACGGCTCCCTCACACGACCCTTTCCTCCCTGCCTGACAGGTACATACTTATCAAGGACACTCAATAGTTGCTCCTTGAACAAGCTCCACATATCAATTGCGCTCTTGCCTTGAAGCCTACTTTTCCAAGCCACGCATCCTAAGTCATGCCTCACCGCATCATAATTTCCCCAGCTATAACTCTTGCCCTGCAATGCACACTTATCCCTCTCCATCACTAGAGTAAAAGTCACCGAATTGTGGTCACTGTCCCCAAAGTGCTCACCTACCTCCAATTCTAACACCTGGCCTGGTTCGTTACCCAGAACCAAATCCAGTATGGCCTCACCTCTTGTTGGCCTGTTTTCATATTGTGTCAGGAAACCCTCCTGCACACATTAGACAAACACCGACCCATCTAACGAACTCGAGCTGTAGCTTTCCCAGTCAATATCAAGAAAGTTAAAGTCCCCATAACAACCACCCTTTTACTTTCACTCTTCTCCTGAATCATCCTCACAATCCTTTCTTCTACGTCTCTCGGACTATTAGGAGGCCTGTAGAAAACTCCTAACAGGGTGACCTCACCTTTCCTATTCCTAACCTCAGCCCAAACTACCTCAGATGGCGAGTCTTCATCCATTGTCCTTTCCACCGCTGTAATACTATTTTTGACAAGCAATGCCACACCTCCCCCTCTTACCCCCACCTCTGACCCTACTAAAACATTTAAACCCTGGAACCTGCAACAGCCAATCCTGTTCTACCCATGTCTCCGTAATAGCCACAACATCGAAATCCCAGGTACCAACCCACTCTGCAAGTTCACCTACCTTATTTCGTATACTTCTTGCATTGAAGTATACACACTTTAAGCCACTTTCCTGTTTACAGGCACCCTCCTTCGAGATCAATGCCATGTTCCTAATCTCCCTACACTCCAGGTCCTGCACCCTAAAGCTACAGTCTAGGTTCCCATGCCCCTGCAGAGTTAGTTTAAACCCCCCCCCCCCCCCAAGAGCACTAGCAAACCTCCCCCAAGGATACTGGTGCCCCTAAGGTTCAGGTGTAGACCATCCTGTTTATAAAGGTCCCACCTTCCCCAGAAAGAACCCCAGTTGTCCAGATACCGGAATCCCTCCCTCCTGCACCATCCCTGTAGCCATGCATTTAACTGTTCTCTCTCCCTATTCCTCGACTCTCTATCACGTGGCACGGGTAACAAACCAGAGACAACAACTCTGTTTGTTCTAACTCTGAGCTTCCAACCTAGCTCCCTGAATGCCTGTCTAACATCCTCAGCCCTCCTCCTACCTATGTCGTTGGTGCCAATGTGGACCACGACCTGGGGCTGCTCCCCCTCCCCCTTAAGGACCCAGAAAACACGATCAGAGACGTCATGTACCCTTGAACCTGGGAGGCAACATACCAAACATGAATCTCTCTCGCCCCCACAAAACCTCCTATCTGTGTTCCGAACTATCGAGTCCCCAATAACTAATGCTCTGCTCTTCTCCACCCTTCCCTTCTGAGCAACGGGGACAGGCTCCGTGCCAGAGGCCTGAACCCCATTGCTTACCCCTGGTATGTTGTCCCCCCCACAAGTATCCAAAACGGTATACTTGTTCTTGATTAATTTTTATTAATTTAACCTGGAGCAGTGCTTTGAGGAGGAAGAAGACGGTGTTATTTTCTGAGTCTGTAGATTATGGAGGAGCAAAAATAGCCTTTAGTAGAGTGATATGCGCTTCTTGTCAGATGTGGGAGTTTAAGGAGAGTTTAAGGGTTACTGCGGATTATATCTGCAATAAATGCTGTTGGTTGTGAATCCTATCAGATCAAATGGATCGATTGGAGAGACAGTTAGAGGCAATGAGGAATTTGTAACAGCAACAGTATGTGATGGATGGCAGTTATAGGAAGGGGGGAAAGTCTCCGATACAGTCACATAGATGGGTTAATGTCAGGAAAGTAAGAGAGGTAGGCAGCTAGTGCAGGAGTCTTCTGTGGCTATTCCCATTTCAAACAAGTATGCTATTTTGGAAAATGTAGGGGGTGATCCATTCACAGGGGAACGTAGCACGAACAGCCAAGTTTCTGGTAATGAGACTGGTTCTAATGCAATGAGGGGTATGTCGGGTTCCAAGAGATCAATTGTATTAGGGGACTCTCTAGTCCGAGGTACAGACAGACGTTTCTTGTGGCCAGTTGTGAAAAATCAGAATGGTGTGTTGCTTCCCTGGTTCAAGGGTTAAGGATGTCTCAGAGAGGGTGCAGAATGTTCTCAAGAGGGAGACAGGCCAGCAAGAGGTTATTGTCCACATTGGAACCAACGACATAGGAAGGGAAAAGGTTAAGATTCTGGAGGGAGATTACAGAGAGTTAAGCAGGAATTTAAAAAGGCGGTCCTCGAGAGTAGTAATATCTGGATTACTCTCAGTGCTACAAGCTAGTGAGGGCAGGAACAGGAGGATAGAGCAGATGAATGCATGGCTGAGGGGCTGGTGTATGGGAGAAGGATTCATATTTTTGAATAATTGGAATCTCTTGGGGTAGAAGTGACCGGTACAAGAAGGACGGATTGCACCTAAACTGGAAAGGGACTAATATACTGGCAGGGAGATTTGCTAGAGCTGCACGGAAGTATTTAAACTAGTAAGGATTTAAACTAGGTGGTGGGGTGGGACCCAAGGAGATAGTGAGGAAAGAGATCAATCTGAGACTGGTACAGTTCAGAACAGAAGTGAGTCAAACAGTCAGGGCAGGCAGGGACAAGGTAGGACTAATAAATTAAACTGCATTTATTTCAATGCAAGGGGTCTAACAGGGAAGGCAGATGAACTCAGGGCATGGTTAGAAACATGGGACTGGGATATTATAGTAATTACAGAAACATGGCTCAGGGATGGGCAGGACTGGCAGCTTAATGTTCCAGGATACAAAAGCTACAGGAAGGATAGAAGGGGAGGCAAGAGAGGAGGGGGAGTGGCATTTTTGATAAGGGATAGCATGACAGCTGTGCTGAGGGTGGACAGTCCTGGAAATATGTCCAGGGAAGTTATTTGGCTGGAACTGATAAATAAGAAAGGGATGATCACCTTATTGGGATTGTATTATAGACCCCCCCCCCCCCCAATAGTCAGAGGGAAATTGAGAAATAAACTTGTAAGGAGATCTCAGTTATCTGTAAGAATAATAGGATGGTTATGGTAGAGGATTTTAACTTTCCAAACATAGACTGGGACTGCCATAGTGTTAAGGGTTTAGATGGAGAGGAATTTGTTAAGTGTGTACAAGAACATTTCCTGATTCAGTATGTGGATGTACCTACTAGAGAAGGTACAAAACTTGACCTACTCTTGGGAAATAAGGCAGTGCAGGTGACTGAGATATCAGTGGGAGCGCATTTGGGGCTAGAGACCATAATTCTATTAGTTTTAAAATAGTGATGGAAAAGGATAGGCCACATCTAAAAGTTAAAGTTCTAAATTGGAGAAAGGCCAATTTTGACGGTATTAGGCAAGAACTTTCAAAAGGGCTTTTGCCCGAAACGTCGATTTCGAAGCTACATGGATGCTGCCTGAACTGCTGTGCTCTTCTAGCACCACTAATCCAAAGAACTTTCAAAAGCTGATTGAGGGCAGATATTAGCAAGTAAAGGGCTGGCTGGAAAATGGGAAGCCTTCAGAAATGAGATAACAAGAATCCAGAGAAAGTATATTCCTGTCAGGGTGAAAGGGAAGGCTGGTAGGTGTAGGGAATACTGGATGACTAAAAAAATTGAGGGTTTGGTTAAGAAGAAGAAGGAAGCATATGTCAGGTATAGACAGGATAGATCGAGTGAATCCTTAGAAGAGTATAAAGGCAGTAGGAGTATACTTAAGAGGGAAATCAGGAGGGCAAAAAGGGTCATGAGATAGCTTTTGTGAATAGAGTTAAAGAGAATCCAAGGGGCCTTTTACAAACTCAATGGGCTGAATAGCCTACTTCCACACTGTAGGGTTTCTATGATCCCATATAATGATGGAGCAGGTTTGAGGGGCCGAGTGGCCAATTCTGGTACCTGTTTTTCATGCTTTTATGGTGTTATAGTCAGCCTGGGCCAGCTGGCTTTAGAAAAGGCAATGGTAGGGCTTCTGGCAGAAATGTTTCCATCCTAAATAGATGATACCAAAATTGGAGGTGTAGTGGACAGCGAAGACGGTTACCTCAGACTACAACAGGATCTGGACCAGATGGGCCAATAGGCTGAGAAGTGGCAGATGAAGTTTAATTCAGATAAATGTGAGGTGCTGCATTTTGGGAAAGCAAATCTTAGCAGGACTTATACACTTAATGGTAAGGTCCTAGGGAGTGTTGCTGAACAAAGAGACCTTGGAGTGCAGGTTCATAGCTCCTTGGAAGTGGAGTCACAGGTAGATAGGATAGTGAAGAAGGCGTTTGGTATGCTTTCCTTTATTGGTCAGAGCATTGAGTACAGGAGTTGGGAGGTCATGTTGCAGTTGTACAGGTTATTAGGTAGGCCACTATTGGGATATTGCATGTAATTCTGGTCTCCTTCCCATTGGAAAGATGTTGTGAAACTTGAAAGGGTTCAGAAAAGATGTACAAGGATGTTGCCAGTGTTGGAGGATTTGAGCTAAAGGGAGAGGCTGAACAAGCTGGGGCTGTTTTCCCTGGAGGGTCAGAGGCTGAGGGGTGACCTTATAGAGGTTTACAAAATTATGAGGGGCATGGATAGGGTAAATAGACAAAGTCATTTCCCTGAGGTCAGGGAGTTCAGAACTAGAGGGCATAGATTTAGGGTGAGAGGGGAAAGATATGAAAGAGACCTAAGGGGCAACTTTTTCACACAGAGGGTGGTGTGTGTATGGAATGAGCTGCCAGAGGATGTGGTGGAGGCTGGTATATTTGTAACATTTAAGATGCATTTGGATGGGTATATGAATAGGAAGGGTTTGGAGGGATATGGGCCGAGAGCTGGCAGGTGGGACTAGATTGGGTTGGGATATCTGGTCAGCATGGACGGGTTGGACTGAAGAGTCTGTTTCCATGCTGTACATCTCTATGACTCTATGACTTAATGACTCTGAAAGAATACAACAGATGCCTTTCCCCTGAAGCTGGGTTTCATGTGGTGTGGTCTCAGCTATCCTTCAGTTCCAACATCAACCAAGAAACTCAACACTATCCAGGACAAGGCAGCCAGCTCAGTCAGCTGTCTGTTCACAGTCTTAAACGTTCATCCACTTCACCACTGGCACAAAGTTCAGCAGTGTGTACTATCTGCAGCAGGTTGCTGTGGCTCTGTCAGCAGTGGCTTCCAAACCCACAACATCTCTAACCTTCGAAAACAAAGACAGCAGATACAAGGAAACATCACCACCTCCAATTTGCCCTTGAAGTCACTTAACACCCTGACACTGCAGCACAGTGGCTCAGTGGTTAACACTGCTGCCTCACAGTGCCAGGTACCCCAGATTTGATTCTAGCCTTGAGTGATTTTGCACATTCTCCCTGTGCCTGTGCAGGTGTCCTCCAGGTGCTCCAGTTTCCTCCCATATTCCAAAGATGTGCAGGTTAGGTGGATTAGCCATGCTAAAATTAGCCCTAGCGTCCAGGAAGGAGCAGGATCAGTGGATTAGTCATGGGAAAATGCAGGGTTATAGGAATAGGATGAGGGCATGGGTGTGTATGGGATGCTGCTTCGAAGGTCAGTGTGGGCCGATTGGCCAGTTTCCACACTGGAGACATTCTGCAATTCTATGACTTGGAACCATGACATCATTGCTTCCTTTTTGTTGTTGAGTCAAGATCCAGACTTGACACTGTAAAAGCACTGTGAGCGTAGCTACATCAATTGAGCTGCAGTGATTCAAGGAGATTAGATTAGACTCCCTACAGTGTGAAAACAGGCCTTTCGGCGCAACAAGTCTACACTGACCCTCCGATGAGCAACCCACCCAGACCCATTCCCTTACATTTACCCCTGACTAATGCACCTAAAACTACTGGCAATTTAGCATGGCCAATTCTCCTAATCTGCACATCTTTGGACTGTGGGAGGAAACCCACACAGACACGGGGAGAATGTGCAGACTCCACACAGACAGACAGTTGCCCGAGGCAGGAATTGAACCGGGTCCCTGGCACTGTAAGGCAGCAGTGCTAACTTCTGTGCCACCGTACCAACCCATGACGCAGCATCATTTGCAAGGTGATATATGTTGGCCTTTTCAACATAGCCCATATTCCAGGTTAATGAGAGAGAAGAAATATACACTGCAGGCTACCAGGAAGTAGGAGGGATTTAAAGTCCTGGAAGCTCCTTTCAAACGTCAAGATGGGAGCAGCCCAAACTTCATTGCCAGCTCGGAGAACCTCCATGGCAGCAGGATGTATCTTTAGAGTTTGTTTTCAGTAAGGGATCAGTGTGAAACTGTGCTTGAAGATGAGTCAGAGCTGAAAATATGTTGCTGGAAAAGCTCAGCAGGTCAGATCGCATCCAAGGAGCAGGAGAGTCGACGTTTCGGGCATGAGCCCTTCTTCTCCTGCTCCTTGGATGCTGCCTGACCTGCTGCGCTTTTCCAGCAACACATTTTCAGCTCTGATCTCCAGCATCTGCAGTCCTCACTTTCTCCTTGAAGATTAGTCAGTTTGCCTTCAACACAGGAGGGGAGAAAAATAAAAACATCGTCAATGTTGTTCGGGACAATTGCCAGTTCAGTGAATTATATTTCCTTTCAAGCATGGTTTATATTCCTTATAAATATATTCTGAGTGAGTTTAATTTTTGTCGCCCAGCTGTGCGATTCCCTGGCATTCCGTTTTCTAATGCTTGTGATTTTGTTCTCTCGCTTGAGGGTTTTTTTCTTAGCAGGTCCATTCTTCCCACTTACTTCTGTTTATTAATCTATTGCAAAGTCTCTGTCTTTCAAGCTCACTTCAGGTACTTCAGTTAAGGCGATAAGGACAGGAAAGTAATAAATCCTATTTTCTATGCTTGAGATCAAATGATCACTTAGAACATCCATGCATTCAAAATAAATGTTCAAATTTGCACCATAAATGTTTGAGAAATGTTTGGCTAATTTACTTTACTCTTAGCATTTCTTGACTGAGCAACTGTGACGATTCCAGCTCTCATCCATGACTGTCCTCAGCTTATTACATATTACCGATACAAAAGACTGGATGACAACCCAGGCTAGCTGAACTCTGAAACTAAGAACTGGAGTATTAGAGGATTGTAGGTACCCCTGATACACAAGCAACTTTAAAGCACCAAGCTATTCACTGAGGCCAGTTTTAATGTTGCCGGGAAACAGCAATTCCACTCAGTACTTGGATGAATCCTATTGTAAATCAAAGGTGAAATAACTGCACAGAGGCCAGTATCCCATCACGAAGCCACCCTTTAGGTGAGGGCCAACTCTGATTCAATCCCTGAATTCAGGAGACTCTCTGAATTCCCTGTTATATGTTTTTTTTTTCCCTCTCCATCAACGCAGTCAGCCTTGTGCATTTCCTGCATTGTCAGTTTTTATTTCAAGTTACCAGCAACTACAAGCAACACAACAGTATCTGCTAGCATTGGACTTCAGGACAGGTCATTAATTGGGGTGGGAATTAGGAAGCATCACATGAAAATCTTAAGTTTCAAGAGGATACTAAAAGGGATGGAAAAGAGATAGGAGTAAAACTAGAAGAGACAAGGGATGAGGCTGAAACGTGATGGTTGGAAGTGAAGACCACGCCCAGAATTACACAGGTACTTTTCATTCTAGACATTTTACCGAGGAATTCTTAACACTGAAATGCTCCTCAAAAAAATGATTGAATACAAGAATTGTAAGTCTGACACATAAAATGACGTTACCCTGTTTATATTTTTTTTGGGCTGCTTGAATCAGTCAGTTTAAAACTCAGTCCTCAGTAAAGAAGGAATGCCAGTTAACAAACTGGCTAAATAATTCAGCCAGTTCAGGAATCAGGTTTGCCCCCCCCAAAAAAACCAGAAACCAACAGCAGCAGGAACACACTGACGGTGGCACCAGCCAGCACAGAGTCAGTTCCCTAAATTGAGGGGATTGTAAATCTCCAGGTTATTTTTCTTCTCTAAATCCCCGGGTTTCTTTGTCTTTTTTTGTTTGTCTATTTATTTATTTTCTCTCCTCCTCACTACTGAAGTAGTGCTTATTTTTCCTGAGCACCCGTGTTGTTTAGGACATAATGAAGAACGACAAATGTTTAAATCTTTATTTGTATTCCACCACCAGGAAGAAAGGAAACATCCAAATAGCCAGCGACAAGCAGTGCCCTCCTCATCAAAGAGCAATGCTGCATGATCAAAAATGTGAAGGGGAGAGCAGGGATTAATTCAAAATAGAGTTGGAGGGGGAAATAATACATTCCACTCCCTGCGGTGCCCACCTCTCCCCGAAAAGCTCCCCGAGAGTGTTGGTAGACACCGTGTGCAATCGACCCTAACAACTCCCTCCATGGCCCACAGGCTAGACCTGTTTATGGCCAGTTTGGCCAGGCCCAGGAGCAGACTCATGAGGTGGTCCTCTGACCTACCCTTTCCCCTCCGTACAGGGTGCCTGAAGATCGGGAGCGTGGGACTGAAGTGCAGCCAAAAACAGAGGAGAAGGTTCTCTAGAAAACTAAAGAGGGAATGCAAACACCCATACTTCATAGATACATGGAAACCACAGCACCACAGAACAAGCAGTTGGGCTGGGAGTCCGTGAACCACCGCAATCTGCGGTTGCAGGGGGCCGCCGCGTGCAGCACCCTCCACCCCAGATCCCCGAGAGAAAGGGGGAGGAATCCCACAAAGAGAGCCATCCCCTGTTTATATTTCTTTTTTAAAAAATTTTCCATTTTACTTTACCCCCTTACTACTGCTTAACTGCGGTAATGCTAAACGACCCAACCTCTGCAGCTCTTTGTGTGGTAACGAATTCTACAAATTCTCTACACTCTGACAAAAGAAATTTCATTTCATCTCCATGATCAATTCTAGCAAATCTCCTCTGTACACTTTGTGAACAATATTTGACAGAGGCACCTAAAAGAAAGTAATGCATATAGGGAACTTTATGTTTAATAAGTAATTCTATTTTAATTGTGATTAAATAACTAAAAAGTGTATTGATCAATTAGCTCAATATTATGTTATTCCTTTTAAGTGTAGTCAATGAAGGACAATGATGAATCATTTAACTGGCTCAGCTCATACCCCATTCTTTACTTGAAGGATAGTCCCTGCTACATTTCTTTTCATATCAGAGTAAGAACTTAAAGCTTTTCATGGTTAACTGGGCAGACTCACATCATCAAATTGCTATCAAGTACCTAGTGTTTTCATTATCGAGGTTACATTAAAAAAGGCTATTTGTCTGGAAAAAGAGTAGGGTCAGCTGTGACGTACATTAGAAAAGTTTTTATTGTAATGTTTTTGAAATAGAGAAGCAATAATATTTTGTCAAATACAGTTTTGGTATTGGATTTAAGTTCTATAATACTGTGATTAGTTTTGTGAGTGTATAATCCTTTGCGATTTTTATCACTCAACACTACGTGTTATTGTATAAGTATACTTCATTATTTTGACTTTTCCACACTAATTGTCACTATGCAGCTCTATTATATACACTCTGTGTGGCTTTAAAGTACTGTCCATACTGTAATTTTCTGAATTAGTTTTAACTTGTATAGCTTTAAGTCATATATAACTTTATCACTTTTAAATGTTTATTAATGAAGAGGGGTACTCTTCTAAGCACCACTAGTAAAAACAGATTCCCTAGCAGGTGGCCTTGTAAAACAAATAGTCACTGACAGAAATCTTCAATCAACCTGTTCAGATGTGTTATGAAACACCTCTAGAGCAGGTGAATCTTGCACACTAGACCTCTTCCCCAGAGGCAGAGACACTACCAATGTATCGCATGAAACCCCGAATAGCCACTAATAGATATTTTCCTAATCAAACTGTTCAGAGATGTTGTGACAGATCTCTGGACCAGGTTGGACTTAAAGCCCAGAGGTACGGACACTGCTATTGCACTATATTGGTCCCCTAATAGTCACGAATAAGGGGTTAGGTTTAATAAGAAACTCTCACAATTAAGCAAAAATAAGACAACTAACTCAGACACATTCTCCTCATGATTTGGAGATACTGGTGTTGGACTGGGGTGCACAAGGCTAAAAATCACACAACACCAGGTTATGGATTAGATTAGATTCCCTACAGTGTGGAAACAGGCCTTTCAGCCCAACAAGTCCACACCAACCATCCAATGACCAACCCACCCAGACCCATTTCCCTCTGACTAATGCACCTAACACAACAGGCAGTTTAGCATGGCAAATTCACCTGACCTGCACATCTTTGGACTGTGGGAGGAAACCCACACAGACACAAGAGAGAATGTGCAAACTCCACACAGTCACCCAAGGCTGGAATTGAACCTGGGTTGCTGGTGCTGTGAGGCAGCATTGCTAACCACTGAGCCACCGTGCCGTCCAACATATTCATTTGGAAACACTAGCTTTTGGAGCTGACCACCACCTGATGAAGGAGCAGTGCTCCGAAAGCTAGTGCTTCCAAATTAACTTGTTGGACTATAACCTGGTGTTGTGTGATCTTTAACATTCTCCTCAAGTATCCTTAGACTGTAACTGTTGGTTCTGAACTGGCCAACTAGCAGGTGCATCTTTCCTGCATCTGCCCTGCCGAGTGCTGTTAGAATTATTTGTTATCTATGAGATTTCCTTCTTATTTTCCTAAACTTAAGCCAATACAATTCTAACTAGTTCAACCTTTCCTCATAAGTCAGCCCTGTCATACCAGGCAGTTAAACCTTCGCTGCATTCTTTCTCTAGCAAGAACATCGTTCCTCAGGTAAGGATATCAAAATTGCACACAATATACCTGGTTTGATTTCACCATAAACCTGTATCATTGCAGCAAGACATCTCTGTTCTGGTACTGGAAGCATAGAACATAGAACATTACAGCGTAGTACAGGCCCTTCGGCCCACGATGTTGCGCCGACCTGTCATACCAATCTGAAGTCCATCTAACCTACACTATTCCATGTACGTCCATATGCTTGTTCCAATGATGACTTAAATGTACTTAAAGTTGCTGTTTCTACTACCATTGCAGGCAAAGCATTCCATACCCTTACTACTCTCTGAGTAAAGAAAATACCTCTGACATCTGTCCTATATATATCACCCCTCAATTTAAAGCTATGTCCCCTGTGCTTGCTGTCACCATACTTGGAAAAAGGCTCTCCCTGTCCACCCTATCTAACCCTCTGATTATCTTGTATGTCTCTATTAAGTCACCTCTCAACCTTCTCTCTAACGAAAACAGCCTCAAGGCCCTCAGCCTTTCCCCGTAAGACCTTCCCTCCATACCAGGCAACATCCTAGTAAATCTCCTCTGCACCCTTTCCAAAGCTTCCACATCCTTCTTATAATGCAGTGACCAGAACTGTACACAATATTCCAAGTGCAGCTGCACCAGAGTTTTGTACAGCTGTAGCATAACCTCATGGTTCCGGAACTCGATCCCTCTATTAATAAAAACTAAAACAGTGTATGTCTTCTTAACAACCCTGTCAATCTGGGTGGAAACTTTCAAGGATCTGTGTACCTGGACACCGAGATCTCTCTGCTCATCTACACTTCCAAGAATCTTACCATTAGCCCAGCACTTTGCATTCTGGTTACTCCGACCAAAGTGAATCACCTCTCACTTATCCGCATTAAACTCCATTTGCCACCTCTCAGCCAAGCTCTGCAGCTTATCTATGTCTCTCTGTAACCTTCAACATCCTTCGTCACTATCCACAACTCCACCGACCTTAGTGTCGTCTGCAAATTTACTAACCCACCCTTCTACGCCCTCCTCCAGGTAGTTTATAAAAATGATGAACAGCAGTGGACCCAACACCGACCCTTGCAGTACACCACTGGTACTGGACTTCAGGATGAACATTTCCCATCAACCACCACCCTCTGTCTTCTTTCAGCAAGCCAATTACTGATCCAAACTGTTATATCTCCCACAATCCCATTCTTCTGCATTTTGTGCAATAGCCTAATGTGGAGAACCTTATCAAACGCCTTGCTGAAATCCATATACACCACATTAACCGGTTTACTCTCATCTATCTGTTTGGTCACCTTCTCAAAGAACTCAATAAGGTTTGTGAGGCACGAACTACCCATCACAACACTGTGCTGACTATCCCCAATCAAATTATTCTTTTCTAGATGATTATCAATCCTATCTCTTATAACCTTTTCCAACACTTTACCAACAACTAAAGTAAGGCTCACTGGTCTATAATTACCAGGGTTGTCTCTACTCTCCTTCTTGAACAGGGGAACCACATTTGCTACCCTCCAGTCTTCTGGCACTATTCCTGTAGACAATGACCACTTAAAGATCAATGCCAAAGGCTCGGCAAACTCCTCCCTGGCTTCCCAGTGGATCCTAAGATAAATCCCATCCAGCCCAGGAGACTTATCTATTTTCACACTCTGCAGGATTTCTAATATCTCTTCCTTGTGAACCTCAATCCCACCTAGTCTAGTAGCCTGTATCTCAGTATTCTCCTCGACAACATTGTCATTTTCTAGAGTGAATACTGTCGAAAAATATTCATTAAGTGCTTCCCCTATCTCCTCTGACTCCACACACAACTTCCCACTACTATCCTTGATTGGCCCTAATCTTACTCTCGTCATTCTTTTATTCCTTAAATACCTAGAGAAAGCCTTAGGGTTTACCCTGATCCTATCCGCCAACAACTTCTCATGTCTCCTCCTGGCTCTTCTGAGCTCACTCTTTAGGTCTTTCCTGGCTACCTTGTAACCCTCAAGCACCCTAACTGAGCCTTCACATTTCATCCTAACATAAGCCTTCTTCTTCCTCTTGACCAGAGATTCAACTTCCTTCGTAAACCACAGTTCCCGCGCTCTACAGCTTCCTCCCTGCCTGACAGGTACATACATATCTTGGACACTCAGGAACCTTTCCTTGAATAAGCTCCACATTTCTAATGTGCCCATCCCCTGCAGTTTCCTTCCCCATCCTATGCTTCCTAAATCTTGCCTAATTGCATCATAATTGCCTTTCCCCCAGCTGTAACTCTTGCCCAGTGGTATACACCTATCCCTTTCTATCACTAAAGTAAACATAACAGAATTGTGATCGTTATCACCAAAGTGCTCACCTACTTCCAAGTCTAACACCTGGCCGGGCTCATTACCCAGTAACAAATCTAATGTGGCTTCGCTCCTTGTTGGCCTGTCTACATACTGTGTCAGGAAGCCCTCCTGCACACACTGGACAAAAACTGACCCATCTATAGTACTCGTACTATAGTGTTCCCAGTCAATATTTGGAAAGTTGAAGTCCCCCATGACAACTACCCTGTCTCTTTCACTGCTATCGAGAATAATCTTTGCTATCCTTTCCTCTACATCTCTGGAACTATTCGGAGGCCTACAGAAAACTCCCAACAGGGTGACCTCTCCTTTCCTGTTTCTAACCTCAGCCCTTACTACCTGAGTTGACGAGTCCCCAAACATCCTTTCTGCAACTGTAATACCGTCCTTGACCAACAATGCCACCTCCCCTCCACCCCCCCCCCCCACACTTTTACCATCTTCTCTGTTCTTACTGAAACACCCAAATCCTGGAACCTGCAATAACCATTCCTGTCCCTGCTCTATCCATGTCTCCGAAATGGCCACAACATCGAAATGCCAGGTACCAACCCATGCTGCAAGTTCACCCACCTTATTCCGGATGCTCTTGCTGTTGAAGTAGACACACTTCAAAACAACTTCTTGCTTGCCAGTGCCATCTTGCGTCCTTGAAGCTTGATTTCGGACCTCCCTACTCTCAACCTTTTCTATACTCGAACTACAATTTTTGTTCCCATCCCCCTGCTGGATTAGTTTAAACCCACCTTAATAGCTTTAGTGAATTTCCCCCCCAGGATATTGGTACCCCTCTGGTTCAGATGAAGACCATCCTGCTTGTAGAGGTCCCACCTACCCAGAAGAAGCCCCAATTATCCAAGAATCCAAAACCCTCCCTCCTGCACCATCCCTCTAGCCACATGTTCTACTCCTTTCTCTCCCTATTCCTTGCCTCGCTAGCACGTGGCATGGGCAACAAACCAGAGACAACAACTCTGTTCATCCTAGCTCTAAGCTTCCATCCTAGCTCCCTGAATCTGCCTTAAATCCCCATCTCTCTTCTTACCTATGTCATTGGTGCCTATCTGGACCATGACTTGGGGCTGCTCCCGCTTCCCCTTAAGGATCCCAAAAACACAATCAGAGACATCACGAACCCTGACACTTGGGAGGCAACACACCAACCGTGAGTCTCTCTCATCCCCACTGAACCTTCTATCTGTCCCCCTAACTATGGAATCCCCAATGACTACTGCTCTGCTCTTCTTCCTCCTTCCCTTCTGAGCAGCAGGGCCAGACCTGTGCCAGAGCCCTGTGCCCTACAGCTTTCCCCTGGTAAGTCATCCCCCCAACACTATCCAAAACGGCATACGTATTGTTGAGGCGATTGGCCACGGGGATCCCTGCACTGCCTGCCGGTTCCCTTTCAGTCCCCTGACTGTAACCCAACTACCTTTTTCTTGTACCTTAGGAGTGACTACCTCCCTGTAACTCCTCTCAATAACTCCCTCTGCCTCCTGAATGATCCGAAGTTCATCCAGCTCCAGCTCCAGTTCCCTAACATGGTTTTCGAGAAGCTGGAGTTGGGTGCACTTCCCGCAGATGTAGTCAGCAGGGACACTAGTAGTGACCCTTACCTCCCACATTCTGCAGGAGGAACATTCAACTGCCCTAGCCTCCATTCCCACTATTCTAAATTCCCAAAGAGACTGTTGAATCCTGTCACTATGAAGGCTTGCTTCACCACCTCCTGTATCTACATGCTTACCTTCATGACTGATGTATGAGGATACCCATGTCTCATTTCACACTGCCCTCTCTCAATTTATAGCCACTCAAATAATAAGCTTCCTTCCTAATTTTGCTTACATTTGCCCACATTGTACGACATCTGCTATGCATTTGCTCACTCACTGACCTTGTCTAAGTCACAATAAAACATTTCTCCATTCTCCCCACACCTCACCCTCTCATGCAACTTTGACATATGTAAATTTTGAAATATTACTAACTGGTCTATTATTCTCAGTTTCCTCTCTGCCTCCCTCTTAAATAGAGGGATTACATTAACTATTTTATAATAAACAGGAACTGTTCTGGAATCTATAGAACCTTGGAAGATGACCACCAATGCATCCACTATTTCTAGGGCCACTTCCTTGAATATCCTGGAATGTAGATTATCAGGCCATGCTGATTATTAAGCCTTCAATCCCATCGATTTCCCTAACACTACTAATTCTCCTCCTAATACCGATTTTCTTCAGCTCCTCTCTCTCACTAAACCATTATGCTCCTCAATGTTTGTGATATGGTGTTTGTCCATGTGAACACAGGACTAATGTATACATTTAGTTAGTCTGCTATTCCTTTGTTCCCCATTGTAAGCTACCCTGTTTCTGTCAGAAAAGGACCTACATTTGTCTTCACCAATCTTTTTCCCTTGACATACCAACAGAAACTTTTATAGTCCACTTTATATTTCTTGCAAGCTTACTCTCATACTCTGTTTTCCCTTTTTTAATCAATTCCTTTGTCCTCTTTTGTTGAATTCTAAACTGCTTCCCCTCCTCAGGTCTGCTGGGGTTTTTTTTCTTGCCAGTTTGTATGCGTCTTCCTTGGATGTAATACTACCTCTAGTTTCCTTTGTATTCCAGAGCTCATTCAACTCTCCTGTTTTATATTTGCACTAGGCCAGAATGAGCAATCATTGCAGTTCACCCATGCGCTCTTTGAATGTTTGCCATTGCCTTTCCACCATCATCCCTTTAAACAACGTACCTTAATCTGCAGCTCATTGATCATAATTTTCTCTTTCTCGAGTCAGGACCCAACTGCTCTAGTCTTAGGATCAACTACATCCCTCTCCACCTTGATGAAGAATTTTATCATTATGGTCGCTCATCCCTAAGGGCCCTCGCTCAACTAGACTGCCTTTCTCCTTAACACAATCCCCTTGATTTCTCTACCTATCACTTTTATTTTATTCCTTTTTCTGACTTTTGTCTTGTTCTTGACTCCTCCTTCCTCTGACTCATTATGTAAGTTCCCACCCCCTGCCAATTTAGTTTAAAACCTCTCCAACCACTTCAGCAAATACTCCCCTAAAGGCCATCAGTCCCATTCCTACCCAGGTATAACTCATCCAATTTGTAATGGCCCCTTCTCCCCTAGAACTGATCCCAATGCCCCAGGAGTCTAAACTTCTGCTCCTGGCACCATGTCTTCAGTCCTTTTTCACCTGATATATCCTGCTATTCCTACTCTAACCAACGTTTATCTCTGGTAGCAATCCTGAGATCCCTGCTTTTGAGGGTTTACTTTTAAATTTACCTAACTCCCTATATTCTGTTTATAGGATTTCATCTCGTTTCTTTATATTCATTTGTGCCACCTTATACCATAACCACTGGCTGTTCATGGTCTTCCTCAAGATGTACCACAGAATGCCACTTCCTAAGCTTTTAAAATCTTTCAAAGTGTGTAGTAGTAACATGGTGGCACTAGTTCCTTTGGCTTTTAAGGATTTTCCGGACATTTGACGACAGAGATCATAAAATCTTCTCAGTCAACTCATAGTGTGGTTAACAATATGGAAAGCTGAGTCATCTTCTGACATTGGCCTTTCACTTGATTGAATCTGAACTTCACAGAAACTTCTCTGTTTGTATACTTTCTTAACACTTTGCTTGCTTCCCAGTGTTGTGGTGTGCATCATCTTGTCAGTCACCTACATTTTGTACTTGGGTCCAACTTGGCCTTTGAACTAAATTTCCATTACATATGTACCCAATGGTCCTCAGTGCCACACGTTTTGCAGTTATTAAGAAAAACTACACAGCTTCGAATAGGTATGGCGATCTTTGTTGGTGCTTATTATGTTGATTCGGTACACATTGCTGAAAATAGCAACAGTGCTGGCTGGTAATTGTTATTTGCCTATCACTATGGATTAAAATTTGTGCTCATCATCAAGTAAAACATCTGCGATATGGCCATTTTCCTTGTCAAAAAGGTCATTTAAAATTGGTGTAGAGTAAATTACTACTTCAATGCACCACTCTCAGAGTTCTACTTCCAAAAAATTAATCCTCAAACCCTTTACTGCAACATCTTCCGAACAGCAGACCAACCAACAGAATCTTGGGTTACTGTCTATGTAACATGAATTGGAGTCTGTTCATCCTGAAGTTGATTTTTACTTTCGGCTGGTCTTCAATCTTTTCGGGATCTTTTGAATTGTCCTTGGGAGATGGAAAAATACTCAGAGCTCACGTCATGGGGTCATCTATTGTTTGATGTGTAAACTAGAACTGCATGCACTGTTTGCACAATTCAACAAAGACATGAGTAGCCATCCATTCCATACTTAAATGCTTGCCTTCAATTTCTCTTCGGAGGTGTTCATTTTCTTATAAAGAAGCAAAACATATTGTCATGTTTGGCACACCCTCCTCATTCCTGAAGAAGGGCTTATGCCCGAAACGTCGATTCTCCTTCTCCTTTGATGCTGCCTGACCTGCTGCGCTTTTCCAGCAACACATTTTTGAACATTGTCATGTTTGTCTGTTTTTCTTACAAGCTTTTCTTCTTCCTCCTGCCTCAGTTTCCCTTTATTTTCCAGATGACTAGCATACAAGAGTTGAGATGTACTGCTAAGATCATATAAGGCTTTGGTCAGACCATATTTGGAATATTTTCAGTTTTATAAAGCAGTTTTAGGCCCTGTATCTTTGGAAGGATGTGCTGGTCTTGAGGGGGCCCACAGGAGATTTACAAGCATGATCCCAGGGTGAAAAGCATGACATTTGAGGAGCAGTTGAGGACTCTGGGTTTGTACTCGATTGAGTTTAGAAGGATGAGGAGGGATCTCATTAAAACACAGAATACTGACAGGGTTGGAGAGAGTGGACATGGAAAAGATGTTTCCACTAATTTAAGAGACTAGGACAAAGGGTATGACCTCAGAGTGAAGAGATGACTGTTTCGAAGTGAGATAAGGAAGACTTTATTCAGCCGGAGGGTAGTGAACCTGTCAAACTCTTTGGTGTAGCAGGCTGAGTGAGCCAAGTGATTAAATATATTGAAGGCAGAGATAGATAGGTTCTTGATTAGAAAGGAGATCAATAATTACAGGAAGAAAGCAGGAAAATGGGGCAACAAAACATAATCAAATTTGTGGAGCAAACTTGATGGGCTGAATGGCCTTATTCTTCTCCTATATCTTATGATCTAATGATCTATTCTTCCCTCCTGCTTTCCGGGCCTTAGCCTCTGATGAGAAATGCTTTAAGAGATACTAACTCATTTGTTGAAAATTACAAGTTTACAGTTGGAAGTTTCAGCCACGGAATGATGTTCACACCAAATAAAGAATGATGTATTTCATCTATTTTCATACCGATTTGAAGAAGTAAAATTGTGAAACTGATTGGTGCTCTGAGGTAAGCTTTCTTAATGCAGTAGACTTTTAAAAACATTTCTAGATTTATTATCTTCCAAGAGCACTTTGTAGCTTTGATATGAGGAACATTTGACTAAGTTTACCTCAAAAATTGAACTACTGGTTTTCCCAGGGTTTTTGTTTAAAGGGAGGCAGCTCTTCTAACTTGAAAAAACTTAAAGATTTAAATCAGAAAGAAAGTCATCCTGTTGTCTGGCTGACAATACTATCCACAGATATATATTCATAGTAGCTGATATTTGTAATTGTGAAAATTTGTGATGACTCAGGCTATTGTCTCATTATCCTCAATGAGATTTCCAAATATCTACTTCCGCAATCTTGGAATCATTTCTTTTTAAATGGCCACTACTGCTGACCATGATGTGCATTTGCCTCAAGCAGCTATTGTATCAGGTAAGAATAATGTTTATGTTATCCCTCATAACATCAAAACTAGACATGGACATTGTGGTATTGAAAGATCCAACAAATGTTTTGTACAGCTCACTAATATATACAAATATTACATTCATAGGTGTTGGCATGTCTGTCGTAGTATTGCCCTATTTGGTATCAAAGAGCAGCACGCTTCCATCAGTGTGCCATGCATCAAGTGACCCGAGTTAAGATGGCAATTATGAACTTTACACTCTCAGGTCACATGCTATAAGACAGTAATTATATCATGAACATGTCTCTTCAAGGTGTAGCCATCAGACATAACACAATACTTCCGAGTAAATTGACACATGGCAGTCAAACATGAGTGATTTATAGCTACCAGTAAAAGAAGACCAATAATTTTTACCTTTGTGGTGCTCCCTCAATACTTCCAATAGTACCTTGCTTACTAATTCCTGTTAGAATTGATAGAAACAGCATCTGTCGAACAATGGAGTCTCATTGGCTTCCCAAATATGTTATGAAATTTGTTTCTGCGGGTAAAGGAGTTTTCTTAAGTGTCTTGTCCAACCTTGAACAACTTCCCTAAAACAGATTATCCGGCCATTCATCTCATTGTTGTAAGTCTTTATATCATTTATTTCTTTGAACAGTAGTCAATGTTAGAATCGCTACAGTGTGGAAGCAGGTCCTATGGCCCAGCAAATCCACACTGACTCACTGAAGAGCATTCCACCCAGATCCACCCCTGTATTTCCCATGGCTAATCCAACTAGCCTGCACACTATGGGCAATTTTGCATGGCCAATCCACCTAACCAACAAGTTTGGACTGTGGGAGCAAACCAGCGCACCCAGAAGAAACCCACGCCAACACGAGGAGAAAGTGCAAACTCCACACAGATGGTCACCCAAGGCTGAAATCAAGCCAGGGCCTCTGGCACTGTGAGGCAGCAGTGCCGACCACTGAGTTACTGTGCCAGCCCAGATTATAGGCCCTGTTGGCTGATGAACCCAGGATCTACTCTTTACTAGGCAGGTTCTTTCACCAACTAAGCCATGTCACCATAACTTTGCAATATTTCATTAATTAAAAATTATTTACGGATATCTGAACTGTGAAGGGTGCTCTACAAATGTGCTTTCGTTCTTTCCTTTATAAAAAAGTTTACATCTATAGAATAATTAGCATGTTTTCCTCTGCATGCAAAACATACATGGCTCAAAACTTAAAAAAGGGGCATATTAGATTTATGGGCAGCATGGTGGCTCAGTTGTCAGCACTGTTGTCTCATAGTGCCAGGGACCTGGGTTCAATTCCCACCTCAGGCGACTGTCTGTGTGGAGTTTGCACATTCTCCCCGTGTCTGCGTGGGTTTCCTCCGAGTGCTACAGTTTCCTCCCATAATCCAAAGGTGTGCAGGTAAGGTCAATTGGCCATGCTAAATTGTCCATAGTGTTAGGTGCTTTAGTCAGGGATAAATGGAGGGTAGGTTACTGTTCGGAGGGTCAGTGTGGATGTGTTAGGCCAAAGGGCCTGTTTCCATACTGTGGGGAATCTAATCTAGATAAAGACAAAAAAGAACTGCCTTTGTTAGTGATTTTTGAGAAGATTTGTAGCTCAGGTTGATGATAAGGGTGCAGGTTAGCTCGCTGAGCTGGAAGGTTTGTTTTCAAATGTTTAGATAATATCATCAATGAGAGTCTCCGGTGAAGCACTGGTGGTATGTCCCCCCCTCTCTATTTGTAGGTCTTGGTTTCTTAAGGTGGGTGATGTAATTTCCAGTTCTTTGTTTTCAGGGGAAGGTAGATGGGATCTAAGTCAATGTGTTTATTGATGGAGTTCTGGTTAGAATGCCATGCCTCTAAGAATTCTACAACCTCTAAGAATTAACATTGACCTGGCCAAATCAACAGAATATTTATGGGATCACCAATATCAGGTCTCATAGCAGAAGCAGTAATGCAGAGACTTGAACAAGCTGCCCTCCCATCTATCCAACCCAAACTTTGGGTCCACTATGTGGATGACACCTTTGTCATCACAAAATGGAACAAATTAGAGGAAACATTCAACACCATCAACAATATTCTGACAGACATAAAATTCACAAAAAAGGAGAACGATAACAGACTCCCATTCCTAGACATGACAGTTGAACGTACAGTTAACAGAGAGCTTCAAACCAGCGTCTACAGAAAAATAACAAACACAGACCAAATACTTTACTTCAGAAGCAATCATCCCAGACCCAAAAACTAAGCTACATCAAGACATTATTTCAATGAGCTATGTCCCACTGCAGCACTCAAGAGCTACAAACAGCAGAAGAAAAATATCTATACAATATTTTCAAGAAAAACGGCTACCCAATAAACACAATCTGCTGATTTCTCAGAAACAAACCCAAATAAGCAGACAAAATGCAATCAAGAACTATAGTCGCATTACCTTACATCAAAGACATATCTGAAATGACTTCCAGACTACTCAGACACCTGGACATCATGGGAGACCACAAGCTTACCAACACACTTAAACAGTGACTAATGAACCTAAAGCATCCATTAGATACTGCCAGCAAAACTAATGTCATTTAAAAGATACCATGCAAGAACTGTGAAAAACACTACATCAGACAAACAAACACGATTCCTGTCACCAGGATACATGAACACCAACTAGCCACCAAAAGAGAGGCTTATACATACAGACAAAGAAGGATACCACTTTGACTGGGACAACACACACACATTCTAGGATAGATGAAACAAAGACACGCACGAGAATTCTTAGAGGCATGGCATTCTAACCAGAACTCCATCAATAAACATATCAACTTAGATCCCATCAACCTTCCCTTGAAAAATAAACTGAAAATGACATCACCCACCTTAAGAAATCAAGACCTATAAATAAAGGTGGGACATACCACCAGTGCATAACCAGAGATTCTCACTGATGATGTTACCTAATCATGGTGACGAAACATCTGAAAACAAACCTTCCAACTCAGTGAGCTAACTTACATGCTCAACAGCCTTTGTTATTTCATTATAAAACACTATGATAAAAATGTAAAACTGGACACAATCTTTTAGATTTTGTTTCAGTGAGGAAAACAATACATGCTTGGTTTTGTCAATACTGATTAAGTCTGCCCATTAAATCATAGAGATTGAACTGAATTCTGTAAATGAGAAAGATTCTGTGCTCTCATAACTCACATATTTGCAATAGAAGTCGCAAATAGTTCGGTTTCTGTGAATTCAGGAGGTAATGAGTTCTATCAAACCTGGATGCCTGTAGACTAAATTAAAAGGCACATGGAACCTGCAAACTCTTCAGCAGAAACATCCATTCATATCACAGGCAGTTAATGATGTTATCCTTCACCATCAACTTCTGTGTAGCATCACAGAGACTTTGCAGAATGGTGGGCCAGACTCACACCTGGAATGCCGTTTCTCATAGATCCATATTTTCTGGATTGTGTAGGGAATGAAAATGGGACAAGACTCACACATGTGAGAAACCCAAACAACTCAGTAGAGGCAGGAAGGAAGATGGACAGTTGGAGGGTGGTGCTAAGTTGGAGGGTTGGATCTGGGATACAGTCAGGGGAGGAGAAATGAGGAAACTGGTGGAATCGACATTGATCCCATGTGGTTGGAGGGCCCCAAGGTGGAAGATAAGGTGGCCTCCCTCCAGGCGTCGGGGGGCTTGGATTTGGCAGTGGAGGAGGCTCAGGATTTGCATGTTCTTGGCGGTGTGGGAGGGAGAGTTGAAGTGGTCGGCCACAGGGTGTTGGATTTGTTTAGTGCGTGTGTCCTGGAGATGTTCTCCGAAACATTCCGCAAGTTGGTGTACTGTCTCCCCAATGTAGAAGAGACCATATCGGGAGCAATGGGCACATTAGATGAGGTGTTTGGATGTGCAGGAAATTCTCTGCTAGATGTGGAAGGATTCTTTGGGCCTTCAGTGGAAGTGAGGGGAGAGGTATGGGCGCAAGTTTTACACCTCTTGCAGTGGCAAGGGAAGGTGCAAGGAGTGGAGGGTGGGTTTGTGGGGGTGCGTGGACCTAACAAGGGAGTCGCAGAGGGAATAGTCTCTGAGGAATTCTGATAGGGGTTGGGAGGAAAATATATCTCTGGTGGTGGGGTCTGACTGTATGTGGCAGATATGGCGGACGATAATGCAATATATCCGGAGGTTGGTGGGGTGGAAGGTGAGGACGAGGGGGATTCTATCCTTTTTGCGGTTGGAAGGGTGGGGTTCAAGGGCAGAGGTGCAGGAATTAGGGGAGATGCGCTGGAGGGCTTGTTGACCACATGGAAGGGGAAATTATGGTCCTTGAAGAAGGAGGCCATCTGGGATGTCCTGGAATGGAATTGGTCCTCCTGGGAGCAGATGTGGTGGAGGCAGAGAAATTGGGAATAAAGGATAGTGTTTTTTCAGGGGGCATATGGGAAGAGGTGGAGACCAGGTAACTGTGGGAGTCAGTAGATGTCCATGTTGAGTCAATGGCTGGAAATAGAGATGGAGAGGTCCAGGAAGGGTAGGGATGTGTCTGAGATGGTCCAGATGAACTTGAGGTCAGGGTGGAAGGTGTGTGCGAAGTTGATGAATTGTTCAATCTCCTCATGGGAGCACAAGGTAGTGTCAATATAGTCATCAATGTAGCAAAGGAAAAGATGGGAAATTGTGCCGGTGTAACTGTGAAAGGTGGACAGTTCCACGTACCCGATGAAGAGGCTGTCTTAGCTGGGGCCCAAGCGGGTCCCCATGGCTACCCCTTGGGTCTGAAGGAAGTCGGAGGATTCAAAGGAGAAATGGTTGAGGGTGAGGACCAGTTCCGCCTATCGAATGAGTGTGTTGGTGAAGGGTACCAGTTGTGTCGGTGGAAGAGGAAGAAATGGAGAGCTTGGAGGCCTTCATCATGGTGGATAGATGTGTATAGGGATTGGATGTCCATGGTGAAGATAAGGCATTGGGGGCTGGGGATATGAAAGTCATGGAGGAGGTGGAGGGCGTCGGCAATGTCCTGAACGTATTTGAGGAATTCCTGGACCAAGGATGACAGGACAGTGTCAAGGTATGCGGAGGTAAGCTCGGTGGGGCGGAGATGATGGATCATCCGGAGCTGTCTGGTTTGTGAATTTTGGATAAGAGGTAGAATCGGGCAGTGCGGGAGTCCTGGAGTATGAGGTTGAAGGCTGTGGACGGGCGATCTCCTGAGGTGATGAGGTTATGGATGGTCTGGGAAATGATAGTTTGGTGATGGGAAGTGAGATCATGTTCAAGGGGGCAGTATTAGGAGGTATCCATGAGTTGGCACCTGGCTTCAGTGGTGTACAGGTCATTGCACCAAACTACCACTGCGCCCCACCTTGTCCACTGGTTTGATGGTGAGGGAGTCCATTACAAAGGTAACAAACTGGAGTGGGTGAGAGGGGTGGCCAGGTTAAGGTGGTTAAAGTCACAGCGGCAGTTGGAGATGAAGAAGGGGGGGCTACCTAATGCACCGCTTCTGCACCCCCCAACCCCCATGTGTGTGTCACTTCCTTTGGTGACGTCACCAACAATATCATGACACACTCACTCCAGAGACCATCTCCACCCTCACTCCCAAATCCAGCCCTACACTAGGTCCTAGCCTCCAGCCCTGCTGTGTTTTTACCACTCCCCCAGATATCCCCCTCACTGATGAATGAACAGTCCTCAGCAAATGCCTCACCTTCACCCCCTCTGCTCCCAGATCAATGAATTCAACATGCATCGTGACATTGAATTTTTCTTCTACTGCCTTCACCTCCATGCTTACTTGTTCTATCAGGACTCCCATCCACCTTCCGAGGACCCCTTCTCCCGCCTCCAACAGACTCCATCCACTTGGACACCCCATACTGGTCTGTTACCCACCCTCTCCCTCCTTACGTCCAATTGTCGCCGTGACTTTTACCATTTTAATCTCTCCAACCTGTCACCTACTCCAAACTTACACCCTCACAATGTGCAGCCCTCCACTCCCTCCGCTCCAACCCCAACTTCACCAGCAAACCCGCAGACAAGGGGGGAGAAGTCATAGTTTGGTGCACCGACCTGTACACTGCTGAAGCGAGATGTCAATTCACAGACACCTCCTCCTACTGCCTCCTCAACCATGACCCCGCCTCCCATCACCAAACCATCATTTTCCAGACCATCCACAATCTCATCACCTCAGGGGCTCTCCCATCCACAGCCTCCAACGTCATAGTCCAGGACCCCTGCACCACCCAGTTGTACCTCCTATCCAAAATGTACAAACCTGACTGCCCCGGTCGGTCCATCGCCTCCACCTACTCCTGCCCGACCAAACTTACCTCCGCATACCTTGACACCATCCTGTCCTTCCGGTCCAGGATCTCCCCACATGCATTCAGGACACCACCCACACCCTCCATGACTTTCAGTTTCCTGGTCCCCAGCATCTCATTTTCACCATGGACATCCAGTCTTTGTACATATTCATTCACTATGATGAAGGGCTCCAAGCCCTCCATTTCTTTCTCTCCTGCTGGTGCAACCAGTACCCTTTGATTGGCAGAGCTGCTCCTCACCCTCAACAATTTCTCCTTTGAATCCTCCCACTTGCTTCAGACCAAAGGGGTAGTCATGGGCACCTGCATGGGCCCCAGATATGCCTGCGTTTTTTTGGGGTATGTGGAACAGTCCATCTTCCGCAGCTACACTTGCACCATCCCCCACCTTTTCCTCTGTTACATCGATGCCTGTATTGGCACCATCTCGTGCTCCCATGAGGAGGTTGAAGAATTCATCAACTTCACAAACAGATTCCACCTGACCTCAAGTTCACCTGGACCATCTCCCTCCCCTTCCTGGACCTCTCCATCTCCATTTCCAGCCACCGACTCAACACAGACATCTACTTCAAGCCCACTGTCTCCCACAGCTGCCTGAACTGTACCCCCTCTCACTCACCCACCCTCCTGTTGAAACGTTATCCCTTAATCCTAATTCCTCCACCTCCACCACATCTGCACCAGGAGGATCAACTCCACTCCAGAACATCCCAGATGGCCACCTATTTCAAAGATTGCAATTTCCCCTCCCACGTGGTCAATAATGCCCTCCAGCACATCTTCTCCACTTTCCACACCTCTGCCCTTGAACCCCACCCCTCTAATCACAACAAGGATAGAACCCTCCAGTCCTCACCCGCCACTCCACCAATCACCAGTTACAACGCATCATCCTCCACCATTTCCGCGACCTACAGTGAGACCCCACCACCAGAGATATATTTCCCTCCCCACCCCTAACAGCATTCCGCAGAGACCATTCCCTCCGCGACTCCCTCGTTAGGTCCACACTCCCCATCAAACCACCCTCCACTCCCGGCACCTTCCTTTGCCACCGCAGGAGGTGTAAAACCTATGCCACACCTCCCCCCTCACCTCCATCTGAGGCCCCAAAGGATCCTTTCACATCCAGCAGATAATTTCTTGCAGTGCTTATTGATTGAATCTGATTGAATCACATGGACCTGGACCCAATATACCGACCACTGCAGCGGACAGCTGGAACTGACAACTGGAAGCGGCAGATTCAAACCACTATAAATGCCGGAGGAAAGATCACAGAAGCGCTTCACAGGAGGCTCCCAAGCACTGAGGATGTCACCTAGACAGGGGACGAAACGTCTGCAACATAAATTCCCAGCTCGGCGAACAGAACCACAACATGGAAGGATCCCTTAGGGCCTTGGAGGGAAGTAAAGGGGTAGGTGTGGGCGCAAGTTTTGCATTTCTTGAGGTTGCAGGGGAAGGTGCCGGGAGTGGAGGTTGGGTTGGTGGGGGTTGTGGACCTGACGAGGGAGTCACAAAGGGAGTGGTCTTTTCGGAACGCTGGTAGGGGAGGGGAGGGAAATATATCCCTGGTAGTGGGGTCTGTTTGGAGGTGGCTGAAATGACAACGGATGATACGATGTATATGGAGGTTGGTGCGGTGATAGGTGAGGACCAGTGGGGTTCTGTCCTGGTGGTGGTTGGAGGAGCAGGGCTCAAGGGTGGAGGAGCGGGTAGTGGAAGAGATGCGGTGGAGGGCATCGTCGACTACGTCTGGGGGGAAATTGCGGTCTTTAAAGAAAGAGGCCATCTGGGTTGTTCGGTATTGGAACTGGTCCTCCTGGGAGCAGATGCGGCGAAGACGAAGGAATTGGGAATATGGGATGGCGTTTTTACGGGAGGCAGGGTGGGAGGAGGTGTAGTGTAGGTAGCTGTGGGAGACGGTCAGTTTATAGTAAATGTCCGTGTTGATTCGGTTGCCCGAGATAGAAATGGAGAGGTCTGGGAAGGGGAGGGAGGAGTCTGAGACGGTCCAGGTAAATTTGAACCCAAACTGTTCAACCTCCTCGTGGGAGCACGAGGCAGTGCCGATACAGTCATTGATGCAGCGGAGGAAAAGGTGGGGGGTGGTGCCAGTGTAGCTGCGGAAGATGGACTGTTCCACATATCCTACGAAGAGGCAGGCATAGCTGGGGCCCATGCGAGTGCCCATGGCTATTCCTTTGGTTTGGAGGAAGTGGGAGGATTGGAAAGAGAAGTTGTTCAGGGTGAGGACCAGTTGGTACGGCGGGAAAGGAAGAAGCGGAGGGCTTTGAGTCCTTCGTGATGGGGGATGGAGGTGTACAGGGACTGGATGTCCACGGTGAAGATAAGGCACTGGGGACCGGGGAAGCGAAAATCATGGAGGAGGTGGAGGGCGTGGGTGGAGTCCCGAACGTAGGTGGGGAGTTCTTGGACTAAGGGGGACAGGACTGTGTCGAGGTATGCAGAGATGAGTTCGGTGGGGCAGGAGCAGGCTGAGACAATGGGTCCTGGATTAGTGGTGCTGGAAGAGCACAGCAGTTCAGGCAGCATCCAAATAGCTTTGAAATCGACGTTTCGGGCAAAAGCCCTTCATCAGGAATAAAGGCAGTGAGCCTGAAGCGTGGAGAGATAAGCTAGAGGAGGGCAGGGGTGGGGAGAAAGCAGCATAGAGTACAATGGGTGAGTGGGGGGGGGGATGAAGGTGATAGGTCAAGGAGGTAGTTGGCCTATCACCCTCACCTTATCACCCTTACCTTAATCTCCTTCCACCTATCACATTTCCAACGTTCCTCCCCCAAGTCCCTCCTCTCAACCTTTTATCTTAGCCTGCTTGGCACACTTTCCTCATTCCTGAAGAAGGGCTCATGCCCGAAACATCGATTCTCCTGCTCCTTGAATGCTGCCTGACCTGCTGCGCTTTTCCAGCATCACATTTTCAGCTCTGATCTGCAGTCCTCACTTTCTCCGCCCAAGAATGGAACCCTGAGGGACCACTCAACACTGACCTCCAGGCAGAATACTTTCCATCTACAACCACTCTCTGCCTTCTGTCAGCCAACCAATTCTGAATCTAGATAGCCAGATCTCCCTGTATCCCATACTTCCTGACTTTATGAATGAGTCTACCATGGGGAACCTTATCAAATGGTTTGCTGAAGTCCATATACACCACATCCACTGCTCGACTTCATCGGCCTGTCTTGTCACTTCCTCAAAGAACTCAATAAGATTTGTGAGGCATGACCTGCCCCTCACAAAGCCATGCTGACTGCCTTTAATCACGCTATGTTTTGCCAAATAGTCATAAACCTTATCCCTCAGAATTCTTTCCAAAACTTTGCTGAACACAGACCTAATTCTGACTGGTCTATAATTGCCCGAAATTTCCCTATTCCCCTTCTTAAAAAGAGGAACAACATTTGCCTCCTTTTTATCCTCTGGTACAACTCCCGTGGAGAGTGAGGAGGAAAATATCCTCGCCAGCGGCTTAGCAACCTTCTTTCTCGCTTCCTGGAGCAGCCTAGGATAAATCTGGTCTGGCTCTGGGGACTTATCAATCTTAATATTTTGCAAAATATCCAGCACATCAGCTTCATCAATCGTGATCTGGTCAAGCCTGTTTCCCAGCTCCTCAAAGTTCTCATTCACAACAAGGTCCCTTTCCTTAGTGAAAACCGAAGCAAAAAACTCATTTAGGGCTTCCTCTATCTGCTCAGACTCCACGCACAAGTTCCCTATGCTAATGCGTATATAGGAGAAATAACAAATAAGAAGCTACTCTACTCTACCTTTGGAATAGAATAGGGACGAATTATCCTAGCCTGGCATTTGTGCGGTGCAAATGTTACTTGCCACTTGGCAGTCCAAGCCTGGATATTGCCCACATGTGGATATATTTGAACATGGACTGCTTCAGTATCTGAGGAGTTGTGAATGGTGCTTATCATTATCCAATCGACAGTAAACATTTCTGACCTTATGATGGAGGGAAGGTCATTGATGAAACGACTGAAGATGGTTGGGTCGAGGACACTGTCTTGAAGAACTCCTGCAGAGGTGTCCTGGAGATGAGATGACTGACTTCCAGCAACCACCACAATCTTTCTACATGCCAGGTATGACCCCAATAAGATGAAATTTGTCCCCTGATACCCATTGATTCCAGTTTTGCTCAGGTTCCTTGATGCCACACTTGGTTGAATGCATCCTTGATGTTAAGGGCTGTCACTCTCACCTCACCTCTGGAATTCAGCTCTTTTGTCCATGTTTGAACCAATGCTATGATCAGGTCAGGAGCTCAGTGGCCCTGGCAGAACTCAAACTGGGCATCACTGAGTAGGTTATTGCTGAGCAGGTGCTGCTTGATAGCACTATTGATATCTCCTTCCATCACTTTATTGATGATTGACAGGAGCGTGATGGGGCAAGAATTGGCTGGGTTGGCATTGTCTAGCTTTTTGTGTACAGTACATACCAGGGCAGCTTTACGCATTGTCAGGAAGGTGCCAGTGTTGTAACTGAGCTGGAACAGCTTGGCTAGGGGAGCAGCAAGTTCTGGAGCACAAGTCTTCTGTACTTTTGCTGGAATATTGAAACGGCCATCGTCTTTGCAATATCCAGTGACTCTAACCTTTTCTTGATATCATGTGGAGTGAATCAAATTAGCTTAAAACTAGGATGCTTGGGGAGGCTGACATGGCTATTTCCACTCAGCACTTCTGGATGTGAATGCTGTGAATGCTCCAGCCTTATCTTTTGCACTAATGAGTAGGGCTCCTTCATTACTGAGAATGGGGGTATTAGGGTATTCCTCCTCCAATGAGTTGTTTAATTGTCCATTACCAATCATGGCTGGGTGTGGCAGGACTGCAGAGTTTAGATCTCTGGTTGTGGGGTTGCTTAGCTCGGTCACGTGTTGCTTATGCTGTGTGCCAAGCAAGTTGTCCTGTTTAGTAGCTTCACCAGGTTGACACCTCATTTTTAGGAATATGTGGTGCTGCTCCTGGTATGCCCTCCTGTACTTTCTATTGAACCAGGGTCGATCCCCTGGCTTGATGGCAATGGTTAGGTGGGGGATATGCCTGGCTATGAGATTACAGATTGCGCTGGAGTACAATTCTGCTGCTGTTGATGGCCCACAGCATCTCATGGGTGCCCAGTCTTGAGTTGCTAGATTTGTTTGAAGGCTGTCCCATTTAGCACAGTGATAGTGCCACACAACACAATGGTGGTTATTGTCAATGTGAAGGCAGGACTTTGACTCCACAAAGTCTATTTGGAGGTTACTCTTACCAATGCTGTCATGTACAGATGCATCTGCAGCTGGCAGATTGGTAAGGATGAGGTGAAGAATTTTTTTTCCCCCTTGTTGGTTCCCTCACCACCTGCCATGACCCAGTCTGGCAGCCATGTCCTTCAGGACCTGACCAGCTCGATCAGTAGTATTGGTGCTGAGCCACTCTTGGTTGTGGACATTGAAATCCCCCCACCCAAAGGACATTTTATGGCCTTGTCATCCTCAGTACTTCCACCAACTGTTGTTCAATATGGAGGAGTACTGATTCATTAGCAGAGGGAAAATGGTACATGGTACACCTTGCCCATGTTCAACCTGAAGCCCTGAGACTTCATGATGTTTAGAGTCAAATAAGAGGACTCCCAGGTCAACTACCTCCCAACTGTATATTATTGTGCTGCCACTTCTGCTGGGTATGTCCCTATGGAACAGGACATATTCAGGGATGGTGATGGTGGTGATGGTGGTGTCTGGAACATTCTCTGTAAAGTAAGATTCTGTGAGCATAACTATGAAAGATTGTTGCTTGGCTCATACATGAGACAGCTTACCCAATTGCAGCACTAACCCCCATATGTCAGTGAGGAGGACTTTGCAGGAGTGACGGAGCTGTTTCTGCAGTTGTCATCTGTGCCTACATCGATTCCAGGTAGTCTGTCTGGTTTCATTTCATAATCATTGATATTGTTGAGTGGGTGGAATAATAACTCAGTGGTTAGCACTGCTGCCTAACAGTGCTAGGGACATGGGTTCAATTCCAGACTTGGGTGTCTGTGTGAACTTTGTACATTCTCCCCGTGTCTGTGTGGATTTCCTCTGGGTGCTCCAGTTTCCTTCTATAGTCCAAAAATGTGCAGATTAGGTGGACTGGCTATGCTAAATTATTCATTGTTTCCAATGATTTGCATGTTGGGTGGATTAACCATGATAAATATTGGGTTATGGGGATAGGGTAGATGGCTGAGTCTGAGTGGTGCGCTCTTCTGAGGGTCTATGCAGACTCGATAGGCTGAATGACCTCTTTCTGCACTGTTGAGATTCTATGAATCGATGAGTGGCTTGCTAGTCCACATCAGAGGGCAGTTGAGAATCAACGACATTATTGTGTGTAGATCAGAGCAGGTGAGAATGGGAGATTTCCTTCCCTAAAGTGAGCCAGTCGGTTTTTCCAAGAATGATCCAAGTAGATTCTTAATTCCAGATTTTGTTTTATTGAGTTCAAATTCCACCATCTGCTTTGGCAAAGTTGTGAAATTTCACTCATGGAGATTAGCTGTGACTGTTCTTCCTACCAGACCGAAAGTTAAGAACAGATTTGGTGGAGGTTTTCATAAGGGGTTGGGGCAGAATTACAGGGAAAGATAGTTCTACCTGTTGGAAGTGTCAAGAACCAGAAGATCCTGATTGAATGCAAATAGCAAAAAAAAACTAAGGACAAAATGAGGAAAATTGTTTTCTTGCAGTGAATAGTTAGGATCTGGAATACCGTGCCTTAGAGTACGAAGGAGGTAGAATCGAGTGTTCATTTGCAGAATGCATCAGGTTGGGATTCTCTTGCAGAGAGCTATCATGCATATGATGAACTGAATGACCTGCTTCTGTGCTGTTACCATTATTTGATTTTATGGATATTAAAGGACAATCAACATTTGACAATTTGGAATTCAGCATTTTTCTACCGTATCAAGAAAAGAAAAAGGCATATAATTAGTTTATACCCAGATGTTTTCTGTGTCCCCATTGGCTGTTCATATTGAAGGTTGTACAGGACATAAGCTTAAAATTTCATTGATATGTTAGTTTGGTACTAAGATATGTTGTTGTAGAATGAGTATCGTTGGCTGCCAGCCAAATCATCTTCAAGTAGAGCATTCTGACTCCTTCTGTAAAATCCAGTGTCTAGTGTATTGTGGTCTCCTTATATAGGGAGGGCTGAATTTGTCTTGGAGGCAGCTCAAAGAAGGTTCATTAGGTTGATGTGAGAGATGAAGGGGATATCTTCCAAGAAACAGTTGGGTCTGTACTCACTGAATTTAGCAGAATGAATGTCACCTTGCTTAAACACCATGCTATCCTGAGGAGGCCTGACAGGGTAGATACTGAAACACCATTTACTCTTGTGGAGGAATCTAAAACTAGATAATGGACTTTTAATATAATGGGTACCTAAAATACAGAAAAATAAAAGAGGCAGTCTTTATACTTGACCTGGTCAGATCACATAGAACACTTTATGCCCAGAATCCAAGAACATGGCACAATGCTCCCACGATTGAACTCTTTTACCACTTCCAGCCGTGATTTCTATGTATTGGTGATAGCTCTCTTACTCCCATTGCTGGGGGAGAGTCTGATCCTGACTATATCCATCAAGGCATCAGGCAATGCATCACTAAATTGAGGCACAGCTCTTTACCACTTTGAATCCATGATCAAACTTCTCCCTCTCATTGATCAAACACCTAAATTCATTAAATTCCTCCTTTGTATTAGCTATTGGGGTAGTTCTGTTCAGGTCACAGTATGAGAATCCACGCCACACTAGCTGTCACACTTTTGGCTCAAATCCGAAAGTTATATTCAAATTATATGGCTGTGTTAAAGTATCATAGCCAAAAATTCTGAACAATATTCCAGGTTTCCAACTATCTCTCACTTTAACAACATTCCACCTGTCTGCTGCACCAACCTCCTCTGGCATCCTTCCCCAGAACTTGACGTGTCTCGGATATCTTGGTTCAGAAATTGTACATCTCCTAAATCAAAAGAAATCTATTCACTATTTTCTTCATTCCATACCCCTCAATCACCATCTTTTCCCATTCTTCTTAATACTGTGCACTCTTTTATTCATTCATTGGATATGGGTGTCACTGTCACTTATTACCACCCCTAATAGTATTCAGTGTCAATCACATTGCTGTGGGTCTGGAGTCACATGTACACCAGATTAGGTAAGAATGGTAGTTTCCTTCCCCCAAAGAAATTAGTAATTCAATCAACTTGGTATGCCTTACAGTGTAAAAAGCCTTTTGAAAATCTACATAGGCAATTTTCCCTGATACTTAATCTAAACGGTCTCCAGTTTCCTTCAAAAAACCTTTTTAACTTTGTTAGGCATAACTTGTCATTTGCAAATTCTTTCAATGCCTACACTTAATTAATTCATGTTTTTCTGAGTGTTAATATTACCCTGCAGGATGCCTACTGCTGATGTTATGCTAACTGGCTTGTTGCTATTCAGTTTATCTCCGCCTTCATCATTGAAAAAAAGTGTTGCATTAACAATTCTCCAACCATCTTCAGTCCAAGGAAAGTCGTTAAGTCTCTGCTCCTTCTCTCTGGTGTCCTTTAACAACCTCAGAAGCATGTCAGCAGGACTTGCTGCTTTATCCACTTTGATTACCATAATTTTCATCTTATTACTTACAAAAAAAGAATCAGAGAATTGCTGTGATTCTCAAATTACATTGATAGCTGTTCCATGGTCAATTGAGTTTCAAGTCAATCTGACAGCTTCATGGACACTTTGACTGACTCAGACCAATTTTTTTTCTTTTATATTTAAAACAAACTTGCACTCTCAAATTGCCACAGGAGGTTTTGAATCTATGTACTCTGGACTATCAGTTTAGGTTTCTGCGCCAGCAATACAATCACTTCTCAGATGTGCCCGTATACGATTTGCAAAGGCCTCATGTTCTAAGTATTCATTTATTCTTCAGAAGTTCAAGTACAAAAGATATAAATATCCAGCCAATGTCACCAAGGAATGTCACTGTTACATTACTGGATCATACTAGCACAGAAGTAAGTTCACAGCATGTCGGTAAAAACAGCATGTGTCAATTATTATTAATGATCAGTCCATCTACAGAGCAACTGCTGTCTCCAAACAGGAGAGAATACACTTAGCAGACCAAAATTTATAACGTGATTGGAAATCCATATCCTAAATGGCTATTGAAAGATCATTCAGAGCTCATGAAAGTAGTTCATCAATGATCAGCAGATAACAAAATGAAAACAGGAACCAAACTGCTTGTCACTGGCCACTCGGGTGTTTCTTTGCTTCCTGGTGGTGGAAACTGAATAAAGGTTTGTGCACCTTGTGTCTTTCACTGTGTCTCACAAAAAAAAATAATAAAAAGGAGTGTCAGAGGTTCTGCTCACTCTGAGAGCTGGCTCTGAGGAAGCTAGATCAGTGTGAAACTCTCCCAGTGTAAATAAGGGGGGACTTGGTGATGGGAGTCCGGCCTCTGGCAGTTATTTCAGAAAGAAAAAAAATGAAAACAGGAACGAATTAAGTAATTCACTATTCACTAGGAAATTATTATAGCACCTGTACCACCTTAAATTATCACAAAGAATTTTCACCAGGTTCTTACAATCAGCCAGTGTATTGACATATTTCTTCATCTACTGAAATTATGATGAGATTGAAGGAACCCTTGTGAAATTTTAGTCCCTTGAGTAGTGGATTGAAGCATTAGCAATTAACATTAGTTTCATTCATTGTAAAATGCATATGCAAAAACGTTGTGGTTTTCAGTAAGAGCGACTGGTTCAACATTGCATGCAGCCCTCAGCAAGAGGAAGTGTTGCATTAACATTTCTGGTTAAGAACCATTAAGAACTGGTACTGTAAGTAAGATTGGAACATCATATTGATAAAACTTGTAAGACTTACCTATGCTGAGAAAAGGTGGTGCACTTGCAGCACATCTCACAATGTTTTTAATCAAAGACCTTTGACTCCCTTAAAAAATCGAAACACGGGCTCATGGAATGTCCCAGAACAATCAAGGGCAGTTTTAAAAAGGGACTCCCGATTAGCTGCCAGAGGATGTGGTGGAGGCTGGTACAATTGCAACATTTAAGAGGCATTTGGATGGGTATATGAATAGGAAGGGTTTGGAGGGATATGGGCCGGGTGCTGGTAGGTGGGAGTAGATTCGGTTGTGATATCTGGTCGGCGTGGACATAAGGGTCTGTATCCATGCTGTGCATCTCTATGACACTATGACTCGGGTAAGATATATTTTCAAATCAACTAGTTCAGGGATGTTATTACTCACCTCTGGAACAGGTAGGATTTGAACCCAGGACTCCTGATGCAGAGGTAGTAAGACTACCACTGTGCTACAAGGTCCTACTAAGCTACAATAATATATCACGGCTTACAGAAAGCAGCTGAGCTTTTATTGACCTAATTTATTTTAATGATTGGCAACTGGTCAAGTCATTTATTGGATATGCAAAGGCTTGCAGTTCACAAATGCTATCTTTCTACTCTTTGTTGTTTAACAACAGAGAGACACTGAAATCTTTAAAAATCAAGGGAACAATTTTTAGGAACAATGGACGTAACTGAAATTTGTTTCTCTTTAATGTAAATTTGCCCTTCTGATGTTTGAAGTTGTATCTCTCTATCAAAATCCATCATGACATTAAACATCTTTATCAAAAATGATCCTATAACCTCTTCTATTATGAGGAGGACTTGGAATTATGATACGGGTAGCAAAGCTTTGTATGAGCTCAGGTTTGCACATAGTATGATAATGTCATATCATGAAATAATGTAGATAAAACATTTTCTTACACTTCTCCTTGTGCATAGCCCCTAATCTTAGAGTAATAGAGTCATAGATTATTTGGTCTAACTAATCCATGCTGACCACGTTCCCAAACTAAACTAGCCCCGCTTGCCTGCATTTGTCCATACCCCTCCAAGCTTTTCACATTCACTTACTTATCCAAATGTCATTTAAATGTTGTAACTGCACCTGCATCCACCACTTCCTCTGACAGTTCATTCCACGTACGAACCATTCTGTGTGAAAAAATTGCCTTTCAGGTCAATTTCAAATCTCTGTCCTCTCATCTTAAAATTATGCCCCCAATGTTGAACTTGCCTACCCTAGGGAAAAGACCTTTGTTTTTCACCTTAAGTTTCCCCTCATGATTTTATAAACCTGTCTAAGGTCACCCCTCAACCTCTTACACTCCAGTGAAAAAAGTCCCAGCCTATCCAGCCTCTCCTTATAACTCAAAGCCTCCATTCCCAGTGACATCCTGGTAAATCTTTTCTGAGCCCTCTCCAATTTAATAATATCCTTCCTAAAGCAGGGTGACCAGAACCGCACACAGTACTCCAGAAGAGACCTCACCTACATCCAGTACAACCTCAACATGACACCGCAACTCTATACTCAAATGATCTGAGCAATGAATGCAAGTATGCTAAATGCCTTCTTAACCGCCCTGTATACCTATTTGTTTGGTTCATCAAAATGCTGACTTTCATAGCCAGAGGATTTGAGTTTCGGAGTAAGGAGGTCCTACTGCAGTTATGCAGGGCCTTGATGAGGCCACACCTTGAGTATTGTGTACAGTTTTGGTCTCCTAGTCTGAGGAAGAACATTCTTACTATCGAGGGAGTCCAGGGAAGGTTCACCAGACTGATTCCCAGGATGGCCGAACTGACAAGTAAGGAAAGATTGGATCGACTGGGCTTGTATTCACTGGAATTTAAAAGAATTAAGGGGATTCTCATAGATGCATATACAACCCTAATGGCACTGGTCAGGATAGATATGGGAAGAATGTTCGCAATGTTGGGGAAGTCCAGAGCTAGGGGTCATAGCTGAAGAATAAGGAGTAAGCTCATCAGAACTGAGATGAGGAATAATTTCTTCACTCAGAGAGTTGTGAACTTGCAGAATTCTCTCCAACTGGAAGCTGTTGGGGCCAGTTTGTTGGATATATTCAAGAGGGAGCTGGATGTGGCCCTTGGGGCTAGAAGAAACAAGAGGTATGGGGAGGGGGTGGGATTGGGACACTGAGATTGCATAATCATTCCATGATCATAGTGAATGGTGGTGCAGGCTAGAAGGGCCAAATGGCCTACTCCTGCACCTATTTTCTATGTTTCTAAGAGCATAAACTGTCTGAAAACTACCTACCACCTCACTGTTTCCTAGAAGCCCCCTCTGTATTACTGGCAAATAATAAGCATCCCTTTCTTGTTCTGCAAGAACTTGGGTTGCCCCAAGTACTGATAAACTGAACAGGTGGCACAACAGTCAAACTGTGTGAAACGTCCAGCTCATTGTGGGCAATATGGCATGAATTAAAAAGCTGGAAGTAAAAATCTGATTAAACAAAATTGTGCAATTTTCATAAAACAGCAAAAGATTCATTAATGTTCAAGAGAAACTTCACATTCTGAATCACATCAGGTTTAGGTAAGACTCAAAATCCATCAAAATGTGGTTCACTCTTAAGCACCATGTGTTGCATCAAAAAACTTCAGGACTGGCTAATAAATGGTGGCCTTGCCAATGGCATAAAATTGTAAAATAGGAATGGTTTCTAATAAAAGATTTGCTAATACATGTGTATTTTTTAATGTTTTGTGAATTTCATGGAAAAATAGACAGTCAGCCAAGTTGGCATTCAAAATCATAACTTCGTTTGCTAAGACACTAATAATTGCCTTTAATTCACGGATTTTTAACCTTGGATATTAGCATCGGTGGTGAGGCCAGCAATTGTTTTCCATCGCTAATTTCCCTTGAGAAGGTAATAGTCAGCAGCCTTCTTGTGTTCACTGCATCATACATAAACAAGATATACTAACACTGGAATGATTGGAACAATCAATCATGATCTTGTTCAATAGTGGATCGGATTGGAGGACTGCATGTCCTACTCACTCTCCTATTTCTTACATTCTTAAACTGCTGTGATCTATATAGTGTAGGTACTCTCACCGTGCTGTTTGGAAGGAGTTACAGGAGAATCATGATTTGGCGATGCTGGTGTAGGACTGGGGTGTACAACGTTAAAAATCAGACAACACCAGGTTATAGTCCAACAAGTTTAATTGGAAGCACACTAGCTTTCGGAGCGACGCTCCTTCATCACGTGATGAAGGCGCAGTCCTCCGAAAGCTAGTGTACTTCCAATTAAACCTGTTGGACTATAACCTGGTGTTGTCTGATTTTTAACGTTGTACACATAAGAATCTATTATTTATTCAGTTGTTGAAATCAGTAGTCCTATTTTAATGATTCTTAATTTGGAGTGCTTCATTGATTGGAGTGTTTAGTTTGGGTGTAACAATGATTAATGTTTGTATTTTCTTCAATCTCAAGTTGAACTGCCATCATCAGATATGTGGATTTATAAAAGTAAGTTGTGATTTTCAACTTTATAATATGTTCTTGCCCTTTCAGTCATTTCTTACTTTGAAAAGCAAAAAGTGGTATGAATCCACAATGTATTTACTTAGTACAGTACTACAGGTGCAATGTATTATTGCCAATGAATATCAAAGGAGTGAAGCAAACTGAGACAGTGATATATCTACTGACATGTAGAAAAAAGCACAGTCTGCAAAATGGCACCATCTGTGATCAACTGCTTGCTTCTGCAAAACCTGTTAAAGAGCAAACCAGCTGGACAAATGCCAGTCCATAATGAAACTATCTTCAGGTCTTTGGTTCACCATATTTCTCTTGGTAAAACAGAACTTTTTGATGTTGTTTTGTTGAGCATGTTTGTTGCTCTACTGCATCCTGTGTGCCATGAATATCAACTTGCCTTTTGAGTTCCTTGATAATGAACATCAAGACAAGAATTGACAAGGGACCTGTATGTGTATTGGGTAAATAAATGTGGGTGTGAGTGGAATAAGGATAAAGGCTAAAATAGTTTTTTTAATGTTCAGGATGAGTGAATATCTATTAGTTTTGTTTTTGGATGATAGTTGTTGGTAATAATTATGTTTTCCTATTTATGCCTCCTCTAGACATACCATATGTTACTTCTATCATTATCACTTTGTATAACTGGCTTAGATAGCAGGTCACTCAGTTGGCTCTAAGCTGTAGGAAAAGAACAGAAGAAAGTAAAACTGTATGGAAAATCTTGACTGTGAACTTGACGTTGAGTCAGGAAATGACAAAGACAAATCAATTCCCTACGATCTTGCTGTGTCTCCCTGATGAACAGCTGGGGAGCAGCGGCACAATTAAAAGAACTGTCTTCCAGACTATCCAAGTCTCGGTATATTCAAGACTATCATAATTATATAGTGACACCAATGAGCTAGATCTCTCCATCAATCCCTGTGGTTTAAAGTCAGTGGAGTGAAGATCCTCAGCCTTGACTCCAGACTCCATGAAGTGGTATAATTTGAGGTTCAAGATGGATACAAATACCCACTGGCCAGATGATGTAAAGCTTTTCAATACTCAGGCTCAAACTCTAAGTAAAAAGTAACATCTGTATTACTCATGTGAAAGAGAAGAAAAGGTCAGTGGTGGCAGGAAATAAAAAGTCACAAAAGTTGTGTTGCCTTATTAGTACCAAAGGTTCAAGGTATCTTGCCTGAATTGGAGAGGTTACTGGAGTGGAAAGAGAAGGATCCACTTATTATGATCTATGTCGGAATAGCTAGGACTAGGAAAGAGGTTTTGATGAGGATTTATGAGCATCTCAGGGATAAATTAAAAGGGCAGAACCACATTGGCACTAATTTTGGGATTACTGCCTGATCCACACGTTAATTTGCTTTGGGTAAATAAGATTAGAGAGGAAAACGTGTGTCTCAAAGATTGGTATAGGATAAATGGGTTCATGGGGCACTGGCACCAGTAAAAAGGAAGAGCAAATTGTTTCAATGGGACAGACTTCATCTTAACCTCACACGGACCGGTGTCCTGAAAAATCTCAACTATTGTAATCGACAGGGCTTTAAATTAAGTGGTGGAGGGTTAAGTTCAATTAAGGGGAAGTTTGTAAAATCAAAATTAAATGAGAGAGCAGAGCTGCAGGTTAGTGAAGGGATGAACGGTAATCAAAATGTGACAGAAAGGAGTCGAAAATGTACAAAAAGAAGGGGTCATCTATAGGTCCTGCAGAGTTATCTCATTGTACGAGAATGGATAAATATGTGATGAGATTGGATGAATAAGAAACCACGTTGTTAAAGATCCTGTAGGGAACAATGATCATAACATGATAGGATTTCAATTTCAGCTTAAGGAAGAGCAACTCAGCTCTCAGATAATGACCTAAACTTAAATAAGTGCAAGTGCAGAGGTACAAAGAAAGTATTGTCTAAAATAGGCTGGGAAAACAAACTCGGGGAAAGCATTGGTAGACATTGAACAGATATTTCATAAGGCTTAGCAAAGTTATTCTGGTTAAAAAAAAGAATTCACTGAGATGGATGAACCACCCACTCATGGATAACAAAGGTGGTCAAGGACAGCATTCAATCAAAAACTAAAGCACAAAAATGAAAAACTCTAGTGTGTAGGTCATGATCACCACAGGGATTATAGCAGTTAAAGAAGGCCCACCATGACCTTTTCAAGGGCAACTAAGACTTAGCAATAAACATTGGCCTAGCCAGAAACACCCACTTCTTAATAATGATTTTTTAAAAAATGGATAGTGCTGTGCGGGGTATTCTGTTTGATTGCTAAATAGCTATTCACCAACTGGTGAAATAAAAAGCAAATGAATTTAAACCACACAAGGCTCTTTAATTTACATTGTCAATCCAATCCACAGCAAGTGGTGAGATTACAATCTGTCAACAAAAGGTTGCTAATGGTCTCTGGCCCTGAGTAGCAAACATCCTCTCTGAAACTTGGTCTTACTGCATGAATGAAATGTTCTATTTTGGAATCAGTCAAATGTGTAAGCAACACTCCATTAAAAATGAATAAGTGCTAGTAAATCTGTTTCAGTGGAAATTATTTCCTTGCCCTTTCTCTGTACCTATTAAATTCTTATCAACTATTTGTTCAGTCTCTTTGAGTGTATTTATTTTCCTCAACACTATTTGTTATAAGCATTCCACATTGTCATAATTCTGTGTAGGAAAAACAATCCACCCCTCTTTGCAAATCAACACCGCTTGTTATCAATTTCCAAGTGTACAGAAGACTCCAAAATCTTTGGGAGCATGATTCCCAGAATGGTACTATCCCCCTTTGAAACCTTACCTCTCACAACGCTAAGGTCTGGAGGGATAAAGGAATAGAAGTAGGGTGGCCCTTAGTCAACGTGAGGCCTCAGCTTTGCTCTCCATCAATCAAATGTCTCTATATCATTATATCTTAGAGCCATAGAAATCTACAGCACGAAAAAAAGACCTTTGGCCCAATGTGTCTAACTAATCTCATCCCATGTCCCATAGCTATGTGTACCTTTGCATAACAAGTCACATCTAAATGGTCCTTCAATGTTATGAGAATTCTACCTCTACCTTACAGAGAGTGAGTGTTAAATTCCCACCACCTTCTGGAAGAAAAAGCTTTACCTCACATCTCCTCTCAACTTTCTTCTCCTTACCTTAAACCTATGCCCCCTGACGTCCATCCCTCCAACAAGGGAAAAAAAGTTTCTTCCTGTCTGCCCTATCTATGCCCCTCATAATTTTATACATCTCAATCATGTCCCACCTCAGTCTCCTCTGCTGTAAGAAAAACAACAAATCTGTCTGATCTCTTTTCATTTCTGAAACTCTCTAGGCAACATCCTGATAAATGTTCTTAAAGAAACTCCCCAGAGGCTGGTACCTCATGACCAGGTCACTTTTTATTTACATATGGAGAGGCCTTGATATTGATCAACCTCCCTCAGAGTAAACAGGACATCTCATACTCCTGTTTATATCTGTCAGCCAGGGCTCCCTGATTGGACGAGGTTAACAGCACCAATCAGGGTACATATATTCAATGAGGTTCACCTGGCTGACTGCATTACACTCACTACATACTTCTGCACCTTTTCAGTGTAATCACATCTCTCCTATAATGTGGATTCTAGAAGTACACAGAATATTCTTGCAATGGCATAACCAGAGTTTTATACAATTCCAGCATGATCTCTCTGCTTATGAACTCTTTGCCTCAACTAATGCAGGCAAATCTACCATATGTTGGCTACCATATATTAGATCAAAGGGTTTGTTTCTGTGCTGGACATCTCTATGACTCTACATGCCTTTTTATCCACTTTTACATTAAAGTACTGGTGGACATGCATATCAAGATTCTTCTGATCCTCAGTGCTTCCCAGTGCCCTACCATTTATTACGTACTCCCTTGTCTTGCTTGACTTGCCCAAGTGCATTTATCTGGATTGAATTCCATTTGGAATTTTTAAATATATTTTCAATTCAGTGTTGGCCAGATTGACAAATTGTGGTTATGAAGAGAAACTTGAGATATAATGATTATTTTAATCAGAGAACTAAAAGTCAAAAGTAGAGTTAATAGACTTTTAAAATAAAGTAAAGCATTTTAATATGTTTTATGAGTTGTTAAAGACTTTTGATATATATTGGAATTGAAATATTGGAATTAGTCCTCTCCTGATCCATCAGATGGATATAAAGATCCCGTTTTGAAAAAAAGTGGGGGAATTAATTCCAGTGTTAATTTCTATCCCTTATTCAACATGGCAAAAAGTAGATTACCTGGTAATTGATTCTTGATGTTTATAGGAACTTACTTTGTGCAAATTGACTGCCGTGTTTCCTATATTATAATGGCAGAGTACATAGATCATTTGGAACCTTCTAACAATGTAATATTCTGAGAAATCACATGATTTCAACTAACACTTGGATTAATTTCTTAGAAATTACCAGCCTGTGATTTACAGTTATTTCATTTGAACAGTGCTTATATGCATTTGGAGGTTGTATGTTTGTATTCAGGAATAGGCCACCCAGTTCCACTTTCTGTCTTTCTGAAATACATATTGTGCGAGTCCAGTGTAAAACCCAATTGTCCTCTTGAGGAACATCTTGAAAACTTTTCAATGCTGTGTTTCCTGTACAAAATGTGTGTTCAAAGGCTGCAGAGACAACTGCACATGTCCAGTGACCTCTGTATGTGTGCCAGAATGACTGCGATCTAAACATTCCATATGACATCGTTTATATTGGCATATTACAAACCACAGGCTAGATTTTAGGAGTGACAATTCAGATTGCCATTCTGCTCCAATTTAAAGTTAAGAAGGAGCTCTGTATTTCTGACAGGAACTTCTCATCAGGGGCCCTTCACAAAGATAGAGCATACTTTCAACCTAGTAGATCCCTCATAATGGAGGCTAGTCCATAGTAGCAATAGTTGCTGTCTTCTGTGATTTAAATGTTCAGCATCCTAGCAACATTGACAGTTCCTGTAAAATAGTCAAAACAAAAGAACAGATCATTGACTTCAGGAAGAAAAGAGGAGGTAACACCTCTTATCTATATCAATGGAATTGAGGTAGCGAGAATAGCGAGCTCAAGTTCCTAGGAGTGACGATAACCAACAATCTATCCTGGACCACCCATGTAGATGCGAGAGTCAAGAAGGCATAATAATGCCTCTTCTTCCTCAGGTGGCTTAGGAAATTCAATATGTCCATAAGGATCCAATGTCCATAGAATGTGGCACAGAAAGCATCCTATCTGGGGGCATAATAACCTGGCATGGCAACTGCTCTACCCAAGACCGTAGGAAACAATAGGAGGTTGTGTGCACAGCCCAGACCATCATGGAAGGCAACCTCCCATCCATGAACTCCATTTACAGTTCTCATTACCGCAGAAAGTTTGCCAACATCATCAATGACCCCACCCACCTGATAATGCTCTCTTCCAACCTCTTCCATCAGGCAGAAGATACAGAAGTTTTAACACATGCACCAACAGGTTCAAGAACAGTTTCCTCCCTGCCATTATTAGACTGCTGAATGGATCTCTCTGACTTCAAATAATGTTGATCTTGCTTTGTGTAGCTCCTATGCAGCATCACAACCTTGTATACCTCACCTGTCTATGATCTGTATGGTCTTGTTTGCTATGACCTGCTTGCACTGCTCAGAAGATAAAACTTTTCACTCTACTTAGGGACATGTGACTACAATAAACCAAACAGAAGGGCTTTTGCCCGAAACGTTGATTTCGCTGCTCGTTGGATGCTGCCTGAACTGCTGTGCTCTTCCAGCACCACTAATCCAGTAATTGTGAGGGTCAGTTGCTGGGGAAAGTTGAGCCGTGTTGTGTTGTCAGATCTTGGAGTGAAAGTGTATGTCAGGAACTGAGAAGAGACGTTCGATGTTGGAACCCCAGAAGAGAGGGGCCAAGAGGATCAGTTATTTTTGGGATATAAGAGGAGGCAATGATAAAGGGGTGTCAGATTCAATCCAAGGGGAGTGGATGTCACCTGCTGGAAGGAGAGGTTGGGTTGGCAGTTCTGGAGAGAGGCTTAGTTAGGGCAGGATTCCTTGTTCGTTGTAATTTCTCACATAAGTGCGTGCACCTCGCAGTCTGTGCTTTGCAGGCAGTGAGGACAGTCAATATGTTGGCACATCAGTTGAATGTGCAGACCCTCAGAGCAGCTGAGAGAGAATATTTACAAAGTGTTAAATTTGAGGAGAGTCATTTAATAGTTACCAGAAGTTAGACCAGGTTTTTAATTGTCCAGTGTTTCCTGGGTAATTATTTAGATACATGCAGTAGAACCCTCCAAATTCTCCAAGTTAATTGGATACTTTCCAAAGGAGAAAGTGAGGACTGCAGATTAGATTAGATTCCCTGCAGTGTGAAAACAGGCCCTTCGGCCCAACAAGTCCACACCGACCCTCCAAAGAGCAACCCACCCAGACCCATTCTCCTACATTTACCCCTTCACCTAACACTTCGGGCAATTTAGCATGGCCAATTCACCGAACCAGCACATCTTTGGACTGTGGGAGGAAACCGGAGCAAATCCACACAGACACGGGGAGAACGTGCAAGCTCCACACAGACAGCTGCCTGAGGTGGGAATTGAACCTGGGTCTCTGGCACTGTGAGGTAGCAGTGCTAACCACTGTGCCACCATGTTGGAGATCAGCGATGAGAGTGTTGCCCAGATGCTGCCTGACCTGCTGTGCTTTTCCAGCACCACACTCTCCATTACTTTTCAAGGGATCCAAGCATAGGGGAATCGCTCGGCAGTATCTTCAATTACCTGGGCAATTTTGTCAGAGTCTGCTACATCAGGAAGTCTGCAGGGTCTCAATGTGCAATTCCTCATCTACATTATAAAAGTAATTGTCTGGCCATTGGAAAATCCAAGCCCATGTGAATGAAACAGTTTTGTATCTATGTTGAATAAGGATTTTTTAAATAATAAGCCAATAATTTTGTGTCAAAGAAGAAACCAAATTCATGGATCAATTTATTCTGACATTAATACAGAGAACGTGACTGGTGTCCTTGCCCTTCCTGATTGAGTAGTTGCAGATTTGAAACATGTTATTGAAAGAGCCTTGGAAAATTGTTACCATTGAAATGTTATTATGTTCATGGATTTGAATGCACAGGATGTTCTAAACGTTTGCTTTTTTTAAATCTGTGTTCTTATATTCAAAACTCAAATAACTTCATTTGTCATTTAGCTTTTATGACATTTCTTACTTACACTCCTTTTAAAGATCTCTCATTACACCCTTAGATTTTATTTCATTACTCTATTAAGGATCTCCCTCAAACTGTACAATTTCACAATGCATATCACCTACTTATTAATCTAAATGTCCTTCTGAAATCTTTTGTATCTTTCTCGCATTTTGCCACAGAAACATTCCCTGCATTTTATGTATAGAAGCTTTACTCTCAAAAGCACTTGAAAAATGGCAACTGCTTCCACGGTTCAATCATTCTTCCTTTTACAAACTTTGAATTATTAAAAGTAGACAGATAAGAGACTGAAAGAACATATTGAGCCAAGCAGCATCAGAAGGTGGAGAAGTCGACGTTTTGGATGTAACCCTTCTTCAGGCCTGGGAGTGGGTCTAGGGGAAGCTGCAGATAAAGGGGGTGGTGGGGGGGACTGTTGAAGGGAATGGTGTTTGAGGAAGATAGAGAGGGGTAGGGAGGAAAAGGTGTTCTTGGTGGTGGAGTCTAATTGGAGGTTTTCGATCAGATTCCCTACAGTGTGGAAACTAGCCCTTCGGCCCAACTAGTGCACACTGAGCCTCCAAAGAGTAACCCACCCAGACCGATGCACCTAACACTATGGGCAATTTAATATGACCAATTCACCTGAGTGGCACATCTTTGGACTGTGGGTGGAAACCCATGCAGAAGCAGGGAGAATGTGCTACTCCACATAGACTGTTGCCCAAGGCTGGAATTGAACCTGGGTCCCTGGTGCTCTGAGGCAGCAGTGCTAACTATTGAGCCACCGTGCCACCCTCAACCACTGTGCAAGTTGGCAGAAGCGTTTACGGATGAAGTGTTGGATTTGGAGACTGGTTGGATAGTAGGTGAGGAGCGGTGGTAGTCTGGAGAAAGGACCTCTATGTTGCAGAGGCCGAACACTCCAACATCGCATCCTACCTATCTCTCCCTTGACCAGGACCCTACCACGACCGATCAGGCCAAAATCACCCGCACTGTCTGTGCCATCTGTGCCTCTGGTGATCTCCCTTCCACTGCCTCCAATCCCATAGTCAAGGTTATAGTGGTGCTGGAAAAGCACTGCAGGTCAGGCATCATCCGAGGAGCAGGAAAGTCTTTTGATTTTCCTGCTCCTCAGATGATGTCTCACCTGGTGTGCTTTTCCAGCACCACTCTAATCTTGACTCTGATCTCCAGCATCTGCAGTACCCACTTCCGGCTAGTTGAGCCAAACTCACAGTCCCTCAGCCCCCTACTGCCTGGTCTACCTGCTCGCCAAGATCCACAAGCCCAACTACTCCTGCTGAACCATCGTCTCATCATTCTTCTGCCCCACTGAACCCATCTAGTCCTACCTTGACTCCATCCTCTCCCGCTTAGTTCAGGCACTTCGCAGCTACATCCGTGATACCGACCAGGCCCTCCCCCATTTCAGTGACTTCCAGTTCCCCAGCTCCCAGCACTTCCTCTTCTCCATGGATGTGCAGTCCTTATACACATATATCCCCCACAAGGATGGCCACCAGACCCCCATGCTTCATCCTCTCCAAAAGACCCATCCAGTCTCCCTCCACTAATACATTCCTCTGCCTCACCAAACTGGTCCTCACCCTCAATAACTTTTCCTTTAACTCCTCCCATTTCCTCCAAACCAAGGAGGTGGCCATGGGTACTGGATTGGCCCCAGCTTCACCCGTGTCTTTGTTGGCTTTGTCGAAAAGTCCCTCTTCAGTACCTACGCAGGCACTGTGCCCCCACTCTTCCGCCATTATAATGACAACTGCATCAGTGTAGCGTCCTGCACCCAGGCTGAACGAGCAGTTTATCGATTTCACTGACAGCTTCCATCCCCCCTCAACTTCACATGGTCCATCTTGGACACCTCCCTCCCCTTTCCATTTCCATCTCCAGAAAAGTCTCCAGACAGACATTTATTACAAACCTACATACTCCCATAACTACCTGGACTACACCTCCTCCCACCCAGTATCCTGCAAGAACTTCATCCCATTCTCCCAGTTCCTCACCTTCACAGCATCTGCTCAGATGAGGTGACATTTCAGACTCCTCAGCATTGCAGATATCCACCTATTTCGAACAACCTGCTTTTCCTCCCTCTGCCATCCACCCGGCCTCCACCACACCACCTCCACTACCTGTTCCACAGCTCTAAAACCCTCCTTCCCAATGCAATAAAGACAGACTCCCCCTTGTCCTCACCTCCCACTCCACCATTCTCCGCATCCAATGTATCATCCTTAAATACTTGCACCAACAAACCCCACTACCAAGAACATCTTCCCCTCCCCACCCCTCTCTGCCTTCCACAAGAACTGTTCCCTTCGACAGTCCTTGGTTTGTATCACTCTTCCTACCAAGCCTACCTCAAACCCCCAGATACCTTCCCCTGCAACCGGAAAAGATGCAAAATCTGCCAGACCACAGCCCTCACTTCCACCAAAGCCCCAAACAGTCCTTCCAGACCAGACAGAGGTTCACCTGCCTTTATTCCAACCTAGTTTACTGCATCAGGTGCTCCCGATATGGTCTTCTCTACAGCTATGAGATCAAACATAAAGTTAGGGAATGGCTCACTGAGCCAGGCCCACTGGGGCTGACCGGACCTCCCAGTCACTGCCCATTTCAATTCCCCTTTCCACTTCCTTTCTGACATGACCATCCTTGGCCTCCTCCACTGCCACAACAAACCAAGCCGTAAATTGGAGGAACAACACCTCATCCTCCACCTGGGTAGCCTACAGCCAGGAAGACTCAATGTTTAGTTCTCCACTTTCAAATAACCTCCCTTCTCTTCCCTTGACTCCCTTCCCAGCCCTTCCCCATCTCTTCCACCACGCCCTGCCACCAACTGAATTCATTACTCTCATTGACCAACCAGGTTGTACACTCTACCTGTCTTCACTTATTCTGGATTAGTGGTGCTGGAAGAGCACAGCAGTTCAGGCAGCATCCAAGTAGCTTCGAAATCGACGTTTCGGGCAAAAGCCCTTCATCAGGAATAAAGGTAGTGAGCCTGAAGCGTGGAGAGATAAGCTAGAGGAGGGTGGGGGTGGGGAGAAAGTAGCATAGAGACCTGGGAGTTGCAGTGGGAGAGGGACTCCCTGAGATTCTTGTAGAGAGAGAAGGAAAACTTCTTCAAGGCAGGCATCCTTGCAAGAAGATTCGCAGTAGGGTTAAAATCAATGAGGTAAAAACAATGACTGCAGATGCTGGAACTTATCCCCACTTCACTACCCTGCCCCTGTCACCCCCTTTATCTGCAGCTCCCCCGACACTCACCCCAGTCCTGAAGAAGGGTTATACGTGAAACGTCGACTTCTCCACCTCCTGATGCTGCCTGGCTTGATGTGTTCTTCCAGCCTCCTACCTGTCTACTTTGGATTCCAGCATCTGCAGTATTTTTGTCTCTTTGAATTATGAAAAGCAGTTGAACGCCACTTCAATAGTGCTTTCTACATTCAATTTTCAACTGCTTTACAGTATTGTGCATCATTGTAATACAAGTTTTGGCTTCTTTCCTGGTCAAATAACACATAGTCATTGCAGCAAGTCTCTTTCTAACAGCACCAAGAGTGTACTTATCCCACATGGTCTGGTGTGCTTCAAGGAGGTGGTTCACCACCACCTCAAGGGTAATAAGAGATGGATAATAAATGCTCAACCAGCCAGCAGAAGCAAAGTAATCTTTGTTGGCAGTTCTTCATATGTCTTCTCATAATGGGGATAGGCACATGCAAATGTCCAATCTGCCTGGGAGTTGTAAATCTGAAAGGTTCTCTATTGTCAATTTGTAGTGTTACAGAATACAGCTGAAATATCAATCTAACATAAAACTTTCACCCTATTTTTATACTACACAGACAGTAATAGAGTCACACAGATATATAGCATGAAAACAATACTTCGGTCCAACTCATCCATGCCACTAGATATCCTAAATTAGTGGGCAGCACGGTGGCACAGTGCATAGCACTACTGCCTCACAGCGCCAGTGACCCGGGTTCAATTCCCGCCTCAGGCGACTGACTGTGTGGAGTTTGCACGTTCTCCCGGTGTCTGCGTGGGTTTCCTCTGGGTGCTCCGGTTTCCTCCCACAGTCCAAAGATGTGCAGGTCAGGTGAATTGGCCATGCTAAATTGCCCGTAGTGTTATGTAAGGGGTAGATGTTGGGGTATGGGTGGGTTGCGCTTCAGCGGGGCGGTGTGGACTTGTTGGGCCAAAGGGCCTGTTTCCACACTGTAAGTCATCTAACCTAATTAAGTTAGTGCCATTTGCCAGCATTGGCTCATATCTCTCTAAACCCTTCCCATTCGTATACACATCCAGATGTCTTTTAAATGCTGCAATTGTACCAGTGTCCACCATTTCCTCTAGCAGCTTGTTCCAAAAACACACCAACCTCTGCAAGAAAAAAGTTGCCCCTTTGGTCCCTTTCCCCTCTCATCCTAAAGATATCCCCTCTAGTTTTGGACTCCTCCACCCTGGGGAAAAGACCTTGACTATGCACCCTATCCATGCTCCTCATGATTTTATAAACTTCTACATTTATCCCTCAGCCTCTGAAGTTCCAAGAAAAATAGCCCAAGCCTATTCAGCTTCTCCCTTTAGCTCACACCTTCCAACCCAGGCAACAATTCTGTAAATCTTTTCTGAACCCTTTTAAGTTTAATAACATCCTTCCGATAGCAGGGAGACCAGAATTGAATGCAGTGCTCCAAAAGTGGCCTAACCAATGTCCTGTACAGCCACAACATAACTTCCCAATCTCTATACTCAATGCACTGACCAATAAAGGCAAGCATACAAATCCTTTCCTCACTATCCTGTCTACCTGTGACTGCACTTTCAAGGAACTCCAAGGTCTCTATTCAACAACATTTCCCAAGGTAAGTTTTGGTTGAATTTTGTATCTTCCAGTTGAAGCATGCCAGCCTCAGGAATATGAAGCCATCTTTCAATGTTTTAAACCAAAAGAATGACAATAATATGAATTGACAGGCTCGAGAAAACCATAGTCAAAACATGTGGCACTGGAAAAGCACAGCACATCAGGCAGCATCCGAGTAGCAGGAGAGTTAACATTTTGGGCATAAAACCATTCTGATGAAGGGATTATGCCCGAAACATTGACTCTCTTGCTCCTTAGATGCTGCCTGACCAGCTGTGCTTTACCAGTGCTCCACGTTTTGAGTCTGTGCATCTGCAGTCCTCACTTTCTCCTTGCAAAAAGCATTGTCAGTCACAGATTTAAGTTCCCAGTATATTGCTATTAATATCCTCAAATTCAGAAAAACATATTCCAATGCACTAGTGTGAGTTTCCTATGATCCACACCAACTATGCTTTTGAACTCTGACTCAGACTGTCAATTCAATTAAAAGGCAGAGTTGTTCTGTGCTGTGGAATTACAATATACGTCATGCTGAATGCACACAATAATCAAGCTTGCAGCATCTTTTATACGTTCAGGACTTTCGAAAGTGCTTCACAACCAGAGAAATATTTTTAAGTGTTTTCACAATTTCAGTGTAGGAAACCAAAATAAAGGAGGGTTCAAAGACAGCAGCAAGAGAAGTACTTGCTAAAGCAGATTAGGAAATAGAATCAATGTGGTTGGAGATTAGGTAAGCATGGATGAGAACCCACCGGTGAGAGAAGCTCGTATGCTTCCTAATAGTAGTTTTACTGTTTGAAAGCATATTAAGCAAAAATAAGCATATCTTACAATAAGGAAAAAGTAATAATCTTGGGGACTTCACGAAAAGTAGAAAACAGGGGAACATAGGAAAAAGGAACAGAAATAAGCCATTTAGCCTACTCCACCATTCATCACAATTCTGGCTGACCTCTCAACACTAAGTGACATCCTTAACTTCTAGAATACTATCTATTTGTTTCTTAAATATATTCATTGACTCAAACCCACAGCCTTCTGTGGTAGAGAATTCCATAGGTTCACCACCATCTGATTGAAAAAATTTCTCTTCATCTCCCCTGTATATCCTGAGACTGTGACACCTTGAATTTGGACCCATCATTTAGTTGAATCATTATTTGACATTCAATCTGTCCACTGACAGAATTTCATACGATTCAATGAGATCCATTCTCCGTCTTCTAAACTCCAGTGATTACAGGCTCAATTGATCCAATGCCTTATCATAGGACAAACCTGCCATCCTTTGCCTGCACTCACACATCCTCCCCTCACCTCTGTCCAAGGCCCCAAAGAAGCCTTCCACATGCATCAAAGTTTCACCTGCACTTCCACACGTCATTTATTGTATCCGTTACTCCTGATGCAGTCTCCTCTACATTGGAGAGACAAGATGCCTACTCGCAGAGTGCTTCATGGAACATCGCTGGGACACTTGCACCAACCAATCCCACTGCCCTATGGCCGAACACTTCAATTCCCCCTCCCACTCAGCCAAGGACATACAGGTCCTGGGCCTCCTCCATTGCCACTCCCTCACCACCCAACGCCTGGAGGAAGAACGCCTCATCTTTCGCTTCGGGACCCACCAACCCCATGGAATCAATGTGGATTTCAACAGTATTGTCGTTTCCCCTCCCCCCATCTTCTCCCAGCTCCAATCTTCCAGCTCAACACCGCACTCTTGACCTGTCCCACCTTTCCATCTTCCTTCCCACCTATCCACTCCACCCTCCCTTCTGACCTGTCACCATTACCCCCAACCTCCATCCACCTATTACACTCTCGGCTACCTTCCCCCCAGCCGCACCCCCCTCCCACTTATCTCTCCACCCCCGAGGCTCCCGGCCTCATTCCTGATGAAGGGCTTTTGGTCAAAACGTGGATTTTCCTGATCCTCGGATGCTTCCTTACCTGCTGTGCTTTTCCATCACCACTCTCTCAATTCCTTGATTCATGTTGAACATTTGCTGATCTCCCTCTGTGGTGTATATCTCTTCTTAAGTAAGGAAATGAAAACTGTGTATAAAGCATTAACTATGATCTCAGAAGACTCTCTATTGCTGCATTAAGTCATCTTTTCTTCTGTACTGAAACTGTCTTGTCATGAAGGCCAACGTACCATTTGTCTTCCTGATTATTGGGTGGGTTTGTTTTCCATAACCGTTGTTCAAGCACTTCCAGGTTAATTTGTACATCAATCTTTTCAATCTATCACCATTAAATACTACTCTTCCATTTGGTTTTTCTTGTCAACGTGGACAACTTCACATTTTCTCACATTATATTGTATCTACAATGTATGTTTCCACTGACTGAACTTGGCTAAGGGTAGTCCAGTAGGTGGAGAAAATCTGGGCAGAATAAGGCACACAGGAGACTCAGAAAGCTAAATTGTATCTATTTTAATGCAAGGAGCTTGACTGGTCAGGCGAATAAACTTATGATCAGGCAATGGGAATACAATATTGATATTTGATATTGAATCACTGAGGCATTATTGAATGACAGGACAGAATTGACAGCTCAACATTCAAGCTATAGAGGTTTCAGGTGCAATGGAGAGAAGAAAGAGGGGTTGGAGCATTGCATTATTGATAAAAGAGACAATCACTGCAGTAATGAGAGGGGGTGTCCTAGAAGGCTCTTTAAATGAGGCCATCTCGGTAGAGTTAAGCAAGTAAAAGGGGCGATTACCTTGTTGGGATTAAACTATAGGCCTCCTAACAGTCAGAGAACGATACAGGAACAGATATGTAAGAAAATCACAGGAAGGTGTAAGAAAAATAAGGCTACACTTGAAGGTCATTTCAATTTCGCAAACATTAATTGGCATCGCCTTAGTGTGAAAACAATTAGACGTGGTGGAATTTTTAAAGTGCATCTAGGAGAGCCGTTTGTGCCGGTACATAGATAGTCCTACTAGAGATGGGGCAGTGCTAGGCCTAATCCTAGGGAATGAAGCTGGTCAAGTGGTTGAAGTTTCAGTGGATGAGCATTTTGTGGATGGTGACCATAACTCCGTAAGTTTCAAAGTCATTATGGAAAGGGATAAGGATATTGCAGAAGTTAAGATGCTAAACTGGGGAAGACCAATTTCAATATCATTAGACAGGATCTGGCAAACATAGACCAGGAGCAATTAATTGCAAGTAAGTCTACGTATGGAAAGTGGGAGTCTTTTAAAAGTAATACAGTGAGAATTCGGGGACATTATGTTCCTCCAAGAATGGAGGGCAAGGACAGCAAGTCCAGGGAACCCTGGATGTTGAGAGACATTGAGAGTTTAATAAAGAAAAAGAAAGCAGCATATATCATGTACAATGCATTAAAACAGGGGAGGACCTCCAGAAGTATAGATATTTTTGGAGGTTGCTTAAAAAGAAATTAGAAGGGCAAGGAGGAGTCATAAAATATCTTTGGCAGTTGGGATTAGGAATAACCCATGACATTTTTTAAGTATATTGAGAATTAAAGGATTACCAGGGAAAGAGTGGGACCTATTAGAATCCAAAGGGTAATATGTGCAAGGAGCCAGTGAATGTGGTGAAATCTTAAATGAATACTTCTCATCTATAGTCACACAGGAGAAAGATATTGTAGCTGGAGATTTCATTTGGGATGGTGAGGTTCTAGACCATGCTGTGATTAATAAGGAGGAGCTATTAGATACTTTAGCAGGCATAAAGTTGCATAAACTCCCAGGGCATATTGCGATGCATCCCAGGCCGCAATGGGAGGCAAGGGAGGAGATTGCTGGCACCATGGCAGATATACTTAATAATTCTCTGACCACAGGTGAAGTGCCAGGTGACTGGAGGATAGCTAATTTAATTCCTTTGTTCAAGAAGGGCAGCAAAGATAGGCCAGGTAATTACAGACCAGTTAGTCTGACATCAGTGGGAAGGAAATTATTGGAAAAATCCTGAAGCATAGGATTAACGCACACTTAGAAAAGCAGGGATTGATCAGAGATAGTCAGCACAGATTTGTTAGAAAGAGATCCTATTGAGTAATTTAATTGAGTTTTTTGAAAAGGTGACTAAACATATTGATTAGGGTAGTACTGTTGATATGGTTTACACAGACATCAGTAAGGCCTTTGACATGTTCCCACATGGAAGGCTGGTTCAAAAGGAAGAAAGGTTACACCTGAAATGCCAATTTCTCCACCTCCTGATGCTGGCTGATTTGTTGTTTCTTCCCACCTCCTACCTGCCTACTTTGGATTCCACCATCTGCAGTTTTTTTGTCTCTAACCACAAGGCATGAGCCAATGGGATCGAAGACAAGTTGACAAACTGGATCCAAATTTGGCTTACAAATAGGATGCAAAGGGTGATGCTGGAGGGTTATTTTTGTGATTAGAAACCTGTGACCAGCAGTGCACAACAGGGATCGGTGCTGGGAGTCTAAGTTTGGAGATGACACGAAAATTGGTGATGTTATTAGTAGTGAGGTGCTGGTGTCAGGCTACACTTTGACATTGATCAGATTGGCAGACAATTGGCAGACCAATAGCAGATGGAATTTAATCCCAATAAGTGTGAAGTGATGCATTTTGGGAGGTCTAATAAAGGAAGGATGCACACAATGAATGGTAGGTCCATGGGGATTCATCATCATTGGCAGTCTCTTGCAGACAAAGATGCCTCTGTTCCACTTTCAGAGTGAGTCCAATCGACCAATGCAGCTATTGCAGGCTCTGTTACACTTGAGGAAGAAGATGGTTGTGGGAAGGGGTGGGTAGGGCCTTGGTGTAGCAGCATGATCCTTTTGCTATTTTAGCCTGGCTTCCGCTTTTTCTCTAAATCAAGTCTCAAGATGCTCAATGTCTTCCTGGATGCTCCCATCCCACTTTGGATGGATTGGGCCAGTGATTCCAAAGTGTCTGTGGGAATGCTGCACTTTGCCTGTTAGACCTGGAGAGTATCACTGAATCACCTGGGCTTGGCTGCTCTTTTGAAGCTGGAGGTGGAGCATCTACTTGGGGAGTCTCATGTCGGTCATGCAGACGACGCACCCAGTCTATTGTAGCCGATCAAGGGAGTACTGAGGAACAAAGGGCGCTTGGTGTACAAGTCCATAGATCTCTGAATGTGTCAGCACAGGTAAACAGCATAGAATATGGGAGCAAGGAAGCCTTATTACAATGTTATAAAACATTAGTTAGGCCACAGATGGAATACTGTGTGCAGTTCTGGTTGCCACACTTTTGGAAGGATGTGATTGCACTGGAGAGGGTACAGAGGAGATTCATCAGGATATTGCATTGAATGAAAAGTCTCCATTAGGAGGAGAGACTAGATAGGCTAGGTTTGTTTTTCTTCGAGCAGAGGAGGATAAGGGATGGATCTAATTGAAGTATACAACGTTAAGAGCGGCATAGATGGGGTAGACCATGAGAACCTTTTCCCCATGATTGACCAGAGGGCACAAGTTGAAGGCGAGAAGTAAGTGGTTTAGAGAAGATCTGAGAAATAATTAACTCAGTTTGTGGTAGAAAAATGGCACATTCTGCCTGAGAGTGTAGTGGAGACAGGTATTCTCACAACTTTTAAGAAATATCTGGATGAATCATGGAAAAGGAGGTTATGGACTAAGTGCAGGGAAGTAAGATTAATGTAGTTTGGCATTTGTTGGTCAGCATTGATGTGGTGGGCCAAAGGGGCTGCTTCTATGCTGTATATCACTGATTCTGTTACATATTTTGCATAACTTGATACTCTGAATGCAAAGCATTCAATAACTAAACAATAAAAGCCCCACCCTTCTTGATGAGAGACTCGACAGTTCTTGGCTGGATGATGTTACGCGGTAGCTAAATGTTAAGCAACAGATTCAATAAAGATGAATGAAGTCCAAACAAGAGACATGGTCAAACAACAGTCAAGCTAGCAGAGAAATCAGGGAATCTACACAGGTTTAGAAAGTGATGACTGCACCATGAGGAGTGTCAGGAATCTTTAATTTGAGCATTTGGTAGGAATTGAAGACAGGATCTGAGTAATGCTATTGCTTCTGAGTGTTCTTAAATGTATCTTTGGTATATTAATTTTATTGCATTGCGCTTGACTACAGCTCATACCTCGCCAACAGTGCAATAAAGTGCTTGACACTGAGTGAAGTAATCTTGTTCAGGAATTTCCAGATACAGTGTCATCTCTTCCTACCCTCTCTAGTAAGAGATTATTGTTGGAGAAACTTCTAGTTCTGTAGGGTTATAGGATTGGAGGAGGATATGAAGGTAGGGAAGGGTAAGGGTAATATCAAACAATTTATGTAAAAGGAAAAATATAATTGATAAGAATGCCACGTTTGCCATTGTCATTAAAAACAGCTCTCCTCAGATAAACTGGGACAATAGAGGACTTCAGAGATGAATTGTTTTGTAATGCTAATCCAAGAAAATACCAGACTCTCAACAATTATCCGCGTAACATCATCCAGCCAAGAACTGTCGAGTCTCTCATCAAGAAGGGTGGGGCTTTTATTGTTTAGTTATTGAATGCTTTGCATTCAGAGTATCAAGTTATGCAAAATATGTAACAGAATCAGTGATATACAGCATAGAAGCAGCCCCTTTGGCCCACCACATCAATGCTGACCAACAAATGCCAAACTACATTAATCTTACTTACCTGCACTTAGTCCATAACCTCCTTTTCCATGGTTCATCCAGATATTTCTTAAAAGTTGTGAGAATACCTGTCTCCACTACATTCTCAGGCAGAATGTGCCATATTTCTACCACAAACTGAGTTAATTATTTCTCAGATCTTCTCTAAACCACTTACTTCTCGCCTTCAACTTGTGCCCTCTGGTCAATCATGGGGAAAAGGTTCTCATGGTCTACCCCATCTATGCCGCTCTTAACGTTGTAAATCTTAATATAACTTAGAGCTTTGCATCAACTGACAACACAAAGGGTGCATCATTGCTCATGAATCAGTGCTATTTTCACAGACATTTTATTGGACAAGAATTTTAATTTATAAATCTTAAAGTGATCCAACAGGATTGAGGTTTAATGTTACTTTCTTTATGACAAAATCTTTAGAAATCCATCATAACACGAAAGCTGTCATGAATTTATTTGGAAGACAATGCTGATAATCAAGCTCCACTCTTGCTCAAACTGTCACAAAATGTAAACTCTATAAAATCTTAATGAGACCACCAATGTGACCAATTTGCCGAACCAATTGCTATTCAAAAGCAATTCACACTAGGTGTTGTCATTAATGGGGGGGGGAAAGGAAACCCTATAGTTATAGCACAATTAACTTGAACAACAGAGAAAATGGGGAATTTCTATTCTGCTACAATGCAACTTTAAACTATACTTTCAAAAACCAAAAATCTGTATGCGCACTCATTCATGATGAAGACAGACAAAAGACAAATGTGTGGTGCAAGACTACACACAAGGTATACAAAATTCCCAGATTAAAAGTCCAGATCACAAAGTGGAAAGTTATTTTTTCTCACAGTCCTTTGATATTAACAATAATGACAGACTGTTGTCTGTCGGGTGCAGGTCATTCTTCAACTTGATGTTGACCAGTTGGATCTTGACTTTTTCTTGTTGGAATTATTTCTTTTAAGTTTTTTTTGACCAGTTCTAAGGGAGGGTCACTGGACCCGAATTGTTAACTCTGATTTCTTTTCACAGATGCTGCCAGACTTGCTGAGCTTTTCCAGCAACTTCTGTTTTTGTTTTTGTTTTTTCTGTCTTTTTTCCCCACACATATACACACACAAACAGAGAGCATTTCAGGTTGAGTAACAGGACTTCATTGATAAACTCAACTTCCAGATATGCAGTCAACTGTACTAATAAATTCCACCCAATTGGAACTGGGAGTAATTTAGCTGGAATCTATGGATGACTGGGTAACAGCTATCATGAAGAAAATGTGCTTGAAATCTCTTTTTTTGTAGAGAGGAGATGGTTAAGGAAGTACAGTAATACATCACTTTTGCTACAATTTAGCTTATTGAATAATTAAATTTGGTTCTAAGATACACAGAGTTTAAGACCAAGAGTCGTTTACTTCTGTGCTCAATGAAAATCCCAATTTAAAAAGACCCATGAGGCTCTAACCTCGTTCAAGTTCCATTTTAACTTCCAAAATGTCCAGTTTCCATTGAGCAGAGGCATTAAGTTTCCCCTTAGCACATTCCCCTTTAATTATTTGCCAAAACCGAGCTGTTTTTTAATTTTCCCCCATAATCTATCTCAATAAGTGTAAAACATGTTGTTTTGTTAATAGAGTAATAGCATTTCACAGTTAATTTGCAGCTGTACCTATGTTCTATTCAATCATTCACAATTGTTGAACTATTTACTCCATGCTATAGATACAAAAGGTCGAGATTACATTGCAATTTTAAATAATGAAGATATTCCTTGCTGTCTGACATAAAGACCTGGTTTGAGCATCGTTGCTCACTACTTAAAACCTCAGGAAGTTGTGCTTTTAAGCAGGTGACAGTACAAGTGTACATTAAAATCAGCAAGTTCAAATTATCCATGGCTGAAAGAGTCACAGTTACTGAAGGGCATAGTTTTAGAATCAAATAAATTTTAATTTGCTCGTTAAATTGCAAATGCAGACTGATAGACTGTGAAGAAGGCAACATCACTGAGAGTGTGTTATGCCTCCAATTAAAATTGTGGGAATGGTTCTGCCCTGAACTCCCACAGTTGCCACCTCAGTGTCCTGCATTAACAACTTCAGACTTCAACAAAGTCATTGCACAAATACTTTCACTGAAGTGTGATTCAATCAATTGATGCAAATTGTCTTCACGAATGATACATTTAGAGTGGTATAGTAGTCACGCCATTAGTCTAGCAATTCAGAGACCCATATTAATGTTCTGAGAATTGGGTTAAAATCCCAGTGTGGTAGCCCACGGAACTTTAATTAATAAATCTGGAATGTGACCCTGAGACAATCATTGATTGTCACATAATCCTGTCTGGTTTATTAATAGAGTTTAGCCTTTGCCTACACTGTGCATATGATTCCAGAAATGTGGTTGACTCTTACTTGGCCTCTAAATGGCCAACTAAGCCATGCTTTTCAACAGACAGTTAAAGGTGAGCAAAAGATGTTGACTTTGACTGTGCCCACATCCCATTAAAAAATCAACATACAAGGCCATTACCTCCAGATACAAATGAATTAAGGTTCTTCTCTGCACATTTTCATGAATTAATATGATTAGAGTCATAGAATCTTAGAGATGCACAGCATGGAAACAGAACCTTCAGTCCAACCCGTCCATCCCAACAGATATCCCAACCCAATCTAATCCCACCTGCCAGCACTTGGCCCATATCCTTCTGAACCCCTCATATTCATATACCCATCCAAATGCCTTTTAAATGTTGCAATTGTACTAACCTCCACCACATGCTCTGGCAGCTCATTCCATACACATACCACCCTCTGCATGCAAAGTTGTCCCTTAGGTCTCTTTTAATGCCATTCCTCATCAAAAACACCACTGCGCCTCCTCTCTATAGCATTTGTATCCTGGAACATTAAGCTGCCAGTATTGCCTATCCCTGAGCTATGTTTCTGTAATTTCTACTGTATCCCAGTCCCATGTTCCTAACCATGCCCTAAGTTCATCTGACTTCTCTGTTAGGCCCCTTGCATTGAAATAAATGCAGTTTAATTTATTAGTCCGACCTTGTCCCTGCCTGCCCAACTCACATCTGTTCTCAACTGTACCAGTCTTAGGTTGATCTCTTTCCTCACTCTCCCTCCTGGGTCCCACCCGCCCTACCTTATTAGTTTAAATCCTCCCTAGCAGCTCTAACAAATCTCCCTGCCGGTATATTAGTCCCTATTAAGGGGGCACCTGGATTTGAACCGGGGAACCTCTTGAGTTGCAGTCAAATGCTCTACCACTGAGCTATACCCTTCTTCTTTAATGCAATGGTTCTGAAACATTTTTTAATTAAGGGATACCTTTTCAAATAGATTAGTAATAATGGTGAACACTACACCCCATGTCTAAATTATAACAACCAACATGCATCTAAAATGACATTTCATAACGATTTTAGGAAAATATGCATTTAGTTGTAGGTGGCAGTGGCTGCTTCCTACTTTGAAGTTTGGCTGTCCTTGATGTAATGTTTTATGATGCCACTTATAAATCATTTTAAATACAGAGAAAGCCAAGTAGGGAAAAGTTGATGAAATCATAGAATGTTGACCACAGTTACACCTGTAACAACCTCATGTAATTAAAGTAGAAGTTTATTTACTGAGCCTGGTAGAGCAATGACCCTGTGAAGTATAACAAGATTGGATGAAGGATGCTCTCGGACCAGTTTGACAACTTAATGCAGATAGAGTTACGAGGAATCATAGTGAGAGGCTTGGGACACATTTAACATCTGCTATTTGATTCTGTGAGGGGCTTTTAGCCAAAGTGTGCAACATCCTGAGTGACTATGTGGTAGCAAGGTAGAATTCTAACTACTGAAAATGGAACCCTGGCAGGATTGTTACCCTACTCACGGAGAACTTTCAGATTATTGCTCAGATTCCTTGAAGAATTTCAATAGGCATTCAGTGAGTTGTAAGTGCCAATTAAGAGTCACTATTTTAGTGCATTCACTGTGAATGCACTTCAGGAATTCTAGGTGACATTTGAAGCAGGATAAGATTTTTTTAACAGCTTGGGTGTTATGTTTTTGAAATACAATTAGCCATGTACATATCGACATTTAACAGAATATTACATTGCAACAACCCACTTAAAGATATTGCTGCTTCAACAGACTGAATGCTCCTTAACAAATTGACTTATTCAATTAGTTTTATAAATCAAGGACCACAAATCTGTCAAGCGTTCTGCAGGGGTTGGTGCAGGAGGAGGAAGAGTCATTCATCGGATCCCCCAAGATACAGTTCATGACCTCCTTCCACCAGCTCAGATACTGCACTGTCATATGTGGGGCACACATCACAGGGAGCATAAGAAGGTGTTGAAGACAGTGTGGAGACCCTGCGGGTGGATGGTGAGCCCTGCTCAGCTGGAAAAAGGCCAGAGTATCGAGAGGAAGGAAAGTATCCCTACAATGGAGCTGACAACAGGGGGCTGGATACCATGGCAATCTGACTGAGAGGGATAGAAACATGGAAAATAGGAGCAGGCCCTTCAAGCCTATTCTACCATTCAATATTATCATGGCTGATCATTCAACTCTGTGCCCTGTTCCTGCTTTCTCTCCACACCCTTTAATCCTAGGAACTGTACATAGCTTCTCCTTTAAAACATTTGGCTTTAACTGCTGTATGGACTAAGCCAGATTACTCAAAACATTCTTAAGCAGGCAGCCCCAGACCATAACTTTGCAAATTGTTTGGGTAAGTGTACAGTGAAAATTACCTGGAGTGAGATAGCTAGGTTGACCAGTAGATTTTATAACAGACAAAAATTTATTCACAAAATTACACAATGAAACACAAAGAACCGAATAAAGAATCCCTACAGAACTCAGCCTATCCCACTAGACTTAATTATGCTGTTTCGAATATACACAGCAGTCCCAATGAGCAAACTCCCCTTAAAACCCAGTATAAATGGAACACATGCTTACAGGTTGAAGTTGGAGGGCAGAAAACAGAGAGAGTTTCCACACAGCTCCCTGTTGAATTTCTTAAACTAAAACTGCTCAGCTCATCTAGAGAACTGACCACTCCCCTTTCATTGTACAGGTCACTTCTAAAGCATGACCACTTTGGCCTGAAGTCTCATCTGTTGATATATATCTTAAAATCCTTTTCATCTCTGTACCAAACCTGACTGATCGGACCCCAGCCTGGTTTATTGCCCCTCTGAAAAGTATCAAGGAGAGAGTCTCTTTGAGCCAAGGAACAGCTTTTAGGAAAATAAGGACTAGCTTTGTGACACGTTCCCCCCTTTAAAAAATGAACCACCAATACTAAAAGGTGGCTTCATTTTTAACCCTTCAAAACCTCGTTAGAACATAGAACATAGAACAATACAGCGCAGAACAGGCCCTCGGCCCTCAATGTTGCACCGACCTGTGAACTATTCTTAGCTCGTCCCCCTAAGCTATCCCATCATCATCCATGTGCTTCTCCAAGGATTGTTTATATCTCCCTAAATGTGGCTGAGTTAACTACATTGGCAGGTAGGACATTCCACGCCCTTACCACTCTCTGAGTAAAGAACCTGCCTCTGACATCTGTCTTAAGTCTATCACCCCTCAATTTGTAGATATGTCCCTCGTACAAGCTGACATCATCATCCTAGAAAAAAGAGTTTCACTGTCTACCCTATCTAATTCTCTGATCATCTTGTATGTCTCTATTAAATCCCCTCTTAGCCTTCTTCTTTCCTATGAGAACAGACCTAAGTCTCTCAGCTGTTCCTCATAAGACCTCCCCTCTCAACCAGGCAACATCCTTGCAAATCTCCTCTGCACCTTTTCCAATGCTTCCACGTCCTTCTCGAAATATAGTGACCAGACCTGTACACAATATTCCAAGTGGGGACGCAATAGCATTTTGTATAGTTGCAGCATGATATTGTGGCTCCAGAACTCCAATAAATATATGTACATCCTGTCTCTCAGGATTCCCTCCAACAACTTGCCCAACCACTGACGTCAGGCTCACTGGTCTATAGTTCCCTGGCTTGTCCTAATGGCTCTTCTTAAACAGTGGCACCGCATTAGCCAACCTCCAGTCTTCCGGAACCTCACCTGTGACTATTGATGATATAAATATCTCCAGCTTCCCACAGATTTCTAAGTTACACCTGATCTGGTCATGGGATTTATCTCCCTTTATGCGTTAAGACACTCAGCACTTCCTCCTCTGTAATATGGACATTTTTCAAGGTGTCACCATCTATTTCCGTACATTCTATATCTTCCATATCCTTTTTCACAGTAAATATTGATGCAAAATACTGGTTTAGCATCCCCTCCATTTCCAGTGGCTCGACACAAAGGCTGCCTTGTTGACCTTTAAGGGGCACTATTCTCTCCCTAGTTATCCTTTTTCCTTAACATATTTGTAAAAACCCTTTGGATTCTCCATAATTCTATTTGACAAAGCTACCTCATGTCCATTTTGCCCTCCTGATTTCCCTCTTAAGTATACTCTGACTGCCTTTATACTGTTCTAAGGATTCACTTGATCTATCCTGTCTATACCTGATATATGCTTCCTTCTTTTTCGTAACCAAACACTCAATTTCTTTAGTCATCCAGTATTTGCTATACCCACCAGCCTTTCCTTTCACCCTGACAGGAATATACTTTCTCTGGATTCTTGTTATCTCATTTCTGAAGGCTTCCCATTTTCCTTTACCTGTGAACATCTGCCCCCAATCAGCTTTTGAAATTCTTGCCAAATACCATCAAAATTGGCCTTTCTCCAATTTAGAACTTCAATTTTTAGATCTGGTCTATTCTTTTCCATCACTATTTTAAATCTAATAGAATTATAGTTACTGGCCACAACGTGCTGTCCCACTGACACTTCAGTCACCTGCCCTGCCTTATTGCCCAAGAGCAGGTCAAGTTTTGCATCTTCTCTCGTAGGTACATCTACATATTGAATCTGAAAAATTTCTTGAACACACTTAACAAATTCCTCTCCATCTAAACCCTTAACACTATGGCAGTCCTAGTCTATGTTTGGAAAGTCAAAGTTAAAATCCTCTGACCTATAACCATCCTAATATTCTTACAGATAACTGAGATCTTCTTGCAAGTTTGTTTCTCAATTTCCCTCTGACTATTGGGGGGTCTATAATATAACCCCAATAAGGTGATCATCCCTCTCTTATTTCTCAGGTCCACCCAAATAACTTCCCTGGATGTTTTTCCAGGAATATCCTCCCTCAGCACAGCTGTAATGCTATCCCTTATCAAAAATGCCACCCCACCTCCTCTTTTGCCTCCCTTTCTATCCTCCCTGTAGTATTTGTATCCTGGAACATTAAGCTGTCAGTCCTGCCCATCCCTGAGCCATGTTTCTGAAATTGCTATGATATCCCAGGCTTCGTGCATGGGAAATCATGTCTCACAAACTTGATTGAGTTTTTTGAAGAAGGGAAAAAGAGGATTGATGAGAGCAGAGCTGTAGATGTGATATATATGGACTTCAGTAAGGCGTTCAACAACGTTCCCCATGGGACACTGGTCAGCAAGGTTAGATCTCATGGAATACAGGGAGAACTAGCCATTTGGATACAGAACTGGCTCAAAGGTAGAAGACAGAGGGTGGTGGTGGGGAGTTGCTTTTCAGACTGGAGGCCTGTGACCAGGGGATTGCCACAAGGATCGGTGCTGTATCCACTACTTTTTGACATTTATATGACTGATTTGGATGCGAGCATAAGACGTATGGTTAGTAAGTTTGCAGAAGACACCAAAATTGGAGGTGGAGTGGATAGGGAAGAAGGTTACCTCAGATTACAACAGGGTCTTGATCAGATGGGCCAATGGGCTGAAAAGTGGCAGATGGAGTTTAATTCAGATAAATGCGAGGTCCTGCATTTTGGGAAAGCAAATCTTAGCAGGACTTATACACTTAATGGTAAGGTCCTAGGGAGGGTTGCTGAACAAAGAGACCTTGGGATAGAGGTTCATAGCTCCTTGAAAGTGGAGTCGCAGGTAGATAGGATAGTGATAGGATAGTTTGGTATGCTTTCCGTTATTGGTCAGAGTATTGAGTACAGGAGTTGGGAGTTGGGAGGTCATGTTGTGGCCGTACAGGACATTGGTTAGGCTACTGTTGGAATATTGCATGCAATTCTGGGCTCCTTCCTATCAGAAAGATGTTGTGAAACTTGAAAGGGTTCAGAAAAGATTTACAAGGATGTTGCCAGGGTTGGAGGATGAAGGAGAGGCTGTACAGGCTGGGGCTATTTTCCCTGGAGCGTTGGAGGCTGAGGGGTGACCTTATAGAAGTTTACAAAATTATGAGGGGCATGGATAGGATAAATAGACAAAGTCTTTTCCCTGGGACTGGGGAGCCCAGAATGGTGGGCGGCACGGTGGCACAGTGGTTAGCACTGCTGCCTCACAGCGCCAGAGACCCAGGTTAAATTCCCGCCAAAGGGCAGGACTGGCAGCTTAATGTTCCAGGGTACAAATACTACAGGGAGGATAGAAAGGGAGGCAAAAGAGGAGGTGGGGTGGCGTTTTTGATAAGGGATAGCATTACAGCTGTGCTGAGGGAGGATATTCCCGGAAATACATCCAGGGAAGTTATTTGGGTGGAACTGAGAAATAAGAGAGGGATGATCATCTTATTGGGGTTATATTATACACCCCCCAATAGTCAGAGGGAAATTGAGACTGTGTGGAGTTTGCACATTCTCCCCGTGTCTGCGTGGGTTTCCTCCGGGTGCTCCGGTTTCCTCCCACAATCCAAAAATGTACAGGTTAAGTGAATTAGCCATACTAAATTGCCCGTAGTGTTAGGTGAAAGGGTAAATGTAGGAGTATGGGTCTGGGTGGTATATGCTTTGGCGGGTCGGTGTGGACTTGTTGGGCCGAAGGGCCTGTTTCCACACTGTAAAGTAATCTAATCTAATCTAATAGAACTAGAGGGCATAGGTTTAGGGTGAGAGGGGAAAGATATAAAAGAGACCTCAGGGCAACTCTTTCACACAGAGGGTGGTACATGTATGGAATGAGCTGCCAGAGGACATGTTGGAGGCTGGTACAATTGCAATATTTAAAAGGTATTTGGATGGATATATGAATAGGAAGGGTTTGGAGGGATATGGGCTGGGTGCTGGCAGGTGGGACTAGATTGGGTTGGGATATCGGGTTGGTATGGACGGTTTGGACCGAAGGGCCTGTTTCCATGCTGTATATCTCTATGACTCTGACTCTATAACACAATCCCTCTACCAACGAAACCTAATACACCGTATGCCTTCTTAATAGCACTATCCCCCTGGGTGGCAACTTTCAGGGATCTATGTATATGGACTCCAAGATCCTTCTGCACATCCACACCACCAAGAATCTTTCCATTGACCCAGTACTCTGCCTTCCTGTTATTCTTCCCAAAGTGCATCACCTCACATTTAGCTGCAGTGAACTCCATTTGCCACCTCGCAGCCCAATTCTGCAGTTTCTCCAAATCCCCCTGCAACCTGTAACATTCTTCCAAACTGTCCACTACTCCACCAACTTTAGTGTCATCTGCAAATTTATTAATCCATCCACCAATGCCTGCGTCTAAGTCATTTATAAAAATGACAAACAGCAGTGGTCCCAAAACAGATCCTTGTGGTACACCTCTAGTAACTGGATTCCAGGCTGAATATTTTCCATCAACACCACTTGCTGCCTTCTTTCAGAAAGCCAGTTTCTAATCCAAACTGCTAAATTCCCGTCAATCCCATGCCTCTGCATTTTCTCCAACAGCCTACCACATGTAACTTTATCAAAGGCTTTACTGAAGTCCATGTATACCACGTCAACTGCCCTTCCCTCATCTACATGTTTGGTCACCTTCTCAAAAAACTCAATGAGGTTTGTGAGACATGACCTGCCCTTGACAAAACCATATTGACTTTCTGAAATCAAATTATTACTTGCTAGATGATTATAAATCTTATCTCTTATAATCCTTTCCAAACCCTTTCCTACAACAGAAATAAGGCTCACTGGTCTATAATTACCTGGGTCATCTCTACTGTCCTTCTTGAACTAAGGCACAACATGTGCAACCCTCCAGTTCTCTGGTATTAAACCTGTGGACAATGATGACTCAAATATCAAAGACAAAGGCTCTGCTATCTCCTCCCTAGCTTCCCAGAGAATCCTTGGATAAATCCAATCCAGCCCAGGGGATTTGTCTACTTTCACTCCTTCTAGAATTGATAACACCTGTTCGTAACTAGCCTCGATCTTTTCTAGTCTAATATCTTGTATCTCATTCTTCTCCACAATATTCTCCATTTTCTGAGTGAAAACCAATGAGAAATGTTCATTTAATACCTCTCTGGTCTCCACAGGGACCACACTTAACTTTTCACTTCTGTCTTTGACTGGCCCTATTCCTACCCTAATCATCCTTTTATTTCTCACATACCTATAGAAAGCTTTAGGGTTCTCCTTTATTCTATTTGTTAAAGAATGCTCGTGTCCTCTCTTTGCTCTTCTTAACTCTCTCTTTAAATCCTTCCTCGCTGATCTGTAACTCTATCGCCTCATCTGTACCATCTTGTCTCATCAACACAAAAGCCTCCTTAACAAGAGATGCAATTTCTGTAGTAAACCACGGTTCCCCTACCCTATCACTTCCTCCCTGCCTGACAGAGACATACCTATCAAGGAAACACAATATCTGTTCCTTAAACCAGTTCCACATTTCCATTGTCTGCATCCCCTGCATTTTGCTACCCCATTCTATGCATCCTAATTCTTGCCAAATCGCATTATAATTGCCCTTGCCCCATCAATAACTCTTGACCTGTGGCATGTACCTATCCCTTTCCATCGCTAAACTAAACATAACTGAATTATGGTCACTCTCTCCAAAGTGCTCACCTACAACTAAATCAAACACCTGGCCTGGTTCATTACCAAGCACCAGATCCAGTGTGGCCTCCTCTTTTGTTGACCATTCGACATACTGTGTCAGGAAATCCTCCTATGCACATTGGACAAAAACTGATCCATCCGATGTACTCAGGTTATAGCATTTCCAATCAATGTTGGGGAAGCTAAAGTGCCCATAATGACCACCCTGTTCCTTTCACTCCTTCCCAGAATCATTTTGCTAATCCTCTCTTCCACCTCCCTGCAACTCTGCGGAGGCCTATAAAAATCTCTGAGCAGTGTGACCTCTCCTCTCCTATTTCTAACCTCAGCCCACACTACCTCAGTAGACAAGTCCTCATCAAAAATTCTCTCAGCCACCGTTATATTATCCTTGACTAACAAGGCCGCGCCTCCCCCGCTTTTACCGCCTTGCCTGTTCTTAATGAAAGATCTAAACCCTGGAACCTGCAACATCCATTCCTCACCCTGCTCTATCCATGTCTCCGAAATGGCCACAACATTGAAGTCCCAGGTACCTATCCATGCTACAACTTACCTTATTTCGGATACTTCTGGCATTGGAGTAAACACAATTCAAGCCAGTTTGCTGTCTGCCAGCACATTCCTGTGACCCTGAAATCCTGTCCTTGTCCTCCCTACTTTCATCCTCTTGTGCACTGCAACTGCACCTCTGCTTCCCATCCCCCTGCTGAACCAGTTTAAACCCACCTGAATAGCACCAGCAAATTTCCCACCCAGGATATTAGTACTCCTCTGGTTCAAGTGAAGACCGTCCTGTTTGTACAGATCCAACCTTCCCCAGAATGAGCCTCAATTATCCAAGTATCTGAAATCCTCCCTCCTGCACCATCCTTACAGCCACATGTTCAGCTGATATCTCTCCCCATTCCTTGCCTCGCTATCACATGGCACAGGTAACAATCCAGAGATAAAAACTCTGTTTGTTCTAGCTCTCAGCTTCTACCCTAGCTCCCTGAAATCCTGCCTTACATCCCTAGCCCTCTTTCTACCTATGTTGTTGGTACCTACATGGACAACGACTTGAGGCTGGTCACCCTCTCCCTTCAGGACCCCAAAGAAATGATCGGGGACATCACAGACCCTGGCACCTAGGAGGCAACGCAACAACCGTGAGTCTCGTTTGTTCGCAACAAACCTTCTATCTGAGCCTCTAACTATTGAGTCCCCAATGACTAACACTCTCCTCCTTTCCTCCTTCCCTTCTTTGCAACAGGGACAGGCTTTGTGCCAGAGATCTGGGCCCCACTGCATACCCCTGGTAAGTCGTCCCCCTCAACAGTATCCAAAATGGTATACATGTTTTTCAGGGGAACGACCACAGGGGATCCCTCCACTGACTGTTTTTTCCCCTTTCGAACAGTCACTGAGCTTTCTTCTTGCCTCGGAGTAATTACTTCCCTGTAACTCCTATCTCCAGGCCTCTGCCTCCCGAATGATTCGAAATTCATCCAGCTCCCCCTCCAGTTCCCTAACACGGTCTTAGAGGAGTGAGAGTTGGGTGCACTTCCTGCAGATGTACTTGGATGGGACACCAATGATGTCCCTCACCTCAAACATCATGAAGGAGGAACATACCTCTCCCTGCATTGCCATCTCTGCTAGTCCCTAGTCACAAAGTAAAAAAGAAGAGACGTTTACCTGCCGTGTCCCTGGTCTTTAAGGTTAGAGGAAGGTGGGAGGCCCTAGAATAGTAGGGTCTCAGGTTTAGAAAACACAGACTTATATAGCTGGGCAAAAATAGATAAATAGTCCCTACTTTCCCAGAAACCTCTGCTCTCTGATTTCAAATATATAAGCTCAAACCAGTGACTCACTGCTCCCGGTGGGCCCCTGGTTGGAGCTCCTGCCCTTTGAGCTGCTGCTGTTGCTGAAAAACAGAAAAGGTGAAGTCCTGCATTCGAGGTATGCACTATACTAACCAAACATGCAAACATGCACAACCACATGCAAATTCACCCACCAACGACCACCTTTGTATCTCATTCGAGTCTCGATAATGCATGGGCAATCATGTTTTCGCGCCCTGCCACATGTACAATTGTCAAATTGAATGCTGCAACAACAAGCTCCATCTAAACTGTCTGGCACTTTTATCCTTAATTTTTTCCACAAATGTCAATGGGTTATGATCAGCGTATACGATAGTCTCAAATGCATTGCTGGTAATATAAACACTGAAATGTTGTAATACCAGCACCAAGCTTAAAGTCTCTTTCTCCACCATTGAATATTTCTGCTAATGAACGTTCAACTTTCTGGAAAAATTCCCGATGGGTCTTTCTATTCCCTCGTCCTCGTCCTGCAGGAGCACCGCACCGACACCCACATCACTGCCATTGATTGTCACCTTCAAAAGCTTTGTGTAATCCAGTGTGGCTAATACTGGGGCAGTGCTTAATACTGTTTTTAGGCTGTCAAATGCCTTTTGATAGTCCACTGTCCACTGAAACTTCTTGCCCTGTTTTAACAATTCGGTGAGTGGAGCAGCCATACTGCTAAAGTTTGGCACAAACTTTCGGTAAAATCCACTCAACCCCAGGAACCATGTACAGGTAGACGATCCTTTGTCCGAAATCGTCAGTACCAGCTGTTTTTCAGAATTCGGAATTATTCAAATTTCAGAATAAGTAATGGTGTGATGGTGAAATTTTTAAAAAGTCTTACCAGAGGAGCAGACTTTCTAAGTAAATACAGGCCTTGAGAGAGAATCCAGGCCTGCTGGTGCTGGGCCACACCTCCCCGTATCGCATCTGAGTGACGTGCATCAAGTAGGTGTGGACTTGGGTTCACTGTTAACATGCCAATAACCTTGTTAACGAGAAAAATACTTCACAAAAAAATCTTCGGATTTCGGAGCTTTTCAGATTTTGGAACTTCGGATAAAGGATCGCCTACCTGTACTGCTTTTTTAGTTGACGGTGTGGGAAATTTCCCAATTAATTTAATTTTCGCATCTCCTGGGGCCTTTTATCTTTGTTCAATAACATGGCCCAGAAAAGTGCCTTGGGCTTTGGCAAATTCACTCTTAGCTAGGTTTACCACCAAACCTGCCCTCCGAAGTCAATTGAGCATGTCTAATAAATGCTGTAATTTTCCTTCCATGAGTGACTAAAAATCACCAGGTCATCAATATACACCACACAGTTGGGTAATTTGGCAATGACCTTATTAGTCACTCTCTGAAATGTGGCTGGAGCCTCTGAGTAAATCCAACTTAGAAATGTCAGTTGCTTGTCCCACTTTTTTTGACACAGTCCTCCAAACGTGCAATTGGATATGCATCAGTTTTTGTAACGTCATTGACTTTGCGATAGTCCACACATAACCGTTGGGTATCATCTGACTTTGGCACCATGACTATTGGGGGCCTCCAGTCACTGTAACTCACTTTGATTATGCCATCTTGGAGCATGCGCTCTATCTCCTTCTGAACCTGTGCCAACTTTAGAGGGTTATGCCTATAAAGATGTTGCTTAATCAAAACAGCATCTTTTATCTCTACATCAGGCACAATTAAGTTAGTACTTCCCAGTTGATTTCCACATATCTCCCCATGTGATAGTAATAACTCTTTCAGGTTATTTCGATTTTCTTGTGGAAGGTAACTCAATAACTTATCCCAATTTTTGACAGCTTCCTCATTGTCCAATTTGATTTGAGAAATGTCCAATTCAAAATCCTTCTGTGCTGTAATCATTAACACCTTCTCCTCTTGCTTTCCTTCCCTATCAAAATACCTTTTGAGCACATTCACATGACACACTCTGAGATTTCTTCCTGTCTGGAGTCCTTATCAAGTAGTTCACCTCACTCAATTTCCTCTCGATTTGATAAGGTCCACTAAACCTTACTTTTAAAGGCTCACCTGTTACTGAAAGTAACACCAATACCTTATCCCCCATTGCAAAATTAGGAATTTGTGATTTCTTATCTGCCTCCTGTTTCATTGTATGCTGTGGTACTTTTAAATGCTGTCTAGCCAACTCTCCAGCTCTGTTTAATCGTTCTCTAAAATTTGACACGTAGTACAAATGGGTGGTCTATGAATTCTGAATTGTTAATTTCTCCTTAATCAATTTTAATGATCCTCTTACTTCATGCCCAAAAATTAATTCAAATGGACTGAATTCATTCGGTGCATTTCCAATCGCAAGAAGTACAAACAGATCTCCCTAATAGCAATCATCTGGATAATCCTGACCAGAAGCCTTTAACATGGCATTTAGTGTTTGATGCCATCTCTCTCGCACTCCCTGTGATTCAGGATGGTTCACAGTAGATTTGAATTGCTGTATGCCCAAGTTATCCATAACCTCCTTGAATAGTTTGGATGGGAAGCTTAGTCCTTGATCTGACTGGATTCTGTTGGTAGTCCGTATCTAGCAAAACAATTTAAGTAATTCTTTTACAACCCTTTTAGCTGTGATGTTGCATAATGGGATTGCCTCTGGAAATCTAGTCAACACATCCATTATTGTTAATAAGTACTTATTCTCACTTTTTGTTTGAAGTAGGGGACCTACGCAATCAATCACAACTCTTGTGAAAAGTTCCTCAAATGCTGGAATAGGTATTAAAGGTGCAAGTTTTATTACTGCCTGTGGTTTTCCAATTAGCTGACATATGCGACACGTCTGGCAAAATTCAACTACATCTTTGTGTAGTCCTTTGTATAAAAATGTCATTGTATTTTAGCCTATGTTTTCCTCGCCCCAACTGACCTCCAAGTGGTAGCTCATGTGCCATTCGCAGCACCGCCTTCCTATACCGTACTTGCAAAATAATTTGATGAATTTCTGCCCATTTCTCATCTGCTTGAATGTGTGATGGTTTCCATTTCCTCCTTAAGACATCATTTGTTTAGTTAAAAACACGCAGGAATGTATTCACTTTCTTTCTCTGTAAATGCCTTTTGATATAACTGTTTTAATGCCTCATCTTTCTGTTGTAATTCAATCAGCTGAGGAAAGCTAAAGATGCTCAGATGTTTACCTATTTGTTCCTTCCCTGTTCCACTTATCTGATCAAAAAGGTTTCTGATAAAGCTATGTCAGCTTCCTTATCTGTGCCTTTTGATCTCTCCTGCTTCAACCTGTGCCTCTGTATTCTTGTGATCACACAACCTGGGAAAATTCCTAGATAAACCTGAGGGGCACAAGTATCCTTGGGGGGAGGTTTGCTAGTGCTCTTGGGGGGGGGGTTTAAACTAACTCTGCAGGGGCATGGGAACGTAAACTGTGGCTTTAGGGTGCAGGACCTGGAGTGTAGGGAGGTTAGGAACATGGCATCAATCTCAAAGGAGGGTGCCTGTAAACAGGAAAGTGGCTTAAAGTGTGAATACTTCAATGCAAGAAGTATACAAAATAAGGTAGGTGAACTTGCAGCGTGGGTTGGTACCTGGGATTTCTATGTTGTAGCTATTACAGAGACAGGAACAGGAACAGGAAAGGATTGCGAGGATGATTCAGGAGAAGACTGAAAGTAATAGGGTGATTGATATGGGGGCTTTAACTTTCCTGATATTGACTGGGAAAGCTATAGCTCAAGTTCGTTAGATGGGTCGGTGTTTGTCCAATGTGTGCAGGAGGGTTTCCTGACACAATATGTAAACAGGCCAACAAGAGGTGAGGCCATACTGGATTTGGTTCTGGGTAACAAACCAGGCCATGTGTTAGAAATGGAGATAGGTGAGCACTTTGGGGACAGTGACCACAATTTGGTGACTTTTACTCTAGTGATGGAGAGGGATAAGTGTGCATTGCAGGGCAAGAGTTATAGCTGGGGGCAGGGAAATTATGATGCGGTGAGGCACGACTTAGGATGCGTGCCTTGGAAAAGTAGGCTTCAAGGCAAGGGCGCAATTGATAAGTGGAGCTCGTTCAAGGAGCAACTATTGAGTGTCCTTGATAAGTATATACCTGTCAGGCAGGAAGGAAAGGATCATGTGAGGGAGCCGTGGTTTAATAAGGAATTGGAATCGCTTGTTAAAGGGAAGAGGGGGGCCTATGTAAAGATGAGGTGTGAAGGTTCAATTGGGGTGATTGAGAGTTATAAGGTAGCCAGGAAGGGTCTGAAGAGAGAGCTAAGAGCAGCAAGGAGGGTACATGAAAAGTCCTTAGTTGGTAGGATTAGGGAAAACCCAAAGGCTTTCTATAGGTTTGTCAGGAATGAAAGAATGACTAGGGTAGGAATAGGTCCAGTCAAGGATAGTAGTGGAAAGTTGCGTGTGGAGGCTGAAGAGATTGTGGAGACACTGAATGAATACTTTTCGTCAGTATTCACTCAGGAACAGGACATTGTTGCTGATGTGAATACTGAGTCATAATTAATTCGAATGGATGGCTTTGAGGTATGTAGGGAAGAGGTTGGAAATTCTGGAAAGGGTGAAAATAGATAAGTCCCCTGGGCCTGATGGTATTTATCCCAGGATTCTCTGGGAAGCAAGGGAGGAGATTTCAGAGCCATTGGCCTTGATTTTTATGTCCTTGTTGTCTACAGGAATAATACCAGAAGACTGGAGGATAGCAAATGTGGTTCCCTTGTTCAAGTGGGGGAATAGGGATAACCCTAGTAACTATAGGCCGGTGAGCCTCACTTCTGTTGTGGGCAAAGTCTTAGAGAGAATTGTAAGGGATAGGATTTATGAACATCTGGATAGGAATAATATGATCAAGGATAGTCAGCATGGTTTTTTGAAGGGCAGATCGTGCCTCACAAACCTTATTGAATTCTTTGAGAAGGTGACTAAGGAGGTGGACGAGGGTAAAGCGGTAGATGTAGTGTATATGGATTTTAGTAAGGCGTTTGATAAGGTTCCCCATGGTAGGCTACTGCAAAAAATACGGAGGTATGGCATTGAGGGTGAGTTGGAGGTTTGGATTAGGAATTGGCTGGCTGGAAGAATACAGAGGGCAGTAGTTGATGGTAAAGGTTCATCTTGGAGTGCAGTTACTAGCTGTGTTCCGCAAGGATCTGTTTTGGGACCATTGCTGTTTGTCATTTTTATAAATGACCTGGAGGAGGGGCTAGAAGGTTGGGTGAGTAAGTTTGCAGATGATACGAAAGTCGGTGGAGTTGTTGACAGTGAGGAAGAATGTGTCAGGTTACAGCGGGATATAGATAAGCTGCAGAGCTGGGCAGAAAGGTGGCAAGTGGAGTTCAATGTGGGTAAGTGTGAGGTGATTCACTTTGGTATGAGTAACAAAAAGATGGGGTACTGAGCTAATGGTCAGATACTTAGATCTCTGAAAGTTGCCACCCAGGTAAATAGTGCTGTGAAAAAGGCATATGGCGTACTGGCTTTTATTGGTAGAGGAATTGAGTTCCAGAGTCCTGAGGTCATGTTGCAGTTGTATAAGACTCTGGTGCGGCCGCATCTGGAGTATTGCGTACAGTTTTGGTCGCCATACTATAGGAAGGATATGGAGGCACTGGAACGTGCAGAAGAAGTTTACCAGGATGTTGCCTGGTATGGTAGGAAGATCGTATGAGGAAAGGCTGAGGCACTTGGGGCTGTTTGCATTGGAGAAAAGAAGGTTTAGGGGTGACTTGATAGATGTGTACAAGATGATTAGGGGTTTAGATAGGGTTGACCATGAGAACGTTTTTCCACGTATGGAGTCAGCTATTACGAGGGGGCATAGCTTTAAATTAAGGGGTGGTAGGTATAGGACAGATGTTAGGGGTAGATTCTTTACTCAGCGAGTCGTGAGTTCATGGAATGCCCTGCCAGTAGCAGTGGTGGACTCTCCCTCTTTATGGGCATTTAAACGGGCATTGGATAGGCATATGGAGGATAGTGGGCTAGTGTAGGTTAGGTGGGCTTGGATTGGCGCAACATTGAGGGCCAAAGGGCCTGTACTGCGCTGTATTTTTCTATGTTCTATGTAAACATCCTTCATTTCTTCAGTTGCCTGCATCCCCACTGGCTTTTCAACTAGAGTAGGCAGCACACCTACCGGTGATTCAGCTATATCATTTGCAAGGAGTCTTGGAGCTGAGAGATTGTCCAGTACTCCTACCACAAATTCTCCACTCTTCTCTGGACTCTCTAGCCTCACTTTACATAATTGAGCACTTCTTGTCTCACCATGAATTCCTGTTACCAGTACCTTTTCTGGCAATAGTCCCTCAGGAGTACATATCTCCTCGCCCTTCAGCATTACAGACTGAGAAGATCCTGTGTCCCTTAATATTGCAACTTTCTCACCTATTGCTTCTGGCTTATGTGAATAAACCAGAAGCATGTATGAATACCCTTGCATGAATATTTTTTAAGCAGATCTGGCACTTCCTCCTTAATTAATCTCTGATCATCTTGTACACTTTGAGTCAGTTGTCTAATTTCCCTTGTGCTTTTTGTTACTTGTCCAACAAAACCTCCAGGCATGTCTGGTTTTCCTACATCAGGCTTTTTCCTAGTCCACCAACACTGATTTCATGTGACCTACATTTTACAAGGAAAACACCGGAGCTTTTCAACTTGTTTGTCCCCCTCAAGGGTTTCCTTTTTACCCTTTGGTAAATTGTCCTTATGACCTTCACTGAGATCTACCTTTCCCTTTTCATGTGACGATTTCTCTTCGCACCAATTTCTATCCCTCATGGACTTGATTCTGGAAGCCAAACTGTGTTTTACAGACCAGCTCCTAATCATCAGCCACTTCAGCTGCTAACTTTGCTGTTTTAAATATCTGCTCTTCCACATGAGTTCACACTACTTCAGGCAGTGAATTTTTGAATTGCCTGTTAAGGTTACGTTCAGCCTTTATCTCCAGTCTTTTAAGCTGACTTTCCTTTTTCAGAGTCAGTTTTTGAAGTTCAAAAGCTCTCTTTTTCTTTCTCTGCTCTCTCTTTTCCCCATCTCTTCTGCTTTCAATCATAACTCAAACTGTTTCATTTCTGCTGCCCTTTCCTTATCTCTCACCTCCAGCTCAAGCTGCTTCAATTGCAATTGAATTTTTGCCATCTCTATAGATTCTGATGGTTTCTCCAGCAAGCTTAAATGCTGAGCGACTGCTGTAATTACCTCTCCTTTCCTCACAGAAGCATGCAGGTCCAATTCCAGCTTCTCTGCTAATTCTTATAACAGCTCAGCAACATCAGCATCACCACTGCTAATACTGACCACTGCTAGAGCTGTGGCTGGAGGAAATGGAAACATCAAAGACCATTGCCTGTCAAAGACACCTAAGGTGATGTGGTGCAATGGTGGTGAGTGAGAGGTAGGATTGTTCACTAAGTGAAAGTTAGAGTCATAGAGTTATAGAGATGTACAGCACAGAAAAAGACCCTTCGATCCAACTCGTCCATGCCAACCAAATATCTTAACCTAATCTAGTCCCATTTTCCAGCACTTTGCCCATATCCCTCCAAACTCTTCCTATTCATATACCCATCCAGATGCCTTTTAAATGCCTCAGTTGTTACTGGTCTCCACCACTTCTGGCAGCTCATTCCATACATTCTATGTGAAAAGCTTGCCCCATAGGTCTCTTTTATACCTTTACCCTCTCACCCTAAATCTATGCCCTCTAGCTCTGGACTCCCTCAACCCAGGAAAAAGACATTGTCTATTCACCCTATCCATACCTCTCCTGATTTTATAAACCTTTTTAAGGTCAACCCACAGCATCCGACATTCTAGAGAAAACAGCCCCAGTCTATTCAGCCTCACCCTATAGCACAAATCCGCCAACCCTGGCAACATTCTTGTGAATCTTTTCTGAACCCTTTCAAGTTTCATAATGTCCTTCAGATAGGAAGGACACCAGAATTGCATGCAATATTTCAAAAGATGCCTAACAAACATCTGTACAGCCATAACACGATGTCCCGACTCCTGTACTCAATACTCTGACAAATAAAGGAAAGTATACCATATGCCACCTTCACTATCCTATCTACCTGTGACTCCACTTTCAAGGAGCTATGAACCTGTACTCCAAGGCCTCTTTGTTCAGCAACACTGTCTAGGACCATATCATTAAGTGTATACGTCCTGGTGTGATTTGCTTTTCAAAAGCACAGCATCTCACATTTATCTGAATTAAACTCCATCTGCCACTCTTCAGCCCATTGGCCCATCTGATCAAGATCCCATTTGTACTCTGAGGTAGCCTTCTTTACTGTCCACTACACCTCCAATTTTGGTGTCATCTGCAAACTTTCTAACTATACCTCTTATGTTCACATCCAAATCATTTATATAAATAACAAAAAGCAGTGGATCCAGCACATGTGACTCCAGACTGCCCTCTGGGCAATAAATGCTGACCTAATCAATGACACCTTCATCCCATTAATGAATGAGAAAAATTATTCTCACCAAAAAGTGACTTGGAGAAAACCTCAGAAAGTTAACTGCATGTAAACGAACTGGAATATATTTGCCTCTGTTGTCAGAATTGGAGTCTGATCATTTAGACAGAAATGAAGATTTGACATTTATCAAAAACTGCTCATTGGCATGACCAGATTTTGACAAATTCAGAAAGAATTAAGATTACATAATGGAATTTAGTAGATTGTACAGAGGAGTTATAGCATTCCTACACTGTGAGAACAAGTCCACACCAACTCACCAAAGAGCATCCTACCCTCTCATCCCTCTATTCCGCATAGCTAATCCACCTAACCTGCACAACTTTGGACTGTGGGAGGAAACTGGAGCACGCAGAGGAAACCTAGGCAGACACGCAAAAGTATAACTTGTCTGAGACTGGAATTAAACCCAGGTTCCTGGTGCTGTGAGGCAGCAGTGCTAACCACTGAGCCACAGTGATGGTGGAGGGAGGAAACTCCTTCTGGAAATTCCCATACTGTGCTGGCATTTAAGCACAACTTTGACTGTGCCAATGTGTTTAAATAGACTTTGTTTGGGAGTCAAATTTGCTGATAAACATCCACTGTTAGAATAAATGTCAAGAACACTGAAAAAAAATTACTTGGAAAGCATTTCTTTCCAACAGTTCTTCATGTTGCAAATGGGGAATTTGGCCATTTGAGAGAAAATAGAGGACACAATGTAATGAACTGGTCCAGCCAACAGCACATAGATCTTTTGCAAAGAGAAATGAGGATAGAAATGCTTTTCTCATTTTTGAAAATCAAAGAAAATTTGGGAGTTACTCTGAAAACATGCACCTCAGAAATTTGGATTGGTTAGAAGGGCAGATCAATGGCAGATGGAATTGAATCCTCATAAGTGTGAGGTGATGGGGTGAGGTGATGGTGATGAAGAACTAATAAGACAAAGATGTTCTCACTAAAAGGTAGGACGCAAAGATGTTCAGGGAACAGATAAATCTTGGGGTGCTTGTCCACAGATCCCTGAAGGTGGCAGGACAGTTTAAAAGGTTAGTTAAGAAGGCATACAGGACATGCGGCTTTATTAGTGGTGGCATAGATTCTAAGCAGAGGGAGGTTATGTTTAAGTTAGACCACAGATAATGTGTACAGTTCTGGTCACTGCACTACAAGAAGGAAGTGATTACACTGGAGGAAGTGCAGAAGAGATGCATCTGGATGTTGCCTGGGCTATAGCAATTTAGATGTGATGAGAGGCTGGATAAACTTGGATTGTTTTCTTTGTAGCAGAGAAGGCTGAGAGGGGACCTAATAGAGATATGTAAGATGAAGATGGGCATGCATAGAGTGGATTATTAAAACAGCTGCTCCCCTTAGGTGAAGGAGCATTACAAGGGAGCATTCTTTTGAGAATTAAAGGATATTGAAGAAATATATTTCATCCAGAAGATGGTGGGTTCTGGAATGCACTGCCTGGAGAGTTGCAAAGGCTGTTAGAAATATAGGGACAGGAGTAGGTCATTCAGACCCTTGAACCTATTCCACTGTTCATTGAGATCAGTTTGATCTGTGACTTAGGTCTGTGTACCTGCCTTTGTCCCATATCCCTTAATACTTTTGCTTCACAAAAAAAATCCATCTCATATTAAAATTAGCAACTGATCCTGCAAACATTACCTTTAATGATCTGCCTTAATTCTAGACTATGTCCCCTAGTTCTAGAGTCCTCAAATAGTGGAAATAGTTTATCTTTATCTATCCTGTACTTTCCTGTTAATATCTTAAAGATTTCGAGAAGAACACCCATTAATCTTCTAAATTGCATAATCTCGCCTCTGAACACAACCCCTGAAGTCCGGAATCATTCTAGTCAACCTAAATGTACTCCCTCCAAGTACAATGTATTCTTCTTAAGGTGTGGTGCCGAGATCTGCTCACAGTGCTCCAAGTGGGGTCGAACAGGATTTTGTAAAACTGAATAATAACATCTGCATCCTTGTCTTCCAGACATCTAGATATAAAGACCAATATTCCAATAGCTTTCTTTATTATCTTCACCTGTTTGTGACTTTTTACAGATCTATGCACCTCAACCCTCAAGTCTCATTGGACGTCCATTGAATTTAACTTCATACCATCTAGAAAGTATCTGGCTGTATCCTTTTTGCAGTCCTAAAATGGACAACCTAACACTTGCTTGCATTGAAATCAATCTGCCACAGTTTTACCCATTCAGTTAGTCTATCAAATGTGTTGTAATTTTATGCTATTATCTATATTCTTTACAATGCTGTGTAACTTTGTCATCAGCAAATTTGGATATTTGACTTTCTGAGTCTTTAATAAACAACGTGAATAACTGAGGTCCTTGAGGGACATCACTTGTCACATTCTGTCAGTTTGAGTACCATTATCCCTACTTTTTGTTGTCTGCCATTCAATCAATTTGCCAGCCATGTTAATAATTTGTCCTCATTTCCATGGGCTTCCATCTCAGTTAACAGTCTCTTATGCAGGATTTTACTAAATGCCTTCTGGAAGTCCAAATAAACAACATCCATAATCATCCAAAAATTGAAGTTGCTAGAAAAGGTCAGCAGCTTTGGCAGCATCTGTGAAGAGAAATTAGAGTTAACATTTCGGCTCCGATGAACCTCCTTCAGAATATTTCTGAGGAAGGTTCACCAGACCCGAAATGCTTTTGTTTCTGATTTACAATATCCACAGTTCTTTAGGTTTTTGTTTGTTTATAAACATTCCCCTGTCTACTACTTTAGTCACCTCTTCAAAAGGTTCAAGGGGATTTATCAGGCATGACCTTTGTGCCATGACCATAGTGGCTAAACCTGATTAACTGAAAGTTTTCAAGGTGTTCAGTTACCCATCCATGATTATAGACACCAACAATTTCCCCTTCACAGATGTTGGGCTAACTGGTCTGTGATCCCTATTTTTTTCTGTTTCGCCCTTCTTAAAAAGTGGAGTGACATGTGCAATTTCCAATCCAGAGGGATTGTATCAACATCTTGTATGGAGTTTACAAAATGTCCTCTACTTTCTTCAACACACTTGGTGGAAATTGTCAGGTCTGAGGGATTTGTCATTCCTTAATTCCATTAATTTCCTCATTACTGATGCTTTACTTACATTAATTTTATTCAGTTACAGTTCCAGCCCTAGTAATAATTTCCTTAGGGCTTCTGCAATCTATTCCCCTTTTCTACTGTAAATTCTGAGGCAAAGTCATTATTTAAGATGGCTGCCATTTTCCTGCAATTATTGACAGCATCCCCACTATCAGTGTCTAGTCGGCCAATATTGCTCCTGACCACTTACTTTCCCTTTATGTCACTATAAAATATTTTCTTATTAACTTTGATTGCCCTGGCAAATTTCCTTTCAGAATCCTTTTTAGTAGCTCTTATATGCTGCTTTGTTTTTGATTCAAGCTTTATTGTCACATGTACTCAAGTGTCCAGAAGTACAGGAGTATAGTGAAAAGTGTCCAATGTTACCACACATAATGCCAGCTTAGGTACAAAGGTCGTAGAAACCTAGAAACAAAACTTAGATACAAGTAGTAACATAGAGAAATAAACTTAAAGTATTGTTCTTAATATGGAACATTAAAAAAAAGTTAAAAAGTTAACATTACAGTGTGGCTCTTTACTGAGCTTTGTATCTTTCCCAGTCAGCAGGATCTATACAGTTCGATTGCATTCTTGTAAGCCATGTCTGTTAATGTTATACTGTTCCTTATCTCTTTAGTTGTTCTTGGCTGTTTTTACTTTCTCAGTGAAGTCGAACTTTTCCCTCTCAGAGGTGTAAACTGGTTCTGTATTATATCAAATGTTTTTTTTTAACCACCCTCCAATGTTCTTCAATGTTTTACCCATTCGCAGATATTTCCAGTTGACGGTGGACAGTCTCTTTCTCATCTCATTAATGTTAGCCTTACCTAAATCTAAAAGTCTAAGAGCTAATTCACGTCTTTTGCTTGAAAACATTACATTGAATTGAACCGTATTATGATCACTATTTGATAAATGCACAATTAGGTTACTAATTAAATGCACAATTAGGTTACTAATTAAATCCAGCTCAGTACTCATTACTAAACCTAACATTGCTTGTTCCCTTGTTGCATCCAGGACATATTGCTGTAGCCTCGCAATTTTTAAATAAGTACTTGGACGAGCGCTTGAAATGTCATGATATTTGAGGCTTTGTGCTCAGTGCGGGCAAGTGGAACGAATGTATGTTTAATATGCTTTAGGTAGTACAGACTCAAGGGGCTGAAAAGCCTCCTCTGTAATGTATGATTCTATACTTTTATGAAATATCCAGGGTGTGGTCAATCCAAATTTTAAGTGTGATTCAAAAATACCATTTGACCATCAACTATTTCAAAGATTGTAATAGAGTATGCAAAACTAAGCATGAAACAGAAGATTCAGAAGAGGGTAATATGGATCAAAGAGAATACATCATGTTGGTCACAAAACGTTTCAGGCCAGTGCTGAATGTGAAGGTGGCAGAATCCCAATTGTGCTGTATTTGACACTGGATGCACCGTGTAGAATAGACTGATTAAAATGCTATCCAGCATCTCTGAGTAATAAGGATCAGAAACAAAGTTAAGGAATTTGGTAGTTCCATCAGTAACCGACTAAAATTTTTTAAAACAGTAATATTTTCTTGGAAAATAGCTGGAATCAATCATTTTATTAGCACGGATGCAGTGTCCAGTGAAACACCTGCATAACAAAATGGAGTATTAATGTAAAAAGTGCGGATGAAACCAGATCATGAAAACAACAAAACTATTGCATTCAGAAAATGTGTAAAATTGTAATTTACATATATAGAAACTACTGTAAATTTTTAAAGGAACATAACTTCTCCACTAAAGAAATTGGAGAAACATCTTTTCTGCAGATACTCTATGGTCGCGTATCATAAAGGCCCAAAACAAAGGAAGATTGGTGGCAGCAAGGTACCTCAACAACCCTTGACCAGTAACATATACTGGTAGTAGTAGTAGTAATAGCAGTCAGAAACTCTCATAACATTTAAGCAGTGTTGAGATATTCACCTGTGTTGTTATAATCTCTAGGACAATGGGGCAAGAGCTGGAAAATGGAATTAGTGTAGTCAGATTTTTGCTTACTAGCACCAATATGATGGGCTGAATTGCCTCCTTCAGTGCTGTAAATGTCCATGAGTCTAAGATACCAACAGCAGCAAATAACACACTATCTACAAGGACTTGAATCTAGAGGAATCCATCGATGGCCTTGCCAATGCCTGTTTGGCACCTTGGTTCCATCGGAGCTTCTCTAGTTGGAAGATGCAATGGAAGTCTCCAACCAGCTCTCCAGCCCCTGACCAGACCACACCTTCCTTGACAAGATTTCACCTGATGTTTAGAGGACAGTGAATCACGTGATGGCAGAGCTATTTTAGAATCATCAAAGTCAAGAAATAAATACAGCAACAGCAGCAAAACTCTTGTGTGGATCACTTCCTTCACAGTTTTAGGCCAATGGATGATCTTGCCACCTTTTGAGGTCAATGCCACTGTACATAGACAACAACAGTGTCTTGAATGTGACTTCCTACAGATTGAAAGGAGTAGCCATGCAAAAAATCAGTTGCAGCACTGATTTTTTTTACAGCTATAGGCATGACTGCTACTATTTGGTAATGCAGAATTGAAAGATGGTCCAACGAGTAGCATAATTCCATGATGGTTTCCCTGATAAATCTGAAGAATCATGCACATAGCTTTTCAGATATTCATTCTAAGCCCACTCAAGCCAGTGCAGGTCAGAATCTAAATGATTCTCCTTGCTGTCCTTTCACTTTCATCACTGTCCTGAGGTAAAGCAGTCACAACTCACCCAATACGTGATATTGTTGAAAGGGCCCATTCACAATTCAGTTTCTAATATTAACAATACCTACTTTGGTCTGTTAGAATCACAAAGATCAATGAACATTATAATTAAACCCCCCAGAGATTTACTTTTCTTCCCCAAATCTGTGAGAATCTTGAGAATTGCTGGGGGTTATACATACACATTAAATAAAACAATGAGATTGCAATTTAGAATTTAATAAGAAAGTGTGGCCAGATGTCAGTCTGTTCTAGGCCCACAGGTTACAACAAATTGAGATTAGAAGAAGCTATTGCTAAAGCAGAAAAGAATTAGGATCACACAGCTCTACTTATCAAGAATGAAGCAGAGAGACAAACAAACGCAATGATGAATGAGTTGTTTTGTTTTGTCACCCACAGAACACATTGGCTTATCAACCCTCACTTACCAATTGGATTCTGCACCCAGGTGATCAGTTTGGTCAGGATTGAGGTCATATGGAGCTTCAGTGGCACTGAAAGAGAGCAAAAACAATTACCTAACTTGCACAGACTTTTATTATGACCTCGAAAAGAAGGAATGTTTGAAAAATGTACATTTTCTGAGGAAAATCTGTACTGACATTTCATTTCTACATAGCAGTAATAACAATCCTGGAGTTTATGTACATATCAAACAGGAAAGCATTACATCTCTTAATACTGAAGAAATCCAATATCTAATAATTGGGAAAAAAAATTGGAAGTTTCAGTTCATAGATCGTGATTCATATCCAATGTCAATCCCGAAGGGGCAAAATTAGATACAACTGCAATTTCATTGAAGGTCCCCTTTAATTCCAAAGTAACCATTTGTCGTTCAGTGTTAATGGATTTATAATAATGCTGCATATCCAACTGTATTCCATTTTGATTTTTGTAACAGAAGCAGATTTTCCAATCAATAATTTACACATGTACCACCAGTCCCATCCCACACAGAACATTCATGCCCACAGAAATAAATTTTGTCAAATGTTAATTTCTGTTCAATAAAAATGAATTGTGCAGAAAGCCTTTAATCATTTACATCAAAGGGCCTGAAGGTAATTACCTTAGTCATTGCTGTTCAGAATTTTCATTTAAGTATGGCTCTCCTTCAGTGGATCTCCATTTTAATCTGATTTTAACTGTGTTAGTGAACGGATTTTGAGTGAGTTAAATCTTGCTGTTAGTTGCAGAACTGAGCTGGCGATGTGGTTCACTGCACGGACAAGTGATAATCATAAGTCAGTTTTCAAGTTCTTACAAGGAATCGAAGCAAGTAGGTTTGACAGTACAGAGAAGGAGGTAAGGATACGATGGAACAGTTACAGAATCGAGCCAAAGAAGTTTTTGGTCGAGGCTCATGAGATAATACCCAGTAAATCTGAATCGAGAGTATAGCAGAACCACCGATTAAAGGCTAAGCAAGCAGGAAATACAGATAAATTATCAGTGATACAATTTAATCTAGTTGTTTGAATAGAAATGTTAATATGAAGTTCAATGAAAATGGTTTACTGCGATGTTAAAGTAGTACCTAACTAAAACGATCAAATCATTAATATGGTTGCTGTTGATTACTTTTAATTTGGTGATAAATTTTCACCATCAAAGTCTTCATAACAAACTAGTGTACTCAGTTTAGGTTCAAAGAAACATTGAATTTAAGAACAGGAATAGGCCATTCAGCCCTTCGAGCCTTCATTACTATTCAACGTGATCGTGGTTGATCATCCAACTCTGTACCCTGTTCCAGTTTTCTCTCCACACTCTTTGATCCCTTTAGCCTTAAGAGTGATATCTATCTTCTTCTTCTTGAAAACATTCAATGTTTTGGTCTCAACTGCTTTCTGTGGCAGAGAATTCCACAGGCTCACCATTCTTGGATTCACAGTCACCATCACTGAACCTCCCAATGTCAACATTCTGAAGATTACCATTGTCCAGAAACTGCACTAGACTAGTCGTAAAAATACTGTGGCTACAAGAACAGCTCAGAAGCCAGGAATCCTACATAAGTAACTCCCTTCCTGACACCATCTAAAGGACACAAGACAGGAATGTTATAGAATACTCCCCACATGCCTGGATTACTTCAGTTCCAACAACACTTCAGAATCTTAATAAAATCCAGGACAATGCATCCCGTTTAATTTGTACCACATCCATAACCATTCATTTTCTCCATCACTAATGCTTGGTAGCAGCAGTGGATACCACCTATGAGATACAATGCAAAACCTTACAAAGACTGTTTACAGAACACCTTCCAAACCCAAAACCCATACCGCTTAAGAGGACAAGGGCAGCAAATCAACAGTAAAGCTCACCTGCATGTTCCCCTCCAAGCTACCCACCAAAACTGACTTGGAAATACATTAGGCAAAAGTGAGGACTGCAGATGCTGGAGATAAGAGTCTAGATTAGAGTGGCGCTGGAAAAGCACAGCAAGTCAGGCAGCATCCCAGGAGCAGGAAAATCACCATTTTGGGCAAAAGCCCTTCATCAGGAAACTTCCTATTCCTCAGATGCTGCCTGACCTGCTGTGCTCTTGGAAATATATTACCGTCCCTTCAGTGATACTTAGTCAAAATCCTGGAACACCCTCCCTAAAAGTGTTGTGAGTCAACCTACACCAAATGGACTTCAGTTCAAGAAGACAGCTCACCATCACCACCTTCTTACTGATGACTAGCGATAGGCGATGAATGCTTGCCCCAAACCACATCTCATGAGTACATTATTGAATCAGAATCATACCCCATGGAAACAGACTTTGTAATTCAACTCATCCATGCTGACCAGATATCCTAAATTAATCTAGTCCCATATTTCAGCATTTGACCCATTTCCTTCTAAACTCTTCGTGTTCATATACCCATTCAGATGCTTTTTAAATGTGGTAATTGTACAAGCCTCAACTATTTCCTCTGGCAGCTTATTCTGTACACTCACCACCCTCTGCGTGAAAAAGTTACCACTTTGGTCCCTTTTATATTTTTCCCCTCTCACCCTAAAACTATGCCCTCTAGTTCTGGACTCTCCCATCCCGGGGAAAAGACCCTGCCTCATGACTTTATAAAGTTCTATAAGGTGACCTGTCAGCCTCCGATGTTCCAGGGAAAACAGCCCCAGCCCATTCAGCTTCTCCCTATAGCTCAAATCCTCCAACCCTGGCAACAGAACTCCTTGTAAATAGAGTCATAGCAAATCTTTTCTAAACGCTTTCAAGTTTAATAACATTGTTCTTGGAAGAAAGTGAAGGGTCCCTTACTGAGTCCTGTGACTGTTGCAAGAATAGAATATCCTTTATTGTCACATGTTCTCTAGGACAGGAATACAGTGAAAAGGTTTTACAATGGCTGCCTTTAATGGCGCCATCTTAGGTACAAGTACCTGGGTACAGATCTTGGATACAAAAGAGGAATAAAAGAAAATACAGTAGTATTATTTTCATTGTCTAAAAAAAAGTTAGAACCTTTGTCAGTAAGGGTCACTGGAACCTGAAACGTTAACTCTGATTTCTCGTCACAGATGGTGCCGGACCTGCTGAGCTTTTCCAGCAATTTCTGTTTTTGTCCTTGGTATCAACATGGACGACAACAAATGGATCCCTCTTCTCTCACTCCAAGATCCTCTCCAGACCTAAAGCAATGTCTCTAACCCTTGCACCAAGCCAGTAACACAACTTTTAGGATTCACACTCATGACCACAATGAACAGTATCCATCCCCAATATTACTATCCCCTGCCATTTTTACATTCCTCTGCAAGGGCCACATGATGTTTGGACATTTGCGGGCTCCTCAAAAGCTATCCATTGGAGTCCCTATGCCTGTCTTACCTGCACTCACGTGCTCCCATCCATGATCACAGACCAATTTTAAATGACCATATCATTGCCTCAAGGAGCAAAAGTAACTCCTTAATGTGGCACAACATCTGGAGTTTGGATTCCAGCTCCTCTACACAAATCTGAACTTGCTCAAGCTACAAACTCTTGCTCGAGATGTGTGCATTCTGGATCATTTTGGTATCCCAGAACTCCCACATCCTGCAGAAACAACACATGATCCACCTGCCGTCTCTGTCATATTTGATTTAATCATTAAGGAATCATTATAATATCGCTGCTCTTTACACTTTATAATGCATTTTTTAAAGGCAGTATCCCATTAGCAACCCTATAACTAGCAAGATATTTTTAAAGTAATGAAGGAACAGACAAGGTCAGAATCTTAAAATGATCTGAATGACACACAAGGCAAGGGAATACATGAAGAATGATAGAACCCTCTGTGTATATATGTGTGTGTGTGTACGTATGTGGGTGTGTGCGTGTGTGTATGTGTCTGTGTATGTCTGTGTGTGTCTGTGTGTGCATGTACAGGACAGATGGGTAATGTGGTTAAGAAAGTATATGGTATACTCGTCTTTGTTAGTCAAGTCACAGAGTTTAAGACCAGGGAGGTTCTGGATGACTGCAGAATTATATAAAACATGAATGAGGTCACAGCTAAAGTAAGCTATGCAGTTCTGGAATGCATATTACAGTAGAGGTGTGAAGGCATTGGAGAGTGTGCAGAGAAGATTTACCTGAATGTTATCTGGGCTAGAGAGTTTCATTTATGAAGAGAGATTAAACAAACAACAGAAGTTGTTTTCCTTAGAGCTGAGGAATTAAGAAGGGACTTGACTGAGATGTATAAAATTATGAGGGACATAGACAGGAAGAAATCTTTCCCCTTGATGGAGGGATCAATAATCAGGTCATGGATTTAAGGTTCCATCTTAGGCCTAACCAATGTTTTATAAATTTATAACAAAACTTACTTGCTCCTATATTCTACACTCTGACTAATGAAACATTCTTCAACACCCTGTGTACCTGTGCAGACACCTTCAGGGATCTATGGACTTGCACACCAAGTTCCTTTCTTACTCAGTACTTTCTAGGAACTTACCATTCATTGTGTATATCCTTCCCTTATTAGACCTCCTAAAATGCTTCACCTTGCACTTATTGGGATTAATTTCTAATTGCTCTTGCTATGTTCAATTTGTCAGCTGATCAATATCAGACTGGAGCCCACCAACCTCCTCACTATCAACAATGTGCACTGATTTTCATGTCATCTGCAGACCTACAAATTATACCTTCAGCTTTCACATTCAATTTGTTATTTAAAAAATAAAGAGCAAAGGTCCCAACCACAAACCCTGTGGTACATCACTTCCAATTATAAAAACAATCCACCACAATCACTCTTTGCATCCTATTTGTAAGCCAAATTTGGATCCAGTTTGCCAACCTGCCTGTGGGCTCCTATCATTTGTAAACCACATCAACTGCACTATCCTCATGAATATATTTATTTTCAAAAATTTCAAGTAATTAGTCAGACAGGATCTTCCACTAACAAATCCATTGTGACTATCGCTGATCAATCTCTATCATTCCAAGTGTTGATTAATCCTGTCCTTCAGATTCCAATAATTTCTCAACCATTAACATTAGATTAACTGGGCTCTAAGGACTTGGCCGATCCCTGCTGCCCTCTTGAACAAAGAAACTACATTAACTATCCTCCAGTCATCTGGCACTTCCCCTGAGGCCAGCCAAGTATTAAATATCCACCAAGGTCTAGCAATCTCCTCCCTTGCCTCCAATGCAGCATGGGATACATCTCATCAGGCCCTTGGGATATATGCATCTGTAGATCTGTTAAAAGCTTTTGATATCTCCCCCTTATTAATCTTGGCATTCTGGAATCTCACCATCCTAACTGAGACCTCCAGCTGTAATGTCTTTCTCCTTTGTGAACTCGGGTTTTAAGTATTAAAGACATTATGAATGTAATAATACAAAGTACCCTGCAAGGACTACAACAAACATTATATTGGACAAACTGGCAGGAAACAGGCTACCAGGATACAAATGCACCAACTAACAACCAAAGGACATGACTAACTATCGCTGGTATTCAATCACACAGACGAAGAGGGACACCCGTTCGACTGGGACATTGCATCCATCCTGGGACAGACCAAACAAGGGCATGCATGGAAATTCCTAGAGGCCTGGCAGTCAAACCCAAACTCCATTAACAAACATATAGATCTGGACCACATTTACCAACCCCTCAGAAACAGGAATGATATCACCCACCACAACAGACCAAGGCACACAAATAGCAAGCGGGAAAGCACACTAACGCTTCACCGGAGGCTCACTGATGATGTCACCTGGTATGGTGATAAAACATCTGAGAACAAATCCACTAGCTCAGTGAGAAACCGCCAACCTGACCTTATCTATACCCACTGGCTTCATGCACAGATTGCCCCTTTGTTCTGTAATAGGTCCCACATTTTCCTTGGTAATCCTCTTATTCTTTAATGTACTTGAAGATTTCTTTGATCCCATCTTACCCACTCTTTCTCCTCCTAATTTTTTTTGTAAGCAATCTTCCACACTGTTTTACTTTTGAAGGGCCTCCCCTGTTTTTAATGTGCTGTACTTGACATGCGCATCCTTCTTTTTCTCTATTCCCTCTCATTATCCATTGACATCCAGGGTTTTCTGGATTTGCTGCTCTTGCCCTTCACCCTCAGTAGAATATGCTTTTAAAAGCCTCCCAGAGGAGATGGTGTCAGAGTGGTAATGAACTTGGCTTGATAATGCTCTAGGTAAAGACAAGGACTGCAGATGCTGGAAACCAGAATCTAGATTAGAGTGGTGCTAGAAAAGCACAGCAGGTCAGGCAGCATCCGAGGAGCAGGAAAATCGACGTTTCGGGCAAAAGCCCTTCATCAGGAATAGAGGCAGGGTGCCTGCAGAGTGGAGAGGTAAATGAGAAGGGGGTGGGGGTGGGGAGAAAGTAGCATAGAATACAATGGATGAATGGGGGTGGGGATGAAGGTGACAGGTCAGAGAGGAGGGTGGAGTGGATAAGTGGAAAGGAAGATAGGCAGGTAGGACAGGTCATGAGGGCAGTGCTGAGCTGGAAGGTTGGAGCTGGGGTGAGGTGGGGGAAGGGGAAATGAGGAAACTGGTGAAATCCATATTGATGCCATGGGGTTGAAGTGTTCTGAGGCGAAAGATGAGGCATTCTTCCTCCAGGTGTCGGATGGTGAGGGATCGGCGGTGGAGGAGGCCCATGTCCTCAGCAGAGTGGGAAGGGGAGTTGAAATGTTGGGCCACAGGGCGGTGGGGTTGATTGGTGCAGATGTCCCAGAGATGTTCCCTAAAGCGCTCTGCTAGGAGGAATACCGTCTCCCCAATGTAGAGGAGACTGCATTGGGAGCAACAGATACAATAAATGATATTGACGAATGTGGATTCAAATTTGGGACCCATCTGTGATGCAGTCGTAGTGTTCCTCCCCATGGACTGGGTTCAAATCCCATCTGCTCCAGAGGTGTATGATAATATTTCTGAACAGGTTGATTAGAAAAATAGGAGAATTTAAAAAAACACACTCTCTCATTCAAAATGTAGACTTACCTGCAATAGCTGCTCTCTGTCTATGTTTGCCAGAAGTTGCCTTCTCCCAGTTTAGTCATTTAACTTCTGCACTATCCTTATCCCTTTCCATAATGACTTTGAAACTTACAGAGTTATGGTCACCATCCACGAAATCCTCACCCACTGAAACTTCAACCACTTGACCAGCTTCATTCCCTAGGATTAGGTCTAGCACTGCCCCATCTCTCGTTGGACTATCTATGTACTGGCACAAACAGCTCTCCTGGATGATTTTTAAAAGTTCCACCTCATCTAAACCTTTCACACAAAGGCAATTCCAATTAATGTTAGCAAAGTTGGAATCTCCTAGCAATTCACCAATTCAGTCACTTAATTGTTGCACTATTCTTGTCCCTCTCTACAATAATTTTGAAACTTATAATGTTATGATCACTATCCCCAAAATGCTTACCCACTGAGGTGGTTGTTTCTGACTGGCGCCGATGTGATGGGCCAATGCTGTAGATCTCTATGACTTTAGGATTTGGGTTATGGTGAGACTTGTGGCAGAATTGGATGAGAAGTCGAGTGAGACTGTTCAAGCATCACAGTCAACCTACTCCATCTTTAAACTTCTCACAAGTGGCATGGCACGTTTCTTGCTGGGAAGCAGCAGGTTTTCATTTAAGGGAATCAATTTGTGTTAACTGCCTTGCTGATGGTCCAACTCACTTCATTAATATTCAACTTTGCGTCTTACCAAACTCATCAAACAAACTAGATGTCGAATAAATGCGACATTGGTATTGAAGCAAGCACCTGGTGAATTCATGTTGGACACCCAGCAGCAACAACCTCTCAGGGCATGGAACAGGGCACCGGCCACACAATCCCCAGATCCATGGATAATGGTGTCTAACAACTGTCAGGCTTTAAGAACTCCCATGGGACATTTCCAATCCATGAATAATACTCCTTTTTACTTCAATGCTGCGCCTCAGGCTGCACCAGCACTATCATTTTAATGCTATTGCAAGGACCTTGAGCTCTCACGGACATAGAAACATAGGAGATAAGAGCAGAAGGGGGCCATTCAGTCCTTCAAGCCTGCTCCTCTATTCATCGTGATCATGGCTGATCATCCAACTCAATAGCCTAATCCTGCTTTCTCTCCATAAGCTTTGATCCCATTCACCCCAAGTGCTATATCTAGCTGCTTCTTGAGTACGTCCAATGTTTTGGCATCAACTATTTCCTGTGGTACTGAATTCCACAGGCTCACCACTCCTTGAGTGAAGAAAGATGTCTTCATCTCCATCCTAAATGATCCACCCCGAATCCTTAGACTGTGACCCCTGGTTCTGGACACACCCACCATCGGGATGATCCTCCCTGCATCTACCCTATCTAGTTCTGTTAGAATTTTATAAGTCTCAATGAGATCCCCCCTCATTCGTCTCAACTCCAGTGAAAGCAATCCTAACCCAATTGATCTCTCTTCATATTCAGTCCCCCCATCCCCAGAATCAGCATGGTAAATCTTCACTGCATTTCCTCAAGAGCAAGAGCATTCTTCCCACTAGGGACTGGTCTGGCTATATGTCTGAGCTCTTCAATCACTGTCACAGTGTTCACTCACTCAGTTGCTCACAACACGCTTTGCATTTTGCTCCCTCGGCCACCGATATGAGGTTTCTGCCTTGCCTTGCAATTTAGCACAGAGACAAAGGAAGGAAGCTTATCATGGTTGTAAGCAGGGAAAAAAAAAATCGAAAGAACTGCAGATGTTGGAAATCTGAAATGAGAACGGAAATTGGTAGAAAATCTCAGCAGGTCTGGCAGTATCTATGGAGAAAAATCAAAATTAACATTTCAGGTCTATCGCTTTAATTCAGTCAAGCAAGATAATTTTTTCTAGAGGGTCCTGGCAAACAAATCAAGGGCAACATCAGATACCAGTCCAGGGGTTTGGAAATGGTCAGATGATGGAAGTGTGTGGCACTGCCAGCAAACAAGATTAGTGATGTTGGATGTCAGAGTGGGTGACAGTGAGTGAGAGGTGATGTCGTGGAGAATAGTAGGAACAATAGAGTATGAGCTTTGGTGGGAGGTCGATCCAAGAGCAGAGACAGACTGAACGTGAGGTACCAGAGAGGAGAAGATGGTAGCACTTACACAATGAAGATCAATGATCTTCTTCCTACCATGTTGCTGTTCCTCTCGACAATTGGGATTACAGTGACCCACATGGCAATCTTAGAGGAAGCTGGCATGGTCAGGTATTGTGGCCTCCACTTATAGCCCTAGAGAAAGACAAAGGTCCATTTTACTCCATCCCATCCTGCAGAGATCTGTCCAAAGAATGAGGGCATCCAGTTCCCCTGCCTGCCATGTCCAGGGCAAGTCCAGGGCCACTCTGGACTGATTTTGCTTGCCCAGATGCAAGACAGATTTCTAAAGACGCATAGGATGCAAGGTGTGTCGGATGCAAGGGATTTCAGGATATCTGCTCAATGTCAAGTTCTGGGAATGGTGTATGGTAAGATGGGGCCTGAATCAGAGATGACAGACAGCATAGCTGCACCGTAGGTGGTTAATAACCTGAGTTAGGTAAGATACATTAAGAAAGCTTGCTAGACCTTCTGACAGGAAGTCATCTGAGAACTTCAATACAACTCAGACTTTGCCAGAATTCAACTCTAGAGATTCAGCTCTCGAGACTTAAATGCAAACTAACCACTAAACTTTTACTTTAAAGATTAAAAATACTCACCAATCCTACTCATTAATTACCTGTTTTATTTAGGCAAAAGCAACCAATCACCTCTTTCCTTCCTCCACATCGCTCCTTGAGACACTTAATTCTCACAACAATTGTGAGTTATACTCAAGTGCTAACTTGTATTAAGTTGGCTACTTATATAGGAGGTAAAAACAATGACTGCAGATGCTGGAAACCAGATTCTGGATTAGTGGTGCTGGAAGAGCACAGCAGTTCAGGCAGCGTCCAAGGAGCTTCGAAATCAAAGCTCCTTGGCTACTTATATATGCTACTAACACAACCGCCTATCTAATGAGATCGGTCTTAGTTCTTAATTAATCCACTCTTTAACTGCCAATCATTGGGGATAAAAAAACCTTCTTCAGTCTAGCAAGTACAAGACATAAATTGTAGATTTCAATTCAACACTAACGACAAACTACAAATTACATGAGGTAATCTAGATTTATATAAATTAAAGAATTAGACATTCTTACCCAACTACTGCACACATTATCTTGGTGTACCTCGTCTTTAGTGTTGTTACCCTATTGAAATCCTCACACAAACTCTCCTTTATCTCTGGTCGAGAGCTGCAGCCGGCTTGAGTCAGTAATTCACAACAAGCAGATCCCAATTCTGCCCAACATTCACTGATGTTTATCACCCAAGTGAAGTAGGCCACCTTTTTTGCAGTGTTTCCAAGTACTCAGGATGAAACCCTAAGAGGGAGACAGTGAGGTCTACAAATATTGGAGATCAGAGTTGAGAGTGTGTTGCTCGAAAAGCACAGCAGGTCAGGCAGCATCCGAGGAGCAGGTAAATCAGTGTTTCGGGTCGGAGCCCTTGCCTGAAACGTCGATTTTCTTGCTCCTTGGATGCTGCCTGACCTGCTCTGTTTTTCCAGCAAAACACTCAACATGAAACTCTGATAACTGGACTCCCTGGTCCCCTGGCCCTACCTGCTTCTGAGGATTTACCTTGAGAGCTTCCTGGACGCATGCAAAGAAATGACTATTCTGTCAACCTCCACCTCTAATGCCTCCCACCCTGCATCCACGGGGCCTCACATTTCCTGAATGCTCCATTCATGCAGCTCATTCATGCAGCCATTGTGTCCACCAAATCTCCCTTCTGTTTTGTACAACTTCCCTGTAAGAGGGCGAGACTTAAAAATGAGCAGGATGCTGCATAGTACAGTATGAGGGCATCTTGCTGGTCCCATCTCTCAGCATGCAGGTTGCCAGTACCACAGACCCTAATAGGACCAATGTTAACTCCAATCATGTAATTGCAGAGGCAGTGCAGTTTCAGATACTGCCTGCCTCGATAAGGGGCAGGCCCAGGGTTACAATCAATGAGATCAAAATCATGTGCAGGCAAATTTTGAGCCCAGAAAGTTAATGGGCATTCATTTGTGTGCAGCCTTTTGCACTAATATGAAATTAAGATTAGATTACTTACAGTGTAGAAACAGGCCCTTCGGCCCAACAAGTCCACACCGACGCGCAACCCACCCAGATCCATTCCCCTACATTTACCTCTCCACCTAACACTACGGACAATTTAGAATGGCCAATTCACCTAACCTGCACATTTTTGGATTGTGGGAGGAAACCGGAGCACCCGGAGGAAACCCACACGGACACGGGGAGAATGTGCAAACTCCACACAGACAGTGGCCCGAGGCGGGAATTGAACCCGGGTTCTGGTGCTGTGAGGCAGCAGTGCTAACCACTGTGCCACCGTGCCACCCATTAAAGTTTCATCTTCCATTAAAAACAATACACACAGGAGTGTAGTCTGAGCACATGAAAGGTTTGGATATCAATATTACTAATAGGAGTTTCTTCCCTGCTGTCTCCAATTAGCAGATAAATTATTTAATTCCTTCTGGTGGCACTCTACTTAATACACTCAATGAAATAATGTGAAGGAATTTTATACAATGTGTTACCATAGAAATGTGACCTCCTTATTCCCCAGTTAGTGCTTAAATCTTTGGAGTGATTAGGAGTGTCACCACAATACCTCCCATAGGAAAATATTTGTATACCTTTTATTAAGATTTACATTTCTCAAGGTGAGGAATATTAGTTCTGAGGAATGTGTATTCCTCTAATGTTGGAGCCAACAGTGAGCAGCAATTTTCTAGTTAGGAATTGGGAACATAAGCCTTGAGAACATTGATCATTAAGATTTCTGCATTAAGACATCTGCTGTTATTTCTCATTAGACTAATTAATTACATATTCGTGATATCAGTTCTTTAAATTCTGAGGTTGTAACGTCCTAATGTCAGTCATTCTTTACTCTTGTGCATTCTTCATTTTTCTAGGCTGTCATTTCAGTGTAATGATGACAGATGTTGAATTATTAGAATTACAATTTGCATGAGAATTATGTAATACCTAAATTGTCAGATGTTTCGGGCAGAATCCAGTTGCACACCCGCCTTGTCATCGTGGCTGGGCTGAGCTGACTGCAGATCCTGCTTTGGCCACTGTTCCAAGTGGCGCTACTGGGACAAAAGAGTTAATGACCCTGGCTGGCATTTCCTATGGCAGGACTACTTACATTTAATTGGCAAAAACTCCAAATATAGGCAATTAAATGCTTCTAAGATTTAGGGTTTCTGGAGCCAAAGATTCTAAAGGCAGGCAATTGAATACACATAAGTAATTTTAAGAAGGTCTATTTAATTTAGTAAGAAGCATCAGTACTGAAAGGATACATTAGCTAAGTAGATAAGAAAAGTCTCTGGCTCTTCTCAGTTCAAAGTCCCAGGGGATGTACAGATGGTTTGTGCAGTGTGTGTTAACCTTGATAACTTGTAATGGCAGCATTCTGTTCCCCAGCCAAAGTGATACAGAATAAAAGCGAAATGCTGTAGATGTTGGAAAGGTGAAGTAAACACAGGGATTGCTGGTGAAAGTCAGCCTGTCTAGCAGCATCTGTGGAGAGAAAGAAAAACAGTCTTGTATAACTTTTCTTCACAATGTGATAGAGAACTCTGCCTATTCTTCATGGATCTTCCCTGGTCTTCCTCCATCTGAAGAAAGTGACTTCCTACTTATCCCTGCCCTCCCTTATCCTTGTAAAGCACCATTAATGTACATTATTTCCAGGGGCTGATTCTTTATACCATGTCAACCATTTGCTCAGATTCTTTTTACATATTAATACAGAACACAGACCCAAGATGTTACCTCCCCTGCACCATCACTTTAGCTCTAAGTTATTTTTCTTGTTTATATCTCATTGAGGAAAATTTGCTAGCTCTTATGGACACTTACATTGTTAAATTAAAATACAAGATGCCATGCCATTGTTTTAGGAATATCAGCGTTGGCTGTCATGAGAGCCTAACATTTCCATGACCCTTTTATGTGTTTTCCAGAGAGAGTAAAGGAAAATATTTTCTCTGCCGAGGTGGTTTTGCCTACTATTTCTATGTGAATTCTAGACTTTCTCTGAAAAGCATCATTTATTAAACATATTTATTAAATAAGGAGCAGGAGTAGGCCAATCAACTCCTCGAGCCTATTCCACCATTCAATAACATTGTAGATTTGACTGTAATGCTCCACCAAAAATCTTTCACTTCCTTACTTAACAAGAATCTACACACCTTTATCTTAAAAACATTTTAAAAAGACTTGGCATCCACCAAACATTTGGCAGGAGTCATAAAGATTCCCAACCCCCTTTGGGAAAAAAATAATGCTTCTCATTTTATTTTGAATGGATGACCCCTTATTTTTAACAAAGACCCCTAGTACTAAATTATACCAAAAGAGGAAACCATCTCTCCATACTTAACCTGTCAAGACTCCTCAGGCTCTTTTATGTTTTCAATCAACTCACCTCTTTTACAGTTCCAAGTCTATCTGTCCAACCGTCCCTCATAAGATAATCTATTCCATTCCGGATATTAGTCTGGTAAATTTTCTCTGAATTGCTTTCAATCTTTCTTTAAATTAAAATGACTAATATTGTACACAGTACACCAGACTTGGTCTCACCAATGTCTTTTGGAATTGAAGGATAAGCTCCCTACTGTTGTATACAATTTCATTAACTGATATAAAAGGACATTCAGATCCCTTTGTACGTCCACATTTCTAATATACCACTATTTAAGGAATATTCAACCTTTCTGTTTTATAAACTGAAATACATAGCTTCACAATTAGCCAAGTTTAATTCATCTGCCATATGTTTGCCAACTCACTTAACATGTTACATGGTGATTGTGCTACACCACTTGATTGGGATACCGTCAATGTGAATATGAGACTTTGTCTCCACAAGGACCCTGGTTGATCACACCATCCAATAATGTTAAAGGCAGATGCATCTTCAGCAGGCAACTTGCTGAGAACATGACCAAGTCTGTTTCGCCCTGTGTTAATTCTCTCGCCATCTGCGATCTGGCTCATATGTCCTTCAGAACTTGGCCAACTCAAAAAGTAGTGGAATAAAAATGGAAAGTGCTGGAAACATCAGCAGATTTGACAAACTAATAGTTCAGATCAAAACCATAAGTTGCTGGAGAAACTCAGCAGATCTGACACTATCTGTGGACAGAAAGTAGAGTTTGTATTTCAGATCCCGTAATCCTTCATCAGAATTCGAAGAAGGGTTGTCAACGTGTTGTTAAGGCACAGTAGTAATGTACTGATCTTTGAGCTGGAAAGTATGGGTTCAATGTCCCACCTGCTATAAAGGTGTGTAGTAACACCTCTGAGCAGGTTAAATAGGTGAAGCCACAAAGAGGCTATTACTTGTATGCCAAATAGCAGAAACAGTAAATGATAGGTACCCTTGGAAGAAGTTGGAAATGTAATAAATTTTGAGCACGTGAGAGAGGTGCGGGTTAGAAGAGGATCGAAACAAAATGTTTCTGATTGGACAGCAGGGATACATAACAAAACTTTCATGGTGCAATGCCAAAGGAAGCAGTAAAAAGATAAGCAACACAACAAAGGGTGTATCTAAATGAGAGGTTATCATAGAATGAGGTTGTTATCATAGAGTCCCCACAGTGCAAATAAAGACTAATTGGCCCATCTGAAGAGTATCCCACCCAGAACCACTCTATCCCCACTACCCCACATTATCCATAGTTAATTCTACAGGGCAGTTTAGTATGGCTAATCTACCTAACCTACACATTTTAGGGAGGGTTTAGAGGGATTTGGAATAAATGTGGCAAATGGGACTAGATTAACTCAGGATATTTGGTCTGTCCCCAAAACTCTATGACTGCTCTTTACATCTCATCTAGATGAGGGTGGAAATTAATGCCACCAATGTGGCAAGTTTGGTGGCAGAGGCATTACTTAACTGGGCAGAATGGTGACAGAGGAGGACTAACATCTTCCTGTTTTTACACTGATTAAGCACATGGTGGGATGACTCTCATTTCATCTCATGGGCTACACTCAAAGCTTGTGATTATAAATAAACCTGTTGGACTATAACCTGGTGCCATGTGATTTCTGACTTTGTCTACCCCAGTCCAACACCAGCACATCCACATTATGTATGTGCTGGGCAATGTTTCACAATTTCTGTGTAGGTGCCAGTGTTGTAGCTGTACTGGGAAGAGCTTGGCCGAGTCGTGGCAAGTTCTGGAGCAAGTCTTGAATTATTTCTAAATGTTGGGTCCATAGTTTTTAGTAGTTTCTGCTGTTACTTGATTATCATTGGAATGAATTAATCATCACCAATCTCAAATTGATGTGATGTAACCGCAGAGCTTGGATTTGATCCAATGGTTACAGAATTGCTCAGCTCTACCTATCATTTACTGTTCCTGCTATTTGGCATACAAGTAGTAGCCTCTTTGTGGCTTCACCTATTTAACCTGCTCAGAGGTGTTACTACACACCTTTCTAGCAGGTGGGACATTGAACCCATACTTTCTAGCTCAAAGATCAGTACATTACTACTGTGCCTTAACATCACCCTGACTACCCTTTTTTAAGGTATGTCTGGTGTTCCTTCTGGCATGCTCTCTTGCACTGTTTATTGAATTAGGTTTGATCCCCTGGCTTGATGATGGTAGAGTGGGATATACAATGCCATGAGGTTATCAATTGGAGCTTTTTGTTGCTGCTGATAGGCCCCATGGATGCCCAGTCATGAGTTGCCCAATCTGTTTGAATTTCGCATGGTGATAGTGTCAAACAACATGGAGTGTTCCCTCAATGTGAAGATAGGACTTCACTTTCTAATCTTTTTGGAGATAGTAACTCTTAGCTATTCTGTCTTGGATGGTTGCATTTATGTAAAACAGTTCATTGAACATGTAGTCAATTATGTTTTTCCTGCTTCTTGGATTCATCACTACCTGTTGCAGATTCAACCTAACAGTTACGCCCTTTTGTGCTTGCTCAGTACAGATACGAAGTCAGTCTTAGCAATGAACATTGAAATCCCAAACCCCAGAGAACAATGTGCTCTTGTCACCCTTCATGCAACCTCAAAATGTTGCTCCACATTATCTACCCAACAGGAGATAGGAACATGCACAGTAATCAGGAGGTTTCCTTGCTCGTGTTTAACTAGATGCTGTGAGACTTCATGGGATCTGAAGCCAATGTTGAGGGCTCCCAGCGCTACCCCCTTGACTGAAATACCTCAGTGACACCACCTTTGGTGTTGGTGTCTGGGACATGGTGTGTAAGGTGTGATTAAAAGTATGACTGTCAGACTGTTGTCTCTAGTACTTTAGTTGATAGAGTAGTCTATCCAGTTTCAATCCTGTATTGATCTAGGTCTGGGGTCATATGTAGGCAAGACCATATAAGGACAGCAGTTTTCTTCTGAGTTAAGAATGGACATCTATGGTGGATATCAAACCAAGGTGCTCAGATTTACCTGGATCTTTGCATTGCTAGTTTAAGTGAAAAAAACGCAGTGTATTTGCAGCCCTCCTCAACATTTGCAATCCAATCTTGCTTGATACCATCACAAATTTAGACAAAGAGTATTGAAGCGCAGGCATTAATGTAAATAATGTAAATTTACATTTACATGTAAATAATAGTGATCTTGGGATACTGCACCAATTACTGCCCGCAAACTTGGAATAAATAGACTATTTGGGCTGCCAGAGGAAATGGTGGAGGTTGGTACAATTGCAAAATTTAAAAGGCATCTGGATGAGTATATGAATAGGAAGGGTTTGGAGGAATATGGGCCAGGTGCTGGCAGGTGGGACTAGATTGGGTTAGGACATCTGGTCGGCATGGACAAGTCCATGCTGTACATCTCTATGGCTCTATGACTCAATGACCTATGGATGATCTTCTGTCTCCTCTGCTAATTATAGCATTAATTGCAGATAATACTGTTTCATCTCACTGCCACTGTTAGAGGACATAATGACATAAAGTCATAGAGCTAAACAGCACAGAAACAGACCCTTCAATCAAACTCATCTATGCCAACCAGATATCCTAAATTAATCTAGTCCCATTTGCCAGCACTTGTCCCATGTCCCTCAAAACCCTCCCTATTCATGCAGCCATCCAGATGCCTTTTAAATGCTGTGATTGTACCAACCTCCATCACTTCCTCTGGCAGTCCATTCCACACATGCACCACAATTTGCATGAAAAAGTTGCCCCTTAGGTCCATTTTAAATCTTTCCCCTCTCACCTTAAACCTTATACCCTCTAGTTTTGGACTTTCCATGATTTTATAAATCTCTATAAGTCACTCCTCAGCTTTCAATGATCCAGGGAACACAGCCCCAGCCTAATCAGCCACTCCTTATAGCGAAAACCGTCCAAACCTGGCTACATCCTTGCAAATCTTTTCTGAACCTTTAAAGTCAAATAAAATCTTTCCTATGGTAGGGAGGCCAGAATTGAATCCACAACTCCAAAAGTGGCTTAACCAATGTCCTGTACAGCTGCAACATGACTCCCAACTCCTATATTCAATGCCCTGGCCAATGAAGGCTAGTGTGCTATGTGGGAGGTCAGAAAATCTTTGGAGTTTGCATGCAGTCTTCCAGGGAGGATACTGCATTCAAAGACACCTACTGCTTGATCATGTGCAGGATTGAGGGGTGGTGGGAGAAGGATGCTGGTGACCTTTCTAGCATTTTGTTTTTCTTGGTTCATGTGAATGGACGTTGTTGTGTGGATCAGCATTTATTGTTCATCCCAAGTTACCCTGGAGACCATGGTGGTGAGCTGCTTCTTGAACTACTACAGTTTATTTCCTATTAACCAAGATGTCACTAGACAGGGATTTCCAGTTTTTCAACCCAATGACACTGAAAGATCAACAATATATTTCCAAATCAGGAAGATGAGTGGTTAAAGGGAAATTTGCATGTAATGGTATTCCTAGATATCTATTGCTCTCACCTCTCTAGATGGTAGTAGTCATGTGTCTGGAATGGTGAATTTCTGTAGATTATCTTGCAGAACGTACGCATTGCTACTAGGGAATGTCAGTGGTAGAGAGTAAAAGATTTTGGACATGGTGCCAATCAAGTGAGATGGTTTGTCCTGGATTATGTCAAGTTTCTTGAGTGTTGTTGGAGCTGCACCTATCCAGGTAAGTGGGGAATATTCCATCACACTCCTGACTTATACGTTGTAGATGATGGACTGGCTTTAGAGAGTCCAGAGATGAGTTGCTTGTCACTAAATTCTCAGCTTGCGATTTGGAGGTGCCGATGTTGGACTGGGGTATACAAAGTTAAAAATCACACAACACCAGTTTATAGTCCAACAGGTTTAATTGGAAGCACAACCATCTGATGAAGGAGTGGTGCTCAGAAAGTTAGTGCTTCCAATTAAACTTGTTGGACTATAACCTGGTGTTGCGTGATTTTTAACTCAGCTTCTGAACTGTTTTTGTAGCCCAGTTTTCATATAGTGAACCCAGTTCATTTCTAGTCAATGGTGACTGCCAAAATGTTCTAAGTGGGGGGTTCAGCAATGATAATGCCATTGAATATCAATGGAAGCTGGTTAGGTTCTTGCTTGTTGGAGATGGTTATTTTCTGGTGCTAATGTTACTTGCCACTTCTCAGCTCGGGCCTAGATGTTGTCAGGTCTTGCTGCATTTGAACACAGACCACTTCAGTATCTGAGGAGTTGCAAATAGTGATGGAGGGAAGATGAAGCAGCTGAAGATGATTGGGCCTCAGACGTTACTGTGAGGAACTCCTGCAATGTTGTCTGAAGCTTTGTAAGTTGGTCTCACAGAATCTCTACCGTGCAGAAAAAGGCCATTCAGCCTATCAAGTCTGCACCACACCTCCAAAGAGTATCCTACCATTTCAGCCCTCCACCCTATCCTCATATCCTTGCATTTAGCATGGCCAATCCATCTAAACTGCACATCTTTGGACTGTGGGAGGAAACCAAAGCAATTGGATGAATCTCTCGCAGATACAGGGAGAACATGGAAACTCCACACAGAGTGGAATCGAACCTGTGTCCCTAGCACTTTGAGGCAGCAGTGCTAGCTAATAAGCCACCACGCCATCCAAATGTCAAGCCCTTGGCATTGACCTCGGTTTTGATTTTCACCCTGACTCCCATTTGCTAATTATTGTCAATTCACTTAATCTTCCAGTATCTCTTTGTAAGTCTATGCATCCATCTATAATACTCACATTGTTGACTGTCTTTGTTTCATTGATAAACCTGGGTTTCTGGCTTTTTATCACACCATCTCAGTCATTAACAAAATGGTGCATAGTTGAAGTGTTGAAAGAAATCTTGTGGACACTATTAGTAAGGAAAAAGTGAAGACTGCAGATGCTGGAGATCAGAGCTGAAAAATGTGTTGCAGAAAAGCACAGCAGGTCAGGCAGCAACCAAGGAGCAGGAGAATCGACGTTTCGGGCATAAGCCCTTCTTCAGGAATACTGAAGAAGGGCTTATGCCCGAAATGTCGATTCTCCTGCTCCTTGGATGCTGCCTGCCCTGCTGCGCTTTTCCAGCAACACATTTTTCGATACTATTAGTAACCCAATGAGGGTATTTCTACTGTCTTGTAGTACGAAGTGTTAATGTTAAATATGTAAATAGACAGTCTATGTCATCAGTTGAGTTGGTTCACATGATAACAGTGATGTGTGAAACCTTGTCCTGCACAAGAAAAGACAATGTTTAATAACAGAAAAAGTTTACCAACTATCTTGCCTCAAAAATTAAATAACATGTTTGAAAATATGGATGGATACAGATTTCTAGTTGCTGTAATCCAACCAATTTCTTGACTAGGTAAGTGACTTAACCTCAATTCAATGAACCTTGAGTTCTGTTAACAGTATCATAGAGGGATGTTATCAAATGCTTTCCGGAAGTCCATATGAACAAGATCCATTGGTTTTATTAATCTCTTCATGGTGCTAAATGAGGAAGAGGAGCAAAAGGAAGAAGCTGGGGAATGAAAGTAGATACCACCAGAAGTCCTTTCTGGATCAGCTGCTAATGATTGGTTCATCTAATTAAAGTATTTGCAAATGTGTTGTCAGTTTCCTATTATTGGCAATAACCATCTTAATTCCCTTTGGTAATGACCAACACAGCAACCTATTGACCTCAATACAATGTAAACCATCACAAAATCCCGGTCGGGTACCGGGGCGGGCTGTCCTAGAGGTGTGTCAGCGTGGACCGAGAACTGGAAGGGGCATGGGGTGGACCGAGAGCTGGAAGGTGCGTAGGGGTGGGCTGCCTTAGAGTGGCTGGAAGGTGGGAGGGATGGGGGCTTGCTGGGTCTGTATTGTATGCACTGTTTTTTATGTAACTGGATTGTCTTTTTATGTACAAATGTCATTATTGCTGTCTTGTCATGCTTGAAACTGGGATTTGGGGTTTGTCCTCCTTTCCCTGTAAACTGGATGAACAGTAGGTTTTGGGGCCTGGTTTTGCTGTCCCTCTCCCTTGTAAAATTGCTGTTGTGTACAGCTGTAAATGTTAACTGTTTTTGGTAAACTGTTTTGTAAACTAACGCTTTGGACAAATAAAACAACATAACATTCCATAAAGGTGCCAACTATTCACATTTGTGCATTTCTTTAGTGCTTATTATTGGGTGCCTTTCCTAGTGCTCCTAAATCATGCAGCCTCTGTGGTGATAGAGTCATAGAGGTGTGCAACATGGAAACAGAGTCTTCAGTCCAACTCATCCATGCTGACCTGATATCCTAAATTAATCTAGTCCCATTTGCCAGCACTTGGTCCATATCTGTCTAAACATCATATACCCATCCAAATGCCTTTTAAATGTTGGAATTGTACCAGCCACCACCACTTCCTCTGGCAGCTCATTCCATACTCGCTTCATCTTCCTCGTGCCTTACATATTTCCCCTTTGACCTTTGGCCTATGTCCTCTAGTTTTGGACTCTCTTACCATGGGAAAAAGTTCTTGTTATTCATCTTATCCATGCCCCTCATGATTTTACCGGTCACCTCTCAGTCTCTGATGCTCCAGGGAAGATAGCCCCTGGAGCCTATTCAACCTTTCTGTATAGCTAAAACCCACCAAAACTTGCAACACTGTTTTAAATCTTTTCTGCACCCTTTCAAGTTTAGCAACCTCCTTCCTATAGCATGAAGACCAGAATTGAATGCAATATTCAAAAGTGGCCTAACCAATGTCCTATATAGCCATAACTCCTATACTCAATGCAATGACTAGTAAATGCAAATATACCAAATATCTTCTTCACTATCCTGTCTCCCTGTACCTCCACCTTAAAGGTGCTATGAACCTGCACCCCTTGGTCTCTTTGTTTGGCAACACTGCCCAAAACATTACTATTAGGTGTATACGTCTTTGTCCTGATTTGTCTTTCCAAAATACAGCACCTCACATTTATCTAAATTAAATTCCACCTCAGTCCATCAGCCCCGTCTGATCAAGATTCTTTGTACTCTGAGGTAACCTTCTTCACTGTCCACTGCATCACCAAGTTTGGCGTCATCTGCAAACTTACAGACCATTCCTCCCATAGTCACATATCCACATTCCTTCATGACTGGTGGAAGGCTACTGACTTACTGGGGATGGCTGAAGATGGCCTTGCTAGACAACTTCCAATCATTTGGCCCACCTTGGCGCATATGGCAGGAGTCTTAACTGGCCGACTGATAGGTCATAGCAAGGACACTTGTGAAGTGTCAGCGTTGGAAGATAAATGCTGTCATCCTGATACAGAAGGCTGCAGGTGCATGCTCCATAGAGCCACTGTTATTCCAATGTGGCAGCACCCTAACAATCCAGCATTATGTTTAAGAACCAATTGCTGGACTGCGCTGCTATCCCCAGCTATAATGGTAACATTCTACAGCCACAGTCAGAAATTTAGTGGTTTCCACTTGTCCTGCAATTCAGTTCAATTACAACAATGTATATTTATATAGCACCTTTGACATACTGTAATTTCTCAAAACACTTCAGGACAGCATTGTCAAACAAAGTATGACACCAATGCACATAAGGAGTTAATAGGTCCAATGGCCAAAGGTTGATGAAAGAGGCAGGTTTTCACGAGTTGCTTAACGGAGGAAAGAAAGGTACAGAACTGCAAAAGTGGTCATGTGTAGACAGTGTATTTCAGAGCTTGGAGTCTCGGCAACAGAGGTACTGCAGTTAACACTGGTGGTGTGTCAGAGGTCAGAATGAAAGGAGTGCAGATATCTCAGATGTTTGTGGAGCTGGAGGGAATTACAGAAGTAGAGTGGAATGAGGCCATGGAGGGATTAGAAAACAAGAATGAGAATTTTTAAATCTTGACATTGCTTGACTGTGATCCAGAATGTAGGTCAACAAATGGGGGAGGGTGGGGCAGTGTGGTGGGAGAGGAGGTGGTAGTGGTTAGGTGGGGTGGATGTTGGTGGAGTGTTTTGAAGTCTTAGTGGAGTGCAGCTTGGTACTGGTTAAAACTCATGCAGCAGAGTTCACATTTACGCAGGGTAGAATGGGGAATCATAGAACCCCTACAGTGTGGAGGCAGACCATTCAGCCCATCGAGTCTACACCGACCCTCTAAAGAGCTAATTCACCTAACCTGCACATCCTTGGACACTATGGGCAGTTAGCACAGCCAATCCACCTGAACTCTGTGACTGTGGTTGGAAACTGGAGCACCCGGAGGAAACCCATGCAGACAAAAGGAGAAAATGCAAACTCCACACAGGCAGTCACCCAAAGGTTGAATTGAACTCAGCTGTCTGGTGTTGTGAGGTAGCAGTGCTATCCACTGAGCCACCATGCAACCCCAACGTGGGAGATCATTCAGATGTTCATTACTATACTCGAGTCGAGAGTTAACAAAGACAGGGATGAGTGCTTCAGCACTATATAAACTGAGACTGAGGTGAAGTTTGGTAATTTGTTTTCATGTTCACCTGGTGTTGGCCATCACTTGTACAGTGGAAAGGGTGAGCTCCAATTTCCACACACAGCCCCATGTTGAGTTGGGGTCGGACTCTCCTTTGACATTGACCATAGACTTTATTGCAAATGTTACAACACCTCATGCATTTCAGTGTGCTTACCCATCAGTCTTTTTCTCTTCAATGAAAGGCAGCACAAATTTGAAGCCTGCATCCTGCCTGCATCAAAAGCAACAAGTGTGGTTTAATTGAGTATCCTGATCCCTGACCATCATTTTTAGCTTTTTTTTTCAAATTTCATGGCCATAGGATTTCTTGACCTAGCTGAAGAAGGCCAGGGAATTCTCCCGATCCTGAGTCCCTTCTTAAGCATCACCACCAAAAAAAAGTGTTTAACTACTCTTTCATCCTATTTGATGATTGTGGAACTTTGTGATGTATAACCTAGCTCTTGCACAACAATAATGGCTCCCGAAAAGTAACTCTTTCAAGGATGTGTCAATGCAAGATGCTTCCTCCTCGTATTCAGGATTAATCTGATTGCACACATCCTTCAAATACTTAGTTATCAAATTCTTATATATATGAATCACATTTGTGGGGTCAAATATCCTGTTATCCATTTCCATTTCACTATTCTATAAACACACATCATCGTATATCACAAATATTGGACAAACTGGGCAAAATGCACCAAGTTACAAGCAGCTGTCTCATGCCCGATACAATGACCAGATATTAGTGGTCATATGTGATTCTTTCGGAGTGGTGCCCAGTTCCAGTTGCAACTTATCCTTAACAGTTTATTTTCTGCAATTTTTGGTGTGACAGCACCAGAAATAAACCAAAGCAAAGTGTGAATGGGTGGCATTTATTTTTACAGCTCCCGATCACACATTTCTAAAGAGCAGCTGTAAAAGGATAAAGAATGTTGCTTTTTTATATTCTATATAAAAAAAGTCCTGCTGGTATTTTCCAATTTAAAGCAACACTTTGTTTAAAAACAAGAATAGTAACAGAAAAAAACACTTGAGCTGTAACAAATTAACAACAGAAAATGAGAGCTCTCACAGTTCTAAAGAGGAGATAATGAGAAAATTTGTCTTCTACTGTTTATAATCAGATAACACTTGTGTGTAATCTGTAGTATCCCCTCAAGAAAAGCATTTCTCCAACAGGGCTTTTGTTATCAATTGAGGACGTGAAGGGATAATAAAACGCATGCTTTTCAAAAATAAGTTCTCACTAGTACCAGTATTGAAACAGCTGTGGACGGCTTTAATGGTTGAGAAAGATGTATAAGTCCTGCCCTGGTTTGCCTTTGCAAGATACAGCACCTCACGCTTATCTAAATTAAACTTCATCTGCCTCTCCTCGGCCCATCAGCCTGTCTGATCAAGGTTCTTTGTCGAGATTAGAGTGGTGCTGGAAAAGCACAGCAGGTCAGGCAGCATCCGAGGAGCAGGAAAATCAACGTTTTGGGCAAAAATTCTTAATCAGGAATGAAGGCAGGGAGCCTCTGGGGTGGAGAGAGATGATCAAGGTTCTTTGTACACTGAGATAATCTTCCTCGCTGTCCACTGCACCACCAATTTTGGTATCATCTGCAAGCCAACTGACTATTTCTCCTATATTCATAAATTCACATTCTTTATTCACATTCCTATATGTCTGGTAACTCTTTCCTAGAGTTAGCAACTATTGTTCAAAATCAAGCAGAGGTGGGGTGTGATGAAGTTTATTCAAGCGGCACAACTGATAATTCTAGGAACTTACTGGCACCAAAACTCAGGCATTATTAGATTTGGTTCCCAGTTCCATGTAACCTTATGTCATGATGACATAGCTCCTTACACTCACAATCAATAGATAGTATTACTTTAAAAGTCGACTTATCCTTTTCACTCCACACAATCTTCAGTGGCAGTCTGAAAGAGAAACAATATAAGCTCTATTCTGAATTGATGTCAGCCATGTTGTTCTTTAAGAAAGTTTATTGTCCACCTAGAATCTGTTTTTTCAGTAATTCAATTTTCCATTCACCTGGAGATGAACATTCATTATGAAAACAGCTGAAACGATGGGGAAATGCTAAAATGGTCATATTTTATCCAGGTGCAATAAGAATGGACAATCAAGACTGGAAGTGAAGCTACTCGTGACCAAAATGATGCATCCAACCAAATAACCACTGCTTGATTTCTCCCCCATTTCTTGCCTGTCTGTTGTCAGAGAGTGCAGCGTGAACTATATTTTTGGCTTCATATTGTTATGATCCCAGTTGAAGTTATTATTGCGCAAGTCAGATCCCAAACTAAAACTTGTCAAAATCATATCTTTCTTAGCTTGATGTTAATAAGTTTAATGACATTAATCCCAGACGAATCCCTTACAACTTTGACAGGAGAACAATGTCAACAGCAACCCTTGCACAGCATGCACACAACAATCCTTTTCTTTAACACCGTGATACGTTTAAGGCAACAGTGATTTTAACTCCAAGACTGGAATCTCTGAAAGTCTTTTCATGGAGCTATCATACACCTGTTTCAAGTCTTCCTCAGAATTTTATCTCAACACATCTGGTTTGGGACGAGAACAGGTCCCTTAATCTAAGAGGTTAAAGTGTCATTATTCCCTCCCCTTTTTCAGGAACACTGCTTTATTGATGCATTTCTATATGGGGACTTCACAGAACTGCCCAAAACTAAGTCAAACTAAAACAAAAATCTCTTCCTCTGCTATAGCTATTCCTCATAAGCTTACAAACTCCTTAAGTCTAAAAAATTCTGAAAGATCTTAAACTATAATAGTTCACCCTGCTAAAGGAACTACAAATCGATTAGTCTATCAGAGTAGCCCTCACAAACTATTTTAAAATAAATCACCATGGATACGGAAATTCTTACAAATTAATTATTAACTTCAGAAACATTTAAAATATATATGTTAATATACTGGCATTCAAAACCCAACTTAAACGGTAATAAAAATATGCGACAGTTTAGATCACAGTAGAGGTTTTCAGAAGCTCAGCTGTTTACTCTGTTCTTGCATGGTTACGTGGACCAATAGCATTATTTGCTGCAACCAAGATGGTGCCAGAGCATGGCACAGCTTTTCGAGCTGTCTACAGCAGATCTTATTCTTCCATCTCTTGCAATCATTCTGCTCTTTTAAACCTCAATTCTAAGCCTACCAGAATTAGAAATGACCCTCTCTTAAATCTACTTTCAGATTTTAAGATTCTCCAATTGGTGAGGCCCAATTAATGAGGTCTGACCAGCAAAGGATCAAGAGCTGACCCCATAACGACCTGCTATCGAGGAGATCTGATCAGACTGACTACAAGACTCCCTGGTATGCTTCTGAACATGATTCATGCCCAGGACCCCTTTGGACGTACCCACCTACCTTGCCAATGCTGGGACCGCAAACCCAGACACCTTCTAGCCTCGAGTAGACCTGACCTTCCTGACCTCCTGGAAACCTGGAACTGAGGCCTGACTGGTGCAGGAACAAGACCTAACCCAATGGTCACCCAACACGGGCGGCACGGTGGCACAGTGGTTAGCACTGCTGCCTCACAGCGCCTGAGACCCGGGTTCAATTCCCACCTCAGGCGACTCTCTGTGTGGAGTTTGCACATTCTCCCTGTGTCTGCGTGGGTTTCCTCCGGGTGCTCCGGTTTCCTCCCACACTCCAAAGATGTGCAGGTCAGGTCAATTGGCCATGCTAAATTGCCCGTAGTGTTAGGTAAGGGGTAGATGTAGGGGTATGGGTGGGTTGCGCTTCGGCGGGGCGGTGTGGACTTGTTGGGCCGAAGGGCCTGTTTCCTCATTGTAAGTAATCTAATCTAATCTAATCTAATCTAACATCCAGAATGCCCAACTGAACCAACCACAAGATCCTCCGGAACACTGAAGGTCATGACTAGTGCCCAGGACACCATCAGGAGCATACACTTACCAGCAGACATCCCTTACCAATTCCCAGGATCGACCAGGAGTAGTCACCTACCCAGGAAAGGTAGGAGACGCACTGGACTTCACGTGAGACTAAAACGAGAGGGTTTCAAGTTCCCCCTCCCTGCATAATTCTGGCAAATGTCCAAGCCAATGAAAAAACAGGACCTTTGCAAAGCCATCACAGGCACCAACAACAATACCAGACCAAACTAGAGTCCCAGAATAACCACACTAGCACACATTGACTGTGGTAAAGCTTACATGAGATAACGGGCTACAAAACGCAGTAGAATCGCTGGCAACAATGCATCCCTCACCAGTGTTATGGACTAGGCCAGACCACTCGAAACACTTTTAAGCATGCAGTCCAGACCATAACTTCGTAATTTGTTTCAGTAAGTATACAGTGAAAGTTATCCAGAGTAAGTTAGCTAGGTTGACTCTCAGGTTTTAACACAGACAAAAATTTATTCACAAAATTACACAATGAAACACAAAGAACAGAACAAAGAATCCCTACAGAACTCAGTCTATCCAAACTAAATTAACTTATGCTGTTCCAAATTTACACAGCAGTCCCATTAAGCAAATTCTCTTTAAAAAAAACAGCAAAAATGGAACAAATGCTTACAGGTTGAAGTTAGAAGAGCAGAAGGAGAGAGAGAGCCTATTTCCACACAGCTCACTGTTGAACTTCTAACTAGTTCTGGACTGAACTGATCAGCTAGAGAGCTGACCACTCCCCTCTCATTATACAGGTCGCTTCTAAAACATGACCAATTTAGCCTGAAGTCTCAATTTTTTGTTTACATATAAACAAAGAGGCATCTCAATTCCCTTTAATCTCTGAACCAAACCAATCTAATCAGAACCGGGAGCTGTTTACAACCCTCTAGAAAAAAAAACTAGGACACAGTATCCTTGAGAAAAGGAACAGCTTTTAGAAAAAGGGACCAGCTTTGTGACACCAGTGAGCTTAATGCGTTCCATGCCCATTTTGAATAGAAAGTCGGTGAAATTATGTCATCTACCCAACAGTCTCAGGTGCACCTGTACCCACAGTTACCACAACAGACATTAGATTGACCTTCTTGGGAATAAACCCATGGACTGTGACTGGCCCAAATGGAGTCCCCAGCTATGTTCTCAGATCTGTATAGACCAGCTTCCAGGAATATTCAAGACAATTTTAACCTCTCCTTACTCCAAAGTAAGGTTCCCACCTGCTTTAAGAAGACCACCATCATCCTGGTGCTAAAGAAATATCAGGCAGGGTGCCTTAATGATTACTGTCTGATGGCTCTGACATCGATTATTATGAATTACTTTGAGAGGCTAGTCATGACACACATCAACTCCAACTTCCCAGATTACCTTGATCCACTACAATCGCCTATGTTAGCAACAGGTCCATAGAAGATGCCATTTCCCTGGTGCTGGGAATAAAGAATCTGTCCTGGTCCATCTATGTGGACCCTACAGTTAAGATAGCCAACCAATACCTCTACTTCTTCAGAAAACTAAGGAAATTCACATGCCCACAATGGCTCTTACCAATTTTTGTGATGAGCCATAGAAACATCCTATTCGGATGTATCGCAGATGGACCCCCCCACCCTCCATTCCCAGTTATCCTCTCTTCCATCCTCTTCCCTCTGGTAGAAGGTATAAAAGTTTGAAAATGTGCATCAAATGTGATTCCAGAACAGCTTATTCCCTGCTCTTATCTGACTTTTGAACGGACCTGAAAATGTGTTATTGGAAAAGCGCAGTAGGTCAGGCAGCATCCAAGGAACAGGAGAATCGACGTTTCGGGCATAAGCCCTTCTTCAGGAATTTTGAACGGACCTGTCATAGATTTCTCTGCACCGTCCCTGTAGCTGTAACATTATATTCTGCATTCCATTCTATCAGGTATGATTTGCCTCAATAGCATGTAAAACAATACTTTTCACTGTATCTTGGAATGTGACCATAATAACACTTAATCAAATTAGTAATTTATATAGTTTTAGCAAGACTTCGCTATTTTTAACCTTGATTCCCTTTGAAATAAAGGCCAATGTTCCATTTGACTTCCCTATTACCCATTGAACTTATGTGTTAGCCTTTTTTTTAAGATTCCCTGTAGTGTGGAAACAGGCCCTTCAGCCCAACCAGCCCACACCAACCCTATGAAGAGTAACCCATCCAGGCCAATTTTCCTCTGACTAACGCACCTAACACTATGGGCAATTTAGCATGGCCAATTCACCTGACCTACACATCTTTGGACTGTGGGAGGAAACCCATGCGGACACAGGGAGAATGTACAAACTCTACACAGTCACCCAAGGCTGGAATTGAACCAGGAACCCTGGTGCTGTGAGGCAGCAGTGCTAACCACTGAGACACTGTACCACCCCACAGTGATACATGCATGCAAATCCTCAAATTTGACTCACTATCTGATTTCACCTTTCAGCTGATCTATTGCTGAAACCCTCATTCATATCTTTGTGCCTTGAGGCTGGACTGTTCTAAGGCAATCCTGGGAGATCTCCCACATTCCACCCTCTGTAAGCTTGATGCCATCCATTATTCTGCTGCCTGTGTTTTAATTTACAGCACGTTCACCTACCATTCTGTGTACTTGCTACTTTCTATTGATTGCTGTTTAAGCAACATCTTAATTTTAAAATTCTCATCCAGGTTTTCAAAGCTCTCCATAATTTCACCCTTGCCTTTCATTCTAATCTCCTACAGCTCCAGAGCGCTCTGAGGTACCTGTTATCATATGTTCCGGCTTTTCGAAGAACCCCAGTTTTAGCCTTTACATTGTTATCCATGCTTTCAGTAAGACCCTAAATTCTGGAATTCTCTTTATATATTTTTCTTCTCTTTAGAACACTTCCTATCTTTAAGATGCTCCTTCAAACATATCTACATGAACAAGTTTTTGCTTATCTGACTGTATACCTCCTTATGTGCCTTTGTGTCAAGTTCTGTTTAATAAAGCTCCTGTGAGGAGATTTGGGATATTTTATTACCTTATTGGTGCTATATGTATTTAATTAGCCGTTTTCATTGTGTGTGTTGATCATTTGCTGAACCTTTCTGCTAATGCACTTCCATAGAAGTGTTAAATATGAAATTGCAAGATTTTGACATATAGTCAATGAAAGAAAACATTTGTTTTACAATGTTGCTGAGGATATTAAAAGTTAACCACATTCTACGAATAACTGGAAAAGTGCAATATTATGAATTTTGACAAGTACAATTTTAGCATGCCATTTCATCTTGTTGTGTGCATTATGCACTTCAGATTATCTACTTTTGAACACTTCAATGAATCATCTGTCATTGCTTTGGGACTCTCCAAAGCTGTAAGCAGGGTCTGCCACTATATATTTCTAAACATATCATTATATGTCTTGCCATCAAAGCTGAGTTATCTGTGTCCTTATATACAGCTTTAACAGTAGCTGATGATTCATTTTCTTCCATTTCTCCATTAATTCTATTCATTCAAAGCTTCCATCGAGCTTACATTACTGTTCTTCATATAAATCACTTAATACTCTCATCATCGTCTTATCAGTTATTTTGTTGATGATTCAACCTGTATATCAGCTTTCTTCAGCTCATGTGCCTTCAGTCAACAATCTCTTCCTTCCCCTCAACAGCAAAGACTGAATCATAATCTTACAATTTCTCTTGTGCCTTTTAATACACCAATGAAAGTCATCATGTTTTCAAATCTTCAGAAACAGCTTTGTTTTATATCTCTGAATTCTCAGCCAAGGCTTTCATTTCTTTGATAGCTCCAACTTAGGCATTTCTCATTCATTGATGTTTATGGTCTCACTAACTTTTCTATCTTCATTCCAAAACTGCTTTCAAGCAATTTGATTTCAACTTTTCTGGCCAAGATCTATTTATGCTCAACAGTACAGCTTCCAATAGACCCTAAAGCTTTACATGAGCTTGGGTGGGACTCATCTAGCATTCCATTTGTACATTTGTACAGGGCACAAGATATAGTAACTGATGTAACACTTTCACCTCATGTATCAATTCACTTTTCATCATGTGCTTCCTTATTTTTCTCTATCTTAGCAATACAGGTATTGCTGTGGATGGTGTTCCACTCAATTTTCTTTTCCTGTTGTTTTTCTAAGATGCTAACATTTGCTTTTCCTCCTTAATTCCATGTTGTTTTGAAATGGAGCATCATTGTGGGCTTTCACTACCTCTAGCTCACCTTTCTCCCCAGTATATTTGGTAATCAGTCTGTAGACCCGAAACATTAACTCTGATTTCTCTGTGCAAATGCTGCCAGACCTGCTGAGCTTTTAAATTGGAGACTGAGGGGTGACCTTATAGAGGTTTATAAAGTCATGAGGGGCATGGATAGGATAAATAGACAAGGCCTTTTCCCTGGGGTGGGGCAGTTCAGAACTTGAGGGCATATTTTTAGGGTGAGAGGGAAAGATATAAAAGAAACCTAAGGGGCAACTTTTTCACACAGAGGGTGGTGTGCATGTGGAATGGCTGCCAGAGGAAGTGGTGGAGGCTGGTACAATTGCAACATTTAAAATATCGGATGGGTATGTGAACAGGAAGCATTTGGAGGGATATGGGCCGGGTGCTGGCAGGTGGGACTAGATTGAGTTGGGATATCTCGCTGACATGGACGAGTTGGATTGAAGGGTCTGTTTCTGTCCAGTATATCTCTATGACTCTATGACCCTCCACCCAGATGAATAAATGAAAGAATGATTTATGGTCACATGTATCTCGGAAGATACAATGAGAAGTGATTTGTTGCCACATTGCAGCACCATTTTAAGTTAAATAGCGTTCATCTTCATTGACTGAAGTCCCAAACATGGCTCCAGGGCTTCTGCAATGTTTCTACAAATTTGGCCTCAAGGGGTCCCCGCTCTGGGATGTCCCAGAGATTCTGGCTTCTCATGCCACTGCTGTCTCGCCCATAAGAGTCCCCACTCTGACCCTACCAACCAGGTACTGACACCACCGCCATCGATGACCTCTCGCCACCTCCATTTCCTGTTCATCAGCTCACCCATCATCTGCTATTAAACTCCATTGAGTACAGAGCGAGAGTTCCCAACTGCTCCTCATATGACAAGCCCTTCATCCCTAGGATCATTCTTGTAAGTCTCTCCAAGCATATCTTACCTTAGATATGGAGCCCAAAACTGCTCACATTATTCTGAATGCATTCAGAGCCTTATACAGCCTCATCAGTATATCCCTGTTCTTGTATTCTGGTCCTCTCAAAATGAATGCTAACATTGCATTTGCCTTCTCACTGCCAACTGAACCTGCATGTTAACCTGAAGGAGACCCTAAACAATGACTCCCAAGTCCGTTTGGCTTCAGATTTCCAAAGCCTTTCGCCATTTATATAATGGTCTCCACCTTTTATCTTCCGAGAAAAGTGCATAAGCTGACACTTACCCACATTATCTTCCATCTGCTACTTCTTGTCCATTCCATGAATTCCTTTTCTTATGATCTGCCAGCAACTTGATTTCCCAATGCACCTCTATACTGAAGTCCCTCATGATTATTGTAATGGTGTCTTTCTTGCATGGCTTTTCTATCTCCTGGTCTTTCTCCATACATCCTGATTACTGCTAGGAGGGCTATACACAATTCCCATCAGGATCTTTGGGCCACTCCAAATTGATGCCGGAAGGCTAGTGATGGGTGATAAGGAAATAGTTGAAGAACCTAATAAGTGTCAGTCTTCACAGTGGAAGACATGAGTAATATCTCAACAATTAAGGAGAGTCTGGGGGCAAAATTAAGTACAGTAGTCAGTACAAAAGAGAAAGTACTAGAAAAGCTAAAAGGTCTAAAAATTGATAACTCTCCTGGCCCTGATGGGCTACACCCTAGAGTTCTGAGGGAGGTAGCTGAGGAAATAGCAGAGGCGCTGACTATGGATCTTTCAAAAATCATTGGAGTCAAGGAAAGTCCCAGATGATTGGAAAATTGCTGGTGTAACCCCCTTGTTCAAAATAGGATCAAGACAAAAGATGGGAAATTATAGGCCGATTAGCCTAACTTCCGTTGCTGGTAAAATTCTAGAATCCATATTTAAGGATGAAATTTCTAAATTCTTGGAAATGCAGGATCATATTAAAACAAGTCAGCATGGATTTAGTAAGGGGAGATTATGTCTGACAAACCTGTTAGAATTCTTTGAAGTGGTAACAAGTAGGTTAGACCAGGGAAACCCAATAGATGTTATCTACCTAGACTTCTAAAAGGCCTTTGATAAGGTGCCTCACGGGAGGCTGCTGAGTAAAATGAGGACCCCTGGTGTTCGAGGTGAGGTACTGATTTGGATTGTGGATTGGCTGTCTGACAGAAGGCAGAGAGTGGGATTAAAGGAATGGCAAGTGGTGTCCTACAGGGTTAAGTTTTGGGGCTGTAGCTGTTCATTTTATATATTAATGATCTGAATGAAGGGACTGAGGACATTCTGATGCAGTTTGCCGATGATACAAAGTTAAGTGGACAGGCAGGTAGTACTGAAGAGGTGGGGAGGCTGTAGAAAGATTTAGACTGTTTAGAAGAGTGGTCCAGGAAATGGCTGATGAGATTCAATATGAGCAAATGCAAAGTCTTGCACTTTGGAAAAAAGATTTATAGGCATGGACTATTTTCTAAATGATGAGAAAATTCATAAAGTCGAAGTACAAAGGGATCTGGGAGTGTTAGTCCAGGATTCTCTAAAGGTTAACTTGCAGGTTGAATCCATGATTAAGAAAGTGAATGTAATGTTGTCATTTATCTTAAGAGGGTTGGAATATAAAAGCAGCGATGTGCTTCTGAGACTTTATAAAGCTCTAATTTGGCCCCATGTAGAATACTGTATCTAATTTTGGGCCCCACACTTCATGAAGGACATATCGGCACTGGAGCATGTCCAGCAGATATTCACACGGATAATCCCTGGAATGTAAGCCTAACATATGATGAGAGGCTGAGAATCCTGGGATTGTATTAATTGGAATTTAGAAGGTTGAGGGGAGATCTAATAGACACTTACAAGATAATACATTTCTTAGAAAGGGTGGATGCTGGGAAGTTGTTTCCGTTAGGCGGGGAGACTAGGACCCGTGGGCACAGCCTTAGAATTAGAGGGGGTCAATTTAGAATGGAAATGAGGAGGCATTTCTTCAGCCAGAGAGTGGTGGGCCTGTGGAATTCATTGCACATTGGAGCACATTGGAGGCTGGGATGTTGAATGTCTTCAAGGCAGAGATTGATAAATTCTTGATCTCGCAAGGAATTAAGGGATGTGGGGAGAGTGCGGGTAATTGGAGTTGAAATGCCTATCAGCCATGATTAAATGGCAAGTAGACCTGATGGGTCAAATGGCCTTACTTCCACTCCTATGTGTTGTGGTCTTATGGTCTCATGTTGGTTTTAATCACTACTCACGATATCTCAGAGGATTTCAGAAGAGATGCTACAATTATCTTCAAACTTGGACTAAGAAAGCAGCCAACCTGAGGGCAAATCATTAACAAATGATCCTTTGGTGCTTGGTGGGGAGGGGTAGTGCTGCTTTCTCACAACTAAATTCATTGCCAAACCTTACTGTGTAGCTCGTGTATAAAGAAGGCCTGTTTGAACTCACTGTTATAAAAGATGGTTAGAATCACACTCAAGTGCGCAGTGCCATTATGGTAGAAGGGCAAAAATTGAATGGACCAAGAAAAGCAAGCAAAAGAGTACATCCTTGAGAGTGGCCATGCTTGGAATTGTGACCCTGGCAATACATTAAGGAGGGGATGTTTATACCATGGAACTGGAAGGTGAAGCTTACTACTCTCCTCATCTGCCTTTGAATCATTTCCCAATTTTAATGTTAATGAAAGAGACCCTACTTTGCTAAATAATAGTTTACTCACAGGTATTGGTTAACACTATAAATGTTTCTGTGTCAAAGAGCAATATGTTTGCAACTTATCAATATTTCAATTAATTTGTTTCATTTGAAGATTCGTTGATTGTCTTGAATTAAACAGGGCCTTAAGGGTCTCTTGCAGCACAGGAGTGGCATTGCTGCCTCTGGATCAGGAGGTCCAGCTTAAGTCCCACCTGCTTCAAACATGTATAGTACCATCTCTGAGCAGGTTGATTAGAAAATACCTAAGCCTCAAGGGTCCAGAAACAAGATACAAGTAACCCAGGCTGATCGTCTCCAATGTCATATGCTACATTGCCCACACTTACCAAAAGGAATAGCTGCAAATGTTGAGCTACTTTGAAGCATTTACCTATTGCTGTTCAACTGACTTTAGAAGTAAAATAGTGGCTTTGCTAAAAATGGACATTCTATTTCCTCTTTTGGACATAAAAGATACCTTTCCAACACAGCTTTCTTTTTAGAAAATAGTGGCTGTTCCATATTAGTTTGATGGTTAAGAAGGCAGATGATATGTTGGCTGTTATAACAAGAGAATTTGAGAACAGGTGCAGAATTATCTTGTTGCAATTGTACAGGGTCTTGGTGAGATCACACTTGGCTAATTGGTGAAAGTTTTGATCCACTTACCTGAGGAAGATTTTTCTGGTTATGGAGGGAGTGCAACAAAAGTTTGCCAGACTGGTTTCTGGGATTGCAGGACTGATGTATGAAGAGAGATTGGATCAGTGAAGACTGCATTCAGCAGATTATAGAAAAATAAGGGGGAATCTCATAGAAACCAATTAAATTTCAACAGGATGAGACAAAGTAAATACATGAAGTATGTTCCTGATGACCAGGGAGTCTAGAGTCAGAAGTCACTGATTAAGGATATCGAATAGACTATTTAGGGGTGATTTGAAGAGAAATTTCTTCATCCAGAGAGTGGTCAATCTGTGGAATTGTCTGCCATAGAAGTTTGAATGTTTTCAATAAGGAGTTAGAATGGTTCTTAAGATGAAAGAGTTTGAAGGGAATAGGGAGAAAGTGGGAACAGCATACTGAGTTAAATGATCAGCCACAATCATATTAAATGTTGCAGCAGGCTCTAGGCCTAAATGTCCGCCTCATATTTTCTATATTTCTAACAAATGGAAAATCACTGTGAGGATCTACTTTAGCAACAGTGAAATTGGAACTAACATGACACAGATAGCTTTAGTTCTTACAAATTCCCTTTTTAGATCATTGCTAAATAGCAATTTATCTTTACTTTTCTGTTATTTTATCCTATTTTGCAAGTGATTGAACACTATTATTTGACTCTCTTCCATCCTGTACTCCTGAATCAAGCTGGGATAAGGTTTATAGTCTTCAGAGGAGTTAGGGTAGTCATAATTGCTAAATTTCACATCTTCAACATCTAAACCTCTAGGTGCAACATCTGCGGCAATAAGGATTAGTGCGTTGCCTGACTGAAACTCAGTTAGAACCCAGTCACACTCTGGCTGACTCTTGTCACCGTGAATGCACATTGCTGGCCATCCATCTCTCTTCATTCGTCGTGTAAGCTCATCACATCTCCATTTGGTCTCTACAAAAATGATAGTTTTGTTTTCTTTTTCATTCATTATCTCCTCCATCAACCTTAGCATCTTATCATCTTTCTCAACTTCTTGGCACACATCAATAATCTGCAGGATGTTGTGATTAGCACTAACTTCTAAAGGGCCGAGATTAATCTGAACATACTCCTTCAAGAACTCTTCAGCCATCTGTGGGACTTCTTTGGGCCAAGTTGAGCTCCACATCAAGGTCTGTCTGTCAGGCCTGGTTTGCTCAACATATTTTCCTGATTTTCATAGACATTAACATAGAACACAGAACAGTACAGCGCAGGACCAGGTGCTTCATAGTCTGTGCTGATTGTGATGCTATTCTAAACTAACCCATTTGCCTGCATGTGGTTCATATGCCTTTGCCTGTTCATGTGTCTGTCTAAATGCCTTTTAAGTATCACTATTGTATCTGCTTCTATCATCTCCCCGGTAGTATGTTCCAGGCACCTACCACTTTCTGTGTAAAACAATTGCTTCACACATCTCTTCCCAGCTATTTCCTTTCACCTTAAACTTATAACTCCCAGTATTTGACATTGCAAACGGAGGAAAAAGACTCCAACTATACACCTTATCCACATCTCTCATAACTTTATATTCGTCTCTCAGGTTGCCCCTCAGCATCCAACACTCTAACAAAAACAAGCCTGCGCCGACACATTTTTCCCTTCCATATTAAAACTGCTTTCACTTACAGAATCCATATCCCTCTATTTCCTTCCTATTCATGTATTCATGCAGATGCTTCTTGAGTGCTACTGTTGTGCCCCCTGGTACTGAATTCTTGTACTGAATTATGCAATGAGGTTGGACTGCTCACACCCAGTGTAAACATTTAGGACAAACTGTTCGCCACTAGCACATCTCAGTCTGCTTTAATCTTTTTCAATGACAGCCTTTTAGTTTATATGAGCCTTTAATTGGGGAGAGAGTAACATAGTGGGAAGGTCACTGAACTAGTAAAATAGTAATCCAGAAGCCAAGGCTGCTCTTCTGGTGACTTGGGTTTAAATACCACCACAGCTACTGGTGGAGTTGAAATTCAGTTGATAATCTGACGAATGCCCTTTATGTAAGGAATCTTATCCTTACCTGGTTTAGTCAGATCCACCACAATCTGTTTGACACTTAGCTACTCAATTTCCAAGCAAACCAATCAGTTCAAGGAAAATTAGGGATGGGCAATAAATACTGGTCTAATTAGTGACACTCACATCCCATTGATGAATGATGCACTTCCCTCCATATCAAAGAGGAAATTGGGTATCGTGGATTATGTAGTCAATCAGACATTTCTGTTTTTAGGCCACAACTAGCAACCACTGTTATTGCAGGATTCCTGGGAGGAAGTGAACTCTGGGATTTTGCCAGGAATGAGCTGGCAGGCCAGTTGCAAGGGCAGTGGTGGGATCGGGAGTGGTGGCCATGTTGGAAAGGACAAGACTGGGACGTGTGTTCAGATAACCCAGGGCCTGAATGGCTAGGCTCAAATCCAGAAAGGGCAATGTTTTGAACAGCCAGGTCAGATAGTACTTTCAGGACAAGTGAAGCACAAAGCATTCACATAAGACAAAGGCAGCTCAGGACATGCCCAGACTTGCCCTGGAAAACAAGGCTAGTTTTTGTATTGGAATATGGTAAGCCCATTGGATGCCATGGGCTTGACCCAGAAGATCAATTCGCCGAGGGTCAGAGAACATTCTGAAAGGGTGCAGCAGAGACAGATAAAAAGAGACACCTGGCATCCACTCCCTGAGTGAGGATGCAATCTGGCCCAGAAGCAGAGTTCTGAACATCTGGAGAGAAAGAAGATGACCATGTATGAGACCAACCTTTGCTAAGTTCATGAGAGCCAACTACACAGCCTGGTCAGGTTTAACAGCACGGGTCGTACCTGTTCCTTGTCTGGTAGGCAGCGGTAGGTTAGATAAGGATTTTGACAAAGATTAAATGTTGTGATTGGCAGAGTAATCATTGTAAGAATCAGGAGTTTTATTGTGAAAGAGCAGAGTTTTAGATAATGTTTGGCAAGCTGAATCTGACCCTTGCATTCGTCTCACAAGTATAGTATCTGAGTAAATTGAGTTCACGTAGAAGCTTATTAAAGTGTCCAAAATGCTACCAACTGAGTCATGTGTGGGGGATATGGGAAGGCAGAAATGTGGGGTGAAGGGTGCCAAAAAAAAGCACACTCCTCATACATGGACAAGCAACCCTCAAGGATAAACCTGCAGGGCTACATGTTGGGTCATGAAATTAGAGCAACAATGGGATGAGGCCCTTGGCAGTGCATTAACTGCCCGCTTAAAGGCCTCAACTGCTCTGGATGGATCACCCACCCAATGCCTTCAATACCATAGCTATGTTCAAAAACGTAATGGGGCAAGGGTAGGTGTACCAGCAGCAGACATTTTGCCAATGGCATGGTGCCCTAATTAATATGGGCTCAGCTACATATTCTCTCATTCATAGGTATCCTGTGAAATGTAGCCCATTTGTGTGCTTCTATGTATGAGAAAGATAAAGTCTGGCAAGCATTACATTCTAATCAATCATGCCTTCGCATGAACTTACAAGATACTAAAATCATTCTTTCAATAACAGGAATCCAGATTAATTGATTTGTTTTAACTTGGTCAGCCAGAATGCATCCAAGAATTTGATCATTAGCTTCAATTCCAATCTCATCTGGGAGTAGAATCTTAATTATAAAGTCCATTTCCATACGTTTTTAATGCTTCTTTTGAACTAATTTTCTTGGGAAGAATAAAAATTATGAGTCTTTAAATAATCCTTGCTTCATTGCAAGGTAGGACAATGATTGCTGATGTTCAAATAACATTACTTGAGATGGGAAAAATGCAAATGTCACAGTTAGCAAAAAAATTGTTGAATTTATTAAAGCAGGATTTTTAATCAGCATGAAAACCTGGGTATGCTTCTCATTATGAAATGACCTATCAGAAGCAATCAACATATTAAATGAAAATGAGTCAGTCTGGAAACTTGATCTGTGAGTATTGCATTCAGATCAAAGACAAATTTGGCACTTAAGTGAGTAATGCTGGATTTGTTCTGAAGTTATAACTCCAACAAAGGAAGCAGACACTCAACTGACAAGAAGACGGACTAATTAGCAGAAATGAACCACAGCCTCAAACATAGCAAACAATAAGCTACATTATGTGGAGAGGCTGGTAACATTTTGTCAGATCTTTCCAAATTTTTATCAGTTCATCTACTCTGAGGATGGGGTCATCTTGAACTGAATGCTTCCTCTAAGAATTTTGGTAAGTAGGACAACAAATGTAGTTACAGTTGTTGTGAAGTTTTCACAGGACACCAAAGCCCACTGCAGCATATTAGTGCCCAAAGACTAAGTATTAATATAGTTAGTTATGGGCTGGGAATTTCAGCAAACTAAGCTAAATCATATATATCAATTGAAATAGGCATGTATCCCTTCCCTGGGAAGAAAATAAGGACTGCGGATGCTGGAGATCAGAATCAAGAGAGTGACGCTGGAAAAGCACTGCAGGTCAGGCAGCTTCCGAGGAGCAGGAGAATCGATGTTTCAGGCATAAGCAGCACATTTATCCCTTCCATGCAGTGATATTTGAGGGGGATGTGATAGCCTAGTGGTATTATCACTGGACTGTTGACACAGATAATGTCCTGGGGACACTGGTTCAAATCTCATCATAGTAGATGGTAGAATCACCATGGTAGGTGGCTCAATGAATACCTGGAATTAAGAGTTGACTAATAACCATTAGTTGGTTGTCAGGGGAAAAACCTATCTAGTTCACTTATGCTTTTTAGGGAAGGAAAATACTGTCTTTACCCTCCAGTTGGACCAACATATGAACTCCAGACCCTCAGCAATGTGGGTGACTCTTAACTGCTCTCTGGGCAATTAGGAATAGGCAATAAATGCTGCTTGGCCAGCAATGACATAATCCTGTGAATGAATAAAGAAAAAAATGTTATTTTTATACAATTCTACCTTGTGTTCTTGTATGCAATGAAATATCTGTAAACTCCATACAATCATAGGAAACCTCATTATTTTCTGATTTTAGGGTTTAAAACCAATCTATAATATTTGTAAGCGACTCATTTATAAATAGTTGCATATTAAAGGGACATGAATGTGTCAATCATAAGAACATCTAAACTAGAAAGTCTTGAATAACAAACAAAAACAGAAATTACTGGCTCCAGAGAAAACAGCCCCAGCTTATTCAGCCTTTCCCTATAGCTCAAACCCTCCAAGACTGGCAACATTCTTGTAAATCTTTTCTGAATCCTTTCAAGTTTCACAACATCCTTCCAATAGGAAGGAGACCAGAATTGCATGCAATATTCCAAAAGTGGCCGAACCAATGTTCTGTACAGCCACAACATGACCTCCCAACTCCTGTACTCTGACCAATAAAAGAAAGCATACCAAATGCCTTCTTCACTATCCTATCTACCTGCGACTCTACTTTCAAGAAATGATGAACCTGCACTCCAAGGTCTCTTTGTTCAGCAACATTTCCTCGGACCTTACCATTAAGTGTATAAGTTCTGCTAAGATTTGCTTTCCCAAAATGCAACACCTCGTATTTATCTAAATTAAACTCCATCTGCTACTCCTCAGCCCATTGGCCCATTTGATCCCCTCCAATTTTGGTGTCATCTGCAAACTTGCTAACTATACTTCATAAGCTCACATCCAAACCATTTATGTAAATGACAAAAAGTAGAGGACCCAGCACCGATCCTTGTTGCACTCCACTGGTCACAGGTCTCCAGTCTAAATAATATCCTCCACCACCACTCTATGTCTTCTACCTTTGAGCCAGTTCTATATCCAAATGGTTAGTCCTCCCTGTATTCCATGAGATCTTACCTTGGTAACCAGTATCCCATGAGGAACCTTGTTGAACGCCTTACTGAAGCCCACATAGATCACATCTGCAGCTTTGCCCTCATCAATCCTCTTTGTTACTTCTTCAAAAAACTCAATCAAGTTTGTGAGACATGATTTCCCATGCACAAAGCCATGCACTATCCCTAATCAGTCCTTGCCTTTCCAAATACATGTACATTCTGTCACTCAGGACTCCCTCCAACAACTTGTCTACCACTGACGTCTGGCTCACTGGTCTATAGTTCTCTGGTTTGTCCTTACCATCTTTCTTTAGTAGTGGCAGCGCTTTAGCCAACCTCCAGTCCCCTGGCGCCTCACCTGTAACTATCGATGATACAAATATCTCAGCAAGAGGCCTAGCAATCACTTCTCTAGCTTCCCCCAGAGTTCTAGAGTACATCTGATCAGGTCCTGGGGATCTATCCACTTTTATGCATTTCAAGATATTCAGCGCTCCCTCCTCTGTAATTTGGACATTTTTCAAGATGTCACCATCTATTTCCCTACATTCTATATCTTCCATGCCCTTTTCCACAGTACACACTAATGCAAAATACTCTTTTAGTATTCCCCCATTTTCTGTGGCCCTGCTGATCTTTGAGGGGCCCTATTCTCTCCCTAGTTAACCTAATAGTTCTTTATCTATTTGTAAAAATTCTTTGTATTCTCATTAACTCTATTTGTCAAAGCTATCTCATATCCCCTTTTCACTCTCCTGATTTCCCTCTTGATTATACTCTTACGACCTTTATACTTGACTGAGAATTCACTCGATCTATCCTATCCTATCCAACATGAACTGTGGGACTGCTGTGCACTCTGCTTCACAGAAACCTGGCTCAACCCATCCATTCCTGACTACTTAAGGCTGTTGGTTTTTCTATCCATCGTATGGACCATACTGCGTCTTTGGGTAAGACAAAGGATGAAGGGGTTTCCTTTTAATCAATAACTTGTGGTACATGGACATTGCAACCCTGGGCAGCCATTGTTCCCCAGACCTTGAATTCCTCACCATCAAATGCTGCCCCTTCTATCTACCATGGGAATGTACCACTTCTATCTACCATGGGAATATACTAACTGCTGTGTATATACCGCCACAAGCAAAGGTTGAGGAAGCACTGGATGTATTATACTCCACCACGAACACCCTGGAAACGCAACACCCCAAAGCCCTGTTTATTGTAACTGGCAATTCAATCAAGCCAATCGAAGGAAGGTGTTGCCCAAGTACCACCAGAACATTACCTGCCCCACCAGGAGTCCAAACAGTTTAGACCAATGCTACACCACTGTGGAAGATGCTTACCATTCCATCCCCCGCCCTCATTTTGGGAACTCCAGCCACAATGCCGTGTTTCTTCTCCCGGTTTACAGGCAAACGCTCAAGCAGGAGACCCCCTCGTGGATACAGGTCCAGTGCTGGTTGGAGGAAGCAGAGGATCAACTCCGATGCTGTCTGGAATCGGCTGATTGGGCCATGTTCAAACAGTCCGCAGATACCTTGGACAAGTACGCCACCACCGTCACAGACTTTTTCAGCAAGTGTGTGGAGGACTGCATACCGGAGAGGTCTATCTGGGTGTTCCCCAATAGGAAACCCTGGATGAATCAGCACATGCAGAACCTGCTAAAAATCAGGAGACCCACTCAAATATAAAGCATCGAAGTACGATCTTTGCAGAGCCAAGGACCAATACTGATCCAAACTAGAGACCCAGACAGGCACCGGCGATTATGACAAGGACTGAGTGACATCACAGGTTCTAAAACGAGACAGTGCAAGATAGCAGAGGATAATACATCTCTCACTGATCGTTTCAATGCCTTTTGTGCTCATTTTGAACTGAATTTCGGTGGAGAGGTAGCACCTATTCCAACAAGTCCTGATGAACCCATCCCAACAGTCACTGCAGCAGAGGTCAGATCAGTTTTCCTTCGTGTGAATCCAAGGAAAGCGATGGGACCAGATGGAGTACCAGGCCATGCTCTCAGAGCATGCACAGATCAACTGGCAGAGGCCTTCTCAGACATCTTCAACCTCTCCCTGCAGCAGGTCACTGTTCCTGCCTGTTTCAAGACGGCCAACATCATCCCTGTACCTAAGAAGGCTCATGCAGCATGTCTCAATGAATACCATCCCGTCGCCCTAACTTCAGTGGTCATAAAGTGCTTTGAAAGGCTGGTCATGACATTAATCAACCCCAGACTCCCCACTACTCTTGATCCACTCGAATTTGCCCATCGGACCAACAGATCCATGTCAGATGCCATATCACTTGTCTTTCACTCCTCCCTAGAACATGTTGACAGCAAGAACAGCTACATAAGAATCCTACTCATTGACTAACTACTGTTCAGCCTCCAACTCTATTATCCCCTCAAGACTGATTACGGGACTTCATGATCTCGGACTAAGCCCCACTCTCTGCAACTGGATTGGGGACAATATTTGATCCTCACTAATATTCAACACTGGACCCCCCCCCACCAAGGGTACATACTCAGCCGCCTACTGTGCTCACTGTATACTCATGACTGAGTCACTAAATACCAGACTAATACCATTTACAAGTTCACTGATGGCGCCACCATAGTCGGTCGAATCTCAGATGGCGATGAAACAGACTATGGACGGGAGGTGAAAGACTTAGAGAAATGGTGCACTGAGAACAATCTAGCTCTCAATGTCGGCAAAACCTAGGAACTCATTATTGACTTTTGGTGGGATGTTATTCATGCCCCCCCCTCCACCCCGACACATTCACAGCACAGAGGTGGAACAAGTGGAGAGTGTCAAGCTCCTGGGAGTGGTCATCAATAATAAGCTTTCTTGGACTCTTCATATGAACGCATTGGTTAGAAAGGCCCAACAACATCTCTTCTTCCTCAGGCAGCTGATGAAATTTGGCATGACCCTTGACAACTTTTATAGGTGCACTTCAAGGGCATTCTGTCTAGATCTATCACTACCTGGTATGGCAACTGTACCATTCAAGATTGGAGACGGTTACAGAGAGTGGTGAACGCGGCCCGGACAATCACAAAGGCCAATCTCCCACCTATAGAATCCATCTACCAGGCCCGTTGTCAAGGAAAGGCCGCCAGCATTCTCAAAGATCCATCCCACGCTGGCAATGCTTTTCTACAGCCTCTACCATCGGGGAGAAGGTACAGAAGCCTGAACACACGCACCTGCCGGTTTTGAAACAGTTTCTACTACTGTTGTTAGATTACTGAATAGACTCACAAACTCTTAGCATTTGCCTATACCTGTGTTTTGGTTTTTGCCGCTGTTTACCTAATACTTACTTATCTATGCTACTTAACTCTGTGATCTGCCTTTATTGCTCGCAAGACAAAGCATTTCACTGTGCCTTGGTATACATGACAATAAATTCAATTTAATTCAACTTAATTCAGTACCTTACATATGCTTCATTCTTTTTCTTAACCAAACCCTAAATTTCTTTAGTCACCCAGTATTGCCTATATCTACCAGCCTTTCCTTTCACCCTAACAGGAATATACTGTCTCTGGACTCTCATTACCTCATTTTCCTGCTGTTCCTTTGCCTGCGAACATCTGCCTCCAATCAGCTTTCGAAAGTTAGAACATAGAACATAGAACAATACAGCACAGAACAGGCCCTTCGGCCCACGATGTCGTGCCGAACATTTGACCTAGCTTAAGCACCTATCCATGTACCTATCCAATTGCCGCTTACAGGTCACCAATGATTCTGACTTTGCCACTCCCACAGTTCTTGCCTAAAGCCATCAAAATTAGCCTTTCTCCAATTTAGAACTTCAACTTTTAGATCTAGTCTATCCTTTTCCATCACTATATTAAAACTAATAGAATTATGGTTGCTGGCCCCAAAGTGTGCCTCCACTGACACCTCAGTCACCTGTCCTGCCTTATTTCCCAAGAGTAGGGCAGGTTTTGCACCTTCTCTCATTGGTACATCCACATACTGAATCAGAAAATTTTGTTGTACACACTTAGCAAATTCCTCTCCATCTAAACTATTAACACTATGGCAGTCCCAGTCGATGTTTGGAAAGTTAATATCCCCTACCGTAACCACCCTATTATTCTTACACATAACTGAGATCTCCTTACAAATTTGTTTCTCAATTTCCCGCTGACTATTAGGGGGTCTATAATTCAATCCCAAAAAGGTGATCATCCCTTTCTTATTTCTCAGTTCCACCCAAATAACTTCCCTGGATGTATTTCCAGGAATATCCTCACTCAGTATAACTGTAATGCTATCCCTTATCAAAAATGCCACTCCCCCTCCTCTCTTGCCTCCCTTTCTGTCCTTCCTGTAGCATTTGTATCCTGGAACCTTAAGCTGCCAGTCCTGCCCATCCCTGAGCTATGTTTCTGTAATTGCTCTGATATCCAGTCCCATGTTCCTAACCATGCCCTGAGTTCATCTGCCTTCCCTGTTAGGCCTCATGCATTGAAATAAATGCAGTTCTCTGCTTTGTCCCTGCCTGCCCTGTCGGTTTGACTCACCTTTGTTCTCAACTGTACCCATCTCAGATTGATCTCTTTCCTCACTATCTCCCTTGGTCCCACTCCCACCCCCCCCACCTTAGTAGTTCAAATCCTCCCAAGCAGCTCTAACAAATTTCCCTGCCAGTACATTAGTCCCCTTCCAATTTAGGTGCAATCCGTCCTTCTTGTACAGGTCACTTCTATCCCAGAAAAGATTCCAATGATCCAAAAAATGTGAATCCTTCTCCCATACACCAGCTCCTCAGCCATGCATTCATCTGCTCTATCCTCCTATTCCTGCCCTCACTAACTCACAACACTGGGAGTAGTCCAGATATTACTACCCTTGAGGTCCTCCTTTTTAAATTCCTACCTAACTCTCTAAACTCTCCCTTCAGAATCTCAACCTTTTCCCTTCCTATGTCATTGGTTCCAACGTATACAATGACCCCCTGCTAGGCCCTCTCCCCTTTGAGAACATTCTGCACAACCACCTGATGAAGGAGCGTCGCTCCGAAAGCTAGTGTGCTTCCAATTAAACCTGTTGGACTATAACCTGGTGTTGTGTGATTTTTAACTTTGTACACCCCAGTCCAACACCAACATCTCCAAATCATGACGCACCCTCTCTGAGACATCCTTGTCCCTGGTGCCAGGGAGGCAACACACCATTCTGATTTTTCACTGCTGGCCACAAAAACATCTGTCTTTGCCTCGGACTAGAGAGTTCCCTAACACAATCGATCTCTTAGAACCTGATGTACCCTTCATTGCGTTAGAGCCAGTCTCAATACCAGAAACTTGGCTGTTCGTGTTACAGTCCCCTGAGAATCCATCACCCCCTACATTGTTCTGGGTGGCAATTCTATCAACATAAAGTCATCAAATCTATTTTGTGGGAGGTTAAATTTCTAGGTAGTTGTGCTATCTTTTTACCACAGTTATGTAGAACATTGGTTGCAATTTTAACTAGTGAATAAATGTAACGTTTTTCAAAAGAAAAGGAAGCAGCCAGACTGCGAACAGAAGAGAGAGAAAGGAAACAAAAGAGAGTGAAATGAGGAAAAAGAAGTTAAGAGAACAAGAGGAAGATAGAGGAAAGGAAGAAGATACATTTGCTCAAAAGAAGCCTGAACTGGGATCTCCTCATAGCCCAGGATTTGCATAGACGTTTTTGCTTGGATTTTTCTCGTGCTTGAATTGAAATTTCTATGAATTTGTTAAATAACAAAGCTCAGTTTTATAATCTTTACATTGCAGCTCCTATGTATACTCTTGAGAGCTCTGACCTAAATCAAACTGTATTATGAAACTGTGACCTTCTGTTACAAGTTATCATTGCTCAGCAGGTTGGTGATGGAACATGAATACAAAGTTTAATCATTTTTCTTTCAAGTTTTCCACTGTTTGCCTGGCAACCAACCCAGTCTTTGAAAAATATTTTTGAACTCGTAAAGACATCTTCCATTTTTCCTGTCAATCTCATTTATTGTTGTAAATGCCCTTTAAATGAGATTGAATTTCTCATAAATTCAAAGACCTGTAAATGGTGATATGATTTCTGTACAATTAAAACTACTCATACTAAATGCCCTTATCAGTGGTAAGGAGGTCTTGTGGCACAATGAGTAGGATTGCCTACTTTGAGTTAGATACTCTGGGTTTGAGTCCCTCTCCAGGACTTAATGGTTGTGGAAGTTGTGTCAAAAGTGTAGCTAAAACTGGTTGATTAACTACATGATGCAGAATGGCACCCATAATTTCAGGTGACAAACTAGTGACTTATTTCAGGAAGAAAACTGTCTTCCAATGTTCAAAATACACAGAGATAGTGTGTAGATTCATCCCCGAAATTGCCTGGCAAAATCCAAATCTGGGGCCAACCAATCAGGAAAAAATTACCCTGTGAATAGAATAGATGAAAAGGGTGAGAAGATATTTTTCCAAATATTGGCTGGTTGCCTCCACGCTTGTTGCTAATAGGTTCATGAGTAAACCTAATAGCATTGAATGTGACAGAGGTATAGCCTGTGATTGGACAAGCAACAGATTAAATAAGTATTGGCAATGAGGGAGTCACCTGAGGAGTGTGTGTCAAGGTTCACATGCCCTCTTTGTATGTGCCAATTATGCAGGGCACCATGTACTGGAATGTATTCCAAGACTGCCCAGACTGATCCAAGCATGGGAACCTCATTTTCATGAGAACTATTATTCATTTCATGCTGAAAAACTGGTCTGTGTTGCATCTATGCTCAGTCTCAGTCAAAGAGTTGTATAATGGAGTCATGAACAATGGATGCAGAGGGTGGCCCTTGTCACCTGGAAACCATCCTTATAAAGTTTCTAGATCTCAAAATGAAACAATAGCATGACAGTTCACAAGGATATAGGCATTAGGACAGCTCCCTGAGTACCAACAATGACTTCTAAGATGTGATATTAATAATGTCATTTCACATGTTCATTGATGGACTGGAACCTTTTTTCTGTTGATGAAGTCTGCCACATTTTAATAATGACAGTCTCAATGTGACAAGTATACAGTTTAGAGCCCCCTGCATCTGGGGAAAGCCAGTTACATTGGCAAAGCCTTCTGCTCTGGCTGAATTATGAACCTCAACACTGGTGTCCTGGGACATTCTTAGTCTGTGGTGAGACTTATTTGGAAGAAATGATATTGAGACTCTGGGCCTCCATAACTTCCTCCACATTCTGAGAAGACCTTCAAATATGATGGTTTCATGTAGAGGCTGTTCAGCAGTCACTGGAAGTTATGGCTAGTCTTGATCTTGCTGACACATTTGTACCCCCTCAATTTCTCTGCACTTTCATTACACTATGGCCACAGTGACAATATACCTGGTTGTGGCTGGATCTTTGCAATTAGGAAGAGAGTTGGACCCACTGACAACATAGGAATGGTGATGTATTTCCAAGGCAGGAAGGTGAGTGGCTTGGAGGGGAACATGCAGGTGGTGGTGTTCCTTGTATCTGCTGCTCTTGTACTTCTGAATGGCAACGGCCATTGATTTGGAAAGTGATGTCTAATGTCTAATGCTTCAAGACCTGGGCAGTATCTAGGTTTGAGAGTGAGGTGCTAGAATTGGTGAATTTCTGCATTGTATCTTGTATATATTACACACTGCTGCTACTGAGCATCAGTGGTGGAAGGAGTGGAGGCTTGTGGATGTGGTACTAGTGCTTCTTGAATGTTGTCAGAAGTCACATGACACCAGGTTATAGTCCAACAAGTTTAGTTAAAATCAGAAGCTTTAAGAAAGCTTGTGATTTCAGATAAACCTATTGGACTATAACCTGGCATCATCTGACTTCTGACTTTATCCACCCCAGTTCAACATCCAGCACCTCCACTTCTTGAGTGTTGTTGGAGCTGCACTCATTCAGACATATGGGGAGTCATCCATCACACTCCTGACCTCAAATTTGTGAATGGTGTACACGCTTTGGGGAGTTAGGAAACAAGCTAGTCCACTTTGATTTCTGTCAATGGTAACCCTTGGGATGTTGATAGTGGGGATTCAGCAACAGTAATGCTATTGAATGTCGATTATTAGGTTATGCTCTGTTGAAGATGATCATTGCCTGGCACTTGTGTGTTGCAAATGTGACTTGTCACTTACCTGCCCAAACCTAGATACTAGGAGAAAGTGAGGACTGCAGAAGCTGGAGATCAGAGTCAAGAGTGGGGTGCTGGAAAAGCACAGCAGGTCAGGAAGCACCCAAGGAGCAGGAGAATTGACATTTCAGGCAAGAGCCCTTCATCAGGAATGAGCTGATAAAGGGCTCTTGCCGGAAATGTCCGTTCTCCTGCTTCTTGGGTGCTGCCTGACCTGCTGTGCTTTTCCAGCACCCCACTCTCAAACCTAGATACTGCCCAGGTCTTGAAGCATTTAGACATGGATTGCTTCCATATCTCAGGAGAATAGGTTTCTTGCCACTCCCTATAATACTCTTGTCTCATCAGCAAAACCTTTGGTGAAAATCAGACATTTTTTTTCTCAATGTCAGTATCACTTTTCTGATCTTTTCATATTTTCCAAACTGCTTCATCATTTCTCATATCATTCCAGAGCTGGGTAGGTGTCACCTCACCAGTCTGTGGAAGGCAGGGTGATGGATGTTTTTTGTACATAGAAGTACATATTAGGTATCTTGATAATAAATTGCTAACCGATGACTGTTAGCTTGTGCCAATTTAGAAACCGTGGCATCTAGAAAATTTACACTCCCAGACCTGCCGAGAATCTCCTGGTTTTTTTTTCTTTTTCTTCCAGCATTCCAGTAGCTTTTTAATTATTCTGTCCCCTGGCTGCCCTCTGTTTCTGGTTTCTTATACTGAATTAGATCAAAACATTCTCTCTTATCATCCACATGGTTCCTATAACTTCCTACCATTTATAGAATATCTATAAAAGAGGATGAACTAAATCAGCATTTAAAAAGTTAATTCGTTTCCTTCAATATGGATTTTTTTTTCATGTATGATCAGCAACATAACATTGGTTTTACGTATGCATCTATCCTGATATATGATAATGCTGGTGATGGGATGTGTCATGCATGTGTAGTGGGTGGCAGGGGTGACAGGTTTATAGAATTGTTTTCTCTCTCTTCACATACATAAGTATATTTAAATCAAAAAATGATATAGGTTGCCTGCACCACTTGCACACCCTAAACCCCCCCCCTCCCCTTTCTCCCACAGGTATTCCTCTTTCGTTATATTTACCTTTGAAATACTGGCGAGAAGCAAATTTCTATGAATAATCTTATACACTGTCCTAAGCTTTGAAGCTATTGATGTGACACATTCTGCAGAAAAAGGAATAATAACCTGCTCACTGCTGTCAGGTCAAATCACACTGTACACCTGTATTTGTTTCTTCCCCAAGAGCAATGCTAAAGACAGCATAACATAGAGATAAGGAAGTGCTCACACTACATGTAGTAAATATAGGATTATGCCGAATCAAGAGCTTGTGAAATTATGTCGCACTTCAGTGATGAACCTCAGGCTCATATAATGTTTTTGCTGGCTGTTTTGTGTATAATGGAAAGCTCTCTCTGAACTGATGATTTCTACCACTGGGAAGCAATTTCTCTGCTTACACTCAGAATCAATTGCCAAAGCAATTCTGTAACTTCAAAAAATTTTTAAAATGCTATTGAGGTTTTCTTCTTTTTAGTTTGGTTTCTGTTACTCAATTCATGAAACACAGGTTCAAAATTAGTAAACCTCAAGCAAAGGAGACTGAGGTTTATTTTCTTTTCCTCAAGTTAAAGCAACAGCAAACAAATGTTTGGTCAAAGTGGTCAGAATTTTGTCAGCATGCGAGGAGCAGCATCCGAGGATTTTGCTGCTCCTCGGATGCTGCCTGAACTGCTGTGCTCTTCCAGCACCACTAATCCAAAATCTGGTTTTCAGCATCTGCAGTCATTGTTTTTACCTAGAATTTTGTCAGTAACATCCTTTCAATGGGAACCAGATGAAAAATAGATTGTGAACAGGATCAGAAATACAGGGATAGGTACAAAATGAGACACCCAAATGTCCTAACAAGCAGGAAACTAGAGATTGCTGGAAAAACTCAACAGGTCTGGCAGCATCTGTGGAGACAAAGCAGAGTTAATGCTTCAGGTACAGTTGCCCTTCTTCAGTTCTGTTTTTGTTTCTGATTTCCAGTATCTGCAGTTCTGCTGTCTCCAAGTTCACCTTGGTCTGGAGACCCACTTGCTGCTCACTCAACTTTATTTTCACTAAACTGTCGAACATCCCATTTCCCCTTCTGAATCTCCATGCTAGCTGATCATGTGAACAACATTCGTGAGCCATAGAAAAATATTATTTTTTTTTTAAAAATCACAACTAATTTAAAAAATGCTATGGAGGTCTGTCTCAAATGACTCCACTTGCGATGGGCTCAAATGGGAACTTAGTCAAATGAATAACTCAATCAACTGATCATTTGATTCACCTGTGAGAGAGGGAATTTAATTCATCCATTCCTTTCTGCTCATTTAGGTACAGGTACATCTTCTTCAAGGGCCTCAGCACCACATGGAGTCAAGATGAGAAGGTGGTCAACGTGCCAACGACCTGGAGGATGTTCTGCAAGAAAGGTCACAAGCGCCATCCACATTAAGTTACCCAATATGGGAATGAAAAGGATTCCTTGCGTACACAGTGTAATAAGCATTATGACAGGAAGCAGGTTGATGGGGTGAACAGACAAAACCTATATTTCAAATAAAGGCTAGGACCACACAGAAGGTTGAGCTAAGACTTGCGTTTGTGGAGCCCAACTCTCGATCAGTGAGAGAGAATGCAAGCAACTTGAGCTGGGAGGAGACAACAAAACAAATGGCCAAGTCATCTGGTTCTAAGCTGCAGACTTTGTATTCTTTGGAGAAAAAAAATCACTTAAAATTAAGGAAAGCACAAGGTTGCAATAACTTCTCTGGAATGAAACAATGGGCTGAAAACTATACTGAGGTCGAGCTCCACACACCCAGGGTAAATTTCAGGAGCATACATCTGCTTAGCCAGCTTGACAGTTTTATCTTTTAAGGTAATGGATCTTTAATGTGGGACATCTGTCCATCTCCAGGAGAATATCCTGAATCATAGAGCTGCTGGCCATGAGTGCTGTGGGTAGACAAGGGGGTGGCATTCAGCAACCGACCTAAGCATTGGATAAATCCAGGAACCCACTGAGACCAGGCTGACAAACTCCAGAAAGTGGATTGGACAAACATGTGGACTCTACAAGGTCACCCTTCATAGAATGAGTGAATTTTACAGTAGAAGGAGGCCATTCAACCCATTGTGCCTGTACCAGCTCCATCAAGAGCTACCCAGCTAGTCCCGTAGAACATAGAACATAGAACATAGAAAAATACAGCGCAGTACAGGCCCTTCGGCCCTCGATATTGCGCCGACCGAAGCCTACCTAAGCTACACTAGCCCAATAACCTCCATATGCTTGTCCAATGCCCGCTTAAATGACCATAAAGAGGGAGAGTCCACCACTGCTACTGGCAGGGCATTCCGTGAACTCACAACCCGCTGAGTAAAGAATCTACCCTGAACATCTGTCCTATACCTACCGCCCCTTAATTTAAAGCTGTGTCCCCTAGTAACAGCTGACTTCATTAGCGGAAAAAGGTTCTCACTGTCAACCCTATCTAAACCCCTAATCATCTTGTACACCTCTATCAAATCTCCCCTAAACCTTCTTTTCTCCAATGAGAAAAGCCCAAAGTGCCTCAGCCTTTCCTCATACGATCTTCCTACCATACCAGGCAACATCCTGGTAAACCTCCTCTGCACTCGTTCCAATGCCTCCACATCCTTCCTATAGTATGGCGACCAAAACTGCACACAATACTCCAGATGAGGCCGCACCAGAGTCTTATACAACTGCAACATGACCTCAGGACTCCGGAACTCAATTCCTCTACCAATAAAGCCCAGTACACCATATGCCTTCTTCACAGCACTATTTACCTGGGTGGCAACTTTCAAAGATCTGTGTACATGGACACCAAGATCCCTCTGCTCATCCACACTATCAAGTAGTCTACCATTAGCCCAGTAATCCATCTTCTTGTTACTCCTACCAAAGTGAATGACTTCACACTTAGCTACATTGAATTCCATTTGCCACCTTACTGCCCAGCTCTGCAACTTATGTATATCCCGCTGTAACCTGCCACATCCTTCTTCGCTGTCCACAACTCCACCGACTTTCGTGTCATCCGCAAACTTGCTCACCCAGCCTTCAAGCCCCTCCTCCAGGTCATTTATAAAAATGAAAAACAGCAATGGTCCCAAAACAGATCCTTGTGGAACACCGCTAGTAACTGCGCTCCAAGATGAACCTATACCATCAACTACTACCCTCTGTCTCCTTCCAGCCAGCCAATTCCTAACCCAAACCTCTAATGCACCCTCAATGCCATACCTCCGTATTTTTTGCATTAGCCTGCCATGGGGTACCTTATCGAACGCCTTGCTAAAATCCATATACACCACATCGACTGCTTTACCCTCGTCCACTTCCTTGGTCACGATCTCAAAGAACTCAATAAGGTTTGTGAGGCACGACCTGCCCTTCACAAAACCATGCTGACTATCCTTGATCACATTATTCCTATCCAGATGTTCATAAATCCTATCCCTTACAATTCTCTCTAAGACTTTGCCCACAACAGAAGTGAGACTCACTGGCCTATAGTTACTCGGGCTATCCCTGCTCCCCTTCTTGAACAAGGGGACCACATTCGCTATCCTCCAGTCTTCTGGCACTATTCCCGTAGACAACGACGACATAAAAATCAAGGCCAATGGCTCCGCTATCTCCTCCCTAGCTTCCCAGGCCATCAGGCCCAGGGGACTTATCTATTTTCATCCTTTCCAGTATTCCCCAGACCTCTTCCCTACGTACCTCAAGGCCATCCATTCTAATCACTTGTGACTCAATATTCACAGCAGCAACAGTGTCCTGTTCCTGAGTGAATACTGACGAAAAGTATTGATTTAGTGTCTCGCCAATCTCCTCCGCCTTCACGCACAACTTCCCACTACTATCCTTGACTGGACCGATACCTACCCTAGTCATCCTTTTATTCCTGACATACCTATAGAAAGCCTTTGGGTTTTCCCTAATCCTACCAACTAAGGACTTTTCATGTCCCCTTCTCGCTGCTCTTAGCTCTCTCTTTAGATCCTTCCTGGCTACCTTATAACTCTCAATCGCCCCAACTGAACCTTCACACCTCATCTTTACATAGGCCGCCCTCTTCCATTTCACAAGGGATACCAATTGCTTATTAAACCACGGCTCCCTCACAAGACCCTTTACACCCTGCCTGACTGGTACATACTTATCAAGGACACCCATTAGCTATTCCTTGAACAATCTCCACATATCATTTGTGTTCTTCCCTTGAAGCCTATTTTTCCAATCCACGCATCCTAAGTCATGCCTCACCGCATCATAATTTCCCTGCCCCCAGCTATAACTGTTGCCCTGCAGTGCACACTTATCCGTCTCCATCACTAGAGTAAAAGTCACCGAGTTGTGGTCACTGCCCCCAAAGTGCTCACCTACCTCCAAGTCTAACACCTGGCCTGGTTCATTACCGAGAACCAAATCCAGTATAGCCTCACCTCTTGTTGGCCTGTCTACATATTGTGTCAGGAAACCCTCCTGCACACATTGGACAAACACCGACCCATCTAACGAACTCGAGCTATATCTTTCCCAGTCAATATCTGGGAAGTTAAAGTCCCCCATTACAACCACCCTGCTACTTTCACTCTTCTCCTGAATCATCCTCGCAATACTTTCCTCTACTTCTCTCGGACTATTAGGAGGCCTGTAGAAAACTCCTAACAGGGTGACCTCACCTTTCCTATTTCTAACCTCCGCCCAAGCTACCTCAGATGGCAAGTCTTCCTCCATCACCCTTTCTACTGCTGTAATACTATCCTTGACAAGCAATGCCACACATCCCCTTCTTTTACCCCCATCTCTGACCCTACTAAAACATTTAAACCCTGGAACCTGCAACAGCCATTCCTGTCCCTGTTCTACCCACGTCTCTGTAATGGCCACAACATCGAAGTCCCAGGTGCCAACCCATGCTGTAAGCTCACCTACCTTATTTCTTATACTTCTGGCATTGAAGTATACACACTTCAAGCCACCTTCCTGTTTACAGGCACCCTCCTTCGAGATCGATGCCATGTTCCTAACCTCCCTCCACTCAAGGTCCTGTACTCTAAAGCTACAGTCCAGGTTCCCATGCCCCTGCAGAGTTAGTTTAAACCCTCCCAAAGAGCACTAGCAAACCTCCCCCCAGGGATACTGGTGCCCCTCAGGTTCAGGTGTAGACCATCCTGTTTATAGAGGTCCCACCTTCCCCAGAAAGAACCCCAGTTGTCCAGAAACCGGAATCCCTCCCTCCTGCACCATCCCTGTAGCCATTCCTCGACTCTCTATCACGTGGCACGGGTAACAAACCAGAGACAACAACTCTGTTCATTCTAGCTCTGAGCTTCCAACCGAGCTCCCTGAAAGCCTGTTTAACATCCTCACCCCTCTTCCTACCTATGTCGTTAATGCCAACGTGGACCACGATCTGGGGCTGCTCCCCCTCCCCCTTAAGGACCCGGAAAACACGATCAGAGACGTCACGTACCCTTGCACCTGGGAGGCAACATACCAATCGTGAGTCTCTGTCGCCCCCGCAAAACCGCCTATCTGTGCCCCTCACTATTGAGTCCCCAATAACTATCGCTCTACCTTTCTCCGCCCTTCCCTTCTGAGCAACGGGGACAGGCTCCGTGCCAGAGGCCTGAACCTCGTTGCTTACCCCTGGTAAGTCATCCCCCCCCACAAGTATCCAAAACGGTATACTTGTTCTTGAGGGGAATGACCGCAGGGGGTCCCTGCACTGGCTGCTTCCTCCCACTCCCCCTCACTGTCACCCATCTCTCTATAACTTTCGGAGTAACTTCTTCCATAAAGCTCTGATCTATGACCACCTCTACCTCCCGAATGATCCACAGTTCATCCAACTCCAGCTCCAGTTCCCTAACGCAGTCTTGGAGGAGCTGGAGATGGGTGCACTTCTTGCAAGTGTAATCAGGAGGGACGCTAATGGCTTCCCTCACCTCATACATGTTGTCCCATTCTCCAGTTCCATGTATTTGGAAAGGCAAGGACTGATTATGGATAGACAACATGGCTTTGTGGGTGGAAAATCATGTCTCAGAAACTTGATTGCATTTTTTGATTAAGTAACAAAAACAATTGATGAGGGCAGAGCGGTGGACATGATCCATATGGACTTCAGTAAGGCATTTGACAAGATTCCTCATGGTAGAATGGTTAGCAAGGTTGGATCACATGGCATATGGGGAGAACTAGCCACTTGGATACATAACTGGCTTGAAAGTAGAAGACAGAGAGTGGTGGTGGAGGGATGCTTTTCGGACTGGAGGCCTGTGACCAGTGGTATGCCATGAGGATCGGTGCTGGGTCCACTGCTTTTCGTCATTTAGATATATGACTTGATGTGAACCTCGGAGGTTGAGTTACTCTTGCTGGCAATCTTAAAATTGTGACCCCTTGTTATTGACATATCACTAGTGGATACAGAATATCCTTCTTTACCCTGTCAAAATTACTCAGAATTGTTAATTCTTCAATAAGGTCAACTCTTAATTTTTTTCTGATCCAAGGAAAATAAACGTGGTTTCTCTAATCTTTCCTTGGATTCAAAATCCCTCATTCCTGAAACCATTCTAGTAAATCTCCTTTGCACTCTCTCCACGGTTTTGACAATCTTCCTTAATTAAAGACCCAAAAATGGAACACTATAATTGACCAATAATTGAGGTGTAGCATCACCTCTTTGTTTTTATACTCTCAGCTGTGGGGGCAAGGTAGACATAGGGAGGTAAAGCTATGAGGTGGCGTCTCCAATTCCCAAAGAGGGATCGTGAAGGAGAGACATGCTAATTGCCCTGACTGTAGTTTTCTGGGTTAAACTTATTGGTCTACAGGACAAGCATAGGCATATTCTGAGCTCATCATATTGGAGCAGGAGCAGGACTGAGCCCTTTAATTGAACCTCATTTGCCCACTTAAAGGCCTCGGTTGAAAAACACCCAAATTATCAGCCACCCATAAAAGTCAGAGGTGGTGGGTGCTGGTTGATAACATGGCACTCCAATTTCCTCATGCACCCTGTTTCTTGCCTGTGGTCAGCCCAGAATATCAGATTTTGGATGTGGCACCACAACTATTTATGGTAAGCTTCTAGCTATTTGTGATAATTTTCCCATAGTTTGGAAAAGTTTATTAAGTAGCAGCCTGTACTTTGGATATGGTGCATTAGTAAATTAGACATAAGAAGCATATGACGAATGATAATTGAGGGCGGTTCACTATTAACAAAAGATGAACAGATGGTTGGCACAGAATGCGCTAATCTCAGTAACTTGTGGATACAGCATCCTCTAGATAAATTTCTTACAAAAAAATCTCAGCACAATGTGTTTGAAGGAACATTGCTTTGGATTTAAGTGTAATTTTGAAGCAGCATTTTGAGTCTTATCAAGGCAAAACTTTGGCAGGATAAAGAATGTGATGGTTTAACTACAATTTTATTATAAAAATTACAAAAGAATGCAAAAAAGAACACTTAAATTACAGATAAATCATAAATTTACACTTGATTGACAGTACCTCCTGTTTGTCACGAGGCGGCTCTCAGTTTCATATTTAGATCTTGTTTCTGCGTTGAGAGCATTATCGTTCAGTTTCATGATGTCTTTCAATACAGTTTCCTCACTTAACCCCTTGGGTAGTGACGTGATGAGTGAAATATACTGTAACAATGAAAATCAGAAAAAAAAGAGAATGATTAAGCAAGGAGCTATTTCAAATTTTGTAAGCAAGGTAGCAAAATAACATCCAATAAATGACAAAACCAGAAAATCTGTCTGGAAAATAGAGCAGCAGCTTAAAGTAAGAAGTCTTTATTAGTTATTATCTTTGACAGCGGTTAACTTTCTTGGTGAGTTCATGGGCTTTATCCTGGACAACCATAGTCTGCACTGATGAATGTGAGCACTTTCTCAATTGAAAACTCTTCTCCACCCTCCTCCTGTATTTGTTCAGGATCTGGAGTGCGCTGAGTGCACACTCAATTTCCCTCTCCCCAGATACTGTCTCAACCTCCAGTCTCTTTCTTTCCTCCTCCCCAGTCTTTTTCTTTCCTCCTCCCCAGTTTCTCGCCTTCACTGAAGTCTGTTTCTTGCCATTCCCAGACCCTCGCGCTCTCTCAAGTTTCCTTCTCCCCTCCTCACCTCCCCATGTCTTACTCTCTCCACACATTCCCAGTATCTTTCTCCACCTCACCCCAGTCTCTGCCACCTCTCTTCCAGTTTCTCTGCATCATGCCCCCTCGTCCCAGTCTCCCTTTACAACCTGCAGCCTCACTTTCCCTCCATTACCCCCAAGTTCAGGCCTGGACCAGAACTGAGAAGCTCCTCACAAACTCCCTCCCAACCTATTAATCCCATTCAAATATCGAGCACATTTTCCCTTCACTCCCAGGAGGAAGAGATAACTCCCTGTTACTGCTCCCATGAGTATGAATCTTCTTTGACAGCTTGATATCAGCAGTTCGTGGAATAATTGTGTCTAGCACCTTGTGCAACTTAGCAGCATTTATGAAGGAGACCACAACCTATGCTGTAGATTAGATTACTTACAGTGTGGAAACAGGCCCACCAAAGCACAACCTACCCAGACCCATTCCCCTACACCTAACACTATGGGCAATTTAGCATGGCCAATTCACCTAACCTGCACATTTTCTTTTGGATTGTGGGAGGAAACTGGAGCATCCTGAGCAAACCCACACAGACACAGGGAGAATGTGCAAACTCCACACAGAGAATCGCCTGAGGCGGGAATTGAACCCGGGTCTCTGACACTGTGAGGCAGCAGTGCTAACCATTGTGCCACCGTGCTGCCCACTGTACTGTCTAGTTTAACCACTCAAGCAAGCCACATGGAGAATGTTGTCACTTCAAGTGCATTTCGCCAAGATCATATGAAGAAATGTGGCTACCATGACCGATTCTGTGTTTTTCACAGATCTTAAGCATTAATCTATTGTAGTCTATCTTGTCTGGATTCAATATGTTAAGGAAATAAACACAGAGCATCCAAACTTCATCACTGCCAATAATCACAAAGATCTGTAGACATACTGAGAGAATGTCTGGCATCAAGGATTGACAGAAGTTTCCATGGGTGATACAAATCATCTAATGTTGACGATGTCCCAAAAACCCCCTGTTACTCAAATGTGTATAACTCTGTGTCCGAATCCACAGATCTTGGCAAACTCTTTACGATTCTCCAAGAAACTAACAGTGTAATGGTCATCGTACACTTCAATACAATGAAGCTTGGCCCATCTCTCTCTCTCCAAATTCAAATGGCAAAGAGTCAGCTTGAGCACCCATGATCAGATATTGCTTCACCATATGAGTTATTACAGTGCATTGCACCCCCCTCCCCCAGCGAAAACTCCCCACTGTCGCAGAATCACCCCAGGTAAGAAGGACAACACAAACTTTCACTGAATTTTACTTCTTCATTAAACTGCCCTCCTCATGTCTTCCACTGTCACTGCCATATCCAAGCACAGAAGTCTTAAATTCCATGCTTCTGGTGACATTTCCTCTTTTGCCAATCATATGCCTTGATCTCCATCCCAGTTAGCTCTGATCATCCATCACTGAAATTTTTCTTTCACCTCAATGAAATACATCACCATTTCAGGCTAACCATTTTCCCAATATTTTAAATAAATACTAGTAAGAACAGGATAGTAGAATGTTCTTAGAGGCTGAACAGCGACAATTTTCCTTCTCAGGTTCAGCAATCTGAGATCAATATTATTTGTTGCACTGCTACTGCTGCTGTGCTGTTTACCACAGGGATTCGTGTGGATTTTCTGTTGTATACAGCTCATGATCACTTTTGTACTCTAAGGACAATACTCCCAGTTTCTCCAATCTCTCTACATAGCGAAGACCCTCAAACCTGGTACTATTCTGATAAATCTCCTCTGCACCCTTTCTACGGGCATGAATCATTCCTTAAGTCCTTAGATTGAACATTGTGCACTCACTGAACAGAACCCAACTACTTATATATGTTCACCATACATCATTGATTTAGTCACCTTTACCACAGTTTATAAAGCCTAGAATCCCATATATCTTTTTAACAGTGTTGTGCCGCTTTTAAAGATTTGTGTATGTAAGCCACTAGAGCTCTGCCTTTCTGCACTCCTTTTAAAATTATACCATTTAATTAATCGTTCTTTTCTTTCACGATGTCGTATCACAATTCTTGCATTAAATTACATCTTCTATGTGTCCATCTTTATTCTCCTGAAACCTGCTACCGTACTCCTCACTGTTTGCAATTTATCTAACGTCTGCATGATTTGACATCATGTTTCTGTTGCAGACCATTACAGTACGATAACAAGGAATTAGAAGTGCCTGTGGAACATGATTGTATATTCCCTCCCATCCGATGAACAAGACCCCATTACTCTCTACTTTCCAACTGGCTATATACCATTCAATCATCCGGCAAATGAGATTAGATTAGATTAGATTATTTACAGTGTGGAAACAGGCCCTTTGGCCCAACAAGTCCACACCGCTCCACTGAAGTGCAACCTACCCATACCCCTACATTTACCCCTTACCTAACACTACGGGCAATTTAGCATGGCCAATTCACCTGACCTGCACATCTTTGGACTGTGGGAGGAAACCGGAGCACCCGGAGGAAACCCACACAGACACGAGGAGAACGTGCAAACTCCACACAGTCAGTCACCTGAGGCGGGAATTGAACACTGCTGTGAGGCAGCAGTGCTAACCACTGTGCCACCATGCCGCCCACAAGAGTTTTGGGTCTTGTATTTAGACTAGCTTTCCATCTAGTTATCCTTGTTGTCTTAGAAGTTTCTTTTATTCTGGACTCTTCCTTGGACCGCACGGTGGAGTCTTTGTTCACTTTTGACTGTTTTCTTTAACTTTAATAGTGGAAGACAAATAAGATAAATGGCCTACTCTTGCTCTTATTTCTTATGAAAACAAATAATTGAACATATTTTTCTTAGTGCAAAAAGAAAGCAATGAATAGTTGTAGCAGAAGTAACCATATGATAAAAACAACCTTGAACCTCTCTGCATTACTAAATCCTATGAAATGGCTAGAACAAGAATAATAAAACTCATGTAGCCCAGATTAGAATCAGAAAGGGGAATATTGCGTGCAACCTATCAAGTATAAATAGTATGCATGAGTATTTCCAAGTGTAGAAATAAGACAATACAAACCATGGAAATACAATAAACTGACCCAGAGTAATGCATAAATCTTGGCACCAGCCCAGAAGTCAGTCCCTGCATGTAAACATTGCACATTAAAGAAAGAGCACAAAAGTAAAACTCCATGGGATATAAACTGGAATGCATTGCACTTGCATCTTTAATATGTTACAGATTCATACCATACAGCAATGGGGTAAGCTTGCACTGATTCTATGAAGTGTCTTTATTTTTAGGTGTCTTGTTAATGCTGTATCTTCTATTGGAATCAGAAGTATTGCTGAATAGGCTGGGCCAGGTGTCCATAGATTTAACAAAGGGACTAATTCATGTACCGAATTCGTTGAACATAATGGCTGTGACGGTAATACTGACTATATGTCTGAAAACTGTGAAATAATTCTGCTGTAGCTTTGTCCAAAATCCCATTGCATTCAGATGACCATCAGTCATTAAATTGTTTGGCATCAGGTCTTCCATCCCAATAAGGATGGCCAATTGGAAGGCTAGCAGTGTTTCAGTCTCAGCAGTGCAGCTTAACATTAGCCCAGACCCTTAGTTGTCTTAGGGATGCTACATTTGAATATAATATTTAGCTGTAATAAATGCCAAGTAGATTTGACAGTATCACAATATCTACTTCCTTATATTTCTTATATCCTGGGAGAGAATGAAAGTGTTGCTGCATCAAGTAAAATATCCTGTTGGAGGCAAATTCACATATAGGTGTTTCAAGTGGCCATCCATAATGTAGTTCAACACATTGGTGTTTTGGATATTTGGAAAACTAACTGAAGTCCAACCAGACAAAACTTTGGAAAACAGAGGACTCTAACAAAGAGAATATTTTACATGTTCCTGTAAGCAAGGATGCTGTACATATCTATTAGTAGAGCATTAACCAACAAAAGACAATGTTTGAAAGGAGTCAGAAAAGATTTACAAGAATGTTGCTGGTGTTGGAAGGTTTGAGCTATAGAGGGAGGCTGAATTGGCTGGATCTATTTTCCCTGGAGTGTCGGAGGCTGAGGAGTGACCTATTAGAGGTTTATAAAATCATGAGGGGCAAGGATGGGGTAAATAGATAAAGTCTTTTCGTGGGGTAGAGGAGTCCAGAACTAGAAGGCATAGGTTTAAAGTGAGAGGGGACAGATTTAAAAGGCGCCTAAGGGGCAACTTTTTAACGCAGAGGGTGGTAGGTATATGGAATGAGCTGCCAGAGGAATTGGTGGAGGCTGGTACAATTACAACATTTAAAAGACATCTGGATGGGTATATGAATTAGAAGGGTTCAGAGGGATATGGGCCAGGTGCTGGCAAATGGGACTAGATTAGGTTACAATATCTAGTCAGCATGGATGAGTTGGACTGAAGTGTCTATTTCAATGCTATACATCTCTATGACTCTGTGATTCTAAAAGACAGAGCTAATTTATTTTGTTTGGAATGGCAGATTCCTTCAAGATAAAGTATATTTCAAAGATTGACTCAATAAAAATAAATGAAATAGTAGCACTTCACTTAACTATGAGGAAAGATTGAACAAACTTGGTTTGTTTACACTTGAACATTGAGACTGAGAGATGACCTGTTGAAGGTTACAAAATTATGAGAGACATGGATAGAATGGATTGTCTTTGTCCAGGGGGTAGAAATGTCAGTTACTAAGCGACATAGGTGTAAGGTAAAGGCAGATAATTTTGAAGGAGATGTGAGAGGCAATTTGTTTTACACAAAGGGTGGTAAGTGCCTGAAATGCACTTCTAGAGGAGATGGCAAAAACAGCTACAAGAGCAATGTTTAAGAGGCCGCTTGACAGATACATGAATAGGCAGGGAAGAGAGAGATACAGACTGTGTAGAGGCAAAAGGATTTTATTTTAGAAATGTGTCATGTGTCAATGCAGTCTTGATGGGTCAAAGGGCCTGTTCCAGTGCTGTACTGTTTTATGTTCTTTGTTTAGTTTTGAACTCAGACACAGTATAACGCATGAAAGAGATCTTAGAGGCCCTTAGAGAGGGAATTCTAGGATTTTAACCCAGCAACAGTGAAGGAACGGCAATACAGTTACCAAGTCAGGGTGGTGAATGACTTGGAGGGGAGTTTGCAAGTGGTGGTGTTCCCATGCATCTGCTGCCGCATCCAAGTCATTACTACTTATTGTAAATAATTATGGCAACAGACTAAAGTACACTGGCAAACTGTTTTAAAACCTGTGTATTAAGTGGGGAGTGACCCATATCACTATCCATGCTCAACTAATTCAGCAGGACATATGGTACAGATTACAAAGAACAAAGAAAAACAAAGAAAATTTACAGACCAGGAACAGGCCCTTCGGCCCTCCAAGCCTGAGCCGATTCAAATGTACTGTCTAAAACCTGTCGGTCAATTCCTAAGCATTTGTATCCCTCTAAACCCTACCTATTCCTGCATTTATCCAAACGCATCTTAAATGAATCTACCGTGCCTGCCTCTATCATCTCTACTGGCAACGTGTTCCAAATGCCCACCACCTTCTGTGTGAAGTACTTGCTGCATGTATCCCCCTTAAACTTTCCACCTTTCACCTTGAAAGTGTGACCTCTCGTTATTGAATCCTTCACCCTGGGAAAAAACTTGTCTCTATCCACCTTGTCTATACCTTTCATGATTTTGTAAACCTCAATCAGGTCTCTCCTCAATCTCTTTTTTTCTAATGAAAATAAACCTAACCTACTCAATCTTTCTTCACAGCTAATACCTTCCATACCAGGCAACATTCTCGTAAACCTTCTCTGCACCCTCTCCACAGTGTCCACATCCTTTTGGTAATGTGGCAACCAGAACTGTACACAGTATTGTAAATGCGGACGAACCAATGTCTTGTACAATGTTAACATGACTTGCCAGCTCTTATACTCAATACCTCATCCAATGAAGGCAAGCATACTATTTGCCTTCTTCACCACTCTATCCATCTGTGCGGCAACATTCAGGATACAATGGACCTGCACTCCCAGATCTCTCCACTCATCAGCTTTTCCCAAGGCTCTTCCATTCATTGTATAATTCGCTATAGAATTAGTCTTGCCTAAATGCATCACCTCACAGTTATCTGGATTGAAAGCTGTCTGCCAGTTTTCCGTCCAACTCTCCAGTCTATCTATATCTTCTGTATTCTTTGACAGTCCGTTGTGCTTTCTGCTACTCCACCAATCTTTGTGGCATCTGCAAGCTTGCTGATCATACCAACAGTGCCCTCTTCCAGATCATTTATGTATATTACAAACAACAGTGGCCCCAATACTGACCCCTGTGGAACACCACTGGTCACCTTTCTCCATTTCGAGAACCTATCTTCAAATATTACTCCCTGTCTCCTGTTGCTCAACCAGGTCTTTATCCACCTAGCTTGAACACCCTGCACACCATGTGACCTCACTTTCTCTATTAGTCTACAATGGGGAACCTTATCAAACGCCTTACTAAAGTCCATGTATATGACATCATAGAACATAGAACATAGAACATAGAACAATACAGCACAGAACAGGCCCTTCGGCCCACGATGTTGTGCCGAACTTCTATCCTAGATTAAGCACCCATCCATGTACCTATCCAAATGCCGCTTAAAGGTCGCCAATGAATCTGACTCTACCACTCCCTTGGGCAGCGCATTCCATGCCCCCACCACTCTCTGGGTAAAGAACCCACCCCTGACATCTCCACTATACCTTCCACCCTTCACCTTAAATTTATGTCCCCTTGTAACACTCTGTTGTACCCGGGGAAAAAGTTTCTGACTGTCTACTCTATCTATTCCTCTGATCATCTTATAAACCTCGATCAAGTCACCCCTCATCCTTCGCCGTTCCAACGAGAAAAGGCCGTGAAACTCTCAACCTATCCTCGTACGACCTACTCTCCATTCCAGGCAACATCCTGGTAAATCTTCTCTGCACCCTCTCCAAAGCTTCCACATCTTTCCTAAAGTGAGGCGACCAGAACTGCACACAGTACTCCAAATGTGGCCTAACCAAAGTCCTGTACAGCTGCAACATCACCTCGCGACTCTTGAATTCAATCCCTCTGCTAATGAACAATAATACTCCATAGGCCTTCTTACAAACTCTATCCACCTGAGTGGCAACCTTCAAAGATCTATGTACATAGACCCCAAGATCCCTCTGTTCCTCCACCTGACCAAGAACCCTACCATTAACCCTGTATTCCGCATTCTTATTTGTTCTTCCAAAATGGACAACCTCACACTTGGCAGGGTTGAACTCCATCTGCCACTCCTCAGCCCAGCTCTGCATCATATCTAAGTCCCTCTGCAGCCGACAACAGCCCTCCTCACTGTCCACAACTCCACCTATCTTTGTATCATCTGCAAATTTACTGACCCACCCTTCGACTCCCTCCTCTAAGTCATTAATAAAAATTACAAACAGCAGAGGACCCAGAACTGATCCCTGCGGAACTCCACTTGTAACTGGACTCCATGCTGAATATTTACCATCTACCACCACTCTCTGACTTCGACCGGTTAGCCAGTTTTCTATCCAATTGGCCAAATTTCCTTCTATCCCCTGCCTCCTGACTTTCTGCATAAGCCTACCATGGGGAACCTTATCAAATGCCTTACTAAAATCCATGTACACTACATCCACTGCTCTACCCTCATCCACATGCTTGGTCACCTCCTCGAAAAATTCAATAAGACTTGTAAGGCAAGACCTACCCTTCACAAATCCGTGCTGGCTGTCCCTAATCAAGCAGTGTCTTTCCAGATACTCGTAAATCCTGGACATCAACAGCCCTTCCTTCATCTAACAACTTGGTCACTTCCTCGAAGAACTCTATTAAGTTGGAAAGGCACGATCTCCCCTGCACAAAACCATGTTGCCTATCATTGATAAGTCCATTCTTTTCTATATGTAAATAGATCCTATCCCTCAGTACCTTCTCCAGCAACTTTCCCACCACTGACGTCAAGCTCACTGGTCTGTAGTTACCTGGAATATCCCTACTACCCTTCTTGTACAGGGGGACAACATGAGCAACCCTCCAGTCCTCCGGCACCTCACCGGTATTTAAGGATGCCACAAAGATATCTGTCAGGGCCCCAGCTATTTCCTCTCTTGCCTCCCTCAGCAACCTGGGATAGATCCCATCCTGTCCCGGGGATTTGTACACCTTAATAACATCTAGCCTATCCGACACTTCTTCCCTACTTATGTCAACGTAATCCAGACTAATCAAACTTCTATCTCTAATCTCAACATTCATCATGTTCCTCTCCTCAGTGAACACTGATGCAAAGTAATCATTCAGAATCTCACCTATTCTCTCAGATTCAACACACAGCCTTCCTTCATTATCCTTTAGTGGACCAATCCTTGCTCTACTTATAGAGTCATAGAGGTATACAGCATGGAAACAGACCCTTCGGTCCAACCTGTCCACGCTGACCAGATATCCCAACCCAATCTAGTCCCACCTGCCAGCTCCCGGCCCATATCCCTCCAAACCCTTCCTATTCATATACCCATCCAAATGCCTATTAAATGTTGCAATTGTACCAGCCTCCACCACTTCCTCTGGCAGCTCATTCCACACACATACCACCCTCTGTGTGAAAACGTTGTCCCTTAGGTCTCTTTTATACCTTTCCCCTCTCACCCTAAACCTCTAGTTCTGGACTCCCCGATCCCAGGGAAACATCGTTGTCTATTTAACCTTTCCGTGTCCTTCATAATTTTGTAAACCTCAAAAAGGTCACCCCTCAGTCTCCGATGCTCCAGGGAAAACAGCCCAAGCCTGTTCAGCCTCTCCCTATAGTTCAAATCCTCCAACCCTGGCAACATTCTTGTAAATCTTTTCTGAATCCTTTCAAGTTTCACAACATGTTTCTGATAGGAAAGAGACCAGAATTGCATGTAATATTCCATCAGTGGCCTAACCAATGTTCTATACAGCCGCAACATGACCTCCCAACTCCTGTACTCAATAGTCTGACCAATAAAGGAAAGCATACCAAACGCCTTCTTCACTATCCTATCGACCTGCAACTCCACTTTCAAGGAGCTATGAACCTGCACTCCAAGGTCTCTTTGTTCAGCAACACTCCCTAGGACCTTACCATTAAGTGTATAAGTCCTGCTAAGATTTCCTTTCACAAAATGCAGCACCACACATTTATCTGAATTAAACTCCATCTGCCACTTCTCAGCCCATCTGGTCCAGATTCTGTTGTAATCTCAGGTAACCCTCTTCGTTACCCACTTACTTCTTATATAAGAATAAAATGCTTTGGGATTCTCCTTAATTCTGCTCACTAACGCTATTTCATGACCCATTTTAGCCCACTTGATTCCTCATTTAAGACTTGTCCTACTCTTCCGATATTCCTCCAGGGCCCGTTCTGTTCTTAGCTGCCTAGACCTTATGTATGCTTCCTTTATCCTCTTGGCTATTCGTACAATTTCTCCTGTCATCCACAGTTCACGAATCTTGCCCTCCCTATCCTTTGCCTTCAACGGGACATGTTGTGGGCGGCACGGTGGCACAGTGGTTAGCACTGCTGCCTCACAGCGTCAGAGGCCCAGGCTCAATTCCTGCCTCAGGCAACTGACTGTGTGGAGTTTGCATGTTCTCCCCGTGTGTGCGTGGGTTTCCTCCGGGTGCTCTGGTTTCCTCCCACAGTCCAAAGATGTGCAGGTCAGGTGAATTAGCCATGCTAAATTGCCCGTAGTGTTAGGTAAGGGGTAAATGTATGGGTGGGTTGCGGTTCGGCGAGTCGGTGTGGACTTGTTGGGCCGAAGGGCCTGTTTCCACACTGTAATGTAATCTAATGTCTGTCCTGCACTATCTTTAACCTATCTTTGAAAGCCTCCCACATCTCAAATCTGGACTTCCCTTCAAAGAGCTGTGTCCAATCCACATTTCCTAGCTCCTGCCTAATTTTGATATAATTGGCCTTGGCCCCGTTTAGTACTCTTCCCTTCAGACCACTCTCTTCTTTATCTATGAGAATTCTAAAACTTACAGAATTGTGGTCACTATTCCCAAAGAAATCCCCCACCACAACTTCTTCCACCTGTCCTGGCTCCTTCCCACTACCAGGTCCAATATGGTCCCTTCCCTCATCGGAATACTGACATACTGCTGTAGAAAACTCTCCTGGATGCTTCTTACAAATTCTATCCCATCCAGACCCCCGACGTTAAGTGTATCCCAGTCAATGTTGGGAAAATTAAAATCTCCCATCACCACTACCCATTGCCTCTACATCTTTGCATATTATAAAATCAATAATCGTTAAGTTTTGTGCAAGACAAAAATGCATCCCACTGTGGCAGTTTTGTGCAGCACCAATGAAGAAGCATTACCATAACACATCATATATTTGGAAAGTAATTGTAAAAAATGATCTTACCCACCAAGCAATTGTCTAGCCATTCAGTGGCACAGGAAATTTTTCAAAGACAGTGGAGAATGTAAAAGAAACACCATGGTAGAGCACATACAAGCAACTAAAAATGTTTCCTTTTATCCTAGATCACTGCTGACATAAATATTATCTTAACATTAGTCTGCACTAAAATATAATGTATGTGAATAATAATTAGCTGGAACAAATGTTTGTTGGATTCTTTAACATCACATTAGCCATGGGGAGATAACATAATTGACGAAGGGTCACTGAACTTGAAGCGTTAACTCTATTTTTTCTTTCTACAGAAACCGCCAGACCTTCTGAGTTTCTCCTACAATTTCTGTATTTGTTTCAGATTTCCAGCATCTACAGTTCTTTGTTTTATTATTCTAAAGCTGCACATTGGATGGAGCATAAGAGATAGATGTATAAATCCAAATACTAGGGTGTCAGCAAAGGTTTTCAAAAAATACAAACAGCCCAAATAATATGAAATCATTGCAGATCATGGTGCTACATTGTGAAGGAACAGAGACCAGCTCAAACCTTAAGAGATTAAGGATGGACAACTTTGATGATGGTGACTATGTGGGTGATGTTGAATGACAGCAACAAGCAGCATGATCACCAAGTTGTCAAACAAATGCAACAGAGAACAAAACATATCTCTGCAAGTGGATACATGATCACTTGATTGGGATGATGTCAACCATCCAAAGCATTACACTGATATTTGAAATGTTAGTTTTGTAAATATAGTTTACCCGTTTGTGTAATTATCAAATTTACAACATGTGCCTATGTTTGAGGTAAGTTCATGCCTTGGAAAAAGGGACTTGTTGTGTTATGTCTCATGGTGAGTATGCAAGCACACTTTGTAAGAGACATACTCATGAAGTATTCACTGCATGTGACCTGAGGGTATATTCACCTACATCACCTCTGCTGTAAACTATTAGCTTAAAATGTATGTTAGATTCTTCAAAACCGCAATATCTATGGGAAGATAACATTAGCATTGCCACATGGGTAAAATACTCTAATGGAAGCAAAATCCCACCATGAGCCCATTGTAATTGAGGATAAGGAGTTACTCAAGGTCAAAAGTGAAACAAAACAAGATGGATTTTTAAAAAATAGAAAATATTGGAAATACTCATCAGTATAAAAAAGAGGTGTAGAGTTACTACAGCAGGTCTATGATACATCACCAGAAAGTTTAGATAATAATGAGACTTGGAACTTGAATGATGCAGAAGGATGTGCTGATTGGAAAATAAGGATCTGGAAAAGCAGAGGGAGTTTCTAGATGGAAAGCTGTTCAAATGTAAGAAAAGAACCAGTGATGTTAGGCAATACTGTATATCAATATGGTATGTGAGCGTGAAACTCATCTGCTGTGATAGCATTTAAGCTGAGCAATTTAGTAACTATTACTACTGCATAATGAAGCAAATTATACAAATTGTTTTGTTTTAAAGTCAGTTTTTTTTATGTCCATGTCCCATTTTTCACATTTCCGGTAGCCCAGTCCAAAATCAGACCATATGATCCAAAACAATCCTGGTGTCAACATTGATTTTATAGGCAATTCACAATGGCAAAATTCAACCATTATAATTATAGCTGAGTACCTTGGTTTCCTAAGAAAATGTTTTGTGGATTCTGTGTACATAATATACTTCAAGACATAGTCAATATTTAAAAAATAGAGAAAGTAAGACAGCCTGAGGTGAAACGTAGAAATCTACTTAAAAAGAATTGTGTGGTGTCATCATTTACCCAAATTATAATTTTAAATATTCAGCTTTAAAATTGAATGTCAACTTTTAGCTGTGAAGATGAAGGGCGATCAAAAAGAGCTTCAATATCAATTCCATTCTCAACAGTCCTTCAGTTAAATTACTGTGATAAATCCTCCAATACTTAGTATGATATGGCCATCAATGCTCATACTGAAAACTAATTGCCTAAGAAAATTAAATCTGAATTTTCACGTTGCTCTTCAAATTTTTGCTAGAGTTTTTTTTAGAGTACACTGATAGTATATTTTTCTTTTCTATGTCAATAAAATGGTTTAATAATAGTGGTTTGTTACGTGCTGATAGAATGCAGTATTAGAAAAGTCACAGTACTTTTATATGATTAGAATGAGCAGTTGACTGCAGACTTCTTTTTCATTACAGGCTGATAGGAAACACTGGCAAGATTGGTATTTACTTAAAAGGTCTTGCTAGCCTTGCACAACTGAAGTGGTATGCTCAGTGGCTTCTGTTGACAACCAAGAGTCAGCCATATTGGTGTAGCAGCAGCAGAAATGCCAAATAGGCCAGACAGAGTAATAGTAGCAGAGTTCTTCCTTCGAAGTCATTGCTATTAACATCTGAAGCTTCATGGTCATTTTCCTTAGCCAGATATCTATGCCCCATGAACCAGTCAAGTCATGAGAAACTGCTACCATTATAAACTGCCCCAAACAGGGTTTTGTGCTCAGGCCAACAACTTATTTAAATCTAGTATGGGAATCAGACCAGAACTTTTCATAGAATCATATAGGTCTGGATTAGAGTGGCATCGGTCTTTTGCCCGAAACGTCGATTTTCCAGCTCCTTGGATGCTGCCAAACTTGCTGTGCTTTTCCAGTACTACTCTAATCCAGACTCGGGTTTCTAGCATCTGCAGTCCTCGTTTTTACCCCATAGAATCATAGAATCCTTACAGTGTGGAAGTAGGCCATTTGGCCCATCGAGCCCAAACCAACTCTCTCCCCCCTATCCTTAAAACTCAATATTTCCTATGGCTAATCCACCCAACCTGCACATCTTTGGACAGTGGGAAAAAATCAGGAGCACCCAGAGGAAACCCACACAGACATGGGAAGAATGTGCAACTCCACATAGATGGTTTCCCAAGGCTGGAAACAAACCCGGGTCCTTGGCACTATGAGGCAGCATTGTTAACCACTGAGCCACACGCCACTCCAACCTCACTTTTGAATTGCAGGTTTTCATATTAGCAGGGGATTGAATGGATTGAGAATGCCCTGAGTTAGAGGGCAAGGAAGATTGGGAAGTCACACCTGGTGGATACTCACTATGAAATTTTGTGTTGCTTTATTTCTCTGAACTCAGCCTCAGGAGTTGTGAATTCATGAGTGGATTTCAATGTTCCTTGGCTGGGAAGATTGAACCAGAGTTCCTGTTCTTTTTCCAGAAAACGTCTGTTTCTTAGTGAACGTGTATTTATTTCAGATGGCACATATTTGGATTTTTGAAATACCCTCAATGAGTAACTCATGCCTGAGGTCAAAGTAAATGCACTCAGAAGGTGGGCAGCAGAATGGTTGGCAAGCTGGCTACAAAGCAAAAATTGGTAGAGCTACATTTTACTAAAAAGGAAGACAATCCAATTTCAGGAACCAATTCGAGTGGCCTGGCTATTTGTCTTGGTGACAGGAGATTGTGGGAGATTTTGCCATTAGGTGGGAGCCAGCCAATGGTAGGAAAGAGAAACTCCCTCCAGATTTTGCATCTGAAAAGAAAAATCTACTAAAGGATCTTTAAAGCTGGTAGAGGTAAATGCTCTTTATTGTATTAGCAGAACTACATTCAAAAGCTGGTCCAAGGGATGAAACAGCAGTGTATTAATCTGCTGCATCATTCAGTCCCATCATTTGATGCTGTTCAATTGGCCTTATCATAGAATCCACGCAGTGTGGAAAAAGACCATTTGGCCCAACAGGTCCACACCAATCCTCTGAAGAGTGTCCCAACTAGACCTATTCCCCTACCCTATTACTCTACATTTTGCCTGACTAATGCACCTAACCTGACATCCCTGAACACCATGAGCAGTTTAGTATGGCCAATTCACCTAACCTGTACATCTTTGGACTGTGGGAGGAAATGCTATGAGAAAATAGTTCCTTGAAAAACAACTGGTACCAATAGGTGTTGTTAAATGGACCAGATCCAGAAGAGACAGAATGATAGCATAAATATTTATTTAAGATGTCCAAGATGAGACAGATAGCTTGTTCACAATGGTATTGTGCCCAAGGGCAGCCTACTGATGCATGCCTCCATGTGGACAAAATAAATGCAACATAAGTTATGTATCCATTGATGCTTTTAACTACTATAAAAAGAATCATCTTGTCAGTCACTGTGTGTCAAATCAGTCAGGTTGAATATGACTGTATAAATTTACTCCTCTGCTTAATTTAATGGTAGGAACATGCACTTAATGATGTGATCTATACTGGAACAAAGTGACCTTAGTTACGCAAAGCTTTCTATCCTTGCAAGTGATGGTTCAGTCTAAAATATGCTGTCTCCTGAAAGGAGCCATTTAGAACAGAAAATCCTTAGCATCTGAACACATTATCATGGCATCACTAAGACAGCATATTTCCAAGTTTTCAGTGAAATTTGCCCTTGTCTCAGTTCTCCTCCTTGTGAAACCTGCTTTCACGCCTCTGTTACCTCTAGAATCAATTATTCCAATTCACGTATTGTTGCTATCCTAAATCCTACACTCTGCAAACTTGAGATCATTGCACGAAACTCTGCTGTTCATGTTGTGCTCACAGTAAATTCCATTCCACGAGTCTTTTTGTACTTGCTGATCTGCAATGAATCATTTCACATTTGTCCATGTTGAACTCCATCTGCCACCTCTCAGCCCCAGCTCTGCATCCTGTCATCTTGGTGTAGCCTGCAACAGCCCTCGACACTATCTATAACACCACCAACCTTTGTGTCATCAGCAAACTTACTAACCCAGCTTTCCACTTCTTCATCCAAATCATTCATAAAAGCTACAAAGAGCAGAGGCCCAAGAACAGATCCTTGTGGGACCCCGCTGGTCACCGACTTCTAGGCAGAATACTTTCCATTCACTACCACTCACTGTCTTCTTTCAGCCAGCCAATTCTGTATCCAGACAGCCAGATTTCCCTGTATCCTATACCTCCTAACTTTCTGAATTTCAAGAGAAGGGTGTAGTTATATAATCTGTGGTTTAAAAATGAAGGGGCAACTTTTATTCCATTAATTCACAGGATGAAGGCATTGCTGACTGAGCAAGCATTAATTACCCATCCCTAATTGCTTAGAGCTCAGAGGGCAGTTAAGAGTTAACTGCATTTCTGTGGACCTGGAGTCACATGTAGGCCAGTTCACGTAAGGATGGCAGATTTCATTCTCTAAAGATAAATAGTGAACCAGATGGGATTTCTCCCAACAATCAACAATAGTCTCATCATGAGGCTCTTCAGTGAAATTTTTATTGAAATCTGCCATAGTGAGATTCGAACCTTAGTCCTTAGAGCACTACCTGGGTCTCTGGATTAACAGTTTGTAATAAAACTACTTAATAAAAAATGCTGTCTCAAATTACCTCCGATGGAGCTTAAAGGGCTATTGTTGAGGGAGTTTATTTCAAATATTCAATGTTGATGAGACATGCACCGACTGGAGAAAATTGCCTCATAGAAACATAAGAGCAGTAGGTCATTCAGCTTATCAAACCTGCCCCACTATTCAATACAATCATAGCTAATTGAACACTTCAGTACTTTTTACCCACCCCTTCACATATCCCTGTGGCACTGATATACAATTTCTACAGTAAACCTACTTAAACAAGCATTATAAAGGCTCACAATTCTTTGAGTAAAAATAATTTTGTTCATCTGTGATCAAAGTGGAATCTCCCATATTTTTATATTGTGCCCATTGATTCTAGATCCCCCTACAAGGGGAAGCATCTGAATGTATCTACTCTGTCTATCCCTTTCAGTAGTTTGTAAGTTGGAATGAGATCACCTATTACTCTTTGAAACCCCAGAGAATACTGGCCCAGTTTGACAATCTCTCTTCAGAGCACACTCCCATGATTCCAAGAACAAGTGGGGTAAAACTTTGTTGCGCTCCTTCAGTGCACTGTAACCTTTCCTGAAGTAAAGAGACCAAAACAACCATGGTATCCAGGTGTGGTCCAGCCAAGCTCCTATACAACTGAAACAAGACTTTGCTACTCCCCCCCCCTCAAATTCTCTTACAGTAGAGTCTCCCTACATGAGTCACCTAAGTGACATAATGTCAGATGGCCAATAGTTTTGGTTAAAACTGTAGGTTTTAAGGAATGTCTCAAAAAGGTAAGTGGGAAGGGAGGGAGTGGACAATACTTTCCAGACCAACTAAAGACATGTCCACCAACTGAGAGGAGGTGATGGTCTAGTGGTATTATCACTGGCCTATTAATCCAGAGACCCATGTAATATTCTCAGGACCTGGGTTCAAATCCTACCATGGCAGGTGTTGGAATTTGAATTCAATATAAGAAAGTATGAATTAAGAGTCTAATGATGAGCATGAATCCATTGTCAACTGTTGCAAAAGCCCATCTGGTTCACTTTTGTCCCTCAGGGGAGGAAGCTGTCATCCTTACTTGTGGCCTGGCCTACGTGTGTCTCCAGACTCACATCATTGTGGTTGACTCTTAACGGGCCCTCTAGGCAATTAGTGATGGACAATAAATGATGTCCTAACTAGCGATGCTTACATCCTGTGAATGAATAAAAAAGAATACACTGGGGATTCACCAAAGGCAAAAATAAGAGGAGAGCAAATATCTCAAAGGGTTATGAAGCTGGGGAGCTTGAACAAAGGAAGAGGTAATGCCATGAAGGTCAAATTTGAATGCTGAATACAGTGTTAAAGACAGGATTCCTGGCAGCGTGGAGGAACAGTGGGATCTTGGGGTCCACGTGCATAGATACTTCAAAGTTGTCACCCAAGTTGATTGGGTTGCTAAGAAGGCGTATGTCGTTTTGTCTTTCATTAATGGGGGATTGAGTTTAAGAGCTGCAATGTTTTGCTTCAGCTCTATAAAACCCTGGTTAGACCACACTTGAAACATTGTGTCCAGTTCTGTTCGCCTCATTATAGGAAGGATGTAGATGCTTTAGAAAGAGTGCAGAGATTTACCAGGATGCTGCCCAGATTGGAGGGCTCGTCTTAGAAGAGAGGTTTAGTGAGCTTGGGCTTTTCATCCTGGAGAGAAGAAGGAAGAGAGGTGACTTGATAGAGGTGTGCAAGGTAAGGAGAGGAAGAGATAGAGTAGATAGTCAGAGGCAGGGCAGGGCAGAGATGGCTGTCACGAGGGGTCCTAATTTTAAGGTAATTGGACGAAGGTCTTGGGGAGATGTCTGAGGTAGATTTTTATGCAGAGAGTGATGGGTGCATGGAATGTACTGCCAGCGGTGATAATAGAGTCAGAGATGTTAGGGATATTTAAGCAACTGCTGGACAAGCACATGGATGACAGTAAATTGGGGAGGTATAGGTTGAGTTGATCTCAGATTAAGATAAACGCTTGGCAAACATTATGGGCCAAAGGGCCTGTACTGTGCTGTACTGCTCTCTGTTCTCTATCTCTCTCTGAAATGCTGAAACCAGCCTGATCTCATTTTAAAAGATTAATTTGAATCTATTTCACTTTCCTTAATTTCGAATTATTGAAGAGGCCCCTAGATTTATCCTGAATTGCAATTTTGTTTAAAGGAATTCACTATTGGGATTTATCATCAATCCAAACACTTTATGGGTGTTTCATTCCTTCCATCATATGACTAAAAAGATGCTGTGTCTTCCTCATTCCAGTTGGAGAATTGAAGTCTGATAATTATATTGCCTTGATTTTTCTTGAAAGTGCACTCATTCGATTCAGCCAATTACATAGAAGTAACAATATCAGTCTTCGAATCATTTTACTCAAGACGCCTAAAATATTAAGCTTAACTTTTAATGTATAGGTCTCCATTAATAACCAAGTGAGCCGAAGTAGACTGATTAGACACTTTGACATGGTTAGGGTAAAGTTTGCAAACAGTACTTTCAGTAAACCACAAATAAATGCACAATATTCAATAAATATTAAGTGAGTGAAAATAATAAGTTATTTATGCATAATCAAGAAAATAGATTAACCCATAGCATCACAAGTAAACTGAATATTCATTCTCTTTTAATGCATGGACAGTAATGAACCAACCCATTAAAGCTGATAAGAATATAGGAATAGGGGTAGGCCATTCAGCCTATCAAGTATGCTCCACTATTAAATGCAATTAAAGCTGAATGAACACTTATATGCCTATTACGCACAATATCCCTGTAAACCTTTATGTCATTAGTAATTAGCTATCTCTCAAACTCCACCTTCAAAGACCAATTTCATCCTTTCTTGGGTGGAGAATTCCAAAGACTAGTAACCGAGTGTGTTTAAAAAAAAGCAAAATTCTGATTTGGGTCCTAAATGGCATTCCTTCTTTTTTTTTTACATAATTATTATCTGGTTGTTAACTGTCAACGAGCATTAATAGACCCTTTGTCCAAGACAATTAAATCCATTTGCCAACCAATCAGCCCTCCACTCTCATTCAATGTAAGTGTTGGTTTTCCCCTTAATATGGTATTCTAATGAGTATAAGATGAAAGACTTTGACAAATCCACATTTTTTCAGCAAAATTATGTTATTAGAATGCAGTCTAAACTCATATACCCATATATTAATTGACCTGCATATGATAAGTTACTCCTAACAATTCATTACAAGTTTATCCAATATAGCATTGTAGTGAATCTATCTGTACTGTCTTAATCAATCTAAACACAGCAAAATGAATTCACATAGGGGAAACCAAGCTAAATGCATGGTATAAATCATTGTAACAGTACAATATAAGTTTGTTGACTTGGACAGAACTAGTCAATCCAACCGCAAGGAATGAACCAATCTGACTGTTCAGAGAAACTCTTGCTGATGGCAAAATGCAAGTCAATCTAATGATAGAATGTGTGTCACTTGAACAGATAGCACAAGTCAGTCTTTTCAAACAATACAAGTCCACCTAATCACATAGTACAATTCACTTTCACTCACAGCTGTCAACATTGACCAAATCCTAAGTGCAGGATTTGCAGTCATGAGTCAGAGTTATACCTGAGGCATTGCTTTATCCCAAAAATAGACACACGTTTAAAGAAGCAACCATCACACAACCTGCAATATCACTTCTAATGAGTGACACCAATAGATTTAGGGCAATTTTAGCAACAGATTGCAACAGAAGAACATTTCGCACCAGCTGCTGGGGAAGAATGTTTTGCACGATCAAAAGTGTCATCTTTTTGATTAGACATTAAGCTCAGCCCTGACTGCTCTCTGAAGAGGCATAAAAGATCCCATAGCACTCATTCAGTGAATAATAAGGGAATTCACTCCAATGTCCTACTAATATTTATGCATCAATCAAAATCACAAAATTAAATGATCCAGCCATTAACACATTGGTGTTTGTGGGAGTTTGCTGTATGCAATATAAAGACTGCATTTCCCACAAAGTGGCAACACTTAAAAAAAATGTTTCAGTCACTATAAAGTGCTTCAGAATGACCGAATGTCACGAAAAGAATGATATAAAACTGAGTCTTTCATTTTTCAATTCAATTTCCTTCTTATTCCTGATGTCAGAAGAATTCTTGACATTTTGAGATCTCATAATCAATCGTCCCTCTAATTTTATTTTTCGGTTCATGGACTTTCTCGCTCCATATGTAGCATCAGCTTCTGACTCGAGACGTCAATATGTCAGCACACCAATCACACCAACTGGCAAACACAGAGCCTGGGAGCAGCAGTGGGGCTGCATGACCGCACAGCTTAGATGGAACCTTTCCCATAATATAGGCAGGAGGACAGAAAGATTAAGCCACATTCTGTCTCTCTCTCTCTCTTCACACCACCAATTGTACAAAATTAATGTATTTCAGAATTATTCAACACAGTTGTGACCACCTGATGAAGGCGCGGCACTCTGAAAGCAAGTGCTTCCAATTAAACCTTGTTGGGCTATAACCTGGCGCTGTGTGATTTTAGGAGAAAGTGAGGACTGCAGATGCTGGCGATCAGAGCTGAAAATGTGTTGCTGGAAAAGCGCAGCAGGTCAGGCAGCATCAAAGGAGCAGGAGAATCGATGTTTTGGGCATGAGCCCTTCTTCAGGAATGATCTCCTCTTTCGTGAAGAAGGGCTCATGCCCGAAACATCGATTCCCCTGCTCCTTGGATGCTGCCTGACCTGCTGCACTTTTCTAGCAACATATTTTCAGTTGTGTGATTTTAACTTTGTACATCCCAGTCCAACACTGGCATCTCCAAATCATAGTTTTACATTACTTTCTGTGTTTGCACTGTAGAATCACAATCAAGACAGGCTAGATCAAAGTGTCTTTTCCTGATATTGCTGGTGTCGAGATGTCTAATTGTTACTTTAATTTTGTTTGATGTATTCATGCATATTTTCAATTAGAACTTACTTACTACTGCAGGACAAAAAAAGTCCGTAATCATTTCTCATTATGCTCTTCAGTCACTGCCCTCTGTGAACTCACTGGTTATTGATCTCATAACACAACAAATAAAATATTACCACGATTATCTGTGCTTTCTTTTTCTCCTGTCCTCATTTTCAAGGGTAGATCATGTTACCTTTTAATTTATTTGATAATGAAACCAAAGTCACAAATTAATGGGGACAGAGGGAGGATCTCCGAAGAAGTGCTTGGTTTGTTTTCACTAATTTGGTGCCATAGGGTGGGGAAGTGGATGTAGAAAAAATAACCATGTGATTATCACATGAGTCCTCTGCTGTATTCTATAATGCATTCACCATTAACTTAAACCACCACCTTTACTCCAAATCAAGCACTCATCCATACTAAAATTTCCTTGCTGAGTCTTAACCAGTAAGCACCAATCAAATTAGAATCGGAGCTCTTGCAGTATAAAAGAAGGCTATTTGGCCTGTCAAGAATGTGCCACCTCTCTGCAAGAGCAATTTACCCAGAACAACTCCCTTATTTAGAAATTATTTTTCTTTGTCCTTTCCTGCATTCTATTCTTGCTTGCATGCTCTGACTGAACCTGAGGTGGTGAAACAGGAGACTTGAAGAACCCAGCAAGCCAGGCTGCATCAGGAGGTGGAGAAGTCAACGTTTCAGGTGTAACCCATCTTCAGGGCTCGGGGTGGGTGCAAGGGGAGCTGCAGATAAAGGGGGGTGGAGGGGTGGTTTGGGAAGGGAGCGGGCAGTATGGTGAGGAAGGGATAAGTGAACACAGGTCAAGGGTATGACCCGGTTAGTCGATGGGAAGAATGAATTCATTTGGCCTACCTTACTCTTGGGCAGTACATTCTAGGTCCTAAGTGCAAACCATGTAAAAATGCTTTTTCCTCAAATGACCTTTCATTTCTTTTCCGACTACTTTAAATTCGTATTCTCTGGTTTTGAACCCCATTTGCCAATGGATACAGATTTTTTTTTAAATCTGTCAAAATTCTTCATGAACTTGAACATTTCCATCATTCTCCTTACAACCTGATCTTTGATTCCAATTGGGGATGGAAGTCTGCACAAAGTCCTGAAGAAGGGTTACACCTGAAATATCGACTTCTCCACCTCATGATGTTGCCTGGCCTGTTGTGTTCTTCCAGCCTCCTACCTGTCTATTTTACACAGTTTTCAGTAGAGGCTGGATTCAATCTAAATAAACAGAATAGGTTTAGTATTAAATCAGAAAAACTAGGAGCAAGAGTTGGCCATTCGGCCCTATAAGCAAAGGCCAGCAGACCCACCAGAAGCCAGTAGAATTTTTGATGTTCCATAAGTATTGTTGACTTTCTTTAAGCATTCACATGAGATTTAGTGCAAGATGCAGAAACTAGGAGAAAGTGAGGACTGCAGATGCTGGAGATCAGAATCGAAAAGTGTGGCAGTGGAAAAGCACAGCAAGTCAGGCAGCATCGAGGAGCAGGAGAGTTGACAGCTTGAACATAAGTTCTTCATCAGAAATGTCATCATTTCTGATGAAAGCCTTATTCCTGAAACATTGACTCTCCTGCTCCTCAGATGCTGCCTGACCTGCTCTGCTTTTCCAGCACCAGACTTTCCTTGAGTATTGGTGAACCAGTAACATCAAGAAAATTTAAGAGGCATTTAGACAAACGCCTGGATAAGTAGGGAGTAGAGAGATACAGTGCAAGTAGATGGGATTATCTTGGAATTGCAACATGGTCAGCACACAGACATGGTGGGTCGAAGGGCCTTTTTCTGTACAATACTGTTCCATATATCTATGTATCAATGAGCCTGCTTTTCCACTCACTATGAGTATGCTAATCCTCTATCTCATTTCAATAGCTCTGCTTTCTCCCCAAACCTCTTGATACCTTTAATATCTAAAAATGTGGTATTTCACAATTCCATCTGGCTTTGTGTCATCAGCAAATTTGGATATATTTTGTGAGGTTTCCTCATACAAGTCATTTATGGTGACTGAGGTTAAAGCATTGATTTCTGCAGCACCCCACTAGTTACCACACTATCCAGAAAAAGACCCATTTATTCCCACACTGTTGTTAGTCTGTCAACCAATTCTCAATCCATGCCAATCTATTATTCTCAGCCCTTGATGCTTTATTATGGAGAACTTTATCAAAGTCTTATTGAAATCAAAATCCACCACATTCACTAGTTGTCCCTTATCTATTCTTCGAATCACATTTCCAGAATGTCCAGAAGACCCTATGATCTTCTACTAGGCGGACAGAATAAAGAAATGTGTTCACTTCTTCTTCTCTGGGCTTCCTCAATAGTCCTGAAGCAATTGCAGATCATATGAATTGTCTTTTTCAGACAGAAATTTAGGAAGTTAAGAGCAGGAATAGGCCATTCAGCCCCTCATGTTTGCCCTACTATTTTAGATGATGGCTGATCATCTGCCTCAATGTCATATTCCTGCATTATTCCCAAGTGCCTTGATGCCTGGAAATCAGTAACTGGAAATCTATCATTCTTTCTCGTGAACTTATGTTATGACTGAACTTCCACATCCCCCAGAGAATTCCAAAATTTTATCACACTCTCAATGAAGGTATTCCTCCTCATCTCCACCTGAAATGGCTTGCATTTAATTTTAAGACTGTGTCTCCTGATTCTGGAACCATCAGACTGGGAAACTTTCTGTGCTATGTTTAGTCTGTGTAACCCCTTAGGAATTTTGAACGTTTCTATGAGATTACCTCCATTCTTCTAAATTCTAGAAAACACCATTTCCTCAATCTCTCATCAAAGTACCATCCCATCATATCAGGAATATACTCTGTTTTCCTTCTATGGCAAGTATACATCCTTCCATAGAGACAAGCACCAGAAATGCACACAATCCTCCAAGTGCAGTCTCATCTCACCAGTGTTCTGTGCAATTGAAGCAAGATTTCTTTGCTCATATATTCAAAGTTCAGTTTAATTCTCTACTTGAAAGATTCGTCATTTAAATCTTCAGGGAACTGTAATTTATTTTTACTTTTGTCACTGTATTTAACTACAACTATTTCTCTTTTTTAAATGATTTACTTGAAAGCTGTGGAAAACATTTAAAAAATTTGAAGATATATGTTGATATTGTTGCTAAGTGTTTTAAATTATATTGTCGGTTCAATTGTATTCAATGTTGTCTTCTAACACAAAACTTTAAATATTTTGCTTTGAGTATTGTTATTATTTTCAATTGTTCTATCCTAAATATGAATTGTTAATAAGACTTTGCAAATAAGAAGCTGTTGTTTTAATGAAGATGTTTTCCTTCTACTTTCTTATTTTCATTTTTTCAGAAATTCTCTTTGATATCTATTATTAAAGTTGCAAAACTTCTAAATGTTTCAGGAATATCCTTTTATTATTGATGAAAAAAGAATTCAAACATTTAAAGATTGTTGAAACGTTTTAAATAAAAGAATTCTATATTTTGTCATATCTTCCAACAGAGAGGAAAAGACAGTGGATTCACAGCATTTCTTCCACATTCTGAGAAGGTTTAATGCCCTTTATAACTCTATGGATAATCCATACCTTTACTGCTTCTTCTCTACAATACTTGTATATTTGAAATTTTAAGCAATAGCATTGCACTGTAACCATGGATTGAACCTTATGTTTGTTTTGGTTAACTGGGAGTTACATCAGGTTTTTTAGAGGGATTTTTGCCACAAGGCCCAATTCTTGACATACATTACCAAAAGCACTTCATTAACTACCTAACCCAACTCCATGGTGCTCCTCATTTTTTTTTAATTTACAGAGGAACCTCAATTATCCAGGCATTCGATTAACTGAATTTTGGATTTTCTGAGCAAGATTGCAAGATTATGGAGTGTGGGCATCACTGGCTGGCCAGCATTTATTGCCCATCCCTAATTGCACTTGAGAAGGTGATGGTGAGCTGCCTCCTTGAACCGCCATAGTCCATCTGCCATGAGGTGACCCACAATGCCATTAGCAAGGGAATACCATGACTTTGATCCAGTGGCAGTGAAGAAATGGTGATAATAGACAATAGACAATAGGTGCAGGAGTAGGCCATTCTGCCCTTCGAGCCTGCACCACCATTCATTATGATCATGGCTGATCATCCTCAATCAGTATCCTGTTCCTGCCTTATCTCCATAACCCCTGACAGCTATCCTTGACAGCTCTATCCAACTCTTTCTTAAATGAATCCAGAGACTGGGCCTCCACTGCCCTCTGGGGCAGAGCATTCCACACACCCACCACTCTCTGGGTGAAGAAGTTTCTCCTCATCACTGTTCTAAATGGCCTACCCCTTATTTTTAAGCTGTGTCCTCTGGTTCGGGACTCACCCATCAGCGGAAACATGTTTCCTGCCTCCAGAGTGTCCAATCCTTTAATAATCTTATACGTCTCAATCAGATCCCCCTCTCAGTCTTCTAAACTCAAGGGTATACAAGTCCAGTCGCTCCAATCTTTCAACATAAGATAGTCCCGCCATTCCAGTAATTGACCTCGTGAACCTATGCTGCACTCCCTCAATAGCCAGAATGCCTTCCTCAAATTTGGAGACCAGAACTGCACACAATATTCCAGGTGTGGTCTCACCAGGGCCCTGTACAGCTGCAGAAGAACCTCTTTGCTTCTATACTTAATCCCTCTTTTTATGAAGGCCAGCAAGCTATTAGCCTTCTTCACTACCTGCTGTACCTGCATGCTTACCTTCATTGACTTGTGCACAAGAACACCCAGATCTCTTTGTAGTGCCCCTTTACCTAACTTGACTCCATTTAGATAGTAATCTGCTTCCTGTTCTTGCCACCAAAGTGGATAACCATACATTTATCTACATTAAACTGCATCTGCCATGCATCTGTCCACTCACCTAACCTGTCCAGGTCACCCTGTAATCTCCTACCAACCTCCTCACATTTCACCCTGCCACCCAGCTTTGTATCATCAGCAAATTTGCGAATGTTACTATTAATACCATCTTCTATATCATTAATATATATTATAAAAAGCTGCAGTCCCAGCACTGATCCCTGCGGTACCCCACTGGTCATCGCCTGCCATTCTGAAAGTGAGCCGTTTATCACTACTCTTTGTTTCTGTCAGCCTACCAATTTTCAATCCAAGTCAGTACTTTGCCCCCAATACCATGCGCCCTAATTTTGCTCACTAACCTCCTATGTGGGACTTTATCAAAGGCTTTCTGAAAGTCCAGGTACACTACATCCACTGGATCTCCCTTGTCCATCTTTAGAGTTACATCCTCAAAAAATTCCAGAAGATTAGTCAAGCATGATTTCCCCTTCATAAATCCATGCTGACTCTGACCTATCCTGTTACTGCTATCCAGATGTGTCGTAATTTTATCCTTTATAATTGACTCCAGCATCTTTCCCACCACTGAGGTCAGACTAACTGGTCTATAATTTCCTGCTTTCTCTCTCGCTCCTTTCTTAAAAAGTGGTACAACATTAGCCACCCTCCAATCCGCAAGAACTGATCCTGAATCTATCGAACTCTGGAAAATAATCACCAACGCATCCACGATTTCTAGAGCCACCTCCTTCAGTATCCTGGGATGTAGACCATCAGGCCCCGGGGATTTATCAACCTTCAGACCTAACAGTTTCTCCAACACCAATTCCTGGCAAATATAAATTCCCTTCAGTTCAGGTCCTTCAGCTACTGTTACCTCTGGGAGATTGCTTGTGTCTTCCCCAGTGGACACAGATCTGAAGTACCAATTCAACTCTTCTGCCATTTCTTTGTTCCCCGTAATATATTCCCCTGTTTCTTCAAGGGCCCAATTTTAGTCTTAACCATTTTTTTCCTTTCACATACCTAAAAAAGCTTTTACTATCCTCCTTTATATTTTTGGCCAGTTTACCTTCGTACCTCATTTTTGCTCTGCGTTTTTCCTTCTTAGTAATCCTCTGTTGTTCTTTAGAAGCTTCCCAGTCCTCCGTTTTCCCACTCAGCTTTGCTATGTTATACTTTTTCTCTTTTGACGTTATATGTTTCTTAACTTCCCTCGTCAGCCACGGCCACTCCTGCCTCCTCATAGGATCTTTCTTCCTTTTTCGAATGAACTGATCCTGAATCTTCTGCATTATACCCAGAAATATCTAACATTGTTCCTCCACTGTCATCCCTGCTAAGGTATTGCACCATTGAACTTTGGCCAGCTCCTCCCTCATTGATGTATTTCCAAGTCAGGATAGTGATTGGCTTGGAGGGAAACTTGAAGGTGGTGGTATACCCATATATCAGTTGTCCTTGACCTTCCAGATGGAAATGGTCATAGATTTGTTAGGTGCTGTCTGTGGATCTTTGGTGAAGTTCTGCATTGCATCTTGTAGATTATAAACATTGTTGCTACCGAGCATCAGTAGCAGAGGGAGTGGATGCTTGTGGATTAGGTACCAATCAAGCAGGCTGCTTTGTCCTGAATGGTGTCAAGTTACTCATCTGGACAGGTGGCGAGTATTCTATCCCACTTCTGACTTGTGCCTTGTAGATGGTGGACAGACCCTGAGAAGTCTAGAAGTGAATTACTCACTGCAGTATTTCTAGTCTCTAACTTGTTCTTGTAGCCTCTGAATTTATGTGGTAAGTCCAGTTGAGTTTTTGATCAAAGATAACTCTCAGGATGTTGATAGTGAGGGATTCAGTGATGGTAACACCATTGAATGTCATAGGAAGGTGGTTAGATTGTCTCTTATTGATGATGCTAATAGCCTGGTATTTGTGGGACATAAGTGCTACTTGCTACTGGTTATCCCAAGCCTGGATATTGTCCAGATCTTGTTGCATTTGGGCACAGACTGCTTCAGTGTCTGAAGAGTTGTGAATGGTGCTGAACATCGTGCAACCATCAGTGAACATCCCCACTTCTGGCCTCAGGATAGAGTGACGGTCATTGATAAAGCAGCTGAAGATGATTGGGCCTAGGACACTACCCTGAGCAACTCCTGCAGAGGTGTCATGGAGCTAAGATGACTGATCTCCCACAATGACAACCATCTTCCTATGTGTCAGGTATGACTCTAACCACCTGTTAGTTTTCTCCCAATACCCAGTTTTGCTAGGGCTCCGTGTTGCCACACTCCGTTAAATGCAGCCTTGATGGCAAGGGTTGGTACTCTCACCCCATCTATGGGATTCAGCTCTTTTGTCCATGTTTGAACCAAAGTTGTAATGGGAAGCTGAGTGACCCTGGCAAAACCCAAACTGGGCGTCACTGAGCAGGTGCTGCTTGATAGCACTGTTGATGACACCTTCCATCACTTTACTGATGATCGAAAGTAGACTGACGGGACAGGAACTGGCTGGGTTGGATTTGTCCTACTTTAATGTACAGGACATACTTGGATAATTTTCCACATCGTCGGGTAGATGCCAGTGTTCTAACTATACTGGAACAGCTTGGCTAGGGGAGCAACAAGTTCTGGAGCACAAGTCTTCAGTACTATTGTTGGGATGTTGTCAGGGCCTGTAGTCTTTGCGGTATCCAGTGGCTCCAACTCTCCCTTGATATCATGTGGAGTGAACCGAATTGGCTGGAGAATGAAGAATTTGTAATGCTGGGGACCACTGGAGGAGGCCAAGATGGATCATGCATGCAGCACTTCTGGCTGAAGATTTCTGCGAATGCTCCAGCTCTTTTTTTTGCACCAATATGCTGGGATCTTCCATCATTGAGGATGGGGATATTTGTACAGCCTCCTCCAGTGAGTTGTTTAATCATGCACCACTATTCACGACTGGATGTGACAGGATTGCAGAGTTTAGATCTGATCGATTGATTGTGGGATTGCTTAGCTCCATCACTTGATGCTTATATTGTTTGGCATGTAGTCCTGATTGGTGACTTCACCAGGTTAACATGTCTTTAGGCATGTCTGATGCTGCTTCTGGCATGTCTTTTTGCACTCTCCATTGAACCTGGCTTGTTGGTAATGGTTGAGTGAAGGATATGCTGAGTCGTGAGATTACAGATTGTGCTGGAGTACAATTCTGCTGCTGCTGATGGCCCACAGCATCTCATGGGTGCCCAGTCTTGAGTTGCTGGATCTGTTTGAAGTCTGTTCCATTTCGCACTGTAATAGTGCCACCCAACACGATGGAGGTTATTCTCAATATAAAGGCAGGACTTCATCTCCACAAGGATTGAGCAGTGGTCACTCTTACCAATACTATCATGGACAGCTGCATCTGCAGCTGGTAGATTAGTAAGGATGAGGTCAAGTATGTTTCTCCCGCTTGTTGGTTCCCTCACCACCTGCCAGACCCAATCTAGCAGCTACATCCTTTAGGACCGACCAGCTTAATCAATAGTACTGCTGCTGAGTCACTCTTGGTGGTAGACATTGAAATCCCCTACCCATAGGATATGTTGTGCCCTTGCCATCCTCAGTGCTTCATCCAAGTGTTGTTCAACATGGAGGAAGACTGATTCATCAGCGATAGGAGGCCTGTACATAGTATCAGCTGGAGGTTTCCTTACCCATGTTTAACATGAAGCCACCAGGCTTCATGGGGTCTGGAGTCAATGTTGAGGACTCCGAGGACAACGCCCTCCTGACTGTATATCACTGTGCTGCCACCTCTGCTGGGTCTGTCCTGCTGATGGAACAGCACATATCCAGATATCACTGAATATCTGGTAAAAGACCCACACCAACTTTGAGAGGCCTGTGCCAAATAAATGCTGACGATCCACCGTACTCTGAACTGAAAGTGTAATGGCACAGCAGCCACAATGCTATGCTGCCCACAGCACATAAGCAGCATGGCTAACTCTCCTTTTTAAGTACAGCCCCATTCCCTTCACCTCGTTACTGTGTAACCACCAGGTCATGTTCTTTACCTGTCCTTGGATGCACCCTGTCTGAAGACTCATTCTGAGATCCTTATTGGATTTCCCTAATGCCTACTGTCTAACTGCACCTTGTCTTTGTCCAGCTGGGGAGCATCACGTTTAGGCACGTAATCAGACAAGTCCAAACATGAGCTTTCATTGACAGCCAGCAAAAGAGAACACAAAGGAAATAAATACAGGCTGCAGTTCACCCCCCAAAAGGCAAACCAAATGTTGGCATCTTGATCTAAACAGTTCACGGTGGTCCTCTGTACCCAGCTCCCATCTACTAGAAGCGGGTATCAATCAGATCCATTTTGTTTGTAGGGTCTAATGAAGCCGAGCTCTGTCATCCAGAACAACAACTTCCTTCAGCTCAGTGTCCTTATCTTCCTCAGATAACTGCTCCCATTCCCTTGGCTCCTCAACATCTATCACATCACCTTGGTGCCTGCTCCAGAGTACGGAATGCCAGAATGGTGAGTCTGTGCTAAATATATTTGAGGGCACTACACCTGCCCTCCCAAGACTAATCCAAGTGGGACCACATCCCTGTCATCTGGCCCATCACAGTCCTGATCGCAGCAGGTGCACCAACTTAGTAAAGATGCCATGCCTGCTGAAAAACTAAGATGGATGATAGGGAAAAAAATTGTAGCTGTAAGAGCTGCTCCTTTTTTGAGATACTTTAAGTGTAGGAGCTGATTTCCTTGAATTCCAAGAGCAGTAATTATTGTTTACAAGCTGTTCCATTGTTTTGGAACTTTGGGGAAATAAAGATTAAAACAACAGCGCTTTGAAAAGATGGGAGAGAGACAAGGCAGAGATCACATGGTCAGTGAGAGGGAGAGAGAAAGAAATCTAGACTGCTGACTGACTCTGCAGGGAGTCTTGTTATTTGAATTCAATTATTTCTGGACATCGGAGTGCGATTATAAAATTTTGATAAATCTATGATTCTTTCACATTCAAAAGGGTGTATTAGATATGGACCAAGCTGCTTACCATCCCAGACCAACCTCAGCCATTCTATTTCCCATTGCATTCATTAGAGTCCACCACCATACTTCCGTGATTATGATGCCATGATGTTTCCCTCATCCAACAGCACCTTTGGAAGTTCTACAAATGATGGGGAGCTTTTCACTAGCATTCACCTCCTCTTATGTTATTGCCACCACTCCTGCACCACTGAGATGGTAATATTAGATTGGTTAGTACCAATGGCGTGATTCCCCCTTTCGCCAACTTTTGAAATGTAAGTATGTTCATTCTGCATGTGATGCAAATGGACAAAGAAATGCTTGTAAATACATGCTTCAGGTGTTTTCCCCCTCAATGTCCTAAGGTCCTGTAGACATCGGTCTCATGTTTTCACCTATCAAAGTGACACAACCTCCCCCCACACCGGACATTGTTTGAGCTACTTCTCTGCTGCTTTTGTATCGAAAGAACAGCAAGTCATAGCAGAGAGCATAGCTCATGATGGACATCGTGTTCAGCCAGGAGAAAGTGAGGACTGCAGATGCTGGAGATCAGAGCTTAAAAATGTGTTGCTGGAAAAGCGCAGTAGGTCAGGCAGCATCAAAGGAACAGGAGAATCGACGTTTCGGGCATAAGCCCTTCTTCAGGAATGAGGAGGGTATATCAAGCAGGCTAAGATAAAAGGTAGGGAGGAGGGACTTGGGAATATGATAGGTGGAAGGAGGTTTTAGATTAGATTACTTACAGTGTGGAAACAGGCCCTTCGGCCCAACAAGTCCACACCGACCCGCCGAAGCACAACCCACCCATACCCCTACATCTACCCCTTACCTGACACTACGGGCAATTTAGCATGGCCAATTCACCTGACCTGCACATCTTTGGAGTGTGGGAGGAAACGGGAGCACCCGGAGGAAACCCACGCAGACACGGGGAGAACGTGCAAACTCCACACAGAGAGTCGCCTGAGGCAGGAATTGAACCCGGGTCTCTGGCGCTGTGAGGCAGCAGTGCTAACCACTGGGCCACCGTGCCGCCCACGAGGTTAAGGTGACCTGCTGCGTTTTTCCAGCAACACATTTTTAAGCTTTAAAATCATGTTCTGCCCGCTCATCAGATATCTACTGCTCCGCAGCCCAGAGCTTCTAATTCCCCTTTCACTTTGGATTATACTGACAACTTATTTCCACCCATTCCCACATGTGGAGACCCACCATATTGTACTTCATCTCCAACTGGCTTGCCTGCTCCCTGAATCCTAACATGACACCTTAATGATGACCACCTTGCTTTTCTATGCTCCCTCTGTGGAGGCCGGAGTGATGATCCTTAGTCAGAGCCATCTGTCACTGTTCTGACATGATTACTGCATCTTAATTCTAATCAATTAATTTTGGCACTTGACCCCTTCAGATCAAACTCTCTCACCAACTATGTCCTTAAAAGTATTGGAAACTTGCCTTCTTTCTTTCCTTCGCTCGGTAATTTTGACATTATTATATTCTCTCCTTGCCTGAAGGAAAGAAACCCATGGTAAAATTCAATTTTTAGATCTAGCTCACGAATCCCTACAGTGTGGAAACAGGACCTTCAGCCCTCTGAAGAGTAATCCACCCAGACCTATTCCTCTATATTTACACGAACTAATACACCTCGTCTACACATCCCTGAACACTATGGGCAGTTTAGCATGGCCAATTCACCTAACCTGCATTTTTTTTTGACTGTGGGACAAAACACACACAGACAAAGGGAGAATATGCAAGCTCCACACAGTTGCCTAAGGCTGGAATTGAACCTGGCTCCCTAGTGCTATGAGGCAGCAGTGTTAACCATTTAACCACCGTGCTATCCAAGCGTTTGGACAGTATTTGTGACCTACTACTTCGTTAAAACTTCACTTGAACTTGAATTCACCAGATGTGACATAAGCCATTAAGATATAGGAGCAGAATTAGACCATTCCGCCCAATGAGTCTGCTCCACTACTCAATCATGGCTGATATGTTTCTCAACCATATTTTCCTGCCTTTTTCCAATAACCCTTGATCTCCTTCCCAATCAAGAACCTTCTATTGCTGCTTTAAATATACTCAATGATTTGGTCTCCCTCTAAATTTATTCCTTTAAAATATTTATCCAACTCTCTTTTGAAACCTTGTATGGAATCCACCTGGGAGAAAGTGAGGATTGCAGATGCTGGAGATCAGAGCTGAAAAATATGTTGCTGGAAAAGCACAGCAGGTCAGGCAGCATCCAAGGAGCAGGAGAATCAACGTTTCAGACATAAGCCATTCCTGAAGAAGGGCTTATGCCCAAAACGTTGATTCTCCTGCTCCTTGGATGCTGCCTGACCTGCTGCGCTTTTCCAGCAACGCATTTTTCAGCTGGAATCCACCTGCACCACTCTCCAGGCAGTACAATCCAAATCCTAACAACTCTCTGAATAAAGACGTTACTCCTCATATTGCTCCTAGCTCTCTTGCTAACAATCTTGAAATTATGACATCCCTGGTTACGACATACCAACTAACGGAAACAGAATATCAAAATTGTTCATAATTTTGAATATCTCAATAAGGCCACCTTTTAATCTTCTCTACCAAAAAGATAATAGACCCAATTCCTCAAATCTTTCATTGCATCTAAAATCCCTCATTTCTTGTATAATTTCAGTCAATCTCCTTGAGAACTCTCTCCAGGGCTTCAATTTCCTTCCTTAAATAAGGTGCCCAGAACTGAACACAATACATCAAATGAACAATGATTTGTTGAGGTGTCACATCACTTTCTTGCTTTTTTACGCTATGCCTCTATTTATAAACCCAAGAATCCCATAAACCTCCTTAACAACAGTATCAATTTACCTGGCCACCTTCAAAGAATCATGCCATGAACCCTAAGGTCCCTCTGCCCTTGTATTCCCTTCAAAGTTGTATCATTGAGCCTGTATTGCCTCTCCATATTTCTCCTACCAAAATGGTACTGCTTGTTGTGAAGACACTACAGTGGTCTACCACTGAAAATTAATTAGTTTCTGAGACTCAGCATTGAAGGCAGGCTTGGTGGATTGGAGCTACATGGAGAAAGTGAGGACTGCAAATGTTGGAGATCAGAGTCGAAAAGTGTGGCGCTGGAAAAGCACAGCTGGTCAAGCAGCATCCAAGGAGCAGGAGAGTCGACATTTCAAGCATAAGCCCTTCATCATGAATTTGGGGGCGGGGGGGTGTGGAAGGGGGCTGAGAGATAAATAAGAAGGTGGTGGTGGTGGTGGTGGGGGTGAGTGATAGGTAGCTGGGAAGGCAATAGGTAGATGGAGGTGGGGGGTGATGGTGATAGGTCAGTGGGGAGGGCGGAGCGGATAAGTGGAAAGGAAGATGGACAGGTAGGACAGGTCATGGGGACGGTGCCGAGTTGAAGGGTTGGATCTGGGATAAGGTGGGGTGAGGGGAAATGAAGAAACTGGTGAAATCGATGTTGATGCCATATGATTGGAGGGTCACCAGTGATTGATAGCCAGATGATATGACATGTGTTGGCATCTGAACACATGGCATTGGTCAATCTGATTGGCTGGCAGATCTCTAGGCAGGATTTTCTCCACAAATGGGAAATGTGTCACTCTTAGTCAACTAACAGAAAGGAGTGGGTGACAGAACAATCCTGATTCAAGCAGTCAGCATCATCAAGATGGGAAGGTGAGAATGGGATCCTCAGAAAAGCAGTCAGCATCACCTCCAGGTACTAATGAGAGAAGGACCCAATATGGGCATGCAGCATCATCTAGATGATCAGGGAAGAGAAGCTTTCCCTACATACGCAGTCAAGTATCACCTCGAAGAGAAGATGAGAGTAATACCCCAAGATTGACAATCAGCATCACCAGGATGAGCAGGCAAGAGGAGGTCCCCTAGAAAAGCAGTCAGCAATACTGAAGGGAGCAGGTAATAAAAGGATCCTGTACCAAGCATTCAGAGACAGCTGGATTCAATGAAGCTGACTGGAATTGTTTTATGATCTGTTTGGTGTGTCTCTGGTAAATGGTTAAGATGTATTCTATTCTTAAAATTCAATGTAGTGTACAAGTTATTGATAAAGTTAATAAAATGAAATAAGTGAATAATATAATTAAGGCTCATGAAGGATGAAGCTCAGCTGATGTGTTAGGTTGGTGCATGTAAATGTTTCTGGATACTATTGTGATCCAGAATTGACCCATCTGTCATCAGTGCCTGACGTTTGAGCAGCTTCAGCCAAGAATGTATGAGCTGGGAGACGACTTCCATGCAGAATATTTCAGAACTGTTCTCAGTATATAAGTGTAAGTATTTTCATTCTTTATTGGTGTGTAATATTTTTAAAGTATCAAGCCATCAGTGATTTAGGACTGTTGCTTATTATTGCTATAGTCTGCCTTTGAACTTTTTTATTAGCATTGATTTATGATAAATCACATTGGATTAGTATAACTTAAACACTAAATATTTTAATTAGAAATTGCATCATGTGTGAAATTAATAGTATTAAACATATTGTCTTAAGTCCTGTTACCTGATCCAAGAGGTCCATAAACATTCAGGTTGCAGTTTTACAGCTTTACCACAGCAGGGAAGTCTATATAGTGCTTTTTAAAAACATTATTTTTGCTGGAGAAAATAATAGCCTTGTCATAAATTTATTTTACTTTTGGAACAAGTATCACATAAATTATCTTATTGAGCTATAAGGAAATGAAGAAAGGACTTACAGTTTGTGACCTCAGATGTCTCACGCTGCTTCATAACAAATTCCTTTCTAATTTTAGCTACTATTGTAATGTAAGGGAACATAATTTTCATGTAAAAATGGTCCTCAAACACAAATGGGTGAAGCAACAGTTTAAAATGTTTTAGGTAGAGGAGTTATTGGCTGGCAGGCATTTCACCACCTTCATAAACTTCTATGAATGGTATATCATAGGATCCCTACAGTGTGGAAGCAGGCCATTTGGCCCATCGAGTCCACAGTGACCCTACAAATAGCATCTCACCCAGACCTAACCCCCACCCCCTCCCCACCTCCCCAACCCAATAACCCATAATCCTATGGCTAATCCACTTAACCTACACATCCCTGGACACTGCATATCCAATCTACCTAACTTGCACATCTTTGAACTATGGATGGAAACTGTAGCACCTGGACAGACCCACATAGACAGAGGGAGAATGTGCAAAGTCCACACAGACAGTCACACAAGGGTGGAATTAAACCTGGGTCCAAGACTCTGTGATGCATCAGTGCTAACAACTGAGCCACTGTGCTGCCCAGGCATTGGCATACAATGTTTGACAATAACACTCACTTCATTATCACTTGCCACACTGAAAGCACTCTATGCTCTCCAGGTTGTATGCAACCTCTTGCCACCATTTCTTTGACAGCTACACCCAAGCTTGTGACTTTTACCACCTACTTGGAAAAGGTCAGCAGCCACAGAGGAGTATCACCACCTGCAATTTTGCTTTCCAGTTACACATTATCCTGACTTAAAAATACCTCACTGCTTCTTCAGAGCTACTGGGTCAGCATTCTGGAAACCCCTGCTCCCTAACAGCACTGTGAATGTACCTACAACACATGGTGCTGCAGCAGGATTTGGAGACAGTTCATCAGTTCCTTCTAAGGAGCCTTAGCAATGAGCAACAATTGCTGACCCAGCCACGGAAACTCCCCACATTTCATGAAAAAGAAAATTAGATTCAATAGTTAAGACTCTGCAAATTAAGCAAATCAGAGAGTGTTATAATGTTTCAGGCAATTTCAGAATCCAAGCAGAAACAATTATGGGCTGTTTTGGGGCAAACTATGTCTGGGTTAAATTACTTGTGAAAGACTGAACATCTATTTAGTTTTTTTCTAATCCATTGTTAACATCAGTAAGAAGGTTTATGTGGCACAATATTGCCACCTATTGGTTTCATGGCATATGAAACTCTTGATCACATGTCAGATGTCTTAAAGTTAATAGGTTCAAAGCAAGACAGTTGCTGTTGTTAGATAAAAACCAAAAGAACTGCAGATGCTGTAAATCAAGTACAAAACCAGAAGTTGCTGGAAAAGCCCAGCAGGTCTGGCAGCAACTGTGAAGAGAAATCAGAGTTAACGTTTCGAATCTGGTGGCCCTTTCTCAGATGTTGTTGAGTGTTTGTCCATCTTGTGTATGAATATAAATGAGTGTTAGAGCAAACTGAGAGAGTGATTTACTACAATGCTTAAGCTTCCATGTCCTTGATATTTATCCTATTTGTGAATTTAAAGACTTTTTTTTCAAGCGTGTCATTGGTAAGGGGAATGCTTGCTGACCATTCCTAAATGCCCTTGAACTAGCTGATTTTTCCCAGCCATCACTTAACAGTCAACCTCTTTGGTCTGGTTCTGGAGTCACATGTAGGCCAGACTGGGTAAGGACAGCAGAGTTCATTCCATAAAGGACATTAGCAGATCAGGTTTTTTTTAAAAGTCAATCCACGGCAGTTGCCATCATCACCACGACTGAAAATGTTTTTATAGTAATTTCAACAGTGACATAACCGAAGTTTGCAACATGCAACCGATCACTTCCCAGTACAAAATATTGCCTATGTTCTGATTAGTAAAATCTGAGGTTAGAAAAAGAAATTTTGGCTGTATTTGCAGATGTGCAGCATTTTATTAATGTTTTATTTAAAGTGAACAATCAAGTAACCCCATTCCATCCTTTGTTTTTCTCTGATTGTAACAATATTATTTTAATATTATCCTATGATTTTTCGTGCTGGGTTCACTTCAAACAGGTTTTTGGCATGCTGATGCTTTATGTCCATCCTCCTTGCATGATCCTGGATAGTAAATCTATTTTAATTTTGTGTAATTTCCTCATAGGGCCTCAAAAGTATTTTTATTTCTTGGTAGTCTGAATCAAGTAGGAAGGCATCCTTGCTTTTTTCAAACAAGCATTAATTTAAGAAGACATACAGTTACTGTCCAACAGTATCTTAAGCCTGAATCCCATACTTGTTATTTACTTCAATTATATTAACTTAACCTAATAACCCTATTCCAAAGCAGAATACTATCCATCGGTTACAGATCAGCCGGTTTTACCTCCTTCACAGCTAATTAATTTCCTGTCGTAGCTCTAGTTTTGGAAATATTGAAGTTTAAAACATTCTTACCACTGAGTAAGTTAAACAAATTGAATTTAAGGTATTATTCAGATAATCACAGAACACTGAAATGAGTCAAGGCTGGCTCAGGTTTGTCACCTCATAGTGCAAGTTATGACCTGACCTTTATTACAGAGACAAACCCTTTAAATACTACACCTGCAGTTTCTTTGAAGCCTGTTAGAGATAGTATTTTCTCAATGAATTTATCACGTGGAGAGTGAGGTTGTGAGGTGGACCATTTTTACGAAACTGTTACTAAAATGTTATATTAAGCCTTCAGAATGTTTTCAGCAGGTCCCCTGGATACCTATGGAGAAGATGATCCAATATGACAGGTGGTAACCTTCCAGTGAAAGATATAAAACAGGACTGTTCAGGTTAAAGTAAAAGTGAGACAATCATAAGTACCTGTAGGTGTTTTTATGTATGAAATTGATCAGGGTACCAAAATGGTAGCCCAGAACATTATTTTAAGTCAAGCTGCAAGAAGAGCTTGGTGATATCAACAACTTTTATTTGGAACTGATATCAGGAATGTCTCTTCTTTTGTACAAAGAATAAAGGCTTTGAGGAACAGTGCTCCAGATTAACTATTCAATGTGAGGAGTCTAGAATTGCTAACAAAGCAATTCTCTGTTAAAATGCGGATGAACATGAGAATCCTCCTTCATGACTGGAGCCAATTGTCTTCCTTATCTATAATTAGATTATGATCATTTGGAAAATGCTCAGAGTGTAAACATTGAAGTATGAGAACAACCTTCTTCACTTACAAGTTCCATGACGGCAAGTAATGCATCTGTCAGTTTACGCAAACCATTCTATAATGTTTACTGTTACGGAAGGTCAACTCCTGCAATTTTATTAAAAAGGTTAACTTCAGACTTGGCACATACCAATGCTCTCACCTTGGCAGAGTAGAGAGCTGACCCTATGTACCTGGGCAGCAGGCAAGCAGGAATCTGTTTGTGCTCTTTTTTTTTAATGTTCATTTCTTTTTACAATAATTACTTTGGCAAATTGTGAGGAGTCAAAGGTTATTTACTCAAAATCAAAAACCAAAGCTGCTTCCTTCATCAAGAAGGCCAGGCCAGGTCTTAGTAGAATACCTGCTTTAAATAACACTGTTATCTACACAGTCCAGAGTGTGATGCTGGAAAAACACAGCAGGTCAGACAGCATCCAAGGTGCAGTAGAATAGACCTTTCGGTCATAAGCCCTTTTTCAGGAAATAATGAAGGACTTATGCCTGAAACATCAATTCACCTGCTCCTCAGATGCTGCCTGACCTGCTCTGAACTTCCAACACCACACCCTCGACTCTGATCTTCAGCATCTGCGGTCCTCACTTTCTCCCTGTTATCTACATAGGTCTGAACATGGAGATGGTCAGCAGAGTGGAATGCATTCTGCCTTATCCAAAGGTAATAGACAGAGCCATGCATAAGGAAGACAGTCAGTATGATGAACTGAATATCTGTAGTATGAATTCACCAAGCTGTGATCACTGTGTTCAATGCAGCAGTGAAATGCACTTGCTAGAATGTGTCTCCAAACCCTATAGTTTACCTGGAAGGTCAAGTGAAAGGCTACCTTTGCTTCTCTTGCAAAGTGAGGACTGCACATGCTGGAGATCAGAGTCAAAAGTGTGGTGCTGGAAAAGCACAGAAAGTGATGCAGCATCCAAGGACCAGGAGAGTTGATGTTTCAGCCATACATCCTTCATGAGGAGTGTGGTGAAGGGCTTATGCCTGAAACGTCGACTCTCCTGCTCCTCGGATGTTGCATCACCTTCTGTGCTTTTCCAGCACCACACTTTTTGATTCTGAATATGGCATTATGTACACTCAGACTTCAGATTTCTTGCATATTTCGTGAACCTCTTACATTCCACAAGATCACTTTGAGCTAGATTTTGTGTTACATTCAAATACTGACTTTTTTTTCACGTTTAATGTTTTTAAATTTTCCTTGTACTGTGGGATTAAAATGTGAATAGTAAAGTTCTGGATATTAGAATTAAGATAAAGCTCAGCAGCTTGGCAAAGGGTCATTGGATATTGTTAAGGTGGAGGTAGGTTGATTCCATTGTCTAACAAGAATCTAAAATATGATTGAGACTAGATGGAAATGTGGGATTTGAGGCACAAATGGATCAGCCATGTTCTTATTGAATAGCAGAGACATCTCGAGGGGATGAAGAGGCTACTTCTGCTCCTAATTCATGAGAAGACAAAGGTGAGGTCAGTATTAGCCTTTCCAATGATAAATAAGGAGGAAAATGAAAATGAAGTTCAATCTAACAAGGCAACAATTAGGCTTTACATTTGATTTTTCTAGCATTATCCGATCTGATTTATAGTGAAGTATGATATGCAGTACTTAAAAGGAAAACCAGAATTGTCCCAAAACTAAACATTGCTCTGTCTGTGGGCGTGACTCAACAATTACAACATTGAAATAATTTACCCCTGTCCATTGCTATATTGTCAGAGTCAATCATCTGTGGCTCAAGTATAAGCATTCAGTAACTGTTCTGAATGTGGCAATTGATGACGTGGGCTACAATTGCAAGAGTACAATTTGGTCACTTTCATTAGTTATACCTCATTAATTGTATCTGCACCAATACAAAATCTCCCTGACATTAAAAGTGGGCAATGAATTCACCCTGCACATGCACAGTGATACACATATGTCCACAACGATCACTGAGGCTCAGAAACCTGATTCATTTTTAATTGTGAAAGTTTGTTCTAATGAAACTTGCAGCAAGACTAAGATCAAAGATTAAGGATACCTGCTTGGATTTGGGCTGGTGGGGTGTGGTGGGGCGGTGTGGGGGGAGGGGGGGTGGTTTGGAATGTGCTCAGAAAGGTCAGAGATGAATTGATCCAGAATGGATTAGTTTCTTGCTATAGCTGCACCATGATAAAAATATGTGATGACCTACTGATGTAAATGGGGGTAGGCCTAAATCCAGGAAAATCCACCCACAGCCTCAGTTGACCAGTTGCTGGGTTGAGGCACTGTTCCTGTATTATTCCCAATGTGTATTGCTTTGTAACAATCTCTGGTTTCATAACAGCTCAACTTATTTAAGGAGAATTTACTGAATACTCACTGATACCACTCGAAGTTTAAATTGTTCTCTGTCATTGCATAAATGATTTGCCAGAAAAGTCTGAGAAGTTGTCATGTATCCACTCAGTCCTGATTTTTTTTTTGAAGTGTTTTCTTTCAACAAATATTCAAAGCACCAGGAAAGTCATCTGCTCTCTGAAATAGCTGGTACCATTTAGTAACAATGAGGGGCTGAAACATGAGTGTGTGCAATCTGGTGTGAAAGAATCGGTAACAGTGTACAGAGATAGCAATGGCTCTGAACTTCAGGTCTCGGGTAGGCATGGCAACCAGTAATTCTTCTTCATGACGAACATGCACAACAAAGGATTGTTACCCTGTCGACAAATCAAAAGCATCAATTAGAAAAATATACTTTTAGCAATGTCAAGTATCAGTTACTCTCAATGTCATTGTTTAATTTGATGTGATGAGAGTCACTATCCACGAAATAGAACTTATGGTTTGTTATAATTGAATAATTCAAAACACATTATTTGGATGTTTTAGGTGCTGCAGAATTTATATTTTATCATTCAAAGTGTTCTTTTCTATCAAACTGGTTATGTTACCTAAAGAACCTGCCTGCCTTCATAGTTAAATGAGATGATTGCCACACTCCTGCACTGTTCTTTCTCTTTTTTAAGCAATTTTTTTTTAAAAATCAATACAGAAGCAAAAGGGTAGTATCAAACCTAAAGATAACAGAGTCTGCATCTGTTTCCAGATCCAACTGTGTCACCCCAGTAGTCAGATGGCTCAGAATGGGAAATAGTGAGTTATGAAAGTGCAAAGAACCAACTTATATATTATCCTTTCATTTCTCATGCTAATTGTTGGTGTCAACATGAAATCAGGTGCCCCAGCAAAACCACTGGCAAGTAAATCTCAGTGAGGAGGTGAATTGGAACATGATGTGGATGGAGTTGTCATAATCACTGTGGAGTCTTGGGCAGACTGCCATTTTTGCTGGGTTTCCTCAATGGGTTTTCTAACCAATAATATATTTTATTCACAGGAATGGTATCCAAAGGGTCAGCAAGAGCAGAGCAACCTGATAAACTTCTCAATGCAGTCCTTTAACAGGTAGTAGGCCACTGATTAGCATTTGGGCCAAGTGTCAATTTTAGACATCCGCCTAGGATACCAGAAAAATTGTTATGTATTTATTAGAGAGGACCAATACCTACACAATTTAAATACACTGTCTCCATTAATATATTGGAACGTACACATTTTCTATCCATTTTGGTTAAGCAGGAAACCATTTAAGTATTTTTAATTTCTTTAGGAATCGAAATTCAGTGAAGGTTCCACCAGTCTTCTTCTGTAAGTGCAACAGGAGAACTGTAGACCGCCACAGAAATTACGTGAATGACTATTCACAGCTATCTACACAACATCTATCAGTTAGAATAGTAAATAATTAAATATTTAATATTGAATGCCTACCATGTGTTAACCGCAGGCAGGTGGACACAATGTGCTGTCCACAACCAGTATGAAACAGTTGGTTTTTGAGAGCGGACTGCTGTCTTTCCCTGTAAGAATTGATCACCACTTCCACATTGCCAGTCACAAATGAAGCTAACAGTGAGAAAGTTGATGTACTTTTGTGGTTTTCAATGTTACGTTCATGTGACAATATATCAGAGAATCATGTTCGCATTGAGACAAATTTCCTCAAGTTTATTAACAGCACTAACTATGACTGAGTTTGAGTTATAAAGAAAGGTTGGATAGGGACTTTTTTCACTGGAGCACAGAAGATTGAGAGGCAGGTAGGGAATGGGTGACCATCAGACAGAGCAAGAGAGACAGGCAGGTAGTGCAGGAATCCCTTATGGCCATTCCCCTGCAAAGCAGATATACCGTTTTGGGTACTGTTGGAAAAGAATAGCATGATTAGGGATAGCAAAGCTTTGTGTGAGGAAAATCATGACTCAGCAATTTGATTGAATTTTTTGAGGAAGGTTGTTAAAGGATAGGGAAGGATATAGATCTGTTGGAAAGTTGGGTGGAGAAACGGCAGATAGAGTTTAATTCAGACAAGCATGAGGCAATGCATTTTGGGATGTCAAATGTAAGAGGACAGAGAGGACCCTGAGGTGCATTGAGATCTTGGATTGCATGTTCATAGCTGCCTGAAAGTAGCAATACAAGTGGATAAGTGGTAAAGAAGGCATACAGTATGCTGGCCTTCATCGGTCATGGCATTGAATATAAACATTGGCAAGGCATGTTCCAGCTGTATAAGACTTTAGTCTGGCCACATTTGGAATACTGCATGCAGTTCTGGTTGCCACACCATAAGAAGGATGCAGAGATGATGGAGAGGGTATAGAAGAGGTTTACCAGGATGTTGCCTGGATCAGAGTGTATTAATTACAAGGAGAGGTTGGACAAACCTGAATTGTTTTCACTAGACTGCCGGAGGCTGAGGAGTAACCTGATCCAGTGTAGTCATTTTTTCCCAGTGTGGAAACGTCAAATACAAGGCAGCATAGGTTTGACATGAGAGAGGGAAAAGTTTAAAGGAGGTGTGCAAGACAAGATTTTTTACACAGATAATGGTAGGTGCCTGGAACATGCCAGGGGAGGTAGTAAAAACAGATACAATAACTTTGTTCAAGAGGCATTTAGACAGACAATGAATGGTCAGAGATTTGAGGAATATGGACCATGAACAGGCAAATGGGATTAGTTCAGAATGGTATCATGGCTGCTCAGATATGATAGACCAAAGAGCCTGTTCGTGTGCAGCACTGTTCTATATTCCATGTTTCACACTGTCGTCCTGATTCTCCAATTTCTGGATTAGTGGTGCTGGAAGAGCACAGCAGTTCAGGCAGCATCCAACGAGCAGCGAAATCGACGTTTCGGGCAAAAGCCCTTCATCAGGATTAAAGGCAGTGAGCCTGAAGCGTGGAGAGATAAGCTAGAGGAGGGTGGGGGTGAGGAGAAAGTAGCATAGAGTACAATGGGTGAGTGGGGGAGGGGATGAAGGTGATAGGTCAGGGAGGAGAGGGTGGAGTGGATAGGTGGAAAAGGCGATAGGCAGGTAGGACAAGTCCGGACAAGTCATGGGGACAGTGCTGAGCTGGAAGTTTAGAACTAGGGTGAGGTGGGGGAAGGGGAAATGAGGAAACTGTTGAAGTCCACATTGATGCCCTGGGGTTGAAGTGTTCCGAGGTGGAAGATGAGGCGTTCTTCCTCCAGGTGTCTGGTCATCCCCTCCCCCACTCACCCATTGTACTCTATGCTACTTTCTCCCCACCCGCACCCTCCTCTAGCTTATCTCTCCACGCTTCAGGCTCACTGCCTTTATTCCTGATGAAGGGCTTTTGCCCGAAACGTTGATTTCGAAGCTCCTTAGATGCTGCCTGAACTGCTGTGCTCTTCTAGCACCACTAATCCAGAATCTGGTTTCCAGCATCTGCAGTCATTGTTTTTACTTCGCTGATTCTCCAATTCCCTTCTCTCAAGTCTGTCTCTTCATTAGTGCATAGGATTAGTAAGGGACCCAAGTGGTCTCCAACAGTGTGTCATGATTTTGAATTATTTTCTCTTTCCCACTAGTAATTCTCTTATTAATTTATATTCCGCATATCCTGAAAGTATTGGGTCAAGTTCTGTTTACACAGCATGGGTGGTAACCTAGAGGACCTGAATCATCTACCTTTTTCTGCTTTTCATTCCATTACTGGTGACATTGTGATGGAAATGCATATTTACCCCACTGACAGCTAGCTGGAATTGTGTTTTCACATGCATCAGTCAACCTCTGCCTCACTGCAAGTGAAAGTAAGAAAGAGAAATGCATTTTATCCCAACGTTTTGTGTCATAAACCATTCCAGAGGTGCTTCACAGGCAAGTTCCTAAGCAATTTATGTTTATTCCTGGGATGTAGGAACAAGGTTACAATGTGTTGCTGATCCTTAATTGCTATGATGATGTCAGCACCGAGCCACCTTTTTAAAATCTCTGCAGTCCATTTGGTGAAGGCCCATCCATAATTCTGATTGGATATTAATTCCAGGAGAGATGAGAGATGCTTTGCCTAATAATTCCACGAGTTGACTCAGTAACAATGAAGATTTAATAGAATTACAAAATCATGAGAAGTCTGGACAGAAAAGAGACGAAGCAATTGTTCACGCTCGTAAAAACATTCGGAACCAAAAGACGCAATTTTAGTTTTTTGCAAAAACCAAACATGAGACAAGAAAAGGCCTTTTCACATAGTGAGCATGGAATCCGCTGTCTTGAGGTGTGGCAGAGGCAAGTTCAGGAGAATCGAGATTTTGGGCATAAGCCCTTCTCTCTTAATTCCAGTTTTTAAAAAAAATTGAATTCAAATTCCATGATTGCTGTGTTATGATTCAAACCCAGATCCCCAGAACATTATCTGGATCTCTGGATTAACAATTCAACAATAATACCACTAGGTCATCACTTCCCCACAGTCTAATCCTGGTCATTGAAAGATAATTGTGGAAAAAAATCAAATTATTTGAGTTAATGTGGATAACACAGCAAAATTGAAAATTTGTCATTCTGCAGCCTGACCTAATATAGGCTTAATTCCAGGTTAAATATCACGCATGACCGTTACCCAACCATTTTTAAAGTTACTGTCATTTGAAAAAAAAGCTATATATGCTCAACTCCAAAATTTTTTTAGGGGCCATTGGTTAAAAATGTTGTGTACCATTATATTGCATAGCAACTGAAGCGAATCTAGGTATCTCAAGCATTGCTTCAGGACTCCAATAGTTCTTTCTATGTTGACTGGCAGAATGACAGTTTGCCAGTAATTGGATTTTTGAAGCTGCATCAAATACAGAAGTGCAGAGGAGATCCACTCCAGTTTCTCCCCTCCATCTCTCTCTCTCTCTCTCTCTCTCTCCCCCTCCCTCTCTCTCCTACCTGGATAACCTGTTGTTGGATTTGAGGGTCTGCAGTAAGGTGGCCACTCCCAGGATGAGAGGAAGATGTCAAACTCTCTAACCAGACAGTCATGGGGAAACCTGTAAATCAGTAAAATTGTAGTGCCTGGTCATACAGCTGCTGCTCACTGTCCAGGGAAACATGGTGAACTAGCTTCCTTTTTATAAACAATGTATCAATGATTTGACATGTTTAATGCTTGTGTGCACAATTGATTAACTAATGTTCCTGATGTTGCCAAAGGCAGACTGAAACAATCCCATAATATATAAAATCAGTATGATGATTATCTTCACAGCCACTGGCAGCAATGGCTTTAATCTGGCTGCTGCAATGAAGCATAACTCATCGATGACATCTCTGAAGCCTCTTGCCCTTCCGCTAGTCAGCTGGAGAAATAAGCAAATCATTGTCTGTATGTTCTGTCACCAAATGCATTTTGTCCTTCCATTCCTCCTACACAAAGATTGAGAGATATTTTTGTTGGGAGTCTTATTACGGCCCAAGGACAGGGCTATGGCGATAGACTAGCAATCCAGCTGCCATCTGTTCAAAGCTCACCACAACAGGTTTATGAAACAAATTGAATAGATGTGATCCTGTACAAGGAAAAATAACCCTAAAATCTAATGGATTGCTGCAAAAACACAACTCTTCCCAAGAGGCCTTTTGGGTTGGATTCTGCAAACCCCTTATTTGGTCTTTGCATGTTACAATCCCACAGTGGTTCACTTGTAATGTTCTCAGGGGCAACTACGTTTGCTGACATCCTACAAATGACATTTTATTTTTAAAAATGGGTGAGTGGGCGACAAAATGAGAATGCCACAGCGAAGGGCAGTAAGATCGATTCTGTCGTCAGTCACAATTTTCAAACTGAGAGAGCCCCTTTATTCATCATGAAGCGAAATGATAGCAAAAGCTGAAAGTAAAGAGAAATGCAAGCACCCAATGAATAGACAACAAAAAGGAAGTTGGAGAAATGGAATGCAAAATGGAATATGAAAATTAAGAATGTAAAGTGAAATAAATCATCAGATGCCAGAAATGGTCTGACTCATGGTTTGTGTAACTGAAGCAGAAACTCCCATCTTTTGTATTCAATTCCCCTTGCAATCAATGATAACATTCTGTTAGATTTCCTAATTACTTATTATACCTGTATCCTAACTTCTATGTCCTTCAGTATCTCAGAGCTTTGCAATCTTTCATTATCTAGGGCTTTATTCTTCCTGCCAGAATGGACATCTCCACATTTTCCCCACATTATACAACATTTGCCAGATCTTTTCCATCTACTTAATCCATCCATATCCCTTTGTAGCTCCCTTACATCCTTTCCATAGCTCACTTTCTGACCTATATTTGTGCCATCAGTGAATTTAGCCATCATTTCTTTGACCCTTTCCCTCCAAGTTATTTAAAAATATTGAAAAAGGTTCAGTCCCAACATTGCCCCTGTGCTATATTGCTCATTACATCTTGTTAACCAGACAAAGATTCATTTGCATCTCTGTTTCTCTTTAGCTAGCCATTCCTCTATCCATGTAGAGAGAGGAGGAAAACTTCTTCAAGGCAGGCATCCTTGCAAGAGGATTCACACTTGGGTTAAAATCAATTCCTCTATCCATGCCAATGTTACCCACAACATTTGGGGCTTTTATTTTCTTGATAAATTTGGTGGCTTTGTTTTAATGTATTCAGGGAACAGGAGCTAACTTGGCCAACATGTTTTGCTTGTCTCTAATCATCTTTGAGAAGATGATGGGGAGCTGCCTTCTTGAACTACCACAATCCAGATCCACAAAATTGTGTTTGCCCTTTGAAATGTCCTAATGATTTGTTCAATTGTTTCAAATTCAATTAGGATGGACAAATAATGCTGCCTTGTCAGTGACACCTACACCCTGTTAATGGTAGTAGAGATGAGATATAGATGAAGAGGAGGTGTAATCCATTAAGGTTTGCATGGGTTTCTCTCAGTAGAGTTGACCAATTTTCTGCTATTAATATCTTTCATTAACACCCACTCGGTCTATATGTTTTCCCTGCAGCCATTAGCATTCCCTTTGCCTTTTGTTCCATGGCATTGAATATATATTTTATATGTAAGTGTAATAAAATAATCTGTATGATTGAATCACTTTTTGAATCTGAGAGATAACTTTAAATCAGATGCATCAATTGATGTAATCAAACATGATGTGGAATGTGATAGTAACCTGGGCTGCTCAAACTTTGAAATTGTTATACTAAGGAAAGTTCATCAGTCAAGGATGAATGATTTGGAAATAATTTGAGCAAGTATTCCAAACATGTATTTCACTTACTTTAGTGGGGAGGGAGAAACTTTGCAGAATCTTTATTTGAACAAGGTGCTTTATATAGTCCCCGTGAAAGAGAAACTAGCTTTAATTTATTTTTAATGTTGTTTGGTGCTTTCTTAGATTCTCTTTCCATGGATTGATGTCTGTGGAAAATGAGGACAACTGAGCTGCCTCTTGTAGCTGTAACTGCTTTTAATCTTTATGCCATTACTTGCCTTCACAACAGAAATCTTCACAGCATATACCGCTGACGGCCCCTGAGAAGATAGAATTTACAGTTTTGTATTTAATCTTAGCTTTTAGGTAACTAATTTTTCATTACAGTGAATGATTAACTCCAAGCCTGTTCAGTACTTCTGAGGCAGGATACTAATCCAACTACAAAAATAATCAAGAAGGATTTGTAAATACCATGCTGCCAAAATATAAACTACTCAAATTTAAAATTTCACCAACAAGCCGAAAAGCCATTAATTCGAGGGTTGAGAGGAAAACAGTGCTAAAAATGCTTGGGATCTTTGAAAATGGCTGACAAGGTCATCTGAAATGAAAATAGTCAGAAGTGGGTACTGCAGATGCTGGAGACTGGAATCAAGATTAGAATGGTGCTGGAAAAGCACAGCCGGTCAGGCAGCATCCGAGGAGTAGGAAAATTGTCAAATTTATTGGAATATACAAAGGAATGCCTGGGACCAATGACCCGAAAGGAACTATCCAAAATGTAATCATATAGAAAGTAAAATTAGTAATCTGGATTGGATAGTTTATAATGAGACCTTCATCTGTCTCTTGATGAGGAGAAGACTTGCCACAACAAAGTCTTCAATCTGAAAATCTTTATGATTAGTGAAGCTCCTGCACAAATGCTAAGAGATGAACTCTGACAATGATTATTGAATCGGTCCATAAAAGTGAATTGAACCCACTGTGGGCTGACAGCCAGGTTTTCACACATTGGAATTTACCACAAACTCAAGAAGACATTGACAAGTGGGTAATTGCTATTATAGAAAATCTAACCTAGGAACTTCTTGTCAAATGCATGGAATCCATGTTTACAAGGATATTCAAAAACATTTTGTTAGATAGTTGAAGAGAAGCTGCTGTCTCCATTTTCCTTTTCCAAAGAAGTCGGCATCTGGTTCCCATAGAAACAGCTACAGACAAATCATCAAAGCATTGAACATTTTCAAAAACTGAACATATGCTACAGTTGACTGTATCCAAGAAACCAACTGTTAGACCTGGTGTCCCTCAGGTCTAACAGTTAATGCTCTTTGATTCAAGAAATTTATGTTAATTGACTCCTTACTGCTTATGGCAAAAATAGTTAACTTCCATTTGTAATTTGGGAGAGGTATAGCCTAGTGCAAAAAATAACTTAAACCTTTGTTATGGCACAACCTTGGCCTTTATCTCAAGAAGGTTGGACTACAAAAGTGAGAAAGTGATACTTCAGTTGCACAATGCCTTGATACAACCCCCATATGGAATATAATATTCAACAAGTAGGCATTAGTCTTGGAAGAGTTACAATGAAAAATCTCAATCATATAATTCCAGGGAAAGTGGGTAAATTAACAGGATGCATGACATATCATAGTTTCCTTTCATTGGAGTTCAGAACATCAATTTAAATGAGACATATATACCAGTGGGCATTTCCCCTCAGTATATTTCATCTGTCAAGTTTTTTTCCCACTCACCCTCGATATCCCCTTGTAGATTCTTTGTGTCATCCTCACTACTTGTATTCCCACCTATTTTTATGTAATATGCAAACTTGGCTAGAGCACATTCAAATTCCTCATCCAACTCATTAATATATATATTGTAAATAATTGCAGCCCTAACACTGATTCCCCAACACCAAACCTGTAAGTAACACACCACTAGTTAGAGGCTTCCATCCTGAAAATGCACCCCTTATCCTACTATCTTCTATTAGTTATAGGAGGTATGGTTGGTAAGTTTTCAGATAACACCAAAATTGGTGGTGTAGTGGACTGCGAAGAAGACTAGTTAAGAGTGCAATGGGACTTTGATCAGATGAGCCAATTGGCCAAGCAGTTACAGATGGAATTCAATCTCGATAAATAAAGATAAATATAAATTTTGGTAGGGTAAATCAGGGCAGAACATATAGACTTACTGTTAAGATCCTGGGGAGTGTTGCCAAACAGAGACCTTGGAGTACATGTTCATAGTTCTTTGAAAGTGGAGTTGCACGTAGATGGGTTAGTGAAGAAAGTGTTTGGTATGCTTGCCTTTATTAGTCAGTGCATTGAGCATAGGAGTTGGGATGTCATGCTGCAGCTGTACAGGACATTAGTGAGGCCACCTTTGGAATACTGCATTCAATTTGGGTCTTTCTTTCTATAGGAAAGATATTGTGAAACTTGAAAGAGTTCAGATGTTGTCAGAGTTAGAGGCTTTGAGCTATGGGGAGAGGCTGAATAGGCTGGGGCTGTTTTCCCTGGAACTTCAGAGGCTGCGGAGTGACCTTACAGTGGTTTATAAAATCATGAGGGGGATGGATAGAGTGAGTAGTCAAGGTCTTTTTTTCCCAGGATGAGGGAATCCAAAACTAGGGGGCATAGGTTTAAAGTGAGAGTAGAAAGATTTAAAAGGTACCTAAGGGCAACTTTTTCACGCAGAGGATGGCACGTGTATGGAATGAGCTGCCAGAGGAAGTGGTGGAGGCTGGTATAATAACAACATTTAAGAGCCACCTGGATGGCTTTTAAATGAATAGGAAGGTTTTCGAGGATATGGCCAAATATTGGTTAATGGGCTTAGATTAATTTACGATATTTAGTCAACAAAGAGTCTGTTTCCATGTTGTACATTTCTATGACTGCAGTCAGCCAATCCTCTATCCATGCCAACATATATCTCCAACACCATATTTCTGTCTTCCTTCTGCTGATCTCACTCTTGCTCTCTCACTGTCTCCCTACCCTGCTGCAACTGCCAACCTGTCTTGAACTGCTCATGGTTTCTGTTTTATGGCTTCTAGCTATTAAGCCTTTTAACTTTAAGATACATGCTTGTGATATCATCACTGCTATCATCACAGTGTGTGATCTGAAGGGATAAAATCTCCGTGTCAATCTTAAGACTCACTTGAATCATGATCAGACATCTTAAATTATCCCAGACTCTGAAGTGCCTGTAGCTATAATATATGTAAGTGTCAGAAGGTGTAATAAACATCATTGAATCTTTGAACCGTATGTTACTCAGTTCCAGCTTGTTTATTATGGGATCTAACATACATATTGCTAAATGATTGCAGATGACATGAAACATGGAAGGATTGTAACATATAAGGAGAACAGTGTGGAACTCTAAATTGTTAGAATGGGTAGATAGGTGGCAGGTGAAGTTCAAGACAGAAAATTGTGAAGTGATGCTCTTTGGGAGGAAGAACATTGAAAGACCATGTAAAATAGAGGGTGCAATGCTTAAGGAATGGACCTGAGTGTATATATGCACAGGGCAATGAATGTGGCAGATCAAGTCTATAGAGCAGTGAAGATCTAGACCCTCTTGCAGGGCGTCTCGGTTCAAGATTGGTCAAAAGAATCACTAGGACTATGATCTGTTTAAAGCAAGGTTACCAGTTTAATAAATTAAAGCAGCCTGGTGCAGATTTATCCAGAACACAGAGGTTAAAGGCTTCTGTGGTCCATGGAGAAATGGCGCAATTACATTTGAAAATTACACATTATTTATATGTTTTTTAAGAGATAGTACAGCCTTAATTACAAGAAAAGACCAATCACATATAATAAGGTGACATAATTTACAGTAGATTAATCCAATGATATTTCCTGGGACAGGGTTCTTAATTACAAGAAAATTCCAATTCACTGTAATATAGTGACATGATTGACAACAGGCTAATCCAAAGATATTCCCTGGGAAAGGGTTCTTAATTTACATAGATCACCATCTCATGCTAGCAGTTCAAGGTTAGTTTGAATACCAAGTCACTGTCTTGTGATTCATATTATGAAAAATCCATTGTTCTCTCTTTTCTCTAAATACAACCAACTTAGCAAAGCATCAGTTCAAGTTCACAGAGTCAAATCATTACTTGCAGCCATTTTGTTGTGTTATTTTAAATTGAAAATCCATTTTGTGATTAATAAAAATCTACATAAACTTATTGCTTCTGACAACAACCTAAGTTCAAATTTTAGATCCTCAGCCTCTTTGGCTTTATTGGTGGGGGCATAGGTTACAAGATCAAAGAGGTCATATTGTACTTGAATAAGGCACTGGTTGGAACTCAGCTGGAGTATTGTCTACAGATGTGGGCATCATGTTAAAGGAATGATGTAAATACATTGCAACTTATAAGAATAGCTCCAGGAATGAGAAAACTTCAGTTATTTGGATAGATTGAAGAAGTTGGGATTGTTTTCTTTGGAGAGAAGACTGGAAGGCGTTTTGATTTAGGTTTTAAAAATTGTAAATGGGCTGGATAGAGAAGTTCGGGAAAAGATGTTCCCACTTGTAAAAGGAACAAGATTTAAAGTGATGTACAAAAGAAGCTAAGGAATTGTGAAGAAAAACTTCTTCATTCCACAAGTAATTAGCATCTGAACACCTTGCGTGGAAATGTGGTGGAGACAGGTCCAATTGAGGCATTCAGGAGGCTACTGGATGTTTGTTTGGATAGAAATGGTCTGCAAGGATACAGGGGAAAATCAGGAAAATTACACCAGGTAATGATGCTCATTTGAAGAGCTGGTCAAGGCATGATGGGTCAAGTGGCCTCCTTCTAGACCATAAGCATTCTGAGATTCTGAGCAATGAAACAGAAAATACTGGAGAAACTCAACACGCCTAGCAATATCTGTAGAGGGACAATCAATTCACGCATCTGGTATGACTGTTCTTCAGAACTGGACTTGATACATTAACTTCAAAGACGCTGTCAGACCTGTTGAGTTTCTCTAGCACTTTTCAGATTTCCAGCATCCATGGGAGTTTTGTTTTGATATGAGCTTTGACATATCTGGAACAATTACCTTACTAATGGAAAAGCCTATACCACAATAGCTGATCAATCTCTTTCCCTTTTAGTTGATTTCACTCCAAGCCCGCATTGCCAATGTTGATGATGAGAATCTGACTGACCAAAATCCATTGACGCTCAAAGCTCCAAACACCATTGTCTCAATTGGTGAGGATAATCTCAAGGGTATTTGGCTCTGGCCTTCTGTCTCTGGCTTTCATGTCTACCAACAAACTAGGCTCTAAATTTGACCAGATACTAGGAGGGAAGATGAAGAAGCAAACAAAGTAATATGGTTAGTTTGGCAAGACCTTCACCTCCCCAGCCATAACTATTTCTGGCTGCCTCCATATTGTATAACAAAGTACCTGAAAAGGTCAAGTGACATCATAAGATATATTCTGCCCGCTAGGATATAAAAGACATTTCCTGGGAAGAGGTGACTTGTGCTGTAGGAGTCTCCAATGCACTTCAATGATTGCTATTGAGATTAAGCAGCATGTCGCTAAAGCAGTAATGTATTTCCTTTTCAGTTGAGTCTAACATCTCTTGTGAGACTAAATGACATGTAATAAACCTTGTTTATAAACATGTAATAGACACAACACTCTCTCCACCAATTTCAAGGCCAATATTTTCAGAGAGAAATTCACAGGGCTGAAACAAAACTTGTGGAACAGTGAGGGGTCTGTATTGTATTGCTGTAAATTAGACAGAAATCAGGCTAGTGTACTAGATCCCAAAACATAGCCTCACACAGAGAGAAGAAGCTCCCAAGTAAACTTGTAGGAGAAGACGTCATGGCAAAAGATGAAACTAGTCAGTTTACTTTGAAATAAAAGCAAAATATCCTGAGACAAAATCTTGGAGAAAGAGTTAGAGTTAATACTTCATGCCAATGATTTATCGTCAGAAAATTCCCACAGGCGCTGGGAGATCCACTGAACAACAGCCAACTGTCCTGCATAATGCTCAAAACAACACAAAACAGCTTAGCATTTAAGATAACGACATGACATTTTTGTTTGTTATAAGTGTCTTTGTTTTCAGTCAGTTCCCAGAGGCAGCAATGTGATTGATGAATCATATATTGGTTGGAGTCTGACTAACATGTAGGATATTAGTTGAAATTCCTAACCAAAACCTATTGGTTCCATACAACTTGTATTTAATAGATGAACTCTCCTTCAGTATTTTGTTTCCAGCCTTAATTCATTTTTTATCAGTTCATCTTTCCAGTGTAAACGTGTTTTAAAGTAAATGTTCCCCATTAACCTTGCAACAGCTATTAATTGTTTGAAAGGATCATTAGCAATTGCTTATTACCAAATGATAGTGTTTATGAAGTTGTTTGGTTCTGGTTGGCAGATTAGGTAGTGAATAATTTTCTTATTTTAATATACAAATACTATATTAACTTCAGTATACAGCACACTGCATTCTACAAAACTGAAACACAGTTTAAATGAGAATCGGGGAAATAAGTATATCTTTTAATTCATTAAGTATGAGCTGAATGACCTTGAGAGTGCAGAGGTAATCCCTGTTCCTGAACTGCTGCACATGAGGAAGGTATTCCCACAATTTTGATCTATTGCCTTTAACATATTGGGCCAAAAACCTGAAATACTCTACCCAATTTCATTGCAAGAATGAAATATATATTTATAAACCATCTTTCGGGACCTCAGAATATGCTTTCTCACTAATTTCACACTTTGTGACTTGTGGTTACTGTTGTAATGTAGGATCAGAATCAGGGATCACAGTCTAAGGGTACTTAGAATTGTAATTTAGAACTGAGATGAAGAGAAATTTCTTCACGAAGAGAATGGTGAGCCTGTGGAATTCTCTGCCACAGAAGGCATTTAAAGCCATAATATGAAATGATTTCAAGAAGGAATTGGATATAGCAATTGAGGCTAAGGAGGTCAAAGGGTATGGGGAGGATGAAAGAACAAAGTACTGAGTTGGATGATCACCCATTATCATTTTTAATGATGATGTGGAGGTGCTGGTGTTGGACTAGGGTGGACAAAGTTAAAAATCACAGGACAACCTGTTAAACTATAATCTGATGTGTGATTTTTGGCTATGTTTAATGATCAAATTGAAAGGGTCAAATGGTGTGTTCTTGCTCCTATTTCCAGTAATCTGTGAAGTGGGGAAGTTGTTTTGTGACTAACAAGGTCAACACAAACAGCAAGGTCACCCAGGTCAAAATGGGAGCATCCTCACTGTCTACAGTGTTCAAGAAGAAGGTACATTGAGCAACAGGTTTGGGCACTGTTGCATGCGGGGGTTCAGGACCTTGAAGCAAACTTGCAAAGGTGTCACAGAGCTGCCCATCATTGACCATAAATGGCACAGTATGAGTCGAGTTAGAACTCTCGAGATTAATAAACAATAGGCTGCACCAAATTAGAACTTTCGCGAGCCTTGACAGCACATGGACATGAACACAGAAGATAGAACAGCCCTTGCTTTCTGTAACTGTACAGTGAGAGCAAAGTATATTTATGAGAACTATTTCTAATAATATTTAATATTTAATGAATAGTGGTGCTTTCAGTCCACATCTGAAGACAGCTCTTGACTTTGACTTCACCTCGACATGTTAAATTTCAATCCAAACTCATAGTGTGCATCAAACCACACAATAAAAGAGGTGTCACCGATGATGCATCCATGACTAAATTGCCCTCATGTGTAGGCTCAATCAAGAAGAACATCAATTGCTAGAGGAGATAGTGGAGGCCTGGTTGTACATGCAAAACCATATTCTAGCATATTCTGAGAAACAGTGAAGATTGAACAAAAAAAGGCTTTATATTACCACGTGGTTCTGAGTTGTGCAGCCAATCCCTTTATGGGTCTGTTTCAAGGCTCTCTAGCGAAGCTTCACAAACTCCCAAACTGCCTATTATGTTAATGCTGCAAAGCAATTTTTCAAATTACTTTTATTGCCATCCATAGCTTTAATCCATTTAAAGAGTGATTATGAACATACTGCTGAGAAAGTTAAAACTAAAGCTAAGCTTCAGGAGTAGTTCCTATGAAAACTGAAAGGACTGAATATTCTGTAAAGCTGTGCACCTTCATGGAGTAAAATATATTGCCTCCTTCTAAGTGTTGAAAATGTGTTGCTGGAAAAGCGCAGCAGGTCAGGCAGCATCCAAGGAGCAGGAGAATCGACGTTTTGGGCATGAGCCCTTCTTCAGGAATGAGGTAAGTGTGTCCAGCAGGCTAAGATAAAAGGTAGGGAGGAGGGACTTGGGGGACGGGCGTTGGGAATGCAATAGGTGGAAGGAGATCAAGGTGAGGGTGATAGGCCGGCGTGGGGGTGGGGGCGGAGGTTCTGTCCTGGTGGCGATTGGAGGGGCGGGGCTCAAGGGTGGAGGAGCGGGAAGTAGAGGAGATGCGATGGAGGGCATCGTCGATCACATCTGGGGGGATATTGCGGTTTTCACCTGGTCTTCACCCCACTGGTCCTCACCTACCACCCCACCAACTTCCATATACATCGTATCATCCGTCATCATTTCTGCCACGTCCAAATGGACCCCACCACCAGGGATATATTTCCCTCCCCTCCCCTATCAGTATTCCAAATAGACCACTCCCTCCGTGACTCCCTCGTCAGGTCCACACCCCCCCACCAACCCAACCTCCACTCCCGATACATTCCCCTGCGACCACAAGAAATGCAAAATTTGCGCCCACACCTCCCCCCTTACTTCCCTCCAAGGCCCCAAGGGATCCTTCCATTTCCACCACAAATTCACCTGCACCTCCACACACATCATTTACTGCATCCGCTGTACCCGATGTGGCCTCCTCTATATTGGGGAGACAGGCCACCTACTTGTATAACGTTTCAGAGAACACCTCTGGGACATCCGGACCAACCAACCCAACCGCACCGTGGCTCAACACTTCAACTCTCCCTCCCACTCCACCAAGGACATGCAGGTCCTTGGACTCCTCCATCGCCAGACCATAGCAACACGACGGCTGGAGGAAGAGCGCCTCATCTTCCGCCTAGGAACCCTCCAACCACAAGGGATAAACTCAGATTTCTCCAGTTTCCTCATTTCCCCACCCCCCACCTTGTCTCAGTCCCAACCCTCAAACTCAGCACCGCCTTCCTAACCTGCAATCTTCTTCCTGACCTTTCAGCCCCCACCCCCATGCCGGCCTATCACCCTCACCTTGACCTCCTTCCACCTATCGCATTTCCAACTCCCGTCCCCCAAGTCCCTCCTCCTTACCTTTTATCTTCCATTGATTCACGGACCTCTAAGGGAAGAAATTCCTCCTTATCTCAGTCTTAAATATGTAATCCCTTATTTAGGGATTCAGGGACAAAACTCCACCTCTCTTGCACAACAACACCTGGAGGTTGTTATCTGAGTTTGGTGTGATTTTATAACATTTGTTTGATTTTTTCAACTGTCATTATGAATTTTTTTCTGTATTCACCTATTTTTCCAATGTTTTAAATATTCCTGTTTTATAATGTTAGCTCAATTTTCAAGTTTTCGTTGTGAAAATGTTTGTTACGTATATTTTTCTTGTGGTTTGTTAATGTTTGTTTCAGAATGAATTTTCTTTCTTTTGGCTGTTTTTGCGATGTAAATAACATTTATTTCATTTTTTTTCATTTTTCATTATGAATTTGTTCATTTCTCTTTATTTATTTTGTTTACTATGTTTGCTTGATTCATATATGCTATCTGGAACAGTGTAGTGGTTGAAATATATATCATGCTTTACTTGAGTTTGATGATAGCGTACTCACCGCACAAGAGGTTGGTCTTTTATTATGTGATCCATCACACTTTGTGTTCAGGATCAAGAGGAGGGACTGGGGCTGAACAGGCCACTCAAGATGATAAATTTATGATGAATTTGATAACGTTGTCAAGGACGAAAGTGAGGACTGCAGATAGTAGAGAGTCAGAGTCGAAAAGTGTGGTGCTGGAAAAGTACAGCAGGTCAGGTAGCATTCAAGGAGCAGGAGAGTCGACATTTCGGGCTGTGCTTTTCCAGTGCCACATTTTTTGACAAGGACTAAAGTATGCTGGGAAATGGAGTCTACCTTGACTAAAGTGACTGTGTTAATTCACATGCAGCAGAATCCAGATATGCTGCAGCAATTGGTAGCTGCAGATTCTGCAAAACACACCTAAATTTGGCTTTGAATGGGTCAATAGAATGTTGCCCTCAGGATAATCTGAAACATCGAGGTGTGTAACATTCATGGAGGCGCCTCATACCCTTATTTGGAGGAGGCTATGTGAACGCAGCACCCCCAGTAGTGAACACTTAAGGATCACCCTGCCATTAACGTGCCAACACCTGGCTGGGTCCAATTGATCAGGGTAATCGAACCTGAGTGATCAATTGGAAGATACACTTGGAAAGGCAAATCAGCGCAGCACTTACACATTAATGGTAAGGTCCTGGGGAGTGTTGCTCAACAAAGAGACCTTGGAGTGCAGGTTCATAGCTCCTTGAAAGTAGAGTCGCAGGTAGATAGGATAATGAAGAAGGCGTTTGGTATGTTTTGGATAGCGGATTGAGTAAAGGAGTTGGGAGGTCATGTTGCAACTGTACGGGATATTGGTTAGGCCACTCTTGGAATATTGTGTGCAATTCTGGTCTCCTTCCTATCAGAAGGATGTTGTGAAACTTGAAAGGGTTCAGAAAAGGTTTACAAGGATGTTGCCAGGGTTGGAGGATTTGAGCTAAAAGGAGAGGCTAAACAGGCTGGGGCTGTTTTCCCTGGAATGTCGAGGGCTGAGGAGTGACCTTATAGAGGTTTATAAAATCATGAGGGGCATGGATAGGGTAAATAGACAAGATATTTTCCCTGGGGTTAGAAAGTTCAGAACTGGAGGACATTGGTTTAAGGTGAGAGGGGAAAAATTTAAAAGGGACCAAAGGGGCAACTTTTTCACGCAGAGGATGGTGTGTGTGTGGAATGAGTTGCCAGAGGAAGTGTTGGAGGCTGGTACAATTACAGCATTTAAAAGGCATCTGGATGGGTATATGAATAGGAAGGGATATGGACCAAGTGCTGGCAAATGGGACTAGATTAGGTTAGGATATCTTGTCGGTCAGGACGAATTGCATCAAAGGGTCTGTTTCCATGCTGTACATCTCTAAGACTCTATGACCCTCTGAAAAGAGCATGAAGACTTTAGAGTATAAGAATCGCTGCAACACAACCCTCAGGAGCGGTAACCCAAGTGGTAAATGGAGCACGGTGACTTGGGAATAACCACCAAAAGAGAAGACAACTCTTAAACCATCGGGAGACCAGACGACATCACCACATGGAGCCCAGCCAAGTTCTAGTGCTGTGGTATATAATCATCAAAATTAAGTTAAAGCGTAAGATAGATTTTGTAGTGTTAATCATCAGTTCATAGTGTATTTGTTGCTTGATATGAGAATTCAAACACACTGTGTGGCACGAGCAACAGTGGCCAACATACTACTATATTTAAGACTTCTTATTTTAACTGGACCACCGAGAAGGACACAGTGACTGCTGTAGCTCTCCACTTCTAATTAGTGGGACAACTATTTAACATTGGTCAGAAGGATATTAAGACCATAAGACCATAAGACATAGGAGTGGAAGTAAGGCCATTCGGCCCATCAAGTTCACTCCGCCATTCAATCATGGTTGATGGGCATTTCAACTCCACTTACCAGCATTCTCCCCGTAGCAAGAATTTATCAATCTCAGCCTTGAAGCCACTTAGCGTCCCAGCCTCCACTGCACTCCGCGGCAATGAATTCCACAGGCCCACCACTCCCTGGCTGAAGAGATGTCTCCACATTTCTGTTCTGAATTTACCCCCTCTAATTCTAAGGCTGTGCCCACGGGTCCTACTCTCCCTGCCTAACGGCAACAATTTCTTAGCGTCCACCCTTTCCAAGCCATGTATTATCTTGTAAGTTTCTATTAGATCTCCCCTTAACCTTCTAAACTCCAATGAATACAATCCCAGGATCCTTAGCCGTTCCTTGTATGTTAGACCTGCCATTCCAGGGATCATCCGTGTGAATCTCCGCTGGACACGCTCCAGTGCCAGTATGTCCCTCTTGAGATGTGGGGCCCAAAACTGGACATACTACTCCAAATGGGGCCTAACCAGTGCTTTATAAAAGCTCGGTAACACATCGCTACTTTTATATTCCAACCCTCTTGAGATAAATGACAACATTGCATTCGCTTTCTTAATCATGGATTCAACCTGCATGTTTATCTTGAGAGAATCCTCAACTAGCACTCCCAGATCCCTTTGTACTTTGGCTTAATGAATTTTCGCACCGTTTAGAAAGTAGTCTGTGCTTGTATTCTTTTTTCCAAAGTGCAAGACCTCGCATTTGCTCATGTTGAACTTCATCAGCCATTTCCTGGACCACTCTCCCAAACTGTCTAGATCCTTCTGCAGCCTCCACACTTCCTCAGTACTACCTGCCTGTCCACCTAACTTTGTATCATCTGCAAACTTCGCTAGAATGCCCCCAGTCCCTTCATCCAGATCATTAATATATAATGTGAACAACTGCGGCCCCAACACTGAACCCTGCGGGACACCGCTTGTCACCGGCTGCCATTCCGAAAAAGAACCTTTTATCCCAACTCTCTGCCTTCTGTCAGACAGCCAATCCTCAATCCATACCAGTAGCTCACCTCAAACACCTCGCCCTCACCTTACTCAGCAGCCTCCCATGTGGCACCTTATCAAAGGCCTTTTGGAAGTCTAGATAGACCACATCCACTGGGTTTCCCTGGTCTAACCTACTTGTCACCTCTTCAAAGAATTCTAACAGGTTTGTCAGGCACTACCTCCCCTTACTAAATCCATGTTGACTTGTTCTAATTCGACCCTGCAATTCCAAGAATTTACAAAGCTCATCCTTAATGATGGATTCTAGAATGTTACCAACAACCGAGGTTAGGCTAATTGGCCTATAATTTTCCATCTTTCTTGAACAAGGGGGTTACAACAGCAATCTTCCAATCATCCAGGACTTTCTCTGACTCTAGTGACTTTTGAAAGATCTCAACCAACACCTTTTTTAAATTACCTTTGTTTAACTGTAACACCATTACATCCGACTTTGCCTTCTCTCTTTCAAACTGCACACTGAACTCTACCATATTATGATCGCTGCTTCCTAAGTGTTCCCTTACTTTAATAACTTTAAGATATTGCTAGTGAACTCCTCAATTCATTCACAAATATTCTACTTAGTATAGAACTTGGAGGTATTTCTGCAGTCAGCTTAACAGAGGCACATACTAATCAAGTGTCCAATGTTCTTAGCCAAAAGACAAAAGTAAATGTGGTTTATTTAATATGGAGTTTGACTTCAAGAATGTATACTTAGCTTTTAAAATTTGAAATAAAGTCTATCTTCAGAGATAGTCTTAGTAATTTGAAAAGTAAGCCATACATTCCCATACATTCTAGGATGCAGCAGACATTGCCCAGTCATTAACGGGAATTAGGTGTCTTTTTACACTGCCTCTGATAATCCTACAACAAGTAGATTACTAACCTGACTGATTTTGATAAGTGGGTCTCCAACTTTATCCTTTCCTACAGGAGTCTCTAAGTCATGGCTTTTGCCAATGACCAGTTATCTCAGTTCAGTAAGTGGCATAAGTCCTTAAGAGGGAAGACAATGCACAATGTATCAAAGAAATGAAATTTCAAAGCAGTTTTGGTTCATCTTGCTTCCATGCCAGTTGAGTACTTGACTGACAAAAAAAATTATCAACAAGTTTTCTGTGAACATTGTTTGAGCTTTTAATGTTTGAGTATTAGTTTTCAGCCAATACTGCACTCTGCACATTGCAATGCTGGTCTGGAGAACCTCAGGCTGTGGAGATCTGCACATACTCTTTCACAGAGATTGATAGCAAGTTATTTCTATGTAGTGATTTCTGGTCGGACAATCTACATACTGAGTTAGAAAAGCTTCCTGGACACACTGCACAAACACTGCCCCATCCAATCGACTTGATCTAAAGAGCTTCCAATCAATATTTGGGAAGTTGAAATTGCCCATGACTACTACCCTGTGGCTTCTGCACCTTTCCAAAATCTGTTTCCCAATCTGTTTCTCCACATCTCTGCTGCTATTGGGGGGCCTATAGTAAACACCCAACAAGGTGACTGCTCCTTTCCTATTTCTGACTTCAGCCCATACTACCTCCAGAGGCAGATCCCCCTCAAACTTCCTTTCTGCAGCCATTATACCATTTCTAATTAGCAACGCCACCCCCCGTCCTTTTTTACCACCCTCCCTAATCTTACTGAAACATCTGTAACCAGGAACCTCCAACAGCCATTCCTGTCCCTCATCTATCCACGTTTCCGTGATGGCCACAACATCGTAGTCCCAGGTACCGATCCACACCTTAAGTTCACCCACCTTATTTCTGATACTCCTTGCATTGAAGTATACGCACTTGAGCCCATCTCTGTGTCCGCAAGTATTCCCTGTCAGTGCTACCTTCTCCACAGCCTCCCTACAGTCTTGGGCATCCTGACACACAGCTAGCTTACTTGCTGGACTACAAGTCGGGATCCCATTCCCCTGCCAAATTAGTTTAAACCCCCCCGAAGAGTGCTAGCAAACCTCCCAGGATATTGGTGCCCTTCTGGTTCAGGTGCAACCCTTCCTGCTTGTACAGGTCCCACCTTCCCCAGAATGCAGTCCAATTGTCCAAATACCTGAAGCCCTCCCTCCTACACCATCCTTGCAGCTACATGTTCAACTGCACTCTCTCCCTATTCCTTGCCTCACTGTCACGTGGCACTGGCAACAACCCAGAAATGACGACTCTGTCCGTCCTAACTTTTAGCTTCCAGCCTAACTCCCTGAGCTCCTGAATGACCTCCCCACCCCTCTTCCTACCTATGTTGTTGGTGCCAATGTGCACCACAACTTCTGGCTGCACACCCTCCCCCTTAAGGATTCTGAAGAGGCAACAAACCCGGGAGGCAGCAAACCATCCAAGAGTCTCGCCCATGTCCACAGAACCGCCTGTCTGTCCCTCTAACGATAGAGTCTCCTATAATTAGCGCTCTCCTCCTCTCCCCCTTTCCCTTCTGGGCCTCAGAGCCGGACCTCGTGCCAGAGACCTGGTCACTGCAGCTTACCCCTGCTAGGCCGTCCCCCAACAGTATCCAAAGCAGTATACTTATTGCTGAGGGGAACAACCACAGAAGATCCCTGCACTGCCTGTTTCCTCCCCTTCCCACCTCTAACTGTTACCCAGCTACCTCTGTTCTCTGGCGTAACTATGTCCCAGTAGCTTCTATCTATCACCCTCTCAGCCTCTCGAATAATCCTCAGTTCATCCAACTCCAGCTCCAGTTCCCTAACGCAGTCTGTGAGGAGCTGGAGCTGGCTGCACCTCCTGCAGGTGAAGTCAGCAGGAGCATCGGTGGTCACCCCTACCTCAAACATCCTGCAGGAGGAACATTCCACTGCCTGCGCTGCCATAACGGGGATTGAATTCAAGAGTTGTGAGGTGATGTTGCAGCTGTATAGGACCTTGGTAAGGCCACATTTGGAGTACTGTGTGCAGCTCTGGTCACCTCACTTTAAGAAAGATGTGGAAGCTTTGGAAAGGGTGCAGAGGAGATTTACCAGGATGTTGCCTGGAATGGAGAATAGGTCGTACGAGGATAGGTTGAGAGTGCTAGGCCTTTTCTCATTGGAACGGCGAAGGATGAGGGGTGACTTGATAAGAGGTTTATAAGATGATCAGGGGAATAGATAGAGTAGACAGTCAGAGACTTTTTCCCCGGATACAACAGAGTGTTACAAGGGGACATAAATTTAAGGTGAAGGGTGGAAGGTAAAGGGGGGATGTCAGGGGTAGGTTCTTTACCTAGAGAGTGGTGGGGGCATGGAATACGCTGCCTGTGGGAGTGTCAGAGTCAGAATCATTGGTGACCTTTAAGCGGCAATTGGATAGGTACATGGATAGGTGCTTAAGCTAGGACAAATGTTCGGCACAACATCGTGGGCCGAAGGGCCTGTTCTGTGCTGTATTGTTTTATGTTTCTATATTTCTATGTTTCCCAAAATATTCCTTCTTGATTTCTACTGGCTGTCAGTTAAACTATACCCAGTTGTTCAGTTGGCCAAGGTGCCCTTGGCAGACAAACTACAACCTCATGAGACCAAGCAAATCCAGCTCTGATGATGACATGAGGGTTGCAATGAGATTCCACAACTGCCTGGTGGAGTTTCACTCGGTAAAAATCCTGGAATTCGCTCCCCAACAGCTTTGCAGGTCAACCTACAGAACATGCACTACTAATATTCTAGAAGGCAGATCACCACCACTTTCTCAAGGGCAACTAACAATGGGTAATACATGCTGGCCCAGCCAGCATTGCCCATGTCTCAGGAGTGTTTTTTTTTAAGTGTCCTATACAGTAGGACTTACAGGGTAACAAGGTGATGGCGTGCAACATGAGTCAAAAATATTCCTTACTGGGGCCATAAATTCTACTTTGAACTCCACAAAAAAAAAGTCTGGATCTGTGCCCACCCACAGCTGCCCCAGCCTCACTCCGATGTGAAACTCTGTCATCCCCTGATTTATTCCTCGGTGCAGGTGGCTGGTCGTACAGGTCTTGGAATTGGGACTAGCCTGACACTGTTTAGCTGACCCTTTCTACACAATTGAGAGGTGGCTGCTAGCCAGCAAGATGTAAATAGGACCCAAATGTTAACATTGCAAAGGTCTGGTGACTGAGTCTCCAGTAAGAAGAACATCAGTTCATAATGGTTTCCGCTCAAGAGTTAAAATCTTGACTCTATGACTCACTTCTCTATATCCTTGATATGCATGTGATCCTCTACAACAGGATTTATAGTCCATCTAAAATGCATCAACTAGCCCAATAAGTCAATTCAAACCTTTCTCACATCCTCTGTCAGAATGTCAGAGATCAAAATTTATCCACCATTTTCAGCCCTTTTATCATCATGATCACTTTTTAGTTTTGCATTTCTATGCTTCTACCCATATTATATTAGTAATTTTTTGCCTTTAGGTTATTAATGTTGTGTTTCCTTCATTTTCTCTGCATTCCCCATCTACTTTGTCATCATGGTGGCTGCAAGCCAAGAGAGAACATTTAGATTATCTGCATGCTGCACATTTTACAGCTCCTGACAAATCCTGCCATCTTCAGGTACATTGGCTTACATGTCTCCTTCTAAACAAATATTTTGTGTATGGTTGTCACATAAAGTCCAATTCTGGGTAGTTCTGAGTGAGCAATCAACCAGATCCTGTGTCATCTGGCTCTCCACTGACTAGGTATTTCTGGGCTTTCATGCTGGATTGAAACAGCTTATTGCCAGCCCCAGCCTTGCTGTGATAAGCAAAAGAAAATGTAATTGTAATTACTCCCAAAGGATTATGCTCCTGCACCTCATCGTATCACACTTTCTTTTAGAAAAACATAGTTTGACGCTCCTGTATTGTTGCCCTGGAGCCCACACATGTCTGTTTGGCCCAGCTGAAGACTAGACAATATTAAAGCCAAGGTTGGTAGCTTTCCTAGCATTAACGGAAAACAAACTCTAATGGCTGCAAAGTCTTTCTGCCAAAGCAGAATGGCTTGTCTTTATGAGTAGATTTTTAAATTCTACCTGCTGCAAGTAAAATGTGGAGGTGGAGAGGATGCACTATATCCTCCAATGGTTTTTCCACTAGCTTCTGCCCACGTCAACCTCTCTGCAACGTTTTGATGAGATAGACAAGGCCTAAGCTGATGCGCCCACTCATTCCCCCGTTGAGGCCCTTAAGTAACATCATCTTTTGAGAGCCCCATCTGAGACTTAGACCCTATGGTCTGCTCTGGTGCATTGCAAGTACTGATGGGACTAAAGAGCAAACAGTCATTATATTGGTCATCCACTCTCTGAGGCAGGAATCCCACCCACACGAAGAGTGGATGTCCCAACTCCAGACACTTAATGTACGTCAGACTTTTCGAGTGCCGAGCCTGGAAATCTTTCTATCTAAAACTACCTGACCCACAAGACAATGCTGAATCATGTTGTTGCAATAATGTAAAGGCCACAGATTTCCTCAGAGCTCTACTTGTTCAAGTGCAGCTTGCTCTGTATCTTACTGTACCTTACTCTGCACAGTCTTCAGCAGGGATGTAGCTCTGAGAAACCTGCCCTTTCCAAGACATAGGGCGAGCACTTTGAATACAATGAAGGACCAGAAATGGAGGCCAGAAAATACCTCCATTCACAAAGCAGTGTATTTGTTTGTTAAAAATCATTTGCAGGATGATGGCATCCCTGACTAAGCCGGTATTTATGGCCTTACCCAATTTCCCTGAAGGCAGTTAAGCATCAACCATATTTCCATGGGTCTAGAGTCAAATAACGTCATAGAGTCATAGAGATGTACAGCATGGAAACAGATCCTTCGGCCCAACTCAGCCATGCCAACCAGATATCCCAACCCAACCTAGTCCCACCTGCCAGCACCTGGTCATATCCCTCCAAACCCTTCCTATTCATATACCCATCCAAATGCTTTTTAAATGTTGCAATTGTACTAGCCTCCACCACTTCCTCTGGCAGCTCAATTGGGAATGGATGGCAGTTTCCTTTCCTAAAGGGCATTAGTGAACCAAGTGGGATTTTCCAACAATCAACAATGAATTTGTGATCACCATCAAGCTCGTAATTCCAGTGAAATTAAGAGATGTCATCTTTTTCATTTTTATTGAATTTAAATTCCATGATCTGTTATGGTGGCATTCGAAACTGCCTCCCCATAGTGTGTGTGTGTGTGTGTAAGTGTTTTGTGCGCGTGTGTGTGTGTTTTGTCTGCATTGTGTGTGTGCGTGAGTGCGTGTGTTTTGTGTGAGTGCGTGCGTGCGTGTGTTTTGTGCGCGTTGTGTGTGTGTGTGTGTGTGTGTGTGTGTGGGAGGACCAAGCAGGTGGGTGATGAGCAGCAAGAAATGTTACCAGCTCAAACTGCTACATTCTAACTCACCGGAGGACTCTGTAAGAACAGCAGTGCTCACCTTGCTGGCTGGTATAAATTTGGGAGGGAAGTCTGCAGCAAAAAGCAATTGTTATGCTTCTTTATCTGCTTGTTTATTTCACTGCAGTTCTCGTGTTGTTGCTGACACTCTTGAATCCATCCCACGTTGTAAACGGAGCATGGGCTGCCAAGACAAACAGGATTATTTTTGTTTAGGTGCTTCTCTAAGTTATAAATGGGCCATAACTTCCAATAATTTAAAAATGTAATTTTAAGACCATGCATTTTCATTCAGCACTGTTTCACTGAATTGAATTTTTTGTACAGAATTTATTTGCCCAGTAAAAAGCAGCCAGCTCAGCAAAGAATAAAACACCACCTGAATTGTCAAGCGATAATAAATTTGAAGACAGAGAACTGATAAATACAAAACTCCACATTAAGGATTGGTTGCAAAACACAATCTCTGGAGGCACTCAATCAGTCAGGCAGCATCCCTTTAGAAAATACAAAAGAGTTGAAATTTGGATATAAATAAGTTATTTCTCAGAAAGGGAAGATATCACTGATGCACAGCATTTAAGAGCAAGAGAAGGGGAAAAGTGAGCAGGGTTTAGGGAGTCACACACGCACATATATAGCACAGAAAAATGTTAAGATGGAATTCAAAAAAATGATTTTAAGAGGAGAAGTGATAAGGGCAGAAAAGAAAAAGAGGCGTAATAAGAGAAATGAAAGAAGCAATAGTGAGGCACAGAAGACCCGACTTTAGGAGAGAACTATGTTGAGCCAACAACAAACACTTGGATGGCAGTAAAGAAAAAGATCAAGTGACTTTAACCGGTCATTCCCACCTCACACAGAGTAATAGGCTGGCAAAAGGTAGACTGTCACTTGACAGGAGGCCATCAGCCAGAGCTGAGTGAACAATGCTTGGCATTCTGGGATATTGTGGGATTGGTTTTGAGGTGTCCTAATTGTTACCATCCTCTTAGAGATAGTAAACATTGAAAGAGAAAACTGACCCCTCATAATGGAATAACACCATGTTTTGTACAAAAGCAAATTTGCATGTGAAAAACTTGAGCAAAATCAACTCTATGAACTTAACCCTGTCGGCTAATATTTAGAGCTCAAAGCACAAACTATGGGGGCTAGCAGCTTCAGTGGTGATTGACTTACTTTTCAACTCGGTAAGTAGTGCAACGACTTTCATTCCTCTGCTGTAGCCAAGAGTTTTACCTAGGTACTTGGACCCAGATTTACCTTAAGAAGGCAGACATTGTAAAAGTTTTTCACTGTACTCTTACAATAGAGTACAAGTGACAATAAAAGGACATTGTATTGTGTTGATTCATTGTCAGCACCAATAAGAAGCCTCACCAGATCGAGCTCCAATCAGCAAGCTAAGAAACTAGCAGGTAGGCTTCCTAGCAAATCGCGGGCCTTATTGTTGAAACATCCACCAATCAGAGGTCACTGGCGTATGTGTGCTTGATATCATCACAAGGGGTCTAGGCTTCAGAGGGATCTGACAGCAAGAAGGTCAGTCATTTTCTTTCAGCTTTTGCAGAATGGGGGTCACGGGCAGAGAGGAGTCAGGCGATCAGAAGCAAGGACAGGGATGGCTTTCAGTAGCTCCTCATCCCAGCCCTAATTGAAAATGGAGCTTGTTCCCTCTCCAAGCTTGCAGATGGGTCACCTTGAATGATCAGCTGAGTAAAAAATATCTCACCCACCAAAAAGGCAGATAATTGGGAGAATTGTAATTCAAGACCATCATTTTTTTTTTTAGCTGACCACTTGAGGACCTTAATTGGTGCCAAATCAAGGAGGTCCCCCGGTGGACTTCTTGTCCAGTGCTTAATTGTTCAGGTAGCAGAAAGCAGGCAAGTAGCTCTGCAGGTTATCTCAGTTGACTGGATGGCTGGTTTACCTGGACAGCGATACGGAAAGCCCTGGTTCAATTCCCACATCAGCTGAGGTCACCAGGAAGCTCCTGCTTTCTCAACCTTGCCACTCACCTGAGCCATGTTGCCCCTTCAGTTAAACTAACACCAGCAAACTCTCCCCAGTAAGATAGCAGCCCTATAGTTTGCTAGGACTATGACACCTACACCTTTTTACAACACTGGCATCTACCTAACAATGTGGAAAGTTTTCTGGGTATATCTTGTACACAAAAAGCAGAACAAAGCAGACCAATATCATCCAAATCAGTTTCCTTTCAATCATCACCAAACTGATGAAGGGTATCATTGATAATGCTATCAAGCAGCATTTATTCAACAATAACCTGCTCACTGATCCTCAGTTAGGGTTCTGCCAGGACCATGCAGGTCTTGACTACATTACAACCTTGGTCCAAGCTTGGACAAAAGAACTTCACTCAAAAGCGAAAGTGAGAGTGAATGCTATCATTTGACCAAATGTGGCTTCAAGGAGTCCTATATTCTTGAGTCAATGGGAATCAGGGAAATCTCTCTCCTGGCTGAAATAATATCTAACACGAACAAAGATGGTTGAGGTTGTTGGAGGTCAGTTATCTCAGCTCTAGGACACCTCTGCAAGAGTTGCTTAGGAGAGTGTCCTAAGCCCAAACATCTTCAACTGCTTCATCAATGAACGTTCATCCATCACAAGGTCAAAAATGAGGATGTTTGCTGATGATTGCACAACATTCAGCACCATTCACAACTCCTTAGATACTGAAACAGTCCATTTCCAAATGCAGTAAGACCTGGACAGCATTCAGTCTTGGTGGTAAGTAACAGATGTGTCATACAGCGTCAGGAAATTAATATTTCCATCAAGAGAAAATCCAACCATCATCTCTAACATTCAATGGTATTACCACTGCTGAATCCCCTGGCTACAGATTAGATGCTGGAGATTGCAGAAGGAAACTCATCTCAAAGCTAATCTATCATCTACAAGACTCATGTCAAAAGTGTAGTAGAATACTACCTCTTCTCCTGGATGAGTGCAGCTCAATAACACTCAAGGAGCTCAACATCATCCAGGGAAAAGAGATCACTTGATTGACACCCAATTTAAACTCTTCAACATTAAATCCCTCCAGTATCGACATACAGTGGCAACAGTGTAGAGCATTGACAAGCTGTGCTGGAACAACTCACCTAGGCTCTCTGGGCAACACTTTCCAAACGGACGACCTCAAAAGACAAGATGCATGGGAGCACCACCACTGGCAGCTTTGCCTGAAGGCACTCAACACCTTGACATGAAATGACCTCACCAGTCCTTTACTGTTTCTGATCCAAAATGCTGAAACTCTTACCCAAAAGCATTGTTGGTGGACCTATACCAAATAGATTGCAGCAGTTCAAGAAGTCAATTGACTGCTATATCTTCCAGAGCAAATGGGAATGGGCATTAAATGATTAATGTAAAAAATGCTTAAAGTTGGATCATCCTTTAGGCCAATGCCTTCACATCTGTATTTCTGCCTTGGGGCATAACCAATGTTGCAGATGTGCCCTGTCTTTCTCTTTATGTAGTCCCACGACTTCATGGGTCACAACATTATATCAATTAGGTAAAAACAATGACTGCAGATGCTGAAAACCAAATACTGGATTAGTGGTGCTGGAAGAGCACAGCAGTTCAGGCAGCATCCAACGAGCAGCGAAATCTTACGGAGGCATGCACTGAGGAAGCAAATGTGGCTGTGGTACCGAGTTTGTTTCACAACATGGTTGAAGAGCTTAGAGCAGAGGAAATGACCTGGGAGTTGCAGTGGGAGAGGGACTCCCTGAGATTCTTGTAGAGAGAGGAGGAAAACTTCTTCAAGGCAGGCATCCTTGCAAGAGGATTCGCAGTAGGGTTAAAATCAACAAGGTAAAAACAATGACTGCAGATGCTGAAAACCAAATACTGGATTAGTGGTGCTGGAAGAGCACAGCAGTTCAGGCAGCATCCAACGAGCAGCGAAATCTTACGGAGTCATGCACTGAGGAAGCAAATTGGATGCTGCCTGAACTGCTGTGCTCTTCCAGCACCACTAATCCAGTACATTATATCAATTGCTTAACCTGGTTCCTGAGAGGCCAGTTATGATTTCCAAAAAGATCTATCAACCAGATTTATTTAATAGATACCAAATTATTGATTTATTGAAAAAAATTAATTAAAATGAACAACTGGCTAATGCCAATTTATAATGAAAAAATACTTTTCCTTCAAAAACCTACATATAAACAAATGTACATATACATACCAGTAAAGGGGAAAATAAACAGATTTCTCTTGTTAGATACAGTTCTTAGTATTGAAGGGATCAAAGGGTATGGGGAGAAATAGGGTAATGAGTTGATCATATTGAATGGTGGAGCAGGCTCAAAGGGCTGAAAGGCCTACTCATACTCTTTATTTTCTATATTTCTAATTTGGTCTCTGCAGGGATTAGTTTTAGGAATAAACATTATTAGTCAATAAGTCTGTTTCTTGAAGGCAAAAGTTTTGCCATGATATGGAGGAGCCAGTGTTGGACTGGACTGGACTCGACAAATTCAGAAGTCACACATCACCAGGTTATAGTCCAACAGGTTTATTTGAAACCACTAGGTTTTGGAATGCTGCTGCATTGTCACCTGACAGACCAGCGCTCCAAAAGCTTGTGATTTCAAATAAACCTGTTGGGCTAGAACCTGGTGTCATGTGACTTCTGGCAAAGGAAAATGATAAGGGAAAGAATGTTCAGCTGACTGTCAATCTGATATTCTGGCACATATGTGCAGATCCAGTTTGTTCAAGAAGTATTGTTTCAAGAAGTCTTCCAATTCTTCTTCAAACAAACAATCATGTTTCCGCAACAAAGGTATTTTAAAAACAAGAGTCTGAAACTGAGCATCTTGTTCTGTGACAGATTTCCACAACTAGCAATCCAAGTACAAACACCAAGCCTGCAAAAAACACTCTCCAAAGAGACCAGCCAAAATGTCTGGTTAGCAAATACACATAGACTCCCTACAGGGTGAAAGCAGGCCATTCGGGCCATCAGGTCCATAATGACCCTCTGTGGAGCATACCAAAATCTGTATGAATAAGATACAGCATAATAAGGGTTAAATTTACAAATACTATTGCAAAAAGCTACCTTACATGTGCGATTGTGACTAAGGAGATCTGTTCGAAGCAGAGATGGAAGCATGTGACCAACAGACTATTGCTTAGATCTTGTAGTTAGAGTGTGTGGAACAGCTTGCAAGTATGTCGCAGGAAGATATTGTGGAATCGATTATCAGAATGTACTGACCATTATTTGCAATTTTAGGGAGGATCAAGTAAAAATGTATTAGAGACACTAGTAAAGCTGTTTCCACAGAGATCTCAACGTGCAACTATATAGTCTACATATAAGAAGGAATAAAGCCAGATATTTGAAAGGATCAAGGACTTGTTCCTTAGGAACCCAACACCCTCCAAAGAGCAACCCACCTTATCCTATAACCCTACATTTCCCATGGCTAATCCATATATCCCTGGAGGCTGTGGATAACTTAACATGGCAAGCATACATCTCTTTGGATTGTGGGAGGAAACCATACCACTGCAAGGAAACCCACACAGGCACAGGAAAAATGTACCAACTCCACACAGACAGTCGCCTGAGGTTGGAATCAAACCTGGGTCCCCAGCACTGTGAGGCAGCAGTGCTAACCACTGAGCCACTATGCCACCCCATTTAGTAGCTTTCTCTGAACTGAGTTCACTATCCAAGACCAGTAGTGATCTGGATCCATTTGGTTTGCAAGAAATGCTTTGGTGTAAAACATGTTCCACTTAACAATAATTAACTATTTTTAAAAATCCTGGTTTTCACAACTGTTCAAACTCAAGTACACAAATCTATTAGATGTGAAGCTACTCTCACACCTTGTAAGACAAATACATGGTAATTAAACCACAGCTTGTTTGATTTATCTTTACATTCAAGTTATTAGTTTCTTAGCCAGATTTATTTTTCTGTTTATCTTACGATTAACACTTCATTCTAAAAACTAGTTACATTCTATAAAATATAAATTGTGCAATATATATTCGCAAATCAATCAGAGCGTTTGTTGAGGATGGGGTGATTAGTGGGAAGGGAATGAGAAGCATTGAGAGCCAAATTCTGGGGAGCTCTAAGCTCTTCCTTTTTGGGGCCCAGATAATACAACTGTTTCTGCTCTGCTCACAAACAAAGGTTTACAAAATGCCAAACATGTCTACCTTTCAGTGTCTTCTGGTCCTGAGTCCTCCTATGCTCAATCTCCTTTGACTGAACACTGCAAACCTTCCCGACTTGGGCAACAGCTTAAAACGGCAGTCAGCCTTGATAACATAATCTGATTGGTGGAAGACATTAGTGGTTTCTGTTGGGTCTCCAAGCTGCATACTCTCAAGAGCAACGAAAGTTCTTGCCTGCAGCATAGCTCCTCCTGGTCACACTATGCAGTCACCCGGTCACCCGGCCAGCAGAATAGCAAGGAAGACCCCCTGCATGGCCATGGGTTCTTAATGTAGGCTGACACTTTAGAGAGAGATTGTAGCATTAAAGTCCCTGAACTTGACCAAGTTATTTAAAATTGACTCTGTTTGTAACCCCATTGGGTATAAATGGCCCCATAATACTATAAAATGATATTTCTCAAATGTAGCTCTAAAAAAGGAGATTGTAGCTAGAAGACCATAAGGAATAGGAACTGGTGTAGGCTGTTCTGCCCCTTCAGTCTGCCCCATCCCTTGTGAAAAGTTCAGGTGACTGTCAGTCTGACATTATGGCATGTAGAGATGAGTGCCTGGGATTCTGGCAGAGAGCTGTGGGGTTTCCTCACACAAAAAGACATGACCTACTATCACTAGTATCCTTACATACAGATGAGGCAGGACACCACTTCGACTGGGACAACAAATCCATTCTAGGACAAGCCAAACAGAGACACACACAAGAATTCCTAGAAGCATGGCACTCCAACTAGAATTCCATCAACTAACACATTGATTTAGACCCCATCTACCACCCTCTGAGAAAAAGAACCATAAATGGAATCACCAACCCAAGGAAACCTAAACACATAAATTGAAAGCAGAACATAACATCAGTGCTTCACCAGAGGCTCACTGATGATGCTACCTAGCATGGTGATGAAACGTCTGAAATGAACCCTCCAGCTCAGTGAGAAAACTTACATCCAGAGATATAGTTTTTTTGAGGAATATAATATCAAGAAGTCTTCCAATTGTTCTTCAAGAGAACAATTAATTTTTCACACTGAATTCATAATGAAGGGCTCATGCCCGATTCATCGATTCTCCTGCTCCTTGGATGCTGCCTGACCTGCTGCGCTTTTCCAGTAACACATTTTCAGCAGATAAAATCAAGCTGAACACCTTATTCCACAACTAGAAATTCAGGGATTGTGGTTCATCTGACATTCCTCACGTTCAATTCCCTGCTCTTTCCCTGTCACCTTTGATTCCTTTGCTGATAAAGAATGTCTCTATCTCTGCTTTAAATATACACAAGGACTCTACCCCCACAGCTCTCTGTGGCAAGGAGTTCCAAAGACTTAAAACCATCTGAGAGAAGAAAATTCCTCCTTATCTTAGTCTTAAATGACTGAACCTTTATTCTGAGGCTATGACCTCTGCTCCTAGGTTCTACCATGAGGGGAAACATCCTTTCAGCATTAACTCCCTGTCAAGTCCCTTAAGAATCTTGAGTTCTGAAGAAAGGTCACTCAACCCAAAATATTAAGTCTGATATCTGTCCATGCTGCTAGATCTGCTAAGTTTATCCAATAATTTCTGTTTTTGTTTCTGATTTACAGCCTCCTCAGTTCTTTTGGTTTTACCTTAGGAATCCTATATATTTCAATGATATCACCTCTCAGTTTTCTCAACTCCAGAAGAATGTTAAAAATCACACAACACCAGGTTATAGTCCAACAGGTTTAATTGGAAGCACTAGCTTTTGGAGCACTGCTTCTTCATCAGGTGGTTGTGGAGGGCACAATTGTAAGACACAGAATTTATAGCAAACGTTTACAGTTTGATGTAACTGAAATTATACATTGAAAAATACCTTGATTGTTTGTTGAGTCTTTCATCTGTTTGAATACCATGATAGTTTCACTTCTTTCATATGTAAATCCCAAAACTTTTTTTAAAAATTTACATTCTCAGTTTAATTGTAACAATTGGTGTTAGCCAGGCAATATGTTGGAGGTGTTAGTCCCCTATGTTCTCTGTCTATGCCATGATGTTTAGACTGATGAGTTAACAGAGTCTTACATGAATTCATGCAGTTTTTGAGCAAAGTACAATGTAACTCTGCAAGAAGAATGTGGTCACCTAAGTCATATCAGGACTTTGATGGGTGAAAATTGACTGTTAGATTCCCCTACATCGAAACTATAATTTACCTCATTCACAGTGCTCAAGGATATATTGAAGATGGAAAAGATGCCATATAAATATTGGTATTGTTTTATACAAGAGTGAAAACTTAAGTAGATATTCTTCTCAATGCTCCTTTCAGTGTAAAATGTGCTGACCTGTAGAATCATCATATTGAAATAAAAACTCAACATAGATAAACTTCCCCTCATACTTTTAAACAATAGCTGAGATACTCTTCCTCTGAAAACAATGTCCTGAATCTTATACTTAAAAGTAAAATCAACTTCTCTGAATTGCTAGCCATAAAGAGGCTGGCATCACATTTCACTAAAAATTATGTTCAATATTAATCAATTTGAATCCATGAGGTACCATAACAACAGAGATTGGGCCAACTAGATGTGTGTATACTGCAAGCTACATTACATACAGTTGAAATTAAAAGTTCTCAACAGTGAACATTTTCACCAAAAACTTGTATTTATTTTCACTTGAATTAATGACTTAAACCAAAATTTAAAAATATTGTTTGTGAGAAGTGTATCTGATTTTGCATAAGCTTTATCCACCAACACTGAATTATGGGCCTAAGCAGGTAGTCTTATAATTTGTACTGGGAATCGCATGCTATCAATTTGTACGATTTGTTCCGGCTGGTGGAACTGCTGAGGGCTATGACAGTGGCAGAGTCAATATCCAGCTGAAGCTCTAGTTACTATGAATTTCGCACGTACTTACTGATGTGATTTCCCAAGACAATATCTAGCTACATAACATAGTCTGGAGACACAAAAATAAGATTTCTTCCAAAATCCTTCTAGTTATTCCCCAAGTAGTTATCCTCGAGCTTGCAAATCAAACTGCAAGAGATCACTATCACCAAGAATAGCCTTTTCTTGCTTTTTCCAAAATCAATCACCATGGTTGTGAGGAAGAAAGGAGTTTACAAGGACATTGTTTGCACTGCAAAAAAACAAACATGCCCACAATCTAAATGAAGCTGTTTACTTTCCTCCAGGGGAAGGAAACAGAACAGTGTATGTAAAATGGCAGGTCCTCATAATGCTGAATATCAGCCTGCCCGTAAAGCCAGCATTGCAGTTGTAGCTTGTACAATGTTTCCCCTAGATCAGCCAGAAATAGTTGTAGAGATGGATTTTAGGCAGCTGTCGGAATCTGCAGTTCCTGTTGCACAGATGCTTTGATCATTGAATCCATCAGGGAATTTAAAGCGGCCTTACTTCTTCAATTAAGTACTTAAAGGTATAGTTTTATAACAGTGGCAAACATTTTGGCATGCCAACCACTACCAATTATATCAATAGGGACAACTCAGCAGGCTATCACGTAACATATTACATTAGTCTCATAATTCTCTGAGATGTCTAAGGGGATAAGCTTAAATTGTATCCTTTTTAAAATTACAGCATTTTCTAATATTATATATTTTTTACTCTTTCATTGCATCTCTCTTGACCTCACAAAGTTCAGAAGAAATGTGAGATCTCTGCCTGTAACACGACCACCACCTAAATTTGAATGTATAACACAGAGATTTCTATTCAGACGTTCATCTCTTTCTTCTCTAAGAAGCCCCATAGAAACATTCAGTCAACCCTCTCAATACCTCTTTTTCTCAGAGCTTGTGTTTGTTTGAATATAACTCTGTGAGCACCTTGTGATCATTCTCCATTGTTACGACCCAGTGGGGTAGCACATCGTAAATGAAGCCTCACAATTCTCGGAGTTGTACCAAATGTTAAAGTTTTTGTAAAAGTATGAGCAGTACCCCTGAAGTTCAAACCAACATGCTAGTTGTCAATTTTCTCCTAGTCAATTATAGCCAGTCAACCTGTCTGATAATGAAATGTATGATTATATTATGAACTATTATTCAAGGGGAGGTGATATAATCCTATAAACCTAGTGGTGTATTGCTAGACTGTTAATTCAGAGATCTGAGTAATATTCAGGGACAAGGGATCAAATCCCACCACGGCAGATGGTAGAATTTCTAATCGATATAAATCCGTAATTAAGAATCTAATGATGACCATGAATCCATTGTTGATTATCAGCAAAACCCCATCTGGCTCATTAATGTCCTTTGGAGAAGGAAACTGCCATTCTTACCTGGTCTGACCTACATATAATTCCAGATTGACAACAATATGGTTGACTTTTAACTGCTATTTGAGCAATTAGGAAATGGGCAATATAAATATTGACCTAGCTGGTGGCTCTTCATTTCATGACTGAGTAATAAAAATATGTATAACTCTCATTCCCTCACATTTTAATTGTTGTTAGAGATTTGAATTTTTTCTTACTCTCAATTCAATGTTTCTTCTTTTCTCTTTATTTCCCTTTCTGTACCTGACTTGACATTAAATTCATCATAACTTATATTCATAATTCAATCTGTCTGTTAGCATATTAGAACATAGAACATAGAAGAATACAGCGCAGTACAGGCCCTTCGGCCCTCGATGTTGCGCCGATCAAAGCCCACCTAACCTACACTAACCCACTATCCTCCATATACCTATCCAATGCCCGCTTAAATACCCATAAAGAGGGAGAGTCCACTACTGCTACTGGCAGGGCATTCCATGAACTTACGACTCGCTGAGTGAAGAACCTACCCCTAACATCAGTCCTATATCTACCCCCCTTAATTTAAAGCTATGCCCCCTTGTAATAGCTGACTCCATACGTGGAAAAAGGTTCTCACTGTCAACCCTATCTAACCCCCTAATCATCTTGTACACCTCTATCAAGTCACCCCTAAACCTTCTTTTCTCCAATGAAAACAACCCCAAGTGCCTCAGCCTTTCCTCATAGGATCTTCCTACCATACCAGGCAACATCCTGGTAAACTTCCTCTGCACCCGTTCCAGTGCCTCCACATCCTTCCTATAGTATGGCGACCAAAACTGCACACAATATTCCAGATGCGGCCGCACCAGAGTCTTATACAACTGCAGCATGACCTCAGGACTCCGGAACTCAATTCCTCTACCAATAAAAGCCAGTACGCCATATGCCTTCTTCACTGCACTATTTACCTGGGTGGCAACTTTCAGAGATCTGTGTACATGGACACCAAGATCCCTCTGCTCTTCCACACTACCGAGTATCCGACGATTAGCCCAGTACCCCATCTTTTTATTACTCTTACCAAAGTGAATCACCTCACACTTAGCTACATTGAACTCCATTTGCCACCTTTCTGCCCAGCTCTGCAGTTTCTCTATATCCCGCTGTAACCTGCCATATCCTTCCTCACTGTCTACAACTCCTCCGACTTTCGTATCATCCGCAAACTTGCTCACCCAACCTTCTAACCCTTCCTCCAGGTCATTTATAAAATTGACAAACAGCAATGGTCCCAAAACAGATCCTTGCGGAACACCGCTAGTGACGGCACTCCAAGATGAACCTTTGCCATCAACTACTACCCTCTGTCTTCTTCCAGCCAGCCAATTCCTAATCCAAACCTCCAACTCACCCTCAATGCCATATCTCTGTATTTTCTGCAGTAGCCTACCATGGGGGACCTTATCAAACGCCTTACTAAAATCCATATATACCACATCTACCGCTTTCCCCTCATCTACCTCCTTAGTCACCTTCTCAAAGAATTCAATAAGGTTTGTGAGGCACGACCTGCCCTTCACAAAACCATGCTGACTATCCTTGATCACATTATTCTTATCCAGATGTGCATAAATCCTATCCCTTACAATTCTCTCTAAGACTTTGCCCACAACAGAAGTGAGACTCACTGGCCTATAGTTACTAGGATTATCCCTACTCCCATTCTTGAACAAGGGAACCACGTTTGCTAGCCTCCAGTCCTCTGGCACTACTCCTGTAGACAAAGAGGACACAAAAATCAAGGCCAATGGCTCTGCAATCTCCTCCCTTGCTTCCCAGAGAATCCTAGGATAAATGCCATCAGGCCCAGGGGACTTATCTATTTTCACCCTTGCCTTCTCAACCCTTCGATCTGATTGGTTAAGGAGAAACGCCGTTGTTGCCATATTTATTCAGATCCCAAATGCCCTTTTAAGAGTAACGTTTTTAACCTTGATTTGGAGATGCCGGTGTTGGACTGGGGTGTACAAAGTTAAAAATCACACAACACCAGGTTATAGTCCAACAGTTTTATTTGGAAGCACTAGTTTCCTGAGTGCTGCTCCTTCACCAGGTGGTTGTAAAGAAGGGTTCTCCACAATCACCTGTTGAAGGAACAGTGCTTCAAAAAACAGTGCTTCCAAATAAACCTGTTGGACTATAACCTGGTGTTGTGTGATTTTTAAGTTTTTAACCTTGCACTTCCAATAACTTACAATATCAAATACTGTGACCATTAAATGGGTAAGTCTAAATAACATTGAGTACTGTTTGTCACCTAATTATAGGGAAGGCTACCACAGTTTGTTGCAGAGGATAAATAGAAACTAAACTATCTGACATGGACAAAAGATCTCATTAATAAATTCAAAGATAACGTAGAAGCTGATAATTGCTATTGGGTTACATTTAAAGCTCTAATTACTGATGATTATCTTGTGTTTACAGTCTCTTCCATCCTAATTCCTTCAAGTTACTGAACTGGATTACTAAAAGAAACCTGCAATGAAGCCGCAATATATCCAGGGTAATTTTTTATTTAAATCAAATTGTATTAATCCATTGTTTCTCCAAGCTGAATTCATTGTAAAATGCTAAACATCTCTGTCTCACAGGGACAGCATCAGAATTCAGTACCTGCAAGCTATTATTTTCTTTATAATCTGTAGATCAAGGACACCAGGGACTTCAGTAACAGAATAAATGGAGTCAAGAAGAGAGATAAAGAAGTAAAACAGGAGAATAGGAAAGAAAACATAAAATAAGGCCATGTGGAAAGAAATAAAAACAGAAAGCAAGGAAGACAGATGAGATGCAACGTGAATTAATTAATACTATTTTAAAGATAGACAAAGTGTTGTCCATGCACAAATCTTTGAAGGTGGCAAGGCAAGTTGTGAAAGATATTAAAAGATTATTTCTATCTGCAAAGCCATTCTGTGATTCATCTTTCAGAGCAATGCCTTGACCAGTCAAAGTTTAAAATTTATATAATACTTGGTAGTTACCTATAAGCCATCATTAGATAGTTTTGAGACTGTCACTCTTTGTCTTTTTATTTCCCATTTTTGTTTTGAACCAGAATCAAACTTTGAACTTTGAGCAGCAGCTTGTTTTGAAAAGGAGGAAAGAACCAATGAATTGATATTTGTTTATGGCACTGACCTGGAAAGGTACCTTCAAGTTAAATACTGTCCTAAGAACTCTGCAGATGTTTTGGCACCAGGCTGTGTTACGTTGAAGGACTGGTGGCTGCTTCAATGTTGCATTGGTTAATCAAGGGGAAGACAGTACTGGTCAGCCAACCACCGAGAATATTGGTAAAAGAAAGAAAAACCATAGACTGAACTGGTTTTGAATGCTTTTTTTAATTCACAAGGCTCAGACCCAGACTGGGAAGCTGTGTTTGAGTTTAACTCTCTCTGCCTTAACATTCAGTTAAAGAATTATTGAATGTTGTGAGAAAAGATTTCCAGTTTATACAAAACGAGTGAATATTACTTGGAGCCTTCTGGAAGCTATTTGTATTGATCGGTGACTTTGGAATTCAAACAACAGACAATGTCAGGTATCTGTAATGCAACGCATCATTCAAGGATTGCATAAAGACCTGGTCATCATTATTTAAATGGTGATCTAACGGGCAAATTACAATTCTTTATTTTCTTCTAACTTATCCCTTAACTGTGTCTGTCTCTTTCATATTGGGGTTACAATGAAGAAGATTGGGTTTAAATTGACTTTAATTGGATTACCTTGTTATTAAGACCTGCTCTGCGATAGTTACAGTGTCAATAATAAATTGTGAACTTTTGATCAAGCTATGGATGCGGTGTCCAAGATCTGCTGAAATTATCTTCATAAAATCTGATTCGGAACATAAGCAATTTTAAGGGATATTGAATGTATTAATTTTTCGATGTTGCAAATCTAGCGATAGTGACATGATTTAGTTTGGCTTCCTGTCCTTGTGTCATAACATTAGTGCATTCTCAATGACAACAATTCCACCAATCAGAGTCTACCTGCAAGCAGTTATGACTAACCTTTCATACAGTATAAATGTTTTCCCTTTACCTATTTTTGCAAATAGTCCTGATTAGCACAAATGAAATGTTTGAGAAAATATGTATTTTTTCAGCAATACTGAAGTTCAATGGTCTAGATTTAAGACTTACATCTGGCATGAGTATATATTTTTTAAGCTGAAAATGTGTTGCTGGAAAAGCGCAGCAGGTCAGGCAGCATCCAAGGAACAGGAGAATCGACATTTCGGGCATCAGCCCTTCTTCAGGAATCAGCCCTGAAAAAGGGCTGATGCCCAAAACGTCAATTCTCCTGTTCCTTGGATGCTGCCTGACCTGCTGCGCTTTTCCAGCAACACATTTTCAGCTCTGATCTCCAGCATCTGCAGTCCTCACTTTCTCCTCCTATGTATTTTTTAATGAAAGTTCATAATAATTGTTGATACCTCAAACAAGTTATTAAAGGTACTCTCAAAAGACCATGCTGGCTTTTTTTATTTTGCAAGAACCCCATTTTATTACTCGACCAAACATGCTAAAGCAGGCCCTGACAATATTCTGGAAGTAGTACGGAGGGCTTGTGCTCCTGAACTTGGCAGTCCCTGAGCCAAGCTGTTCCAGTACAACATTGGCATCTACCTGGCAATGTGGAAAATTGCCCAAGTATGTCCTGTACATAAAAAGCAGGACAAATTCAACTCAGCAAATCACCACCCCATCAATCTACTCTCCATCATCAGTAAAGTGATAGAAGGTGTCATTAAAAGTTCTATCAAGCAGCACCTGCTCAGCAATAACCTGCTCAGTAACGCTCAATTTGGGTTTTGCCAGGGCCACTCAGCTCCTGACTTCATTACAGCCTTGGTTCAAATATGGACAAAAGAGCTGAATTCCAGAGGTGTGGTGAGAGTGACAGCTCTTGACTGGTCAACGGTTGCAGTTGACTGAGTGTGGCATCAAGGAGTTTTTGCAAAACTGGAATCAATGGGTATTGGGGGGCAAACTCTTCAGTGGTTAGCATCATACCTGACACATAGAAAGATGGTTATGGCTGTTAGAGGTCAGTCATCTCAGCTCCAGGACATCTCTGCAGGAGTTCCTCAGGGTAGTGTCCTAGGACCAACCATCCTCAGCTACTTCATCAATGACCTCCCCTCCATCATAAGGTCACAGTGGGATTGTTTGCTGATGATTGTACAAAGTTCAGCACCATTCGTGACTTCTCAGACACTCAAACAGTCCGTGTCCAACTGCAACAAGGTCTGGACAATATCCAGGCTTGGGCTGACAAGTGGCAAGCAACATTCGCCTCACACAAATGCCAGGCTATGACCATTACAAATAAGAGACATTCTAACCACCGCCCCTTGACATTCAATTGTGTCACCATCACTGAATTCCCACTATCAACATCCTGGGAGTTATCATTAATCAGAAACTTAACTGAACTCACCACATAAACACAGCAGGTCAGTGGATAGGAAAACTGCAGCGAGTAACTCACTTCCTGACACCGGAAAGCCTGTCCACCACATTCAAGGTACAAATTAGGAGTGTGATGGAATACTCCCCACTTGCATGGATGAGTGCAGCCCCAACAACATTCAAGAAACTTGATACCATCAACTATAACACAGCCCATTTTATGAGTTCTGCATCCACTCCCTCCACCACCAACGCTCAGTAGCAGCAGTGTGTACTATCTACAAGATGCACTGCAGAAATTCACCTAAGTTCCTCAGACAGCACCTTCCAAAACCATGACCATTTCCATCTAGAGGGACAAGGGCAGCAGATATACGGGAACACCACCACCTGCAAGTTCCCCTCCAAGTCACTCACCACCCTGACTTGGAAATACATCACCATTTCTTCACTGGGTCAAAATCCTGGAATTCCTTCCCCATTGGCATTGTGGGTCAACCCACAGCAGGTGGACTGCAGCAGTTCAAGTAGGCAGCTCATCACCACCTTCTCAAGGGCAGCTACGGACAGGCATTAAATGCTGGTCAGCCAAAGACTCCCACATCCCACAAAAATGAATACATTTTTAAAAATCTCTAGTTAAAAAATATAATTGTAAGACACAACAAAAATATACAAATGTTAGCAAAATGCATAAAGCTTGAAATGACCATATATGTGTTTTATGCTTAAAGTTCCAAACCTTAACTACGTTAAAATGTATCTGTGCATTTGAGTGAAATCATTTTAAATTAAAGCATTTTTACCTTTGCCAGCCTGTTTTTATATTAGCTAGAGTCATTACAAAAAAAAGCCAGAAATCCATAATGCTAGAATTTACTTTTTACCTGGTAACATAGCTTACAGGAGATATTTACAACTAACCAAATCGAGCAGAACATAATTCTGCTTTTGGAAAAGGTCAAAGCTTTTGGAAAAATCACTCAGTTGGGACAGGGAAGAGTGGCCTGCAGTCTGTTCTTTTGGGGAAAGCAAGAGTGACATCTCAGAACATCTAAAAGTTCACTGGCTGATATTGGAAAGGGATGATTTGACGACAGGAAGGTCAAACCAAACTTCAGAGCAAGATCTGATAGAGAAACTGTTGATCAGCAAATGGAACATGCATCGGTGAACATGCTCAGACTCACCTGAGGTCAGCAGTAAACAGGAGTAGTACTGAAAAGAAAAATCTTTTTTTCTGAATGGCAAGTGGTGACTAGTGGGGTACTGCGGAATCAGTGCTTAGACCCCAACTATTGACAATATATTAATGATTTAGATGAGGGAACTAAATGTAATATGTCTAGCTAGTTTTGAGGGTAAACTGTCAGGAGGATTCATGATGAATGCATGGAAATGCACAGCAGAAGTTTAATATGGATAAATGTGAAGTTATCCACTTTGGTAACAAAAGCAGAAAGGCAGATGATTATATGAATGATGATACATTGGGAAAGAGCAAGGTGCAAGGAGACCTCAATGTCCTTGAATGTCAGTCGCTGAAGGTAAACATGGAGGTGCAGCAGGATGGTGCAGAAGACAAATATCTTGGCCTTCAGAGCTAGATGATTTACTGACGGGAAAAGGGATATCTTGCTGCAATTATATGCGACCTTGGTGAGATCACCCATGGACACGGTGGTCAGTTTATGTTTCCTTTTCTGAGAAAGAATATTCTGGCTATGGCGGGAGTGCAATTAAAATATGCCAGATTCCTGGAGTTGCAAGACTGATATATGAAGAGAAATTGGATTAGTTAGCACTTTATTCACCAGAGGTTAGAAGAATGAAAGGAGACCTTATAGAAACCTATAAAAGCCTAACAGGATTAGACAGCGAGGATGTTTCGAATGACCATGGAGTCAAAATCCATGAGTTACAAAATACGGGTAGGTCATTTCAGACTGAGATGAAAGGAAATTTCTTCAGCTTAACAGCAGTGAGCTTCTGGAATTTTCTGTCACAGAAAGCAGTTGAGGCCAAAGTATTAAATGAAGAGATATATACATCTGTGGTACTTAGTGTTAAAGGGTTCAAAGGATACAGGGAGAAAGCAGGAATAGAGTCATGAGTTGGATATCAGCCGTGATCATATTGAATGCTGGACCAGGTTTGAAGGGCCAAATGGCCTGCTCCTGCTTCTATTGTCTATGTTTCTATGTTTCAAATAAATCAGCATTCTCCTGTCATATAGTATAAGTATTAGTTTTCACCTAAAATTCGAATTCTTGCAAATTGTCATTGAGATGAAAAGGTTTAAAAATTGGGAATATTTTTCAACAAGAGTCAAGGTCTGTATTACCAAATGACAGGGTGAAATCTTGTTGATAATTGCTTCATTCGGAGGGCATTCAATAAATTTGGTTATTGTGGTTTTGGTTCTCCTATTGGGATCAGAATGACATCACTTAGCCAATTTTATCAATGACTGCCTCCACCATTGCACATAGACAGGATCTTCTCTTGCTTTTGCGTTCTTTTGGCTGTGAACTTGACTGCAAGAAGAGTAACAGTTTGAGAATGTTCGGATGTCTGCATTCAGTATTCATTCGTGGCATGTGGGTATCATTGGAGAGTCCGGCATTTATTGCCTATTCACTGTAACACTATATTTTGATCTCTTTTCTGTTATCCTGATATACTAATCTCTGGAAAGCAAACACAATATTTTTCACTGTATCTCTGTACATGTGTCAATAATATCAAGTCAATGCCTTTGTGAAAATGGTGGTGAATAGCGCAAGATGAGAGGAAGAAGAGATAGGTGTGGGAACTATGGAGGAAGCTGTGAGTGCATTGCAGCTGCTGAAAATGCACAATGTACAGTAAAACCTCTCTTCCTGGTCTCCTACTGTTACCTTTCGTGGCCCTCAATCACGATCCTTGTCGTCTTCTATTACTCATCAACTCACTGTCCCTCAGCAACATCCTCAAAAAGCACAATGTTAGTTTTCACATGTACACTAACAACAACAGCTCGACCTCATCACCACCTTTGTCAACTCTAACTGCTAAATTATCACATGAGTTACATTTTACCAAGTATGACTGTAAATTTCCTCCAATTAATGTTAGGCAGACTGAAGCTAACTGTTTTTGGTGTCCCACCTCAAGCTCCTTTTCCTTGCAACTGACTCCATCCTCTCTGTGACAACAATCTGAAATTAAACCAGTCTGTTTGCAACCTTGGTGTCATATTTGATCAAATTTATGACGTAACTAAGATTGATTTGATTTTTGATTTGATTTGGTTTATTGGTGTCATATGTACCTAAGTACAGTGAAAAGCTTTATTTTGAGATCATAACAAACAAGGACGTACAGATCATAGGGTGCACAGACAGAGTGAGTCATCTAGCTTACACTGCACAGGAGGTGCATAAAGGCATGATCAACATTAGATTTGAAATTAGAGAGATCCATTCACTAGTCTGATAACAGCAGGGAAGAAGCTGTTCTTGAACATATTGGTGCATGTGTTCAAGCTTCTGTATTTTCTGCCTGATGGAAGGGGTTGGAAGAGAGCATTACCAAGGTGGGAGGGGCCTTTGATGATGTTAGCAGCCTTTCCATGGCAACAAGAAGTGTTGATGGGGTCCATGGAGGGGAGGTTGGCTTCCCTGATGGTCTGGGCTGTGCACACAACTTTCTTACATAGTTTCTTATGGCCCTGAGCAAGCAGTTGCCATACCAAGCCGTTATGCACCCAGATAGAATGGTTTCTACGGTGCAACTTTGAAAGTTAGTGAGGGTCCTCATGGACATGCTGAATTTCCTAAGGCTCCTGAGGAAGAAGAGGCATGGTTGTGCCTTCTTGACTGTCACATCTATATTGGTGATCCAGGACAGATTGTTGATTATCCATTGTCCTAAGAACTTGTCGCTCTCGGCCCTCTCCACCTCAGCTCCATTGATGCAGCTAGGGGTATGTCTTCTTCCTTTCTTTCTGAAGTCGATTGTCACTTTCCAATTCTATTACATTGTGCAATTGCCCCCCTGTCTCAGCTCATCTGATGCTGAAAATTTCACTCATTCCTTTTTTATTTCCAGATTTGTCTATTCCAATGCACACCCACGTTCTACCCTGGAAAAACTTGAGATTATCTGAAACTCTTGCTCCTGTTCCTACTCATACAAAAACCCAATGCCCAGTAATCTCTATGGTGGAGTTATACTATAGACGAAAGTGGGTGCTGCAGATGCTGGAGATCAGAGTCAAGATTAGGGTGGTGCTGGAAAAGCACAGCAGGTCAGGCAGCATCCAAGGAGCAGGAAAATCGATGTTTTGGGCAAAAGCCTTTCATCAAGAATTCATCAGGTAATACCTTAGCCTACGTAATAGCCAATTGTTGATGAAGGAACAGATATGTAAACAGGTCCTAGAAAGATGTAAAAACAACTTGTTGTACTGGGTGATTTTAACTTCCCAAATATTGACTTGGACTCCGTCAGTGCCAGGGACCTAGGTGAGGCAGAAGTTATTCAGTGCAACCAGGAGGGTTCCTTGAAACAGTATGTAGATAGTCCAACTTGTGAAAGGCCATACTCGACCTTAAGTTGAGGAGTGAGCCTGGCCAGATGATCAAATTTCAGTGGAGGGAGAATTTTAGGAACAGTGATCATAATTCTGTAAGTTTAAAGATAGAGAGTTTGCACATTCTCCCCGTGTCTGTGTGGGTTTCCTCCAGGTGCTCCAGTTTCCTCCCACAGTCTAAAAATGTGAAGGTTAGGTGAATTGGCCATGCTAAATTGCCTGTAGTGTTAGGTGCAGTTAGGCGTAAATGTAGGGGAATGGGTCTGGGTGGGTTGCGCTTCGGAGGGTCGGTGTGAACTTGTTGGGCTGAAGGGCCTGTTTCCACACTGTAAGTAATCTAATCTAATCTAATCTAATCTAATACAGATGAGGATAAAACCGGTCATCAGGTGAAAGTGTTAAACGGGGGGAAGGCGAGCGATAATAATATTAGGTAGGAACTGGAGAAATTCAAAATTAGATTGGGGCAGCTGTTTGAGGGTAAATTCAGATCTGACATGTGGGAGTCTTTTAAAGGCCAATTGATCAGAGTTCGGCACCAGCACATTCTGGTGAGGATGAAAAACAAAAATGGCAAGATTCAATGGATAACAAGAGATATCAAAAGTTTAGACAAAAAGGAAAAGGAGACCTATATAAGTTTTAGGAAACTGAAATCAGGCAAGGCCCTTGAGGAATATAAAGGAAGCAGGAAAGAACGTAAATGAGGAATTAGGAGAGCTGAGAATCTCAAAGCATTTTTTAATAATGAGTACTCACACCAGTCTTCATCAAGGAGTAGAACATGGATAATGGTAAGATTAGGGAGCGGTATGTTGAAATTCAAGGGCATGTTAATATTAAGAGAGAAGAGGTATTGTGTGTCTTGGAAAACACTAATCTGTTGTGGTTCTGTTCGCCGAGCTGGGAATTTGTGTTGCAGACGTTTCGTCCCCTGTCTAGGTGACATCCTCAGTGCTTGGGAGCCTCCTGTGAACCGCTTCTGTGATTTTTCCTCTGGCATTTGTAGTGGTTTGTCTCTGCTGCTTCCGGTTGTCAGTTCCAGCTGTCCGCTGCAGTGGCTGGTACATTAGGTCCAGGTCGATGTGCTTATTGATTGAATCTGTGGATGAGTGCCATGCCTCTAGGAATTCCCTATGAGGTGTACAAAATCCCATGCAAGAACTGCACAAAACACTACATAGGACAAACAGGAAGACAGCTAACGATCCGCATCCATGAACACCAACTAGCCACGAAACGACACGACCAGCTATCCTTAGTAGCCACACACGCAAATGACAAGCAACATGAATTTGACTGGGACAACACTACTATTATAGGACAAGCCAAACAGAGAACAGCCAGGGGACAAAATGTCTACAACACAAATTCCCAGCTCGGCGAACAGAACCACAACAACGAGCACCAGAGCTACAAATCTTCTCACAGACCTTGAACATTAATCTAGATAAGTCCTCAGGACCTGATGGGGTGTATCCCAGGATACTGAAGGAGGCAAGAGAAAAGGGGCCTTGACAAAGATCTTTGTATCCTTTTTACCCAGAGGTGAAATCCTAGCCATTGTAGAATAGCCAATGATGTTCCTTTGTTTAAAAAGGGCAACAGGGATAATCCAGGAAATTATTGACCAGTGAACCTTACCTCAATGGGAGGAAAATTATTGGAGAAGATTCCTAGGGTTATCTTGCATTTAGAAAAGCATGGAGTTATTAGGGATAGTTGGCATGGCTTTGTATGAGGGAGGTCTTGGTTCACAAATTCAAGTCTTTTTGAAGAAATGTTGAAGACAATTGATGAGAGTAGGGCAGTGGATGTTGTTTACATGAACTTTATTAAAGGTAAGTTGGTCTAGAATGTTAAGTCATGTGGGATCCATAGCCAATTAGTAAGTTGGATACAAAGTTGGTTTAGTCACAGAAGACAAAGGGTAATTGCGGAGAGGTGCTTTTCAGAGTGGAGGTCTATGACCAGTGATGTTCCACAAGGCTCAGTGCTGGGATCTCTGTTGTTTGAACTATATATAAATGATTTGGATGGAAATGTAGGTTGTCTGATTAGTAACTTTATAGGTGACATGAAAATTGGTAGAGTTGTGAATAGTTAGGAATTTTGTCAAAGATTGCAGCAAGATAATATTCATGCGATTTTGGAGAAGATTTGTAGCTCAGGTTGTGAATCAAGTTGTAAGTTTGCTTGCTGAGCTGATAGGTTTGCTCTTAGACGTTTCGTCATCATGCTAGGTAACATCATCAGTGAGCCTCTCGTGAAGCGCTGGTGTTCTTTGCTGCTATCTATTTATCTGTTTCAGTTTGTTGTGGGAGCTATTATTTCCGGTTATGTTTCCGAGAGATTAGTAAATGGGGTCCAAATCTATATGTTTGTTAATGGAATTCTGGTTTGAATGCCAGGCTCCTAGGAATTCCTGCACGTGTCTTTGTCTATCCTATCCCAGGGTGGATGTATTTTCCCTGTTGAGCTGGTGTCCCTCTTCTTCTGTGTGTATAGATGCCAGTGATAGTTGGTCATGTATTTTAGTGGCTAGTTGGTGCTCATGTATCCTGGTGGCTAGCTTCCTGCCAGTCTGTCCAATACAATGTTTGTTTCAGTCCTTGCAGGGTATTTTGTATATGACGCTAGTTCTGCTGGTTGTTGGTATGCGGTCCTTTAAATTCATCAGGAGCTGTTTCAGTGTGGTGGCAGGTTTGTGGGCTACCATGACACCTAGGGGCCAGAGTCTTCTGGTTGTCATCTCCAAGATGTCTTTGATGTACAGTAGGGTGGCTAGAGTCTCTGGGCATGTTGTGCCATCCTGTTTAGGTCTGTTGTGCAGAAATCGGTGGACTGCACATATATATGACACATGAGCACTGACTAGCCACCAAAAGACATGATCAACTATCACTGGTATCAATATACACAGATGAAGAGGGAAAAAGAATCAGAAATGATACCACCACCACAACAACCGAGACACATAAAGAGAAAGTGGGACAGAACACCAGTGCTTCACCAGAGGCTCACTGATGATGTTACCTAGCATGGTGATGGAACCCACCAGCTCAGTGAGCAAACTTACAACCCAAACAGGATATTGATCATTTGGCAAGTTGACTGGGGAAGTGACAGATGGAATTTAATCCTGATAAGTGTAAGATAATACATTTTGAGAGGTCAAATGCAAGACGAAAGTATACAGTAAATGGCAAGGCCCTTAGGAGCATTGATGTATGGAGGAATCTTAGATGCAAGTTGCCACAAGTTGAGGAGGTAATGGCCTAGTGGTACTAATGCTGAATTGCTAATCCAGAGGCCAAGGTGCTGTTCTGAGGACCCAGGTTTGAATTTAGCCACGGTAGATGGTGCAATTTATGTTCAATGAATATCTGGAATAATGAGGCGAAATTGAGGACTGCAGATGCTGGTGATTAGAGTTGAGAGTGTATTGCTGGAAAAGCACAGCAGGTGGCACGGTGGCACAGTCGTTAGCACTGCTGCCTCACAGTGCCAGAGACCTGGGTTCAATTCCCGGGCGACTGTCTGTGCGGAGTTTGCACATTCTCTCCGTGTCTGCGTGGGTTTCCTCCAGGTGCTCCGGTTTCCTCCCACAGTCCAAAGATGTGCAGGTTAGGTGAATTGGCCATGCTAAATTGCCCGTAGTGTTAGGTAAGGGGTAGATGTAGGGGTATGGGTGGGTTGCGCTTCGGCGAGGCGGTGTGGACTTGTTGGGCCGAAGGGCCTGTTTCCACATTGTAAGTAATCTAATCTAATCTAATCTAATCTAATCTAATCTATACACAGGTCAGGCAGCATCTGAAGAGCAGGAAAATTGACATTTCAGACAAAAGCCTTACATCAGGAATGAGGCTGGGAGCCTCAGGGGTGAAGAAATAAATGGGAGGGGGGTGGGGCTGGGGAGAAGGTAACTGAGAGTGTAATAGGTGGATGATGATGGGGATATAAGTGATAGGTTGGTGGGGAGGGTGGAGCAGCTAGGTGGGAAGGAAGATGGACAGGTGGGACAGGTCCTGAGGACGGTGCTGATCTGGAAGGTTGGATCTGGGATAAGATAAGGGGAGGGGACATGAGGAAACTGGTGAAATGCACATTGATGCCATGGGGTTGGAGGGTCCCGAGGCGGAAGATGAGGTGTTTGAAAGGGAGTGGCGATGAAGGAGGCCCAGGACCTGCATGTCCTTGGCAGAGTGGGAGGGGGATTTGAAGTGTTCAGCCATGGGGCATTGGGGTTGATTGGAGCGGGTGTCCCGGAGATGTTCTCTGGAGCACTCTGTGAGTAGGTCTGGAATTAAGAATCTGATGACGACCATGAATTCATTGTCAGTTGTTGGAGAAACCCATCAGGTTCACTAACGTCCAGGGAAGGAAACTGTCATCCTTACCTGGTCTGGCCAACATGTACATGCAGTTTGATTCACTCCAAACTGCCCTCTGGGCACTTAGGGTTGGACAATAAATGCTGGCCTAGCCAGTGATCACCCTCATCCATTAAATTAATTAATAAAAATAAGTGGATAAGGTGGTAAAGAAATCATACAACATGCTTGTCTTCATTGGTTGGGACATTGAATTTAAAAGATGGCAAGTCATGTTGCAGCTGTAGAAATATGTTTTGGAATATTGTGTGCAGTTCTGGTCAACACACTATAAGGAGGATGAGGATTTTGGAGAGGGTGCAAAAGAGATTTACCTGGATGTGGCTTAGTTTGGAGTATATTATCTATGAGGAGTGGTTAGACAAACTTGAATTGTTTTTGCTAAAGCATCAGAGATTGAGAGGCGATTTGATAGAAGTATCTAAAATTATTAGGGGCATGGATAGGGTGGATAGTTAGAGTCATTTTCCCAAACTGGAAATATCAAATACAAGGGGGAAAAGTTTAAAGGAAATATGTGAGGCACATTTTTTTTTGTGCAGAGCTTAGGTGCCTGGATCATGCTGCAGTGGAGACAGTAGAAGCAGATATGATAGCAGTGTTTAAGGGGAAGGGAGTAGAGGAATACACACCATGTGCTGGCAGATGGGATTAGTTCAGAATGGAATCATGGTCGGTGTGGACTTGATGGGCCTAGGTCCTGTTCCTGTGCTATACTGTTCTATGTTCTATGTTAATCCCTTTGCTTGCTGACTGACATTTACTTCCAGTCAAGCAATGTCTTCACTTCTATCTGTTATTATTGTTTTCAACTACTTCCAGGACATTTTAACCTCCCCCAACTTTGAGATATCCTTTGAGATATCTAGCCTCTTCAAACACTGCTCTTGTGCATCCTGATTTTAATTGCTCCATCATGGGTGACCATCTCTTCAGTTGCTTGATGCCATCCAATTCCTCCCTGGCATTGTCCAATACTCTCCTCCATATCACTTTCCTCCTTTAAGATATTCCCCAAAGCCTACTTCTTGGACCAAGTTTTTGATGATCTGACCTAATATCTCTTTTTGTAACTGAGCAGCAGACCTTGTTTTATATTACTCCTGCAAAGAACCTAGCATGTTTCCTTATGTTAAAAGTGCTCCATTAATATAAACTTGTGTTGTTGAAGTGACATCCAATGCGCATTTTGGAGCTAAATTGGGATGAAGCAGGCCAGCTCAAAGAATAAGGGAGATGTGAAAGATAGTCTTATTTTAGCAGCTTTGGCATCATCTTAAATCTCTTCCTGCATTGATACCACCAGGAATGGTCGCTGATCTCTCGATGTATTTTTTATCAAACACATTCTGGCCAATCTCAACCATCTCAAATCTGACATGGCTATCCACTCCCAGGCCATTTAAACTCTTTGTTGCTCCTTTCTGAGAGAGATTTTGCATCATAGAATAAAATCATAGAGTTTTCCAGTACAGAAGGAGTCCATTCTACCCATTGTGTCTGTACTGGCTCCTGGAAGAGCTACCCAGCTCATCTCATTCTCCAGCTGTATCTCCATAGCCTTCTAAATTCATTGCGTGAGGTTGCAAGGCACGTGCATAACATGAAGAGCCACGAAAATGCAAAATCTGTTTCCTGGACTGACGCAGAAGGACTCTGGAAATGCTTTAAACAGGACATTAGGAGGAGTCTATTCACACACAGCAACCTCAAACAATATCATCTGGACATTTCTCATCCCTTTTGGCTTTGTTTCCTTTATTGCTGCTTATTTTAAAATTCCAGTTTTGTAATCAAGTGCGTAACCAAGATAGCACCGGTTATGTCAATGGAGGCAAGATGGCGTTGAGGAGTAGCTACTTGCATTCCAATCATGGCAGCAGCACAGAAAAGGGGACATGTGTCTGGCCACCAAACCCATGAAGAAGCATCGCTTCTTCCCTTTTATATTCTATGCCTCCATTTATAAACTCAAGCATCGTATAGGCCTTTTTAACAACTGTTTCAAATAGCTTAACCACTTTCAGATAATTATGTACTTGAACCCTGAGTTCCCTCTGCTCCTGTACTCACCTCAAAGTTTTATCATTGAGCCTTTATTGTCCCTCTGTGTTTCGTCTACCAAAGTGTATTTCCTCACATTTCTCTGCATTGACATTCATCTTCCAGGTGTCTGCCCATTTGGCTAATTTGTCAATATCTTTCTGAAGCTACTCAGCATCATTCCCATAAATCACTGTTCTCCCTAACTTCGTATCATCTGCAAATTTAGAGATTTTGCCTTCAACACCCATCTCCAAATTGTTTATATAAAAAAAGCAAGGCTCCCAACATCAATCTCTGGCGAATACTACTTTCAACTCATCTCCAATCTGAAAAATGTCCATCTATATCTACCCTCTGTTTCTTATCTTTTAGCCAACTTCTAATCCACGCAGCCAAGGAACCATCAATCCCAAACGTTTCTAATTTTCTCACCAATTTTCTATGTGGCACCACATTAACTGCTTTCTGAAAGTCCAAATGTACAACCGTAAAGTCTTCCATCTTTCATCCACCAAAATGCATTTCCATTCAACCTGCTCCAAGTTCAACTTCTGTACCCCTAAACTCAGCCTTTTTCTAGTCTGGGATCTTAATATTTGACTGATTTTTATCTTTTTCCAATTTAATATTGAATTGTGTCATATTATGATAACTATTTCTTAAATGTTTTCCCACACTGATGTTCTCCACTTGGCCTGCCTCATTACCTAGGACCAGATCCAACGCAGCTTCATTCCCTGTAGGACTGGAAATACACTGTTCCAGAAAGTTCTCCTGAACACATTGCATTGTACAAATTTCTCCCCTTCTGTGTCCAACATTCTAACTTTTCCCCAGACTAATGTGGTTAATTGAGATCATCAACTATCACAACACTACTGCAGGTTTCAAAACCTGCCTACAAATGCTCTCATCTACTTCCATCTCACTATTTGGAAGCCACTAATATATTCCCAATAAGGTCACTGCTTCCTCCCTGTTTCTCACCTCCAACAATATGGATTCGAATTCTGGAACTGCATCTCATTCAAGGGCTATGATTCTATCTTTTACTGAATCCGGTACACTTCCTCCTATGCCTCTATTTATAAACCCAAGCATCTTATAAGCCTTCTGAACAGCTGTTTTGATTAGATTAAATTACATTACATTACAGTGTGGAAACAGGCCCTTCGGCCCAACAAGTCCACACAGACCCTCCAAAGAGCAATCCACCCCTACCCCTACATTTACCCCTTACCTACCCATTTGGTCAATTTGGCAATGTTGCTCTCAAGTTATTCAGCATCATCCTCACAAATCACTGTTCTCCTTGTTTCTCCATCCTGTATCTACTGGAAACCTAATATCCTAGGATGTTAAGTATCCTTTCCTGTTCTGGCTCGAGCCATGCTTTTTTCAGTGCTAATATATCATACTCCCTTAGAGCAATTTTTGCTTCCAGTCCCCCATTTTTGTTCATGATACTCCATGCATTTACATTCATACATTTTAACATTGCCCATGTCTTTTTCTTGCCTAATGGAAGGTGCCCACTTCTTTGTTCACTGTCAAAATATCCTTCTCTCATTTCCTTTTCTCCGTTCCCCATCTTCTGTCTTTTTCTCTCACTGGTACTTTCAAAACTACACCCGTTAGTCAATTCACGTCCCTACTGCACTACTTACTCTCTCAGTTGGAAGATCAGTTTCATTTCTGCTCAAATGTGATCCCAACCCCAAGAATCTAAAGCCCTTCCTTCTACACCAACCCTCAAGCGACACATTTCCCTCCCTGATCTTCTTTTGCCTAAATGGTGAAGCTCGTGGCTCAGGTACAAACCCGGAGTTCCTGCATTTCAATCTACTCCCTAACTCCTGAAGCTATCCTGCAAGTCCTCCAAGCTGTTATTGGTTCCCACATAAGCCATAGCCACCAGTTGTTCACCCTCCTTTTCCAGATGTTTAACCAGTCATTCCATTATGTCCTGGACCCTTGTACCCAACAGATCATATGGGACTGACAATCTCGGCCCCAAACTAAATGTCTATCCTTTGATCTATGGGGTCATCCATTATTACTCCCTTTCCAATCTGCCTCTTTTTACCCAATGTAGCTTGGGACACCATGATACTGTGGTTTTCCCTCTAGTCAGCCATTACTGACTCAGTCATGTTGTTCACTAAATAAATGTCTAAAATTTCAGACATGTTAGACGGCAGTCTTGAGTTTCCTGGACCTGCTGTCTCTTTTCTTTTCAGCGAATGGTCACACTCTCCTGCCACCTCTACACTCCACTTTGCCTGCCTTTCATTATGTGGGGTGACCACCCTATGGTACAACTGTTCCAGAAACCCCTCTCCATCTAGTTTGGTGTTCAGTAAAGAGAGTTACTACTCCAAAACAACCACATAGTGTTCAAGGACTGCTACCCCTCTGGCACAGATTTGACCATCCTACATTTTGAATGTTAGAATGTTTCAATTGAATGTTTGGTAAGCAGAACTTCTTCATTATGCTGGCTTTTGAGTGTCAAACATTTAATGAATTTGCAGAATATGAGCCTGACAGACCCGTGTGTTAAATCACCTTCTGTTTGTTGTGTCCTGGGAGCAATGCTTATCATATTCAAATATTTTCTGCTTTTCCCCTGTCCTGCGAAGAGATTTGCCTGAGCATCTGGTGTCCCTGTCAGGGAAGAGAGGATGTCCACCTGGCTGTCTATCTGAGTATGTGTATGTTATCTTCTGAAAAGCTAGCCATTTTTGCTTTGAATGGACAGAACTGAAACCAGGAAATCACCGATACAGACATTTTAGACATGGATTGAAGCCTCAATATTCTGTGTGTTTGGAGCAAACCTGTGATTGCCCCCCTTGAGCTAAATATTGCTCGCTATCGTGACCTTAACAAAAGGTTAGTGGATAATAATAAACATTGCCAGAGGTGGTCATTAGAAGCTACAGTTAGATCCCAGCACAAACAACTTCAGTTTATCGATTCCGTGTTGACTTGAAGCTAAATAATGAGTGTTTAAACTCTGCTGTGACCAAACCTCCTGAGATGAAAGTATAAAACTTGACAATTAAAACTGGGAAAAGCAAGTTACTGTCTGGGAAACTTCTGGGAGACATTAAAATCAATAGTTAAATGGCCTCAGGAGAAGCATTATCAAGAAATGTTATTGTATTTCTTAATGAATGGGAACACATATATATGATAGGATTATTATGGTGCTTATTTAAGGACTAGTGATTGCCAACATTTTGATTCATATTAATATTTGTAACCGTTGTCCAAATGAAATATAAATGAGAACAATTACTTTCCTTATGCTTTTCAATTCCCATTAGATAATACTTGGAAGGAATCTGATGTCGTAGTCAGGGCTTTAAGCTCAGTTATTTTTTGAAATACTTTTCAACTCATTCAATTCCAGGAGGGTTCCAGTGGATTGGAAAACAGCTACTGTGATAATCAAGAAGGGAGAGAGACAAAAAGCAAGAAACTGTAGGACAGTTAGCCTAACATCTAATATTAGGAAAATGTTAGAGTCCTTTATTAAGAAAGAACTATCAGGGCATTTAGAAAAGCTTAATACAATCAAACAAATGGTTTTGTGAAACAGAAATCATATTTGCTGGGTTTCTTTGAGGATATAACAAGCAGTATTGATAAAGGAAAGCCAGAGGTTATTATGCATTTGGATTTCCAGAAGATATTTGATAAGATGAGAGATCTATTTTATGAAGAGAGATTAAGAAATCTGGAACTATATTCTCCGGGGTTTCACAGATTGAGGGATCTTATTGGGGTATCTAGGATACTGGAGATGATTGACAAAGTAGATGTAAAAGAGATGTTTTCTTATTGGGGCAATCGAGAATAAGAGGTCATAGTTTTAGGATAAGGCTAGCAGATTTAAAATGGAGGTGAGGAAAAGTTATTTCTCATCAGGGATTGTGCATCTGTGGAATTTACTTCCCTAAAGGATGATGGATGATGGGAAATTGAGTAAATTTAAGGAGATTGGCAGATTTTTAATTAGTAATGGGTTCAAAGATTATGAAGAACAGGCAGAGAAGTGATGTTGAGGTTGAGATAAGATCAGCCATGATCATAACAAATGGCAGGGCAGGCTCAAGGTGCTGAATTGCCTACTCTCGCTCCTAGTTCTTAGGTTTTAAGTGTCACATAAAAGATGTCACACAAGATAGGAGGTCACAGTATTTGGGGTAGTGTACTATCATTGATTGACCATAACACCATAGAAATTGGAACAGGAGTAGGACATTCGGCCCCACAAGCCTGCTCCACTATTTAATATGATCATGGCTGATTCAACAGTCCTTATGTCCCCTTTATTACCTTTTCCCCACAACCCTTGATTCCCTTACTGAATCTATCTAACCCTCTGAGAGAAGAACAAAACCTTCTCATCTTAATCTTAAATTGATGCTCTTTAATTCAGACACGATGGTCTCAGATTCTCTTGTGAGGAGAAATATCCTCTCAGTATTTACTGTATCAAGCCCATTAAGAATCTTATGTGTTTCAGTCAGATCATCTCTCATTCTTCTAAATTCCAACAAGCAGAGTTCCAATTTGTTTTACCTTTGCTCATTGAACAATCTTTCCATACCAGGGATCATCCTCGTGAACGTTCTCTGAACTGCCTCCACAAAACAATATATTTTCTTCAATAAGGGGACCAACATTGTTCACAGTACTTTAGATGTGGTCTCATCAGCACTTTGTTCAGCTGCAGTAAGACTTCCCTGCTGTTATATTCCAACCCCATTGAAATAAGGGCCAACATTCCATTAGCCTTCCTGAGGTTTGATTAACTCACAGAGGTCAGAGAGTCAGCATTAATGGGTTTTACGGATTGGAACGATACACTAGTAGAGTGTCACAAGGATCAGTCCTGGGACTTCAATAATTTACTATCCATATTAATGACTTGGACGAGGTGGCAGAGTGTCAAATATCCAAATTTAGTGATGGTAAAAAGGAGGTGAGATGATATATTGTGATGAGAACATAAGAAATCTGCGAAGTGATATAGACACATTACTCTACCAAGCAAATAGAGTATAATGTAGGAAACTGTAAAGTCATGAATTTTGGATAGAAGAACCAAAGGGAAGCCTATTATTTAAACTGAGTGAGACTCCAATAAAACTGCAGCACAGAGGAATCTTGATGTTATTGTGCAAGAAAGACAAAAGGTTAATATGCAGGTAAAGGAAGTAACTAAGAAGATAGATAGATCTTTGCTATTGTGGAGTTAGAAAGTTAGCTTTAAAAAAAGGTGAATCTTCTTACAACAATAAAGGGCTTTGGTGAGCCTTCATCTGGACTACAGTGTGCAGTTTTTGTTTCTGTATTTAAGAAAGGATATAATAGCATTAAAGGCAGTTCGACAGAGGTTCATTTGAATGAGGTGGTTCACATTAAGAACGGCTAGACAGGTCAGACCTTTATTCACCAGAGTTTAAAAGAAAGAAGGGTCATTTTATTGAAGCATACAAGATTCTGAGCGGTCTTCAGAAGGTAGATGTTGAGACCGGCACGGTAGATGTTTGTGGGCGGCACGGTGGCACAGTGGTTAGCACTGCTGCCTCACAGCGCCAGAGATCCGGGTTCAATTCCCGCCTCAGGCGACTGACTGTGTGGAGTTTGCACATTCTCCCCGTGTCTGCGTGGGTTTCCTCCGGGTGCTCCGGTTTCCTCCCACAGTCCAAAGATGTGCAGGTCAGGTGAATTGGCCATACTAAATTGCCCGTAGTGTTAGGTAAGGGGTAGATGTAAATGTAGATGTAGATGTAGGGGTATGGGTGGGTTACGCTTCGGCGGGGCGGTGTGGACTTGTTGGGCCGAAGGGCCTGTTTCCACACTGTAAGGAATCTAATCTAATCATGTTTCCAGTAGTGGTGGAATCTTGAACCAGGGGACTTAGTAACAGAATAAGGGGACACTGACTTTAAACTGAGATGTGAAGGAATTTCTTCTCACAGTGCATGGTGAATGTCTGGAATTTTCTGCCCTGGAGAATGGTGGAGTTCAGATAACTGAAATTATTTAAAGAGGTAGTACATAAATTTTTGAAATATTGAGGAGTTGAGGGCAATAAGGAGTTTGCACAAATAATGAGTACATCAGCCATGATCTTTTCAAATGGTGAGGCAGGCCTGAGGAGCTGGATGGTCAACCTCTGCTATCATTTCTTATGTTCAGGAGCACCTGGAGGAAACCCACCCAGCTACAGGAAGAATGTGCAAACTCCACACAGATAGTCACCCAAGGCTAGAATCAAACCTGGGACCCTGGTGCTGTGAGACAGCAGTGCTAACCACTGAGCCACTGTGCAGAGGAAGCAACTAAGTGTATGTTTGAATGTTTATCTTGTACAGGCTTGTGAACATGAGGGAAAAGGTAAATGGATTTAGAAAGGGAATTGTAGGACACATATTGCTGACATCAAGAGAAAAGGTAAAGATGATAAGAAAGAGCATGTGCTGGAATGCAGAGCTGGAGAAAGTGAAACATAGGAGGTTGGCAAGGGCAGAGGTGACCATAGATCTGTCAAAATTGTGACTCCAAATTTCAGCAGCAAGGGTTATGGGGCAGGACAAAGACTCAAAACCCTCTGAGAGTATTTACTGTGGAAAAGGATATGGAAGATATAGGCTGTAGGGAAATAGAGGGTGGCATCTTGCAAAATGTCCATATTACAGAGGAGGAAATGCTGGATGTCTTGAAATGCATAAAGGTGGATAAATCCCCAGGACCTGATCAGGTGTACCCTAGAACTCTGTGGGAAGCTAGAGAAGTGATTGCTGGGGCTCTTGTTGAGATATTTGTATCATTGATAGTCACAGGTGAGGTGCTGGAAGACTAGAGGTTGGCAAACGTGGTGCCACTGTTTAAGAAGGATGGTAAGGACAAGCCAGGGAACTATAGACCAGTGAGCCTGACCTCAGTGGTGGGCAAGTTGTTGGAGGAAATCCTGAGGGACAGGATGTACATGTATTTGGAAAGGCAAGGACTGATTAGGGATAGTCAACATGCTTTGTGCGTGGGAAATCATGTTTCACGAACTTGATTAAGTTTTTTGAAGAAGTAACAAAGAGGATTGATGAGGGCAGGGCAGTAGATGTAATCTATATGGACTTCAGTAAGGCGTTCAACAAGGTTCCCCATGGTAGACTGATTAGCAAGGTTAGATCTCACAGAATAAAGGGAGAACTAGCCATTTGGATACAGCACTGGCTCAAAGGTAGAAGACAGACGGTGGTGGTGGAGGATTGTTTTTCAGACTGGAGGCCTGTAACCACAAGGATCGGTGCTGAGTCCTCTACTTTTTGTCATTTACATAAATGACTTGGATGCGAGCATAAGAGGCACACTTAGTAAGTTTGCAGATGACACCAAAATTGGAGGTGTAGTGGACAGCGAAGAGGGTTACCTCAGATTACAACAGGATCTTGACAGATGGACCAATGGGCTGAGAAATGGCAGATGGAGTTTAGTTCGGATAAAAGCAAGGTGTTGCATTTTGGGAAAGCAAATCTTAGCAGGACTTACACACTTATACACTTAATGGTAAGGTCCTGGGGAGTGTTGCTGAGCAAAGAGACCTTGGAGTGCAGGTTCATAGCTCCTTGAAAGTGGAGTCTCAGGTAGATGGGATAGTGAAGAAGGTGTTTGGTATGCTTTCTTTTATTGGTCAGAGTATTGAGTACTGGAGTAGGGAGGTCATTTTGCGGCTGTACAGGACATTGGTTAGGCTACTGTTGGAATATTGCATGCAATTCTGGTCTCTTTCCTATCGGAAAGATGTTGTGAAACTTGAAAGGGTTCAGAAAAGATTCACAAGGATGTTGCCAGAATTGGAGGGTTTGAGCTATAGGGAGAGGTTGAACAGGCTGGGGCTGTTTTTTCCTGGAGCATCGGAGGCAGAGGGGTGAACATATATAGAGCTTTACAAAATTATGAGGGGCATGGATAGGGTAAACAGACAAAGTCTTTTCCCTGGGTTTGGGGAGTCCAGAACTAGAGGGCATAGGTTTAGGGTGAGAGGGGAAAGATATAAAAGAGATCTAAGGTGCAATGTTTTCATACAGAGAGTAGTACATGTATAGGATGAGCTGCCAGAGGAAGTGGTGGAGGCTGGTACAATTGCAACATTTAAATGGCATTTGGATGGGTATATGAATAGGAAAGGTTTGGAGGGATATGGGCCGGGTGCTGGCAGGTGGGACTAGATTGGGTTGAGATATCTTGTCAGCATGGGCAGGTTGGGCGGAAGGGTCTGTTTCCATGCTGTACATCTCTATGACTCTATGACTCTATGAGAAGAAATTCCTCCTCATCTTAGTCTTAAATTGATGTCCTTTAATTCAGACACTGTCGTCCGAGGTGAATAATCGAATGGGACTAGAAATGGATCTTTTCTAATGAATTGAATTTTATGAAACTCGGCTCCACATCAAATAAGACTCAAGGTAGTGCACTGTCTGAATCAGTCTGTATGACTATTGAAATACGTATTGAGTTAGAGGTGTCAAGTTGAAGTTATTGATGGTACCAAGTAACATGCTTCAGGTCGACAGTTGTTCAGTTGAAAGAGCTTAATCCAAAGGTTAATAAGATTAATAACTTAGACTAGTAAAACAGATGAATAAGAATAGTAATGGAGCAATATATATTGGAGAGCACCTTGTGTCATTAAATTACACCTGAATGTTAGCATAATACCTAGAAGCAATATCACCTAATGTGAAGATATAAACAGGATAAAATAGGAGGATACTCGGGATGGAACAAGGAAACATAATTTTAAAGTGAAAGGCAGTAAGGTTAGAGGGAATTTGATGAAAAACATTTTCAACTTAGAAGGTGGAGGAGGGGTTTGGACCTGGAAAACCCTGACTGGGAGGGTAGATGAGGCAGGAAACCTCAACCTTTAAAAAGTACTTGAACGGGCATTTGATGTGTCATAACATTCAATGCTATGGGCCAAGTGCAGGAAAGTGGGACTAATGTAGGTAATAGCATATTTTTGGCAGTGGAGACTTCATGAGTCAAAGGACCTCTTCTGTATGATTCTATGAGAATTCTGGGGCATTCCCAGCATTGCTAGGACAAATTCTAAAGAAAGGTAATACACTTATTACATGCAAACACGTGTAAGTTTAATTGTTTATTAGAATTGAAAGCATGAGTCAAGAAGGATGGAGTGGCAAAGTGTGAAAAGCATCATAGGCGAGACGAAAAGTCATAAAGACTTTGACCAATTGTGTAATGCTGAAGAATGAAGGAAAGAGAACTGTTGTTTTAAGCATTGGACTTGTGTAGTGTGTAGTTAGATTCAGCTTGCATGTGTACAAGGTGGGTCTATGAATAAGGATAAGAACTGTTACAGCTGGTATAGGGTGGGGATGGGGTTGAGAAGAGACTTCTGAAACCAACGTAGTAGAAGTCCTCATCTGAGGTTGAGGATAAGGCACAGATTGTTGCAGAGGGAATTTTACTTTGCTGGTAACTTGCACTGAAGCTGATATTTATGGCAGATGTGCTGGATATGGAAACTAGATGCCTTAAATGAAAAACAATCCATTACCAGCATGGATGTTCCTCAACTTGATTGACTTAAACAACGTTTGCATTATTTCAGCTGCTGAGTCTTTACATCAACCCAGCTTTCTACATTAATGCATCAGTGCCTGATGTGATGTCTTAACATTTTCATAACTTAATCACATACAGCTTTATGCATAAATTTTATCTGTGTGATATAATTAAACATTAGGTCTTGTATTTATTTACATCAGTGCTTCAGAGTAATGCTGTATTTCATAAATATTGAACAGCTAACATCAGTTTCTAATGCATTTGGTTCATATATTTAATTAATGCTTTTAAGAAATTATAGATACACCATCTAGAAGGAAAAGGCAGCAAATACATTGGAACATCATCAACTGCAAGTTCCCCTCCAAACCATCTACCATGTCACCTTGGAAATATATTGCCATTCCGTCACTGTCGCTGGGTCAAAATCCTAGAATTCCCTCCATTACGGCATTGTGGGTCAACTCACAGCACACGGACTACAGCAATTCAAGAAAGCAGCTTACTACCACCTTTGCATGGGCAACTAAGGATAAGCACTAAATGATGGGCCAGTTGGGGACAGCCACTTCTCATTAATGAATAAAACAAATTAAAATTAGGTTCCCTTTTTATTGATAAAAAACCTTGGGAAGAAGTTGCCCCAAAACAACATAATAAACTGAGAATCATCCTCATTTAGTAAACATCAATAAAAAGAGGCATTTTACGAATCAGCTGTTTATTTATTTGTTTAATATATTGTCACTTTTATCCAGGTACAGTGAAAAGTGGATCACATTGCCCTATTCTGGCATCACCTTGGATTACATGGAAAAATACTGAATAAATTAATATTAAATTGATATTACTAAAACTGAAACAGCTTCAAAACTTCATCTTCCCGTCTCCCTCTCTGCTCCTCCAGTCACTGCTGTCTGATATTGTCCCTGGGAACCTGCAATGTGCTCCTTTTCTACAGGCAGTAGCGCCTTTGTCACCATGTCCACTGCCTCTGAGCTGGAGACTGTCATCTCTGTGGGGCCTGCACCTTGTCAGACACTGGCCAGTTCCTGGCTCTGAAACTCCTATATATAGGGGATATCAGGAGGAAAAAGGGGACACGAAGTAGCCTTGGCTAAGAAGATTAGGGTGAATCCAAAGAAGTTCTTTAAGTATATTAAAGGAAAAAGTATAACTAGAGAGAGAATAGGGCCCCTCAAGGACCAAAGTGGACATGTACGTGTAGAATGGCAGGAGATGGGCCAGGTTCTCAATGAATATTTCTCCTCTGTGTTTACCATGGAGAAAGACATAGGAACTTGGGGAAGTTAGTGGTGTTATCTTGGGAACAGTCCATATCACATTAGAGGAAGTGTTGGATGTATTAGAATGTATGAAGGTGGATAAATCTCCTGGTCCTGATCAGATATATCCAAGAATATTGCAAGAGGTTAGAAAAAAAATTGTGGGAGCCCTGGCTGATATTTTTAGACAATAGACAATAGACAATAGACAATAGGTGCAGGAATAGGCCATTCAGCCCTTCGAGCCTGCACCGCCATTCAATATGATCATGGCTGATCATTCCTAATCAGTATCCTCTTCCTGCCTTATCTCCATAACCCTTGATTCCACTATCTTTGAGAGCTCTATCCAACTCTTTCTTAAATGAATCCAGAGACTGGGCCTCCACTGCCCTCTGGGGCAGAGCATTCCACACAGCCACCACTCTCTGGGTGAAGAAGTTTCTCCTCATCTCTGTCCTAAATGGTCTACCCCGTATTTTTAAGCTGTGTCCTCTGGTTTGGCACTCAACCATCAGCGGAAACATGTTTCCTGCTGTCAGAGTGTCCAATTCTTTCATAATCTGATATGTCTCAATCAGATCCCCTCTCAGTCTTCTAAACTCAAGGGTATACAAGCCCAGTCGCTTCAGTCTTTCAGTGTAAGGTAATCCTGCCATTCCAGGAATTGACCTCGTGAACCTACGCTGCACTCCCTCAATAGCCAGAATGTCTTTCCTCAAATTTGGAGACCAGAACTGCACACAGTACTCCAGGTGTGGATTAGTGGTGCTGGAAGAGCACAGCAGTTCAGGCAGCATCCAAGTAGCTTCGAAGTTTCCAGCATCTGCAGTCATTGTTTTTACTCCAGGTGTTGTCTCACCAGGGCTCTATACAGCTGCAGAAGCACCTCTTTGCTTCTATACTCAATTCCTCTTGTTATGAAGGCCAGCATGCTATTAGCCTTCTTCACTACCTGCTGCACCTGCATGCTTGCCTTCATTGACTGGTGTACAAGAACACCCAGATCTCTCTGTACTGCCCCTTTACCTAAATTGATTCCATTGAGGTAGTAATCTGCCTTCCTGTTCTTGCCACCAAAGTGGATAACCATACATTTATCCACATTAAACTGCATCTGCCATGCAACTGCCCACTGACCTAACTTGTCCAGGTCACCCTGTAATCTCCAACGTCTTCATCACATTTCACTCTGCCACCCAGCTTTGCATCATCAGCAAATTTGCTAATGTTATTGCTGATACCATCTTCTATATCATTAACATATATTGTAAAAAGCTGCGGTTCCAGCACGGATCCCTGCGGTACCCACTGGTCACTGCCTGCCATTCCGAAATGGAGCCGTTTGTCACTACCCTTTGTTTCCTATCAGCCAACCAATTTTCAATCCAATCTAGTACTTTGCCCCCAATACCACAAGCCCTAATTTTACTCACTAACCTCCTGTGTGGGACTTTATCAAAAGCTTTCTGAAAGTCCAGGTACACTACATCCACTGGATCTCCCTCGTCCATCTTCAGAGTTACATCCTCAAAAAATTCAAGAAGATTAGTCAAGCATGATCTCCCCTTCATAAATCTACGCTGACTCTGTCCTATCCTGTTACTAACTATCCAGATATGCCATAATTTCATCCTTTATAATAGACTCCAGCATCTTTCCCACCACTGAGGTTAGACTAGCTGGTCTATAATTTCCTGCTTTCTCTCTCCCACCTTTCTTAAAAAGTGGTATGACATTAGCCACCCTCCAATCCTCAGGAACCGACCCCGAATCTATCGAACTCTGGAAAATAATCACCAACGCATCCACGATTTCTTGAGCCACCTCCTTCAGTACCCTGGGATGTAGACCATCAGGCCCCGGGGACTTATCAACCTTCAGACCTAACAGTCTCTCCAGCACCAATTCCTGGCAAATATAAATTCCTGTAAGTTCAGGTCCTTCAGCCACTGTTACCGCAGGGAGATTGCTTGTGTCTTCCCCAGTGGACACAGATCTGAAGTACCCATTTAATTCTTCTGCCATTTCTTTGTTCCCGGTAATATATTCCCCTGTTTCTGTCTTCAAGGGCCCAATTTTAGTCCTAACCATTTTTTTGTCTTGCACATACCTAAAAAAGCTTTTACTATCCTCCTTTATATTATTGGCCAGTTTACCTTCGTACCTCATTTTTCCTCTGCGTATTTCCTACTTAGTAATCCTCTGTTGTTCTTTAAAAGCTTCCCAGTCATCAGTTTTCCCACTTATCTTTGCTATGTTATACTTTTTCTCTTTTAACTTTATATGCTTCTTAACTTCCCTTGTCAGCCATGGCTGCCCATGCCTCCTCCTGGGATCTTTCTTCCTTTTAGGAATGAACTGATCCTGCAACTTCTGCATTATACAAAGAAATATCCGCCATTGTTCCTCCACGGCCATCCCTGCTAAGGTATTGCACCATTGAACTTTGGCCAGCTCCTCCCTCATAGCTCCATAGTTCCCTTTATTCAACAGAAGTACTGTCACTTCCGACTGTACCCTCTCCCTCTCAAATTGCAGATTGAAGCTTAATGTATTATGGTCACTACTTCCCAATGGCTCCTTCACTTCGAGGTCTCTGACCAATTCTGGTTCGTTACACAATACCAAATCCAGAATTGCCTTTTCCCTGGTCGGCTCCAGCACCAGGTGCTCGAAGAATCCATCTCTGAGGCACTCCACAAAGTCTCTTTCTTGAGGTCCAATACCATCCTGATTCTCCCAGTCTACCTGCTTGTTAAAATCCCCCATAACAACTGTAGTAACATCTTTGCGACAGGCCAATTTCAGCTCCTGATTCAACTTACATCCGACATCCAGACTACTGTTTGGGGGCCTGTAGATGACTCCGAAGAGGGTCTTTTTACCCTTAGTATTTCGCAGATCTATCCACACTGACTCTACATCCCCTGACTCTAGGTCCCCCCGCGCGAGGGACTGAATTACCTCCCTTACCAACAATGCCACCCCACCCCCTCTGCCCGTTAGTCTGTCCTTACAATAGCATGTATAACCTTGAATATTCATTTCCCAGGCCCTGTCCACTTGAAGCCACATCTCAGTTATCCCCACAATATCGGATCTGCCAATTTCCAAAAGAGCCTCAACATCCATCTTATGTCTAATGCTTCGTGCATTCATGTATAGTATTTTTAATTTGTTACTGCCCTGACCCTTCCCATCAACCCCTATTTCACTCAACCTTGCAGCATGATCCCTTTCCAAGATTTCTGCCTCTGTGATACAGTTGTCTTTTAAGACTTCTCTTGTTTTAACTTTCCCTTCAATTTCCTTTTTAAACATCCAGTTTGACACCTCCCCCCCCTCTACTTAGTTTAAATGTAGCGACGTTGCAGTAAAAACCCTGCCTGCCAGAATGCTGGTCCCTAACCTATTAAGGTGCAAACCGTCTCTCTTGTATAATTTATGCTTGCCACAAAATATACCCCAGTGATCCAAGAACTTAAATCCTTGCTTCCTGCACCAGTTCCCCAACCACACTTTCAAGTCCATTATCTCCCTTTTTTTGGCCACACCTGCCCGAGGAACTGGAAGCAAACCGGAGATAACTACCTTGGACGTCCTGCTTTTCAACCTTCTTCCTAGTTCTCCGAACACCCGCTGTAGTACGTTCCTCCTTTTCTTCCCGACATCATCTGTGCCGACATGTACCACCATCTCTGGCTCTTCACCCTCATCCTTGAGGATTTCCTGCACTCTGTCCGCGATGCCTTTCACCCTGACACCAGGAAGGCAACACACCATCCTTAAATCCCATCTGCTGCCACAAAAACCCCGGTCAGTTCCTCTCACGATGGAGTCCCCTATTACCACGGCTCTGTGCGATGTCCGACTCTTCTGCTCTGCCTCTGCACCAATTTTTGATTGACAGACCTGGCCGCCTTGCGAACTGGCAGTGTCATCTGTCTCTACTGTTTCCAAAAGCTTCAACTTGTTCCTGACAGGTACTTCTCCCGGGTCTCTTGCACCTGTCTCCTCTCTGCCTTCCTCATCGTCTGCTCTCTTCTGCTCTCTTCTGGTATGGTCGGTGTAATAACCTCGCTGAAGGTCTTGTCCAGAAAGATCTCGTTCTCTCGGATGAGCCTAAGGTCCTCGAGTTCTTCCATCAGCGCTGCAATATGCTCGGTCAATAGCTGAATGTGCACACACTTTACGCACATATACGAGCCAGACACACCAGAATCGTGGATTAGTGGTGCTGGAAGAGCACAGCAGTTCAGGCAGCATCCAAGTAGCTTCGAAATCGACGTTTCGGGCAAAAGCCCTTCATCAGAAATAAAGGCAGTGAGTCTGAAGCGTGGAGAGATAAGCTAGAGGAGGGTGAGGGTGGGGAGAAAGTAGCATAGAGTACAATGGGTGAGCGGGGGAGGGGATGAAGGTGATAGGTCAAGGAGGAGAGGGTGGAGTGGATAGGTGGAAAAGGGGATAGGCAGGTAGGACAAGTCCGGAAATGACCTGGGAGTTGCAGTGGGAAAGGGACTCCCTGAGATTCTTGTAGAGAGAGGAGGAAAACTTCTTCAAGGCAGGCATCTTGACCTCCCACATCAAGCACGTAGCGCACTGAACCAGCTTGGCAGTCATGTCTTCACCCTCTTCAACTGTGGCGTAATCACTTCACTCAACCTCCTTGTCAAAGACTTCTGAGCTGAAGCCTCACTTTTCGATCCAAACTTCCTTAGACCCTCTTTTTGTGGCAAGTCTGTAGACTCTTAATTTAGGTTAGAGGAGGGAGGCCCTACCTTGTAGGACCTGGGGTTTAGAACACACCCACTCTTATAGCAATCACTGACCTTCCCGACCGGCTTTGCGCTCCGCCTGAACTTCCGCCCAGCTCCCGCCGCTCTCTGCTGCGAAAAAGCATCATTGTTCGCCATAGGTGAGGTTCCGGAAGACTGGAGGGTAGGGAATGTTGTGTCATTATTCAAGAAGGGCTGCAAATAAAAACCTAGGAACTATAGAGCAGTAAACCTAATGTCTATGGTAAGTACATTACTTGAGAAGATTCTGAGAGATAAGATATACTTGTATTCCGAATGACAGGATTTTATTAGGAGTAGTCAGCATGGCTTTGTGCATGGGAGGTCATGCCTCATAAATTTGTTTTCTGATGAAGTAACCAGGAAGGTTGATGAGGGCAGGGCAGAAGACATAGTCTGTATGGATTTCAGTAAGGCCTTTGATATGGTTTCACAGGTTGCTCTGGAAGGTTAGATCGCAAGGAATGCAGAGGGAGATGGCAAATTGGATACACAATTGGTTTTGATGGTCAGAAGCAGAGGGTAATAGTGGAAGGATGCTTGTTGGACTGGAGGCCTGTGACTAGCGGAGTGCCTCAGGGGTCAGTGCTGGGCTCATTGCTGTTTGCTATCCATAATCAATCATTTGGATGAGTGTCAAGGCATGATTAGTAAGTTTTCAGATGACCCTAAAATAGGACAGTGAGGAAGGTTCTCAGAAATTGCAGCAGGACCTTGATTCAGCTGGGGGAGTGGGCTGAGAAATGGCAAGTGGAGTTTAATATAGATAAGTGTGAGGTCTTGCATTTTAGAAAGTCAAATCAAGGTGAATGGTAGGGCCTTAAGGAATGTAGTGGACCTTGGAATTCAGGTGCATGGTTTTCTGAAAGTAGAATCACAGGTAGGCAGGGCAGTGAAGAAGACTTTTGCCACACTGGCCTTCATCAGTCTTGGCATTGAGTATAGAGGTTGGGAAGTAACGTTGTAGTTGTACAGGATGTTGGTGAGGCCGCACTTGGAATATTGTGCTCAGCTTTGGTCACCTTTCTATAGGAAGGATGTTGTTAGACTGGAAAGATTGCAGGAGTATTTACAAGGATGTTGTCAGGACACAATGGTCTGGGTTATGGAGAGAGGTTGGACAAGCTAGAACTACTTTTCTTTGGAGTGTAGGAGACTGAGGGGGAGATTTTATGGAAGTATATAAGATCATGAGAGGTATGGATGGGGTGAGTGCACTCAGTCTTTTTTCCCAGGTTGGGGTATTGAGGAGTGGAGTTTCAGATGAGAGGGAAAAGAATAAAAGGAACCTGAGTGGCAACTGTTTTACACAGAGGGTGGTACACATAGAGTCATAGAGATGTACAGCACGGAAACAGACCCTTCGGTCCAACCCGTCCATACCGACCAGATATCCCAACCCAATCTAGTCCCACCTGCCAGACCCGGCCCGTATCCCTCCAAACCCTTCCTATTCATATACCCATCCAAATGCCTCTTAACTGTTGCAATTGTACCAGCCTCCACCACATTCCTCTGGCAGTTCATTCCATACACTCATCATCCTCTAAGTGAAAAGGTTGCACCTTAGGTCTCTTTTATATCTTTCCCCTCTCATCCTAAACCTATGCCTCTAGTTCTGGACTCCCCGACTCAAGGAAAAAGACCTTGCCTATTTACTTTATCCATGCCCCTCATAATTTTGTAAACCTCTACAAGGTCTGCCAGCAGATGTGGTTGAGGTGGGTACATTAATAGCATTTAAAAGAGATTTGGACAAATACATGGAGAAGAAAGCATTGGAAGAATATGGACCAAATGCAGGGAAATGGAGCTAGCGTGGACAGACATTTTGGTCAAAGGGCCGTCTCCATGCAGTAGGACTCTATGACTCTATGAACCACAACATCCTGACTCGTTTATTGATGCCGTCACACGAGATAGAGCGGGGCTGGGAATGTACAGGGCTGTGGCCTCCTTCGAAAGGACATCAGGAGGATGCCCCAGGGCAAACAAAATTTAAAAAAAGCTATTGAGCTGGAAAGACAACAATGAAGTCGTGTAGATACAACAGGACCTGCCACATGAGCCATGAGCGGTCTAGCCCTATGCTTGGGAGCTGACCGCTGCTGACCCCATCACCACCATCTTGTTGCTAATCTTCACAAGAACAGGTAAAATAATTACCAATAAATGTGGTGTTGCAGGTATACAGCATAGTGAAAAAGGTGTTTGGTATGCTTTCCTTTATTGGTCAAAGCATTGAGTATAGGAGCTGGGAGGTCATGTTGCAGCTCCACAGGACCTTAGTTAGGCCACTTTTGGAATGTTGCAGGCAATTCTGGTCTCTCTTCTATAGGAAGGATGTTGTGAATCTTGAAAGGGCTCAGAAAAGGTTTACAAGGATGATGCCAGAGTTGGAGGGTTTGAGCTAAATCGGCTGGGGTTGTTTTCCATGGAGCAATGGAGGCTGAGGGCTAACCTTGTTGAGATTTATAAAATCATGAGGGGCATGGATAGAGTAAATAGGCAAAATCTTTTTTCCCTGGGTTGGGGAGTCCAAAACCAGAGGACAAAGGTTTAATGTGAGAGAGAAAAGATATAAAAGGGACATAAGGGGCAACTTTTTCATGCAGAAGGTGGTGCATGTATGGAATGAGCTGCCAGAGGAGGTGGTGGAGGCTGGTATAATTGCAACATTTAAAAGGCATCTGGATGGGTATATGAATAGGAAGGGTTTGGAGGGATATGGGCCAAGTGCTGGCCAGTGGGGTTAGATTTGTTGAGGTTATCTGGTCAGCATGGACGAGTAGGACCTAAGGGTCTTTTTCCATGCTGCACGTCTCTGTGACTCTGTGACTCAAAAATAAACCCAGCATCTGCCAAACATTGTTAAAGTCTCATTGTAAACCACACTCTCAAAAGATTTTTGAAACAGGTTAATTAAAGATGAAAGGATGTTGTACAATAGCTCAGCTTGGCTATTTCTCACCTCAAGGTTTGAAGTTCAAATTGAAAACAAAGTGCTGACAGAGCTGGGTTAGGGAGTGGGGGGATCCAGGAGTGCTGAGAGACTGGGAGAGTGCAGCTAAGGGGAGCTAGCAGAATGGGCACTAGAATTAAAATTGATTTAAAGAAAACATTAAACACGATTGAAGCCACTTAAAATTATTAATCTTTTCGGCTGTTTTCAAGAAAGTACCAATAGCTTTAAGTGAATCAGGTTTTCCACTTCAACCAATGTCAAACCTGTAGTTCGGACTTTTCTCATCAGAAAAACAATATAAAACATTATACCCTGAAAGTTGAAATGCTTTTCATCAATAAATCGCTAAGTTGGTAAATGAAACAACTTTTAAAATAAAACAAATTTTAAAACATAAAATAAATGCTTTCATTTTTTAAATTCATTGATTTACCAGCTGGGCCAGTGTTTGTCTATCCTTAATTCCCTTGGAGAAAGTGGTGATGAGCTGCCTTCTTGAATTGGTGCTGTCTGTTTGGTGGAGATAGACCATATGCCATTAGAGAGGAAGCTCCAAGATTTTGACGCAGTGGCACTAAAGGAACGACAATATACTTCAGATCAGGATGCTGAGAGATACTGATTGCCTGTTTGCTATATCTCCCACTGCCTAACACAACCCTTTGTCCTTTTGGTTCACCACACATCTTGCTCCCTGATGATCCTACTAACTCTCTTATTTGCCATCTTTCCTACCCTCTGAGCTAATTCCTGTCAATACTGCTTTCCAAAACTCCCCGTTATGAAACATACCCCTCCCTGACCCTCCCTGTTCAGTCATGCACTTCTCTCCCCCAAACACTTGTTGTGAGTGAAGACCGTGGAGATAAACAGAGAGGCAGGAGGAGTAGATTTAATTTGTATGTGTTCACCAAAGGAGTACCCTGGTATCTAAAAGAAGCACACTAAGAACAGACCTGCTCTTACCTGGTCTTATTTCCACACTTCAGAGAGATCAAAATTCCACTTCTGTGTAGGTTGCTGGACATTTACAAAGTCATAGAGCATCCAGCATGGAAGCATGCCTCTTCAATCCAACTAGTCCACACTGACATTTTCCCAAACTAAACTAGTCCCCACTAACCAGAGCTTGGCCTATATCCTTTCAAACCCTCCCTGTTCATGAATTTATCCAAATGTCTTTTAAACATTGTAACTACCTGCATACACCACTTTCCCGGGCAATTCATTCCAGACACTAACTACACACTGTGTAAAAACGTTGTTTCCCCATGTCCTTGTTAAATGTTTCGCCTCTCACCTTAAAAATATGCTCCCTAGTTTTGAACTCCCCTACCCATGTCACTCACTTTATCGATGTCCTTCATAATTTGATAAACCTCAATAACATGACCCCTCAGCCTCGTACACTCCAGTGAAAAGAATCCCAGTCTTTCCAGTCTGTTTTTATATCTCAAACCCTTCATTCCTGGCAACATTCAAGGGCCAGCTGCCTATAGGAAACTGCATGTGTCTGATATATGGTTCACTGTCATAAAACTGAGAGGCTGGGGTTGGAGCTGGGACATATAATTCCCGACTTGATCCAGCATTTTCACCATCGTGGGGATACAGCGAGAGCAACAATGTAACTTCAGAAAACAGAGTCAACTGAAGATAAAAAGTCATGTCTTCATTGTAATCTCAGCTCCATCATTAAGTATTCTGAAGAAAGGTCCTGATATTCAGATGTATCATTGTTAACAGGCTAGAAATCAGGGGTTTTATTACATTTGGAACACAATAGAGCAGCAGACCTGATTAGCAACTGAGACATGGCAGAAATACTTTGATTCTAGTCAACACTATGAAGCTTTACTTGATTTTATAAAAAGCAAAAGTAATTAAAAGAAGCTACAAGACGATTGAAAATCAAACTATGGCACGCTGTGGAGAACTCCTGGGATTGTCAGTGGGTAGTGGAAGTAGTAAATAAAACAATAATGACAGTCATTACATTTTTACGGTTATTTAGCTGCGATGTTTCAGAAATGCTGTACTCAATTTGACAATAAATTCAATAGAAATGCATGTTTCCATGTTTTCTAATGATTGATGAAATTTAAAATGCTTTAATATTGTGCAAAAAAAAGTGATGTTTTAGTAGTAGCCAATGAGGAATGATGCCCTTCAAATATTCGCTGAAATCCAGAAATAGTCAGTTCAGATCAGCATTCCTCCTACATCGCATCATCTTCTGTCATTTCTGCCACCTACAAACAGACCCACCACCAGATATATTTCCCTCCATCCCTATTCACATTCCAGAGAGACCATTCCCTCCACAACTTCCTTATCAGGTCCAGGCCCCCCCTCCAACCCACCCTCCACTTGCGGCACCTTCCCCTGCCACCGCAAAAAGTACAAAACCTGTGCCCACATCTCACCCCTTACCTCCATCCAAGGCCCCAAAGGATCCTTCCACATCCGACAGAGATTCACCTGCACTTCCAAACACATCATCTGCTGTGCTTGTTGCTCCTGATGTGGTCTCCTTTACATTGGAAAGACAGGACGCCAACTTGCGGATGATTTCAGGGAACATTTCTGGGACACCCTCACAAAACAACCCCACCGCCCTTAGGCTGAACACTTTAACTCTCCCTCCCACTCCACCAAGTACATGCAGGTCCTGGGCCTCTTCCACCACCAAATCCTAACCCCCGGATGCTGGAGGAGAAATGCCTCATCTTCTGCATTAGGACCCTCGAACCACACAAGGTCAATGTGGATTTCGCCAGTTTTCTCATCTCCCCTCTCCCCACCTTATCCCAGATCCAACCTTCCAACTCGGCACTGCCTTTTTGAACTATCCTACCTGTCCATCTTGCTTCCCATCTATTTGCTCCACCTTCCTCTCCGACCTATTACCTTCACCCCACCTTCATCTACCTGTTGCATTCCCAGTTTCCTCCCCCTAGTCCCAGCTCTCCCACCCCCCATATTTATCTCAGCCCCCTTAGGCTACTAGCCTTATTCCTGATGAGGAACTTATGCTCGAAACGTCGACTCTCCTGCTCCTTGGATGTTGCCTGACCAGCTGTGCTTTTCCAGCACCACACTCTTCAACTATGAACATTCTCCTAGGTAAAGACAATGACTGCAGATGCTGAAAACCAAATACTAGATTAGTGGTGCTGGAAGAGCACACCAGTTCAGGCAGCATCCAACGAGCAGCGAATTCGCTGCTCGTTGGATGCTGCCTGAACTGCTGTGCTCTTCCAGCACCACTAATCCAGTATATGAACATTCTCCTGTTGAGTTCAAGAGGCTTAGCACAATTAGCTCAACAGGACCTTTCCTACTGACCATCTACAGGCTTTTGAGGAATAGCAGTGAAGGCTTGAAGCATTTTCCTATAACAACAGGCAGGCCATAACAATCAAAACAAACCAAGATACTATCATAGAACATAGAACAATACAGCACAGAACAGGCCCTTCGGCCCACGATGTTGTGCCGAACTTCTATCCTAGATTAAGCACCCATCCATGTACCTATCCAAATGCCACTTAAAGGTCCCCAATGATTCTGACTCTACCACTCCCACGGGCAGCGCATTCCACGCCCCCACCACTCTCTGGGTAAAGAACCCACCCCTGACATCTCCCCTATACCTTCCACCCTTCACCTTAAATTTATGTCCCCTTGTAACACTCTGTTGTACCCAGGGAAAAAGTTTCTGACTGTCTACTCTATCTATTCCTCTGATCATCTTATAGACCTCTATCAAGTCACCCCTCATCCTTCGCCGTTCCAACGAGAAAAGGCCGAGAACTCTCAACCTATCCTCATACGACCTATTCTCCATTCCAGGCAACATCCTGGTAAATCTTCTCTGCACCCTCTCCAAAGCTTCCACATCTTTCCTAAAGTGAGGCGATCAGAACTGCACACAGTACTCCAAATGTGGCCTAACCAAAGTCCTGTACAGCTGCAACATCACTTCACGACTCTTGAATTCAATCCCTCTGCTAATGAACGATAATACACCATAGGCCTTCTTACAAACTCTATCCACCTGAGTGGTAACTTTCAAAGATCTATGTACATAGACCCCAAGATCCCTCTGTTCCTCCACCTGACTAAGAACCCCACCATTAACCCTGTATTCCGCATTCTTATTTGTTCTTCCAAAATGGACAACCTCACACTTGGCAGGATTGAACTCAATCTGCCACTCCTCAGCCCAGCTCTGCATCATATCTAAGTCCCTTTGCAAACGACAAATGCCCTCCTCACTGTCCACAACTCCACCTATCTTCGTATCATCTGCAAATTTACTGACCCACCCTTCGACTCCCTCATCCAAGTCATTAATAAAAATTACAAACAGCAGAGGACCCAGAACTGATCCCTGCGGAACTCCACTTGTAACTGGGCTCCAGGCTGAATATTTATCATCTACCACCACTCTCTGACTTCGACCGGTTAGCCAGTTTTCTATCCAATTGGCCAAAGTTCCCTCTATCCCATGCCTCCTGACTTTCCGCATAAGCCTACCATGGGGAACCTTATCAAATGCCTTACTAAAATCCATGTACACTACATCCACTGCTCTACCCTCATCCACATGCTTGGTCACGTCCTTGAAGAATTCAATAAGACTTGTAAGGCAAGACCTACCCTTCACAAATCCGTGCTGGCTGTCCCTAATCAAGCAGTGTCTTTCCAGATACTCATAAATCCTATCCCTCAGTACCCTTTCCATTACTTTGCCTACCACAGAAGTAAGACTAACTGGCCTGCAATTCCCAGGGTTATCCCTATTCCCTTTTTTGAACAGGGGCACCACATTCACTACTCTCCAGTCCCCTGGTACCACCCCCGTTGACAGTGAAGACGAGAAGATCATTGCCAACGGTACTGCAATTTCCTCTCTTGCTTCCCACATAATCCTAGGATATATCCCGTCAGGCCCGGGGGACTTGTCTATCCTCAAGTTGTTCAAAATGACCAACACATCTTCCTTCCTAACAAGTATCTCTTCTAGCTTACCAGTCCGTTTCACACTCTCCTCTTCAACAATATGGTCCCTCTCGTTCGTAAATACTGAAGAGAAGTATTTGTTCAAGACCTCTCCTATCTCTTCCGACTCAATACACAATCTCCCACTACTGTTCTTGATCGGACCTACCCTCGTTCTCGTCATTCTCAGGTTTCTCACATACACATAAAATGCCTTGGGGTTATCCTTGATCCTATCCGTAAAGGATTTTTCATGCCCTCTCTTAGCTCTCCTAATCCCTTTCTTCAGGTCCCTCCTAGCTATCCTGTATCCCTCCACTGCTCTGTCTGAACCCTGTTTCCTCAACCTTATGTAAGCCTCCTTCTTCCTCTTTACTAGACATTCAACCTCCCTCGTCAACCAAGGCTCCCTCACACGACCATTTCTTTCCTGCCTGATAGGTACATACATATCAAGGACACGTCGTATCTGCTCCTTGAAAAAGTTCCTCATTTCCACCACATCCTTCCCTGACAGCCTATGCTCCCAACTTATGCTCCTCAAATTCTGTCTTAAAGCATCGTAATTTCCCTTCCCCCAATTGTAAAATCTACCTTGTTGTGCGCACCTATCTCTCTCCATAACCAAGGTGAAAGTCACAGAATTGTGGTCACCATCACCAAAATGTTCACCCACTAACAAGCCCATCACTTGTCCCGGTTCATTACCGAGTACCTAATCCAATATGGCCTCCCCTCTGGTTGGACAATCTACATACTGAGTTAGAAAAGCTTCCTGGACACACTGCACAAACACTGCCCCATCCAATCTACTTGATCTAAAGAGCTTCCAATCAATATTTGGGAAGTTGAAGTCGCCCATGACTATGACCCTGTGGCTTCTGCACCTTTCCAAAATCTGTTTCCCAATCTGTTTCTCCACATCTCTGCTGCTATTGGGGGGCCTATAGTAAACACCCAACAAGGTGACTGCTCCTTTCCTATTTCTGACTTCAGCCCATACTACCTCCAAAGGCAGATCCCCCTCAAACTTCCTTTCTGCAGCCGTTATACCATTTCTAATTAGCAATGCCACCCCCCCCTCCTTTTTTACCACCCTCCCTAATCTTACTGAAGCATCTGTAACCAGGAACCTCCAACAGCCATTCCTGTCCCTCATCTATCCACGTTTCCGTGATGGCCACAACATCGTAGTCCCAGGTACCGATCCACACCTTAAGTTCACCCACCTTATTTCTGATACTCCTTGCGTTGAAGTATACGCACTTGAGCCCATCTCTGTGTCCGCAAGTATTCCCTGTCAGTGCTACCTTCTCCACAGCCTCCCTATAGTCTTGGACATCCTGACACACAGCTAGCTTACTTGCTGGATTACAAGTCCGGATCCCATCCCCCTGCCAAATTAGTTTAAACCCCCCCGAAGAGTGCTAGCAAACCTACCCCCCAGGATATTGGTGCCCTTCTGGTTCAGGTGCAACCCGTCCTGTTTGTACAGGTCCCACCTTCCCCAGAATGCAGTCCAATTGTCCAAATACCTGAAGCCCTTCCTCCTACACCATCCTTGCAGCCACGTGTTCAACTGCACTCTCTCCCTATTCCTTGCCTCACTGTCACGTGGCACCGGCAACAACCCAGAGATGACGACTCTGTCTGTCCTAGCTTTTAGCTTCCAGCCTAACTCCCTGAGCTCTTGAATGACCTCCCCACCCCTCTTCCTACCTATGTCATTGGTGCCAATGTGCACCACGACTTCTGGCTGCACACCCTCCCCCTTAAGGATTCTGAAGACACGGTCCGAGACATCTTGGACCCTAGCACCCGGGAGGCAACAAACCATCCGAGAGTCTCGCCCATGTCCACAGAACCGCCTGTCCGTCCCTCTAACTAGAGAGTCTCCTATAACTCGCGCTCTCCTCCTCTCCCCCTTTCCCTTCTGAGTCTCAGAGCCAGACCTCACGCCACAGACCCCTTCACTGCAGCTTACACCTGCAAGGCTGTCCCCCCCAACAGTTTCCAAAGCTGTATACTTATTATTTAGGGGAACGACCACAGGGGAACCCTGCACTGCCTGCTTCTTCCCCTTCCCACCTCTAACTGTTACCCAGCTACCTCTGTTCTCCGGCGTAACTATGTCCCTGTAGCTTCTATCAATCACCCTCTCAGCCTCTCGAATAATCCTCAGTTCATCCAGCTCCAGTTCCAGTTCCCTAACTCGTTCGGTGAGGAGCAGGATCTGACTGCATTTCCTGCAGACGAAGTCGGCAGGAGTATCGGTGGTCACCCCCACCTCAAACATCCTGCAGGAGGAACATTCCACCACCTGTGCTGCCATGACTGTACACTTTGTCTCCAAAACAAGAACACTGAGTCAATAACACTGAGTCGCTTACCTGTGGACTTTAAAGTTAGGTAAGAGGAGGCCCTACGAAGTAGGGCCTGGGGTCTAGAACACACCCACTCAAATACTAATCACTTACCTTCCCGACCAGCTCTGCGCTCCAACCTCACTTCCGCCCAGCTCGCACCGCTCTCTGCGGTGAAATGTCTCCCGGGTTTGCTTTTACTCGGCCGCTGCTCCCACTCACATGACCGTTGATGTTAAAGGGTGAGTATTTATACTCACTGTTCTCCTTCCCGGCTGCCCCTCTGCTTGCCGTCACTTCCTCTGCTGCTCCCGTTCTTTCTGTGAAGAGAGAGAAAAAAAACACCGCTGCCCGCTACAGGTAAGTAATTTTAAAACAAACTGTCTTACCTTAGCTGTAGTCTCCCGGGTTCGCTTTTACTCGGCCGCTGCTCCCACTCAAAATCATGAAGAGCAAACTGAGTACTTACCCTTAAGTGAAGATAATTGATCTTTTGGGCTGTAAAGATTGTCTCTCTCCATTTATCTAAGTTGACTGCAGTTGTGGTTATTCAACCTACTTATACTAAATTGAAGGAGCGAATTACCAAAGATGCTGGTAGCTGGGCTGAAAACAAAAAATGCTGGAGATCACAGTGGGTCAGGCAGCATCCATGGAGAGAGAGCAAGATAACATTTCAAATCTAGATAACACTTCACCAGAGCCGATGTGAAGTGTGGAGGGACAACATTTATGCTGTAGTGATGTTGGGGAGGGGGGAGTTAGAGTGCTTGGGTAGTCAGAATGTGAGAATTGCAGAACAATGGTGTGTCTAACTGCCAGACTGGAAAGAACAGACAGCCCCACTGGATTGGAAGAGGTGAGAGAGGACATGTTGCTAGAGAATGTAACAAGTAAATCTAAAAGAAAGGGAAGGAATAGGCGTGGCAAAGAATCACTGAAATGACTACATTTCGGTATGAACATGGTCCATCCCCACCATCAGACTCACCATGGACTCCTCTTCAGAACCGGTTTCATTCTTGGGCACACGCATCTTCAGCAAGGACAGACACCTCAATACCTCATTCTTCCACAAACCCGTGAATGATGCTTCACTTCTCCAGTTCCACCCTAAATACGTTAAAGAAGCCATCCCCTATAGACAGACCCTCCATATATTCACGATCTATTCAGATGAGGAGGAACACAACAGACATCCACAGACGCTGAACGACGTCCTCATAAGAATGGGAGATGATGCTCAGCTCATTGATTGACAGTTCTGACATGCCACAATGAAAAACCGTAATGACCTCCTCAGAAGACAGACACTTGACATGGCTAACGGAATCACCCAGTACTTCCCCAGAGAACTATGCCATTTTCTTTGCAGCCTTCAGGATGATGATGAATATCTCACCAAGGCCAAGTGTATGCCTCTACTTCTTGCCTTCAAACAGCCACCTAATCTCAAACAGACCATTGTTCGTTGCAACTATCCGGCCTTCAGGAGAACAGCAATAACGACACCACACAATCCTGCCACAGTAACCTCTGTAAGAGACGTCAGATCGTTACTACTGTCACGCATGGGAACACCACCCACCATGTACAGAATATGAACTCATGTAATTCGGCTAATATTGTCTACTTCATACTTTGCAAGCAGGAATGCCCGAGGTGTGGCATGTTGGCGAGACCATGCAGACGCTATGACAACAGATGAACAGGCACCATCCACCAATCATCAGGAAGGAATGTTCCTTCCAAGTCAGGGAACATTTCAGCAGTCAAGGACATTCAGCCTGCAATCTGTGAGTAAGCACCCTCTAAGGTGGCCTTCAAGATACATAACAACGCTGAGTCACCAAGCTGAAACTGATAGCCAAATTCCATACCCATGAGGACAGCTCCAACCATGTTCTTGGATTCATGTCCCACTGCATGTGACTAAACCACACTGTTCTGTGCTTGTAACATCTTTCTAACTGCCCTGTTTGACATCATCACCTTGAATAGGTAAAGAGGCAAAGTCTTTTCCCTGGGGTCAGGGAGTCTAGAACTAGAGGGCATAGGGTTAGGGTGAGAGGGAAAAGATATAAAAGAGACCTAAGGAGCAATGTTTTCACATAGAGGGTGCTATGGGTATGCAATGAGCTGCCAGAGGATGTGGTGGAGGCTGGTACAATTCAACATTTAAGAGGCATTTGGATGGGTATATGCATAGGAAGGGAGATGGGCCGGGTACTAGCAGGTGGGACTAGATTGGGTTGGGATATCTAGTCGGCATGGACGGGTTGGACCGAAGGGTCTGTTTCCATGCTGTATATCTCTATGACTCTATGAATAGTTGTGATTACTTCTCTGCCTGAAATAGTTTGTCCAGTTATTGATTACTTGCTACTTTTATTAGACCCTCATTATGTAAGTCTGATACCTACTCATGTTATTCCAGCCAATTGGTTTATCTCTAGCACCATCTTATTTTTGATTATTTGTAATTGCCTCTCTGCCTTAATTAATCAGTTCATAGGTCACCCCTTCACTTGCTATTCCGCTGTTGGCACTTTATTCACTCCATTTGTCTGAATCAGTTGACAGTCTCGATTACCTGCAATGACTTGTCAACACTCTACTCACACTACTTTACATACCCGGAATTATCTTGCCATTGTCTCTCCACGTATATATTTTGTGCCTGTGCACCTCTCTCCACTTAACCTGATGAGGGAGCAGTGCTCCAAAGGCTTGTGATTTTAAATAAACCTGTTGGACTATAACCTGGTGTTGTGTGAATTCTGACTTCTTCCATCCTAGTCCAACACTGGCATCTTCCAATCAACCTGTTCAGGGATGTGATGTCATCTCTGGAGCAGGTCAGACTTATACCTGGTAGTAGAGGTGACTACAAAGCCATGACCCCAAGTAAAGAATCATGATAACTCCATCAAACAGTTGTTCCTCCCCCAAGTGGACCAAAACATTTTGTTCCTCAATAAGATAGATTCTCGATCTCATTCAGTGAGTGGAGTTTTATTTATCCGACATCTGACATCCATTGCATTACTATTGGACAAAAAGCATTCTCATTATTCTTAAAATAATTCCTAAGATGAGCAAGTGTGAAATTCTACAGGGTAATCTAGGTATATCCCTTTCTAACGCACTATGGAAATTTCCCATTCAACAATATTAATGGATGAAATTTAAAAAAGAGAATACTTAAAATAGCAGCTCTTCATAACAACATACTGTCATGTAACATATGTTATGTTCTCACAATAGTGTAACAGCTTTTGTACCAAACCTATTGATTGCCTGTTCACCTCCAGGTAACTTAGCTGGAGATGGGACCGTCTCTGAAATGGGGTTTCTACAACAGTTCTCTATATCCCCTGAGATGAAAATGTTTTGCTGGAAAAGCCCGAAGAAGGGCTCATGCCCGAAACGTCGATTCTCCTGCTCCTTGGATGCTGCCTGATCTGCTGCGCTTTTCCAGCAACACATTATCAGCTCTGATCTCCAGCATCTGCAATCCTCACTTTCTCCTCTATATCCCCTGACCTTACTTTCAGAAGCACCAGCAGGAGGCCAGAAAGATTCCACCTTTGTTACATTCCTTCCAAAGCAAGCATATTCTTCTTCATCTAAGTTATTGATTCAGAGTGCTGCAGCTGATTCTTTCAACACTTAACTAGCTACACTGTCATCCAGAAAGGGGCCAGTTTATTCCCACACTCTGTTTTCTTGTCTGGTAATAAATTCTCTCACTCTTTGTAATGTATTACCTGATTGAGCCTAAACCCTATGTAGCAAATTATTCTGCAGCATCAAATTGAAGACTATCTGAAATCCAAACATGCTCCATTACCCATTACGTACGATGCTAGGTCAATATGTGAAATAGTTTTATCAAACACAGGTTCTCACTCGGAGGCCTCTCAGAGATGGTATCCATCAATGTACAAGTTAAGCTGATCAACACTGGCACAGTTGAACAATTCTGAACCATATGTTCTTTGCACTTATAGCACCGCAACAAGTCTCAAATTTTAACAAAAGAGGAGGCAAAATTCAGCATCTTTCCATCAAGTTCTTTAGCTTGAAATTGTCAGATTAGTAACTGGTTGCTTGTCTTTGGTCTTATGATGTTCTGAACGGTATCAGTCATTGAACATGGCCAGAACTCACATGACACCAAATTATAGTCCAGCAGGTTTATTTGAAATCACAAACTTTTGGAGCTCTGCACCTTGACCAGGTGAAGTGACTTCACCTGACAAAAGAGCAGCGCTCTGAAAGCTTGTGATTTCAAATAAACCTGCTGGATTATAAACTAGTGTCATGTGAGTTCTGATATTGTCCGCCCAGGCCAACACCGGCACCTCCACATCATCGCATTTATTGACCAAACCAGTGTTTAGTATCTAATGTTGCAATGGCACAAATTATGAAAAATAAGCTGACCGTCTTGTCAATATGTCTAACCACATGCATGAGTGACAACTTCATTTTCAGTCATTTCTGTTGCATGCTTTGCAATGTCAGCCACGAGCAGATTGGGGAGAGGGTGTAGTTTCCAGCCAGTAAGTGTGTCCTAATGAGAAGTGGCTCTTGTCTTAAACAAGATTAGTTTCCTGCATGAAAGCAATAAAGTACAAGTTACATTAGTAAAATAAACATTGATAGTAATTCTATGAGGAGATCCAGGATATAGGTCTTCACTCTCTAAGAACCTAAGCTGTACTGTCTTTTCCTAACCCCACTTTGTATACATGTGATGGAGATTCAACTAGGAGAAAGTGAGGACTGAAGATGCTGGAGATCAGAGCTGAAAATGTGTTGCTGGAAAAGCACAGCAGGTCAGGCAGCATCCAAGGAGCAGAAGAATCTATGTTTCGGGCATAAGCCCTTCTTCAGGCTCATGCCCGAAACGTCGAGTTTCCTGCTCCTTGGATACTGCCTGACCTGCTGCGCTTTTCCAGCAACACATCTTCAGCTGGAGATTCAGGTAGCCTTACAGAACCCTTACACAACCATCACCTTAGACAACCTCCATCTCTTGCCTCACCCCCAACCCCAAGCTGTTTTTATATATTCATGTATGCTATCACAGACAATGGGGAGCAGTGAACTGAATTATATTTTCTGTTCTCCTCATCTGTCCAGAGTTGGTTTTGAGTTTTCTATCCTATTTTCTTTTCTCTTTTCGAAATAAGTAGTGATGTGTTTCCTCAAACCCTGCTGGTAAAATCCAATGTTAAAATTGACCCGCAACAAATTTCTAAAGGTGAAAGCAATGTAGAATTCATTAATACATTCAAAATCCTGAGAAATGGTTCTGTAATAAATGATCTAGACTTTGAGGAGATCAACCATTTTAAGACTGGGCATCCATGAGGCACTTTGGACAATCAGCAGCAGCAGAATTGTACTCACGCATAATCTGCAACTTTGACATATCCTCCACTCGGCCATTACCATCAAGAAAGAGATAAATCCTGGATCAATGGAGAGTGTAGGAGGCCATACCACAAGCCACACCAGGTGTACCTAAAAATGAGATGTCAACCTGATGAATTTACTAATAATGAGGTGAGTCCAGTATATCCGTGCAAAAGATAAAGCTGAAGTATTCGCAGCAATCTTCAGTTAGAAGTTCCAAATGAATGAACCATCTTGGCATGCCTCAGCGGTCCCCAGCATCACAAATGCGGTCTTTGAACCCATTTAATTGACTCCACTTTATATCAATAAATGTTTGGAGGCACTGGATACTGCACAGGCTCTGGGCCCTGACAATATTGCAGCAATAGTACTGAAAACTTGTGCTCCAGAACTTGTTGCACTCCAGTCCATCTGTTCCATTCTAGCTTGAACACTGGCATTTATCCAGCAATGTGGAGAATTGACCTGGTGGCAAAAAAGGACAAATCCAACCTGGGCAGTTTATCAGTTTATGATTGATCATCAGTAAAGCGATGGGAGGTGTCATTAATAGGGCTATCAAGCAACACTTTTTTAGTAATAACCTGCTCACTGATCTCAGTTTGGGTTCCACTCGAACTCATTACAGCTTTGCTCCAAACATGAACAAAAGAGCAGAAAGAGGTGAGTTTGGAATGATTGTCTTTGATATCAAGGCTGCATTTAACCAAATGTGGCATCCAAGAGCCCGAGTAAAACTGCGATCAATGGGAATCATGGAGAGTTTTCACTGGTACATGACAGAAAGAAGATGGTCATGGTTGTTGAAGCTTTGTCACCTCAACTCCAGGACATCTCTTTGGGAGTTCCTCATGATAGTGAACCATCTTCAGCAGCTTCATCAATGACCTTCTCTTCACACAAGGTCAGAGTGGGGATCTCTTCAGATGCTAAAGCAATCCATGTCAAAATTCAGCAAGATCTAGAAACTATCTAAATTTGGCATGAGAAGTGGCATGTAATATTCACACCACAAAATGCCAGGCAATGCACATCTCTTAAAGAAGAAAATCCATTACCAATCCATGTCATTCAATGGCATCACCATCATTGAATCCCCCATTATCTACATCCTGGAGGTTAACATTAACAAGACACTGAACTGGACTGTAAGTACAATGGCTACAAAAGAATCTTGTGGCCAGTAACTCACCTCTTGACTCTACAAAGCCTGTCCACCCTCCACGAGGCACAAAACAGAAGTTTGATTCAATACCCCTGACTTGCCTGGATGAGTGTAGCTTCAACAATACTCAAAACATTTGACACCATCCTGGACAATGTTCGACTAACCCCACACTCATAAGCATTCAATCCATGCTCCAGCAATATAGAGTAGAAGCAGCATATACATCTGAAAGATTAACTTTAGAAATTCAGTAAGGTTTCTTCAGCAGGACCTTCCAAAACTATAACCATTACCATCTAAAAGGAAAAGGGAAGAAGTTACATTAGAAAACCACCACCAGCAAGTTCCCCTCTAAGTTATTCACCATCTTGACTTGGAAATATATCGCCTTTCATTAAGTAGTCACTGGGTTAAACTCCTGTTCCTAATAGTGTGAAAGGCAGGACTGGCAGGAGTAGAGGATCATCACTGCATGACTAGAAATATTGAGGCTCTGGTCAAGAAAAAGAAAAATGCATTGTCCAAATAGACAGCTGGAATCAAGTGAATCCCTTGAGAGTATAGGGGATGTAGGAGTACACTTAAGAGGGAAATCAGGAGGGCAAATAAAAGGGACATGCCATGGTTTTGCCAGACAAGGGCAAGGAGAATCCAAAGAGATTTTACTGTATATTAAGGGCAAAAGAGTAACTAGGGAGACAATAGAGCTCCTTCAAGATAGATGAAGTCAGCTATATGCAGAGCCCTAGGAGATGGGTGAGAACTTTAACAATTTTGCATCAGAATTTAGCATGGAGAAAGACATAGAATGCAGGGAACTATATGTCATTGGTGCAGGGACTGAATGCTTGTGAATGTGGGATTAGTCAAATATTTTCCTGGATGGTGTCAAGTTTTTTGAATATTTTGGAGCTGCTCCCAACCAGACAAGTGAGGAGTATGCCATCATATTTCTGATTTGTGCCTTGTGAATGGTTGACAGACATTGGGGAGTCAAGAGATGGATTACTGTCTGCAGGCTTCTTTTGAACAGGATGTTGGTGAGGCCGCACTTGGAGTATTGTGTTCAGTTTTGGTCAACTTGTTATAGGAAGCATTAAGTGCAGAAGAAATTTACAAGGATGCTGCCAGGACTCAACAGTCTGAGTTATAGGGAGAGGTTGGACAAGCTAGGACTTTTTCTTTAGATTGTAGGAGACTGAGGGGATCTTATAGAAGTGTATAAGATCATGAGAGGCATAGATAGGGTGAATGCACTCAGTCTTTTTCCCAGGGTTGGGGAATTGAGGACTAGAGGGCATCAAGTTAAGGTTAGAGGGGAAAGAATAAAAGAGAACCTGAGAGACAACATTTTTACACAGACGGTGGGATGCACATGGAATGAGCTGCCAGCAGAAGTGATTGAGGTGGGTATATTAACAACATTTAAAAGGCATTTGGACAAATACATGGATAGGAAAGGATTAGAAGGATATAGGCCAAGTGCAGGGAAATGGGGTTAGCGTGACACTTTGGTCGGCATGGACCAGTTTCGGCCAAAGGGCCCATCTCCATGCTTCTAAATAGCGAAGTCTTGAAAAGAGTCCACACTACTGAAGAGGAGTTGCTGGAGGAATTAAAATGCATAAAGGTAGATACACTTCTGGGGTATGTTCAAGTGTTATCCCAGGATATTGTAGGAAGCCAGGAAAGAAATTGTGGGGCCCCGAGCAGGATATTTGCATCATCAAAAGCCATGGGTGAAGCACCAGAAGACTGGAGGGTGCTAATGTTGCCATTATTTAAGAAAGGCTGCAAAGAAAAGTCAGGAAACTACAGATTGGTGAGCCTGATGTCAGTGGTGAGTAAGTTGTTGGTGGAGATTCTGAGAGACTGGATCTACATGCATTTAGAATGCAAAGACTGATTAGGAATAGTCAGCATGGCTTTGTGCATGAGAAATCATGTCTTACAAACTTGATTGAATTTTTAAAGAGGTGTCCAAGAAGATAGTGGAAGGCAGAGCAGTAATAATGTTTGGCATGGAATTTTGCAAGAACTTCAACAAGGTTCCACATGTTAGAGTGATCAATAAAGTTAGATCACATGGAATCCAGGGAGAGCTAGCCAACTGGATAGAAAATTGGGTTAAAGTTAGGAGACAGAGAGTGGTGGTAGAGGGTTGGTGTTCAGGCTAGAAGCATGTGACCAGTGGTGTGCTGCATGGATCGGTGCAGGGTCCATTGTTGTTCGGCTTTTATATGAACAATTTGTATGAGAATGTTTAGTAAGTTTACAGATAAGATTAAAATTTGTAGTATAGTCAACAGTGAAGAAGGTTATCTAAGGGTGCAATGGGATCGTGATCAAATGAGAAAGTGGGCTAGGAATGGAAGATGGAGTTTAATTTAGATAAAGGCAAGGTGTTGCATTTTGGTACGACAAACCAGGGAAAAATGTGCACAGTTATTTGTTGGACCCTGTGGTATGTTATCAAACAGAAAGACATAGGGGTCCAGGTACACACTTCCATGAAAGTGGAGACAGAGGTAGACAGGGTGGTGTAGAAGACATTTGGCACAGTTGCCTTCATCAGTCAGAGCACTGAGTACAGGAGTTGGACTATCTTCTTACAGCTGTGCAACACATTGGTAAAGCCACATTTGGAGTGCTGTGAACAATTCTGCTTACCCTTCTATAGGAAGGATGTAATTAAATTGGAAATAATGCAAAAACGATTTACAGGGATGTTACCAAGACTACCGTTGCCCACCACCAACGTGAGGCTCACCGGTCTATAGTTCCCTGGCTTGTCCTTACCGCTTTTCTTGTATAGTGGCACCATATTAGCCAACCTCCACAGGATCACAGGATCTCTGAGTAATATTGAATTTAGTTGAAGATGTTGCAATTGTAAACTGGAAATGAGTTCACTTTGCAGGTGAAATGTGAAACTTTTTCCAGAAATCAGACTTTTGAGAGAAATTGAAATCAGAGTTGAATGTTAGCTCAGCATGGAACTGCAATATGTGCTGTCTTCTGCTGTTGCAAGCAGACTGATGAATACAAATCCAAAGCTGTTAAATTAAAGGCAATTGAGAGAACCTATCAGCATTATTGATGTGACTCGAGCATCTGGTTTAGTTGCTCAACAAACAAGATAACTTTTGGGGTTGTTTTCTTTGGAGAAAAGAAGGTTTAGGGGTGATTTGATAGAGGTGTACAAGATGATTAGGGGGTTAGATAGGGTTGACAGTGAGAACCTTTTTCCGCGTATGGAGTCAGCTATTACAAGGGGGCATAGCTTTAAATTAAGGGGGGGTAGATATAGGACTGATGTTAGGGGTAGGTTCTTCACTCAGCGAGTCGTAAGATCATGGAATGCCCTGCCAGTAGCAGTAGTGGACTCTCCCTCTTTATGGGTATTTAAGCGGGCATTGGATAGGTATATGGAGGATAGTGGGTTAGTGTAGGTTAGGTGGGCTTTGATCGGCGCAACATCGAGGGCCGAAGGGCCTGTACTGCGCTGTATTGTTCTATGTTCTATGTTCTATAACTGGAGTTATCTGCACCAAAACATGTTTCAATGGGTCCCTTTGATTCAAATCTAGTTGAGATAGGGATTTTATCTGCTATTTCATTACATTAATTTGGCTGTAATTTTCATAATAATGGGTGGTGTTACATTCCAAATAGAATTGCGATCATTGAATTGAATTTTTGAATTGAATTGAATTTCTTGTCACATGTACCGAGGCACAGTGAAATGTTTTGTCTTGCGAGCAATCAGGCAGATCACAAAGTAACATAGATAAATAAATAATAGATAAACAGCGGCAAAAACCAAAACACAGGTACAGGTGAATGTTAAGAGTTTGTGCGTCCATTCGGTATTCTAACAACAGTAGAGCAGAAACTGTTTCAAAACCAGCGTGCGTGCATCTGTAACTTCTCCCCAATGGTAGAGTTTGTAGAAAAACATTGCCAGGGTGGGATGGATCTTTGAGAATGCTGGCAGCCTTTCCTTGACAACGGGCCTGGTAGATGTATTTTATCAATGGGAGGTTGGCCTTTGTGATTGCCTGGGTTGAGTTCACCACTCTCTGTAACCATCTCCGATTTTGAATGATACAGTTATCATGCCAGGTAGTGATACATCCAGACAGAATGCTCTCGATGGCACATCTATAAAAATGGGCAAGGGTATTCGCTGTCATCCCAAATTTCCTCAGCTGCCTGAGGAAGAAGAGACTTTGTTGGGCCTTTGTAACCAGTGCATCCAGATGAAGAGTCCAAGAAAGCTTGTTATGGATGACCACAACCAGGAGCTTGACACTCTCCACTCGTTCCACCTCTGTGCTCTTAATGTGTAGGGGGTATGAATAACATCACGAGGAAAGTCAATAATGACTTCCTTGGTTTTGCTGGCATTGAGATTCGACCGACTATGGTGTTGTCATCAGCAAACTTGTAAATGGTATTAGTCTGGTATTTGGCGATGCAGTCATTGGTATACAGTGAGGAGGGGCTGAGTACACACCCTCGGGGGTTCCAGTGTTGAGTGTTAGTGACAATGAAATATTGTCCCCAGTCTTCACTGATTGTGGCCTGTGGGACAGGAAACTGAGGATCCACTTGCAGAGAGTGGGGCTTAGTCTGAGATCACTCAGTTTCAAGGGGATAATAGTGTTGAATGCTGAACTGTAGTCAATGAATAGAATTCTTATGTAGCTGTTATTGGTGTCAAGATGTTCTAGGGAGAAGTGAAGGATAAGAGATATGGCATTTGATGTGGATCTGTTGGTCCAATAGGCAAATTGGAGTGGGTCAAGGGTAGTGTGGAGGCTGGAGTTGATTAATGCCATGACCAGCCTTGCAAAGCACTTCATAACCACTGAAGTTAGGGCCACTGGGCAGTGGTCATTGAGACATGCTGCATGATCTTTCTTTGGCACAGGGATGATGTTGGCCCTCGTGAAACAGGCAGGGACAGTCATCTGCTGCAGGGAGAGGTTGAAGATGTCCATGAAGACAGTTGATCTGTGCATGCTCTGAGAGCACAGCCTGGTACTCCATCTGGTCCCATTGCTTTCCTTGCATTCACAGGAAGGAAAACTGATCTGACCTCTGATGCAGTGACTGTTGGGATAGGTTCGTCAGGACTTGTCAGAATAGGTGCTACCTCTCCACCAAAATTCTGCTCAAAGCGACCATAGAAGGCATTGAGATGATCTGGGAGGGATGTGTCTGCTATTTTGCACTGTCTCTTTTTAGAACCTGTGATGTAATTCAATCCTTGCCATCGTCGCCAAATAATTACTATTTGGAGTTGCCGATGTTGGACTCGGGTGTAGAAAGTTAAAAATCACACAACACCAGGTTATAGTCCAACAGGTTTATTTGGAAACATTAGTTTTCAGAGCACTGCTCCTTCATCAGGAGTACAAGATCATGAAATACAGAATTCATAGCAAATATGTAGTGTGATGTAACTGAAATTACATATTGAAAAAGACCTGGATTGTTTATTAAGTCGCTCATCTTTTAGAATGAACATGTTGGTTTCAGTTCTTTCATATGAAAATCACAGAACTTTTTTAATGTTACATTCTCAAGTGAACTTTAACAATTGTCAAGGGAATTGCTTGAGCAGGGGTTGAATCTGGGGACATTAGTCACCTGCGTCAGTATTGGATCCTATCTAGTCACATTCCTGATGAAGGACTTTTGCCTGAAAACATCAATTTTCCTGCTTCTCAGATGCTACCTGACTTGCTGTGCTTTTCCAGCACCACTCTCTTGACTCCTATCTTGTCACATACAGCCGCTCTCCAACCTTCGTAAGCTTCATTCTTAATCTGCTGAAGCATCTGGCTTGAAGTATATAACTCTTTACTTCAACTTGTATATTGAGTTGAATGCCCTCTTTCACCCTTTGCAGTTGTCTAACCACATATTAGTAAACCAATATGTTCCAATCTTAAGCATGCTGCTTGAAGATTGCAATCAATTTATCTCTATCACTGGTATTGATGATTCTTCAAATTTGAAGCTAATGTTACAATTTGTTCATCAGACTGTGTGGTGCCTGAACAATTCTAGTCAAGGAATGATCAGTGAACTCAAGTGGATTGTACTGCTCCTTCTTTGTTCCCTCTTCTGCCTTGAGCAGAGGCAATATGCTGTCATGGAATTATGACTGAAACAGAAACCCAGAGAGTCGGGTAACGCTCTGGGGACTTGGGGTTCAAGCACTGGGTCTCTGGGTGTGGAATTTCAATGAGTCTGGATGTGGAAGGTGCTGGGAGTTGGTTGTGAGAGATTAGGTGTGGTAGAGAATAGGGTGGCATGAATTAACTTGCATGTCTGGAGCAGTTCAAGGAAGTGGAAGTACTGAACATAATTCAGGGCTGGAGTAGGATTAGATTAGATTCCTACAGTGTGGAAATAGGCCCTTCGGCCCAACAAGTTCACGCCGACCCTCCGAAGAGTAACCCACCCAGACCCAACTCCCTCTGACTAATGCACCTAACACTATGGACAATTTATTATGGCCAATCTACCTGACCTGCACATCTTTGGATGAGCTGTAGAACTTCCAAGAACCCTCTGAATTACTAGTAGTTTTGCAACCTCAAAGTGACGGTAAAAGAATACTCCCACATTGACAATCATGTGTAGACCAATTACTCACAGCTTTGATCTGGCTGTGTGTTTTTTTTGTTGTGCTCTGACATTCCACAATGTTAAGCCTGATCTCCAGGAAACTGCTACAACTGCAAACAAGTTGACGAAACCTGAATCTTTAACCATTTCAATGGTGTGTTCAGCGTGTTGTTGTGATAAGTGTAACTAATACTGACACTTCTGTGAGATCAGTAAAGTTTTATTTTCCATAAAAACCAAACATAACTCAATTTCACAGTCATTAGTAACAGTCTGTACTAATCCGGATTTCACTGGGGGATTTTAACCTCTCACAATCTAGAAGCTCCAAAAGTACAAAAACAGTCTTATTGCAACCTTTTTTGCTCCTTTTTGCAACATCATCTAAGGTGAGGAATACTCTCAGAATAAAATCTGTTTTTTGCAAGACCAATGAATTCAGGCTGAACATACCTTATATAAACATCTAATTTTCTGTCAATATGGCTGGGGAGAGTATGATTGTTCAGCAAACAACATGTCAAGATGTGGTGAAACATCAAAAGCAAACACTTGCAACAAAGGCCATGAAGAAAAATCTTCTGACAGCACAGAAAGACTAGAAAAATTCATGGTGTGATTCATCAGTTAATTTACATAAGCCAGTGCTTTGGTAATATAATTGCTTCTCAAGTTTCCGCCAGATGCAGAGCTATGGAAAATGAAATGTTGTATTCGTGCAAAGGCAAGCAGTGTAGTGAGAATACTTTAGACCCAAAATTGCAGGAGCTTTCAATGAATGTTCCTCTATTTATCACATTTTTTGTTCCCAGTTGGAATAGATGCTGCAAATAATGAAAATTAGCTTGCTGTTATATGTGTTTGATATTTTGAAGAATAGAAGGAATTGAACCTGTCTTACTTCTGTTAATACTATACTCTGAGAGACAGTTAATGTTTAAAGAAGAAATCTAAGTACCTTCCATTAGCTTCTGGCATAACAAGCCATCAATTCATTTTAAAGTGGATATGGAACCTTCAGCCTCATGCCCTTGTTTTGAACATTCACAGGCTGCTTCCTTCTTTCAGCCTGCTCCTAAATTTCTGTATTCCTCTTTCCAATCTAACTTCTCAAGCTGATTGTGTTATACCACAAGTCTTGCTGACAATCAGTGTAGATTTATTCAAAAAGCTGCAAGCTAAAATAATTCTTGCAGCTCCTTTTCCCTCACAAAAGCCCAGCTGAACTGGCTGTTTCTGTCAACACACACCCACAAGTAAATTAAAGAACCTTCTAACCAAGGCTTCATTTGGAATCGCTACCTCTGTGACAATGTGGAATGGTTTGGGATAATTCAGCCAGAAAAGTAAACAAATTATTTTACCTTCAGCATAACTCTTTGACTCTGTAAACTATTTGAATGATTTCATATCTGTAATGAATCAATCTTTAGATTTCCTAACTCCATTATAAGTTTAGAGATGGATCATTCATTGTTTAAAATTTTCACTCTCATTTCTTACCTTGCATGAAAAGCAGAAGTTAACTTTTAATTCTAATCATGCTTGAATTGGATTTACTTCAGGATGGTATAGAAGTTTCTCAATTAACGGTCTCCATTTTTCTACAATCAAAAAAACTTTAAGTACTAAAGCTACAAGTATTATTCTAAAGCAAATGCATTATGAACTTGCAATTCACAATAATGTTTACCATTATAATAAGGAGAACAGTGCCTCTGTTCTATGTCTTTTGATCATTTTAGTATAGACTTATGATAAAGTGCATTTTGTCTCAAGTACAATATTTGATAAAGATTCTTTCAAATTTGGAATCAAAAGTCAGAATGGAAACTGCTGATTAACAAATGTTGAGTTCAAATGTCATGTAATTCATAATTGCACTAAAAATGGGAGGAAAGTTTTGATGTGGAATGCATTATTCTGAAAGTGTATAATGAGTTATCTTCCTCTGCTAAAAAGGGCAGGAACTCTTTTTTGACTTTGTTGGTACTGCATATGCAGAACTTCACTTCACCAAAAGCCAAAAAAGGTGGATTGCAAAGGTAATGATCAATACTGCAAGTTTACTTTGTGCTTTAATATCACATTTTCTTTCAGAGGGAGAAAAATGCACAAAGATCATATGGGAAACAGTCAATGAGATAGATCTCTTCAACAGTTAAATTTGCTACCAACATAAGTAATTCATAGAATAAGCAAACAAAAAGTGAGAACATTACATGTTCAGAGTTATACTGCATCATGAAGATTTTTGTTTTAAATTGCAAAACAGGAAAGAAGGTAAGTTATTTAGGCAATCAGTTTGACTATATTATATGATGTCTCTCCAACAAAGAAGAAAATGTTGAATGAGAAATCATATTAGACTATGAAGATCCACTGCATACTTTGAGAATGGTATGATTTCAAGACATCTGTTTTCAAATAAATATTAATCCTCTTACAGTTTGACCAAGTGAACTTGTTGACATTGAGAAGCTCAAATACATTAGGATTGATCTTGGCAAACAATGTACTTACAACTACATGTCATGGCAAATTAGGAGGAGTGAAAGTTCCAAGGAGAAGAACAGGTGATCAATGGTGAATGCTTTCAAATGAAAAACACAAAGTTAAAACAAATGCATTTTTAAACTTGTATCTTTCACATAGAGTCATAGGGTTATAGAGATGTACAGCATGGAAACAGACTCTTCAGTCCAACTCGTCCATGCTGACCAGATATCCCAACCCAATCTAGTCCCACCTGCCAGCACCCGGCCCATATTCCTCCAAACCCTTCCTATTGCCTTTTAAATGTTGCAATTGTACCAGCCTCCACCACTTCCTCTGGCAGCTCATTCCATAAACGTACCACCCTCTGCATGAAAACGTTGCCTCTTAGATCTCTTTTATATCTTTTCCCTCTCACCATAAACCTATGCCCCCTTTTGCTGGACTCCCCCACCCCAGGGAAAAGACCTTGTCTAGTTATCCTATCCATGCCCCTATGATTTTATAAACCTCTATAAGGTCACCCGTCAGCCTCTGATGCTGCAGGGAAAACTGCCCCAGCCTAGTTGGCCTCCCCCATAGCTCAAACCCTCCAACCCTGGAAACATCCTTGTAAATCTTTTCTGAACCCTTTCAAGTTTCACAACATTCTTCCAATAGGAAGGAGACCAGAATTGCATGCAATATTCCAAAAGTGACCTGTACAGCCGCAACATGACCTCCCAACTCCTTTACTCAATACTCTGATCAATAAAGGAAAGCATACCAAATGCCTTCTTCAATATCCTGTCTACCTGCGACTCCACTTTCAAGGAGCTATGAACTTGCACTCCAAGGTCTCTTTGTTCAGCAACACTCCCAGGACTTTACCATTAAGTGTATAAGTCCTGCTAAGATTTGCTTTCCCAAAATGCAGCACCTCATATTTATCTAAATTAAACTCCATCTGCCACTCCTCAGCCCATTGGCTCAGATCAAGATCCCGTTGTACTCTGAGGTAACCTTCTTCGTTATGCACTACATCTCCAACTTTGGTGTCATCTGCAAACTTACTAACTGTACCTTTTATGCTCACATCCAAATCATTTATATAAATGATGAAAAGTACTGGAGCCAGCAGCGATCCTTATGGCACTCCACTGGTCACAGGCCTCCAGTCTGAAAAACACCCTTCCACCACCAGCCTCTGTCTTCTACCTTTGAGCTTTGTCTACATGTTCCATCCAAGCCTCAAATGTACACAATAAAATGGCTTGCAGCTTAATGACACAGCTTTTAATCAAAGGAAGAAACCAGTTAAATGAAGAGCCTGTGATTTGAACAGCAAACCTTGTTTTAACCGACACCTAGTGAAGCCGCACTCTCGATAAACCAGCAAAATAAACCGTATACCTCAACTAATGCCAATTTACTGTGTAATCATAATCTCTGCAATGTCTGAGTAGTCAGCTGAGAGTGCAAGTGAGAAGGTTCTCTGCCTGTATGTTCTATTTATTATTGAAGTGACTTATGCAGTAAAGAAAGTATAACAGTGATGTGTATGCCCCCTGCATTATGTTACCATTCCTAGTGTTTCAACACAGATTATGTGAACCTCTTGATCAACCAGAATATTTGATCAACCGGCACACTCCTGACCCCTTGGGTGTCGATTAATAAAAAGTTTGCTGTTGTTAATTCTAAATGCAGCTGAGTCAGAGAATATCTTACCCAGATACAAGCCCATGTAAATATAGGTTTAAAGTGGGAGGGGGGACAGTGAAAAAAAAGGCATTGGATAAGAATTCACCCAGTCCTTCCAAGGTGGGAGTATTTCCTAACCAGCCTGTTCAGAGATGTTTTGACACTCCTCTGGAACAGCTGAGACTTGAACCCAGGCCCCCTGGCTCAGAAGTTGGGACACCAGCCACTAGAGCCTTTTTTTCCGAGGTGGCTGCAACATTGAAGCAATTGAGTCACATGACCAAACACTAATCTTCTACCAAATCTGTCAATGTTGGACCAGGGATGAGAGAATTCAGTTGTGTCGGGTCAGGGTTAGGGTTAGGGTTATGTCGGGAAGTTGGAGAAAATCGTAATAAAGCCAAGGGTTATCGAATCAGCCCATTCTCATTAAATGGCGAAGGAGACTCGATAACCTGAATGGCCTACTTCTGCTCCTACATATGGTCCAGCAAAGAGGCTTGAGGAGAGATTCATAGAGGTGCTCAAAATTTTATGAGGTTTAGATAAGGCAGATAGGGAGAAACAGATTCCACCGACAGAAAGATCAGTAACTCGCAATGATGGATTTAAGATAAAACAAACTCTCGGGTGGAAACAGATTTTTTTTTGTTGACTCAGTTATTTCAATGGTTGTGGAAGTAGATTTAATAGGAATCTTCAAAAAGAATATATACTTAACAAGGAAAGTTTTGCAAGGTTAAGGGGGGATGAGAAGTGGAGTGGAACCAGTTTATCTCCTTCAGCAAACCATCATCGGCAGATGGGCCAAAAAGCTCCCTTCTTTATTGCATAATTCGATTTGATTCCTCAGTTCTGATTTTAAGACTCCATTTTCTCCAGCCTGAAGTATTATTGGCACTTTGTCTGTACCAGACTACAGCATCTAAGTAGTGTGGGAGATAACAAAGTGCATCATAGATAGGGAAAAACTGAATCAATAAACAAAAAGGCTTCTTGATTGGAGGGAGAAAGATTAAACCAAAAGACAGGGAATTGCTCATAAAGCTCAAAAATTGGTTATTATTTTTCTGAATGTCCATTTCTCTCCATTGCAATTTCTCCTTAGGTACAACTGGAGATTCATCTTACAAGAACAAATCAATAGACAGAATTCATTCTGGGTGCACGGAGCTTGAGGTGAAATAAGTCTTGAAAACTGATGAAACTTTGAAAAATATGATTACACCATTTGAATTCAAATGACAACCCAGCAATGGTTATGGGTCATTTTGTTTTATTTGGCCAAAATAGAGGACTTTAATGCAATTGAAATGTGTTTTCAGCACTTAGCTAAATGCTACATTATGAGCTCATTTCAGAATATTATTTAAATTCACATATTTGGAGTGCAACAATTAACAATAGCAAGAGATTTGTGTGAAAGGGAGAAGATCAGATAGTGGCAGGTCATAGTAATGTCTGGTAAGCTGAGGCCCAGTGAAATGTTCTAATAGAATAGTGCTAAATTCCACCATGGTAACTGGTAGAGGTCATTTGCTATAATCTGGAATGCAAGGCTAGTCTCAGGATGCTGATTGTGGCATAATCAATTGTCATAGCAACTCATCTGGTTCATTAATATCCTTGAGGGAGGAAATCTGAGGACTGACATGTGACTCCATATCCACAGGAATGTGATTGATTCTTAACTCTCTGAAGTCAGCTGGCAAGCCACTCAGTTTAATGACAATTAAGAAGCGACAACAATTGCTGATCTTCCCTGCAACACCCACATCTCATGAAAGAATAAAGAAAAGGATTACTCATAAAAAATAGAATAGCCACTTCTGGTTTGGCGGATTGAGACACTGTAATGCACAGTATTGACATAGACCAATCAATGAGTGAGATTAGAGTGGTACTGAAAAAGCATAGCAGCTCAGGCAGCATCCGAGGATCAGGAAAATCAATGTTTTGGGCAAAAGACCTTCATCAGGAATTTCCTTCGATTTTCCTGATCCTCAGATGCTGTCTGACCTGCTGTGCTTTTCCAGCACCACTCTAACCTTGACTCAAATCTCCAGCATCTGCAGTATCCATTTTCGCCCAATCAATGAGCAAGTCAATGGTCTGGGAAGTAGGCAGCTGGGTGGAAAGGAGGAAGATATCAAAGAGAAGATAGCACTTTAACTTCATTGCATGTGATTGAAAAAATAAGCAGCATATTGTTGGCTCTCAAGTAGCATAAAAGCTGTTCAATTCAAGCACAATTATGGATAGGCAGATGCTGATCTTGCCAGTAACACCTACAGGCGAAAGTGAGGACTGCAAATGCTGGAGATCAGAGTCGAGATTAAAGTGCTCCCACTTGGAGGTTGAGCAGTTAATCAACTTCACCAACACATTCCACCACGACCTTAAATTCACCTGGACCATCTCTGACACTTCCCTCCCCTTCCTGGACCTCTCCATCTCCATCAGTGACGACAGACTTAACACTGACATTTTCTACAAACCCACCGACTCCCACAGCTACCTGGATTACACCTCTAATCCAGAATCTGGTTTCCAGCATCTGCAGTCATTGTTTTTACCTCTTCCTACTCTACCTCTTGCAAAAATGCTATCCCATATTCCCAATTCCTTCGCCTCAGCCAAATCTGCTCCGAGGAGGACTAGTTCCACCACAGAACACACCAGATGGCCTCCTTCTTTAAAGACCGTAATTTCCTTTCCCACGTGGTTGAAGAATCCCTCCAACGCATCTAATCCATGGTCCACACCGCTACCCTCAAACCCCACCCCTCCAACCACAATAAAGACAGAACCCTCTCCCCATGGTCCTCACCTTCCAATCTAGCAACCTCCACATAAACCGCATCATCCACAGAAATTTTGTGCCACCTCCAAACAGACCCCACCACTAGGAATATTTTTCCCTCCCCACCCCTTTCCATTTTCTGCAAAGACCGATCCCTCCGTGACTAACTGGTCAAGTCCACACACCCCCAACAACCCACCCTCCCTCCTGGCACCTTCCCCTGCCACTGCAGGAATTGCAAAATCTGCGCCCACACCTCCTCCCTCACCTCCATCCAAGGCCCTAAAGGAGCCTTCCACATCCATCAAAGTTTTACTTGCACATCCACCAATGTCATTTATTGTATCCATTGCTCCCGATGCGGTCTCCTCTACATTGGGGAGACTGGGCGCCTCCTAGCAGAGTGCTTTAGGGAATATCTCCGGACACCCACACCAATCAACCACACCCCTCCCCTATCAGTGTTCCGAAAAGACCACTCCCTCCGTGACTCCCTCGTCAGGTCCACACCCCCCACCAACCCAACCTCCACTCCCGGCACCTTCCCCTGCAACCGCAAGAAATGCAAAAGTTGCACCCACACCTCCCCCCTTACCTCCCTCCAAGGCCCCAAGGGATTCTTCCATATTCACCACAAATTCACCTGCACCTCCAAACACATCATTTACTGCATCCGCCACAGCCGATGTGGCCTCCTCTATATTGGGGAGACAGGCTGCCTACTTGTGGAACGTTTCAGAGAACACCTCTGGGACACCCGCACCAACCAACCCAACCGCCCCGTGGCTCAACACTTCAACTCTCCCTCCCACTCCACCAAGGACATGCAGGTCCTTGGACTCCTCCATCGCCAGACCATAGCAACACGATGGCTGGAGGAAGAGCACCTCACCTTCTGCCTAGGAACCCTCCAACCACAAGGGATTTCTTCAGTTTCCTCATTTCCCCTCCCCCCGCCTTGTCTCAGTCCCAACCCTCGAACTCAGCACCACCTTCCTAACTAGCAATCCTCTTCCTGACCTCTCCAACCCCACCCCCAGTCCCGCCTATCACCCTCACCTTAACCTCCTTCCACCTATCGCATTTCCAACGCCCCTCCCCAAGTCCCTCCTCCCTACCTTTTATTTTAGCCTGCTGGACACACTCTCCTCATTCCTGAAGAAGGGCCCATGCCCAAAACGTCGATTCTCCTTCTCCTTGGATGCTGCCTGACCTGCTGCGATTTTCCAGCAACACATTTTCAGCTCTGATACACACAGTGACTCACTTCAAATTGGGTGCACAAGCTTGTATGAATGATTCAGTGACCCACATCTCCCTTGAATGCAGCTTTGCACCACTCAGTAGATTTTGCAAAATCAAATCTTCAGTCTCTTGAAGGAAGCTGTATATCTTTCTTATGTATCATCAATGTCAATCAAGTCTTTGCAATGGCATTGTACAGAGTTACAGTCAAATCTGTAAAAGCAATTCTCACTGGAAATCTTTTTTTTTATTTACCTGAAGAATCAGTTATCTTACAAAGATTTTTGAAATATTTACCTGAACTATTATCAGAAGGCAACTTTTTAATATACAGTCCTTAAAGCCTAACTCAGAGGCAATGTATCATTTGCAGATCCAATCTCTAGGACCTGTATTTTGCAGCCTTGTCTGCAAATCTGAGATGAGCATAATTTTTTTTTACTCAATCACAGAATATGGATACCACCAGTCAGGTCAGCATTTATAAATCCATTGGAGCCAATCAGGAGTCAACCATAGGCCAGACTGTTGTGGTTCTGTTCGCCGAGCTGGGAATTTGTCTTGCAAACGTTTCGTCCCCTGTCTAGGTGACATCCTCAGTGCTTGGGAGCCTCCTGTGAAACGCTTCTGTGCTGTTTTCTCCGGCATTTATAGTGGTCTGTCTCTGCCGCTTCCGGTTGTCAGTTCGAGCTGTCCACTGTAGTGGCCGGTATATTGGGTCCAGGTCGATGTGTTTGTTGATAGAGTCTGTGGATGAGTGCCATGCCTCTAGGAATTCCCTGGCTGTTCTCTGTTTGGCTTGCCCTATAATGGTAGTGTTGTCCCAGTCGAATTCATGTTGCTTGTCGTCTGTGTGTGTGGCTACTAAGGATAGCTGGTCGTGTCGTTTCGTGGCTAGTTGGTGTTCGTGTATACGGATCGTTAACTGTCTTCCTGTTTGTCCGATGTAGTGTTTTGTGCAGTCCTTGCATGGGATTTTGTACACTACATTAGTTTTGCTCATGTTGGGTATCGGGTCCTTTGTTTTGGTGAGTTGTTGTCTGAGAGTGTCTGTTGGTTTGTGTGCTGTTATGAGTCCTAGTGGTCGCAGTAGTCTGGCTGTCAGTTCAGAAATGCTCCTGATGTATGGTAGTGTGGCTAGTCCTTTGGGTTGCGGCATGTCCTCATTCCATTGTCTCTTCCTTAGGCATCTGTTGATGAAATTGCGAGGGTATCTGTTTTTGGCGAATACTTTGTATAGGTGTTCCTCTTCCTCTTTTTGTAGTTCTGGTGTGCTGCAGTGTGTTGCGGCCCTTTTGAATAGTGTCCTGATGCAACTTCGTTTGTGTGTGTTGGGGTGGTTGCTTTCATAGTTTAGGACTTGGTCTGTGTGTGTGTGGCTTTCCTGTAAACCTTTGTGGTGAATTCTCCGTTCGGTGTTCTCTGTACCATCACGTCTAGGAATGGGAGTTGGTTGTCCTTTTCTTCCTCTCTAGTGGGCTCACCAATCTCTGGACTCAGAGCAGAAGCAGTAATGCAAAGGTTAGAACAAACAGTCTTACCACAACTTCAACCCAAACTCTGGGTCAGATATGTGGATGACACCTTTGTAATCATTAAAAACACAGAAATAGAGAACACACACCAGATCATCAACGCCACACTCACAGGAATCCGATTCACTAGAGAGGAAGAAAAGGACAACCAACTCCCATTCCTAGACGTGATGGTACAGAGAACACCGAATGGAGAATTCACCACAAAGGTTTACAGGAAAGCCACACACACAGAACAAGTCCTAAACTATGAAAGCAACCACCCCAACACACACAAACGAAGTTGCATCAGGACACTATTCAAAAGGGCCACAACACACTGCAGCACACCAGAACTACAAAAAGAGAAAGAGGAACACCTATACAAGGTATTCGCCAAAAACGGATACCCTCGCAATTTCATCAACAGATGCCTAAGGGAGAGACAACGGAACGAGGACATGCCGCAACCCAAAGGACTAGCCACACTACCATACATCAGGAGCATTTCTGAACTGACAGCCAGACTACTGCGACCACTAGGACTCATAACAGCACACAAACCAACAGCCACACTCAGACAACAACTCACCAGAACAAAGGACCCGATACCCAACATGAGCAAAACTAATGTAGTGTACAAAATCCCATGCAAGGACTGCACAAAACACTACATCGGACAAACAGGAAGACAGTTAACGATCCGTATACACGAACACCAACTAGCCACGAAACGACACGACCAGCTATCCTTAGTAGCCACACACACAGACGACAAGCAACATGAATTCGACTGGGACAACACTACCATTATAGGGCAAGCCAAACAGAGAACAGCCAGGGAATTCCTAGAGGCATGGCACTCATCCACAGACTCTATCAACAAACACATCGACCTGGACCCAATATACCGGCCACTACAGTGGACAGCTCGAACTGACAACCGGAAGCGGCAGAGACAGACCACTATAAATGCCGGAGAAAACAGCACAGAAGCGTTTCACAGGAGGCTCCCAAGCACTGAAGATGTCACCTAGACAGGGGACGAAACGTTTGCAAGACAAATTCCCAGCTCGGCGAACAGAACCACAACGAGCACCCGAGCTACAAATCTTCTACCAAACTTTGAATAGGCCAGACTGGTTAGTGAGTCGACTGTGTGGACTCCTATACTAACTACTTCTTTTGGTCTTCCTGGTGGTCACTCATTCCTGATCAACCTGTTTGTTCATAACTTGTGGTCTGATCTCCTCTCTGCTAATTGTACATGCACCACAGTGACTCCAGCTCCAACTCAAACTCTGAAACCCGGAGCTCAAGCCTGTGCAGCTGGTGGGACTTCTTGCACAAATCTTCAGGTGCCATGGGACAGGTAGTCTGCTTGGCCAAGCTGGCCTGCCATCGCCCAACCTTACACATTTTATTATGTTGCTCACTTTTAGTTTAGTTACTTATATTTACTTTAACTTACTCTTATACCAATAACTATAAACTTAGATGTAGCAATTCTTCATCCTTACTCACAAATTGGCTTATGCTATACATTTTTACCTTCCCTGTACTAGAAATTCAAACGTTTCAAAATTACTGGAGTATTTTGCCCTAAGATAACATTGCTGGTTTGGAAATCCTGAAAGGAAGGTCAACTCACCTATATAGACTTTGTCTACAGCAGTCTAATTCCCGGAATGATGGGATTTTCTTATGAGAGGTGATTGAATAAATTGGCTTGGTATTTACCAAAATTTTGAAGAATAATAGTTGATCTCATTGAAAAGTACAAAATTTTTATAGTGTGTGATAGGAAAGATCTAGATAGGTTGTTTCCCCTAGCTTATGAGTCCAGACCAATACGCATGGTCTCGAAATAAAGCCGGGCCATTTAAGACTGAGGTTGGAAGGAATTTCTTCACCTCAGAGGGTAATGAATCTCTACCCAGAGACCTGTAGAAATTCAATTATTGAGGAAGTTCAAGTCAACTGTCAACAATTTTATGGATATTAGTGTCATCAAATGACATGAGGTTCGTGTTGGGTAATCTTTCCTGATGAAGGGCTTTTGCCCGAAATGTCGATTTTCCTGCTCCTCGGATGCTGCCTGACCTGCTGTGCTTTTCCAGCACCACTCTAATCTAGACTCTAATTTGCAGCATCAGTCCTCACTTTTGCCTTGGGTAACCTCATACAGGCAGGTATCAGCCATGACCCGTCTGAATGGTGAAGGAGGCTCACTGAGGCAAATGGCCACTCTTCCTCCTTGTTTATATATTCATTTTTCCTAAAATGTTAGTAGTAGACTTTCTATAGCGTTGCTTTTTTAGATTGCTTCCCTGGTTTGCTCAAATTGTGGTGTTTCATAATACATTTTTATTTGGAAATTAAGGTTCTAAATTAGACATCTTTAAGTTTAATTTGTATTTCTATATGATGACTAAACGCAGATACTTTCGTTCCATTTTAGGTTCTGTGAGTGGTACTGGGTTATCTGGGAATTTGGTTACATGTATTTAAATGAGGCTTTTAAAAACCTTTGAGTTGCACAATTCAGACACTTGGAAATGGGAACAGAATTGTTTATTTTTTTGCCTAGCAGCAAGGCACCCTAAGATACAGGGAAAAAGTAACACAATTCAGGCCTTTTAGAAGAACAGAACCACCCAGAAGGTCAGTACAAAGCAGTACAATGAGCTTTTAAGCAGATGCAGGGTGACGTCCAGTGAGAATTGTGAATATGCATAGTTGTTGCTTAAGTTAAAACTGTTGGATATTTACGTCTAATATTTACAATAAGACTGTTCTAACTGGATGGAGTCATACAACACAGAAACTGACCCTTCAGCAAAACCAGTCCATAATCTCGAACTAACCTAGTCTCCCCTGCATCGCTTGGCCCAAATCCCTCCAAATATTTCTTATTCATGTACTTATCCAAATTTCTTTTAAACATTATAACTGTACCTACATCCACCACTTCCTCTGGAAGATCATTTTACACACAAACCACACACTGAGTAAAAACATTACCCCTCCCGTGTTTTTTTAATCTTTCTCCTCTCACTGGCTTCCAGATGTTAGTGAGGAGGATTGTGCATGGTCAACAGCCTGTTTCTGCCATTATCTTTTTCGGGGCCCAGGTCGATGCCAGGTGATCCGTCCAGTTTAATTTCTTGGAGATATTGTAGCAAATGAATAGCTTGCTCGGCCAATTTAGAGAGAAATTGGGAGTCAACTACATTGCCTTGGGTCTGGAGTCACGTGTAGGCCAGACCAGGTGAGGATAGCAGATTTCCTTCCCTGAAGGATGTTTGCAAACCAGATAGGTTTTTCGGACAATTAGAGCTGAAAATGTGTTGCTGGAAAAGCGCAGCAGGTCAGGCAGCATCCAAGGAGCAGGAGAATCGACATTTCGGGCATGAGCCCTTCTTCAGGAATTCCTTCAGCCCTTCCTGAAGAAGGGCTCATGCCCGAAACATCGATTCTCCTGCTCCTCGGATGCTGCCTGACCTGCTGCGCTTTTCCAGCAACACAATTTCAGCTCTGATCTCCAGCATCTGCAGTCCTCACTTTCTCCTTTTCTGACAATCAACAATGGTTTCACAGTCATCAGTAGATTCTTAATTCCCATTTTTTAAAATTGAATTTAAATTCCACCATCTACCAAGATTCGAGCCCATATCTCCAGAATATCAGCTGAGTTTATGGATTGTACTCTTTGCTACCGTCCCCTACCCTCCTCTCTGACCTATCACCTCCATCCACAACTCCATTCACCTATTGTACTCTATGCTACTTTCTCCCCACCCCCCTCTCATTTAACTCTTCACTCTGCAGAGACCCTGCCTCTATTCCTGATGAAGGGGCTTTTGCCTGAAACGCCGATTTTCCTGCTCCTCGGATGCTGCCTGACCTGCTGTGCTTTTCTAGCACAACTCTAATCTAGACTTTAGGGATTAATAGTTTAGCGATAATACCATTAGGCCATCACCTTCCCCTGAATCACACATATAGAAGAGGTCCTTCAGACCAAAGAATCTACATAGACAAAAAGCTACTCTAAATCTACACTAGTCCCACTTTCTAGTATTTGGCCCATAGCCTTGAATGTTATAGCATCCCAAGTGTTCATACAAATACACCTTAAAGGTTGTGATGTTTGGACCCTCAAATACCCTCCTAAGCCGTGCATTCTAGGTTCCAACTACCCACAATATTTTTCTTCAAATCCCCTCTGAACCTCCTGCCTTTCACCTTCAAATTATGCCCCTTTATTATTGACCTTTAACTAAGGGGAATACTGCTTTCTATTCACCCTGTCCATGTTCCTCATAATCTTACACACCTCAATCAGTACCCTTCTCAGCCTTCTCTGCTCCAAAAAAAACAACTCAAGCCTATCTAGTCTCCTTCATAGCTAAACTGCTGTATACCAGGCAACATTCTGGTGAGTCTCCTTAGCACTCTCTCCAGTGCTATCATATCCTTCTCATAGTTCAGTGAGCAGAACTGCGTACAGTACTCCAGCTGTTGCCTAACCAAAGTTTTGTGCAACTCCAACCTAACCTTCCTGCTCTTATAATCTACACCTCAACTGACAAAAGCAAGTGTCCCATATGTCTTATTATCCTGCCCTGCCTCTTTCAGGGATCTGTGGACAAGAGCCGCAATATTGCTCCGTTCCTCTGAGCTTCTTTTTATAATGTCTTTCATTGACTATTTCCTTGTCATGTTATTTCTTCCAAAGTGCATCACCTCATTCTTATCAGGGTTAAATACTATCCATCACAGATTTGTCCATCTGACCAACCCTCCTATATCCTTCTGTAAACTAAGGCCTAATTCTTTGCTGTCAACTACCTGGACAAACTTCATGTCATCCACAAACTTATTTATCATCAATCCCACGCTCTCACCTCTATTGTTTATGTATATCATGATCATCATAGGAATGTGGAATTGTGTCATCCACACCAAAAACACATCAGATTTCCATTGATTTAGCTGATCTCAACTGTGGTGTCACAGGTTTGCAATATGTTCATACATATTGGTTACTGCATATGCTAATAGTTATATTAAAATATATATACACACACAAACACACATGCACACTCATAGAGGGAGTGGGGAATAACTACATCAACAAAAAGTTAATTCTTTGTACAACGAATCATTCTTCCATCCAATTATCTTGGCTCTGGCCTGATTAAAATCAGTCCACAGAATGAAATGAACTCTTGCCTCCCTTAAGCAGTAAATCCCAATTTTATCCATCACAGTTTTAGTTACAGATCTATATTCATAAGCCAGACCTGAGCTGCAGTCACAGTCTTTCTGATAGCAAGTTAATACCAAAGTCTTGTATCCTGTCAAACATGGTACTGATTAATGATATACTAATCTCAGTTACAAGTAGTCAATATTTAATTATTTCATCATTACGATTGGGAACCAAGAAGGCTGGCTCAGAGGCTTTCAGACATCTAATTATGCAAAATAAAATCCCATCATTGTCAGATGACCTTTACTAAAAACCTACCATATTTCAATCAGTACATTACAGCATCAGAAGGCAGAAGATACATTCGTCCTCTTGAAGTGAGCTTAAAGCCAAGTTCTATGAAGTCTGCTACACATGTACAATTCTGTTCCGTGCTTTATATTCTAACTTGCATAACCACTGTATCCTCAATGCCTTAACTGGAGAGAAAAGGCAGAATATTGGCCCTTTTTTTTGAGATAGGATGTGGAGGTGTACATGAAAGCAGGAGGGCCTTCTGTTTAAATATAGCAAGGAAAGTTTTCCCATGCAATTACACTCTTTTCAGCTCATTACATTTCCTGAGCGGATAAAATGTCAATTTTAATGGGGTGGGGGTAGCAGAAAATTCCCAAGAACCTTCCAGACTGCAACATCAACTCTGTACTTAAAAGCTACCTCTTTTCCACATCACTTCCTGCTACCTGGGAGCATCAAGTTATCACCCTGTTTATCACCTTGTTTATCACCCCCACCCACATCTTGGAGATGGAACCAAAGATAACCTCATGCTGTTGTGATGCCTTCTTTCCAGCTGTATCCAGGAAATAAAAGATGTATTACTTCTGAGAGATGACAAGAACAGGCCTGAACTGAGGCAGTTGTAGAGATTAGAATCCACGGGCACCTCGACAGAGACTGACCTCAGTGCTGTAAGAGGATGACTTATCTGCTGCACAGAATATCTGCCACTGTCTGCTCAGTGCTTCATGTCTCTTTGAGTAAAAGGAGATACAAAACTTAACAGCTGATACATCACAGGTCTCTGACATTTCACCACACAGTGGACCTACACATCTGATTGCTTACAGTCAAAAATTTGCTTGAGACAAGGTCACAAGCACAAAAGGTGCCTTTGAGCTGAACACCTCAGCAAAATACCAGGTGCTGGATTAGTGGTGCTGGAAGAGCACCGCAGCTCAGGCAGCATCCAACGAGCAGCGAAATCGACGTTTCGGGCAAAAGCCCTTCATCAGGGATAAAGGCAGGAGCCTGAAGCGTGGAGAAATAAGCTACAGAAGAGTGGGGGTGGGGAGAAAGTAGCATAGAGTACAATGGGTGAGTGGGGGAGGAGATGAAGGTCATAGGTCAAGGAGAAGAGGGTGGAGTGGATAGGTGGAAAAGGAGATAGGCAGGTCGGACAAGTCCGGACAAATCATGGGGACAGTGATGAGCTGCAAGTTTAGAACTAGGATGAGGTAGGGGAAGGGGAAATGAGGAAGCTGTTGAAGTTCACGTTGATGCCCTGGGGTTGAAGTGTTCCAAGGCAGAAGATGAGGCGTTCTTCCTCCAGGCGTCTGGTGGTGAGGGAGTGGCGGTGAAGGAGGCCCAGGACCTCCATGTCCTCGGCAGAGTGGGAGGGGGAGTTGAAATGTTGGGCCATGGAGTGGTTTGGTTGATTGGTGCGGGTGTCTCGGAGATGTTCCCTAAAGCGCTCTGCTAGGAGGCGCCCAGTCTCCCCAATGTAGAGGAGACCACATCGAGAGCAACGGATACAATAAATGATATTAGTGGATGTGCAGGTAAAACTTTGGCTACTTTAAGGCCTTGGATAGAGGTGAGGGAGGAGGTGTGGGCACAGGTTTTACAGTTCCTGCGGTGGCAGGGGAAAGTGCCAGAATGGGAGGGTGGGTCGTAGGGGGGTGTGGACCTGACCAGGTAGTCACGGAGGGAACGGTCTTTGCGGAAGGCGGAAAGGGGTGGGGAGGGAAATATATCCCTGGTGGTGGGGTCTTTTTGGAGGTGGCAGAAATGTCGGCAGATGATTTGGTTTATGCGAAGGTTTGTAGGGTGGAAGGGGCGTTCTGTCCTTGTTACGGTTGGAGGGGTGGGGTCTGAGGGTGGAGGCGCGGGATGTGGACGAGATGCATTGGAGGGCATTTTTAACCAAGTGGGAAGGGAAATTGCGGTCTCTAAAGAAGGAGGCCATCTGGTGTGTTCTGTGGTGGAACTGGTCCTCCTGGGAGCAGATACAGTGGAGGCGGAGAAATTGGGAATACAGGATGGCATTTTTGCAAGAGGTAGGGTGGGAAGAGGTGTAATCCAGGTAGCTGTGGGAGTCGGTGGGTTTGTAAAAAATGTCAGTGTCAAGTCGGTCATCTCTAATGGAGATGGAGAGGTCCAGGAAGGGGAGCGAGGTGTCAGAGATGGTCCAGGTAAATTTAAGGTCAGGGTGGAATGTGTTGGTGAAGTTGATGAATTGCTCAAACTCCTCGCGGGAGCATGAGGTGGCGCCAATGCAGTCATCAATGTAGCGGAGGAAGAGGTGGGGAGTGGTGCCGGTGTAATTATGGATGATCAACTGTTCTACATAGCCAACAAAGAGACAGGCATAGCTGGGGCCCATACTGTGCCCATGGCTACGCCTTTGGTCTGGAGGAAGTGGGAGGATTCAAAGGAGAAATTGTTAAGGGTGAGCACCAGTTCGGCCAAACGAATGAGAGTGTCGGTGGAAGGGTACTGTTGGGGACGTCGGGAGAGGAAAAAACGGAGGGCTTGGAGGCCCTGGTCATGGCGGATGGAGGTGTGGTGGGATTGGATATCCATGGTGAAGATGAGGCGTTGGGGGCCGGGAAAATGGAAGTCTTGGAGGAGGTGGAGGGCGTGGGTGGTGTCTCAAATGTATGTGGGGAGTTTCTGGACTCGGGGGCATAGGGCAGTGTCAAGGTAGGTAGAGATGAGTTCAGCAGTGCAGGAGCATGCTGAGACAATGGGTCGGCCAGGGTGGTCAGGCTTGTGGATCTTGGGAAGGAGGTAGAACTGGGCAGTGAGAGGTTCCCGGACTATGAGGTTGGAAGCTGTGGGTGGGAGATCTCCTGAGGTGATGAGATTCTGTATGGTCTGGGAGATGATGGTTTGGTGATGGGGGGTGGGGTCATGGTCGAGGGGGCAGTAGGAAGAGGTGTCCTCGAGTTGGCGTTTGGCTTCAGCAGTGTAGAGGTCAGTGCGCCAAACTACCTCTGCGCCCCCTTTAAGCGCCTGCTTCTCAGGGAGTCCCTCTCCCACTGCAACTCCCAGGTCATTTCCTCTGCTCTGAAGCTCTTCAACCATGTCGTGAAACAAACTCGCTACCACAGCCACATTTGCTTCCTCAGTGCCTGCCTCCGTAACCAACTCATTCCACACGGACTCCGGACCACCTTTAAACCAGCAGAGTCCGGACCCGAACAGGACAAACAGTACAGACTACAGATTCAAAAACACCAGCAACAGTTCTCCTTCAAGATCCTCCGCTCCACGCTTGCAGCAATGTGCCATCACCTAACCTCTCTACGGTCAGCCCTGCCTCAGCTGAAGGCCACACTCTCTCAGAATTGCAAAGGACCTACTCTGTACTACATCCTCAGGAGAATTCATACTCTCAACAAACAGTATTTCAATTCCATCTCAAACATCAAAAACTGTAAGTACAACAAACTTTTAACCGCCCACCTCCATAACCAGCGCTTCTCAAACATTCCAGAAGATTCCCCTGGCCTCGGAAACTCCATTAGCCATGCGGCTGACGCAGCTACCACCCCCACGCTGAGTGATGATGTCACATCCGCCCCCATCATGGCCACTCCCACATCCACTTCCGGCCCTCACATCATCGCTGATGTCACACGCTCAGTGACTTCCGCCACCCCTACTGCCATGATCACTACCACTTCCGCCCCCACCAGTGCCACTCACCTGCATTCTGCTGACATGCCCCCCACAGACCCCACTGTCACTATCCCCACCCCCCAGAACCCCGAGGGGAACATTACCCCTGCTCATGCCTCCACCCCCATTCCCCCCACCATCACACCCACTCCAGGTACTGGCTCCGACCCCACTCCCAGCTCCACACCCAGACCAGATCCCAGCTCCCGGCCCTGCCGAGTTTTCACCATCCCCCCAGACCTTCCACTCACTGAGGACGAACGATCAGTCCTCAGCAAAGGACTAACCTTCATCCCCCTCCGTCCATGCATCAATGAATTTAATACACGCCATGACATCGAAAACTTCTTCCGTCGCCTCCGCCTCCGAGCTTACTTTCACAATCAGGACTCCTGCCCACCTTCCGAGGACCCCTTCGCCCACCTCCAACACACTGCATCCACCTGGACACCCCGCGCTGGCCTATTACCCGCCCTTGACCTCTTCATTTCCAACTGCTGCTGGGACATTAACCGCCTCAACCTGTCGACCCCCCTCCCTCACTCCAACCTCTCACCCTCACAACGCACAGCCCTCCAATCCCTCTGCTCTAATCCCAACCTCACCATTAAGCCAGCGATAAAGGGAGAGCAGTGGTAGTCTGGCGCACTGACCTCTACACCACTGAAGCCAAACGCCAACTCGAGAACACCTCTTCCTACTGCCCCCTCGACCATGACCCCACCCCCCCATCACCAAACCATCATCTCCCAGATCAGACAGAACCTCATCACCTCAGGAGATCTCCCACCCACAGCTTCCAACCTCATAGTCCGGGAACCCCGCACTGCCCGGTTCTACCTCCTTCCCAAGATCCACAAGCCTGACCCATTGTCTCAGCATGCTCCTGCCCCACTGAACTCATCTCTACCTACCTGACACTGTCCTATCCCCCCTCATCCAGGAACTCCCCACATACATTCGAGACACCACCCACGCCCTTCACCTCCTCCAAGACTTCCGTTTCCCCGGCCCCCAATGCCTCATCTTCACTATGGATATCCAATCCTTCTACACCTCCATTCGCCATGACCAGGGCCTCCAAGCCCTCCATTTTTCCTCTCCAGATGTCCCCAACAGTACCTTTCCACTGACACTCTCATTCGTTTGGCCGAACTGGTCCTCACCCTTAACAATTTCTCCTTTGAATCCTCCCACTTCCTCCAGACCAAAGGCGTAGCCATGGGCACACGTATGGGCCCCAGCTATGCCTGTCTCTTTGTTGGCTATGTAGAACAGTTGATCTTCCGTAATTACACCGGCACCACTCCCCACCTCTTCCTCCGCTACATTGATGACTGCATTGGCGCCACCTCGTGCTCCCACAAGGAGGTTGAGCAATTCATCAACTTCACCAACACATTCCACCCTGACCTTAAATTTACCTGGACCATCTCTGACACCTCGCTCCCCTTCCTGGACCTCTCCATCTCTATTAGTGACGACCGACTTGACACTGACATTTTTTACAAACCCACCGACTCCCACAGCAACCTGGATTACACCTTTTCCCACCTTACCTCTTGCAAAAATGCCATCCCGTATTCCCAATTTCCCCACCTCCGCCGTATCTGCTCCAAGGAGGACCAGTTCCACCACAGAACACACCAGATGGCCTCCTTTTTTAGAGACCGCAATTTCCCTTCCCACGTGGTTAAAGATGCCCTCAACGCATCTCGTCCACATCCCGCACCTCCGCCCTCAGACCCCACCCCTCCAACCGTAACAAGGACAGAACGCCCCTTGTGCTCACCTTCCACCCTACAAACCTTCGCATAAACCAAATCATCTGCCGACATTTCTGCCACCTCCAAAAAGACCCCACCACCAGGGATATATTTCCCTCCCCACCCCTTTCCGCCTTCCGCAAAGACCGTTCCCTCCATGACTACCTGGTCAGGTCCACACCCCCTTACGACCCACCCTCCCATTCTGGCACTTTCCCCTGCCACCGCAGGAACTGTAAAACCTGTGCCCACACCTCCTCCCTCACCTCTATCCAAGGCCCTAAAGGAGCCTTCCACATCCATCAAATTTTTACCTGCACATCCACTCATATCATTTATTGTATCCGTTGCTCCCGATGTGGTCTCCTCTACATTGGGGAGACTGGGCGCCTCCTAGCAGAGCGCGTTAGGGAACATCTCCGAGACACCCGCACCAATCAACCAAACCGCCCCGTGGCCCAACATTTCAACTCCCCCTCCCACTCTGCCGAGGACATGGAGGTCCTGGGCCTCCTTCACCACCGCTCCCTCACCACCAGACGCCTGGAGGAAAAACGCCTCATCTTCCGCCTCAGAACACTTCAACCCCAGGGCATCAATGTGGACTTCAACAGCTTCCTCATTTCCCCTTCCCCCACCTCATCCTAGTTTTAAACTTCTAGCTCAGCACTGTCTCCTTGACTTGTCCGGACTTGTCCGACCTGCCTATCTCCTTTTCCACCTATCCACTCCACCCTCTCCTCCTTGACCTATCACCTTCATCTCCTCCCCCACTCACCTATTGTACTCTATGCTACTTTCTCCCCATCCCCACTCTCCTCTAGCTTATCTCTCCACGCTTCAGGCTCCTGCCTTTTTTCCTGATGAAGGGCTTTTGCCCAAAACGTCGATTTCGCTGCTCGTTGGATGCTGCCTGAACTGCTGTGCTCTTCCAGCACCACTCATCCAGTATTTGGTTTCCAGCATCTGCAGTTATTGTTTTTACCTCGTTGAAAATACCAGGTGCGCACATCATGTGAAGTTTTATTGCTTTTCTGCAAATCTTTAATAATCTTTGAATCAGGGTCCTTTAATTTGTCACTTCCCCCATACCAGGAGAAAGTGAGGACTGCAGATGCTGGAGATTAGAGCTTAAAAAAGTGTTGTTGGAAAAGCGCAGCAGGTCAGGCAGCATCAAAGGGACAGGAGAATCGACGTTTCGGGCATAAGCCCTTCTTCAGGATTACACTTACAAGTAACACACATAAACAATCAGAGCTTTGGGGATCCACAAAGGTGAAAGTAGCCATGGTCTCAAAGGGCAATAGGTTGGTCTCTCATTAGAGAAAGTCAACTGGCATTGAGTTTAAGCTGAAGGGTTCATGCCTCAAGGCAAGGCTGAGGCTGAGAAGACTCCATCATGCAAAATATTGTGTCAACCATTATGGTACCTCACCTGGTACAGAAATCAAACTCACACTGTTGGCTTCACTTTGCATTGCAACATCTCCCACTGTATCTGTCAATGCACTACAAAGCTCCTGACCCCCTTTAAGGAGCAGACTTCAAGCCAGAAATTTAAAAAGAACTTGGTTGTAGTGTCAGTGTCATAAGAACATAATAGCATTAGAACTAGGAGTAGGAATAGGCATTATGTCCCCTCAAGCCTGCTCCGGCATACAATAAGATCATGGCTGATCTGTCCCTACCTCTAAGTCAGAAGGCTGTTCCACAGATACGTCATACCATCTGTGAACAGGCTAAGTAAAAATATTTACAAGCTTCTGGACCAAGTGCTGGAGAATATGGCTGTAGTGGATAGGTACTTAATGACAAGTGTGGATATGATAGGCCAAAAGGACTCTTCCCATGCAGTAAAACTCTACCACCTGCCAGCGCTGGAGGTGAGACTGGATATCTTCAGTCATCTGGGAAGAAATCTTCCAAGTAGCTACTCAGAGCTGCACATTAAGCTCCAACATCTTGTGAAAGTGACAAAATCTTTCTGTTTTTCTCTGCAACCTCAGGTTCCCACCTCCAACCCAGAATGAGAAGGGTCTCAACCTCCTAGCCCCGCACAACGTACCTCAGAGGGTGAACAGTCTGGACCTTCAGAGGATGCACTGTTAAGGTCGGCCTCCCCCGCTCTCCAGCATCACAGAGACATGCACTTGGGTAGTTAATGTATCAAGAGTAGACCCAGGGTCACATTCTGCTGAGCATGGCACTGACATGGGCCTGCACGTACAGGAGGAAGAAGTGGTCATGGTCTCTGGCACTCGGAAGACTGTGGCAGAATGGACCCCTGCTGAACCCAGTACAGTGAATGAGCCTGTAGGTGCAGCAATTAATCAGTTTGCAGAGGTGCAGAAGCAAGACTACAATGAAGGACCAAGAAGTCTGCCCAGGTTTTGTCTAATGTCATGGCTTCACCATGTGTGTACACGCTTGCTTCCATGGACCACGTTCAGAACAGTCAGTATCTGCGGGATATGTGCCCAGATGTCCACCCCGTTGCTATCCTGCACTTGATTTTTCATTCAGAAGGAGCTGAGGGATCTTGACCTTCCTCTAGGTTACCCATCCCCTGAAGGTGTGAGGGAAGTATGAATACACACCACGGGGTGGAAAAATGACAGAGCAGCATTCAGGGACTGCCTTCTCACCAAAACAACCCTGCTGTAACACTTCACCTCAGCAAGTGGACCAAATGACTCCATCAGGTCAAGCCAAGGAGTCTGCTCCTGAGCAGGAGACAACCCAGTAAGTTGCAATCTTCTTGGCCCACACCACAGAGGACAACAGCTGAAGTCATCAGAGAGAAGGCAGCAAAGCAGTCACTGGACTTCCTCAAGCTCAGTTTTGACTGCTGATGGTGTAATGGTAGGGAAAAAGAAAGATTAAATAACATTGAAGTCATAATTATTAACTTTTTATGCAACCCTAACTTGAAACAAATACAGCAATTTATACTAAATTTCTTTGACCTATTTCCATCTGGTAAGATGTCTGACTGCTCATGTTTTGTTGTCGACTATTTTGGGGGTAATGAGTAAACTGGATGCCTATCTGTAGATCATGTACAGCAGCATGAAGAGTGCTGAGGCTTTTATTCACTGTTATCCTCTGGGAGGAACATAGTGTCTGTTTAATGACAAGTTAAGCAGCATGCTTGGGGTTTGGCAGTCAATCAGCATAACTCATCCCCATTGAGTCTCAGTGATAGGTCAATAACAAACAAAGAGTTGAGTCATACAAGTACAGTCCATATGTACATTGGCAGAACTCCATACTTATGCTTTGACCAGGAGACAGGTTTTTTTTTTGCAAAGGGAACACATCAAATTACAATCAATATTATTCAATGTATCTTAATGCTTAAAGTTTATAAAACAAGATTTTACTTATGAACAGTAACATCTCTGTGCTACAATTGGCCAATAAATCTGAGCATCCATAAATATTCATGCAAAGTCATTCAGCCTTGAACCTAACTGTTATTAGGGGTTTTTTTTCCATCAGCATTGTCTCCCTCAGCATCTCTTGTCAATCTCCATGCCTTCCTCTCCAAGGAGACAGGTTATTTTCTGTTTCCATTTTCTAAGTTGTCAATCCAACATTGAGCTAAATTGTTCAGGATACAGCAAACAATTACTTTTCTGGAGATCCTGTCCAGTGAGTACAGCAGTGCTTCCCATAAATGGTCCAGACTATTGAAGCATATCTTCAGAAGACCAGTTGCCAATTCAAAGATGCCTTAGTGAAGGTATAGGCTGCACTGTTGCTCTGTTCAGCATCACTCTGAGGTTTTGTATTAGGGCCATTAGACATTCCTTCTGGTGTATTCCTTGTAATCCATGAGCCAGCCCTGGTGACGGTGTAAAGGATTGAGGAAAAGACTTGGGGAACCTAGATGATCCACTTTTAAGGCTAATTCTCCATGTATTTTGTCCCTTGGTTTTGTTAAGCCTCATTGACTGTCCCAGTCAGGTTTTGCTGGAGTCAGCCTGGGTCACTTCCTCACTTGGACAGGGTAATGGACCCAGTAAACCAACCCCCTTAACAGAATAAGTGTTTATTAATAAAGCAGACTACAAAAGACTTAGACTTCTCATGAGCTGGTTAACATGGAAGTATTCACCCATTAGAATGTAAGCATTTACCTACAAGAAGGCAGACTATATATATGTCTGAAACTGCTCGTGATCTGGTTGCTGTGTTAAAGCTTTGATTGTGCTCTCCTCCCATCATTTGTGCATGTTTGTGCAAAGAAACAGCTTTTTATGAAGAAGTCAAGTCAGTGGAGTGGTTTATTCTTACTGAGGCTTGGGAGAAGAAGTCTCCTTAACACAGTCAGGGTTGTGAACACATTTTGGTTAATGAGATTATAGTCCTTAATGTAATTCCAGTCAGTTGGAGTGTAAGTGAGTAAATGTAACATGATAATGAATGCAAAACAGATTTCTGGTGACGTAAGTCAGGAAAGTCAGCCTAGCTGAAAGGTTCTGAAACCTTTAGAGCAAATCTTTAACCTAATGTCAAGAAACTAAATTTTTACTTTCTGCCCATTAGACTCCTTACTCACTTCCTAAATGATCTGAGTGGGCAAGGAATGCTCTTACCAAAAAACTGATAAGTAAAATTACTTTTGTATATTAATGGATAATGCTAAATGAATTGTTGAACAGCCTCATTGACGGTCCCGGTCAGGTTTTGATGGAGTCAGCCTCGGTCACTTCCTCATTTGGACAGGATAATGGACCCAGTAAACCAACACTCTTAACAACATAAGTGTTTATTAATAAGGCAAACTATAAAAGACTTAGTTATTTGCTCTTGGTAAGCAGGACAGGGCTAAGTCACGCTTACAGGTCTCAAGCATAATTCCAGTGCGGCCCAGGAGGTGAATGAGGGAGTTTGTTAGCAGGCCAAACAGGCATGATGAGGCCATCTGGAGAAATAGGCCTCGGGCTATCTCTGTTGATATAGTTCCCAGGTGGCCTCAGGATGTTTCGCCTACCATTTTCACAAATGGAATAAAATCAGTACATGGTTTATTTAGACACTTTGTTTAGATTAGATTAGATTCACTACAATGTGGAAACAGGCCCTTTGGCCCAACAAGTCCACACCAACCCTCTGAAGAGCAAACCACCCAGACCCATTCCCCTACATTCATTCCTGACTAATGCACCTAACACTATGGGCAATTTAGCAAGGCCTATTCACCTGACCTGAACATGTTTGGACTGTGGGAGGAAACCGGAGCACTCGGAGGAAACCCATGCAGTCACGGGGAGAATGTGCAAACTCCACACAAACAGTTGCCCGAGGCGGGAATTGAACCCGGGTCCCTGGTCCTGCTTGGATTAAGTTATGAGATGTGACTTGGGATGATGATTCTATTATTAAGAATGATAATGTCTGAATAACACTTTTCCAAGGTTGTAAGAATCAAGTGAGATTTCTGAATGGTTTTCTTCATGAGCATTTCAAAACTTGCTATTGTTATTCTATAGCACATTGGTACTGTCCATAATGCTGTACCTACTGGGTGGGTGTGCATCGTGGTGATATTGGGTCATGGAGAGGCTTGGTTATGTCCCTTGGAACATATTTTTCAAAGAACTACTGAATGTAGACCATGGTCCACAACTTCTCTGAGAGAGTCTGAACCACGAGTCCTCAAGAAATTGGCCCAATTCCATGCAGTTTAGGGGTAGATGTGAGATCTTAACCTCAGCAATAGAACTGACCAGTTAAGGAGTGCAGGCTGTGCCTGTGGAAATTACCAGTGCCGGGCATGAAGATGGGAATTCGGATTTGTAGTCTGCCCACACTTTCTTTTCAAAAGGCTTCTGGAATATTGAATCCAACGACGGAATAGCTGTGGGAATGATATTTATAGCAGAAGGAATCTTGTTGGGAGGTATACGCAATGGCACAGGTGGAGTGAATGTGGGGTAGCAGGGAGAAGATGGCGGCACCTACCATGGAAGACATGATACAGCAACCTCACACTAAATTGGCAGCATCTGGGACCGTTTCTCTGTTGGCAGTCTTGGCTATAAAGAATGATCCTCCTCTCCAGCATGCTCTCTGCTAGAGGTTGCTGTCAGTGAATTGAGATGTCTCTCCCTTTCTGCTGGACAATAGTGCTCAAGCAATAGACTTGGAAAGCAGTTCCTGGCTTGCAGCATTTGAAATGCTTTCTGTTCTTTCATGGGATGCAGGTATCACTGGCAAAGCCAGCGTGTGTGGTCCATCCCAAACAGCCCTACGAACCATTGAGAGGGCAGTTAAGTGTAAACGCCATTGCTGTGGCTGTAGAGTCAGATGTAAGGCAGACTGGGTAAGGATGACAGATGTTCTCTCCTTAATTAGATGGGTTTTTACAACAATCAGCAATATTTATATCACCATCAGGGAAGCTTCAAATTCCAGATTTTATTGTATTCAGCATCTGTTGGTTTATATGGTGAGATGCATTAGTCTGCGTTCTGATTACCTGTCCAGGGACATTAATATTCCATGCTGGAGTTTAGGTATTGCACCCATGACATCATCACTAGAAGATTCCTGCAGCAGCAAACACATCAAGGTCTACAAATGTACAATTCAGAATGAAGAACATGGGCGGCGCGGTGGCACAGTGGTTAGTACTACTGCCTCACAGTGCCAGGGACCCAGGTTCAATTCCCGCCTCGGGCAACTGTCTGTGTGGAGTTTGCACATTCTCCCCGTGTCTGCGTGGGTTTCCTCCCACAGTCCAAAGATGTGCAGGTCAGGTGAATTAGCCATGCTAAATTGCCTGTAATGTTAGGTGAAGGGGTAAATGTAGGGGAATGGGTCTGGGTGGGTTGCTCTTCGGAGGATGGGCATGGACTTGTTGGGCCGAAGAGCCTGTTTGCACACCGTAGGTAATCTAATCTTAAAAAAAACTAGGAGCTGGAGTAGGTAATTCAGCCCCTCAAGACTGCTTTGCCATTTAGTATGATCCTAGCTGATCCACTTTTTATCTTATGCACTTCAACTAGATCTTCTGTCAATCTTACAAACTCCAGAGACAGAGTGGAAACAATAATTAATTAATTAAGCAAACAGCAAAAGATTGTGTGAGAAAAGTCTTCATGGCATTAAACTTTCAGAAATTGGCACCTGGTCAAATATAGGGAAATGAAGCCTTTATGTTTTGAGTCAGCTGTAAACCATCTTACCACCAGTCATTACAAAGCAATCACAAGAATGCTGTCAATCACACATTGCTTGCTCAGTGTATGTTGAAATTCAATGATGTTCTGATGGAACTTCAGAGCTGGAGTGGCAATGTCTGTCCTTGGAACAGCAATGTCCATCCTTGGAACAACAATGTTCGTCCTTGGAACAACAATGTCCATCCTTGGAACAGCAAGGACCGTCCTTGGAACAACAATGTCATTCCTTGGAACAACAATGTCTGTCCTTGGAACAGCAAGGTCCGTCCTTGGAACAACAAGGTCATTCCTTGGAACAACAATGTCCATCCTTGGAACAACAATATCCGCCCTTGGAACAGCAATGTCCGTCCTTTGCAAGAATCAACAAGGCAGCAGAATGAGTCATTTTCTTCCTAATTCACCCATCTTACTTGCTGCCTACAGGGTTAATCTTGCTTAACAAGATAGCAGGTTTGACAAAGCAATGCAGCCTTCCTTGTCTATTTGTCCAATATTTCAATTTGTACTTTAAATCCTGACCCACACTTTTTCACAATATTACTAGTGGATCTTTCCAAATTGACCAATAACATTATATATGATTAGCAACAGTCAGCCTTGGAGCTGCAGGTTACCTTCTCTGTATCTTTTGAAAATGTGGGTGAGTATCTGATGAGATGACTTTCAGAAGAACTGTAACCTATCTAATACATGGAGTGCTACTACACTCCAGATGGCAGCTGAAGACCTTCAACATCACCATCTTAAAGTTAAATTTACCATGTGATACAGGAAATGGAAAAAAGTTTGAGATTTGAGGTGTCGGATGGCATACTTCAAGTTATTCCCAAATCTTCACAAAGCATTGTTAGAGGCTGTCAAAGCACTGAATATCCAACCCAATGTGTTCGACAGTGAAGCCACTTGCTTCTGAATAACACTAACAATCTGCCTGCTTAAATCCCCAATCTTATTACACAATCTCATTTTATCAACTTCTTCTTACTGCTGTAAGTGAGATTACTCACTGTTTCCAATTAACACAAAGCATGGACAGTTTTTTCCATGCTCACACCAAAGGTGAATAAGTATGTCTATTCACTTGGCCAAACCAATTCAATTACACAGAATGTATCTCCATCTGATAAATCTGCACTTTATTATGTGTTCTTACATCTTGCTGCACAATCCTCATTACCAAAGTTTAAGCATATTACAACCCAATTTTTCCCTAGCCAAGAACGAGACAAAAAAAGATGGATATGGGATAAGGGCTGCAATCACTAGATGAGTTCTGAAGCTTCCTTCACTGATGAAAAGCATCCATTAGCAACATGAATAAATTAGGGATTGGTAATAGTTATGAAAAGAGACTTTGTCTAGAAATTTAATCAGTTCCTAAGAGTCAAAACAAAACATTTGGCCTGAACTTTGCCTTCTGCAACCCATTTGCATTTTCTTCTCAATCTTCCACCCATAAATATATTAAGACTGCTACTGATGTAATTGTGTTCGATCATTCTACAGTTTCTTGTTTCCCATGTCAAAGTACAGTCCTGCAGCCTGGGCAATAGAATTCAGCCACTTAACAGGTTCCCCCAGGTTCATGGCTCAATAGACTGTACCCTTGTCTCAGTGCTAGGACCATATCACAATGCAACTCTAGTTCATCTAATAGGAGAAAGTGAGGACTACAGATGCTGGAGATCAAAGTCAAAAAGCGCGTAGCTGGAAAAGCACAGCCAGTCAGGCTGATGAAGAGCTTATGTTCGAAACACTGACTCTCCTGTTCCTCGGATACTGCCTGATTGGCTATGCTTTTCCAGTGCCACACTGTATTCTAATTTAAACACAGAAGTTGAAGAAATAGAATATTTCTTATCATGGAGAGAAGATAACTCTTTGAGACAACAAACTGGGAGATAAGGTATCGTAAATATTGTGTTGACCCACTGACCTCTCCTGATTCTTATTAAAGATTTGAAACTAGAAACTAAATGACATAGCAAGGGAAAGAAGGACACAGAGGCAGTCAGTATCTGTTTAAAACACAAACAAAAGCAGGATTTGATGATTGAGTGCTGGCAGTTTGGAATTGGCCTTTTTTGAATCAATTCACTGCATGTGGACGTTACTGGTTGGAAAATTGCTCTGAGTCTAGAGTCATATGTAGGGCCAGACCTTGCAAGGATAAAAGTTGCCTTCCCTAACGGACATTAGTGAATTCATTAGATTACTTCCCCCAACAATTAACAATCTCATGATCATCATTGGACTCTTAATTCTGGATTTGTTTTGAAACTGAATTCAAATACAACCATCTGCATGGCAGAATTTGAACATCGGTCCCAGGATGTTACCTGGGCCTTCGGATTAACAGTTCAATGTAATGCTTGTTACAGTCCTTGCACGGTATTTTGTAAATGACATTAGTTTTGCTTGTTGTCCAACCAAAACTTTGGGTCCACTACGTGGATGACACCTAAACGAAACAAATTAGAGGAAACCTTCAAGACCATCAATAATCCCTTACTGGCATAAAGTTCACTAAAGAGGAGGAAAACAACAACCTGCCATTCCTAGATGTCACAGTAGAGCGAACAGCCAATGGAGAACTTCAAACCAGCGTCTACAGGAAAACAACACATACAGACCAAATATTGAACTACAGAAGCAATCATCCCAACATCCACAAACAAAGCTGCATCAGAACATTATTCCATTTAGCCACCACACACTGCAGCACAGAGAAACTACGCAGAGCAGAGGAAAATCACCTATAGAGTGTATTAAAAAAGAACAGGTACCTAATGAACACAGTCCACAGATTTCTCAGCAACAAACCCAAACAAGCAGGCAAAACACATCCAGAAACCCTAGCCACTCTCCCCTACATCAAAAACATCTCAGAAATGACTGCCAGACTACTCAGACCCTTTGGCATCATGGTAGCCCACAAACCCACCAACACACTAAAACAGCAGTTAATGAACTTGAAAGACCCTATACAGACAACAAGCAAAACTAATGTCATTTACAAAATACTGAGCAAGGGCTGTAACAAACAGGCAGAAAACTAGCCACCAGGATACACAAACATCAACTGGCCACAAAATGAAATGACTCTTTCTCACTAGTATCCTTACATATAGATGAGGAAGGATGCTACTTCAACTGGGACAACACATCCATCCTCAGAAAAGCCAATGAGAGACACGCACGAGAATTCCTAGAAGCATGGCATTCCAACAAGAACTCTATCAACAAACACCTTGACTTGGACCCGATTTACCACCCACTGAGAAAAATGAACATCAAATGACATCACCACAGGAAATGACATCAACAACTCAAAGAAACCCAAACATATAAATAGAAAGCAGGAATCATCAGCAATGCTTCGTCCAGAGGCTCACTGAAGATGTTACCTAGTATGGTGATGAAACATCTGAAAATGAACCTTCCAGCTCAGCGAGCAAATCTACATCCAAAAGAATGCTGTAAATCAAAAAACATTGGAAATGTGTTGCAGAAACTCAGAGTGAAAAATGTTGTATAGATATCTATTATATTTTCTATAATTTCCAATTTCTAATATTTTATCCTCAGGCTACATCCATGACACGGAATGTACTTTGTAAATGTGAAGACTACTGCGATTGAATCAAGTGAAACACATTGTCTTGAGACATGTTGAAATATCTTGCAAATTCAGTGATATTTAAGTCAAAATGTTTTTGTTTACAAATATTATGAAAAAATGAAATTTCTGGGAGAAACCCTACAACTTTCTCATCTCCAGTGTTCAGTGAAAGGATGAAATTAGGCTTACAGCATGGCAGGAGAGCTCGGCTACATGAAATGCTCATCCCGTACCTTATGGTGAGTAATGAAAGCCTCATGTTGCCAAGGTGATCACATCTGCAAGAAGTGTCTCAAGCAGCAAATGAACAGGACCTTTGGGTTTTGTAACTTGGGCAGCAGCGTGAGTTGGAGTCATGTGGTGTATCCAGAAAGTGAAGAATCATATAGATAACACATTAACTAAATGGCTTGATCACACAGGCAGAGAGGGACGGATCATAGAATCTCTACAGTGTAGGGACAGGCCCTTTGGCCCAACAAGTATACACCAGCCCTCTGAAGAGTCTCCCACCCGAACCCATCCCCCTACAATTAACCCTAACCAACACATCCCAGAATACTACGGGCATTTTAGTATGGCCAATTCACCTAACCTGCACATCTTTGGACTGTGGGAGGAAACCAAAACACCCAGAGAAAACCTACACCAACATGGGGAGAACATGCAAACTCCACACAGACAGTCGCCCGAGTCTGGAATTGAACCTGGGTCCCTGATGCTGTGAGGCAGCAGCGCTAAGCACTGAGCCGCCATGCCACCTGACCACCAGGCATCCAGAAAGACCAGGCAAGTAGTGGAAGAGTACCCTGAATCTATCACTTGCTAACTAGCTTTCCATTTTGCATATTGGTGAGGAGATCAGAGGAATGGTGTGTGAGGAAGCTTGCAGCACCACAAGTGACCCATCTGTATTGTTGGAGAGACAAACAGCAGAAAGGCAATAATGATGGGTAATTTGGTCATTGAGGGAATATTCAGGTGCACCTGTGACCATAGATATGACTCCATAGATAGGATGGTGCATGCCAAGGTCAAGGTTGCCACAGAGTAGCTGAAGAACATCTTTTTGATGTGGATGAAAAGCCAGACGTCAATGTTGGCATTGGCACCAACAACAAAAGTAGAAAGATCAGGGATGAGGTGCCAAAGTAGAATCTATAGAGCTAAGGAAGAGACTGAAAAACAGGTAGTAATGTCAGGATTGCTCCAAGTATCACATGTTAATGACTACAGAAATAGGATGATTGAATTAAATAAATATGTTGCTGAACAAATGGTGCAGGAAGGAGGATTTTAGAATTCTTGGGCATTGGGAACCAGTGGGACAGATTTGGAACAGATAATGGAACAGATAATGCCTGCAGAAGGAGAATTGCTTCTACATATGCTCCTGGGAAGATTTGGGAGTGCTGTTCAAGACGCTTGAGAAGGATATAAACTAGTTTGAAAGGGAAACAGGAACCAAAGAGCGAATTCAAATACATTGAAAACAAAGATGGTTATGGGAAGCAATGAAGCTGCAAATGAAAGGGGAAAACAGTACAAACAAATCCTATAATCCACTAGAGTCAAATTACAGACAAGTATTAAAATAGCAGTATTAAAAGGAATCTATCTGAATGCAGGAGCACTTACAACAAAAATAGATCATCACAAAATCACAGAAGTGTTATGGTACTGAAGGAGTGAATAAACATAGAACATAGAACGTTACAGCACAGTACAGGCCCTTCAGCCCTCGATGTGGTGCCATCCTGTCATACTAATCTGAAGCCCATCCCACCTACGCTATTCCATGTACATCCATATGCCTGTCCAATGACGACTTAAATGCACTTAAACTTGGCGAATCTACGACCATTGCAGGCAAAGCATTCCATACCCTTACTACTCTCTGAGTAAAGAAACTACCTCTGACATCTGTCTTATACCTATTTCCCCTCACTTTAAAGTTGTGTCCCCTTGCGTTTGCCGTCCCCATACTTGGAAAAAGGCTCTCCCTGTCCACCCTATCTAACCCTCTGATTATCTTGTATGTCTCTGCAAATGGATGAAACTAAGTGAATTGATGGTATTACTGAAAGTAAAAGGATGTGATTTAATTGCCATTAAACAAATGTGGCTGCAAGGTGACCAAGGGTATAAATATTAATGGTTATTTGACATTCAAGAGAGAAGACTAAAAGGGATAGAACATGAGATAGTGCTGGTAATGCTGGGATGGGTTCAGTGATTTAATGAGAGAGGATCTCCAGTCAGATGAACAGGACTTTGAATCCATTAGGTAGAGCTAAGAAACAGCAAGTGGCAATTAACATTTGCAGGTGTTGTTCACAGATGACCAAATAATAATGGTGATAAAGGACACAACATAAATCTGGAAATCAGAGGATCCTGTAACAAGGAAATGAAGTGATTCTGGTGATTTCAATGTACGGATAGTCTGGATAAATCTAATGAGCTCCATGTTGTGAAGGAAGAATATCAATAATGTATTGAAGTTGTTTCTCAACATTTTGTATTATGCAATGAGAAAAAGCTAATTAATAATTCTATTATAAAATAACTTTTCGGAAATAGCCTTTTTTTAATCCATTCATGAGATGTGAGCATTAGAATTCCTACAGTGCGGAAACAGGCCCTTCAGCCCAACAAGTCCACACTGACCCTCCAAAGAGTATCCCACCCAGACCTATTACCCCAAATTTCCCCTGACTAATGCACCTACCCAACACATCCCCAAACACTATGGGCAATTTAGCTTGGCCAAATCACCTGACCTGCACATCTTGGGACTATGGGGGGAAACCCACGCAAACAGTGGTAGAACACGTAAACTCCACAGAGACAGTCACCCAAGGCTGGAATCAAACGCAGGACCCTGGCACTGTGAAGAAGCTGTGCTAACCATTGAGCCACCATGTCACCCATATGCTGCATTGCTGACTGGGCTAACATTCATTGCCTGATGGACTTTTAGAATTTGACAAGGCAAGACCAAGAAATTAATAAAGCGAGAATAGAACATGAATATAAAGCAGAAAGAAAGTAAAACTGGTGGCAAAAGCTTCAATAGGATTGTGAAAGGAAGATTAGTAAAGATAATTGTGGATCTATTACAGGCAGAGACAGGAAAACTTTGGTAGAAAAGAAAGAAAGAAGATGCTGATCATTGTATTATAAAGTTCAGGTTGGTGTTGGAAAATGACATGCAAAAATCCAGAGGAGCAAGAAAACTAAACAGCAGAGAATGATTGCAATAGGGTTAGAACAGAGCTGAGCAGAATTGATTGGAATGAGAGGTTGCCAGGAAAGACAGTAACATAGCAATTAACCACCTTCAAGGAGCAAATGGATTAAGTACAGCCGAGATATACTCCCTCTAATGCAAAAGATGTGACAAACAAACCCAAAGTTCACTGGATGACAAAGGAGATAACAATTAACATTGGAAAGAATATGATTTGTGTAAAGCAGAAAGTACAATTGAGAATCAACATGAATATTGGAGGAGGTGAAAAAACAAATTTAAAAAAGGAAATTATGAAAAGGGATTAGCAACTGATTTGATTTAAAGGGAAATCCCAAAGTCTTCTATAGGCATAGGAACAGTAAAAGCTCGGTTAAAGGAGGCGTAGAGCTGATGTGTCCCAAAAATGGCATTTTTAGACAAAGGCAGGCAGTATGGTTGAGATATTAATGAATACTTTCCAGCTTTCTTTACAAGAGCATACTGCCTAGATCAAGGTGATAAAGAAAGAAACATTGTCACTAGAAGAGTTAAAATTAGTAAGGAAGAAATCTTCGTTAAATTGCCAACATTTAAAGTTATCAAAGCACTGGGACTGGATAAGATGCATCAAGGATTTTGAAGAAAGTGAGGGCAGAAATTGCAGAGTCACTGGCCATAACATATCAGTCTTGTCTGGATTCTGTGGAGGTGATAGAAGACTGGAGAATTACCAATATTACAGCCTTGATCGAAAAACATTTGTAAGGACAATCACAATTACAGGCCAGTTCATTTAACTTTGGTAGTGTATATTTTGGACGCAATTATTCAGGATCAAGTTGGTGGTCACATGAAAAAACGTGGATTGATCAAGAGTCAGGAATTCTAAAGGAGAGCACATGTTTAACCGACTAGCTGGAGTTTTTTGAAGAGGTAATGAAAGGACTTGTTGAGGCTAACTGTTTTGTCTTGGTGTACATGGATTTCCAGAAGACTTTTCCAGAAGTTATGAAGGTATAAGGGGTACTGTACCTTTAAGAGAGTTGATAGCTAGCAAGAATTTAGAGAAGCACAGAGAGTACTGGAAAATTTAAAATGTAACATTTGGTCAAACAGCTAGATTAGATGGGTTGCCTGGATATAAAAACAAATTCAAATTCTGCCAATCGGTTTAAATTATGTCCCAAAATACCAAACCCCAATCAAGTTTGAATTTAGTATTTTGACAACATTAACACCATGCTTTGAGGTATAAAACTTGAACAGTTGGAGGAGAACTGCCAAAAGACCAACAAATGTAGGCTGCTAATGAGAACTCTCTGAGAGATACCTGTCTAGAGAAGGAGTTTGGACAGAGAAAAAACATCGACGCTGACCTAGAGACCAAATCTACAGATGAAGATACAAAGAGAAGATTCGACAGCTGGCTGGCTTTGAAATTTGAATTTTTTTGGTAAATCTTAATTGGGGGTTTTATTGGAGTAGCATTGTAGAGGGGAAGGTAAAGGATAGGTTAGAGAAAGGAGTTGTAAATAGTTGTTAATTAATTATCCTCTGTTAGATTCTAAAAATGAAGTTTTTTTTACTTTAAATAGTGTTATGAAGACATGGATGTACCTTTAAGAGAATTAAAATCAGCAGAACTACCGGACGCAGCACTAAGTGTTCTCAACAAAGCAACAATGTATGTAACATTGGGTTGAACAACTCGAGTAGTTCATTGCCTGGAGACAAAAACAAATTCGAATTTAGCCAATCAGTTTAAATTATTCCCCAATAAAAATACCGATTTCCAATCAAGTTTGAATTTAGTATATTGATAATCTTAAAAACCAATGATAAAATCTGATTGACTGGGGTTTAAGACCGGGGAAAATTGAACAGTTAAGAGGAGAAGTGTCAAGCCCAGCATGTACCAGACTCAAATTCTAACAGATTACAGCACGGGTTAAATCATTTCTGTGTTGCTGGTTTTAAATTAGCGGGGGGTTACTCCATGTCGTAACAGTTTGGGGGCTCGTCCAGGATTTAAACAGTTTGGGTCATGGATTCGTGTTTTGAACAGCTTTAGACAGTTTTGAATAGATTTTGGGTACAAAAACAGCCCAGTAGATTTATACACTTTCAGGTTAATGTCCTAGATCTTTAAATAGACCATGGGCGAGGCAATTTGTTTAATTTCAGTGACTTATAGTTGATTAAATTTAAAGAGAGGGAAATGACTCTTAAAATTGCTAAAGAGGTTCTGGGATTTGAAGATGGCTCTCAAATTTGCATAGCAAGTTTAGAAGGAAAGAAAAAAGGCCATACTTTTAGAATTATAACCAAGGACAAAAGTAAAGCTGAAATTGTAAGGGAGTTACTCAAAGACTTAGGTGTGTCAGTGAAACAGACAAGTGCAGTAGAGGTATAAAAACTTAAATTACAATTGAAGAAAATGGAGTTAGAAGATAAACAAGGAGATAGACAGGAAAGAGAGAAGGAGAGAGAAAGAGAGAGAAGAGAGAGAGACAGGAAAAAGAGAGAGAAGGTTCTTAGCTGAGCAAAAAGAGAGAATTTGAACTTGAGAAGTTGCAACTTAGCAAAGTCAAGTTAACAGAATGGAGATTAAAAGAGATGGTAGTGATATATACAAATATGTCAAAACGCTGATGAGAAAGATGTTTAAGCCTTCTTTATTTCATTTTTTAAAATTGGCTAAGCAGTTGGAGTGGTCCGCGGACTTATGGATAATGCGAGTTCAGACTAAACTGGTAGGCAGAGCTAATGAAGTATTTGCCACACTGCCAGATAAGGGGTCATGAGATAATGAAGAGGTTAAACAGACTATTTTAAGTGTTTATGAATTGATACCAGAAGAAAATACACAGCGGTTCAGAAACATAAAGAAGGAACTAGGTCAGACTAATGTTGAAAATTAAACATAGTCATTTTGATAGATAGGTGCATGCTTGCTAAACTATGAAAGAATGAGTAGAGAACACTGGTAAGAATTTAGCACATACTAAAGAGGCCCAAGAGGGTGAAAAGGAGGTGGAAGGCCTCAGGTGTTTTCACTGTAATGGAGTGGGACAGAGAACCTTACAGTGCCGGTGGTGTCAGAAGGGCACTGGGTAAAGGTGTTTTCACTGTCAGAAAGTGGGACACTTAAAGTCACAGTGCTGGTCGTTAAACAAAGAAACTGTGGGAGAAGTTGTGGTTAAAGAAGCTAAGCCAGTGGCATTAGGGAAGGAGAAAGTGAGGACTGCAGATGTTGGAGATCAGAGCTGAAAATGTGTTGCTGGAAAAGCGCAGCAGGTCAGGCAGCATCCAAGGAGCAGGAGAATTGACGTTTCGGACATGAGCCTGAAGAATTACAGACCAGTCAGTCTTACGGCTGTGGTCAGCAAGGTTTTGGAAAGAATTCTGAGGGATAGGATTTATGACTATTTGGAAAGCCATAGCGTGATTAAAGGCAGCATGGCTTTGTGAGGGGCCTCACTAATCTTATTAATTCTTTGAAGGTGACAAGTTGGGTCTACAAAGGTTGAGCAGTGGATGTGGTATATATGGACTTCAGCAAGGCAGTTAATAAGGTTTCCCATGGTAGGCTCATTCATAAAGTCAGGAGGTATGGAATACAAAGAGATTAGGTTATCTGGATTCCGAATTGGTTGGCTGACAGAAGGCAGAGAGTCATTGTAGACAGAAAGTATTCTGCCTGGAGGTCAGTGTTGAGTGGGGTCCCGCAGGGCTCTGTACTTGGGCCTCTGCTCTTTGTACTTTTTATAAATAACTTGAATGAGGAGATTGAAGGGTGAGTTAGTAAGGTTGCAGATGACACAAAGATTGGAGGTGTTGTCGATAGTTTTGAGGGCTACTGCAGGCTGCAGCGCGACATAGACAGGATGCAGAGCTGGGCTGAGAAATGGCAAATGGAGTTCAATCTGGATAAATGCGAAGTGATGCATTTTGGAAGGTCGAACTCGAATGCTGAATATAGGATTAGAGACAGGATTCTTGGCAGTGTGGAGGAACACAAGGATCTTGGTGTTCACGTACATAGATCCCTCAAAGTTGCCACCCAAGTGGATGGGGTTGTTATGAAAGTATATGGTGTTTTGGCTTTCATTAACAGGAGGATTGAGTTTAAGAACTGTGAAGTTTTGCTAATGCTCTACAAGTCTCTGGTGAGACCACACTTGTGAAGTGTGTAGATTAGGTTATTTCATTTTACGTTAGGATTAATCCTTGGCACAACATCTTGGGCTGAATGCTGGATTAGTGGTGCTGGAAGAGCACAGCAGTTCAGGCAGCATCCAAGGAGCTTCGAAATCGACGTTTCGGGCAAAAGCGGCTTTTGCCCGAAACGTCGATTTCAAAGCTCCTTGGATGCTGCCTGAACTGCTGTGCTCTTCCAGCACCACTAATCCAGAATCTGGTTTCCAGCATCTGCAGTCATTGTTTTTACCATCTTGGGCTGAAGGGCCTGTTCTGCACTGTACTTTACTACGTTCTATGTTCTAATCTCCAGGTGCAACACATAAGTAGATGCCACTGCCAAGCAGGTGGCCTTACATCCCGTTCTGCTGGTCCCATTGGACTCACAGCCACACCTCATCACACAGAGTATGAGGACGGGTATAGCAGACCTGGGTGAGATACCTAACTTACTGGAGAACGTCCTTGCAGAGGAACACAGACTGTGGTCACAGATGGAGTACTCCCTTGATGTTCATGCCAAACTGTGGGTGACCCCTGCGGAATAGGTATGTGTTCCTTCTTTGCTTTTACTAATCTTGGTGGATTATGTACATAACTGTACACACCTAGGCAAGGAGGGAATGGTCAGCACTTTGCTACAAACCTGGCAGCACCCTGATTCCCAGAAAGCAGCTGAGAAACGAGCCAAAGCATGTTGATCTGCAAAAAGACAAATGCTGGAAAACTGATGCTGTGTGGTTCTGGGACTACCCCCTTGTCTGGTGGGCCTTTCAATTGTCTAATAACTAGATTTCATAGAATTACCCAGCGTACCGTGTTATAAGTATTGCTTGCTGAAAAATGTGTTGCTGGAAAAGCGCAGCAGGTCAGGCAGCATCCAAGGAACAGGAGAATCAGTGTTTCAGGCATGAGCCCTTCTTCAGGAATGAGGAAAGTGTGCCCAGCAGGTTATGATAAAAGGTAGGGAGGAGGGACTTGGGGGAGGGGCATTGGAAATGCGATAGGTGGAAGGAGGTTAAGGTGAGGGTGATAGGCCAGAGTGGGGGTGGGGGCGGAGAGGTCAGGAAGAAGATTGCAGGTTAGGAAGGTGGTGCTGAGTTCGAGGGTTGGGACTGAGACAAGGTGGGGGGAGGGGAAATGAGGAAACTAGAGAAATCTGAGTTCATCCCTTGTGGTTGGAGGGTTCCTAGGCGGAAGATGAGGCGCTCTTCCTCCAGCCGTCATGTTGCTATGGTCTGGCGATTGAGGAGTCCAAGGACCTGCATGTCCTTGGTGGAGTGGGAAGGAGAGTTGAAGTGTTGAGCCACGGGGTGGTTGGGTTGGTTGGTGCGGGTGTCCCAGAGGTATTCTCTGAAATGTTCCGCAAGTAGGCAGCCTGTCTCCCCAGAATAGAGGAGGCCACATCGGGTGCAGTGGATGCAATAAATGATGTGTGTGGAGATGCAGATGAATTTGTGGTGGATATGGAAGGATCCCTTGGGGCCTTGGAGGGAAGTAAGGGGGGAGGTGTGGGAGCAAGGTTTGCATTTCTTGCGGTTGCAGGAGAAGGTGCCGGGAGTGGAGGTTGGGTTGGTTGAAGGTGTGGGCCTGACGAGGGAGTCACGGAGGGAGTGGTCTTTTCAGAACGCTGATAGGGGAGGGGAGGGAAATATGTCCCTGGTGGTGGGGTCCGTTTGGAGGTGGCAGAAATGACGACGGATGATACGATGTATATGGAGGTTGGTGGGGTGGTAGGTGAGGACCAGTGGGGTTCTGTCCTGGTGACGATTGGAGGGGCGGGGCTCAAGGGCGGAGGAGCGGGAAGTGGAGGAGATGCAGTAGAGAGCATCGTCGATCACGTCTGGGGGGAAATTGAGGTCTTTGAAGAAGGAGGCCACCTGGGTTGTACAGTATTGGAACTGGTCCTCCTGGGAGCAGATGTGGCGGAGGCGAAGAAATTGGGAATATGGGATGGCGTTTTTACAGGGGGCAGGGTGGGAGGAGGTGTAGTCTAGGTAGCTGTGGGAGTCGGTCGTTTTATAGTAAATGTTCGTGTTGATTCGGTCGCCCGAGATAGAAATGGAGAGGTCTAGGAAGGGGAGGGAGGAGTCTGAGATGGTCCAGGTAAATTTGAGGTCGGGGTGGAAGGTGTTGGTAAAGTGGATGAACTGTTCAACCTCCTGGTAGGAGCACAAGGCAGTATTGTTTGGTAATAATAGTAGATATTTTCAGCAGATGGATTGAGGCAATCCCAACAACAGATAACACAGCTGCAACAGTGGTAAAAGTATTGTTATGGGGAAATAATTCCCCGCTATGGACTCCCAGAGACAATAAGCTCAGACAATGGGCCACACTTTGTGGCTAAAATTAACCAGGGGATCTGCAGGGAACTAGCAATAAAACAACTATTCCACTGCACTCACCACCCAAAAGCAGCGGGAGTAGTGGAACGAGCAAATGGCACTTTAAAAAAATAAGTTAGCAAAGCTAAAGCAGGAAACAAGCCTAAACTGGTTGAAGGTCCTACCCTTGGCTCTGTTATATATGAGGGCTACTCCTTCAAGCAAAACAGGTCAGTCTCCTGCTCAGGTGGTTTATGGGAATCCATGAGGACCCAATGGGGACCCGGGATAGTCTGGCCTCGCTCCCTGAAAGATCCCTGGGAGTGGAGGTGAGGGCATACCTGCAAGGGCTAACCAAATCTCTCCAAAGTTTGCAGTTGCAGGTACGCCAGGCTTACTGAGAGAGCGACAATCTGCCTGAAGGGAATTATCCCACTGATGAGTCAGGGGACTTTGTCCTGATGATGGTCTGGGAATGAAAGAAGCTGGGACCAAGGTGGAAAGGACTGTTTCAGGTACTGCTGACTACCCACATAGCTATGATAGTACAAGGGCAGCCCTACTAGATACACAGAAACGAACTGAAAAAGCATCAGTGTGGAAAACGACAACGATTAAAGACAGATCCTTTTGTGACCCGTATATTTTCGCTGGCACAAAGTGGCTGAATGACTACTGTGCTGAAGCCTTTCTGGTGATGGTGCTAACACTGATGATACATGGGACTGGCAGTCGGCAGGGATTAGTATCGGTCTAATTACAACCAATCGCATAGACTTCCCTCACTTGTCATTCTCAACAACGTCATCGACGACACCGTTTGCTTCAGGCCGGTAGGGAAACCCTCTAAAGGTACTTATGTGGGAATGAGTAAGTGCTCTTTTGATATCCCCTGGGTTGACCCTAATCAGAATTTAACAGAATACGGCTACTTTGTATTTGATTGGTCTGCCGTCCCAAATAAAACATCAGGCTCCCTCTGGAATAGCCCTGCTCCTGTGTTGTGGGGGGGGGCAGTGATGGGGCACAGTTTCTAACTTAACATCTTACAATGGCACTTATTTTAATTGTGAGTTGAAAGTCTTACCCTGGCTTGCCTCCAATTGGAGGGGTCGTGCTACATGGGGTATGTTGCATCCCACTTTTGGAGTTTGGACAACCTACCCTCACCCCGAGACCCTGAAGGTCCCTCACCAAGTTCCTTACCTGTGTTGGAATGTTTTCTCCTCCCACGGGAATCTATTTAGATGCCCAAGAACTTAGTAAGCTCAGGACTGTATGAGAAAGGGTTGCTAATGATACTGCTAATGCCTTAACTGAAATTAACTCTGATCTACTTGCAGTTAAGACTGTGGCCCTCCAAAATCCTTTGGCCCTGGATTTCCTGCTGGCCAAGGAGGGTAGCTGTGCTATTATAGGCGTGGAGTGCTGCACCTACATACCTGATGAGTCCATTAACATCACTGACCTTTCTAAACACATCATGCAGAAAATCCAGACCCTCCACACTATTGATAATGGGTTTGGCAGTGGCACGGAAGGGTGGCCACTATGGGGCCTTCTTGGAAAACTGGGAGGCCAGTTGCTACATACCGGGATTACCATACTAATTGTAAATCACCTGCATTCTAGTGCTTTAGTGCTTATGTCCACTGTTCTCCAAGTGTTATCATTATAGGCTCTGAGGGGAACTGGTTGATCATCGAGTGATCAATAGGAGGGAACGATGAAGTTGGAGGACCACAAAAGAAAAATGTTTTATTTTCACTTGCTTATGATGGTGTGTCGGGAATTCAAGGGTTAAGGATCCCGTATTAAAGTGATTCACTGCAGGTTTGATTGCGTGCCTGTCCTCTGACAGAGTGAGACAGTGGGGGTATGGCTGCTATCTCCAAACTGCCAAAATGGTTTGGAGCCATACATATGGATTTTACTTTCAGCCTCAGGCAAAGGTGTTTGATCTCCCTGGGCAAGACTGATAGCCTTAGTCAGAACCTTATTGTTTTTACCTTAGTCAGAACCTTATTAACTGCCTCCTGCTTCCATTGTCATCCTACCCTTACTTATTAACAAGAGTATGTGAAGACCAATAATTAGAACAAAGCAAAATCCTACCCTTACCCATTAACATACGAATGTGAATAATGCAATAACCATCTCCTGTAAACCATTCGCTATTTGTCACAGGCAGTCAGAAATCACCAGGCATTGTAAAATTGTAATTACCTGTCTTAAACAATGTAATAGCAATCAGCCATGTTACTTGTAGACTTCTGTATTACTCATACCTAAATACAAGATAAAACACACTGCTTATGTGTATAGAGCAGAGATTCATCAAGGGGTGCCACCACAAGAAGGCTATGAGACTCCTTTGCTGTCACCAGAGTCTATCGCTGGCTAACCAGAAATAAAGCATCAACTTTTGAACTGAAATTTGTGTTGTCTGGAATATTGAGAGTCAAACTTCCACAACCAGATTGTGATTTCCAGTATTAGTCCTGATGCCCCGCATAAAGAATGGAACAATATTGGCCATTCTCCAGTCCTCTCCTGTAACTAAGGAGCATACAAATACTTTGTACAAGACCCCAGCAATTAGTCATTTTCTTTTAGTTATCCCTTAACTGTGTTTGTTATTCTGTCTGTCTTTTGTGTGAATAGGGCTGAAAATAAATGTGTCAGGTTTAAAGCACAGACACTATCAGATTACATTGTTTGTTTTTGTCTGTTATGGTTATTGCATATTTAATGAACTGTTAAGATACAAGTCATGATTTGGAGATGCCGGTGTTGGACTGGGGTGTACAAAGTTAAAAATCACACAACACCAGGTTATCGTCCAACAGGTTTAATTGGTACACATTCCACCCTGACCTTAAATTTACCTGGACCATCTCTGACACCTCCCTCCCCTTCCTGGACCTCTCCATCTCCATTATTGACAACCGACTTGACACTGACATTTTTTACAAACCCACTGACTCCCACAGCTACCTGGATTACACCTCTTCCCACCCTACCTCTTGCAAAAATGCCATCCCATATTCCCAATTCCTCCGCCTCTGCCTTATCTGCTCCCAGGAGGACCAGTTCCACCACAGAACACACCAGATGGCCTCCTTCTTTAGAGACCGCAATTTCCCTTCCCACGTGGTTAAAGATGCCCTCCAACGCATCTCGTCCACATCCCGCACCTCCGCCCTCAGACCCCACCCCTCCAACCGTAACAAGGACAGAACGCCCCTGGTGCTCACCTTCCACCCTAAAAACCTTCGCATAAACCAAATCATCCGCCGACATTTCCGCCACCTCCAAACAGACCCTACCACCTGGAATATATTTCCCTCCCCACCCCTTTCCGTCTTCCGCAAAGACCGTTCCCTGCGTGACTACCTGGTCAGGTCCACGCCCCCCTACAACCCACCCTCCCATCCTGGCACTTGCCCCTGCCACCGCAGGAACTGTAAAACCTGCGCCCACACCTCCTCCCTCACCTCTATCCAAGGCCCTAAAGGAGCCTTCCACATCCATCAAAGTTTTACCTGCACATCCACTAATATCATTTATTGTATCCGTTGCTCCCGATGTGGTCTCCTCTACATTGGGGAGACTGGGCGCCTCCTAGCAGAGCGCTTTAGGGAACATCTCCGGGACACCCGCACCAATCAACCACACCGCCCCGTGGCCCAACATTTCAACTCCCCCTCCCACTCTGCCGAGGACATGGAGGTCCTGGGCCTCCTTCACCACTGCTCCCTCACCACCAGACGCCTGGAGGAAGGATGCCTCATCTTCCGCCCCGGAACACTTCAACCCCAGGGCATCAATGTGGACTTCAACAGCTTCCTCATTTCCCCTTCCCCCACCTCACCCTAGTTTTAAACTTCCAGCTCAGTAACTGTCCCCATGACTTGTCCGGACTTGTCCTACCTGCCTATCTCCTTTTCCACCTATCCACTCCACCCTCTCCTCCCTGACCTATCACCTTCATACCCTCCCCCACTCACCTATTGTACTCCATGCTACTTTCTCCCCACCCCCACCCTCCTCTAGCTTATCTCTCCACGCTTCAGGCTCACTGCCTTTATTCCTGATGAAGGGCTTTTGCCCGAAACGTCGATTTCGAAGCTCCTTGGATGCTGCCTGAACTGCTGTGCTCTTCCAGCACCACTAATTCAGAATCTGGTTTCCAGCATCTGCAGTCACTGTTTTTACCTCTTCCAATTAAACCTGTTGGACTATAACCTGGTGTTGTATGATTTTTAACGTTAAGATACAAAGATGCAAAGTCAGTTTCTGGAATTAATTATTCACAAAGTTTGGGATTATGTGTTCAAAAGTACAGTTAGAAACCATGAAAGTAACTATTAAGTGTTTTTGAAGGTTTTAGTTCTCCTGTGTTGTGAATATAAAGATGGAAAGGCTGATTTGGTTGAGTTGTCTGTTTCCATGTCAGACCATCTGTGTGAAAAGGTTGAGATGACGAGGCCTGTATTCCCTGGAGTTGAGTTGAATAAGCAATGATCTTAGAGAAGCTGACAAAAGTCTAAAAGTAATATACAGAGTAGATGAAGGTAGGATAATTGCCCAATTGTGGTGTGGAGGTGCTGGTGTTGGACAGGAGTGGACAAGGTCAGAAGTCACACAACACCAGGTTATAGTCCTACAGGTTTATTTGAAATCACAAGCTTTCAGAGAGCTGCCCATTTGTCAAGTGAAGTGGCTCTTTTGTCAGCACTCTGAAAGCTTCTGGTTTCAAATAAACCTGTTGGACTATAACCTGGTGTCATGTGACTTCTGTCATTGCCCGACTGTGGTATCTCAATCCAGGGGATTCATCTCAGACTAAAAGGCAAACCATTTACGACTGAGGTAAGAAGGAAATTCCTCACTCAGACAGTGGGAAATCTTTGTGATTCTCTACCACAGAGGTTTGTGGAAGCTCAGTCATCTTCAACTGCTCCCTTCCATCATAAGATCAGAAGTAGGAGTTTTCACCAATGACTGCACAATGCTCAACACTATTTGCAACTCTTCAGGGACTGATGCATTCAATATTCAGATGCAACAAGATCTGGACAATATTTTGGCTTGTGCTGACAAGTGACAAGTAATATTCATATCACATAAATGCCAGGCAATGAATATCTCCAATAAGAGACTATCTAACCACTACCTTTGACATTGAATGGTCTTAACATCACTGAATTCCCCACTATCAACATCCTTGGGGTTACCATTGACCCGAAACTCAGTTGGACTCACCACATAAACGCAGTGGCTGAAAGAACAGGTCAGAATCTAGGAATTATGTGGTACATAACTCACCTCCTGACTTCCCACAACCTGTAAGTCACAAGACAGGAGTGTGTTGGAATACTCCCCACTTGCCTGGATGGGTGCAGCTTCAACAAAAGCTTGACATCATTCAGAACAAAACAGCTTGCTTGATTGGCACCACACCCACTTCCTCCACCACCAATGCTCAGTAGTAGCAGCGGGTACTACCTACAAGTGGAACTGCAGAAATTCATGAAAGATCCTTCGACCTTCAAAACCCATGACCACTTCCATCAAGAAGGACAAGGGCAACAGATACATGGAAACACCACCCCTACCAGTACCCCTCCAATCCACTAACCATGCTCATTTGGATATATATCATCATTCCTTCACTGGGTCAAAATCCTGGAATTACATTCCCGAGGGCATTGTGGGCCGACTTACAGCATATGGACTGCAGTGGTTAAAGAAGGCAGCTCACCACCACCTTGCTGCTAGGTATGACTCCAGCCAAGGAAGAAATTTCCTTCAATTCCCATTGACTTCAGATTTGCCAGGGCTCCTTGATGCCACACTCAGTCGAATGCAGCCTTAATGTCAAGGGCTGTCACTCTCACCTCACCTCTAGAAGTCAGTGCTTTTGTCAATATTTGACAGCATTCAGTGCTAGTTGAAAACGAGGAGAGATTGGTTACACTGGGTAGTGTGACATCAGGATTAGGTGACATTCAGTTTCAGTTGAAGCATCTTTTACATGAAGAAAAAGTTTAAAACAACTTAACATGAAAAAAGCTGGAGAATTCTGAAGGGCAGAGAAAACCAAGGGAAGAGAGAGAGAGAGAGAGACAAAGAAGGGGGTGTTTAGGAAACTACTATTAGAGTTCCAATGGAAATAGGAGAGGAGAGATTGAGAGTTCCAGTTTAGAATGATACAGTTGTAGAGGAGAACCCAAAAGCCAGGAGGCCTTTTATCGGTAAAAGCTATGTCATAATATGAAGCCCAGTAAGGAAATGTTTAATTTGTACAGGCTTCCAGATAAATTATATGGAAGCATTCTTCATGTCCTTTGAGAAAACAGTGAGACAAATGAAGTGGCCAAAAAGTACAATGGATATTCCTGATGCAAAGCAAGTTGACAGAGAAAGCACTGGAAATCTATGTTTCACTGTCAGAGGAGGTTTCTAGGGATAATGATGCTGTGAAACAGACTAAAATGTGTGCATATGAGTGAGTGCTTAAGGCATATAGGCAAAGGGTTCAGAAAGTAAGGAAACAGCCAGGGAAAACTTTCGTGGACATTGGATGGGTTAGACAAATTAATTTTGACAAGTGGATACAAACGTTAGAAATTGAGACCGCCGATGAAGCCCTTAGAGAGATAATTCTCTTAGAAGAATTTCAAAATTCACGATCTTCGATATTATGAAGTCTTGTTGAAGATCAAAGGCTTTAAACGAGTAGAATAATGACTAGCAATTATGATCAGGTCCATCAAATGAAATATTTATTCCATCTATAACTTCAAAAGGAAAAGAAATTGAGTAAGTGTAAAGAATACAAGTGGCACGAGTGAAGCACGGACAACTGAGAATGTCCCAAGGTCTCCTCCTCTGATCAAAACAGAAGGTAATGAGGGTGAAATTGAAAATCTTTTCCATCCCAATAAAGTGGGACAAATTTCTTCAGAATGTTGGAAGTTGCAAGGGACTTGTTGGCGTTTGTAAGATTGAATTCATAAAGGAAACTGAAATGGAAAACACTATGGGTCAGTTTGTAGCTTTAAATCCAACTAGGAAATGTGAGATAAACATTGTTATAAATACAGGACAAATGAACAGGGTAGATGAAAGCTGGAAAAAGTTTTGTCTTTACAGAACAAACAGGGAAGATAACACCTTTTTCTTTAAATGATGCGTCCAAGCCCATAACCAGATTGAAGAATAAAGGGCCTACATAAAGTCTTCTGCTCCAGAAGGATTTGAATTCCTCCCTCCAGTTCAATGAAAACTAAGGTGACCTGATAGAGGTTTATAAAATCACAAGGGGCATAGATAAGGTGAATAGCAAAAGTATGTTTTTCCTTAGGGTGGGGGAGCATATTTTTAAGGTGAAAAGAGAAAGATGTAAAAGGGGCATGAGGGACATCTTTTCACATGGACGGTCGTTTGTATGTGGAATGAACTGCCAGAGGAAGTGGTAGATGCAGGTACAGTTACGGCATTTGAAAGATATTTAGACAGGTACATGAATAGGAAAGGTTTCAAGGCATACAGACCAAGCACAGCCAAGTGAGACTAGTTTAGTTTGGGAAACTTGGTCAGCATGGACGGGTTAGACCAAAGGGTCTTTTTCTGAGCTACATGACTCTATGACTCTATGATTCAAAGAGTTGGCAAACAGGATACTGGAGAATATATACCAATTCCATTGTACAGACTCCAACTGAAGTATGACTTGTTATGAAAACAGAAAGTGCCAGGGAACCTCAGCAGGTCTGGCAGCATCTGTAAAGAGAGAAACAAATTTTATGTTTTCTGTCCAATATGAGTCTGCTTTGGAACTGAAAGAAACTAGAAGATTCTTTTTATGATGTCGACAGAGGAGGAGGAGGAAGAGGAGCAAGTGGAACAGATTGCCAGGGTGGCCAAAGCAAAGGACAAGTTCTTGCCAATTTAACTGAGACTACATTGTGACCAGTGGATATGGTAGACTAGATTAAAAGAGTTTGGTATGGTACAATGTGGAATCTCATTATGCCTCACTGTGGAAATCTCTCCAAAGACATAGAAAAACTGGCACACAGCCAAAACGATTTAATATTCAGCCTGTGGTCTTTGCAGTTCCCTCACCACTTGCCACAGAACCATTCTTGCATCTATCTCCTTTAGAACTTGGTGATCTCAGTCAGTAGCTGAAAATGTGTTGCTGGAAAAGCGCAGCAGGTCAGGCAGCATCCAAGGAGTAAGAGAATCGATGTTTCGGGCATGAGCCCTTCTTCAGGAATGAGGAGAGTGTGCCAAGCAGGCTAAGAAAAAAGGTAGGGAGGAGGGACTTGGGGGAGGGGCGTTGGAAGTGTGATAGGTGGAAGGAGGTCAAGGTGAGGGTGATAGGCCAGAGTGGGGGTGGGGGCGGAGAGGTCAGGAAGAAGATTGCAGGTTAGGAAGGTGGTGCTGAGTTTGAAGGTTGGGACTGAGACAAGGTGGGGGGAGGGGAAATGAGGAAACTGGAGAAATCTGAGTTCACCCCTTGTGGTTGGAGGGTTCCTAGGCGGAAGATGAGGCGCTCTTCCTCCAACTGTCGTGTTGCTATGGTCTGGCGATGGAGGAGTCCAAGGAGCTGCATGTCCTTGGTGGAGTGGGAGGGGGAGTTGAAGTGTTGAGCCACGGGGTGGTTGGGGGTTGGTTGGTGCAGGTGTCCCAGAAGTGTTCTCTGAAACGTTCCGCAAGTAGGCGGCCTGTCTCCTCAATATAGAGGAGGCCACATCGGGTGCAGTGAATGCAGTAAATGATGTGTGTGGAGGTGCAAGTGAATTTGTGGTGGATATGGAAGGATGCCTTGGGGAAATCATGTCTCACAAACTTGATTGAGTTTTTTGAAGAAGTAACAAAGAAGATTGATGAGGGCAGAGCAGTGTATGGACTTCAGTAAAGCATTCGACAAGGTTCCCCATGGGAGACTGATTAGCAAGGTTAGATCTCGTGGAATACAGGGAGAACTAGCCATTTGGATACAGAACTGGCTCAAAGGTAGAAGACAGAGAGTGGTGGTGGAAGGTTGTTTTTCAGACTGGAGGCCTGTGACCAGTGGAGTGCCACAAGGATCGGTGCTGGGCCCCCTACCTTTTGTCATTTACATAAATGATTTGGATGCGAGCATAGGAGGTTCAGTTAGTAAGTTTGCAGGTGACACCAAAATTGGAGGTGTAGTGGGCAGCGAAGAGGGTTACCTCAGATTACAACAGAATCTGGACCAGATGAGACAATGGGCTGAGAAATGGCAGATGGAGTTTAATTCAGATAAAGGTGAGATGCTGCATTTTGGGAAAGCAAATCTTAGCAGATTTTATACACTTAATGGTAAGGTCCTAGGGAGTGTTGCTGAACAAAGAGACCTTGGAGTGCAGGTTCACAGCTCCTTGAAAGTGGAGTCGCAGGTAGATAGGATAGTGAAGAAGGCTTTTGGTATGCTTTCCTTTATTGGTCAGAGTATTGAGTATAGGAGTTGGGAGGTCATGTTGCGATTGTACAGGACATTGGTTAGGCCACTGTTGTAATATTGCGTGCAATTCTGGTCTTCTTCCTATCGGAAAGATGTTGTGAAACTTGAAAGGATTCAGAAAAGATTTACAAGGATGTTGCCAGGGTTGGAGGATCTGAGCTTCAGGGAGAGGCTGAACAGGCTGGGACTGTTTTCCCTGGAGCGTTGGAGGCTGAGGGGTGACCTTATAGAGGTTTACAAAATTATGAGGGGCATGGATAGCATAAATAGACAAAGTCTTTTCCCTCGGATCAGGGAGTCAAGAACTAGAGGGCATGGGTTTAGGGTGAGAGGGGAAAGATATAAAAAAGACCTAAGGGGCAACTTTTTCACACAGTGGGTAGTATGTGTATGGAATGAGCTGCCAGAGGATGTGGTGGAGGCTGGTACAATTGCAACATTTGAGAGGTATTTGAATGCGTATATGAATAGGAAGGGTTTGGAGGGATATGGGCTGGGTGCTGGCAGGTGGGACTAGATTGGGTTGGGATATCTGGTCGGTATGGTTGGGTTGGACTGAAGGGTCTGTTTCCATGCTGTACATCTCTATGACTCTATGAACTGTACAGTCACCGGAGTTTCCAGGATGAAGTCTACACCACCAGGTACATGCCTCATATACGTGGTTGTATTTGTAGGCATTTTTCCCCATTTTTGTCTCAGAATATTGTGAATGAATGCAATTCCAGTGGGCTGAGGAGTTAATGAATATTCATAGCATGCTAATGAAGACACAAGGTGCTCCTGACCATCACAATCAGGAAGGCTGACCCACCTGAAGTACTCCAAGGACTTAGAGTCATAGAGATGTACAGCATGGAAACAAGCCCTTCACTCCAACTCGTCCACGCCAACCAGATATCCTAAATTAATCTCGTCCCATTTGCCAGCACTTGGCCCATATCCCTCAAAATCCTTCCTATTCATATACCCATCCAGATGCCTTTTAAATGTTGTCATTGTACCAGCTTCCACCACTTCCTCTGGTAGCACATTCCATACACGTACCACTCTCTGTGTGAAAACCTTTCCCCTTAGGTCCCTTTTATATTTTTACCTTCTCAGCCTAAACCTCTGCCCTCTACTTCTGGAACTCTCCCAGCCCAGGGAAAAGACCTTGTCTCTTTATCCTATCCATGCCCCTCATGATTTTATAAACCTTTTTAAGGTCACCTCTCAGCCTCCAACGCTTCAGGCAAAACGGCCCCAGCCTGTTCAGTTTCTCCCTATAGCTCAAATCTTTAAACCTGGCAATATCCTTGTAAGAGTTTTATGAACTGTTTCAAGTTTCACAACATCCTTTGGGTAGGAAGGAGACCAGAATTGCAATATTCCAAAAGTGTCCTAACCAATGCCCTATACATGACCTCCAAACACCTATTCTCAATACTCTGACCAATAAAGGAAAGCATACCAAACTCCTCATTCACTGACCTATCAACCTGCGACTCTACTTTCAAGGAGCTATGAAACTGGATTCCAAGGTCTCTTTGTTCAGCAACACTCCCTAGAACCTTACCATTAAGTGTATAAATCTTACTCTGATTTGCTTTTCCAAAATGCAGTATCTCACGTTTATCTAAATTAAACTTTATCTGCCACTCTTCATCCCATTGCCCATCAAGATCCTGGTGTAATCTGAAGTAACCTTCTTCACTGTCCAGTACACTGGCAATTTTGGTGTCATGTACAAGCTTACTAACTATATCTCCTGTGTTCACACAAATCATTTATATAAATGACAAAAAGGAGTTGACCCCGCACCGATCCTTGTGGCACACCACCAATCACAGGCCTCCAGTCTGAAAAGTGACCTTCCACAACCACCCTCTGTCTTCTACCTTTGTGCCAGTTCTGTATCCAAATGGCTAGTTCTCCCTGTATTCCATGAAATCTAACCTTGCTAACCAGTCTCCCATGACGAACCTTGCTGAATGCCTGACTGAAGTCCACTTAATCGCAAACCTTTAACCGATATCAAGAATTTGAATATTTTGCTTCCCACCCAATTAAGTTTTATTCCCATCTTTCTAAATGCTGCGGATAGGTGTGGAAATTCCACACAGGGAGAGTTTGGCTTCTCACACTGACGATGGTCAGTTGATTGAGAATTGGGTACCATTAAGTTTGGCCAAGTTAAAATGATCCCCAAGAACTGAAATGCCCACTTACCATCATTGCACAAGTATTTTCTTTTTCCTTGTTTTCTTATATCCTTAACCCATTTGGAGTCTAACAAAGCACCAAATAAGGATCCTATCGCTAATCTACCAAAGTGCCCATACACTCACATAAGCCTCAAAGGTGAAGATTTCCTTCCTGTGTTTCTGTGGTTTCAGCCTGACTGTCTGGTCAATGTGGAGGACATAATATTGAGTAAGGAGCATATAAACAGAGGCATTATGGGAAGGTTTGGGCATTTAGCATGTCAAACCTTTTCCCCAGTCAAGCAGATCATGAATAATCTGTGGACCATTTTTTACCACATTCCCCTATCCTTCCCCTCATTGATTAAGTTTCCGTAGTGCTCAGTTATAGAGAATTCCAAAGACTCACCACTCTCGGGTGAAGAAACCCATCCTCACCTCAGTCCAAAATATCCTGGCACTTATTTAAGACTGAGAGAGAAGCATGGGTGACTTCAATATGCAGGTGGACTGGGTAAATAATGTTGCTAGTGGATCTAAAGAAAGGGAATTCATGGAATGCATACAGGATGGCTTTTTGGAACAGCTTGTCATGGAGCCCACAAGAGAGCAGGCTATTCTGGACCTAGTGCTTTGCAATGAACCAGACTCTATAAAAGATCTTAAAGTAAGGGAACCCTTAGGAAGTAGTGACCATAATATGGTAGAGTTCAGTCTGGAGTTTGAAAGGGAGAAGGCAAAATCTGATGTAATGGTGTTACAGTTGAATAAAGGTAATTATGAAGGCATGAGAGAGGAACTGACTAAAATAGACTGGAAGCAGAGGCTAACCGGGAAGACACTAGAGCAAAAATGGCTGGAGTTTGTAGGTATAATTGAGGACACTGTACAGAGGTTCATTCCCAAGAAAAGAAAGATTAACCGGGGAGGGATTAGACAACCTTGGCTGACAAAGGAAGTCAGGAAATGTATTAAAGAAAAAGAGAGATCCTATAAAGTGGCTAAGAACAGCGGGAAATCAGAAGATTGGGAAGGATACAAAAGCCAACAGAGGATAACGAAGAGTGTAATAAGAAATGAGAGGATCAAATATGAAGGTAGGCTAGCCAGTAATATTAGAAATAATAGTAAAAGTTTCTTTCAGTACATAAGAAACAAACGACAGGCAAAAGTAGACATTGGGCCACTTCAAACTGATGCAGGGAGCCTAGTGATGGGAGATAAGGAAATAGCAGGAGAACTTAACAAGTACTTTGTGTCAGTTTTCACAGTGGAAAACATGAGTAATATCCCAAAAATTAAAGGGTGTCACGGGGCTGAGTTGAGTATGGTTGCCATTACGAAAGAGATAGTGCTAGAAAAGTTAAAAAGTCTTAAAATTGATAAATCTCCTGGCCCCGATGGGATACACCCTAGAGTTCTGAGAGAGGTTACTGAGGAAATAGCAGAGGCATTGGTTGAGATCTTTCAAGAGTCACTGGAGTCAGGAAAGGTCCCGGACGATTGGAAGATGGCTGTAGTAACCCCCTTGTTCAAGAAAGGATCAAGGCAAAAGATGGAAAATTATAGGCCAATCAGCTTAACCTCGGTTGTTGGTAAAATTCTAGAATCCATCATTAAGGATGAGGTTTCTAAATTCTTGGAAGAGCAGAGTCTGATTAGAACAAGTCAACATGGATTTAGTAAAGGGAGGTCATGCCTGACAAACCTATTGGAATTTTTTGAAGAGGTAACAAGCAGGTTAGACCAGGGAAACCCAGTGGATGTGGTCTATCTGGACTTTCAAAAGGCCTTTGATAAGGTGCCACACGGGAGGCTGCTGAGCAAGGTGAGGGCCCATGGTGTTCGAGGTGAGCTGCTGGGATGGATTGAGGATTGGCTATCTAACAGAAGGCAGAGAGTTGGGATAAAAGGTTCTTTTTCAGAATGGCAGCCGGTGATGAGCGGTGTCCCGCAGGGTTCGGTGCTGGGGCCACAGCTGTTCGCATTATATATTAATGATTTGGATGAGGGAACCGGGGGCATTCTAGCGAAGTTTGCCGATGATACGAAGTTAGGTGGACAGGCAGGTAGTACTGAGGAAGTGGGGAGGCTACAGAAGGATCTAGACAGGTTGGGAGAGTGGTCCAGGAAATGGCTGATGGAATTTAATGTGAGCAAGTGCGAGTTCTTGCACTTTGGCAAAAAGAATAAAAGCATGGACTACTTTCTAAATGGTGAGAAAATTAATAAAGCCAAAGCACAAAGGGATCTGGGAGTGCTAGTCGAGGATTCTCTAAAGGTAAACATGCAGGTTGAGTCTGTGATTAAGAAAGCGAATGCAATGTTGTCTCTTATCTCAAGAGGGTTGGAATATAAAAGCAGAGATGTACTACTAAGACTTTATAAAGCTCTGGTTAGGCCCCATTTGGAGTACTGTGTCCAGTTTTGGTCCCCACACCTCAGGAAGGACATACTGGCACTGGAGCGTGTCCAGCGGAGATTCACACGGATGATCCCTGGAATGACAGGTCTAGCATATGAGGAACGGCTGAGGATACTGGGATTGTATTCGTTGGAGTTTAGAAGATTAAGGGGAGATCTAATAGAGACGTACAAAATAATACATGGCTTTGAAAAGGTGGATGCTAGAAAATTGTTTCTGTTAGGCGAGGAGACTAGGACCCGTGGACACAGCCTTAGAATTAGAGGGGGTCATTTCAGAACGGAAATGTGGAGACATTTCTTCAGCCAGAGAGTGGTGGGCCTGTGGAATTCATTGCCACGGAGTGCAGTGGAAGCCGGGACGCTAAATGTCTTCAAGGCCGAGATTGATAGGTTCTTGTTGTCTAGAGGGATTAAGGGCTACGGGGAGAATGCGGGCAAGTGGAGCTGAAATGCGCATCAGCCATGATTGAATGGCGGAGTGGACTCGATGGGCCGAATGGCCTTACTTCCACTCCTATGTCTTATGGTCTTATGGTCTTATTCCAATCAGCCCCCTCCAATCAAAGTCAGTAACAATGGATATTGTACACCAGACTTTCCATTTTCACAACCATCAGAATTCTGGATCCAAGTCAGCTTGGCATGTTACTGATGAAGGGCTTTTGCTCAAAACGCCGATTTTCTTGCTCATAGGATGCTGCCTGACCTGCTGTTCTTTTCCAGCACTACTCTGATCTTAACCTTAATGTTACTGACATCCTTTCTTGCTCTGCTCTGCCACAAATCTCTTTAAAGTTAAATCATCGTTTAGTTAATTGAATATGTGGTGGTCAACTTGTTCTTTTTATATGGAAGATTGTAATTTTGGGGGAACAGAAATCTAGCCTGCATTTTCCTATCCCATGTTGTTTCAAGTGCAGGGAAAATGCCAAGTCCTTAACACCAGCTGCAGAGAAAGTATCAGCAGCTTTTTGGGTGTAAGGGTGATCATGACTGTTCCTGGTCTGGTCCAGAGGTGATAACCACAAATACAAATTATGATACATACAGCAACATAATCTTTCACCTATGATGCCGGAAGGCTTTTAGGGATCCGTGCTGTCATATTCAGCCAAATCAACTCATTCAACGCATAATGGAGATTGAATCTGAGGGGACTGCAGACTCTGAATTGCTCTGTTACCCAAAATGGATGTTTGCATTTTCCAACAAAATCATCAAGGAGCCTGCAGTAACAATATTCATCTCAGAAACTGGTTGTTAAACAGGTTTCTAGCAATCAAAATGTAATTGTTTGAATAATGATTGCATAGCCTCTGACTGTCAGATTCTTGAATTTCAATCTCTGACAAAATTATGGGCAAGATTTTCAACTGTAATTGATATAAATGTCTCACACCAGGCAGAAAATACTGCAACAGAGGACTATAAGGATGCATATTTTCAAAATGATAATTGAGTCATCGTGTTGGCTATGCATTTGCTTGCTAAAGGATTACTGAATTCATTTCCAGGGATGAAAGTTTCCCATAACTCACGAGTCCACAATGTGTATTTCAGGACCCTGAAGGTATGCCTGGGTTGAATTTCATTTCTAGTATGTTTCAAACTGTAATTTTTTTTTGATAAGTTGAATTTGCCTAAAGTAGGTCACTGGGTATTTCTAAAACAAAAGTTGCAAACATGAAATGACTTTATTCTCCATGAGAGATTTGCAAGTGCTACCTTAATCAGTAAAAACCTCTCTGGCTTACAATTTCCTTTGACAAGTGTGAGTAGAATGATGTATTCCCAATGTATATATATTGAAGTAAAATGTGTGTTGATTGGTCTGAAATCAAGGAATACGTTGATGTTAGCCTGGGAGCAACAGAAACTAACATCTCTATTATCATGCTCACGCATAATAAAATTAAACTCTCACCCTATTCACTTATCCAATCAAAAAGACAGGCATGAGACCAGCTCTGATATATCTGTTATTGTTACACTTTAACTGCTAAAAGAAATTAAATCTAAAAGAGCATAGGATGCATAGGTTGGATGTACCGTATGTGGAAAGATTGAGATTAAGTGCAGAAGATTACCTTTCCTTGGTTCACACTTTCATGTTTTTGAATGTTTCCTGCACATAAATGCGTTGGTTTACTTGACTAATAGAGTTAAACCTGTAATCCCACAAAGTGAATATTTATCAGAGCTCACACTTCTGAAGTGGAAATTTGGTCAGAGTGGGAATTAGATGAAGAGATAGGGAAATGCTGAGTGAATTAATTTATGGACTATACTAAAAACAAAATGACGGAAAACAGCAAATTCAAGAGGTATAATTGAAGGTCTTTGTCTTCTTTAATCCAAAGAAACTTAACGTGTGAAAGTTGCATGAGGATGGAATGCATTGTGCAGTGTGGATGATGGGATGTGTCAGTTGCCCAGGTAAAGAATCTGGATGGTTCCATCTGTAACAACTGGGACTTGGTGAATTTACACAAGGATGAATCAGCAGACTTAATGAACAGCAGATTATACGTAAAACAGAGAGAGGTTATGGTAGAAATGTTTTCCATGATTCAATGTAATAGAATTCTATGTCACCAGGAGAACAGATTCTCTATTTCCTCCCAGCTGAATGGGTTAAGGATCTAGAATGCTAGGTGCAGCAAGTAAGGAGCATCCAAGGAACAGGAGAATCTACGTTTCAGGCATAAACCCTTCTTCAGGAATGAGGAAAGTGTGTCCAGCAGGCTAAGATAAAAGGTAGGGAGGAGGGACTTGGGGGAGGGGCGTTGGAAATGCGATAGGTGGAAGGAGGTCAAGATGAGGGTGATAATCCAGAGTGGGGGTGGGGGCGGAGAGGTTAGGAAGAAGATTGCAGGTTAGGAAGGCAGTGCTGAGTTCGAGGGATTTGACTGAGAAAAGGTGGGGGGAGGGGAAATGAGGAAACTGGAGAAATCTGAGTTCCTCCCTTGTGGTTGGAGGGTTCAAAGACCGCAATTTCCCCCTAGACGTGGTTGACGATGCCCTCCACCACATCTCTTCCACTTCCCGCTCCTCCGCCCTTGAGCCCCGCCCCTCCAACTGCCACCAGGACAGAACCCCACTGGTCCTCACCTACCACCCCTTCAACCTCCATATACAGCGTATCATCCGCCGTCATTTCCGCCACCTCCAAACGGACCCCACCACCAGGGGTATATTTCCCTCCCCACCCCTATCAGTGTTCCGAAAAGACCATTCCCTTTGTGACTCCCTCGTCAGGTCCACACCCCCCACCAACCCAACCTCCACTCCCGGCACCTTCCCCTGCATCCGCAAGAAATGCAAAACTTGCGCCCACACCTCCCCCCTCACTTCCCTCCAAGGCCCCAAGGGATACTTCCATATTCACCACAAATTCACCTGCACCTCCGCACACATCATCTATTGCATCTGCTGCACCCGATGTGGCCTCCTCTATATTGGGGAGATAGGCCGCCTACTTGCGGAACGTTTCAGAGAACACCTCTGGGACACCCGCACCAACCAACCCAACCATCCCATGGCTCAACACTTCAACTCCCCCTCCCACTCTACCAAGGACATGCAGGACCTTGGACTCCTCCATCGCCAGATCATAGCAACATGACGGTTGGAGGAAGAGCACCTCATCTTCCGCCTAGGAACCCTCCAACCACAAGGGATGAACTCAGATTTCTCCAGTTTCCTCATTTCCCCTCCACCTACCTTGTCTCAGTCAAATCCCTCGAACTCAGCACCGCCTTCCTAACCTGCAATCTTCTTCCTGACCTCTCCGCCCTCACCCCACTCCAGCCTATCACCCTCAACTTGACCTCCTTCCACCTATCGCATTTCCAACGCCCCTCCCCCAAGTCCCTCCTCCCTACCTTTTATCTTAGCCTGCTGGACACACTTTCCTCATTCCTGAAGAAGGGCTTATGCCCAAAACGTCGATTCTCCTGTTCCTTGGATGCTGCCTCACCTGCTGCGCTTTTCCAGCAACACATTTTCAGCTCTGATCTCCAGCATCTGCAGTCCTCACTTTCTTCCTGCAGTAAGTAAGGAACCAAGTACAGTATTGTCAGCCATATGGGAATGAGTTTTAAAGGGAAGAGCCTCAAGTGTAACATTTCTAAAACATTATTTACATTTTATATAGAGAGAAGAAACAGAGAGTAATTATAATAAACAGATGAATATGTTTAAGGCACAATTAGATGGAAGCTGGGATTTCAATTCCACAACTAATAATACATCTTTTGGACAAGAGTAACTTTTACAAATGGGTTTCAGTTCAAAAATGAAAGGTAATGACTACAAGCAGGAAAAATGAAATGGTGGGGGAATATTTGAACTAAATGCAGGGAGGGGTAGGGTAGGACGGGGGGAAGCTGTATGTGAATAATATGCTAACTGGAACACATTTGAGACATAAAAGATAATCAGAGGGTTAGATTAGGTGGATAGTGAGAGCCTTTTACCTCAGATGGTGATGGTTAGCACAAAAGGACATAGCTTTAAATTGAAGGGTGATAGATATAGGACAGATGTCAGAGATAGTGTCTTAATCAGAATAGTAGGGGTGTGGAATGCACTGCCTGCAACAGTAGTAGACTCGCCAACTTTAAGGGCATTTAAATGGTCATTGGATAGGCATATGGATGAAGATGGAATAGTGTAGGATAGATAGGCTTCAAATTGTTTCCACAGGTTGACACAACATCAAGGGCTGAAGGACCTGTACTTGCTGTAATGTTCTATGTTTTGCTTTTGAACCAGAATTCATTCCTGGCAGCACTGTACCGACACCAATGAGCAATTCAAGAATCTAGCTAATCATGACCTTCTCCAGTGCAGTGAGGGATTTGAAATAAATGCTAATCTAGTTGCAGGTGAATATACATAGAAAAGAATACTTTCAAGTCTCTTCTTGTTTCTCTTAATTGCCAAATAGCTTCAAGACCTCCTTCTTCCTCCCTACAAATTGAAGCCACATTAAAATCATAACATAAGGTTAGGCTGCTAGGAGGGTAATGTGCCAGGTTATTAGGATGCCAAGTGAGTAAGTGGTAAAGTGTCAGCTGGGATATTATGCCAAGTGGGTAGGAGGGAGGGTGGCAGTTAACTTGGGGGAAAGAAGGCATTGAATCCAGAGAGAAAAAGGGGTCTTCAGCTCTAGACAGGGAAAAGGGGGCAATGGATATGTGGGTAGAGAGTGATGGAAGAAAGGGGCTATTGGGTCCTGAGTGAGAGAAGGGGTTGGCAGGTCCAGATAGGAGCAGCTGTGTCAGATCCTGGAGGGGGGTGGGGTGGGGGCAGGGAATACATGAGTGTCAGGTCAGCATCTCGGGGGAAGATATAGTCCAAGGGATATGTAATTCGGTGTGTGTGTGAAGTAGAATGGAATAGTTGAATAGTTATTCTGAAGTTGGACCATGTTTCTCATAGTTACTTATTTAACTGCAAGTTCTCCAATTTAATTGGATTCTTTTGGTGGGTTCTTGGCATGAAGCAATTGTTCAGAGGAATCTTCAGTTTCTCAACAATTCATAGAATCATATAATCCCTACAGTGTGGAAGAGGCTATTTGATCCATCAAGTCTATGCTGACTCTCCAAGAACCAACTCACCCTGACCTAGCGTCTGTCCACATAACCCTGCATTTCCTATGGCTAACCCACTATTGCTTTCACATCCCTGAACACTACAGAGCAATTTAGCACGGCCAATCCACCTAACCTGCACATTTTTTGACTGTAGGAAGAAACTGGAGCACCCAGCTAAAACCCACATAAACATAGGAAGAACACTCAAACTCCACATAGATAGCTACCTAAGGTCCCTGGTTCTTTGAGGCAGCAGTGCCAATCACAGAGCCAATCTGCTGCCTCAATTCCTTCACAGCTTGGTATAATAGGGATCCCACAGGGTCCCAGTATGATTCACATCCACACTACAATAACAACTGACAGGCCATCAGAAAATCCAGGCCCTTGTCTCCACAGCATTAGTGTTGGCATCTGGATTAGAAATTCACTGACATTGCCACAAAACTACCACCACCCGCATTCATATCTCAAAGCCATGGAACTCCTAACCAGCCTCAATTTTCTCAACCCAAACACTTTTAAAACAGAGCCTTTCTGAAACTTTAACATAAATTATTGTTTACTTATCTTCTTATCACTTCAACTGTGATGGTTTCAAGTGCATTAATTTTGGACACAAATGGATGAGAATCACATTGTTTGAAGCAAAAGGAGCAAAAAAGGTTCAATTTTGAGCACCATTGTCTCATGCTCCAAAGGTACCTGGAGTTATTTGACATAATTTGATCTAATTGATATTCTGCTGTCTGAACCAAGCTTTCAGCTCCTGTGCAATGCTAATGAGGGGTCACCACCTGTTTGTATACCACTCTCAGAAATTAGTCAGGCCAGAGGTTTTTCCTGTCCTTGTTGCGGCCTGATTAAGGTATTTACATCTAGGATGAGAATTTTTAAAAAGATACTTTTGGCTGCACAGCACTCCTGAGAGTTGCTCCAACCTGCTATTGTATTTACATAAATGGGTCATTGTACTTTTACTCTATGTAAATGGTGACTGTATCTTTATGTATATAGCACTGATGTAAATGTTCAATTGTACCTATACTCTATGTAGCTGTTTAATTAAATCTTTATATAAATGGTTTACTGTACTTTTATTCTATGCAGTATACTGTGCTATACCTTTATATAAGTTATTAACTGTTCCTTTACTCAGTACAGTATTGACTAAGTATTTGGTAAAGAGGTACATCATGATAATGTCAGATCAAGATGAACTGGGATCTGAATATGTAGGGTCTCAAACATGATCTCTCTTACTCTATCAACTGAATAATATTATGACTAATAAAATCTGTTAATGTTCATTTACAGAGTGCATCCTGATCTTACTATATTCCCTTACCATTCTTCCCTCATCTCTTCCAGGATTTACCTAAAGGCAACTAACCGTTCTGTAGGTGGCTCAAATTCATGGGCAGTCAATCAAAAACCAACATTTCGCTTCCTTGTTGTTCCAATTTTTATTCAGACTTGACTCTGTGAGTGTAGTGCTTTATAACCAGGATTGTAATCTTTACACTGTAATGATTTGGATCCCTGATGTATTAATTATAAATGGGCTTTACTGTGCCCTGGCACCAGGGAATGTACCTGGAATAGTCTCACCAAGCTCACTGGCCAATAACTATGGCAGATCTTTCTGATTGTTTGTTTGATTGAAAGGAATTAATGAAGTAGAAATGCCTAATGCATTTTTAATCAAAGAAAGTATGCATTTCTTAGAACTCGAGAAAAATCACAGCAGTTTTGAGTTTAGTAAGAATATTTTCCTTGGCTTTTTCGAAGATGATAAATAAACAATGAAGTTCAGCACAAGCATCAAAAAAGTTTGACATTGAAAACCAATACAGAGAATGCTAGAGGAACTCAGCAGGTCTGGCAGCATCTGTGGAGAGAGAAACTGAGGTCACATTTTGAGTCCTGTGTAAGCCTTATTCTGACTTGAAGCATTAACTCTGTCCCTTTCTCCACAAGTACTGCTAGACCTGCTGCGTTTCTCAAACATTCTCCTTGTTTGTTTTGGAATTTCAGCATCTGCCAAATTTTGCTTTTATTAGACGTGGAAAATGCCCATGTTTACAGCAGTATTTGTTTAGACAATTGCCTATATTTTAAAATGAACATTCAACAGCTCAATTTGTAAATGCATGTTTGATTTGGATCTCATCTGTCCAATCATCCCCAGCTGACAATTAAAACAGTTCATCAAAAATTGGCAGTAATTTAAGAAACACATCAGAAAAATGTCTCAGCAGTTCAGGCATTGCATTCCACTGAACAGGTAAACATGAAAGTTTGATCATGTAAAGTTCTGGTCTTGGAATCACAGACTACTGAACAAGTGCACTGAGCTCATAAGTGATTTTAAAGTAGTTTATGATGAAGCAATAGTTTAATATGATGCAGAAGCTAATGAGACAGAAAACCATTCTCTGTGGGCGGCACGGTGGCACAGTGGTTAGCACTGCTGCCTCACAGCGCCAGGCGACTGACTGTGTGGAGTTTGCACGTTCTCCCCGTGTCTGCGTGGGTTTCCTCCGGGTGCTCCGGTTTCCTCCCACACTCCAAAGATGTGCAGGTCAGGTGAATTGGCCATGCTAAAATTGCCCATAGTGTTAGGTAAGGGGTAGATGTAGATGTAGGGGTATGGGTGGGTTACACTTCGGCGGGGCGGTGTGGACTTGTTGGGCCGAAGGGCCTGTTTCCACACTGTAAGTAATCTAATCTAATCTAATCTAATCTAAAATGCATATAACCAGTGAAGGCTCAAATACTTTACTTGTCCCGGTGGATAGATGTTTGGGAGAGAGTGAGTGTTGATGCCACTAATGGTGATAGTTTGATCCTCTAGCAGAAGTGTTAGGAAGTTCTTCATCCCCTGTCAAAGGCCAAGAACAGCAAGAACCACTTCAAAAAGTTATTCTCTGTTTGAACTTTTCCCTCTTGAGAGTCTGTTCTGTCAGTCTTTTTCTCCAAAAGTTGCTCTGAGTGTGAGTCATAAGATTCAACTTTATCAGGAATATCTGTACTTGAGACATATTGCCCTAGATAATAGCTGGTCCGGGACTTTTCATCAGCAAGCTGCTGTGGATGCTTGCCTCACAAGACTGACGTAATATTCAATGCATTTGTTAATATCTAATAAGGTCATTAAACAGTGGTCCTCACAATCTGACCAAACATTTAATTAATTCTTTATTTATTCTGTCTTCACAACATCAAGATGGTTCCAGACTCATTTTTGATCTGCGTTAACTTATCTAATCTTAGCCAATGCACAGTTATCAAGCAATACAATTAAACTCAGCACCCTTGAGCTAAGGAAAGATAAATAAAAGCTCTCTCACCTTACCAATTACATCAGTATAGGAATATTATTTTCACTCGTTTGACAGTCAGTCAGTACTCACTGTATAGCCTCACAGCAGAAGGAAAACAAACTGTTCAAGAGTAAATAGCCAGCAAATATTATGAAAAACAATTCCTAATAGAAACACAAATCAGGGCCCTAACAACTAATAACACACACAAACAACTACCAAAACAAACACAGAGAAAGCTGGAGAAACTCAGCAGATATGGCAGCATTTGTTGAAGTGCACAAAGCTAACGTTTCAAGTCAGGTCTGACCCTTCTTCAGAACCTACTATTCAGAACTTCAGTATACTCTTTTTCAGAATTAAGTGATGTATGAAACAAACACTGAAAGCAGTCATATGTCCCCATACTGTGACCAAAAGAACGAATCAGCAGATATAAGCACAATATCTAGTTATATAAACACACTGATTTGCTTTCTATGAACTAACTAACAAGTGCAGTTTCATAGTTGTCAAACTGAGAACTTGCACAAGAGCTCTCATGAAATAACAAGCAAGCAGTGTAGTTTCATAGCATTTGTGGGCAGGAGTAATTTCACCTGCAACTGTAGAGGTAATAGTTTTTTAAAACAGTCACTGCCTGAAACTACAAGAGAACTACAAGCGTGAGTAAAGTGAGGGCATTTTTTTCTTCTTATGTTTAACTGTGACCTGTCTCTTGATTGACTTTAAATATTAGGAATTGGTATTCAGTTAACCCAGAGCTAATAAATTACAAGCTGCAACACACTTCCATCCACATGCCATGCTTGAATTAGCCCAAGTTACGATAGAGTCTGAGACCTACATTCTCTTAGGTTAGATGTTATGAAACAATGATGATAGCATGAGCATGTCTCATAAACACATAATACTTACTAACTATGAGATATAACTAACTACTATGTCAGCATTCATCACCCAGTCTTTTTTATAGCTGGTGATGTAGAAAATCAAGAGAGCAGTGGAGATATTTCCCATTGCTTGGCTGAGCAAAATTTCTACAATACTCTAGAAGCTTGATATCCTCAGAAGAAAGTGGCTCAATTGACGAACTGTACATTCAGGGATCTTAAACATTCACTTCCTCCACATTTGTGCACAGTGGCAACAATGTGTACCACCCAGAATTTGCATTGTGGCAACTTACCAATGTGTACCTTCAACAGCACTTTCCAAACCTGACCTCTACCAGCTAGAAGGCCAAGGACAGGAGATGCATGAGAATACCAGGGAATACCACCACATGTAAGGTTCCCCGAAAGGCACACATTATCCTGACTCTAAACTGTGTAAGCAGTAATATCAGTAGTCACATGCTAGAGTCTGTAAAAAGAGAAGGAACGGTGTATTGTCCCAGGGAAATGTACTACCTTACAGTATGGTACATTTTACATTATAATACATTGAATTATAATCACTCTCTGTATGGGGAAACAGTACCTGGCTATATTCATCAGGCTGCTGAAGAGATATCTAAATAAGCCGCTAAAATAGAACCAAGCCACAAACCATGGTATCACCGTTCTACAATAATTTGATGATGTTGATGGAATCGATGCAGTGAGATGATCCACAAAGGAAGAAACAGAAGAATTACTTGGTTAGTATAATATGGAAAATGAGCAGTGATGTCAGCACCAGTTGAGCAGTCACAGCCCTTTGGAGGGCTCCAATTGGTGAATTACATCCACCCAACATTGACAGTTGTGAAAAAGGCGATCTCAAGAGTTATAATATCATAAGATATAGGAGCAGAAATTAAGCCATTCAGCCCATCAAGTCTACTTTGCCATTCAATCGTGACTGTTAAATTTCTCAACCCCATTCTCCCACTTGATCCCCTTGATACTCAAGAACCTATCTACCTCGGTCTTAAATGTACTCAGTGACCTGGCCTCCACAGCCTTCTGTGGTAGTGAATTCCATAGATTGACCACTCTCTGGCTGAAGAAGTTTCTCCTTATCATCACTCTAAAAGGTTTTCCTTTTACTTGTCTGGTCAGACCACATTTGGAGTATTGTGCGCTGTTTTGGGCCCCTTATCTCAGGAATGATGTACTGGCCCTGGAGTATGCTCAGAGGAGGTTCAGGAGATAGGTCCCAGGAATGAAAAAAGCTCATAAACATCAACAGGTTTGCATGCCAAAGAGCAGAGGTGTCAGCTTGGTACATTCCTGTCAGCAGTGGTGTTCATATTGTAGGCAATATCCTTGTGAGGCAAAGGGTTGCAGAGAACGCAACAAAATTTGAAGGCATCCTAAAAACTTTCAATGCATACTTCAGCCCAAACCAAAAATGATTAAGTGAGCATGATCCAATCAGGACCAAAGCTTAAGGGAATCCAGGAAATTGATCCTTATAGACTTATATAGATTGTCTGGTTGTGGCGGACAAAATGCATTGAAAGACAAGCTTGGAGTATGTGATGAAAAGCTATCAGATATTTCAATTGACAAAAGAAGACAACATTCAAGCAAGAGATTCAATATTTTAGGCAGGCCAAATAAAGTGTATAATCAGACTACAAGCCATGCAAGTAGCCAGCTCTTAGACAAGTCTGTTAGACAGATATGCCCAAAAATAACACACCTGCCACTCACAAGCTCTCGAGAACTGGGTAAAGAATGGGAAATCCGCTAGTAGCTATTTTGATCTGCTCATATTATGAAGCCATAAAGTAGAATGAGAAGCAAGATTGCTTTCAGGATAGCACAGCATTTCCAATGCAGAAGGATAAACATGAAGACATAGAATGATAAGCAAAAACATAAGCTTTAAAAATAGAAATAATTATGAAATTGCAAATGAAGTGATAGATGAGCACACAGATTTCTGAAGCAAAGTAAAGGATCATAAATAAAAAGTTCAGTTAGTTACTTTTGTTACAACTGACTTGGAAAAGTTTTGATTTTTGAGCACAACTACCCCTAGGGTTGTCATGTAAGATAATGATTTCATCAAAGTACTCAAAGTCCCCAATTAACATGTTTGGAATTGGGTTAACAGAGATCATTGATGAGTTTCCCATCCTTAACAGGAACTACTGATTATTACACTGCAGCGGCAATGGCAGCAGCATCAGGACGAGCCAGACACAGTTCCACCTGAGTCAGGGGCATCCCGGTGAACAAGGAGCAGTCCCTGGACTTGACACCCCTGGCCAAGAATTACACAATGGGCCAAGGCTCCAGTTCTGCAGCTAGACTCGGGCACCTGAAGGAGCAGAAGCTTCAGTGAAAGGGATGGACAGTATATTGGCGGCATCGTCTTGAGGAACATTGGATGGAGAACAGGAGGCCTTTTCCCAGCCCAGTACCAAAGTGGCTTCCAGCAGCCTGGTGTGGCGGTCTCAGCCTGGCATGGCAGTTTTCGTTACTGGAGCTTTCTGGCCCAGCATGGCAGTCTTGGCTCTGCATGATGGTCTTGGCACGGATTGGCAGTCTCATCCTGGCAGCATTTTAACGATATTCCACATTTCCTTCATCAGCTTTCCCAAAGTACAAGAACCGTTAACTGAACTGTGATGAACTTTGTATTAATTTTACTTTTCATATTATTATGTATGACATCTGTCATTAATGTAAGTGCCATGGTGTGGTGACTTGCAAAACATTTCACTGTATTTTTCATGTTCAGGTATACATGACAATAATTTCTATTAAATTTAGAAATTCTAGTCAAAAATAAAGAACTATGAACCATCAACACACAGCTGTACTAATTAAAACTCTTTTAAACCTCTGTGCACACATACAGGCAGACATTGTCAAAAACAATTGATGTTATGGGTGGAAGGGAAACGAAATGGAGTAACACAGTTCAGTAGCGCCAGTCCACCGGGTTCAATGAGATGTTAGCTTTGCTTCTCAAGACCTTCTGTGTTTAAGTCACCTTTCTCTAGGTTTTTTCACTTCCTTACAGGAGGTAAAGGGTGATTGGTAAAATAATTACAAAGTTTCTGATATATTTATTAAAAGCAATAACTTACAGAAATTGATGGGGGAAAAAAGCTGTGTTTTTTTTCAGTTTCTAGGTATTTTAACTTCAGAGAGGGAACCTACTGTTGCAGCAGTCCAGAGTCTCCACTTTCTCTGGTGCCTCAACTTCAAGCTCACCTTCCTGTGAGTTCATCAGAGATTTGTTGTCAGCCTGACAACCTCTAGGATCCATAGCTGGTCACAATTGCACAAACCCATCAGTTACATATTGCTGGCCAAATCACATTTTGTGCACATCTTGCCGTGCTGTGCTATCCTGCCTTACATCCTCTACTGCTGCAATGCAAAAATCTAAAAACAGCTCACAATGAGCTCCAGTAACCTGCTTTTAAAAGCACAGCAATTCATTCCATCATCTTTAGTTTTAAAAAGTCATTTTTTTCAATCTAGCCCACAATCAGCAACGAAGGAAAAAGAATGTATGCCAACATTATAGAAGTTAAAAAAAATTCAAAACAGAATTCAAACGTTACAATGGCATAGCTGTCACAATTCTGATCGACTGCTTGGAGTGACTGAATGCACACATATCATCAAAAATAAAATTGTAAAGTTCAGGTGGCACAGATTTTCAATTAATATGTTGAATCAACAACACATGGAGGTGGGAAATAAATAAGATTCTTCACAATTCACACTAGGAAGAACTTCTTTTAATGAATATATAAGTAACTAGGTCTTCTGGATGTAGTAGATAAAGTTCTACAGCACAACAGTGGGACAGATTGCCATGAAGAATTCCCTCAGCTCACGCAAATAGAGTCAAAGAGTCACAGAGATGTAAAGCATGGCAAAAGGCACTTCAGTCCAGCTAATCCATGCTGACCAGATATCCTGACCTAATCTAGTCCCACCTGCCAGCACTTGCCCATATCCCTCTAAACCCTTCCTAATCATATACCCCATCCAGATGCCTTTTAAATGCTGCAGTTGTGCCAAATGCTCCACCACCTCCTCTGGCAGCTCATTCCATACATGTACTACCCTCTGCGTAAAAAAATTGCCTCTTAGGTCTCTTTTATCTCTTTCCCCTCTCACCCTAAACCTATGCCCTCTAGTTCTAGACCCCAGGGAAAAGACTTTGTCTATTTATCCTATCCATGCCCCTCATGATTTTATAAACCTCTATAAGTTCACCACTCAACCTCTGATGCTCCAAGGAAAACAGCCCCAGCTGATTTAGTCTCTGCCTATAGCTCAAACCCTCCAACTCCAGCAACATCATTATAAATCTTTTCTGAACCCTTTCAAGTTTCACAACATCCTTCCAATAGGAAGGAGACTAGAATTGCACGCAATATTCCAACAGTGGCCTAACCAGCTGCAACATGACCTCCCAACTCCTGTACTCAATACTCTGACCAAATACCAAAGCAGACTTATCCAAAGCTACAGCCGATCAAGCAGAAACTTCAGACTTAATTCTTATTTCAGAAGTGGAAGCCATTTCAGTCAGAACAAAAACGGTACAATTCTATACTTGATGTTCTTCATCTACAGCCCAATAGAAAATCATTAAAGTGTTGGTAATTAAGAACAATGACAAGGATTTAGCTTTGCTGAAGAAAAGGGTGACATGATAAAGCAATGCATTTTTCTGCCAGAACATGGAATACAAGGAGAACGAGCCATTTGGATATAAAATTGGCTCAAAGGTAGGATACAGCGTGTGGTGTTGGAAGGGTGGACTGGAGGTTTGTCGCAAATTGCAGGAATTGGGACTGGGCCCATTGTTTTTTGTTTTTTGTCACTTATATAAATGATTTGGATGTGAATACAGGAGTTATGGTTAGTAAGTTTGAAGATGATGCCAAAATTGATTACGCAGTGGACAGCCAAGAAGCTCATCTCAAAATACAACAGCATCTTGATCAGATGGTCCGATAGGCTGAGGAGTGGCAGATGGAGTTTAATCTAGCTAAATGTAAGATGCTACATTTTGGAAAGGCAAGTCAGGGCAGGACTTATACACTTAATGGTAAGGTTCTGGGGACTGTTGCCACACAAAGGGGCTTGGAGTGGAGGTTCATCATTCCTTGAAAGTGCAGTCACAGGTAGACAGGGTAATAAAGAAAGAGTTTGGTATGTTTTCCTTTATTGGTCAGAGCATTAAGTACAGGAGTTGGGAGGTCATGTTGCAGCTGTACAGAAAATTGGTTCAGCCTCTTTTGAAATACTGTATACAATTCTGGTCTCCCTGCCGTAGAAAAGATGGTGTTAAACTTGAAAGGGTTCAGAAAAGATTGGAGTGTTTGAGCTACAGGGAGAGGCTGAATTGGCTGGGGCTATTTTCCCTGGAGCATTGGAGACTGAGGGGTGATCTAATAAAGATTTACAATGGTAACGGCGGAGCAGGTAACGGCTGTCTGCTGGTGTTTTTTTTAAGTCGCCGTATAGTCCAGTTATTGTTTTTTTAACGGCTAAAATTTAAAGTTTTTTTTTAAGCGCCTAGTGGACCCAGAAGCTGGTGTCATGCTAGCTTACCTGGGAAGGTTTTTTTTCTTATAAAAGCGCGCAGGCGAGGAACCCGAGGCACTACAGGGGTAGAGCCTCCCACCCGCCCTCCTCCTCTAACCTAATAATATGACCCATTGTGACAAGCAGGTAAGTGCTGCATTTTGCTTGTTTGTTTCTTTAGATCTAGTTTTTAAAGTTTACCTTTTAGAGGGATGGCAGCGAATGCAGTGCAATGTTCCTCTTGCAACATGTGTGAGGTGAGAGAAGCCATTAGCATCCCTCCTGATTACACTTGCAAGAAGTGCACCCATCTCCAGCTCCTCCAAGACCATGTTAGGGAACTGGAGCTGGAGTTGGATGAACTGCGGATCATTTGAGAGGCAGAGGTGGTCATAGATCAGAGCTTTAGGGAAGTAGTTACTCCAAAAGTTATAGAGAGTTATAGGGGAGTGGGAGGAAGCAGCCAGTGCAGGGACCCCCTGCGGTCATTCCCCTCAAGAACAAGTATACCGTTTTGGATACTTGTGGGGGGGATGACTTACCAGGCCTCTGGCACGGAGCCTGTCCCCGTTGCTCAGAAGGGAAGGGTGGAGAAAGGTAGAGCGATAGTTATTGGGGACTCAATAGTGAGGGGCACAGATAGGCGGGTTTGCGGGGGCGACAGAGACTCACGTTTGGTATGTTGCCTCCCAGGTGCAAGGGTACGTGATGTCTCTGATCGTGTTTTCCGGGTCCTTAAGGGGGAGGGGGAGCAGCCCCAGATCGTGGTCCACGTTGGCACCAACGACATAGGTAGGAAGAGGGGTGAGGATGTTAGACAGGCTTTCAGGGAGCTAGGTTGGAAGCTCAGAGCTAGAACGAACAGAGTTGTTGTCTCTGGTTTGTTACCCGTGCCACGTGATAGAGAGTCAACGAATAGGGAGAGAGAAGAGTTAAATGCATGGCTACAGGGATGGTGCAGGAGGGAGGGATTTCGGTACTTGGATAACTGGGGTTCGTTCTGGGGAAGGTGGGACCTCTATAAACAGGATGGTCTACACCTGAACCTGAGGGGCACCAGTATCCTTGGGGGGAGGTTTGCTAGTGCTCTTTGGGAGGGTTTAAACTAAATCTGCAGGGGCATGGGAACCTGGAGTGTAGCTTTAGGGTACAGGACCTTGAGTGTAGGGAGGTTAGGAACATGGCATCGATCTCGAAGGAGGGTGCCTGTAAACAGGAAGGTGGCTTGAAGTGTGCCAGAAGTATAAGAAATAAGGTAGGTGAGCTTGCAGCATGGTTTGGTACCTGGGACTTCGATGTTGTGGCCATTACAGAGACGTGGGTAGAAAAGGGACAGGAATGGCTGTTGCAGGTTCCAGGGTTTAAATGTTTTAGTAGGGTCAGAGATGGGGGTAAAAGAGGGGGAGGTGTGGCATTGCTTGTCAAGGATAGTATTACAACAGTAGAAAGGGTGATGGAGGAAGACTTGCCATCTGAGGTAGTTTGGGCGGAGGTTAGAAATAGGAAAGGTGAGGTCACCCTGTTAGGAGTTTTCTACAGGCCTCCTAATAGTCCGAGAGAAGTAGAGGAAAGTATTGCGAGGATGATTCAGGAGAAGAGTGAAAGTAGCAGGGTGGTTGTTATGGGGTCTTTAACTTCCCAGATATTGACTGGGAAAGATATAGCTCGAGTTCGTTAGATGGGTCGGTGTTTGTCCAATGTGTGCAGGAGGGTTTCCTGACACAATATGTAGACAGGCCAACAAGAGGTGAGGCTATACTGGATTTGGTTCTAGGTAATGAACCAGGCCAGGTGTTAGACTTGGAGGTAGGTGAGCACTTTGGGGGCAGTGACCACAACTCGGTGACTTTTACTCTAGTGATGGAGAGGGATAAGTGTGCACTGCAGGGCAACAGTTATAGCTGGGGGCAGGGAAATTATGATGCGGTGAGGCATGACTTAGGATGCGTGGATTGGGAAAATAGGCTTCAAGGGAAGAACACAAATGATATGTGGAGATTGTTCAAGGAACAGCTAATGGGTGTCCTTGATAAGTATGTACCAGTCAGGCAGGGAGTAAAGGGTCTTGTGAGGGAGCCATGGTTTAACAAGGAATTGGAATCCCTTGTGAAAGGGAAGAGGGCGGCCTATGTAAAGATGAGGCGTGAAGGTTCAGTTGGGGCGATTGAGAGTTATAAGGTAGCCAGGAAGGATCTAAAGAGAGAGCTAAGAGCAGCGAGAAGGGGACATGAAAAGTCCTTAGTTGGTAGGATTAGGGAAAACCCAAAGGCTTTCCATAGGTATGTCAGGAATAAAAGGATGACTAGGATAGGTATCAGTCCAGTCAAGGATAGTAGTGGGAAGTTGTGTGTGGAGGCGGAGGAGATTGGTGAGACACTAAATCAATACTTTTCGTCAGTATTCACTCAGGAACAGGACATTGTTGCCGATGTAAATACTGAGTCACAATTAATTAGAATGGACGACTTTGAGGTATGTAGGGAAGCGGTGTTGGAAATTCTGGAAAGGATGAAAATAGATAAGTCCCCTGGGCCTGATGGCATTTATCCTAGGATCCTCTGAGAAGCTAGGGAGAAGATAGCGGAGCCATTGGCCTTGATTTTTATGTCGTCGTTGTCTACGGGAATAGTGCCAGAAGACTGGAGGATAGCGAATGTGGTCCCCTTGTTCAAGAAGGGGAGCAGGGATAGCCCGAGTAACTATAGGCCAGTGAGTCTCACTTCTGTTGTGGGCAAAGTCTTAGAGAGAATTGTAAGGGATAGGATTTATGAACATCTGGATAGGAATAATGTGATCAAGGATAGTCAGCATGGTATTGTGAAGGGCAGGTTGTGCCTCACAAACCTTATTGAATTCTTTGAGAAGGTGACCAAGGAAGTGGACGAGGGTAAAGCAGTAGATGTGGTGCATATGGATTTTAGCAAGGCATTCGATAAGGTACCCCATGGCAGGCTAATGCAAAAACCATGGAGGTATGGCATTGAGGGTGCATTAGAGGTTTGGATTAGGAATTGGCTGGCTGGAAGGAGACAGAGGGTAGTAGTTGATGGTATAGGTTCATCTTGGAGCGCAGTTACTAGCGGTGTTTCACAAGGATCTGTTTTGGGACCATTGCTGTTTGTCATTTTTATAAATGACCTGGAGGAGGGGCTTGAAGGCTGGGTGAGCAAGTTTGTGGATGACACGAAAGTCGGTGGATTGTGGACAGCGAAGAAGGATGTGGCAGGTTACAGCGTGACATAGATAAGTTGCAGAGCTGGGCAGTAAGGTGGCAAATGGAATTCAATGTAGCTAAGTGTGAAGTCATTCACTTTGGTAGGAGTAACAAGAAGATGGATTACTGGGCTAATGGTAGACTACTTGGTAGTGTGGATGAGCAGAGGGATTTTGGTGTCCATGTACACAGATCTTTGAAAGTTGCCACCCAGGTAAATAGTGCTGTGAAGAAGGCATATGGTGTACTGGGCTTTATTGGTAGAGGAATTGAGTTCCGGAGTCCTGAGGTCATGTTGCAGTTGTTTCAGACTCTGGTGTGGCCTCATCTGGAGTATTGTGTGCAGTTTTGGTCGCCATACTATAGGAAGGATGTGGCGGCATTGGAATGAGTGCAGAGGAGGTTTACCAGGATGTTGCCTGGCATGGTAGGAAGATCGTATGAGGAAAGGCTGAGGCACTTGGGGCTTTTCTCATTGGAGAAAAGAGGGTATAGGGGAGATTTGATAGAGGTGTACAAGATGATTAGGGGTTTAGATAGGGTTGACAGTGAGAACCTTTTTCCGCTAATGAAGTCAGCCGTTACTAGGGGACACAGCTTTAAATTAAAGGGGTGGTCGGTATAGGACAGATGTTAGGGGTAGATTTTTTACTCAGCGGGATGTGAGTTCATGGAATGCCCTGTCAGTAGCAGTGGTGGACTCTCCCTCTTTATGGTCATTTAAGCGGGCATTGGACAAGCATATGGAGGTTATTGGGCTAGTGTAGGTTAGGTAGGCTTCGGTCGGCGCAACATCGAGGGCCGAAGGGCCTGTACTGCGCTGTAGTTTTCTATGTTCTATGTAAAATCATGAGGGGCATGGATAGGATGAACAGGATACTGATTAAGGATGATCAGCCATGATCATATTGAATGGTGGTGCAGGCTCGAAGGGCAGAATGGCCTACTCCTGCACCTATTGTCTATTGTCTATTGTCTATTGAATAGTCAAGTTCTTTTTTCTGGGTTAGGGGAGTCTAAAACTGGAGGGCTTAGGTTTAAGGTGAGAGGGGAAAAATATAAAAGGGTACTAAGGGGCAACTATTTCACACAGAGGGTGGTGGGTATGGAATCAGCTGCCAGAGGAAGTGATGGAGGCTGGTACAATTACAACATTTAAAAGATATCTGGATGGGTACATGAATAGGAAGAATTTAGAGGAGTATGGGCCAAATGCTGGTAAATGGGATTAGATTAATTTAGGATTTCTAAGCAGCATGGACGAGTCAGACCAAAGGGTCTATTTCCGTGCTGTAAGTCTCTATAACTGTGAGTCTATAATTACATATTGACTGAAGGTTAATGACGCTGAAAATGTGTTGCTGGAAAAGCGCAGCAGGTCAGGCAGCATCCAAGGAGCAGGAGAATTGACGTTTCAGGCATGATTCTCCTGTTCCTTGGATGCTGCCTGACCTGCTGCGTTTTTCCAGCAACACATTTTCAGCTCTGATCTCCAGCATCTGCAGTCCTCACTTTCTCCTTGAAGGTTAATGACACAAATTCCAATGTTGATTCAGAACTTAACACCAAATATAACAGTAGATGACTATAGTTAAGTATAAAACAAGAAAAAGAAACAATATGAAAAACAAATGAACTGAAATACCTCCAATTATAGACTGAAGACTTCATCAACTTTAGTATCAATTACCAGACAAAAAGCATGGATCGGAGATTGAAAATCTGAAAACAGTTCTTGTGTAAACTGAATATCCACAATCAAAACCCATTCAAATTCAATTTGCAACGTTCAGCAGAAAAGGGAAAATTGCTAATATTTTATTTGAGCTACAAGGAAGGATAGAGGAAAGGTTTGGATGGGATACTCATTGTAGGATCGGTGTTGACTTGTTGGGCTGAAGGGCCTGTTTCCATGCTGAAGGGATTCAATGACCTTCTATGACCTGAACAAATGAGTTTGAACATCACAAGGTCTGTGATGATGACAGGAAGTCTACATTAATCACCTCACAGGATGCTGATCCAATAGGGAATTGGTGGGAATGTCAAAAGTTGGAGGAATTAGTTGAAGAAAATGGTTCATTAATATTATTATAACATTGAGATATATTTGAGGGGGAGATGTAGGGCAATGATGATCAGCAATTAGTCAGACTGAGACTGTGAAAAGGGAAGTACTAGTTTGTTTCAGAGAGAGATGTACTATCTCACAGTATATAGTGTGTATCATATGGTTACTAAATGACTTGTGCAGAAACTTACCAGAGTCAGATTATAGTCACTCTTAGCTAGAAGAAACCTTCCTAATATGTGCCAGACCAAAGGTCACAGGTATACAATTGTATTCTAAAAGTGGAATCAAACCCCAAAATCATTCTCAAGAATGATTAGGGATGACTTTAAAAAAAAGTACAGACTTCGTTTGTGGTATTCATTCCCCATGATAAATAAAAAACAAGACTGGAAAACTCTGAACCAAATCACTTACATGCTTGATAATTTAACATACTTTTTTTTTGACAGAGCAGCAAGGAGAGCAGGTAGAATGAAGTGAGGGCTGCCGGGAAGGGTAAGTTTTCCCACTTAAAAAGGGACTTAGCTCAGGGGTCAGGCCTCCATTTTGACAGAGCGGCGAGGAAAGAAGGTGAGGTGAAGGTAAGGGCTTAATTTATATTTGGGCAGTGGCTAAACCCGAAATACTACACGTATAGTATCTCCCTCCCGACCCCCCCTCCTCTAACTGGAAGAAAAAGACTCTGTAAGGTAAGGCTTTTATTTCTTCTTTATCTTTCTTTTTCATATATTTAAGTGCATTATTTGGTTTTAGTTAGTTCGTATAAAGTTAAGGCTTACAATGGCAGGGGCCCTCAGACCCATGGCATGTGCCTCTTGCTTGAAATGGGAGCTTAGGAATGTGTCTGACATTCCTGACTCTTACACTTGCAAGAAATGTGTCCAACTGCAGCTCTTGTTTGACCGCATGAAGGCTCTGGAGCTGTGGATGGACTCACTGTGGAGCATCCCCGATGCTGAGGAGGTTATGGATAGCACATTTAGTGAACTGGTCACACCGCAGGTTAGAATTGCTGAGGGAGACAGTGAATGGGTGACCAAAAGACAGAAAAAAGAGTGGAAAGCAGTGCAGGTGTCCTCTGCGGTCATTTCCCTCCAAAACAGGTATAGCATTTTGGATACTGATGGGGGGGGGATGGCTCACCAGGAGAGGGCAGCAGTTGCCAGGATCATGGCACCGTGGCAGGCACTGCTGTTCAGAAGGGCGGGAAAAAGACTCGTAGGGCCATAGTCATAGGGGATTCTGTTGTGAGGGGAGTAGATAGGCGGTTCTGTGGCCAAAAACGGGACTCCCGGATGGTATGTTGCCTCCCAGATGCTCGGGTCATGGATGTCATCGATCGGCTGCAGAGCATTCTAAAAGGGGAGGGTGAACAGTCTTGGTGCATGTAGGCACAAACGATATAAGTAGAAAACAAGATGACATTCTGAAAGAAGAATTCAGGGAGCTAGGAGTGAAGTTAAATAGGAGGACCTCAAAGGTAGTGATCTCGGGATTACTACCAGTACCATGTGCTAGCCAGGGTAGAAATGAAAAAATAGGCAGGATGAACACGTGGCTTGAGAGATGGTGTAGGAGGGAGGGGTTCAGATTTGTTGGACATTTGGACCGGTTCTGGGGAAGGTGGGACTATTACAAAATGGACAGTCTACATCTGAACCAGACCGGAACCAATGTCCTTGGGGGAGTTTTTGTTACTGCTGCTTTAGATTAGATTACTTACAGTGCGGAAACAGGCCCTTCAGCCCAACCCGACCCGCCGAAGCACAATCCACCCAGACCCATTCCCCTACATTTATCCATTCATCTAACACTATGGGCAATTTAGCATGGCCAATTCACCTAACCTGCATATTTTTGGACTGTGGGAGGAAACCCATGCAGACATGGGGAGAACGTGCAAACTCCACTCAGTCAGTCTCCTGAGGTGGGAATTGAACCCGGGTCTCTGGCGCTGTAAGGCAGCAGTGCTAACCACTGTGCCACCGTGCCGCTGTTGAGGAGGTTTTAAACTAATGTGGCAGGAGGCTGAGAACCAGAAGAGTAAACAAGTAGGCAACGAGGTGGAGACTGGAGACAGTAAGAATCATGAAGACAGCATTAATAAAGGGAAGAGTAGACAGAGAGCAGATGAGTTGTAAAAAACTGGTGGCATGACCTGCATCTACTTTAATACAAGGAGTGTAGTGTGTAAGGCAGATGAACTTAGGGCTTGGATTGGTGCCTGGGAGTATGATGTTATTGCAATCACAGAGACTTGGTTGAAGGAAGGGCATGATGATTGGCAATAAAATGTTCCAGGATATAGACACTTCAGACAGGACAGGGAGGGAAGTAAAAGGGGGGTGGAATTGAATTGCTGGTCAAGGACGATATCATGGCTGTGCTAAAGGAGCACACTATGGAGGTCTTGGGTAGTGACCCATTATGGGTGGAGCTGCGAAATAAGAAGTTACACTGTTGGGGCTGTATTACAGACCTCCCAACAGTGAGCGTGAGGTAGAAGGACAAATAGGTAAACAAATTATGGAAAGGTGTAGAGGCAATAGGGTGGTGGTGATGGGAGATTTTAATTTTCCAAACATTGACTGGGATACACTTAACATCAGAGGTCTGGATGGGGTCGAATTTGTAAGAAGTATCCAGGAGAGTTTTCCAGACCAGTATGTCAATTGTTCGACGAGGGAAAGGGCCATATTGGACCTGGTACTGGGGAATGAGCCAGGACAGGTGGTAGAAGTTGTGGTGAGGGATTTCTTTGGGAACAGTGACCACAATTCTATAAGTTTTAGAATACTCATAGATAAAGATGAGACTGGTCCTAAGGGAAGAGTACTAAACTGGGCCAAGGCGAATTATATCAAAATTAGGCAGGAGCTGGGAAATGTGGATTGGACACAGCTATTTGAAGGGAAGTCCACATTTGGGATGTGGGAGGCTTTCAAAGATAGGTTAATGGTAGTGCAGGATAGCCATGTCCCATTGAAGGCAAAGGATAGGAAGGGCAAGATTCGTGAACCGTGGATGACAGGAGAAATTGCACGACTAGCCAAGAGGAAAAGGGAAGCATACATAAGGTCTAGGCAGCTAAGAACAGAACGAGCCCTGGAAGGATATCGGAAAAGTAGGACAATCTTAAAAGAGGAATCAAGTGGGCTAAAAGGGGTTATGAAATAGCTTTAGGGAGCAGAATTAAGGGGAATCCCAAAGCATTTTATTCTTATATAAGAAGTAAGCGGGTAACTAGAGAAAGGATTGGTCCACTAAAGGATAATGAAGGAAGGCTGTGTGTCGAACCTGAGAGAATGGGTGAGATTCTGAATGATTACTTTGCATCAGTGTTCACTGAGGAGAGGAACATGATGAATGTTGAGATTAGAGATAAACGTTTGATTAGTCTGGATCACGTTGGCATAAGGAGGGAAGATGTGTCGGGTAGGCTAGAGATTATTAAAGTGGATCTATCCCAGGTTTCTGAGGGAGGCAAGAGAGGAAATAGCTGGGGCCCTGACAGATATCTTTGTGGCATCCTTAAATACAGGTTAGGTGCTGGAGGACTAGAGGGTTGCTCATGTTGTCTCCCTGTAGGGATATTCCGGGTAACAACAGACCAGTGAGCCTGAGTCGGTGGTGGGGAAGTTGCTGGAGAAGGTACTGAGGGATAGGATCTATTTATATTTAGAAAAGAATGGGCTTATCAGTGATAGGCAACATGGTTTTGTGCAGGGGAGATCGTGCCTTACCAACTTAATAGCATTCCTTGAGAAAGTGACTAAGTTGATAGATGAAGGAAGGGCTGTGGATGTCATATACATGGACTTTAGAAAGCCGTTTGATAAGGTTCCCCATTGTAGACTAATGGATATAGTGCACATGGTGTGCAGGGTGTTCTTGCTAGGTGGATAAAGAACTGGTTGAGCAACAGGAGACAGAGAGTAATAGCTGAAGGGAATTTCTCCAAATGGAGAAAGGTGACCAGTGTTCCACAGGGATTAGTGTTGGGGCCACTGTTGTTTGTAATATACATAAATGATCTGGAAGAGGGCACTGTTAGTATGATCAGCAAGTTTGCAGATGACACATAGATTGGTGAAGTAGCTGAAAGCGTAAGGGACTATCAGAGAATACAGGAGGATATAGATAGACTGGAGAGTCGGGCGGAAAAGTGGCAGATGGATATCAATCCAGACAAATGTGAGGTGATGCATTTAGGCAAGACTAATTCTAGAGCGAATTATACAATGAACGGAAGAGCATTGGGAAAAGTTGATGGGCAGAGAGATCTGGGAGTGCAGGTCCATTGTACCCTGAAGGTTGCTGCACAGGTGGATAGAGTGGTCAAGAAGGGATATTACTATGCTTGCCTTCATTGGGCGGGGTATTGAGTATAAGAGCTGGAAAGTCATGTTAATATTGTACAAGATATTGGTTCGGCCGCATTTAGAATAGTGTGTACAGTCCTGGTCACCACATTACCAAGAGGATGTGGACGCTTTGGAGAGGGTGCAGAGAAGGTTTACAAGGATGTTGCCTGGTATGGAAGGTGCTAGCTATGAAGAAAGGTTGAGTAGGTTAGGTTTATTTTCATTAGAAAAAAGGAGATTGAGGGGGGACCTGATTGAGGTTTACAAAATCATGAAGGGTATAGACAGGGTGGATAGAAACAAGCTTTTTCCCAGGGTGAAGGATTCAATAATGAGAGGTCACGTTTTCAAGGTGAGAGGTGGAAAGTTTAAAGGAGATACATGCGGCAAATACTTCACACAGAGGGTGGTGGGTGTTTGGAACACATTGCCACCAGAGGTGGTAGAGGCAGGCACGGCAGATTCACTTAAGATGCGTCTGGACAGATGCATGAGTAGGTGGGGAGCAGAGGGATACAGATGCTTAGGAATTGACCGACAGGTTTAGACAGTTGATTTGGAGCGGCTCAGGCTTGGAGGGCCGAAGGCCCTGTTCCTGGGCTGTAAATTTTCTTTGTTCTTTGTTCTTTATACATATTGGATTCATTGTCTGAAAGTTTGCCACTACATTTAAGCAATGTTTATATTTTTGTTTACAATAGCTTGCTGGGCCAGATTCTCTCTAGCCCTTGCAGTTACAACTAAATCTGAGTTCCTTTTCCAAGTTTTAAAATAAGAGAATGTGACATTTTCCTTTCTCACAGCATCTGTGTTTGTGACTTCTCTGATTCAGATTGACAATCAATGCGTGTTCCTGTTAAAATGTGTTCAGTTTGGTGTCACAAGTGTGCAGCAAGTGGGAAATCAAATTGAGGACTGAATTTTAATTCGCAGAAGGAGTTGCATGGGTTTAGCAGAAGGTGAGGGACATTAAAGGTACAGGAACTGACTGTGTTACAGGAAGCTGGCTCAAAACTCTTGCCATCTTCAGTGCATTAAACTTTGTCTACATAAATCCTCAGTAGAAAGAAATGTTATTAATTTTAACATTGCAATCACTCAAACACAACTATGTTAACATGTCTTAAGCTGTTTAACTGCGGATGCAAAGGTTTTCCATTCTTCCTGGTACTCAGCATCAGAAGTTTGACAAAAAAGATAACAGCAATTGAGAGGGATAAAGACCTGACCTGGAAATATGCCAATAACACTGAAGCACCACAGCTACAGTATTGTTTGTTTGGGTGAAAGGTTTTGGGTGAGAAGTTCTGCTTGGGCTCTCTATTCTGGAGTCAATATTGAGTTCAACGGTTTTAGGGCTTGAGGCCCCTTCCCTCACATTCTTACCCGAACGCCACACACCGGACCTTGTTACCACATGATCTGCTATTTCACATATCCCACTAAGTGTCCCCATTAGGAGATATTCACTCTCTTAGGCTGACCATTATCAACTCCTTTGTCTGTCCAACTGTTGGTCTCTCTCTGTGGGCTCTACCTCCACCTAACGTTTGATCCCTACCCACTTCTCCCGAACTGTCTTCTGCATGAAGATCAACTTTTTCCTCACTACCATCAGTTTTGAAGAAGGGTCAATAGACCTGCAGCCTTAACTCTGATTTCTCTCTACAGATGCTGCCAGACCTGCAGCGCTTTGCCCGCAATGTTTGGTGACAAGCAATAAATATTGGTGAGCCTGTGACTCCCACGAGTAATTTTTTTTTTAAATGTGCAGTCCACTCTTTTTTGTCAGCCCATGCCAACAATGTTATGATATCGGAAGCATATTTGACTTAGGATCCCAATTCAATGTGTTTTGTGGATTATGTAATAGGGCAGATTTTGTTTTTACACTGAAATTGTACATTATGTCCTTTTTAAAATGATCAAACTTGTAACCTTAAAACAAATTGATTGAGGACATTGAGCCCCTGATTTGTTTAAAATGCTACAATGCCTGTTTCAAATCAAAAACAATTATGTCAGTGGTCATGTTTTAGCCAGATGCGAGTAATGTATTATAATACCTTTGCTGTTGTGTTTTTAATGCAGAGTGTTCACAAAATGGGTGACACGGTGGCACAGTGGTTAGCACTGCTGCCTCACAGCGCCAGAGACCCAGGTTCATTTCCCGCCTCAGGTGACTCCCTGTGTGGAGTTTGTACATTCTCCCTGTGTCTGCATAGGTTTCCTCCGGGTGCTCCGGTTTCCTCCCACAATCCAAAAATGTGCAAGTTAGGTGAATTGGCCATGCTAAATTGCCTGTAGTGTTAGGTGAAGGGGTAAATGTAGGGGATTGGGTCTGGGTGGGTTGTGCTCGGCAGTGGGTGTGAACTTGTTGGGGCGAAGGGCCTGTTTCCACACTGTAAGTAATCTAATCTAATTTTTAAAAATAATATTATTCTCAATTGGCTTGTGAAGAATTAATTGTTTATGATTATTAAATTGAATTATTTAATTAAGAACTCCATCTACAGTGTTATGGGGACCAGTTTTGGGGTGTATGGGATAGCGTGCTGCCTTTTTATATTACGAGTCCTCCTGGGGTTGGGGTGCAGTGACATCTAGTCCCTTAATCTCGCAGCTCCGTTTGATTTCACTCTTTCTCTCTCTCTCTCTTTCTTCTCTCTCTCTCCAGCTGAATTCCTACAACTAACTATTGGTAAAGAAAAAAAACATTGATTAATTTGAAAATTCTGTATTCATATTGTTGCAGAACCATCTCTGATCTTTACTCCCATTGGAAAAAGTTTCCTCCTGTGAGCACAGGATCAATGGCTTTGTTCTGCTGTGCTTTGTCGCATTTTGAATAGTCATTTTAGATTACATGCTTTCAAATGGCAGCAGATCTGAGCTTAATCCTGTATGAGATATGTTCGGCTGCAATATCAAAAAATAGGATGCATGATCAGTGATTATAAGACTCTAACACTGATAAACCTACACAGCAATTTCTCCAGAGATTTTCCATAGTTTTGTTTAGTTTTGAAATTGTGATTACAATTATAATTAATGAAATGCAATATAATTTGATCCTTTACCCAAAAGCCATAAAAGTATGAGTGATTTTTAGGGACACAAAAGTGCCATTAAGCCAAAAGCAACACTTTTCACCTTTTCACAGATCAATCCAACCATTCCACTTTCAATATCATCAACTATATGTATTTATAGAACACTGGTTAATATCCCCAGGTGCTTCATAAGAGACAGGGCATGCAAATGTCAAGCCTCTAAGGGAGGGTGTTGTGAAGTTCAGACAAACAGATAATTAATCCACCAAAAGCTTTTAACGTTGTAGGAGGTGATAGTGAGGTGGGGTTGGCTTTTGGCATGGTGCGGGAAATGGAACTGCTCCCTCCTGTCCCCACTATCTCTATACAGTGAATCAATCTTCAGGTGGCAAGTTAGTGTTCATCCAGCTGCAAAGCAATCAATTAGTGGTGCAAAGAGGGGGCTCCCGTATATAATTGGGACAGGGGTGTCACACAATCAAGGGGCTGTGCTGTGGATGGGAGGTTGGTCACTGCTATAAATTTAAAGGCTCTCTCCAACCTCCTCTTACTTCTTACTTCAGACTTCAAACAGTGCAAAACTGAAGTTAAAAAATATACCCACACCACAACTCTGCTATTACGCACAACTACAGCGCTGTTAGCAGATATTTCCTTCCACTCTTGACCCACCTCTTCATATTTTCTGTAAATCACTTCCAAATGTCTTTTTTTAAAATAAGACCCAAGTTGGTTGGATATTTAATATTGGGAGTGAGCCTCTAATTTCCAAATTCACTTGCTGTCCATAATTTTGAAAATTGGCTTGAGGTCAAATTGCGACTCGAATGATATCATGCTATCTTTTATATTTTCCACTGCAAGGTGAGGAATGGCAAAGGACCACTGAATTTGTGGAGATATAGTCCTGGAGAAGTTTTCAAAGAAAATTGTTGGAGTGGCTGATGAACAAGGGAGTTGGTGGCCAGTTAATAAGAATGAAATTAAATTGATAACAAGCACCTTTATAGGGTGGGACGGCATAGGATCTATGCGGGTAGAGTTAAGGAACCACAATGGAACAAAGACCCTGATGGGAGTTGCGCACAGGCCTCCAAGCAGTAGTCAGGTTGTGGGGCAGAAAATAAATCAGAAGGAAGAAAAGGCATGTAAGGAACGTCATGTTTGACGCAACGTCATTAGCCGAAAAGCCTATTCCTGTGCTGTACTGCCCTATGTTATATGTTGTAAAGGCACTATTACAATAATCACAGGGGCCTTCAATTTATAGATGAACTTGAAAAGTCAGGTCAGAAATGGATCCCAAGAACAGGAGTTCATGGAATGTCTATAAGATGGTTTTTAGAAACGCTTGTACGAGAGCCCATGGAGGAACAGTCAATTCTAGATTTGGTGACGCGTAATGAAGCAGACTTGATTAGGGAACGGAAGGATAAGGAACTTCTAGGGTGCAGTGACTATGATAGAATTCACCTGCAGTTTGAAACTGGAATCAGATGTAACAGTATTGACTGGAAAGGAAGCCTTGGCAGGAAGATGGTGATGCAGCAGGGCCTTCTGCGGAGTAATTTGGGAGGTACAGCAGAAATTTATTCCAAGCAGAAAGAAACATACTAAGGGGAGGAGAATGAGGCAACTATGGCTGACAAGGGAAGTCAGGGCCAACATAAAAGCAAAGGTTAAAGCATACAGTGCGGTGAAGATCAGCAGGATGCCAGACGATTGGGCAAGCCTTTAAAAAGCAGCAGAGGATAAGTAAAAAAGCAGTAATGGGTAGAAACATGAAATATCAGGGCAAGCTAGCTAGTAATATAAAAGAAAATTGCAAGAGTTATTGTTGGATGTATAAAAGGTAAGAGAGAGGCAAGAGTGGAAATTGGACTACTGGAAAATGAGGCTAGTGAAGTAGTAATGAGAAACAAAGAAATGGCAAAGAAACTGAATAGGTATTTTGCAATAGGGTTACGTTGGTGGCTTTCCAGAACTTCAAAAGATTCAGTGGAGTTCAGAAGGATGAAGAGAAATTCATTGAAACTTACAGAATACTGAGAGGTGGAGATAGAGTGATCGTGCAGATGCTTCCAAAAGTAGGAAAGATGAGATCTCAAGGGCACAGCCTCAAAGTGAAGGGATGACCCTTTAGAACTGTAATGAGGAGGAATTTCTTCAGTGTGATAGTGGTGATACTGTGGAACTCATTTCCACAGAAGATAGTGGAGGTCAAAACATTGAGTGTATTTCAGGCAGAGATAGATAGGTTCTTACATAGTAAAGGGATGGAAGTTTACAATGAGAAGGTAGGACAATGAGATGAGAAATCTTTCAGATTAGACTTGATAGGCCAAACAGCATATTTTGCTTCTATATCATATGGTCTGAACTCCACTGAGTACAGACCCAGGGTCTTCAATCGCTTCTCATATGACAAGCCTTACATCCCTGTGATTATTCTTGTAAATCTTCTCTTGACTCTTTCCAATGCTAGCACATTTTTCCTTATATACTGGGCTCAAAACTGTTCACAATATTCTAAACAGGATCTGACCAGATCATATGGTTTTATGATCTAATGGAATTATACCACCTTTCCTTCACTGTTTCTGGTTAAATAATTGGAAATCCTTTCCTAACAGCACTGTAGATGTACCCACAACACCAAGAACTTCAGTGGTTCAGGGAAGCTCACCATCATCTCCTCAAGGGTAATTAACAATGACCAATAAATACTGGCCTAGACAACAACACCTACATCCCACTAACAAATAAAATAAATGTGCATTCGTGAATGGCACATACATGAATGGTGGACATTTATTGTGTATAGTGGCATTTTGTAAACCTTTGGGCTTTTATATTTGTTGATATGTTAATGACCTGTGACATAGTACATAGGACTTCATTGCATCAAGAGGATCAAGGGTTATGGGGAGAAAGCAGAAGAATGGGTTGAGAAATTTATCAGCCATGACTGAACGGCAGAGCAGACTTGATGGGCTGAATGGTTCAATTTCTGCTCCTATATATTATGGTCTTATGAGTTGAAACTGAGCAATATGGTTAACAATGCTGAACACCGTAACCAGCCTTAGGATAAGTAGATTGCTTAAATGAGCAGATACATTAAAGTTAACACATAGGGTTGAATTTTCTCAAAACAATAGGGTAAGTTCAATTTCAGGGAGCTTTGTTTCGGAGTTCTGTCTATGAGCTATCTCACACAGTTCTATATTACTCATCGCATCATGTACGCACTACTTCTCTATGGCACTGCTCTTTCACTATCTTATGCTCACCAGTGGAAGAAGTTCTCATTGTTGTCAGGAGTATCTGGGAAATATGAAGCTTGTGTCTTGTTTAAAGCGAACTGATGCACTATTTCAAACAGTGCTAGACAGGAATAGCCCTTCACAGAACACATTATACAATACAAAAACAGAAACTGTTGGTGAAACTCAGCAGGTCTGGCAACATCCGTAAGAAGAAATCAGTGCTAATGTTTTGACTCCAGTGTTTATCAGAACAGGGAAAACTATGATGCGATTAGACATGAGTTAGGAAGCATGGATTGGGAGCAATTGTTCCATGGTAAAGGCACTATAGACATGTGGAGACTGTTTAAGGAACAGTTGTTGCGAGTGATGAATAAATATGTCCCTCTGAGACAGGCAAGAAGGGGTAAGATAAAGGAACCTTGGATGACGAGAGCGGTGAAGCTTCTCGTCAAAAGGAAGAAGGTAGCTTACATAAGGTGGAGGAAGCTAGGGTCAAGCTCAGCTCTAGAGGATTACAGAAGTAAAAACTGCACCCATACCTCCTCCCTCACCTCTATCCAAGACTCTAAAGGAGCCTTCCACATCCATCAAAGTTTTACTTGCACATCCACTAATATCATTTATTGTATCCGTTGCTCCCGATGCGGTCTCCTCTACATTGGGAGACTGGGCGCCTCCTAGCAGAGCGCTTTAGGGAACATCTCCGGGACACCCACACCAATCAACCACACCGCCCTGTGGCCCAACATTTCAACTCCCCCTCCCACTCTGCTGAGGACATGGAGGTCCTGGGCCTCCTTCACCGCCGCTCCCTCACCACCAGACGCCTGGAGGAAGAACGCCTCATCTTCCGCCTCGGAACACTTCAACCCCAGGGCATCAATGTGGACTTCAACAGCTTCCTCATTTCCCCTTCCCCCACCTCACCTTAGTTCCAAACTTCCAGCTCAGCACTGTCCCCATGACTTGTCCGGACTTGTCCTACCTGCCTATCTCTTTTTCCACCTATCCACTCCACCCTCTCCTCCCTGACCTATCACCTTCATCCCCTCCCCCACTCACTCATTGTACTCTATGCTACTTTCTGCCCACCCCCACCCTCCTCTAGCTTATCTCTCCACGCCTCAGGCTCTCTGCCTTTATTCCTGATGAAGGGCTTTTGCCTGAAACGTCGATTTCGCTGCTCCTTGGATGCTGCCTGAACTGCTGTGCTCTTCCAGCACCACTAATCCAGAATCTAGAGGATTACAGACAGGCAAGGAAGGAGCTCAAAAATGGTCTGAGGAGAGCCAGGAGGGGGCACGAGAAAGGCTTGGCAGAACAGATTAGGGAGAACACAAAGGCATTTTACATTTATGTGAGGAATAAGAGAATGGTCAAAGAAAAAGTAGGGCCAATCAGGGATAGCATAGGGAACTTATGTGTGGAGTCTGAGGAGGTAGGGAAAGCCCTAAATGAGTTTTTTGCTTCTGCCTTTATGAAAGAAACAAACTTTGTAGTGAATGAAACCTTTGAAGAGCAGGTGTGCATGCTGGAATGGATAGAGATAGAGAAAGCTGATGTGCTGAAAATTTTGTCAAACATTAAGATTGACAAGTCGCCAGGCCCGGACCAGATTTGTCCTCGGCTGCTTTGGGAAACGAGAAATGCGATTGCTTCACCACTTGCGAAGATCTTTGCATCCTCACTCTCCACTGGAGTCGTACCTGAGGACTGGAGAGAGGCAAATGTAATTCCTGCCTTCAAGAAAGGAAATAGGGAAATCCCCGGCAATTACAGACCAGTAAGTCTCACGTCTGTCATCTGCAAGGTGTTAGAAAGAATTCTGAGGGATAGGATTTATGACCATCTGGAAGAGCATGGCTTGATTAAATGCAGAAAAATGTGTTACTGGAAAAGCGCAGCAGGTCAGGCAGCATCAATGGAGAAGGAGAATCGACATTTCGGGCATAAGCCCTTCTTCAGGAATGAGGAGGGTGTGCCAAGCAGGCAAAGATAAAAGGTAGGGAGGTGGTGTTTTGGCTTTCATTAACAGGGGGATTGAGTTTAAAAGTCGTGAGATCTTGTTGCAGAATACTGCGTCCAGTTCTGGTCGTCCTATTATTGGAAAGATGTGGATGCTTTGGAGAGGGTTCAGAGGAGGTTTACCAGGATGCTGCCTGCACTGGAGGGCTTATCTTGTGAAGAGAGGTTGACTGAGCTCGGACTTTTTTCATTGGAGAAAAGGAGGAGGAGAGGGGATCTAATTGAGGTATACAAGATAATGAGAGGCATAGATAGAGATGATAGCCAGAGACTATTTCCCAGGGCAGAAATGACTAACACGAGGGGTCATAGTTTTAAGCTGGTTGGAGGGAAGTATAGAGGGGATGTCAGAGGCGGGTTCTTTACACAGAGAGTTGTGAGAGCATGGAATGCGTTGCCAGCAGCAGTTGTGGAAGCAAGGTCATTGGGGACATCTAAGAGACTGCTGGACATGCATATGGTCACAGAAATTTGAGGGTGCATACATGAGGATCAATGGTCGGCATAACATCGTGGGCTAAAGGCCCTGTTCTGTGCTGTACTGTTCTATGTTCTATGTTCTATCAGACACTGGCAGACCTACCGAATTTCACCAGCAATTTCTGTTTGCATTTCAAATCACCAGCATTTGTAGTTTTTTGTTTTACCCACATAGTACATCACACTCAGTTAGAGTACAACAAAATAGAAAAGATTCTGAGGATAAGTGGCATGTTGGAAAAGCACAGCAGGTCAGGCAGCATCTGAGGAGCAGGAGAGTAGAATGGTCAATTCTCCTGCTCCTCGGTTGCTGTCTGAGCTGCTGTGCTTTTCCAGCACCATACTCTCGACTCTGATTTCCAGCATGTGCAGTTCTCACTTTCTCCTCCATATAGGTGGCATAGTGATACTTCATTGGAAAAAACGTATCACATTTTTAAATGTGTTGCCATTTTAAATCATTTTAAACCTGTCTGAATGACTATCATTTTGGCTGCAGCTACAAGAATACAGCTACACAAGCTACTAATCAATAATGCCATACTACATCTGAAACTTTCTGAAGAAGTGTTACTCTTTTCCTAAGGCTCAATATAATACAACAACTTGTCATTGTTTATTATACAAACTTCATATATCATAAAGCCTTCAAACAGTTGTTAACAGTAAATTCTGTTAAACAAGAGGACAAGCAAAGATTGTGGAAATAAAAATTAATGTGAAGAAAATGCTTAGAATAAAGGAAAACCCAAAGGGGCTTTTTAAATACTTAATAGAAAGAGAAAAAAACTAGGGTGAGAGTTAGGCCCATGAGAGACATGGAGGTAATCTTCATGGATTCAGAAGACTTAGTTCTGAGGAAGGGTCACCGGATCTGAAACATTAGGGTGGCACGGTGGCTCAGTAGTTAGCACTGCTGCCTCACAGCACCAGGGTCCCAGGTTCAATTCTAGCCTCAGGCGACTGTCTGTGTAGAGTTTGCACATTCTACCCGTGTCTGTGTGGGTTTCCTCCCACAATCCAAAGATGTGCAGGTCAGGTGAATTGGCCATGCTAAATTGCCCATTGTGTTAGGTGCATTGTGTTAGGGAATGTGAATTTGAGGATACAATCCAATCAGTCACGAATGGCGGAGACAAGTCCAACCCCTGCTCCTGAATTGTTCGTTTGCGTTGTGAAGATCGTATATTTTGGACTGAAATAGGAACAGTTCTGCTTTAAAACTATGGATTGTGGAAGATATTGCTGCATTTTTAAAAACAGGTTATTGAAACTCAGTTTGTGTGGGCTTTACACTGCTGCTTTGTTCTGGCAGGATGTGGAGGCTGTTTAGAGATGGTTGGGCAACAGGATGTTCATGCAGAGTGAGATTTGCCCAGCAACCAGTGGTTGATTGGTTTGTGTATTAGTGACCAGCCATGGATACCAAAGGTAATCAGCCTGACAACAACTCTTGGGTTAGCTTTTGGGTAGTTGAACTGTTTGTGAACAATTTAGTGAGAATTCAACCAACTGGAAGGACAGCTGTTGTGTCTATCTCTCTGCAGTTAAATGCCTGAAGCCTGGAGAAAGTCAACTATTTTCCCTAATTTAACTGGTTGACTCTTAAGTTTGAAACAGTGACACCCTAGTTTTAGATCTCTTTGAAAGGAATTATCCTCTCCACATCCACTCTACAAGGAGCCCTCAGGATATTTTATGTTTCAATCAAATCAACTCTTAGTCTTCTAATCCCCAGTGAATAGAGGCCTATTATATCCAGTCTTTCCTCATACAACCCCACCCCAACCCAATTCCAGGGGTCCTGAAAATTTGATAATTAAACCCACTCAGGTGCCATTGGTACATGTTTTCATCCTTTATTCAAGTGTACCCAGGAAGAAAGCCCACTTCAGACTAGCTGAAATGAAACCTCTGAGGAATACAATATCTTTATACCATTTTTAGTAACATAATTATTTCATTATCCAATTACCAATTTTGTTTTGTATAAACATAAGAAATATATACCCATTTTAAATCATAGGTGAATGTTGTTAATGTCTCTTTCACCCAGTCAAATATCAATTAATCCTATCACAACCTGGCTTTACCCATTAGAACATAGAACATAGAACATAGAACATAGAACAATACAGCACAGAACAGGCCCTTCAGCCCACGATGCTGTGCCGAACTTCTAACCTAGATTAAGCACCCATCCATGTACCTATCCAAATGCCGCATAAAGGTCGCCAATGATTCTGACTCTACCACTCCCACGGGCAGCGCATTCCATGCCCCCATCACTCTCTGGGTAAAGAACCCACCCCTGACATCTCCCCTATACCTTCCACCCTTCACCTTAAATTTATGTCCCCTTGTAACACTCTGTTGTACCCGGGGAAAAAGTTTCTGACTGTCTACTCTATCTATTCCTCTGATCATCTTATAAGCCTCTATCAAGTCACCCCTCATCCTTCGCCGTTCCAATGAGAAAAGGCCGAGAACTCTCAACCTATCCTTGTACGACCTACTCTCCATTCCAGGCAACATCCTGGTAAATCTTCTCTGCACCCTCTCCAAAGCTTCCACATCTTTCCTAAGGTGAGGCGACCAGAACTGCACACAGTACTCCAACTGTGGCCTAACCAAAGTCCTGTACAGCTGCAACATCACTTCACGACTCTTGAATTCAATCCCTCTGCTAATGAACGATAATACTCCATAGGCCTTCTTACAAACTCTATCCACCTGAGTGGCAACCTTCAAAGATCTATGTACATAGACCCCAAGATCCCTCTGTTCCTCCACCTGACTAAGAACCCTACCATTAACCCTGTATTCCGCATTCTTATTTGTTCTTCCAAAATGGACAACCTCACACTTGGCAGGGTTGAACTCCATCTGCCACTCCTCAGCCCAGCTCTGCATCATATCTAAGTCCCTCTGCAGCCGACAACAGCCCTCCTCACTGTCCACAACTCCACCTATCTTCGTATCATCTGCAAATTTACTGACCCACCCTTCGACTCCCTCATCTAAGTCATTAATAAAAATTACAAACAGCAGAGGACCCAGAACTGATCCCTGCGGAACTCCACTTGTAACTGGGCTCCAGGCTGAATATTTACCATCTACCACCACTCTCTGCCTTCGACCGGTTAGCCAGTTTTCTATCCAATTGGCCAAATTTCCCTCTATCCCATGCCTCCTGACTTTCCGCATAAGCCTACCATGGGGAACCGTATCAAATGCCTTACTAAAATCCATGTACACTACATCCACTGCTCTACCCTCATCCACATGCTTGGTCACCTCCTCAAAGAATTCAATAAGACTTGTAAGGCAAGACCTACCCTTCACAAATCCGTGCTGGCTGTCCCTAATCAAGCAGTGTCTTTCCAGATACTCGTAAATCCTATCCCTCAGTACCCTTTCCATTACTTTGCCTACTACAGAAGTAAGACTAACTGGCCTGTAATTCCCAGGGTTATCCCTATTCCCTTTTTTGAACAGGGGCACAACATTCGCTACTCTCCAGTCCCCTGGTACCACCCCCATTGACAGTGAAGACGAGAAGATCATTGCCAACGGTACTGCAATTTCCTCTCTTGCTTCCCACATAATCCTAGGATATATCCCGTCAGGCCCGGGGGACTTGTCTATCCTCAAGTTGTTCAAAATGTCCAACACATCTTCCTTCCTAACAGGTATCTCTTCTAGCTTACCAGTCCGTTTCACACTCTCCTCTTCAACAATACGGTCCCTCTTGTTCGTAAATACTGAAGAGAAGTACTTGTTCAAGACCTCTCCTATCTCTTCCGACTCAATACACAGTCTCCCACTACTGTCCTTGATTGGACCTACTCTCGTTACCTACCTGTGTCCACCACCTCCCTGTGTCAAATGCTTTTCTAACTCCAAAGTGTCTTAGAAATGTTTTGTTAACAATGACTTCTGTTTTTACAATGTTCAAATGGAGAAGGGTTTACTGTTACCCGTGAATATTAAAATCCGTATTAAACTCTTACAATCTAATTCATTTTAACCATCTCCCATTTTGGCCCTTGGCCTAAGTTCAAGGTGGTCAAGATAGTGATATTGTCCTTTTCCTTTGTGCTCTGCCACCCACTGATACTAGCTAGGTGTAGAGGTTTGGGTTGTAAAGGTCAGACCGTCAGTATTAATCACCCCTTTAATATCAGCCCCTAATCTAACACTCTGTTTCCCTAATTTCTAAACCTCGACCACATTTTCTGAGAGGCATCTTAGTGCAATAAGTTACATAAGTTATATATTTAATTCATAATAACTGGGCAATAACCAGGACATGAAAGATGATTTGAATCAATGGGTGAATCTGTACATTTGTTCCCTACTTTTACAGTTCCTCCCACCAGGTGGTAGTATCCATATGTTCAATATCTTAAGCTGAGTCTGTTGTTATAATGTAGAGAATGTCCTATATACTTACTGTGCCTTTTCCTGGATTAGGCTGGGACATTCAGGCAAAACTGAGATAACATAAGGGAACTCGCTTTGATATTGTTTCAGTTTTGTTTTTTTCTCATTCCACAGCTTGAACATTAACTGCTCCTCTTTCATATATTTCAACCAATTCTATCTCCCCCACTCTTTCTGACACACTCAGTGGTCATTGGGACATAACTGATTGCTCTCTTCTGCCACATGGTGATACACAATCTCCCATTACCCCTGTTTGTACTGGCTTTTTGCTTTCGAAGTAGTCTCCACTGGACAATTAGCTGTTTCACTGAATCCACATCTTGCCTCTTCTGTTAGTTATTTTGAATGAGAACGTACTCCTGATGTGGATTCTATACGACATCCATCTTTTACAGTGCTACTCATACCACCCTCAATCTTTGCGGCGTATGGCAGCATGTTATGACATGACATGACATTTTACATACTGAATTCCCTAATTACTCCATACTTTCTACCCTATGTTTTAGGAATAACAGAAATTAACAAAACAATGCTGACAAACGTTTGGCCTCCATTCCACCCACATATGTTACAGTCTTGAACCAGCAATTGGTCAAACAATGATAGTATCATGGAAGATTAAAAAGATTTGCATTTGTTGCCTGGAAGGGAGCCATGCCCTCATAAATTTGCCTCACATTCTCTGGTGCTTGTTCAAGTATCCATGACGCATATGTACTCCAGACATTATTCCAACCAGCATCATCTAAAATCCTTTTATCCATTTCAATGAGTTTGTTAAATAGTGCCCATGTGACCTCCAGCACAGTGGTCAAGAGCTGAACTCTTGTCTGTATCTAATTGGGTGCTTTGAGTCAACCTCCCTTTTCTAATTTATTCTTACATTACAAACTTAGGCTTTGAATCTTTCAGCCCATGTTGCTGAGTTCAGTGGAACTGACGACTGATGTTCCTGTATTGAATGCTGTCATCTATCAAGTCACATTCCTTTGTCCCTGTCTCCCCAGGCCAACCAGGCTGTTTCTATCACTGACTGGTCAATTGAAATCACTCAATTGAGTGTGAGTCAAGCACCATTGGAGCAGGGCTATGTCTGAAATGTTTAGGACTGAGAGTACCAGCTCATGGTTTATATTCTCATACACGATCTTATTATTAGATTAGATTACTTACAGTGTGGAAACAGGCCCTTCGGCCCAACAAGTCCACACCGCCCCGCCGAAGCGCAACCCACCCATACCCCTACATCTACCCCTTACCTAACACTACGGGCAATTTAGTATGGCCAATTCACCTGACCTGCACATCTTTGGAGTGTGGGAGGAAACCGGAGCACCCGGAGTAAACCCACGCAGACACGGGGAGAAAGTGCAAACTCCACACAGAGAGTCGCCTGAGGCGGGAATTGAACCCGGGTCTCTGGCGCTGTGAGGCAGCAGTGCTAACCACTGTGCCACCGTGCCGCCCATAAATTTGTTAATTCGCACAAGTCAATTTCCTGGTCCTGGGCTGAATACTGAATATGGTACAGTCTGGTTTTAAATACCGAAGAAGGTGGTAAGGTGGTTATACCAATCTTTTCCTTGTGGTACATATTGCACATCCATCTCCAAAAATGTATTCATTTTGTCTCTTACTAGATCTGTGAATCCATGGATATATCTACGTTTGTCATTTGGGTTACAAATGTCCCATCCTTAGCTTTCAGTAAGAGAATAAGTAACATCTTAAACCTCAGTCTAACATCCCACATGACTAACACTGTCTTTTGCATGAAAATATTTACATTCCTTATTTTTGAAATAGACTCTGAGGCTTCGAGATTCCTGATGAAGGCCTTTTTGTTGAAATGTCAATTTTCCTGCTCCTCGGATACTGCCTGACCTGCTGTGCTTTGCCAGCACCATTCTAATCTTGACTCTAGCCTCCAGCATCTGCAGTACTCAGTCTCGCCTTGAGATTCAGGAACTTAACAGATGTCTGAGTTTCTAAAAGAGTTCCTGCCAATCATCCATATATGTCAAATCATTATTGCTTCTGTGTCCAACTTAGATCAATCTATACTCCAGGACTTGCTCTCCTATTTTCCACGTAGTCCTGCAATTTGTTATGCTTCAGATAATTACCCAAATCTCTTTGAAAGCCACTATTATCTCAGATACACCATTCCAGATCCTAACCACATGCTGCAGGTGAAAGCTTTCTCTCATTTGCATCATTTTCAACTTCAGTCTATATCTTTAGGGATCTTGAGGCCCAGTGGTAGCATCCCTACCTCTGGGCCAGAAGGTCCAGATTTAACTTGCAACTGCTGCAGAGGTGATTAAAAATCCCTACATCTCGGTTTTTCATTTTTGATCTTTCTGAAAATAGAAACCGTTTCTCCTCATTGAATATAGTTCCCTGATTGGGGCTGTTAACCTGGTCCAAACAGGGAGTCCTGTCTGTCAGGTGTAAAAGTAGTGTCAGAGATCCTGATCACTCTGAGGGAGCTAGATCAGTATCATGTACTGTGCATGTGTAAACAAAGGTGACTTGTCAATTTGGATACTGGCTTTCGTGGAGTTATCCCTATATTTTTAAGAGTGCAGGGGAGACAACGGCCTAGTGGTATTATCTCTGGACTGTTAATCCAGAGATCCGGGCAATGTTCCAGGAAAACGGGTTCAAATCCCACTGTAGCAGATGATGGTATTTGAATTCAATAAAAATCTGATTAAGAGTCGAACGATGACAATTGCTGATTGTCAGAAAAAAACCCATCTGGATCACTAATGCCCTTTAGTGAAGGAAACTGCCATTCTTACCCGATCTGGCCTACATGTAACTCCAGACCCATGGTAATGTGGTGACCCTTAACTGCTCTTTGGGCAATGAAAGTTGGGAAATAAATGCTGACTTGGCAAGTGATGTTCACATTCCATGAATGAAGTAGAGAAAAAAAGGATTGGAGGCAGGATGTGATTCACCCAAGTGCTGTTCCTGGAGGCAGCTGCCTATTTAACTGAACTGCTGCTATCACAGAAATGGGCTTTTGAAATCCTTGGCATCTGAAAGATGGAGCATAAAGATTAGACCACTACATTCTTTCTGCGTAGCCAGGCAGGCCCTGCTGTAGAGCTGATGTACTCAGGGCATATATAGCGACAAGGCACAATGGATGTGGGGATCAGGGATCATTGGCGAATGACTGTGTCAGGTAATTTTTTTGGGTTAGAGATCAGGTATCATTTGGGATAGGTTCGGGTGTCCTTTTGGACAGTTACAAGACCAGGTCAAAGGTCAGAAAAGTAACTCACCTCCTGACTCCTCATGACTCCCCCATCCAAACATTTACAAGTCAAGAGTATAATATAATACTCCACACCTGCCTGGATAGTGATTATGGGGTCATCCACAATACACAACAAGTTGGCATGGCAAGTTTCAAGGAAATAGTGGTGGTTGGACTGGGCTTGAAGTTGGTATAAGGCTGTGAGAGATCGGGGAGACCTGCAGAAGGTATGATGGGCTGGCATGGATGAAGGACAGAGAATAGGAGGTGCTGAGGACTGATTGCTAGTGGAATGTTTTACATTTTGCAACTTTTGGAGAAGTCCTGGGTTATGTTTGCTGGAGGTATGGGATCGCTTGGGATTGTGAAAAGGCAACCTTGTGCATAAAACATACAAGAACTCACTGGCATTTTCAATGTTGTTAAGCAGTGTTCCAACAATGTTCAGTTCAAAACAGATGTGAAAGGTTTTGAAGATTGCCTAGTTATGTAAAACTATGTTAGGATTACTGCTGCATAATTAATATTTCAAATGATCATTTCCATAGAAGGGTGTCATTTGACAAATGCATCTAATAGCTTATTCACTGGAAATGTTTATTGATGTAAGAGTTTAAACCTTGAGTGAGATGTTTATTAATTTGAGTATTTAAGTACTGAAGTGAGAAGTTTGTTGACATCATGTCTTAACATGAAGTCTCCAGTACAGTTACATCATTGGCATGTACCTGACATTGTGGAAAATTCCTCATTCCTAATGAAGAGCTTATGCTTGAAACGTCGACTCTCCTGCTCATTGGATGCTGCCTAACTGGCTGTGCTTTTCCAGCACCACACTCTTGATTCTGATCTCCAGCATCTGCAGTCCTCATTTTCTCCAATGTAGAAAATTACCCAGGTATGCCCTGGACACAAAAAGCAGGACAAATCCATCCCAACCAATTACTGCCCCAAGGAAGGAGTAAATTATTGTAGATGCTGGAATCTGTACTAAAAAGAAAAAATGTTGGAAATCACAACTGAGAGAAAAGGTTGGACAGGCTAGGGTTGTTTTCCTTCGAACTAAGGAAATTCAGGGGCAAATTAATTACTGTATAAAATTATGAAAGGTCTAAACAGAATAGACTGGAAAGTTGTGTTTCTCCTAGTGGAGAAGCCAATTACCAATGCAAAATGATTAAGGTAAATGGATTAGAGGGGACATGAGGAAAAGCTTGTTTCATCCAGAAGGCTGCAATTTGCTGCACAGTTCAATGGTGGAGGCAGAAACCCTCAACTAGTTTAAAAAGAACTGCATCTGCACTTGAATTGCCAAAATCTGAAGGTATATGGACCGTTTGCTGAAAGGCAGGATTAGGATGGATGGTGAGCCTTTTTCTTTTGGCTAGCACTGACACAATGGGCTGAAGGATCACTTTATGTGCTCTAACATTTTTACGGTTCCATTTGTGACATGATAAGCTGAGAAGGCTTCACAAAGCTGATGGAATCCTGGCTTCATTAGTAGAGGAATTGAGCACGAAAGCAACAAAAATATGCTAAACCATTAACAACATCAATTAGACACCAGCAGTATTATTGTGTTGACTTCTGGCTACCTACTGCGGTTATCGAGGCCTTCGAAGGGATTTATCGGGAGACACTGAAGAAATTGTGAATATTCTTCTTAGGGAAGAAAAGAGTAAGAAGAGAATTAATACGTGTACAAAATCAATAGTTTTATTTGAGAACTAAAGAAAAAAGTGTTCCCAGATGCAGAAAGATCATTAAAAACTAATTTCAGGTAGCTAACAAAAGAACTAGAAGTAGTTTGAGGCCACAATGTTTCTGTACTGAGTTATTATAAACTGAAATACACCTTTTAGAAGAAGCAGATTCGATAGTAACAGCTAAAGGATGATTGATGAATTGCAAATACTCAAAGCAAAACAAATGGCAAAGATATGGGGAAAGAATGGGGAAATATTATTAATTGGATACCTCCATTGTTGAACTAACTCAGCCACAAAGAGCTGGTGGCCTTTAAAAACAAACCATGGAATGGGTGTAGCTGAGAAGGCCATTGCCTATTCCTCACTAGCCTTGAGAAATGGTGCTGAGATGTCTTCCTGAACTGGTGCAGCTCATGAGGTGAAGGTGTCCCACACTGTTGGAAAGTTCCAGGAATTTTATGCAGCAGTTCAAAAATAACAGCAATATTGAGTGGCACGATGGCTTAGTGATTAGCACTGCTGCCTCACAGCACCAAGAAACCAGATTCAATTCCAGCCCTAGGTGATTGTCTGCGTGGAGTTTGCACCTTCTTCCCTGTGCCTACATAGGTCTCTCCAGGTGCTCTGGCTTCCTCCCACAGTCCAAAGATGAGGTGGATTGGCCATGTTAAAATCACCCTGTTAGTGTCTGGGGATGTGTAGACTTGGTGGATTAGCCATGGTAAATGGGGGGTTATAGGAATAAGGTAGGGGGCTAGGTCTGGGTGGGATACTCTTTGGAGGATTGGTACAGACTTTATGGGCATCTTTCTGCACTGTAGAGATTCTGTACTTCCATGACCATAAGTTGAAGTTGGTGGTATTCCTATGTGGCCTACCATCCTTGTCTTTCTAGGCAGCATGGAATTGGGAGAAACTGTCAAAGAGATTTGGTGAATTGCTGCAGTGAACATAGTTGATAGTCCACATTGCAGTCACTGTCTGCTGGTGATGAATGGTTGTGAATCAAGCAGGTCACTTTGTCCTGGATATATGGAGATTCTTCAGTGTTGTTGCAGCTGCACCCATCAAGGGAAGTGGGGCGCATTTCATCAAATTCCTAATTCTGTCTTGTGGAGACATGTTGAAGATTCAATAGGTAAGTCACTCATGACAGAACTTGAAACTTCTGTTCCATTCCTGTCAGTATTCATGTGACTGATCCTTTTAAATTTCTGGTTAATGATGACCCATCTTAGAATTTTGATAGAGGAAGATTTGACTTGATGGATATCATGCCATTGCATGTGAAATTTAATAGATTGGACTGTCTTGTTGGATTTGGATATTGCCTGGCACTTACGTAGTACAAATATTACTTGCCACTCATTCAGCCAAACCTGGAATTTGTTGCACGTGGACATATGTTACTTACTTTTCTAATGAGTTACAAATAGCATTGAACATTCTGCAATTAACAACAAACATCCCCACTTCTGACCATATGATTTTGGGGAGTTGTAGTTAGAAGAGAGATCATTGAAGAAGCAACTTACCTCCTTGATGCCATACTCAGTGTAATGCCACCTCAATATCAAGGGCAGACACTCACACCTCACTTCCAGAGGTCATCCATGCTTAAAACAAGGCTTTACTACAGGGGTGGGCAATTAATTCTTCCAAGGAGCCACATGAGAAACCTGAGTTGTGTTGGAGGGCTGAACCAACAATAGATTAGATTACTCACAGTGTGGAAACAGGCCCTTCAGCCCAACAAGTCCACACCGACCCATCGAAGCGCACCAACCCATACCCCTGCATCTAACACTACGGGCAATTTAGCATGGCCAATTCACCTAACCTGCACATTTTTGGACTGTGGGAGGAAACCAGAGCACCCGGAGGAAACCCACGCAGACACGGGGAGAATGTACAAACTCCACACAGTCAGTCGCCTGAGGCGGGAATTGAACCTGGGTCTCTGGCACTGTGAGGCAGCAGTGCTAACCACTGTGCCACCGTGCTTCCCACAATAAGTTAAACATAATTCTGCTCAGTATTAATTTTCTCCCATTGTAAGCATACTAAATTATATAGTTTTGCACTGAAACTTATAATCAAAAGAATACGGATATTCTATTCCAATAAAGATATGAAATTGTGGAGTAGGTCAAACATAGAAGAATTAAACAGTAAAAACAATAATTTCAGTATTTCATTCTATTTTTAACATGTTAATCTCACAAACCAATAATGAACAGTTGTTTTATTATTGTTAGATTAGCTTCCCTACAGTGTGTAAACAGGCCCTTCCGCCCAACAAGTCCACACCGACTTTCCGAAGAGTAACCCATCCCCCCTTCTGACTAATGCACCTAACAACAATGGACAATTTAGCAAGGCCAATTCACCTCACCTGCACATCTTTGGACTGTGGGAGGGAAACCAGAGCACCCAGAGGAAACCCACGAAGACACAGGGAGAATGTGCAAACTCCACACAGACAGTCGCCCGAGGCTGGAATCGAACCTAAGACTGTGAGGCAGCAGTGCTAACTGCTGAACCACCGTGCCACCCCTAATTCAGTATTACAAACAACAAACAACTCTATACAAAAAGCAATAAGTGCTTTTGATGTTTTTCAGTTCATTTTACTTGTTTAGTGAGAAAAATCCAGTCTGTTTTGGGCTTGAACAGGTGCAGTGAAATCTGGGTGAATGTCTGAGGTGGGTATGCGAAGGACAGCTGAGAGGTGATCATCGGTGATAGAGGATCTGTATTTGGATTTGTTGAATTTCATCACTGAGAATGTCTGTTCGCATATATAGGTAGATCCAAAGAGGACTAGAATCTTCTGAGCATGCTCCTCATGTGTGGAAAGTTCTCCTCTTTGAGGGAAGAGTAAAAATCAAGCAGTGAGACTGACCTAAAATACGCTGCCAGGAGTGTGTCAGACTGCAGTTTGATGAGTTCAAGCTGAACATCACTAAGTGCATTCTCCACATTGCATGTAAATGGGGAAAAAATCATGTGCATTTCATTCTCAACCGTTTTAAAGTCTTGAAATCGCCTTGAAAATTCACCATGCAGTGCTTCTAACATAGTTGAGGAAAATCTGTGTGCCCAGATTTGCTTTTAAAAGGCTGGTGATGTACCCAGCTGGATTTTTTAATACGTGGTCTTTATACTGTTTTGCATGGTCATGCACATGTGGCATTTTTGACACTGCTAGGAGCATTGCTGGAGACCTCAGCATCAGGCTGAGATGGACCATTCACTCCTTCCAGCTGAAGATGGCCATGAGTTCTTCAGCCTTGTCTTTTGCATTCATGCTAGGAAGCCCCCAGTATCAAGGATAGAAATGTTCTTGGAGTCTCCTCCTTGTTTCATTATGGACTACCAGTCATCATTGAGTTTTGATCTGTTGGTTGTGGGATTGTCTTAGTTCTGTCTATAGCAAGTTGATTCCATTGTTTATGATGAGGGTAGTCCTGTGCTGTAGCTTGACCAGATTGGAACATTGTTTTAGGTGTATCTGATGCTCTCCTACACCCCTCACTGAACCCAGGTGGAGAAAAACCTAGAAGTTGGCTTGGCTGTACCTATATCTCAGCTTCCTAAGCTGTAACTATGGCAGTCAGGAAGCTTGAAGTAATAAATACATTTCTTGTGTAAAATAGTAGAGTCTGTGGTAAAAGCAGGTCAGGAATTTTTAAACTCAAAGAATGCTTTATTTAAGTTAGGGTCATCTTGCAAGACATGTCTCCAAACCTACGTGGCTTAACATGACAGTATTACCAACTATCTTCTCTTTTGTTGATTTTTAAAGTCTGTGTGAGATTTAATTAATTGCGTGCCTCTTTAATTTCTCTTGCACAGCCACACAGGGGAAATGGCTTGGAGACAATTTGTCTACAACCTAAAAGGAGGTTGTCCACACAGCTGACAACTGTTGAGAATGCACTCATACTTACTGAAATGTGGAACTGGCAAGAAGAGGCCACAAATAGTTGGCAGCTATTAACCACCTCCACACCGCAGTCCCCAAGATATGTGAATCCTACAGTCTAGCCATTAGAACTTGCAATCTCAACTCCCTAACTGGAGGCCCATTTACACCCTCTTTCCCCACTCAGAGTCATAGAGATGTACAGCACAGAAACAGTCCATGCCAACTCGTCCATGCCAACCAAATATCCCAACCTAATCTAGTCCCATTTGCCAGCACTTGACCCATATCCCTCCAAACCCTTCCTATTCATACACTCATCCATTTTACATGTTGCAATTGTACCAGCCTCCACCACTTCCTCTGGCAGCTCATTCCATATATGTACCACCCCCTGTGTGAAATCATTGCCTCTTAGATCCCTTTTCTATCTTTCCCTTCTCACTCTAAACCTAAGCCCTCTAGTTCAGCCCAGTTGATGTGTCATCACATTGCTCCAACACTAACCCACCTCTACACTGTTCATCTGTTCTTCCGCTTGTCTACCTCACCAAAAATAATCTTCCAAATTCATAAAGATGGCCAACTCTGAAGCAATGTTTCTTCACGACTGAATATAATTGGGTTTTGTACCTTCATAATGTTCTTTTTTCTGTCTCTGGGAAATGGGTAGAACTGGAGAGTTCAGAATTTATTGCCTGCATCAAAGGTGATGGTGAGTCCCTACTCCTGTTCATGGTAAGGACCTCGTGAATGAACAGTGAGAGGCAGGATTGAAGACAGCACTGTTGCACTGCTCCTTCTACATAATCATTTCCTTGGGCTTCAAGATATTTGACATTTAAAAGGTTTCAGTTTAGTGTATATACAATTGGAGGATATCACACTGTATTGTTATTCAATATATTTTCATTATATTCTTTGCAGACTGGACATTCTGTTAAACCATAATTCATTATTTAATCACTTTCATAGCTTTGAACAACAGATATTTTTAAAACAGATAATGAGATTGTTATAGAATCAATAGTTTTATGATGGCTAAAACAGCACTCTAAGCCTCACAGTAGGCTCCTAGCAACATAGATGAATAGAATTTTAATAGTGTGCTCTCTGAAAAAGATTCAGCTTTCTCTTGGTGTGACAGATTGTAATTCTAACATTTTAGCTCCATTTAAAAACTGTAGAACTCTGGTAAAGTAACTTTTAAAATTGAAATGGTAATTGAGGTTTAGAAACAGATAAGTGAAGGAACTACAGAATCTAATAATAACATTCCATGAGAAGACTGGGTGGCATATAATGAAGGTGACAGAGGTTTTACCAACCAGCTGGAGAGGTAGTGAGAGACTTGTCACAATCTCTTTCTGAGAATGCCTGCTACATTAATGCCAATCAGGCACTAACATGGGCAGCAGACTGCCATCCCCAGAGTTTATCTCCATTCCCTCCCCCAGAGCGGTTAGCCAATCAGTGACCAGAGCTGCTCCACTACAGGCAACACGAGAGTCTCGGTGAGGGACCACACACCACAGGGAAGTGAGGGTGGGAAGGACTTTGTAGAGGGTTATCAGCAGCAAGAGTTAACATTTGCCTTTCAGTGACCCAAACCTCTCCCACTGCAGGGTTTCTCCATTAAGCTCTGAATGCCTGACAACAAGGGATCAATCTTCATTCCCCCAGTGAATTCATTAACATCTCCAAAAGAGCTTGTTTATCAGGCTGGCTAGTTGTGAACCATTGCTGGGGTGTTGCCCTTCAGTTTAATTAAATAATTAAATTAAGTATTCATAATTACCCCACTTCCTGTAAAATTAGACTCAGCAGTTTCAATTTATGGGGAAATGGAAATGCTACATATGAGCTTTCTCATCTGGACTTAATGGAGGTAGAAGTGGGGAAAAACTTTGGGGTTACTAATCTCTACCCTTTCTGAAAAGCCCCCCCCCCCCCCCCCCCCCGCCTTCCCCTGCCTCCAATCTCATCTTCGATGAGGAATTAAATTCTATCCCTTGTGTGTTATGTTTAGTTTCTAAATTGCCTTTTACTGGCTAATTGTAACATAGGTCGGTTACTTGGGAGAGATGGGAGTTGAAATGAGTGGTAAACTTTCCTGTTATGATCAGAGTCATTTTAACTGGTTTTAATACATTTATTATGGTTTGGTTGGTTGCTAACCATTCCAATTAGGAAACCACTTTCAAAAGGAAAGATGGTGGCCGGCTTGAATGCAAAGGAAATTGAATAATTTCAATCATGGATCAAGTTCAAATCATACCCCCGCACCTCCCCCCCCCCCCCCCCATCTTTGCCCTTAATGTTTTTTTTTCTGATTTAACATCAATGTTCATCATAAATGTCACATACGCAACAAATTGGAGAGCAAAATGTAGACTGCTCAAACATTGTGTTCACAGGCATTCAAAAATTTAAAGATTTAAATTTAAAATTATCACATTCAAATGAAGGCACCTGCTCATTTATGGTGTAGTTACAATTTTGAATTTGTGGAAGCCTCTTTGAAGAACTGTGGCCTGGAATATATTTGGAAAATCATTTCCTGAGTCATGACTTCAGCCTGACTCTGGTAGGTTTCTGCAAAATTCCTTTTGATTACACTAAAGTACAAATACACTGTGGGGTGTACGTTTCTCTCTGGTACAACCTGTCCTTCTCTCTTCTCAGAGTCCAACATTCCTGGTATCACTGCTTCAACATTATATACATGTCTCTCTCATTACCTTATACGCACGAGAAAAGTTTAGAGAAAATTTCTTTTTGCCAAAGTCTTGTCTAGTGTCAGTGGAAAGATGGTGCTGCTAAGAGGGGAATTTGACGTGTATGTCCAGCAACAATGAAGGAATTAATTCCAAGTCAGGATGGTCTGTGGCTTGGACAAGAACTTGCAAGTAATGATGTTCAGGTACATCTACTGCCCTGGTCCTTCTGGTGGTAGAAGTTGCAGGTTTGAAATGTGCACAACGAGATGATTTGCTGCAGTGTATCATGCAGCTGGTGTGTGCAACTCCAGGCTGAGAGAGACAGAGAAGAGAGCACTGTACACTTACTCACTACTTTATCTGAAATCTGAAAAGCTCCGAAATCTGAAATGTTTATCATGAAGTTTTTTTCTCCATGATGACCAGGTTGTTTGGTGTGTAAACAGTTAACCCAACTCCACACCCACTCGACCCATGTCACTCAGATGTGACATTGCGGCATGGCCTAGCACTGGCAGGCATCAACTCCCTCTCAGCACTTGTAGTAGTAGTACTCACAGGTGCGTCTACTGTTTGTCTTTTTTTTAAATTTCACCATGAAACTGTTACTTATTTCAAAATCAGAAAAATTCCAAAAACCAGCTGGCCCTGAGGGTTTTGGATAAAGGATTGTCTACCTGTACTGACGGAGTGGAAGGGTGTGAGAAAGGGGCTGTCCTTCAGGGGACTGTCATCCTCCAAGATATTGCGCATCCTATTTTATATTTCCAGCTTTCTGCTGTTATATCTACAATCCTCTTGCGTGCCCCCCCCCCTCTCCTCTGTGGGGTGCCCAATACCTCCTGCCCAAAAAAGCCTTATTTATCTGTCTCCAGTTTCCATGACATTTCTGTGTGGGCATCTTTGTAGTACCAGCGGTAGCTGTAGAAAGACTAGTCTCTCAGATTGAGGGTGGAAGATCCTTTCACTGAGGGATGGAAGTCTGCAACTCAGTTAGAGAAGGCTGCCCACAGTGATATCACCGTATGTCCTATCTCCCTGTCAAATTCAGGTGAAGGATTTGTGGCCATTTAAGGATACAAAAAGTGCAGAAAATGGCCTTTGTTAAGAAACAAATTTATTACTGTATTGCATTTCTATAAGTTTCATGTAAAGTAAATTTCTATGAGTTGTCTTCATTTGATATAGTGAAACCATGAAGAATCCCCAGTAAACAGATTGCAGCACAAAATTAATATATAACATTTCATCTGCATGATTTGGGATATTTATAAGTTGATTTTTTTTAATTTTAGAGTGCTCTTCACTATGGAAACATCATTACTTACGTTTGGTTGGATCGCAGTGAGACCACTAATTTTTTGAGATTTCAGTAAAATCTAAGAGCTCTGTGAATATAGTCTTTTTTTTTGCTTTCTTTCATCATGGAGTAGACAATAACTCAGAAATTTTCACCTATTTAATCATGGGAAAAACCTGTCTTTATGCAAACTCATTTTAAATTCTTTTTTTGTTCTCATTTATGGTGTTAATCGAAGCACGTGACTATTAGTGACATTATCATTGGTAATAAACAATTTATTCTCCATTTTAAGAAATAAATTAGTCAACAACTAGTGGAATGGATATTCCTCCCCATTTTGTTGGCAGGTTGATGGACTTTCTTGCTCTTTAAGTTGGTAATATTGTAGCTGAAACTTGGTGTTACTGGAAAAAAATCCCAACGTTAAAGAAATATAATCACTGACAGGGATATGGCTTGAAGACAAGGAAACAATGGGTGACACGGTGGCACAGTGGTTAGCACTGCTGCCTCACAGCACCAGAGAACTGGGTTCAAGTCCTGCCTCAGGCAACTGACTGTGTGGAGTTTGCACATTCTCCCCATGTCTGCGTGGGTTTCCTCCAGGTGCTCCGGTTTCCTTCCACAATCCAAAAAAAAATGTGCAGGTTAGGTGAATTGGCCATGCTAAATTGCCCGTAGTGTTAGGTGAAGGGGTAAATATAGGGGGGTGGGTCGGTGTGGACTTGTTGGGCCAAAGGGCCTGTTTCCACACTGTAAGTAATCTAATCTATAAAGCTGAGTTCCAGATTAGTCTTGATGAAACAGATTTGAGAAGCTGATTAGCCTAATCAACTCTGATGTTGCATTGCTTTTCATTTTGAATTAAAGATGAGAGACTCTTGCATGATCAAGGAAGCCTGGACAGTGAGAGCAGTGGAAGACAGCAGCTCTGAGCATCCAGCCTCAAAAATGCCTGCCCTTGAGAGTCTTGCCTCTCAGCTTCTTAGAGATGCCTCTCTGCTTTTGAAGAAATTTTACACTCATACAGAGGGCAGCTGACAGAATGGTTGACCTTTCCCTCAGATACTGGGGCCACACTTGGAAAGGACAACCTTTTAACAGGCAGGATCTAACATCCTGTCATCACCATTCGGTATTTGTTAACTTTGGAGAGTGGTGTGTTGGGCTCAGTAGTTAGCACAGCTACCTCACAGCCCCAGGGACCTGGGTTTGATTCCAGGCTTGGGTGACTGCCTGTGTGGAGTTTGCACATTCTCCCTGTTCAATTTCCTCTGGGTGCTCTGATGTACTCTCACTGTCCAAAAAGACGTGCAGGTTAGATGGTATGGCCATGCTAACTTGCCCCATAGCGTCCGTGGTTGTGCAAATTATGTGGGTTAGCCATGGGAAATGTGGGGTTATGTGGATAGATTGGGGGATCTTTTCATAGGGTTGGTGCAGATTTGATGGGCTCTACCTGCATGGTTGGGATTCGATGATGATCGAGAAGTGTTTAATTCCAGAGGGATGCTAATTTGACTTCATGATTCTTTAAACATTCTCAGTATCACCCCACCACGTCTATGCTGCATCTCTGCTTTGCTCCCTCCTATCCACCAATTCTACAGCTTCCTTCACCCTGATTCTCACTTCAGGGCCTGCATTAAATTCCACCCACTAAACCTTCGTAGATGCTGTCAAATCTACTTAGCCGTTTTGTCAAAGGTGATAAGGCTGCTATAAACAGATACTTGGTCTCTCACAGAGACAAGAGATATGGGGACTGGGCATAAAAATGGTGCTGCTGACTAAGGCCAGCCATGATCGCACCAAATGATGCAGCAGACTCAATAGACTATATGGTCTACTTTCACTCTGCTTCCTTGCACTGTGGTGTTGTCTTCTACTTCACTGTAATTTCCAGTATCCACAGTAGTATTTAATTACAACACTTTGGGAAGTAATCTTTTAATTTGAGAAAGCTAAATGAATGGTGAGACTGAGGACACCTCAAAGGCTAAAACCAGTAAAAGAGATAAATCTAGTAGAAGTAGTTTTGCAATGCCAGTTTAACTCTGACAATCATCTTTGAATTCGGAAGTAAAATTGGAGGCTGGACATTTGAGGTCTAAGCGAACAATGAGATAGGACACTGCAAATGAGCTTTGACTTGAAATGCAGTCAACATGAAGAGAAGAGAAAAGCAAATTATCAGGCCCAAGAAAGTAAGTTCAAACTACAATATCTATAAGTATCTATGATAATACAATTTATAAAAGAGAATCACAACAGGTTGTGAGGAAGACCTATTTTGGACCAAAAGGGATAGATCAGGGAATTTTCCAGATGGATCAAGTTAAGTACTGTGGATATGCAAAGAGACTTGGCAAGTCACATGTGTAGATCTTTAAAATGCCATGACCAGGCACAGAAAATAATTGAGAAAGCTAATGGATCGCTGGCCTTTATATCTAGGTGACTGGAGTAGAAGGACAAAGTTATACAAAATCCTTTTGGAGTATTGTGAGCAGATCTGGTCATCACACCTGCGGAAGGATATATTGGCTTTGGAGGGTGTACAATGCAGATTGGCACGAATGATACAAAAACAGAACTTGCTGGAAGAGCTCAGCAGGTCTGGCAGCTTTTGTGGAGAGAAATCAGAGATAATGTTTTGGGTCAAACATTAATTCTGATTTCTCTCCTCCAATGCTGTCAGACCTGCTGAGCTTTTCTAGCAATTTCTTTTCTTGTTTCGGATTGCCAGTATGTGTAGTTATTTCAGTTTTTATTGCAAGAATGGTAGTTTGACTTCAGGGGTTAAGTTATGAGGAGAGATTATACCAAGTAGGTTTGTTTCTCTAGAATTTAGAAGGTTAAGGGGTGATCTGATTAAAGTCTCCAAAATATTAACATTAAAAGGTAGGGTAGATAACTTATTTACACTGGTTAGGGATTCTAGAACTAGGGGGCATTGTCTGAGAATTAGGGCCAGATTATTCACAAGAGATATTGGAAAGCACTTCTACACACAAAGGGTGGTAGATGTTTGGAACTCTCTTCCACAAATGGCAGTGGATGCAGGATCAATTCTTCATTTTAGATCTGAGATTGATAAATATTTGTGAAGCATATGGGCCAAAGGCTATAGATCAGCCATAATCTCACTGGGTGGTACAATAGGGTCAAGAGGCTCAGTGGCTTACTCCTATTCCTATTCTCATATGGATGTATGGTTGAAGATTGTAACTAAGCAACACTGCCCCTCAGAGAACTCTTTATTAGCAAACCCCTCATGAGTGCCCTAAAGATAAAGAAATACAGTAGTTACATTTTTCATAAGAAATAGGAGTAGGAGCAGGTTGTTGTCCCACAGACCGGCTCTGCCATTCAATAAGATCATGGCTGCTCCGACATTCCTCACGTCCACTTTCCTGCCCTTTCCCCATGACCCTTGATTCCCTACCCACCATTCATTGCAGTTCGGAAAAGCTCAGCAGGTCTGGCAGCACCTACTGCATTCTGAGGAAGGGTCAGTGGACCCAAAACATTAACTGATTTCTCTCCACAGATGCTGCCAGATCTGCTGAACTTTTCCAGTAACTTCTGTTTTTGTTTCTGATTTACAGTATCCGCAGTTCTTGCAGTTTTTTATTCTTTTTATAGTTCAGTGAGAAAAACAAAGATCGCAAGTAAATTCCTACGTGTAAACTAAATTTTTTTAATCTGTGGTAATAGATTGTACAAGTGCTTTCAGTAAATAATTATAAAAATCTATTTAAATATATATCCTTTTAGCTTTACTCAGTCATAAAGCTGTAGATTACTGAATCCCAGGCCACATGATAAACAGGCAATCATTTATATACAGCACAAAAATATTTTTTAAAATTCAGTAGAGAATATTACATTGCACTATGTCACAGATTTTTGATTGTTTTTACAAAGATATTAACTGAAGAAAATTTTTTAAAAATATATTTAACACATATTTCAATACTTAAACAAAATCTGGTGCTTTAAAGTGTTGTTGAACTAAACTCAGCCTTATAACATTGTAACTTTTTAACCCTCGGGGATTCCCTTGCCTTCTTTAATGAAGTGTATTGTATTCCTGATTCATACTCTCATCAGCTAAATTGTTGCTGTGAGTTTTGCTTCTCACCATTACATTTAGAACTGCATACAATTCTAATCTTCTCCAAGCTGACCAACTAAGTTTCTTTGGTGGGGAGGGAGTGGAATATGGGAAAGTGAAGAGAGCAGGGAGGACCAAGCAGGAGAAAGAGGAAGATTAAAGTAGAATAAGGAGAAGAAGGATGTAAAATGAGTGGAGACAGGAAGCATAAGAACAAAGGGAGGGAGGGAGGGAGGGAGAAGGTGAGGAGGGGAGCAGAAAGAGGATGCAATTTAGAAGCGGGTTGCGATTATGAATTTAAGAAGTGCTATTCTTACTTCATTCCAGAGTTGAGCATTATTTCAACCAGAAAAATCTCAAAGATTATTGCTGAGTTTGTGCACAGCACATTAAAGTGAAATCAACAATTAAGTGGTTACATTGGTCTTGCTGCTCTTGTGAATCTTCCCGTCCCATTTAAAAATCTGATCAAGGATTATGTAATGCACTGATCCTTTTTCAGCACTGTCACTGAAGATTTTGATTGACTTCTTTCGACGCAACGTACTTGGATGTAATCTTCAATTTCATGTATCTGAGATTATCAAGTGCAAAATTGAATACAATTACCTGCAAATGTAGAAAAAAAGTTAGCAATCTCTTTTTAAACAATTAGTTACAAAACAAAACAGTGAAGAAATATTTTTAATACAGCCAATAATTTTCCTTGGTAAAAACAATGACTGCAGATGCTGGAAACCAGATTCTAGATTAGTGGTGCTGGAAGAGCACAGCAGTTCAGGCAGCATCCAAGTAGCTTCGAAATCGACATTTCAGGATGAAGGGCTTTTGCCCGAAATGTCGATTTCGAAGCTACTTGGATGCTGCCTGAACTGCTGTGCTCTTCCAGCACCACTAATCCAGACAATAATTTTCCTTCCATTACCTCCAAGCATCTTTTTATTTTTCCCCCACTGTGAATTGAAAAGTACTGTCAAATTCTGGGCTTCACCCCTTAAGAAAGACATTAATGTCTCAGACAAGGGAGAAGTAAATCACAAGGCACCTTGAGTAATTAAGGAGAAACTTCTCATTAGCAGAAGTCTCCATATCAAGAGAATGGAGATTTAAAATCTTTGTCTAAGAGTCGAGGGTAAGTTGAAAATATCTTATTTTATGCAGCAGCTTATAACCAGCAATGCACTGTCTGAAATGATGGTGGTTGCAGATGGCATTGTAATTTTTGAAAACAAAACAAAGTAGTAGAAGTTACTGGGGAAAGAGCAGGAAACTGAGTAGCTGAATGGCTATTTCGAAAAATAGGCACAGACACCTGAAGTACAGAAGAGCCTGGATGTTTGTGTAAATGAATTACAAAAAATGAGCATGCAGGTACAACAAATAATTAGGACAACAAATGGTGGGTTGCTCTTAAATACAAGGCAGAAGAAGCCAGGGAGACCTTACCATAACTCTATAGCATATTGGTGAGACCACAGCTATGTGCTATGTACAATTTTGGCCCTTTTGAAAGGACTTAATTGCACTAGATGCATTTCAGAGAATTGGATTGAAGTGACTGTCTAATTAGGAAAGACTGAGCAGGTTAGGCTTATAAATGTCTAGAAAATTGACAGCTGATCCAACATACAAGATTCTGAGGGGGCTGGAAGGGTAGGTGCTGAGAGGACATTTCCTCTCATGCGGGGTAATAGAATTTGGGGGCACAGTTTCAAACATGGAGCTGCCTATTTAAGATGCTAATTGGGAAGACCTCAAATCATCTAGTCTAATAAAGCATCTTAACTAGGATCTTACTATCGACTCAATTGAGTGACTTAGCTATTCTGTTCAAAAACTGCTTCAATGAATGACTCCATTTCTTTCTTACTTACTACAGCTGGTGCTCTTGACAAATGCAAAGCAGTAAACAAAAACTAAGCAATGGATAACTACTTTTATTGCAAACAATTCCATTGGAAAGATTATAGTACTGTACCACCTTCATGCTTCACAAGCTAAATCCACTACTACCACTGGATTGCAGCGTCCACTAATAGACTTTGTTTAAAATCCTTGCAAGCTTTCCCAAAAAATTTCCAAGTTGCAAACTCCTTACGTGGCTAACACTGAAGTCACAGGAGGGAGGAAAAATTATATGTGACGGCTACCTTTTCAAACACCAGATAATCAATCAATCTTTGTATTACAAATTAGCAAAAGCAAGGAACCAATTTACCTTATCAAGGGCAATCAGGAATGGGAAATAAATGCCAGCACTGCTAGTAACATTGTTATCCCATGAATGCATAAAACAGATGGATATGGCACAGATTGCTTCTGTAATAGCTCCCAAAAAAATCCACTACTAACTGGAATTGCTCTGGCTGCTTTATATACCAATGACTTAAAATGTTTATTGTGAGTTATACATTAAACAGGAAAGAAGCTCTATAGTCCGAAATCAGGTAAGTGTGCAGATACACAAAATTATAGCACCAAAATAGTACTTTTCTGCAAAGAGGTCAAACTATCCATTAGCTCAGCTACAGAAAATCTGTAATGTAGAGGTAGTTCCTAAATGGAGAGTGAAAAGTGAACAAGTTCTGATTCTGAACTTGGCCATGATATGTTATCAACTTCAGAATCTGTGATTCCAAGGCTAACTTTGTATCTATTTAGAGTAAGTGTGTTTAAAAAGTCAGAATCAAGAGATTACACCAGGGTTTTAGAAACAACTGTGAGGTGATTGCAGACACATTATAATTTGTCAATATTCTCCAGATTGGGTGGCACAGTGATTAGCACTGCTGCCTCACAGTGTCTGAGACCCGGGTTCAATTCCCACCTCAGGCGACTGACTGTGTGGAGTTTGCACGTTCTCCCAGTGTCTGCGTGGGTTTCCTCTGGGTGCTCCGGTTTCCTCCCACAGTCCAAAGATGTGCAGGTCAGGTGAATTGGCCATGCTAAAATTGCCCATAGTGCTAGGTAAGGGGTAAATGTAGGGGTATGGGTGGGTTGTGCTTCGGCGGGTCGGTGTGGACTTGTTGGGCCGAAGGGCCTGTTTCCATACTATAATGTAATCTAATCTAAAATCTAATCTAATTTTAACACTTCCGCTTATAAATTCAAAAGTAAGAAATATTTGCATTATTTAGAATGGGAAGGAGGGATTTGTGCAATACCTGGTAGCTCACCATGACAGAGAGTGTGATTCAGCACTGGGACAAGTGGTCAGTGTAAAGAGTGTTGTCATGGATATATAAAGAGCAGTTCATGTCCACTCATGTGTATCCCATTCTCACAAAAGGTTGACAATGTGCGGGAATAAAAATTTTCAAGACTGAGGTCAATATACTTTGGATAGGTAATGCAGGCCAATGGAGTTGACACATAGAAAGGCCATATCCATCCTGAATGATGGAACAACTTTGATGGACTGAGTGCTCTGATCTCATTCCGAAGTGCTTCATCAGTTAGGGGTACACAGGGGTACAAGAGAGAAATAGATAGAGAACATACTGAGAAAATGCCACGCATTAGTTTATATCATTAGTTTGCATACAAGGTAAAGAGATGTGAAGTAGCTCCGTTAGGAATTTGATGCCTCAGCAAGTGATTAGGCCCAGGAAAGCTAATAGAATGTCATCACATATAGCAAGGGGAATGAAATACAAAGATAGGGAGGTTACACTTCAGTTAGATAGGGAAATCTTGAAACCAAATCTGGAGTACTGTGCACAGTATCGTTTACTATATTTGAGCAAGGATGTAAATGCATGAAAGGCAGTTCAGAAGTTTGCCAGACTTATACCTGAAATAAGAGGTTGTCTCTGAGGAATGACTGCATAGCAAGGCTTGTGGGGGAGGCAATGGTCTTGTGGTATTATCACTGGACTGTTAATCCAGAGACCCACATAATGTTCTGGGGACTGGAGTTTGAATCTCACTATGGCAGACAGTGGAATTTGAATTCAATAATTACCTGAAATTAAGAGTCTTATGATGCCATGAATCCATTATTGATTGTCATGAAGAACCCATCTGGTTCACTAATGCCCTTTAGGGAGTAAAGCTGCCATCCTTACCTGGTCTGGCCTATACATGACTCTAGACCTGCAGCAATGTATGGAGGAATCTCGATTATCCAAACACCTCAGGCAGGGAGTATTTTGTTCAGACAATCAAATGCTGGATAACACAGTTTAGCCAAACATTGGGACCTTGCAATCTTGTCTGGATAATCCAAAATTCAGATAACTGAATGCCAGGTAATCAAGGTTCCTCTGTGTTGACGCTTGACAATTAGGGATAAGCAATAAATGCTAGACTAACCTGCATGCCCTCATCCCATGAATCAGAATATTTATTGGTATTTTTGCAAGGTTTGTAGCTCAGGTTGAGGTTTAGGGTGTAGGTTTGCTCACTGAGCTGTAGGTTTGATATCCAGACATTTCATTACCTGGCTAGGTAACATCATCAGTGGCGACCTCCAAGTGAAGCAAAGCTGTTGTCTCCTGCTTCCTATTTATATCTTTCTCCTGGATGGGGTTCCTGGAGTTTGTGGTAATGTCATTTCCTGTTCATTTGTTTATGGCCGTGTGGTTGGAGTGCCAGGCCTCTAGGAATTCTCTGACACATCTTTGCTTAGCCTGTCCCAGGATAGATGTGTTGCCCCAGTTGAAATGGTGGTTTTTTTTCCCCTCTCTGTGTAGGGCTATGAGGGAGAGAGGGTCATGTCTTTTTGTGGCTAGCTAGTTTTCGTGTATCCTGGTGGCTAACTTTCTTCCTGTTTGTCCTACGTAGTGTTTGTGGCAGTCCTTGCATGGAACTTTGTAGATGACGTTGGTTTTTGTCCATGGGATGTACTGGGTCTTTTAAGTTTGTTAGTTTTTGTTTGAGAGTGTTGGTGGGTTTGTGTGCTACTAGGATTAGCCACCAGGATACACGAACACCAGCTAGCCACAAAAAGACACGACCCTCTCTCCTTCATAGCCCTACACACAAAGGAAAAAAAACACCATTTTGACTGGGACAACACATCTATCCTGGGACAGGCTAAGCAAAGACATGCCAGAGAATTCAGAGAGCCCTGGCACTCCAACCACAATGCCATAAACAAACACACAGATCTAGATACCATCTATCAACCCCTCAGAAAACAAACAGGAAATGACATCAGCACAAACCCCAAGAACCCCATCCAGGAGAAAGATATAAATAGAAAGCAGGAGACAACAGCTTCGCTTCACTTGGAGGTCGCCACTGATGATGTTACCTAGCCAGGTAATGAAACGTCTGGATATCAAACCTACAGCTCAGCGAGCAAACCTACACCCTATTTATTGATATGTGCAACCCATTCTAAAAAATGAAAGACTTAACAGCAATCTAGGTGTGTTCAATATATTGTATGAGTTGCATGATCCTGCCCCACTAATTACCTGATGGAGCATCGCTCCGAAAGGTAGTACTTCCAAATAAACCTGTTGGACTATAACTTGGTGTTGTGTGATTTTTGAATATGTTTAAGGCAGAGTTAGAAAGATTCTTGGTAACCAAGGAGGTGAAATGTATTCAGGATGGGCAGGAATGCAGATGTGAAGTTTAATCAGATCAGTCGTGTCTTGAGCTCAAACGGCACACTTCTGCTTCTGATTTTATGTTCCTGTGTAATTTAGGCAAAGGACACTTTATCAACCAGTCATAATGGCAAAAATAATCCTAAAAATACAAAGCTGCAAGACTATTCAGAAAATAGTCTGGATTTGGCTTTTTATTTGATCACAGATCTGGGAAAATAAAATCAAGATACGCAGTAGAGAATTCTAGAAGAGGTGAAAGTAGATTTCCCTTCATAAGTAAATTTGATTTACATGCTCAAATGGTTGTTCTGCATGGATTTTTGTGTTTTTTTTAGAAAAAGTCAGAAGTAAAGTTTTTTTACACCATCCTGTTAAAGAAAGAACATACTTTACAACATGATTTCACATTGGCTTAAAATGTCAGGTCCCCGGGGCTCATTCATTGAAGGTTAACCGTAGCAGATTTTCCATTATGAGTTGTAATACAGCAAATTGCATTTGTTTACCCCAGTCTCTTCGTTTCACCAGGATGAATCTTATGGGTTTTTGGCGAAGTCTGAGTCAAGTTCTTTGAAGAGATTTCAGCCACGAGATTTAAGGTTTTCTTGCCCTATCCTAACAATTTGCTTCATTAACAACCTACCTGCGCCTTATAAATGTCCATCACATCCAATTCCAGCCCCATCTTTCCGCACCCCATTCCCAGAATAACTTGCCACTCACTATTTGGAGATGCTAGTGTTGGACTGGGGTGTACAAAGTTAAAAATCACACAACACCAGGTTACAGTCCAACAGGTTTAACTGGAAGCACACGAGCTTTGGGAGCGTCGCTCCTTCAACAGGTGGTAGTGGAGGGCTCAATCCTAACAGAATTTATAGCAAACATTTACAGTGTGATATAACTGAAATTATACATTGAAAAATTGATTGTCTGTTAAGCCTTTCATCTGTTAGTTTCACTATCATGGCATTCTAACCAATATACTGGAATTAACCAGCATTCTTTGCATCCATGCTACCTTTAAAAGCCTGATGTGCACAAGCAATGTCGCTGCTGAGCTGACCTACACAGTTCCTGCTATAATCCCTGGGCACAGCAGAGAGAGGAAACTGCCACCTTGTTTTATGGGCAGGTCCTGGAAATTCTGCTGGACAATGTAGTGCACAGGATCAGCAAAGGTGGCTGTGACATCAGACCATGCCAACCTGTTGCAAGGTTGCTCTGTATTAAAGCAGTTTCAGCAATCCAGCATTGTAGGTCAATGAGGAGGTTAATGACCTTTTCCACTCTGCCAGTAAAACTCCAACCACCACCTCTTCAACACCTCACACTCACTATTTCTGCTTTTGTACACTCCTCCAACCAAAGCTCATGGTTTACTACTCTTAATATCATATGCAACATCTTCCCTCACATTTTGTCCCTCACCCCCAACTCCTTCCACTACTATTGCATGTCCTCTGCACTACCTGACCCCACCTCCCAACTACACCAAAAGTAACAGCTGTGACAACTTTTGTAGTATCTGCCTCGCCAATTCTAAGAGGGAAACAGCCCAAACAGGGCTGAAACAACGATTAAGGATGGTGACCTGACACACATTTAACTCCACACACCTTATGTGGAGAGCATCCTCACTATGAGCACTCCAAGCAGCTAACTGTATCAACGCTCCTGACTTACTGTGCTGGAACCTCCTGACGAAGTTATCCCTCTTGACTTGAATGAAACTTGCTGACAGCTATGAGAAGCTTCCTTCCTTTGTGTCTAACTAAATGACAAGATAAAACAGAAGTAAAATGAGTCCAGCACCTCTCGTTGAGGGTGTAATGCAGAGAGTCAAGGCAAGACAAGGATGCTGTGAGCATCCTGGTCAGGTCCATCAGTTTTGTGTGTGCGCGCACGCGTGCATGCATGTGAGCATCCTGGACCTCTGTGTCCTTGCTATAACATTACAATAATAGTTGCTGGTGCTGCATTGAAAAGCAGAAGCATTCTATAAGTGGATCAGAGATGACTCATGAGGGTTCTGAGGCTGATACGTCAGATACCAAAGTCTGTGGATAAGAGGTATGTGTGCGCCCAGTGCCAACAGAGCATACAGAAATGGTGGTGTCCAATGAACAACACTGAAGTCCTTCACGAACAAGCAGGCAACTGAAGTCGCTTGGTAACTGCTCTAACTTCCACGTTGATTTCCATGTGAAACTCAAAAAGGTTAGTATATAGACACAGCGTACAATGATGATGATGAATGAATGCTCTCCTTTAATGCTAGAAGAACTAAACAAAATGTTTTACTTCAGTTATACGGAGCACTGGTGAGACTATATATATCCAATGCAGTGTGCAATTTTGGTCTCCTTATTTCAAAAAAGAAAACACTACTGAATTAGTTTTTAATCATCACGCGTACTCAAGTACAGGGAAACAGGGGTACCGTAAGAAGTGTACGATGTCACTATTCCCAGCACCATCTTAGGAACAAAGGAACCTAGACACAAAGTCTTAGGCAAAGTATAAAATAAAGAGGAGAAAGTGAGGACTGCAGATGCTGGAGATCAGAGCTGAAAATGTGTTGCTGGAAAAGCAGCATCCAAGGAACAGGAGAATCGACGTTTCGGGCATCAGCCCTTCTTCAAGAATCTGAAATGTCGATTCTCCTGTTCCTTGGATGCTGCCTGACCTGCTGCACTTTTCCAGCAACACATTTTCAGCTATAAAATAAAGAGATAAGTTAAAAGTTCACCATTTGGCCCTTCTTAAATGGGTCTGGATCACCATGACACAGGGACCAAGACCAGCAGGAAGCAGTCGGCCAGCCTAGAGTCCCTTTGTCATGTTGCTCTAAAAATGCTGCTGTCAGCACCACGAGTCTGTGTTAGAGGCAGTTCAGAGGAGGTTTATAAGGTTGATGGCTGGACTAAGTCTTCGAAAATAAGTTGGACGGGCGAGGTTTCTTTTAACTGGAATTTAAAACAACGAGGGATGATTTAATTATAACATTCTGACTGGTCTTGACAAGGTAGATGTAGAAAGTTAAAAATCTCAATACCAGGTTATAGTCTAACAGGTTTTTTTGGAAGCACTGGCTTTCGGAGCACTGCTCCTTCATCAGGTGGTTGTGAGTCCTCGTGACTCAGTTTAAAACTATGCAGCACTCTTTTAAAATTAGGGGTCACTCTTTTAAGACAGTGAAGAATGGACTTTTTTTCTCTGAGGGTTGTGTGACTCTGAAACTCTCTGCCTCAGAAGATGGTGGATAAGAGGTATGCATATATTTTAAGGCAAAGATAGATAACGTCTAGCAAGGCAAGGGAATCAGACATTCTCAGGTAGCTGAGAATGTGGAATTCGAAACAAACAGATCAGCTATGATGTTATTGAATGGCTGTGCAGATTTCAGGGCCAAATGATCTATTTCTGCTTCTATTTCAAATGTGCTTAGGTATTCTCATAAAAGATGTGCCTCTTCACCTAGGCAGCACAGTGGCTCAGTGGTTAGCACTGCTGCCTCACAGCAGCAGGGACCCAGGTTCAATTTCAGCCTTGGGTGACTGTCTGGGTGGAGTTTGCACATTCTCCTAGTGTCTGCATGGGTTTCCTTTGGATTGTGGGAGGAAACCAGAGCACCCAAAGGTTGCAGGTTAGGTAAATTGGCCATGCTAAATTGCCCATATTGTTCAGGGACGTGTAAGTTAGGTGCATTAGTCAGGAGTAAACATGTAAAGTAGGGGAAGAGGTCCATGTGGGTTACTCTTCGGTTAAATATTATACAGTGCTGTCGAAGAGGTAGAAGCTTGAGACAAACATGGCATATTTTCCAGGAGACACAATATGGAGCCCCTAACCTCTATAATATTGGCTGTGTATTGTTAATTTAAGAGCCCTCTCCCTGTCCCACAGATCCTTTCACTCACCTTTAACACTCTCCCTCCAGCTGTTTACCTGCTCTCCGTCTGTTTATCAAGAATTGTTGATGTGACATTTGTCACCTTAACTTCTTTGCCTCCCTTACCCTTTCTGACCTATCTCCTTCAGAACTGAATGCACTCTAAGCTTTGATATCCAACTCTGACTTTTCAACAATTGAATTGAATTTATTGTCAGGTGAAAAGCTTTGTCTTGCGAACAATACAAGCAGATCAGAGTTAAGTAGCATAGATAAGTAAATAATTGGTAAACAGCAGCAAAAACCAAAACACAGGTAAAAGCAGATGTTAAGAGGGTCCATTCAGTATTCTAACAACAGTAGGACAGAAACTGATGCAAAACCGGCTGGTGAGTGTGTTCAGGTTTCTGTACCTTCTCCTCGATGGTAGAGGTTGTAGAAAAACATTGCCAGGGTGGGATGGATCTTTGACAATGCTGGCAGCCTTTCCTTCACAGTGGGCCCGGTAGATCGATTCTATAGATGCAAGGTTGGCCTTTTTGATTATCCGGACCAAGTTCACCATTCTCTGTAACCACCTCCAATTTTGAATGGTACAGTTGCCATACCAGTTAGTGATACATTCGATCAGAATGCTCTCGATAGTGCACCTATAAGGGTTGGCAAAGGTAATCGCCATCATGCCAAATTTCCTCAGCTGCCTGAGGGAGAGGAGATGTTGTTGGGCCTTTGTAACCAGTGCATCCACATGAAGAGTCCAAGAAAGCTTGTGAATGACCACTCCCAGGAGCTTGACACTCTCCACTCGTTCCACATCTGCACTGTTAATGTGTAACATCCCACCAAATGTCAATAATGAGTTGCTTGGTTTTGCCAGCATTAAGAGCTAGGTTGTTCTCAGTGCACCATTTTTCCAGGTCTTCCACCTCCCGTCTGTAGTCTGTTTCATCGCCATCTGGGATTCAACTGACTATGGTGGTGTCATCAGTGAACTTGTAAATGGCATTAGTCTGGTATTTGGCAACGCTGTCATGGGTATATAGAGATTGCACATTTTGCTGATTGTACAAGCTAGCCGACAAGGGGGGGGGTGGTGCTGTTGTCTGGTGTACTGACCTCTACTTTGAAAAGGCTGAGCACCAGCTCTCAGATACTTCTTCCCATTTCCCCTGGACCATGAACCCACCATAGAACATCAGGCCATTGTGTCCACAACAGTCACTTATCTCATTTCATCTAGTGATCTTCCCACTGTGTAGGGTTGGGGACTATCAGCTTGCTCCTGCCACCAAGCTGATAGGCTGTGTAGGGTTGAGGGCCGACTTCTGCCTCCTTCCCAAAATTCACAAACAGGATTGCCTGGACAGACCCATTGTTCTTGCCTGCTCCTTACCCATAGAACACATCTCTTCCTACCTCAACTCATTTTTTCTCCCGTTATCCAGGTCCTTCCCACTTACATCTGTGAATCCTCTGATGTTTTACATCAGTTTCAGATTTTCCAGTTTGCAGGGTCTAGCTGTCTCCTCTTTCCCATGGACATGTATTCCCTTTCCACATCCATTCACCATCAGGATGGTCTAAGGGCTCTCTGCTTCGTCCTGCAAAAAGGTTCACGTCCCCATCCTTCACCACCCTCCTCTGCCTCACTTTGAACAACCCCTCCTTTAAATCCCCCCACTTTCTTCAGGTCAAAGGGGTGGCCATGGCGACCAGCATGGGCCCCAGTAATGCCTGTCTCTTTGAGAGGTATGCGGCACATCTCTTGTTCCAGTCCTGTTCTGGTACCGAACTATAACTCTCTCTCCAGTATATTGATGAAATTGGTGCTTTTTCCCTTTCTTGTCCAGAATTGTAAAAGTTTATCCATTTCGCTACCAATTTCCACCCCTCATCTAGCTCTGACTCCTCCCTTTCCCTTCATCCACATCTGTTTCTATTTCTGCGGTTAAGCTGGTCACCAATATCCACTACAAACCCACAGACGCCCACAGTTACCTTGACTATACATGCTCACACCATGCATCCTGTAAAGGTGCTGTTCCACTCTCCCAGTTCCTCTGTCTACATCACATCTGTTCTGATGATGCCAACTTTGATTACAGGTACTCCAAAATGTCCACTTCCTTCCACAACCAAAGATTCCCCTGCACGTCATTGACAGGGCCCTCACTCGTGTCTGACCTATCTCCCATACTTCAGCCCTTCTCTTTCCTTCCATAACAGCGATAGGGTCCCCCTCACCTACCATTCTCCCAGCATCAATATCCAGAGGATCATTTGCCACCATTTCCACTATCTCCAGCGGCGTGCCACCACCAGACACACATTCCCCTCACCTCCCTTGTTAGCTTTCTTCAGGGAACATTGCCTCTGAGACACCTTGGTCCATTCCTTCTCCCCCAACATCACCCCACATCCCCACTACACCTTCCCATGCAATCACAGAGGATGTAACACCTGCCCATTTACTTTCTCCCTCCTCAGTATCCAAGGCTCCAGCCACATCTTCCAGGTGAAGCAGTGCTTTACCTGTACTTCATTCAATTTAAAAATGACAACACCAGGTTATAGTCCAACAGGTTTTATTTGGAAGCGCTAGCTTTCAGTGCACTTCTCCTTCATCAGGTAGCTACCCAATGAAGGAGCAACACGTCAAAAGCTAGTACTTCCAAATAAACCTGTTGGACTATAACTTGGTGTCGTGTGATTTTTAACTTTGCCCATCCCAGTCTAACACCGACACCTCCACATCAGCATTCAATTTAGTCAACTGTATTTGCTGCTCGCAATGGTGTCTCCACTACACTAGGAAGACAAAGTGCAGATTAGGCAACCATTTTGCAGGATACCTAAGTTTTGTTTGCAAAAATGACTTTAGTTTTGATTGTCTGGCATTTCAACACATCGCCGTGTTCCCTGGTCAACATCTCTGTCTTGGGCTTGATGGAGTGCTCCAGTGAAGCTCAGCACCAGTTGAAAGAACAGCCTTCTGGACTCAGTCAGAGTTATACAGCAGAGAAACATACTCTTCGGTCCAAAGCACCCATGACGACCAGACATCTTAAACCTAGTTCCATTTGCCAACATTTGGCTCATGTCCCTCTAAACCCTTCATGATCATTTATCCAATGAGATGCTTTTTAAATGTTGTAACTGTACCCACCCCCACCATCTCCTTTGGCAGCTTGTTCCATACACACACCACCCTCTGCATAAAAAAGTCACCCCTAAGGTCCCTCTCACGTTAAACCTCTTCCCTTTAGTTTTGGATTCCCCTACTCTGGAGAAAGACCTTGGCTATACACCCTATCCATTCCCCTCATGATTTTACAAACCTCTAAGTTCACCCTCAGCCTCCAACACTCCAGGGAAAAAAGCCCCAAATTATTCAGACTCTCCCTATAGCTCAAATCCTCCAATCCCAACAACATCCTTGTCAATCTTTTCTAAATCCTTTCAAGTTTAACAACATCAAGCTCAATAATCGTCATGCAGGAATACGTTCTCCCATGTCCTTATCCCAACCTTCATACACCAGGCCTTGTCATCACATGGGCTGCTACCATAAACCTCCCATTTTCATTCACTAATGGTCCCCATTACTGACAATTTATTCTCCTGGGCTGACCTTTACCCATTCCTTTGTCTGCCCAACTGTTCTTCCCTCTCTCCCCTGGGTTCCAACTCATTTACACCTTCCCCTCTCCCACCAATCCCTTCTTTAATATATATACCAATTATTACCGAGCTACAATCTGTTCTGAAGGAGGATCACTGGACCCAAAATGTTACCTCTGCTTTCTCTCCAAAGATGCTTCCAGACCTGCTAGATTTTTTCAGCAATTTGTTTTTGTTTCTGATTTCCAGCATCCTCATGATTTATTGTTAAGTTACTCTGCTGTGAACATGCAAAAAGAATGAACTTAATTCAAGCTAAATTCACAGCAGGACACTGAGACTTCTAATCATATGACTAAAAAGGAGTTTGCAAGACATTCAAAAAAATTAAGAGCAAGATGATAGAAACAAACATACCACATAATTTTCCTTTGCCAAGTCAAATATATATTTTTAAGCTCTGATCTCCAGCATCTGCAGTCCTCACTTCCTCCTATATATTTTTTCTGCCCATTTGTACATAGTCCATTGAGAATTAGGATTCGTTGTTTCAGTTTAGAGAGATTGTTATTTTGCTGCTAATTAAAAATGCTCATTGCTTTTCAGATATTCTATGGCACCACTTAAATGGTCTTTAACTCCTGCTGAACAGTAATTTGCACAAATCAACATAATGAATAAATGCACTTTAAGCCTTCTACTTCCAGCAGCTCATAACCAGTAAACTGTACATTGGCAGAAAGTGAAATGATGAGAGCTTATTAGAACTCCAGTAGTGAGGTCATTTTTATACTTAGTTTCTCACTTAATGGTTGAACACCATCATCTTGTTGATAGAATATTTAAGTAATGAATGCACTATTTAGGAATAAATAGTTTACTGATCTTACATTTTGCAATGGGATAAAGTTATCATAAACACCCATCTCTCTAAATCTTAAACATAATATCAAGGATTAAATTGGTTAAATATTGTCTATAATTTTGCTTAATGCTGTGTCCAAAGAAACAGATTTATGTCTGACTGTAACGGCTAAATGAAATCAAATCAGTATACAGTCATAGTCATAGAGATGTACAGCATGGAAACAGATCCTTTGGTCCAACTCGTCCATACCAACCAGATATCCCAACCCAAACTAGTCCCACCTGCCAGCACCTGGCCCATATCCCTCCAAACCCTTCCTATTCATATACCCATCCAGATGCCTCTTAAATGTTGCAATTGTACCAGCTTCTACCACTACCTCTGGCAGCTCATTCCATACATGTACCACCCTCTGCATGAAAACGTTGCCCCTCAGGTCTCTTTTATATCTTTCCCCTCTCAAACTAAACCTATGCCTTCTAGTTCTGGACTCCTCCACCCCAGGGAAAAGACTTTGTCCATTTATCCTATCCATGCCCCTCAATTTTGTAAACCTCCATAAGGTCACCCCTCAACCTCCGACACTCCAGGGAAAACAGCCCCAGCCTGTTCAGCCTCTCCCTGTAGCTCAAATCCTCCAACCCTGGCAACATCCTTATAAATCTTTTCTGAACCCTTTCAAGTTTCACAACATCTTTCCAATAGGAAGGAGACCAGAATTGCACACAATATTCAACAGTGGCCTAACCAATGTCCTGACAGCCGCAAAATGACCTCCCAACTCCTGTAATCAATACTCTGACCAACAGAAGAAAGCATACCAAACGCCGCCTTCACTATCCTATCTACCTGCGACGCCACTTTAAAGGAGCTATGAACCTGCACTCCAAGGTCTCTTTGTTCAGCATCACTCCCTAGGGCCTTACCATTAAGTGTAGAAGTCCTGGTAAGATTTGCTTTCCCAAAATGCAGCACCTTGCATTTATCCAAATTAAACTCCATCTGTCACATTGGCCCATCTGACCAAGATCCTGTTGTAATCTGAGGTAACCTTCTTCGCTGTTCACCACACCTCCAATTTTGGTGTCATCTACAAACTTACTAACTGTATCTCTTATGCTCGCATCCAAATCATTTATGTAAATGATGAAAAGTAGAGGACCCAGCACCGATCCTTGAGGCACTCCACTGGTCACAGGCCTCCAGTCTGAAAAACAGCCCTACACCAATTTTTTTTTATACAATGTATAATGGCTTTTTTTAAACATTATTGGTAACTAAAATAAATTGTTGATGTTATATCTGAATAATATGGGCATATCACCTAATGTTATTGGAAGGATATTCCTGGGAATACGTCCAGGGCAGTTATTTGGGTGGAGTTGAGATATAAGAAAGGGATAATCACCTTGTTGGGAGTATACTACAGACCCTGCAATACTCAGCAGGAAATTGAGAACAAAATTAGTAAGGCGATCTCAGTTATTTTTAAGAATAATAGGGTGCTTATGGTAGGGGATTTTAGTGTTAACGGCTTAGATGGAGAAGAATTTATTCATGTGCACAATAACATTTTCTGATTCAGTATTTCGATGCACTTACTAGAGAAGGTGCAAAGTTTGACCTACTCTTGGGAAATAAAGCAGGCCAGGTGACTGAGGTGTCAGTGGGGGAAGAGACCATAATTCTATTAATTTTAAAATAGTGATGGAAAAAGCTAGACCGGATCTAAAAGTTAAAGTTCTAAACTAGAGAAAGACCAATTTTGACGGTATTAGGCAAAAACTTTGACAACATGATTGCAGGCAGATGTTTGCAGGTAAAGAGATGGTTGGAAAATGACAAACCTTTAAAAAAAATGAGATAACGAGAATCCAGAGATAGCATGTTCCAGTTAGGATGAAGGGCAAGGCCAACAGGTATAGGGAATGCTGGTTGACTAAAGAAATTGAGGTTTTGGTCAAGAATAAAGAGGAAGCATTTGTCAGGTATAGACAGCAGAAATCAAGTGATTCAAGCAGCAGGAGTATACTTAAGAGAGAAATCAGAAGGGCAAAAAGGGGACATGAGATAGCTTTGGCAAATAGGGTTAAGGAGAATCCAAAGAGATTCTACAGATACATTAAGGACAAAAGGGTAACTAGGGAGAGAATAGGGCCCCTTAAAGATTAACAATGCCACATATGTGTGGAACCACAGGAGATGGAGAAGATACCAAATAACTATTTTGCATCAGTGGATGAAAGTGAGAACTGCAGATGCTGGAGAATCAAAGTCAAAATGTGTGGCACTGGAAAAGCATAGCAGGTCAGGCAGCATCTGAGGAGCAGGAGGTCGATTTTTTGGGCATAAGCCCTTCATCAGGAAATCCTGAAGAAGGGCTTATGCATGAAATGTCAACTCTCCTGTTCCTCAGATGCTGCCTGACCTGCTGTGCTTTTCCAGCACCACATATTTTGCATCAGTGTTTATTGTGGTGAAGGATATGGAAATAGAGAACATGGGGAAATAAATAGTGACATCTTGGAAAATTCTTGACACAATATGTGAATAGTCCAACCAGAAAAAGGGTTATACTGGACCTGGTTTTTGGAAATGAGTCTGGTCAGGTGAGTCAAGTTTCAGTGGGGGAGCATTTCGGGAGTAGTGACCATAATACTATGAGTTTGAAGATACTCATGGATAGGGATAACAGCAGTCCTCGGGTGAAGGTGTTCAATTGTGAGATTGCAAACTACAACAATATTAGGGAGGAACTGGAGAATGTTGCCTTTTTCAGGGTAAATCTACATTGGACATGTGGGAGTATTTGTATTGGCAGTTGACAAGAGTTCAGACTTGTGAGAATGAAGGATGGGTGTGGCAACTTAAGTGAACTATGGATGACCAGGGATGTTACGATCTAGGTCAAAAAGAAAAAGGAAGCATACATAAGATCTAGGATGATGGGAACTGATGAAGCCCTTGTAGTATATAAGGGAAGTAGGAAATAACTTAAACAAGGAATTAGAAAGGCCACAAGGGGTCATGAAACATCATTAAACAGGATCAAGGAGAATCCCAAGGCTTTTTATACATATGTAAAAAGTAAGAGAGTAGTCAGAGAAAGAGTTGGCCCACTGAAGGACAAAGGAGGGAATCTGTGTGTTGAGCCAGAAGAGGTAGATGAGGTCCTAAACGAATACTTTATGGTTGGTATTAACCAAAGAGAAGGAAATGGTGGAAGATGATCTCAGGGAATGTTGAGTTTCTAGGCCAAGTTGCCATTAAAAAGGAAGATGTGTTGTGCATCTTAAAAAGTATTAAGGTAGATACATCCCTATGTACTGGTGGGATCTAATCAAGAATATTGAGGGAGGTAGGACAACAAACTGCTGGAGCATTGACAGATATCTTTGTAACCTCTTTGGCCACATGCGAGGTTCCAGAGGACTGGGGAATAGCAATGCTGTCCCATTGTTTAAGGAAGGTAACAAGGAAAATCCTGGAAATTAAAGGCCTGAGAACCTGACGTCTGTGGTATGAAAATTATTGGAAAAGATTCTCATGGGCATGATCTATACACACTTAGAAGCAAATAGAGTTATTAGTGATAGACAGCATGGCTTTATGGGGGAGATCATGTCTTACTAATTAGATCAAGCTTTTTGAGGCAGTAACAAAGATGATTGATGAGAGAAAACTGGTTGACATTGTCTACATGGATTCTAGTATAGCCTTTGACAAGGTCCCTCACGGCAGACTGGTACAAAAAGTGAAGTCACATCATACCAGGGCTGAGCTGGCAAGATGGATATAGAACTGGCTTAGTTATAGGAGACAGAGTGTAGCAGTAGAAGTATGCTTTTTAGAATGGAGGGTTGTGACTAGTGGTATTCCACAGGGATCAGTGCTGGGACCTCTGCTGTTCTTCACTATCCTATCTATCTGTGACTATACTTTCAAAGAACCATGAACCTGCACTCTCTTTGTTCAGCAACACTCCCCAGGACCTGACCATTACGTGTTTAAGTCCAGCCCTGATTTGCCTTTCCAAATGCAGCACCTCACATTTATCTAATTTAAACTCCATCTGCCAAGTATATATATTACTTATTAAAATGCAAATTATGCATTCCATAATGCATGCTAGTCAATTGATTTGGAAGTAGAGTTTTTGTCTTGCAAATTCAATAATATTTTCCAGGCTTTATTTGTATAACAAAAAAGGTTGCCAATCCCTGATTGAGGTAGATTTTTTAAGTATAGCATTGACAGAATACTGTGTATTTGGAGATACCACCTTCTGGTTGAGACATTACTATTATCATTACCATCAAGCCAGGAAATCAACCTGGTTACAAACAAACATATGAATCAGGAGCAGAATTAAGCCTCTTCAGCCTGCTCTATCATTCACCAAGTTCATGGCTAATCTGATTGCAATCTAAAATTCTCATTCTTGCATAACCCTCATAACCTCTCAACCTTTTCCTTAAATATTTATCTATTGCTGCTTAACTAATGACTCCGCTTGCAAAGACTCATAACTCTCAAGAGAAAAAAAATCCCATAATATGTGTTTTAAATGGACAATGCTTGATTTTTAAACTGTGATCCCTAGTTTTAAATTCTCCTATTAGAGAAAACCATCCTCTCTGCATCTACCCTGTCAAGTCTCTTCAGGATCTTCAAGGATTCAGTAAAATCATTTCATAATCTTCTAAACCCAAGAAGACTAAAGCTTGTCTAGCTAATCTTTCCTTCTATCTTTCGCATTCCAGATATTTACCTGGCAGGCCTTCTATAAACTGCTTCCATCTTTCCTGAAATAAGGTGACCATAGTTCTCCAGAGAGGTCTCAACAGTTCCCCAAATAAATGTACATTAAGGTGATTACTTTTGTATTCTATTCTCCTAGTCATAATGAAAACATTTCAGTTGTTTTCTTGTGTACACTAAACTTTTCTGATTCTTGCAAGAGCATATCCTGAACACTCATTTCAGAGCTCTGTAATCTTTCATCATTACATAATTGCTGATGATTGCACAATGGCCAACAACATTCATGACTTCTCAGACACAGAAGCAGTCCGTGTCCAAATGCAAAAAGGTCCGCACAATATCCAGGCTTGGGCTGACAAGTCGCAAGTAATATTTGTGCAACACAAATGCCAAGCTATGACCATTACCAATAAGAGACAATCTAACCACCACCCCTTAACATTCAACAGTGTTACCAACATTAAACCCTCACATCCTGGAAGTTATCATTGATCGTAAACTCAACTGGACACACTATGTAAACACAGTAGCTACAAATTCAGGTCAGAGGCGAGGAATACTGCGGCAAGGAACTCACCTCCTGTATCCTGAAATCCTGTCCACCCTCTATGAGGCACAAGTCAGTAGTGTAAGATGGAATACTCCCCACTTGCCTGGATGAGTGCAGCCCTAACAACACTGAATAAACTTGACACCATCGAGAACAAAGCCTCCCGCTTAATTGGCACTGCATCCACTCTCTCCACCACTGATGCTCAGTGCACACTGCTGCAACCATCTACAAGATGCACTGCAGAAATTCATCAAAGATCCTCAGACAGCATTTTCCAAACCCACAAGCACTTCTATCTAGAAGGACAAGATCAGCAGATATACGGAAACCTTCAAGATCCCCTCCAAGCCACTCACCATCCTCACTTGGAAATATATTACCATTCTTTCATTGTTGCTAGGTCCAAATCCAGGAATTCCCTCCCCAATGGCATTGTGAGTCAACCCACAGCAGGTGGACTGCAGCGGTTCAAGAAGGCAGCTCACCACTACATTCTAGGGTAACTAGGATCAGACAAATACTGGCTAGCCAGCAATGCCCACACCCGACATGATTTTTTTTTAAAAAGTAAGTTTTTATTCTTCCTGTCAATACAGACAATATCACAGTTGCTTCATCCTTGTTGACTCACTTAAACCATCCACATCTTTTTTAGTCTTATATCCTCTTTACAATTTATTTTCCTTCCAACCTTTGTGCCATCAGTAAAATTGATAAATGTATCTTCTGTTTCTTCATTATATAAATTTTAAATGTTTGAGCACCAACCCCATCGCATACCATTTAGTATATCTTGCTAATGTGAAAATGACCCATTCATGCTTATTCTCAGCTTTCTGTTAGCCAGTCAATCTTTTCTCCATGCCAATATACTAACCTCTACACTATGAGCTTTTATTTGCAGTGTGGTATCTTGGGTACAGTTCTGGTTGCTACACCACTAGTAAATGTTTGGATAGGGTACAGAAATGGTTTTCCAGGATGTTGCCTGGTGTGGAGGGTATTAGCTACGATGAGAGACTGGACAAACTTGATTTGTTTTCACTTGAACATTGGAGACTGTGAGGCAACTAACAGAAGTTTACAAAATTATGACAGGCATGGATAGAATAGATAGTGCCTTTTTCCCTGGATAGAAATGTCAATTACTAGGAGATATAGGTTTAAGATAAAAGAGGGAAAAGTTTAAAGGAGATGTGAGAGGCTTTTCTTTAAAAGTAGAGAGTACTAAGTGCCTTCAATATGCTGCCAGAGGTGGTGGTAGAAGCATTTAAGAGGCATCATGACAGATACTTAAACGGACAGGGAATAGGGGGATACAGAACGCACAGGCTTTTAATGTAGAAAGGTGTCATGTGTTGGTGCAGGCTTGGTGGGCCAAAACATCTGTTCCTGAACCATACTGTTCTTTATTCTTTTAACTAACAGCCAACCTTTCACACTTGCCAACTTCCTTGTCATCCTTTAAGATTCAGGTCCCAATCAACATCATTGCGCCACGATGACCCTATGATGACTACCAGAGTGTATTTATTTCTATTCGCACAGAGTTAATTTGTTTTATTTTGAATGCTGTGTGTGTTTAGGTACAGAACCTTTGGTTTTATCCTTTTACTCTTTCTGTAACTTTACTGCATCTTCACAAATATTTCCCCTGCCCCCATTATTAAGTTTAAAATTCTCTCTGGTTCCACAGTTGGCAGGAACTCAGCCATGGTTCAGGTGGAGACAATCCCTTGGGACAGAAACAAAAATAGAAAAGCTCAGCAGGCCTGGCAGCATTTGTGAAGAGAAAGGACAGTTAATGTTGCGGGTCCAGTGACCCTTCCACAGAACTGATTTGGCCAATAGTATAGAGCTGAGTTTACCCGGTACAGCTAACAGTATCTAATGACCTAAAACGCACTTCTACCACTGCAGTCTATGAGCCATGCATTCATCTCCCTCATCTGGTTGCTCTCGGCCAATCTTCACATGGTTTAGGTAATAATGCAGAGATTATGATCTTTGAGGTTCTGAAATATCTATTCAGGAATTTTTATATATATTTTCACTAAAATAATCACCAGTTGCATTGCTATATTGAATCTTAGGAAGAAGTGTTAACCACTTATCAGATACACACCAAAAAACTAGCTTCTTCTCATGTAGCAGATTAAGAAACAATCTTAAGGCTGAAAAGGTTCAAGAAAGGCAAAACTACAAAACATATTTTCCTTTCTGACCTCACGCCTCAACTCTGACAGCGGTTTATACAGTGTAGAGACCAGACCACCAGTGTTTGAATTAACTGGTTGCTCTTTTTATAAAATTTGCAAAATTAAATTTATATGCATTTCTGGTAAGGCAGAAGAGTAGTGATAATGTTACTAGACCTGTAATCCAGAATCTCCACTTTGCAGAAAGAGGTCATTCAGCTAACCTAGTTTCACCAAACTCCCGAAGAGCATCCTACTCAGATCCACAATCCCCGTAATCCCTAGGCACAATGGGGCAATTTAGCATGGCCAATCCATATAACCTGTACATCTTTGTGGGAGATGAGTGGAGCACCCAGAGGCAGACACAGAGAGAATGTACAAACTCCACACACACTCCCAAGGCTGAAATCAAAACTGGGTCACTGGCACGGTGAGGCAGCAATGCTAACCACTGAGCCACTGTGCCGCCCCAGTGCTCTGGGTTTAAGTTCCATCGTGGCAGATGATAAAATTTAAATTCAAAGAAAAAAAATCTGGAATAAAAAGTTAACCAAATGGCAGTCAAGTAACCATTGTTGTAAGAACCCATCTAGTTCATTGATGTTCTTTAAAGATAGAAATCTTTTGTTTGTACTTGGTTTGGTCTACATGCCACTCCAGACCCACAGCAAAATTTCCATTTCATACCTCAGCTCTGTCCCGTCTTTTTGTGTAAATCCCCTTTTAATCCTTGATCGGCCCCACTCCTATTATAATCCTTTTACTATTGATATGCCTAAAGAACATTTTGGATTTCCTATTTATGTTAGCTTCCAGTATCTCTTCATATTCTCTCTTAGCCTTCCTTATTTGTTTTTGTTCAGTTCCCTTCTGAGCTTTCTATATTCAGCCTGGCTCGCAATTGATCTGAGAATTAGAACGGAATCTAAAAATAGGTCTAAGCATCCAAAATGGAAAATGATCCAGGAGATATACATTTCTTTCTAAATTAATGAGAACTCTAGAAATTCCACTGTATTTTGGAATATAACATTAAAAAATGTTAATGATCCTTACAAAGTAGCTCATTATCATAGCCAAGGATTAATTATCAAGCTGATGCACAAATGTAAACAAGAGTAGTGCTGTGTTTTGACAAATCTAAGCATCACAGAGAAAAAAATAAAACAACCTTTATAATAGTCTTCCCTCTATTTTATATGGTTGAATCTTATTTAAATGCTGACAACAACTCAGCTGGAAATATATTTGAAGTGATATGTTACATTTATTCTCAAGGCACCAACTCTTGATGACGAAATACCTAGAGTAGAAAAGCAAAGCGGTCAGCTTCGCAAAGCAATCTTGTTTCTCTCCTTCACTTTTAATTAATCTGAAATTCAATCATTGTTTTCTTTTAGTCACTTAAATTAGGTGTAAAAGATCCATATTCCATACAAAATGTGAATGGTTGACTATGGTATAATAACCACAACATTCCGCAGAAGGATATCTCATTCAAGTTCCCAGCAACATAAAATGTAAGAGAAAATCACTGCAAACACTATCTTTTTACTATTTACATGCCTAAAGAACATTTTGGATTTCCTGTTTATGTTAGCTTCCAGTATCTCTTCATATTCTCTCTTAGTTTTCCTTAGTTAACCGCCATTTGGTTAACTTTTAATTCCAGATTTTTTTTCTTTGAATTTAAATTTTACCATCTGCCACGATGGAACTTAAACCCAACCCTTAAAAGGCTGGAGGGAAAGTTGGGAGAAATGTACAAGACCAGCAATGAGGAGCTTCCCACCATCAAGAGGAAGTAGTCCCATTTTCCAAGTAAGTGTTGACTGGTGAGAGGAGATTCTTGCTGGCAAGTGGCCTACTTGCGTGTATTAGCATCCTCATTAATATGCAATTTTATTTTCATACCCACCAGAGTGAAACTCGACAGTGACAATTCCTGGCATTAAAGTCAGAGTGGTATCTCAGTACCCTCGCCTCGCAGCTTTCATCTCTAGACCTCTAACAGTCACCAGCATCTAAGGATACACCTCCATGAGAAGCAACTGCACGCAGACTACCCACCTATCAAGCAGAACTTCCAAAGTTCCCTCAGTTTTTTTTTTCAAATAACACCAACCATCCAGAATGGCTGCAGAGTGCCAGATCTTGAGCAGGTGCACAACTAGACTTTAAAGATGACATCACCACCAGGGATCCACACAGGTCCCTGCAATGGAAAGTACGTCTACCTGTCGTAAATGTGGGGGAATATGACAAGCAGGGTGCTGTGGAGGCTTGGAGTTAAGGTAACGAGACAGGTTTGGAAAGATAATGAGAGAAGACTTACTGAGGCTTGTGGTGCAAAACCCTCCAGGAAACTCAAATATTGGCTGATTTTTCAAGAAAATCAGTCCTATATACCTGTTCTCCCAAAGTAATGATAATGTTTGCTTTTTAAAAGATACTGAACAAGTCCTGCTGCTTGATCCAGAGGGATTTAATTTATTGGATTAAGTGATTTAGCCAAGATATCCAAACAACTTGCTTTTTTTTTGGTCCAGACAGGAGATAATCCTAAAAGATTATCTCGCCCTATGCCGTTCAATTATATTACCCAGGCTGCAATGAAAGTCTCACCCCTGTGCATCATATTGCTCTCGGTCCAAGCGTCTTTCTTCTGTTGCTTCCTCCGCTCGTGCTAATTCATCTGCCATTAGAGCTTCCTCCAGTTTTTTCCGCACTTGCTGTACCCGTTCCTCCTGTTTCCTGTAATATAGAATATGGTTTGACATTTCTTTAGAGATGGTTCATTTTCTTTTATTTGTACAGTGACTTAGCAACAGAAAAATCAATTTTAGACTGTGCAATGTGATTTAGAAAATGCACAAAGTGAAAATGTCAAGACCTGCACTGAAGTTAGCATATTGTTCCTATTAGTTGAAGACCCTCTTAGTTAAACAAGGCGGCATATTTTGAGGCTGAATAGCAGGAGGTTTAGAGGTGATTGGAGGAAAAAATCTTTTCACCCAGAAGGTGGAATGCAGCGTCTGGGAGGACAGAAGAGGCAAGAAACCTCCCAACCTTTAAAACATACATTGGTGAGCATGTGAAATATCATAAAGTTCAAAGGTATCACCCCTGGTGCTGGAAAGTGGAATTACGGTAGATGGGTCCTGCACCATCGAAGGACCTCCTCTATATTGTATGATGCAAAGACTCTACTGTATTATTTGTATTCCTCAAATTTAGAGGTCAGAGAGCAGCATGTTCCAAACAAAACATTGTGAATTTTGTGACAGTTCAAGATGAATGCAAGATGATAAACATTGACCACTTAATTAGTTTCCAGACTTTGTTTAATATTGTTAAGCACAAAGCGAGATTCTTCAAGTTCAACATTCAGTAAAGTGTCATTGGAGTTCTGTACTTAAAGTATTTCAAAAGGATGTAGATAGATTTTTGGAATATCATGTAGTTGAGGCCAAAGGGAACTGACACAACAGAAAGGTTGAGGCTTGGAATGGATCAGCCATGATCCTATGAACAGCAGGTTGGCTTGAGGGACCAAGTGACCTATTCCTGCTTCTGTTTCTTAGAGTCATAGAGTCATAGAAATAGACCCTTTGGTCCAAGAGTCCATGCTGACCAAAGCCCCAAACTAAACTAGTCCCACCTGCCTGCTCCAGGCCCTTATCCCTCCAAACCTTTCCTATTCTTTCACTTACCTAAATGTATTTTAAACATTGCAATTGTACTCTCATCCAGCACTTCCACTGGAAGTTCATTCCACACATCAACCACTGTCTTTGTAAAATATTTGCCCCTCATGTCTTATCTAAATTGTTCTCATTTTAAAAATGTGTCCCCTAGTCTTGAAACCCCCATTCTAGGGAAAAGGCAACTACCATTAACTCTAACTATGCCCCTATTATTTTATAAACTTCTATAAAGGTCACCTCTTATATCTCCTAGGTTACAATGAAAACAAAAGTCCCAGCCTATCCAGCTTCTCTTTATAACTCAAACCTTCCATACCTAGCAACATGCTGGTAAATCTCTTCTGAACCCTCTCTAACTTAATAATATCTTTGCTATAACTGGGTGACCAGAACTGGACACAATATTCCAGAAGAGCCCCCACCAATGTCCCGTATAACCTCAACATGACTTCCTAGATCCTATATTCAAAGGACTGAGCAATGAAGGCAAGTGAGAGAAATGCCCTTTTCACCACCTTGTCTTAGTGTGATGCAAACTTCAAAGAATTATGAACCTGCACCCCACGTCCCTCTGTTTGACAACACTACCCAAGGCCCTACCATTAATTGTATAAGTTTGTTGTACCAAAATGCAATACCTTTGACTTATCCAGACTGAACTCCATCTGCCATTTTTTCAGCCTATTTACTCATTTGATCAAGCTCCTTTTGTAGTCTTAGAAAACCCTTTTCACTGTCTTCTATACCAGTTCTGGGGTCATCCATGAACTTTTTAACCATGCCTTCTACATTCTCATCCAAATCATTCATAAACAAAAGAGGACCCAAACTGATCCCTGTGGCACATTGCTGGTGACAGCCTCCAGTCTGAAAAGCTACCCTCCATCATGACTGTGTCTCCTGCTGTTAAGCCAAATATATGTATCCAATTGCCAATTTCATCCTGAATCACATGTGATGTAACTTTACTAATTAGAACTCTGTGGAACCTTGTCAATGGCTTTATTAAAGTAAAGAAACAACATCATAGCTTTGCCCTCATCAATCGTTTTGGTAACTTCCTCAAAAAACTCAATCAATTTGTGAGACATGATTTTCCTCACACAAAACATGCTGACTATCCCTACTCAATTTTTTTCTCTCTAAATGTCGATAAATCTTTTAAAATCATCTCCAGCAATTTACCCACAACCAAAGTTAGACTCACAGGTCTATAGTTCCCTGGTTTTTCCTTATAATCTTTCTTAAACAATGGTACAACAATTAGCCATCCTCCAGTTATCAGGCACCTCACCTGTAGTTATAGCTGTTGCAAATATTTTTGCAAGTGGTTTTGCAATTTCCTCCTTTAATCATCCATTGTTCCTTAATCTCACCCTTTACTCTAACAGAAACATAAGCCTCTGAAATCTCAACTTCTCAACTTGAGGCCTCCTACTTGTCAGACATTCTTTTACCTGCAAACAGTTTACTCCAATCAACTTTTGAAGTTTATGTTTCTTACCATTCAAATTTGCCTTATTCCAATTAAAAGCTTTAACTTTTCTTACGTTCTTATGTTCTGTAAAAAAGCTGATAAAATGCTCTCCTGATTCACCATTTGCAAACCATATGGACAACATAATTTCAACATGATGTATTTGGTGTCACTAAAACTGTACTTAAACCAATAGACAATAAAGTTCCTGTACAAAGCACAGAACACACAGAAGGAAGATTAGCAATCAGCATAGATAATAGACTTTTTGAACAATTTCAATTTAATATTCTCTGCCACACAATACTTTGAAACACTTGGACTGGTATGCATGCCAGTAGACAATCACTGACATATGTTGCCCAACTGAAAGGAATAGTGGACAAGTCAGATCTCAGTGAAACCTGCCTGACAGACCCCAACTTTTACTACTGCAATTTATTTGTTGAGGTTAGTCGCTGATCACGTTCATTAAAAGGATGCTCGAATGCTTTAAAAAAAAACTGAAGCTTACAGAAGGGAATAAAAACAAAAATATTGTATTATTCAGTAAGAATTATTAAAATAGTCTTGTTAAAAATATCAAAAATTCAATCATTTTACCCTCAATAACAACCTTATCGACATTCAAATCTGTGAAGGGCCACCTGTTCCAACTTCATAGTTCTTATTCAATTGGCACAGTTAAAAGTGATTTGTTTTCACCAAACCTCTCTATTTACTCAATTACTTATTAGCCATTAACATTAGTTAATGTCCTTCCCTAACCACCTTAAACAAACTGTTAACATAACTCTTTTTTTCTTAACATGGGTAGCTTAAACAGCTGTTTCACAGTTTTCTGTTTCAGAAGCTTTTCTTTTCCTGACAGAAAGCCACTTAAGACAGCTTTTCTTCTGTTCTAGCTGCTTTGAAGGCTGATAAACTGCACTGGTGCTTTTGTGGGCCCTTTTCCCTATGACCTTCGCTCTCTGAAATAGACCTGCACACCCCTTGACCTTTGTACAGTTCTGTCCTTTTAAAAGAAAATTTGTTTCTATCTGTCTCCCTGTGCCATGGGACACCTTATTGCTAGGCACCAACCTTTTTTTTAAATTCTCTGCTAGACTGCTGTTTACTTTAGAATCCAAAGATACCGAATGATAATAGATGATGACTTTCAGCACACAAAGTAGAAAGTAACTGACCAGGGAAAACTTCTCTCCATTCCAAGATCACCCCAATAAAAGTAAAGTCAATGTTCTTTTGTCCACTAACTATCTCTCCTTCTCGCTCACCTGCAACAAGTGCTAGGGTTTCATGACCATTTGTCTCTCTCACCTCATTCTTTAGCCATTCCCTTCTTACACTGCCTTTGCGTCATGCTTTGAATCGACTTCCTTTTCTTTCTGCCTCGTCAGCCAATATAAACTGGAGATCAGAGAAAGAAAGCCAAGCATATATCTCCAGTAATGAGCTACTTTAGTATCGACATACTCAGCTATTTTTTCAATGCCTACTCATTTCTAACAGATGTATTCTCAGCAACTAACTGTATTTTTTTAAAAATTAGTCACTTTTAAACTAATGCTGTTATTTTCTACCACAATATTGACAAGACTCTTAGAATAAAAATAAGATATTGCACTATAATCATGATTAAACAGGGAAGAGGGGGCAGAAAATATCTTATAATCTTCACAGATAGCATGTAAGATGAGACGGTCACACCGTAGGGAAAATGTGCGTAAACAGAAAGAGAATGGGCAATTACCAGGGTAAAAACACTCTGTGGGTAGTTCATGGTCTATCTCTCTTTGTAACAGATTTTCCATTTTAGGCTCTGCTGAGGACAGTGATTTCTCAGGAAACACAGCAAGAACCAAATCCCTGCCACTACAGCTTCATGGGTGGGGGTGGCATAGAAGAAAAGTTGTGATAGGAAAATATTTTATAAGCAGCAAAGTTAGACATTTCTGCCTGCAGACATGACATCAGAATGTTACATTGCCTCCATGTTCAACACTGTCATTGAGCAGATGCAGGACATTCTGAAGGTGAAGGGTGAATGGACAGAGGTGTGATCCATGTTGGTACCAATGACCAATGTTTTCTTTAGACTGTCCAACTGTGTACAGGTGCAGCTACTCCAGTGTCCCACGTGTGGCAACCTGCAGTACCATGCCAATCATGGCATCGATTTCCAGTTCCAGAAGTCATTGCCACGCATAGGCCTTGGAGCCCTGTGCAGCTGGAAAGAATAGGAGTGGTATAGTACACTGGCATAAACTACCAGACTGAAAATAGAACTTAATCAAATGGATACTTTTTTTGGAGTGGAAAGCAGTGACGAATGTGATAAGCAAGGATCAGTGCTTGGGCCTCAGTTATTCACAATACAAAACAGGCCAATTTTGACAGTATGAGATTAGATTAGATTCCCTACAATGTGAAATAGGCCCTTTGGCCCAACCAGTCCACACCGACCCTCCAAAGAATAACCCACCCAGACCCATTTCCCTCTAACTAATGCACCTAGCATTACGGGCAATTTAGCATGGCCAATTCACCTGACCTGCACATCTTTGGATTGTGGGAGGAAACCCACGCAGACACAGGGAGAATGTGCAAACTCCACATAGTCACCCGAGGCTGGAATCGAACCTGGGACCCTGGTGCTGTGAAGCAGCAGTGCTAACCACTGAGCCACCGTGCCGGCCCAGGACAGGAACTTCCAAAAGTTGATTAGGGGAGGCTACACCCAGGGGGGTAAAAGGGATAGTTAGAAAGTGAGAAGCCTTTAAAAATGGGATAATGAGGGTTCAGAGACAGTATGTTTCTGTTAGTGTGAAGGGCAAGGTTGCTAAGTGGACAGAATGCTGGATGACTACAGAAATTGAGGGTCTGGTCAAGAAAAAGAGACGTGTATCAGGTAGAAACAGCTGGAATTGAGTGAATCCCTACAGGAGTATAAAGTAAGTAGGAGTCTACTTAAAAGGGGACTCTGGAGGGCAAAAAGGGGTCATGTGATAGTTTTGGCAAACAGAATTAAAGAGAATTCCCCAAAGAGGTTCTCTAAATAAGTTAGGGGGACAAAGGGTAATTAGGGAGTGATGTGGACATTTACGTATGAAAGCACAGGATATGGATGAGGTACTAATTGAATATTTTGTATCAGTATTTACTGTGGAGAAGGATAAGGAAACTAGGGTACTTGGGGAAGTAAATAGTGATGTTTTGAAAAGAGTTCATAATATGGAAGAGGTGGTGCTGGAGGCCTTAAAACATATAAAAGGTAGATAAATTCCCAGAACCTGATCAGGTGTTTCCCAGAACCTTGTCGGAAATGAGGGAAGAGATTGCTGGACCCCTTGCTGAGATATTTGCATCATCAGCAGCCACGGGTGAAGTGCTGGAAGACTGGAGGTTGGATAACGTGGTGCCATTATTTAAGGAAAAGTTAGGGAATTATAGATCGGTGAGCCTAACATCAGTTGTTGGAGAGGTTCCTGAGGGACAGGATTTACATGTATTTGGAAAGGCAAGGACTGAAATCACAGTGAACACAGCTCTGTGCATAGGAAATTGTGTCTCATCAACTTGATTGAGTTTTTTGAAATAATGTCAAAGTGGATTGATGAAGACAGAGTGGGAAATGTTATCTATAGGGACTTAAGCAAAGCATTTGACAAGATTCTGTATGGTAGACTGGTTAATGAGGTAGATCACATGGGATCCAGGGGAGCTAACCAATTGGATACCAAATTGGCTTTAATGTGGTGGTAGAGGGTTGCTTTTCAGATTAGAGGCCGGTGACCTGGAGTGTGCCACATAAGGATTGATGCTGGGTCCACTGCTTTTCATCATTTATACAAATTACCTGAATGTGAACATAGAAGGTATGGTTAGTAAATTTGCAAATGACACCAAAATAGTTAGTGTAGTGAAGGTTACTTCAGAGTCCAACAGGACCTTGATCAAATGGGGCAAGGACTGGCAGATGGAGGTTAATTTAGATAAATGCAAGGTATTACATTTTGGGGAGGGCATGACTTATACACGGGGAGTGTTGCCGAACAGAGATCTAGGGGTTCAAGTGCATATTTCCTTGAAAGTGGAGTCACACGTGCGTATGTACAGTGCCTTGGTGAGACCATACCTGGAGTGCTGTGTGCAGATTTGGTCTTATCAAAGAAAGGGTTTAATTGTCATAGATGCAGCAAAGGTTCACCAGATTGAGCCCTGGGACAGCAGATTTATTCTGTGAAGAGAGGTTGGGTCAACTCTGCCTCTATTCCCTACTTTGAAAGAATGAGAGGAGATCTTATCTAATTGTGAGAGACTCGGACAGGGTTGGGCAGACCGGATGCAGAGATGATGTTTCGTCTTCTGGGAGATCTAGAACAAGTCACAGTCACAGGATATGGAGCCGGCCATTTGGGACTGAGGTGAGGAGAAACTTCTTCACTCAGAGTGATAAGTTACAATTTATGTAATCGCTTCTTTGGATCCTTTACTTTTGTTCATTAGGTATCTCGAATTCTTTATCACATAAGGCTGTGGAAGCCAAATCATTGAATGTATTTTCAAAATAAATAGATTTCTAGACATGAAAGGTGCCAGTAAATGGGAGACAGCAACAGTATAGTGATGATACAGGATAATCCTGTATCATATTCAACGGTAAAGCAAACTCAAATGGCCTGGCCTACCTTTGCTTCTATTTTCTACATTTTTAGTTTTATGATCTGAGTGACATTGTTTGGCTGAAAGTTTCCTGATGTTTGCATTATTAATTAGTGTTTAAAGCTTTGGGGTTAGAATAGATAAGATGGTCATTTTTGACCAGTGCAGACACAATAGGCCAAAGGGCGGTTTGCTGTTCTTTAGAACTCTACCACTCTAAGTAGAGTTTGAGGTCAACAGTTCAGGATGAGAGACAAGGCTGTTACCTAGTTATGGGTTTCAGTATCACCAAAAGGTAAACCAACCATAAGGGCAAGTTGTAAGTATCGGTTCAGTCAGAGCAAAAAAAGCTGATGTTAGTAGAACAACTTACTTCCTGCCTAGGTTTTTGCTGTCAGCAAATTTAGCAACCACAGATTCAGTCCTTTCATCCAAGCCAGTGATACAGACTGTAAATACTCAATGCCCCAGCATTGATACGTGATACCCTACTTGTTGCATCTTGCCAATCCAGAAATTGCCAATTTACTTCTTCTCATTCCTGTTGGCTAACCAATCTCTATCCATATTATTACATTAACCTCCCTACCATTGCATTTATTTGACAGTAATCTTTAACGTGACAACTTGACAAATGTCTTCCTCAAATCCAAGTAGACTACGGGCACGAGTTCTCCTTTATTCACCTTGCTTAGTACTTCCACAAAGAACTAATCAAAGACTATTTCTTTTCCATAAAACCAAATCGACCGTACCTGACCGCATTGAGATTTTTCAAGTACCTCCGTAATGAAAGATGTAGTGGTGTTCTACTTTCCTGGATGCATATATATAGTACCCCCATTAACAAAATGAAGTTACAAGCAGTCCAAACCTGGAGGATCATCTTTCTGCCACGGTGCTATTTTCCAGTGTTCAATATCTAACATTCATCTAAGAACACCATTAGTGCCTGGAAGTATCTAAGTAAAGGCCGCATAGTCCCAAGAGGACCACAGGGCAGCTCTCTCATTAGAGGCAGACAGCTGGTGGAGGTTTAACGTCAGGGTCACATGCCTTAGGTTAGGGGCGAGGCAGAGAAGGCAGGATCTTCAATTCCCAAAGCCATATGGGAATTGAAAACTGCTACATCATTCTGCATCGCAGATCAGCCAACTGAGCTAACTGACCAATAGGAATAACATTATAACAGGCAACGGGCAGGAAAACCGCCAAAGTTAACCTTGTACAGGTGTACATGTTAACCTTGTACTTTTATTTTGAAATGTGTTACTTGTTATTGACAATAATATTGAATGCGTATAGTCTAAAAATTCTCACACATATTCTGGGAAGTGGATTAGAAACCAGATAACCTACTGGCATATGCACAATATTATGACATGTTATCGGATAATTGCCAAAAAATCATCAAATTCACAGATGGCACAGTTAAAAACGGAAACATAAAATAGTAACAAGGATGTAAAAGTTCTTTGAGTCTCATGAGGAAGTCTAGCTGCTGCGTGAATACTTAATTGTTTTTTGAGATTACACTCAATGAAAAAAAACACACTGCAGGCAAATGTCCTTATCAAGGAAAAGCAAGTACTGTTGTCATCACTGAGGGCTCAAATAAAATGACTGACTGTATGTTGCATCACTTAAGTACCACCTGCGCTTTTAGAGCTTTTAGATCTGGTCAGACTAGATAATAGTCATGGAGTCAAAAATGCCACTTTATCAGCTGAATTCTAATAGTAATTAACCCACAGAAAGCAACTGGCTCCGGTGGACTCGCTGGAACCACTCAGATGTTGTGCGGACCAGCTGGCGGGAGTATCTGCAGACAGCTTTAACTATGATCTGAAGTCCCCACCTGCTCCAAGACGACCACTATCATCTTGGTGCCAAAGAAGAATCTTGCAGATTGCCTCAATGACTACTACCCAGTGGCTTTGACCTCCATAATTATGAAGTGTTTCAAGAGGTTAGTCATGGTTCACATCAACTCCAGCCTACCAGATTGCCTTCATCGTTTGCAATCACCTGCCGACGCAACAGGCCCTCTCAGCAGATGCCATCTCCCTGGCCTTACACTCATCCCTGGAAGATTCTGGACAACAAGAATACCTACGTCAAGCTCCCACTTACTGACTACAGCTCTGCCTTCAACACCATAATTTCAAACAAACTCATCTCTAGACTCCGAGACCCAAGTCTCAGTTTTCTGGATCCTTGACTTCCTGACCCATAGACTGCAATCAGTAAGAATTGGCATGAACACCACCTCCACCATAATACTCAAGACCGGTGCCCTGCAAGACTGCATACTCCGGCACAATACCATATTCCTTATACACTCAGGACTGTGTGGCCAAATTCTGCCCAACTCTATTTATAAGTTTGCTGATGATACTGACACTGTCGTTCGGATCTCAACAATCATGAAACAGAATACAAAAAAACAGACTGAGTGCTTAGCAGCATGGTGTAAAGACAACAATCTCTCCCTCAACATCAGCAAAACGAAGGTGCTGGTCACTGACGCCTGGCAGTGGAGTGCAGTGCACACCCCTAGCTGCATCAATGGTGCTAAGGTGGAGTTGGTCGAGAGCATCAAATCCCTGGGAGTGATCATCATGATGCCAGAAACATGGCTGCAGTGGTAGCTTTTCACTGTATCTTTCATTGAAAATATATGTAACAATAAAATCAAATTATTAAATCACCAATGATTTGTTCTGGTCCATCTAAGTCAACACAACAGTCAAGAAAGCACAACGATGCTTCTACTACCTCAGGGAAGCTAAGGAAATTTGGCATATCCATAATGCACTTGGCAATTTTTAAGGATAGATCATAGAAAGCAGCCTATCTGGATGCATCACAGCGCGGTACAGCAACCGCTCTTCCCAAGACCACATGAACAGAGAGTCATGAACACAATCCAGTCCATCAAACAAACCAGCCTTCCACCTATTGACACTATGTTTCCTGCTGACCTAGGAAAGCAGCGAACATAATCAAATACCCCTCCCATCCCGGTTATACTCTCTTCCACCGTCATACATCAGTAAGGTATAAAAGTTTGAAAATACCAAAAGATTCAAGACCAGCTTCTTCCTTTTGAACAGACCTCTCAAATGTTAATTCTGATCTCTCTCTGCACCTGTAACACTATTATGCACTCAGTTCTGCTTCCCTCATGTACTCTGTATGGTACAATTTGCCTGTATAGTGTGCAAAACACCATTTTTCATTGTAATGCAGTGCACATGACAACAATAAATCAAATTCAAACTCAATTACTCATATGAAACAGCAACTATAACTAAATGTATAACAGACTGCCTATATCAAAATTTTAAGTAGAAATGATTAGTTGGATATGATATCCTTCACTGCTAAACAACCTACCAATACTCAATGTGAAGGCTAATACATGAGAATAGCTAGATATAAAGCGTGTTGAATTATATTGCAGAAGAGGGGGAGCTAAGGAGAAACCGGGTTTGAAATATTTGTCAGAATTATCAAAACTTTACTCCACATGATAATCATTTCATGAATTAATTTTAATTTCACTTTTACATGGTGAAACTGTCAAATTAAAATGGGACATGTTGAAAATGAAATGTTCTTGCCGTTGTAAAAGAAATCTGACATGTTGACTCTCACCTGATATCCTTATCTGTGACAACAAACGCTCTGCAGAGTGGTTGGTAAGTGTTAAGCCAAACTGCTGGGTTCTTCTCTACAGCTGCAGACACTTGCCCTGTAATGGGTCCAGAACTGGTATGCAAAGCACTTGCTATTGCAGACAATAGCACCTCATTTGTATGACCAGGACCAATACCTTTATAAAACAAAATAAAGACAGATATTACTGTTGTTATAATAGTAATTTCTCACCCTTGCCTGCCAGTAACTTAAGATACTATGACAATCAATTTGCTTTAACGCACACATTAGTCTTTGTCATTGTAATTTACCTGTAAGATGATTCCAGTAATGCAATTGAAAATTTGACATATATTTGACTGCTGCAGGAAGAGAATGGAAAAGATGATGGGGTTGGGGAAGGTGTTGTTATAGGGAAAGGCTGCTTGAAGACATTTTAATTTATTGTGGAGAATATTTACTTTATGATAATTCAACTTTAACATTATTTGTCTGACTGGTACAGAAGAATCAGATATCTCTGCTAACCACCCTGGTCATGTAATGTTAGACATATGGCATGGTTAAAAGGTTGAGGTCACTCAGTGCATACATGTATAAATAGTTAATGGGGTGCTTAAATCTGTTGTGCAGTTTAAGAGAGGACTGGTTAGGATACAGGGATGTGAACAAAGAAGGGTGACAAAGATTCCTGAGTGGACACCACTTAATGCCCTGACTATTTTTATTTACACTGATCATGTGCAAGGCAGCAAGTGCACAAAAAAACAGAAAATGAGGATATTGTACAGCCCCTCAATCCTATTCCAATAAGTATTCAACAGGATTATGTCTGCTATTTAATCTCAATTTCTCAGACCACCCATTCTTCCTATTCCTCTATTTCGTATGGCAAAAAACTGTGAACCCACAAATTGCTGGAAGAAGCATTTGCAAAGGTCCACAATCCTTCAAGAGGAGAAATTTCTCATCATGGTCTCAATTGACTGTGCCCTTTCTCTGCGATGTGTCCCCATGTTAGACTCGACTCCTCCCACCACCCCACATCCCCCTCCCCCCCTCCCACCACCACCTCCGCCCCCCCACCACCACCTCCCCCCCCCCCCCCCCCACCCCAACCAGCTGCTGCACTCCAATCCCCTTGTAATCAAGGTCAATATAATATAATGCCTCCATAATTGTTTATAGCGTATGCATACTAACATTTTCAAGTTCTTGCAAAAGGACACACAAGTCCACGTGAATATCAAGATTTCTAAATTTTATATTAAAGAATTATATTTTTCTATGCTAGCTATCAAACTGAATCAACTCAGTTCTTTAAATAATAATCAATCTCCTGGTTTGCTGCTCTATTAAAATATCTATACCTCTGTGTACTCTTCACAGTTTCCATTCCCACCTAGCTCTGTAGCATCAGCAAAATCAGATGCATTACTCAGTTTCTCCATCCAGATGGTTTCAATCAACCTCTTCAGACAAGTAGTGACACATCAGCGTACAGTAAGATTTGAACCTGGCCCAGAGGTAGGGATACTACCATTACACCTCGAGAGCTCTCTATTACTTCATCTGCATATTTTTCTGATCAATCTTTTCAGAGATGTTATTACATACTTCTCAAACAGATAGGATTTGAACCCATTGTAAACAGCAGAGGTCCAAGTACTGATTGGTGCAGCTCTTGTTATAAACTGCTAATATGAAACCACTTCATTTGTCTCCGTTCTTTGCTTTCCAACCAATAAACAATCCTCATGCCAATAAATTATTCCAACGGCATGAGCCCTTATCATATGTATTCAAATTTAGGTAGCAACTAATCAAATGCCTAGTCTCAAGCATACTACATCTACTGGCTCCTTTTCATATACCCTAGTAGATACACCCTAAAAAAAAATTGAAGAAATTTGTCAAACTCCTTTGATCATAATGTGCTTTTCTGAGTGCATTGTTAATCCTTGCCCAATAAATATCTGCATTTTTTTGATGACATCAAGCTAACTCTACTGTCATACCATTTTCCCCCTTCCCTCCTTTCTTGAACAGTGGTATGGTACTTGCTATCTTCCAACTTTCTGAGAGCATTTTAGAATTTGTGGAATTTTGGAAAATCATAACCATCACTTCTAGTATCTCATTTAGCAACCTAGGATACAGGATCATGGAGATTTGACAGATTTAGAACCTTAAATTTGTCCAATATGTCTTTTCTGACATTGATTACCTTAGGCGTGCCATACTTATTAACCTCTTTGGTACCTTCTACCCCTGCTATGTAGTATGCATCAACTTCTTTAAAAACATATACAAAATAGACATTCAATGTTTCTGTCATTTGCTCATTATCTATGATAATATCTCCTGTTTCTGCTTTTAAGGGATAAATGTTCAGTTATTCTCCTTGTTTGTACATGTTCATAAAAGCTTTGAGTCATAGATCATAGAGATGGACAGCATGGAAACAGACCCTTTGGTCCAACTCGTCCATACCGACCAGATATTCCAATCCAACGTTGTCCCACCTTCGAGCACCCGCCCCATATCCCACCAAACCCTTCTTATTCATATACCCATCCAGTTGCCTTTTAAATGTTGCAATTGTACTCTCCTCCACCACTTCCTCTGGCAGCTCATTCCATACACGTACCACCCTCTGTGAGAAAACGTTGCCCTTAAGGTCTCTTATACATCATTACCCTCTCACCCTAAACCTGCGCTCTCCCCCACCCCAGGAAGAGACTTTGTATATTTATCCTATCCACGCTCATGATTTTATAAACCTCTATAACGTCACCCCTCAGCCTCCGACACTCCAGGGAAAACAGCCCCAGCCTATTCAACCTCTCCCTATAGCTTAAATCCTCCAACTCTGGCAACATCCTTGTACATCTTTTCTGAACCCTTTCAAGTTTAACAACACCCTTCCGATAGGAAGGAGACTAGAACTGTACGCAATCTTCCAAAAGTGGCGCAATCAACGTCCTGTACAGCCACAATGTGACCTCTCAACTCCGGTACTCAATACTCTGACCAATAAAGGAAAATATACCAAACATCATCTTCACTATCCTATCTACCTGCGACTCCAGTTTCAAGGAGCTATGAACTTTTATAATCTGTTTTTATTTTCCTAAATGGTTTACTTTCACTCTATTTCTTCCATTTATCAACATTTTGGCAGCCTTTCATTGGTTTCTAAAATGACACAATTTTCAGCTTATGGCAATTCCCTACAGCATTACAAACCTTTTCTTTTAATCTAATACTACCCTCAACTTTTTTTAGTAAGTCACGGATGGATCTCTCTTGTTAAGTTTTAATTTTTCTGTAGAATGCATTTTCTGTTGAACAATGATTCTCATGCCTTATTCTTAGCCTAAGTAACTGTGGTATATAAGTTTATAATTCTTGATAGGGATTAGAGTAAAAACCTAATATTGCAGAATACTTATCTCTAGTTGGTCCCACGATGAATTTTTCCAGGAAAGAGTCACAAAAAACATTCTACAAACTCATAGAACACCCTTGACAATTTGATTAGTATACCCTCCATGAAGTTCTTCCACATCTATTACATTGTCATTTGATATATAACATTTTTTTGTAAGCTCCTATTATTTCTTGCTTAATGTGCTGTTCAATGGTATACCACTGTCAGGGAACCTTTAGACTACTCCCGTCAGCAATTTCTAGCCCTTGAACAGGGGATCAGATTTACAATGTTCCCTGCCTACGAATACCCACTACCTAAGCTTGCCCATGTTGTCTGCACCTATAAAAATACTCAGATTAACTACTTTCAAAGACATAGAACAAGAAATACAGTTTACTGGCAACTAAACAGAAAAGAGCTTCTACCACAGTGCAATTTTATAAATTCAGTGGAGAAAGTGAGGATTGCAGATGCTGGAGATCAGAGCTGAAAACGTGTTGCTGGAAAAGCGGAGCAGGTCAGGCAGCATCCAAGGAGCAGGAGAATCGACGTTTCAGGCATGAGCCCTTCTTTAGGACAGATTTATAAATTCAGTGCCCAAGAAGAATCCCGAGAAGTTGTTTAGAATTTAAAAGAAATTGATGTATAAAATCAAGATTTATTGACATTTGCAGGTATGTTGCCATTTTACAAGTTTAAAATCAAATCTGCTAAAGACACAATTGGGAATGTATTGCAGCCAGCAGTCAAGAGATTGTAAAGACTGTAAGAATCCATTTTAAAAAAACTGGTGCCTAAGACCTGAAAGAATTCATGAAAAGCAACAAGCATCGGTTTACTTATATTGTGTTATCCCATTTTTGATTACCACATTATCAGCAAAACATACCTTGCAATCCTTTGGGAAGTTCCATTGACTTAATGATCTGCTCGGCTATATCACAGGCACTTAAACCCTGCAGTCGTTTCTCCCAAAACAGCTGTTAAAAAAAATAGCGCAATTAAAATCTTTAAAAATAAACAGAGCTTAGTCCTCCTCTCCCTGTGTAATAAGGGCAAAGGAGAAATAGCGGAGGTAAGGAGGGGGAACTAGGCCAATTAAATATAGTTAAATATTTTGAAAGGAATAGAATGCTGTAAATAGGAACAGAAATGTTCCTTAGCTTGATACTTTCGAACACATCTTAAATCATGACGTGGAGGGGCTGACATTGGACTGGGGTGGACAAGATCAGAAGTCACATGACACTAGGTTATAGTCCAACAGGTTTATATGAAATCACAAGCTTTCAGAGCCCTACCCCTTCGCCAGGTGAAGTCACTCTTTGCATAGTCCGGCCTGGTTAATAAATGATTTCCAATAGCAGAATCACATTTAATGGTGGTTACACTTTACTGTTGCTTGCAAGCACAGGCTAGTAAACACAATTACCACAATTTGCTGTGACTAGTCAACGTAATATGCTATTTGATATGGTCTACCAGTCGTTAGGACATGCATCACCTGGTTGTTCCATCCCTTAAGTTCTAATATATATAAGTCAAACATCTTTAGGGTAGAAACTAGGGCAGCACGGTGGCTCAGTGATTAGCACAGCTGCCTCACAGTGCCAGAGACCCAGGTTCAATTCTGACCTTGGTCAATTGTCTATGTGGTATCTGCACGTTCTCCCCGTGTCTGTCTGAAGATGTGCAGGTTAAGTCGATTGGCCATGCTAAACTGCCCACAGGGTTCAGAGTAGTGCAACCTAGGTGGGCCAGCTATGGTAAATGTAGTGTCACAGGGATAATGTGGGGGGCTGGGTCTGTTGAAATGCTCTTCCGAGGGTGGGCTAAATGGCCTCTCAGAGCACTGGATGGAATCTATGATTCTAGAGTTGTAAAGTTAAAAAAAAATGTACAGTGCTGTGTAAAAAAGATCAAAGACTCAAGAGTATTATACATGTGGGATTACCACAGTGTGTCCCTTATCTTGGTTATTCCACATGTTAACTACCATCAGGTGGAATCAACATTTAAAAATATAACCAGGTAGCTCGACTAAAATTTCATTCTACTGTGCGTGATGGTGCAGTACATGCAGAATTTTTACTTAGATTTCAACTATTCACTGAAACATTTACCATCAACTCTGGAACATTTGAAAGAAAACTAATTGACACGGTCAGGTAGGCACACAAAATTCACAACTAAATCAAACATTTGGCCAATCTTTCTGATAGCATTGCCAGCATCACATATATGCCTCTATCATGCACCAATCTAAAGTTACATTAGATTGCAGCTGAAAATTCTCAGAATGCAATGTTTCAGTACAGAAAGCAGCCATACAAATCAAGTGTCTTCACCAGCATTATAATTCTATTCTCTTGGTCTTTCCTCCATTTTCATTAATATTGCTCTAACTGGCTTGGCTTCAATGGCCATTTATTATGAAGTAATCACAATAATATTTTGCAAGAAATTAATCCTAACATCACTTTTACATGCCTAATGATAATCCTGGGGGTTTCTACCTCTTTCTTCTGGATCACCAGTGTAAACCATTCATTAAAATTTGAAAAAAAAAGCTTCTGTTCTATGATTAACCAAAAATATTTATAAAACATTATTTCCTTCATAATGTCTTGCAACAGATTAAGCCATTGTATAACCTCAAATCATACAATTCTCTAAGTATCAGGGTAATTTGCAAAACAAAATCTGTAATTAAGCCTGAAAATGCCTCAGTACCATGATGATGATTAGCCTTAGCTATATTTCCTTCCTGTACACTGCAGAAGTGTAATGATATTTTCTTCAGTGTAATATTTGTGAAAGCTAAGCAGCTGTCTGTTCAAACTACATAAAGTATTGTTCCTCTTTATACAGTCTTAGCAATCTTGCAAAAGTCCTGATGATCGCAAGTCAAAGGGCTTCAACAAAAAACCTTTTTTCAACAATAAGCATAGAAATACAAATTCTCTAGAAATGATAATGTAAAGACTTTAAGCTGAGACTTAAATTGTATGCTCTCCTAGTTTCATCAAACAATAAAGATTCTGGAACAATAACCAGAGTACAGCAGGGAGCTCTATGTTGTGATCAGCTTCCCTCCCTTTTCCAGCATTACCAAAAAGCAGACCAACTTATCATTCTGTCACTGCCTGTAAGATCTTACCATCCACAAGATGTTGATGAACACAACAATCATTGCCATGAAGTAGCAGCCAGAAACCTTTGGTTGTAATGACAGGAAACTGTTAGCATTTGTTTTTATGATAATGAATCTAACAACTTCAATTTGCAGATGCATAGATAAATATGTAAATTCAGAAGATGCTGTCAGCAATTGACTGTTTCTTTAGTAGGTTCGTTGTTGAAGTCCTCACAAATGATTTAACACGAACCTCCAAGTCAGTCCAGTCAGTTTAACATTAATGAAGGGTGAGACTTTATGAGCGATATTCAAAGGGGAAAAAAAGTCAATGGCCACTTAGAGAGGTTTGAGTTAATTAAGAAGAACCACACAGACTGTGTGGTAAAAGGCAGACTGTGTTTGACAGATTTTCATTAAGTAACAAGAGATGATTACTGAAGAAAAGGCAGCTGATGTTGTCTTTATGAATTTAAGAAAGCTTTTTACAAAATGATGAACAAAATTGAAACTCATGAATAGGAAAGGTAATGTCAACTTGAATAAAAACTGGCCCACAGCAGAAAACATAGAGACATGATGAATTGTTCTATTTCAGACAGCAGGTTTGTAGCTAATTACAGAATAGTTACAGCATGGAAAGGATTGGGGGAAAATGCAGTAAACTGGGCTTGAGTACTAGCAGATCCAGCTATAATCTCATTGAATGGTAGAACAGTATTATAGTTGTGGCCCTCTGTCCTTTGTCCATTTAGCCTGATGTCCATGGTGGCTCAGAAAGAGCAACTCCACAATAAAGCCTTTGTTCAGTCCAATAAAGATCCATCAACCATGACTCTTGTCCCTCAGACAATTATGTATCCCATGTTGTTTAGATTAGATTAGATTAGATTAGATTACTTACAGTGTGGAAACAGGCCCTTCGGCCCAACAAGTCCACACCGCCCCGCCGAAGCGCAACCCACCCATACCCCTACACCTACCCCTTACCTAACACTATGGGCAATTTAGCATGGCCAATTCACCTAACCTGCACATCTTTGGACTGTTACTTTGTTACTCTCCTTTTGATTGCCTCTGCTTTAAAGTTGCCCATAAGCATGTCGTAGAGCACTTTATCAAATGCCTTTGTGAAGCAGTGCTCCCCAATGTCAATGTATGGACCACTGTTTCTTTTTGGCTTACACATATAACTTGGACATCGGAGTGGAGAGTAACATTTCAAAATCTGCTAATGATACAAATCTGGAAAAGTGGCACACAATGAGGATGCTACCAATTATTTAGAAGGGATATAGACTGGCTGCAGAATAAGCACCCAAGTGACAGATGGATTTAATAGAGAGAAATGTGGAGACGTGCATTTTGGCAGAAGGGATAGGGAGATATAATGCAGAATTAGAGGGATAATTCTGAAGTGTTTACAGAAATAGAAGGACCAATTTTTGAAGATGGTAGGACAAACTCAGGGGAGATTAGCCAAGTTCTTTGGCTTCATTAAAAATGGTACAGAGTAAAAACGGCAGGAAGTTGTGCTGAACACTTATACAGCTCTGGGTTAGGCCCCAACTTGACATTATATGGTCACACCACTTCTTTAAAAATTCTTTTTTTTAAGATGCCAGCATCAGAGAGGCTGTAATTCATAGCCATTGCTAACTTCCCCTCAAAAGGTAGTCATGAGCCAACATCATGAACCACTGTAGTCCACACGGTCTAGCTAAACCTACACTGTTATTATGAAGGGAGTTCCAGGATTTTCATCCAGTGACAGATAAGCAGTGATGGAGCAGTTCCACATCAGGATGGTGTTTGGTCTGGCCTTTCTCCTTGAAGCAAAAGAAGTTGAAGGAAAACGTGGCAGATCTGTGCATGATTATAATTTAATTTAGTTAACGCAGGTAAGGTAAACTTAATTCTTCATCCAGCTAATTCCTGAGGACATTCTAGGCTGGAAAAGATGTGCATTATATGTTATTCCATGCTTTATGATGAATATAGGGAAATACCAAAGATCGTGAAAGGTACAAAGCAACAAAATGACCGTATGTCTGTCTGCTAATCTCCACTGCTTTGGCTAAATGGCTTTTACTGATAGGTTTTTTTTGGTGTTCCCAGGTGACTGAAAATATACGCTACACTGAAGCCACAGGGCATACAGAAGGAGTTCTGCACTGTCAAATGTGATGTTATTGAACACAATGTTTGTTTAGGAAGGATGCTAACCTCAGAGTAAGAGAGCTGTACAGCACGGAAACAAGACCCTTCAGTCTAATTAGTCCATGCTGAACAGATATTCTAACCTAATCTAGTCCCATTTGCCAGCACCTGGCCCATATCCTTCCAAACCCTTCCTATTCATATGCCCATGCAGATGCCCTTTAAATGTTGCAATTGTACTAGCCTCCACCACTTCTTCTGGAAGCTCATTCCATACATGCACCACACTCTATGAAAAAGTTGCCCCTTAAGTCCCTTTTAAATCTTTCTCCTCTCACCTTAAATAAATGCCCTCTAGTTCTGGACTCCCCCACCCCAGAGAAAAGACCTTGTCTCTTTATCCTATCCATGCCCCTCATGATTTCATAAACCTCCATAAGGTCACTCCTCAGCTTCTGACACTCCAGGGAAAACAGCCTCAGCCTATTCAGCCTCTCTCTGTAACTCAAACCCTCCAAACTGTGAAGAACAGCTGACAAGTATCTACAATCCTGGTCAACATTTATTCCTGAATGAACACCAAAAATTACAATAAAACATTATCCAGCATTATACTAACAGGAATCTTCAGTAAACAATATTTCTGACTGCTCAATTCTTTTAAAAAAAACATTGGCAGCTTGGTCTTCAGTTTCCATATCACTCCACCCATTAATAGTAAACCTAATGAGGAATTGCCAGAACAGTGACACTGCTCACATCTGATTTTTCGAGTCAGAGTCATATAGCACGGAAACAGACTGTTTGGTCCAAGTCATCCACGCTGATCAAGTTTCCCAAACTAATCTAGTCCCACTTGCCTGCATATGGCCCATATCCCACCAAACCTTTCCTATTCATGCAGCTGTCCAAACGTCTTTTAAATTTTTTAACTGTACCTGCATCTACCACTTCCTTTGGCAGTTCATTCCACAGATGGACCACCCTCAGTATGAAAAGGTTGCCCCTCAGGTCCCTTTTAAATCTTTCTCCTCTCACCTTAAAATATGCCCCCTAGTTTTGAACTCCCCCCTCCTAGATAAAAGACCTTTGCTATTCACCTTGTCTATGCCCCTCATGATTTTTTTGAACCTCAGAAGGTCACCCCTGAACCTCCTATGCTCCCGTGAAAAACAACCCAGCCTATCCTTATGATTCAAACCCTCCACTCCTGGCAACATCCTGGTAAATCTTTTCTGAGTCCTCTCCAATTTAATATTCTTCCTATGCAAAGGTAACCAGAACTGTACACAGTACTCCAAACGCATCAAAAAGCATCACTGCAAAACTGGTGACTCACTAGGAACCAATCTAGGTCAGTGAAAACAGGGATAATGGGAAAATAGGATTTGGTGCAGGTTTGAGCAACAAATATTTCACAGCAGTTTGTTTCAGGAAGATAAGGATTATTTATTAGCTTTCCATTGGGAACAGCACATTAACCAGAAATTTGTTTTACCTGTTCTCAATGCATGTTGGATAACACAACTTACTGCTCATTAATCTTATTGCTAATTTGGGGACTTGGTTCTGAGGAAACAGGCTGTCAAGTTTAAGTAAGTAAAACAATTTTGAAACTGGTTGCCAATGGAGCAAAAATGAAATGATTTAACATTTGGAAGCATTGCAGCAGGACTCTGATCTATTTCCCACCAAGCAGAGGATCATGGTCGAGGGACATTTTTGTGACATGAGGCCTGTGTCCGGTGGGGTTCTTCAGAAATCGGTGCTGGGGCCCTTGCTGTGTGCAGGAAAAATAGAAACAACTTATACTTGAAGGAAGGAGAGTTAATCAGCAAGTTTAAGGCTGTTATAAAAATTGGTGGGGTGGTAAATAGGGAGGAGTTTAGACCTAGATTAGAGGAGGATATAGGCAGGCTGGTCAAATGGGCTAATTCAGTGGTGAAAGAAATTCATTTTGGATAAGTGTGAGGTGAGACACTTGAGACAGGACAAACAAGGCAATGGAATACACGATGAACAGGAGGACCTGGGGAAACACCAGGGGGACCATGATGTGCATGTGCAGTCTCTTAAGGAAGCAGGACAGGAAAAGTGATTAAGAAGGCTTATGTGATATTTGCCTTTTTTTTTAAGATTACATTACAGTGTGGAAACAGGCCCTTCGGCCCAACAAGTCCACACCGGCCCAACAGGTCCACACCGACCCGCCGAAGCGCAACCCACCCATACCCCTACATTTACCCCTTACCCAACACTACAGGCAATTTAGCATGGCCAATTCACCTGACCTGCACATCTTTGGACTGTGGGAGTAAACCGGAGCACCCGGAGGAAACCCACGCAGACACGGGGAGAACGTGCAAACTTGACACAATCAATCAGTCGCCTGAGGCGGGAATTGAACCCGGATCTCTGGCGCTGTGAGGCAGCAGTGCTAACCACTGTGCCGCCCACAACAAGTCCACACTGACCCTCCGAAGAGCAACCCCACCCAGACCCATTCCCCTACACCTAACACTGCGGGCAATTTAGCACGGCCAATTCACCTAACCTGCACATTTTTGGACTGTGGGAGAAAACCCACGCAGACACAGGGAGAATGTGCAAACTCCACACAGACAGCTGCCTGAGGCGGGAATTGAACCCAGGTCTCTGGCACTGTGAGGCAGCAGTGCTAACCACTGTGCCACCATGCCGCCCTATACTTTTGTCAAAGTATAGCATTTAAGAGCAGTGAGGTTATGCTGGAAATGTATAAAGGGTTGGTTAGGCCACAACGAGAGAACTTCAGTATACCATTCTAGAATCCATATTTTAGGAGGGCTGAGATTACACTGGAGAGGATGCAGAGGAGATTTACCAGGATGAACAGTGACATGATAGATGGGGTTGTTGCCCTTGGAGCACATGAGACTAAGGGAGGACGTGATGGAGTCAAATAAAACTATGAAGGACATAGATAGGGCAGGTTAGAAAGGAACTTCTTCCCTTAATGGAGGAACCACTGACTGGGGCATAGATTTAAAGTAAGAGGCAAGGTATTTAGAGGAAATTAGAGGAAAAATATTTTTGGGGTGGTGGAAATCTGGAATGCACTGCCTGTAGAGACAGAAATCCTTATAATATTTAAAAAGTAATTAGATAGACACTTGTGACACTGAGGCATGCAAGGGTTTGGGGTCTGAGGGCTGGAAAATGGGGTTGGAATTAGGAGGTTTGCAAGTTGAGAAGATTTGTAGCTCAGGTTGAGGTTCTGGATGTAGGTTTGTTCACTGAGCTGGAAAGTTCATTTTCAGACATTTCATCACCATACTAGGTGACATCTTCGTTGAGCCTCCAGACAAATCACTGCTTGTGATTCCTGCTTTCTATTTTTATGTTTACCCAAGGAAACCCAAACTTAAAAATAGCAAGCAGGAATCACCAGCAGTGCTTCGTCTGGAGGCTCACTGAAGATGTTACCTGGTATGGTGATGAAACATCTAAAAATGAACCTTTCAGCTCAGCGAGCAAACTTACATCCAGAGTTAGGAGGTTGTTTTTGACCAGCACAGGCTTGATGGACTGAAAGACCTTTTTCTGTACTGTAGACCTTGATGACTCTGCCAAATGGATAGTTAATAGGATCACTGACCTTGATTGATTTCCCCCTTCCTAGTGCTAAGGTCAATCACATCTGTGCCAGAATAGTCACTGCTGAGATCAGATACCAAAAGATGTCAGTAACTAAACTTAGAAGGTTCATGTCGTTTAGGGGTCAGCAGCAGTCTAGAAATAACACAGCTTAATTGTAAACCTTGAATTAGTTAGGTACTTAGAATGAAGCCATCCTCTGTGTACTTGGAGCATAACAAAAACTCATTTTAAGTTTGTTTTTAACGTGGTTGGTACAGACAACTTTAATATAGCATACAATATTTTAGAGAGGATAGAGTACATTATTATTGCAAAAATATACTTTTCCCAGCAACCATCAATGCTGAATAAGGGTCACTGGAACCAAAATGTTAACTGATTTCTTGCCACAGATGCTGCCAGACCTACCGACCTTTTCCAGCAATTTTGTTTTAGTTTTAGATTTCCAGCATTCCTCAGTTCTTTGGGGTTTTTTTTCCCATATTTAATTGACATGTTCTTTAAAACTTTGTTGGAAAACATTGTTGCTTATTGGGGTTTCTCAAGTGCTGATATTTTATAGACAACTGGATTAACTGATTGCAGCATCTCCTGGCTGAGCTCTCTGACTTGAGCAAGAGGCTGTCTGGAAATGCATTTGAGTAATAATGATTGGCTGTGTGTATTGGAGAAAGGATGTGGGCCGTCATTGCTATCTTTGAGCATCATTCGCAAGCTGTTCTTACTTCATCAGCATGTTAAACACAAAATCTACCACCGTTCAATCATAGTTTGGTACAGTTTGTGCCATTGCCTTCTGTTGGTCTGGAATGTCTGAGCTTTAAATGTCAATATTCTGGGCTCAGCAGTGAACAGCTTCCAGCTGACACAAATGTACTTCATTGGACAATGCCTGTACCTATATCAATAGCTTATGTTAGTTCATATGATCTTCCCAAGCTTCATATTTGTTCTAATGGACGGTTCAGGGGCCAGGCAAGGAGAAATGCAGTTGTAATCAGGGTGAGGATAGTCAGGGGAATAACATTCCTTTCTGTGGCCAGGATTGAGATTCCTGAAGGCTGCACTGGCTGCCTGGGTCAAGATAGCTCATCTGGGCTGCAGAGAGAAAGATCCAGTTGTTGTGGTTCATGTAGGTACCAACAATATAGGCAGAAAGAGGTTCTGCTGAAGGAATATGAGCAGCTAGGGGCTAAATTAAAAAGCACAGCAAAAAAGGCAATAATTTCCAGCTTACTACCTAAGCCACAAGCAAGGGTCAACAAGACTAAAGATGTAACTACTTGGTTCAAAGATCAGTAAGTAAGAAATGGATGCAAACCTGGGAAGGAGTTCATAGGATTTCACTGAATCATGCTGGGACCAAAGTCCTGGTGAATCAGGTGTTATTTGGGCTTTAAGTAAATAGTGGAATTGGGTTTGGTTGCATGGAAAATCATGAAAAGTGTTAATTAGCTCAGCAGGGATTATTAAAGTTTCCAGAACAAGTAGTAGGACAAAGTATGGAAAGGCTCAGGAATTTAATTCCAAGCATAGCAGATAAGGGGACAATTACAAGAAGGGAGGCAGTCAACACAGAACTGAGGGTGTTGTACTTAAATGAACATAGCATACGAAATGAGGTAAAAGAGCTTGTAGCACAGATTGAAATTGGAGGGTACCATGTTGTGTGTATCACAGACATAGCTACAGGGATCAGAGGCAGGAATTAAATATACAAGGATACATGTCCCATTGAAAGGACTGGCAGATAGGCAGGGGGTAGAGTTGCCTTGTTAGTAAGAAATTAAATTGATAGCAAGACACTATATAGAGTCAGAAGGCATAGAATGTGTGTGGGTAGGTTTGAGGAATCGCAAACGAATAAAGACCCTGATGGGAGTTGTGTATGGGCCTCCTAGGTAAAAACAATGACTGTAGATGCTGGAAACCAGATTCTGGATTAGTGGTGCTGGAAAAGCACAGAGTTCAGGCAGCATCTGATGAGCAGTGAAATCGATGTTTCGGGCAAAAGCCCTTATGAGCCTCCTAGCAGTAATCAGGATGTGGGGATGAAAATAAATCAGGAAATAGTAAAGACATGTAGGGTGCACTATTACAATAATCACTGGGGACTTCAATTTGCAGGTAGATTGGGAAAAATCAGGTTGGTAGCGAATCTCAAAAATAATGGAATTTGTGAATATATACAAGATGAGGTTTTTTTTGTGTAGCATCTTGTGGTAGAGCCCACTAAGGAAAAGGCAATTCTGGATTGGATGATATGTAACAAGGCAGACTTGAGTCAGGGAGATGAGTGTGATGAAACCCCAAGAGGGCAATGCTAGAATTACCCTGCAATTTGAGAGGGAGAAGCCTGGAATCAGATGTAACAGCATTACAATCGAGTAAAGATAACTACAAAGACATAAGAGAGGAGCTGGTCACAGTTGATTGGAAAGTGTGCCTACCAGGGAGGACGGTGGAGCAGTAATGGCAGGAGTTTCAGGCAGTAATTCAGGAGGCACAGCAGAAATTCATTCCAAGAAAGAAGAAACATACTGAGGGAAGTGCAAGGCAACTATGGCTGACAAAGGAACTCAGGGACAACATAAAAGCAGAGAAAAAGCATACAATATTAGTGAAGATTAGTGGGAAGCCAGAGGATTAGGAAGTCTTTAAAAACTAGCTGAGGATAACTGAAAAAATAGTAGTGGTGGTGGGTGGTGTGGGGGAATAATTCCACTGAGGCCACTATCCCGCCATCAAGGTAACATTTTATTTACACCTAGAGAGTCCTTGACAAAGATCCAGCATCTTCAGAACCAGCTCCCAGTAAACTGGATGACAGTCAGTCATCCAGGATTCCCTGATTGGACCAAATTAACAGCTCCAATCAGGAAACTCATATCCTATGAGGTCCATTTGATGAATGAGTTACAGTCACTAAAGGGGGAGATGAAATATGAGGGAAGCTAGCTGATAAAAAAAAATCTTGTTTTGCATTAAGATATTTAAAAGGCAGGTGAGGCAAGAATGACTTGAAAATGAGCTGGAGAAGTAGCCATGGGGAACAAGAAATGGCAAAGGGACTGATTAGGTATTTTGCATCAGTTTTCAGAGTAGAAAATTTCAGTAACGTACCTGAACTTCAAAACAGTAAGAGGGAGAAGAAGTGAGGACAGTGACTGTACTAAGGAGAAGATACTGCTGAAGCTGAAAGATCCGAAAGTTGATAAATCACACGGACCAGATGAACTACACTCCAGAGTCCTGAAGGAGATAGCTGAGGAGACTGTACAGGCATCTTTCAGGAATAACTGGAGTCAGGAAGAGTCCCAGAGAACTGGAAAATAGCTAATGTAACACCCCTGAGGAAAAGAGGCAGAAGATAGGAAACCATAGGCTGGTTTCCCTGACCTCAATCATGGAGTTCTACAGCATGGTGACAGGCCCTTTGGCCCAAACTAGTCCACGCTGACCAAGACGTCTGTCTATGCTAACCCTATTTCCTTGCACTTAGCCCATATCCCACTAATCATTTCCTTTCCTTCTATTTGTTTAAACGCCTTTTAAATGTTGTTAACGCACCTGCCTCAACCATTTCTGCTGGCAGCTCGTTCCATATGCATACCACTCTGTAAAATCATTGCCCCTCAGGTTCCCTTTTATTCTTTCCCCTCTAGCCTTAAACGGATGGCCGATTGTCCTCGATTCTCCAATCCTGGGAAAAAAAACTGAGTGCATTCACCCTATCTATGCCTCTCATCATCTTATATACCTCTGTAAGGTACCCCCTCACCTCCTATACTTGAAAGAAAAAAGGACTAGGCAGAAGGGAGGACTGCAAATGCTGGAGATCAGAGTCCAAACGTGTGGCACTGGAAAAGCAGAGTGGGTCAGGAGGAGTGGTTGATGTTTCGGGCATAAACCCTTCATCAGGATACCATCATTCCCGATGAAGGCTTATGCCTGAAATATCAACTCTCCTGCTCCTCAGATGCTGCCTGACCTACTGTGCTTTTCCAGTGCCACACTTTGAGTCTCAAGAAAAAAGTTGTAGCTTGTCCAACCTCTCCCTATAACTCAGACCCTTGAGTCCTGGCAGCAGCCTTGTAAATTTCTTCTGCACTCTTTCCAGCATAATAACATCCTTCCACAATAAGGTGACCAAAACTGAACACAATATTCCAAGTGCAGCCTCACCAACGTCCTGTATAACTGCAACATAACTTTTCAACCTCTTTACCCAATCCCTGACTAAAATCCACATGGACTACGTCGACCATCCTGCCCTCGCTAACCTTCCTGTTTACTTCAAAGAACTCTAACAAATTTGCAAGGCATGAGCTCTCACAAAGCCATGCTGACTACTGCTAATCAAACCCTGTATTTCTAAATCCATGTATATCTTTATCACTCAGAATCTTCTCAAGTAGCTTACCCACCACAGATGTTAAGCTTACTGTTCTATAGTTCCCAGGCTTTTCTTTACTGGCCTCCTTGAATAATGGCACAACATTCGTTACCTTCTGGGACCTCTCCGATGCAAAAATATCAGCTAGGGCCCCTGCAATTTCTTCTCTGGCCTTTTTCAGTGTTCTTAGATATATCTAGTCAGGACAAGGAGATTTATTTAGCTTCATACATTCTAATACATCCAACACCACCTCTGTGGTATGTACTGTGTAAGATACCACAACTAACTTCCCCAAGTCTTCATGTCTTTCTCTACGGTAAATAGACAGAGAAATATTAATTGAGAACCTTGCCCATCTCCTGTGGTTTTACACATACATATGCACTTTGGTCCTTTAGAGGCCATATTCTCTCTCTAGTTCTTCTCTATCCTTTAATATCCTTTCATATACTTAAAGAACCTTTTTGGATTCACCCTGATCTTCTTAGGCAAGGCTATCTTGAGCCCCTTTTCCTCCTTCAGTAAACTCCCGTATCTCCTACATACCTCCAGGGATCTCCTTGATCCCAGCTGCCTGTACCTGAGCGACACACCCTTTTATCTGGTCAAAGCCTCAATATCTCTAGTCATCCAGGGTTCCCTATTCCTGCCAACCTTGCCCTTCACCCTCACAGAAACATACTGACCTTGAGCTCTAGCTATCTCACTTTTAAAGGCCTCTCACCTGCCAGAGGTCCCTTTGCCTTCAACAAACTATTCCAATCAACCCCCATAAGCACCTGTCTAATTCCATCAAAATTCGCCTTGCTCCAATTTAGCACTTGAACCTGTGGACCAGTTTTGTTCCTCGCCATAACTATTTTAAATTAATAGAACTGTGGTCACGGGTCCCAAAATGCTCCCCCACTGTCACTACCATCACCTGTTCTGCCTTATTTCCCAAGTGTAGGTCCTTGGTAAGATTTAGAGTCCATTATTACGAATGATTGTGGAATACACGGAACTGCATGGTAAAACAGGGATGAGTCAGCATGGTTTTGTCAACGGCAGGCCATACCCAACAAATCTGTTCCAATTCCTGGAGGAGATGGCGAGCAAGTTAGACAAAGGAGAGCCAGCCGACATGATGCATTTTGATTTCCAGAAGGCCTTTGACAAGGTGCCACACAAAAGACTGCTAAATAAGATAAGAACCCATGGTGTTAGTAGCAAGGTACTGCAATGCATAGAGGATTGGCTAACTGGAAGACAGCAGACACAAACACAGGTTCAGTTGGCAATTAGGAAGGAAAATACAATATAAGCATTCATTTCAAAAGGGCTAAAATGAAAAAACAGAAAAGTACTGTTGAGGTTGTAGAAGGCTCTCGTCAGACTGCATTTGGAATATTAAGCGCAGTTTTGGACCAGTATCTAAGGAAAGATGTGCTGGCATCACGGAGATGAGGAGGTTTACAAGAATAATCCAAGGGGCAAAGGGCTTGTCATATGATGAGCGGTTGAGGATTCTGGGTCTGTACTCATTGGAGTTTAAAAGAATGAGGATTGAAACTTAAGAGTACTGAGGCCTGGATAGATTGGACAGGGAAAAGATGCTTCCACCGATAGGAGAGATTAGACTGGAGGCACAGACTCAGTGAAGAGACAAAATGAGGAGGAATTTCTTCAGCCAGTGAGAGATGAATCTGTGGAGCTCATTGTCACAGAGGGCTGTGGAGGCCATGCCATTGAGTGAATTTAAAACATACAGATAGATTCTTGATTGGTAAGGGAATCAAGGGTTACAGGGAGAAAGCAGCAGAATGGGGTTGAGAAAAATATCAGTCACGATCATATTGTGGAGCAGACTCGATGGACTGAATGGCCTAATTCTGTTGTAGGTTATGGCCTTAAGAAAGGACTCAACATCTTTCCCTGGATTGTAATTGGTGAATAACCCTAAAATTATGTATACACAAAACAGAACTGTTTATCTACTTGTGTTCACAAGGGACTAGAATGATGCTACAAAAGATCTAGCAAAGGAATCAAGACATTTCATTCTACATTCAAATAAAAGACTACTGAGACAAGCAATTGTTTTGGCAAAGATAAAAGAACAGTGCTTTTTGTACCAGTGAAGCTATTAAAATGCACAGAGATATGCCAAGCACACAACATGCGATTTCTTGCTATCCAGAACTGCTTCTTACTACAATAGAAGAACTACTGAAATTTCTCGAGCTTATAGCAAAATATAAAAATCCCCTTTCACTATAAAGGAGAAACCACATCTCTGCATTATCAAAGTAACAGCAGATGCAATTGTTTTTGAGGTGCATTATGAAGTGGCAGTGAACCCCACAGATAAAAAAAACTGATGAACTTCGACTTTAACTAATTTCCAATTTGCGAAATAGTTCACACTAGCATGGCCAATCCACCTAATCTGCACATCTTTGGACTCTGGGAGGAAACCGGAGCACCCAGAGGAAACTCACCCAGACATAGGGAGAATGTGCAAACTACATACAGACACTTGCCCGAAGATGGAATCAAACCAAGGCCTTGGCACTTTGAGACAGCAGTGCTAACCACTGAGCCACACTTTGTTGGTGAAGGCTATTCAATCCATTGAATTCAAGCTGGCTGGGTATGTTTAACATAAAGGTTGACAGATTTCTGATTACCAGTGGCATATATGTTTATGGGAACTGAGTGTGCAAAAGACATTATAGTGTTCAGTTATTATCATATTGAATGGCAAGGCAGGCTTGAATCCTGTTCCTACTGTCCAAACCAGTCTTCACAGCAGCATGTATCAAAGCATGCCAGTTTTGATGGATTGGCCATGTGATTTGAATACAGGTTTCTGCATACCACAGGTTATGAGGGGACATGGTGGAATAGTGGTAATGTCAATGGACTAATATTCCAACCCTCCCCTTTGCCCAAAACATCGACTCTCCTGCATCCTCAGATGCTGCCTGACCTGCTAATGCTGTTCTAGCACCACACTCTCGACTCTAATCTACAGTCCTCACTTTCTCTTAATATTCCGGAACTCCAGGTCAATGTTATGGGAATACACATTTGAATCCCACTATGTTAGAACTCAATGGAAAATCTGAAATCAGATTGCCTAATGGCAATCAAATAACCATTGATGATCATCTAAACCTACCTGGTTCATTAATATCCTTTAGGGGAGGAAATCTGTCCTCTTTACCTTTTCTGGCCTATTTATGACTCCAGACCCACAGCAATGTGGTTGACTTTTAACCACCATTGAGGCCATTCAGGGTGGGCAATAAGTGCTGGGTTAATCAATGATGCTTACATCCCGTAAACAAATTAAGAAAAAAACTTTTACATCCAAATAAGCTCAGGAACCCACACCACAGTACATCCTAAAGTTCAATATAAAGACAATTGGAAAGCCAATCTCAGAGTTTACAAGCTAGAGTCAGAAAGTGTGCTGCTCAAAAAGTACAGCTGATCAGGCAGCATCTGAGGAGCAGGATAAAGAGCTTATAACTTTCCTGATGAACATTCCTGATGAAGAGATTACGCTTGAAATGTCAACTCTCCTGCTCTCCGGATGCTACCTGACCTACTCTGCTTTTCCAGCATCACACCTTTTTTGACTCTGATCCCCAGCATCGGCAGTCCTCACTTTCTCATAGTCACTTACAAGCTGGATCCTAGTACATTGAAAGAAACATCCTTAGACGGACCCAAATAGAAAAGTCTGTCATAATGCGATTTCTACATTTGAGAAGAATGAAGTACCTTCAGGATAAGAGAACACAGCTCAAAGCTAATGCCTCCATTCATCCCAACATTGATTTTATCTCAGTATCTGCAATTGGACATGCAAATTAAACTCAGTCTAATGTCACATATGAAACTATATCAATCTAAGTTAAACAATTTTTTTTCTTATCGTCCCTCAATCTCCTGCTCCTTACCTTAAATCCATAACCCCTGTCATTGATCCCTCCACAATGGGGAGGAGTTTATTTCTATCTACCCTAACTATGACTTCAATTTTAAATATTTCAATCATGTTCCCAACTTTGGTTCCTCAGCTCCAGGGGAAAAACATCCAGTACATCCAACCTCTATTCATAACTAGAACTGTCCAGCCAAAGCAACATGATAAATGTCTTCTGTACCCTCTTCAATAATCTGACTCCAGAACTACACACAGTCCTCCAGCTGTGGCATTTTATACAGTTTCAGTGTAATCTCTCTGCTCTTCAACCCTCAGCTGACAAAGGCAAGTTAAACACGTTCCTCCTTACCCTTTAGCTACCTGCCCCAGTACTTTAATGAACTGGAGGGTATACATACCATGTTCCTCATTAGATAGACTATTCCTCAATGCTTCCTAAAATCTTATCATATATTCTCCTATCTTGTTGGTCCTGCCCAAGTACATCACCTCACACTTATCTGGATTGAATTCCATTGATCTGTCCAACTGTCCACATTCTTTTGTAGTCTAAGGCTATCCTTCTCACTATTTACCAATCACCAATTTTTGCGTCAACCACAAACTTTTTGATCGATCCTTACATTCAAGTCTAAAATATTTATACGTACCACAAGCATTAAAAGGTCTCAACACTGATCCATGAGGAACTCCGCTGGACACAGGTTTCCAGTCACAAAAGCACAACTTGACCACTACCTGTTGCTTCCGTCACTCAGCCGATTCTGGGTCAAATTAGCCAAAATTTCCATGGATCCCAAAGCCCTTTACCTTCACTATAGTCTCCCATGTGAGACCTTACCAAAATGTTTGCTGTAGTCAACAAGACTATGCCAAATGCATTGTTCTCATCAACATACTAGGTTACTGCTTCAAAGAATTCACTTAAGTTGGTCAGACATGACCTCTCCAACTTGACCCCAAGTTTCCATTTCTACAATAAACTGCACTTAACAACCGGTACAAAACAAATACTTGCTCTTACATTTTGGACATGCAACACTACCTTTGAGTGTACTCATTCTAGTAGTCTTGCTAAAATTAACTACACTGTGCATAAACTATGAAATTAAATTCTGTTACATTAATGAGGCACTATCATTTTGTATTATCAGTGAACTATTGATGAACATTGATGTAGGAAGCAACATCACAAAGTTTATTTTTCAATCACACAATGAGGAAGTTAAATTGCTACCCCCTTCTATGCTGCTGCCTTCATCCCAATTTTATTGTATAATCAAAGGTCTAGGCCAGTCTTGTCTATCACAGCAACCAATGTCTCAGTGCCAATTTGGAATTGATTATACATTTAATTATTAGATACTTGTTCATTTATGTTTTCATGGGATGTGGGTGTCATTCGCAAAGTTAGAATTTGTTGCCAATCCCCAACTGCCATTGTATTATATGCTGTGCAAGGTCAGTTAAGATGCAATTTAAAGTCAACCACATTCTTGTGCCAGACTAGGCAAGGATGACGAGGCCCTCTTTTCTAAAGGACATTTTAGTGAACCAGATATACTTTTATGGCAATAATGCCATAATCACCTATTTGAGACCAACTTTCAATTCCAGGTTTTATTCATTGTACTTATATTTTACCAACTACCTGCACCCACGTCACCAGAGCATTAGCCTGGAACTCTGAATTACCAAGTACAATCATAATATCTTTAGCTCCACCACTTGATTGTGGTAGCCACGTCATTGCAGGATTTACTTACATGTGATACACACTTTATTGGCAAAACAATAAGACAGAAAGCAGAGTATCTAAGTGTTTGCTGGTGTTTATTTTTCTTCCTTAAGTACCAGCATGCTAGAGTGTAAAACCAGACCTCTGGAACATGGGGAATAACTGCAACACCAAATGTCACCAGGGCGAGTATGAATAATTAAAATAACCCCTCCAGGGAAGAAGAAAGCAAATCATACCAACAAAAAAAAAACCCAGCTCCAACAAAGTGCATCACGGCAAAGGGCAAACAGCACCCATTCTGGATAGAGAGTACAGGTGTATCTAACTTTGAAAATCAACATCCTCAGCAAGAGTTCCAAAGAAGTCAAAGTATTAGATTTTTAATTGGTAATGGGTTGAAGGGATACGGAAAGAAAGCAGAAAAATGGGACAGAGGAGCATATCAGCTGCTCCTATATCTTATGAAATTATCACTAGCGATGAATCAAAATCAAAAAGCTTCACTCTGATTTAATTCTTTTTACCGGTTTTAAATTTGAGTGTCTAACAGTACCTACTTCAGAGTCCCATTATGATAAAATAAGTGAACACAATAGCCACATTAAATATCTATAATGAATAGGTGCAGCCTCCTATACTACCTCTCAACCTCCTATACTACAGGGAAAGTAGTCCCAGACTCTCCTTACATAACTCAAACCTTACAGTCCTGGTAACAGCCTTGTAAATTACTTCTGTACCTTTGCCAATTTACTAATATCCTTCCTACAGAGGGTGACCAGAACCATATGCAGTACTCCAAAAGTGGCCTCACAAGTGTCCTGTACAGCCACAAAATGGCAGCTCAACTCCTATAGTCATGGTGTGACCAATGAAGGCAAATGTACCAAATGCCTTCGTCACCACCCTGTCTACCCGGGACTCCACTTTCAAGGAGCTACGTTAACAGAGACTCATGGGTCTCTGTTCAACAACACTCCCCACGGTCTGATCGTTAACGGTGTATTTCCTGTCCTTGTTTGTCTTACCAAAATGTAACACCTCACATTTATCAAAATTAAACTCTATCTGCCACTCTTCAGCCCCTTATACTCTTATGTAACCTCCTTCACTGTCCACTATACTACCAGTTTGGTGTTATCTGCAAACCTACTGGCCATACTTCCTATATTCTCATCCAAATAGTTTATATAAATGACAAACAACAGTTGGACAATGCTGGTCACAAGCCTTCAGTCTGAAAAACAACGCTCCACCACCAGCCTGTATCGCTTACTGCCAAGCCAAATTTTATTACACACTCATTTTCTCCAGTGTTTGCTGCTGACAGGTACATTAGTGTTTATGCATCTGCAAACAGTTAGGGAGGACCTTGTGGTTAGCCAAAAGCTGGGTACTGGGAGCCAGCTTCAGCAATGGTCAGGTTGGGTTTTGAGCATTTTGCAATTTCCAGGAACTGCTTCTCTCTGAGAAATTTGGAAGGGATGAAGCATCTCCAAGGGGATTTGCAAGTAAGGAGGCGGCTATGGGGAAAAGAGGCTACAAGTGGGTCAAGAACACGTGGAGACTGCAGGGTGGGGTGGGGGTGGAGGGAGAAAGAAGGAAGTTATAGTGTTAAACCTGTCAAAGGAATACTCAGCTAACTGGGATCGAAGAAAAGTTCCTATCACACTTAGTTAAGTACTTGCAAATGAATGCAGAACCTCAAGCTTAAATTTCAGGGCCTACTAACATTGATAAAAGATGTAGTGGATACTATTATGGAGTCAGAGTCTTACAGCACGGAGACAGGGACTTTGGCCCAAACTGGTCTATGCTGATCAAAATGTCTGACCACACTAACTCATTTCCCTGCACATGGCCCATATTCTGCTAGTCCCTTCCTATCCATATATTTGTCCAAATGCCTTTTAAATGTTGTTAATGTACCTGCCTCAACCAGTTCTGCTGGCAGATTACATATTCATACCACCCTCCATGTAAAAGAGTTGCCCCTCAGGCTCCCTTTTATCCTTACCTCTCTAACCTTAAACTGATCCCCTCTAGCCCTCAACTCCTCAACCCTGGGGAAAAGACGGAGTGTATCATATTGAGTGTATTATACTGAACACTTGCAATTATTAAATTTAAATCAGATATTAAATTGGGGATGCAGAAACAAAATTCTAAAAAAAATCAAAAAGTGATCTTGACCATAGTACATTGCAACATAAAATACCCGATGTAAATAGCAAAGCAAATAATGTAATACACCACATTGTGGGATCATTCTACATCAAAAATACAATTTATAAATTGATAAAGCAACAGTCAACTCGCTTCTAAGTAACAATCTACTGACACATTTATCAGCATGCATCTTTCAAATGTGATATCAGTTGTAAATAAAAATTATGTTCTATTATAAAGCATAATCTGCATTAGTATTTGATTTTATTCTTGATGGGCAGACATTGCCAGAGCCAAAGATTTGATGAAACAATCAGGTAGAATTGAATAATTAAATAGCTCTCATTTACAAAGCAGAACTCAGACTTTATGGACAGGTCTGAACTGGGAAGTCTCCAAAAAAAAAGTTGCATTTGTAATATTAAACATTCAAGAATGCACCTTTGGAGACATCTATTGGTGGTTTGGTGCTACACCAATACCAATGTTTTATACAAATGAAAGCACAATAAGCTCCCCTAGTGTCAAATGCATAGTGTTCAGTAGTACAGAAATTGGGTATTGCTGGAAAAATATTTCATCAAATGTTTCAACTTGGACTCATCAAAACAACTAAACAAAAAGTGAAAAGAAAAACAGCATTTTATAGAACATAGAACAGTACAGCATAGAACAGGCCCTTCAGCCCACGATGTGCTGACCATTGTTCCTTATGTATGCACCCTCAAATTTCTGAGACCATATGCATGTCCAGTAGTCTCTTAAATGTCCCCAATGACCTTGCTTCCACAACTGCTGCTGACAACGCATTCCATGCTCTCACAACTCTCTGTGTAAAGAACCCGCCTTTGACATCCCCTCTATACTTTCCTCCAACTGGCTTAAAACTATGACCCCTCGTGTTAGTCATTTCTGCCCTTGGAAATAGTCTCTGGCTATCAACTCTATCTATGCCTCTCATTATCTTGTATACCTCAATTAGGTCCCCTCTCCTCCTCCTTTTCTCCAATGAAAAATATCCAAGCCTAGTCAACCTCTCTTCATAAGATAAGCCCTCCAGTCCAGGCAGCATCCTGGTAAACCTCCTCTGAACCCTCTCTAAAGCATCCACATCTTTCCTATAATCGGGTGACCAGAACTGGACGCAGTATTCCAAGTGTGGTCTAACCAAAGTTTTATAGAGCTGCAACAAGATCTCACGACTCAAACTCAACCCTCCTGTTAATGAAAACTAAAACACCATATGCTTTCTTAATAACCCTGTCCACTTGGGTGGCCATTTTAAGGGATCTATGTACCTGCACACCAAGATCCATGTTCCTCCACACTACCAAGAATCCTATCCTTAATCCTGTACTCAGCTTTCAAATTCGACCTTCCAAAATGCATCACCTCGCATTTATCCAGGTTGAACTCCATCTGCCTCCTCTCAGCCCATCTCTGCATCCTGTCAATGTCCCGGTGCAGCCTACAACAGCCCTCTATATGGTCAACGACACCTCCAACCTTTGTGTCATCTGCAAACTTGCTGACCCATCCTTCAATCCCCTCATCCAAGTCATTAATAAAAATTACAAACAGTAGAGGCCCAAGGACAGAGCCCTGTGGAACACCATTCACCACTGACTTCCAGGCAGAATATTTTCCTCCTACTACCACGCGCTGTCTTCTGTTGGCCAGCCAATTCTGTATCCCGACAGCTAAGTTCCCCTGTATCCCATTCCTCCTGACCTTCTGAATGAGCCTACCATGGGGAACCTTATCCAATGCCTTGCTGAAGTCCATATACACCACATCCACAGCTCGACCCTCATCAACTTTTCTAGTCACATCTTCAAAGAACTCGATAAGGTTTGTGAGGCATGACCTGCCCCTCACAAAGCCGTGTTGACTGCAGTTAATCAAGCCATGCTTTTCCAGATGGTCATAAATCCTATCACTCAGAATCCTTTCTAACACCTTGCAGACGACAGACGTAAGACTTGCTGGTCTGTAATTGCCGGGGATTTCCCTACTTCCTTTCTTGAAGGCAGGAATTACATTTGCCTCTCTCCAGTCCTCAGGTACGACTCCAGTGGAGAGTGAGGATGCAAAGATCTTCGCAAGTGGCGAGGCAATCGCATTTCTTGTTTCCTAATGCAGCCGAGGACAAATCTGGTCTGGGCCTGGCGACTTGTCAATCTTAATGTTTGACAAAATGTTCAGCACATCAGCTTCCTCTATCTCTATCCATTCCAGCATGCACACCTGCTCTTCAAAGGTTTCATTCACTACAAAGTTCATTTCTTTCGTAAACACAGAAGCAAAAACCTCATTTAGGGCTTCCCCTACCTCCTCAGACTCCACACACAAATATCGGATTAGTGGTGCTGGAAGAGCACAGCAGTTCAGGCAGCATCCAAGGAGCAGCAAAATTGACGTTTCGGGCAAAAGCCCTTCATCAGGAATAAAGGCAGAGAGCCTGAAGCGTGGAGAGATAAGCTAGAGGAGGGGGGGGGGGGGTGGGGAGAAAGTAACAGAGTACAATGGGTGAGTGGGGGAGGGGATGAAGGTGATAGGTCAGGGAGGAGAGGATGGAGTGGACAGGTGGAAAAGGAGATCGGCAGGTAGGACAAGTCTGGACAAGTCATGGGGACAGTGCTGAGCAGGAAGTTTGGAACTAGGGTGAGGTGGGGGAAGGGGAAATGAGGAAACTGTTGAAGTCCACATTGATGCCCTGGGGTTGAAGTGTTCCGAGGTGGAAGATGAGGCGTTCTTCCTCCAGGTGTCTGGTGTTGAGGGAGCGGCAGTGAAGGAGGCCCAAGACCTCCATGTCCTCGGCAGAGTAGGAGGGGGAGTTGAAATGTTGGGCCACGGGGCGGTGTGGTTGATTGGTGCGGGTGTCCCGGAGATGTTCCCTAAAGCGCTCTGCTAGGGGGCACCCAGTCACTCTGCCGAGGACAGCTCACCACTGTCCCCAATGACTTGTCCGGACTTGTCCTACCTGCCTATCTCCTTTTCCACCTATCCTCCCTGACCTATCACCTTCATCCCCTCCCCCACTCACCTGTTGTACTCTATGCTACTTTCTCCCCAACCCCATCCTCCTCTAGCTTATCTCTCCACGCTTCAGGCTCTCTGCCTTTATTCCTGATGAAGGGCTTTTGCCCGAAACGTCGATTTCACTGCTTGTTGGATGCTGCCTGAACTGCTGTGCTCTTCCAGCACCGCTAATCCAGAATCTGGTTTCCAGCATCTGCAGTCATTCTTTTTACCTCCACACACAAATTCCCTATGCTATCCCTGATCGGCCCTACTCTTTCTTTGATAATTCTCTTATTCCTCACATAAGTGTAAAATGCCTTTGTGTTCTCCCTAATCCGTTCTGCCAAGCCTTTCTCGTGCCCCCTCCTGGCTCTCCTCAGACCATTTTTGAGCTCCTTCCCCACCTGCCTGTAATCCTCTAGAGCTGAGCTTGACCCTAACTTCCTCTCACCTTATGTAAGCTACCTTTTTCCTTTTGACGAGAAGCTCCACCGCTCTCATCATCCAAGGTTCCTTTATCTTACCCCTTCTTGCCTGTCTCAGAGGGACATATTTATTCATCACTTGCAACAACTGTTCCTTAAACAGTCTCCACATGTCTATAGTGCCTTTACCATGGAACAATTGCTCCCAATCCATGCTTCCTAATCATGTCTAATCGCATCATAGTTTCCTCTTCCCCAATTAAATATCTTCCCATTTTGCCTAACCCTCTCCTTCTCCATAGCTATGTAGAATGTGAGGCAGTTGTAGTCACTATCACCAAAATGCTCTCCCACCACAAGATCGGATACCTGCCCCGGCTTGATTCCGAGCACCAAGTCTAGAATGGCCTCTCCCCTCGTCGGCCTGTCTAGTTGATTGGCAAGTGCAATCTGATTGGTAGATGTATTGCTACAGAAAATGTACCCCAGTCAGATGATGCAGACAATTGATTGCTTTATTTAAATTTAAATAAGGCAGGTTCACTCTGATAGGTCAAAGTACTGATCTGAGAAATGAATCAGAAAGTAACCTGTTTTGTTACTGTTTTGAAACAAGCAAATAGTGGGCGTACATTCTTTATGTCTGCAAAGAACAAGGCCATGCATTAGCATATGTAACTTCCAGTCTGCAGCACACTGCGAACCCAACATTTATTGACTATACAATTCCTAGCACACAGGATTATTTAGTAAATGTTGTCAAATTGTAGAATTTCATCTAATGTTGGACACTGGTTTGAACTTTGCTCAATATGCTGGCTGGTTATGGTCAGTACCCAGTTTATTCCAAAAAGTCAAATGCTTATGATGTTTGCAAACTGTCTGCCAGTCTCTGACATGCACCCTTATCACATAGCATCACACCAACACAAATCATGTACAATATTACATATTGGTGTGACAGGCAGAATGTTTTTTGACTTAACGGCAGGAGTGAGTTAGTGACAAACACCACTTGAATTGCTCACACACAGTGGCAGCATGAAACAGGTAGTTTCACCTCTCGAAAGTGGTAAACCGAAATTACAATTTTTGCCCTGTTCCAATCTTCACATTATATCCGATTGCTGTAATTAGGCTTCTGGTCAATGATGGCCCCCAGAGATGATGATGATAGGGTAGTCTGTTGCTGAAGGACAAGGTGAGGCAACTACTTTGGTCCTCACCTGGTATTTCAGCGGTTCAAATGTCAGAAAGGGACTTCCAGGATTTTGACCCAATAACAGTCAAGAAACAGATGTGGTTACAGTCAAGATGTTGAGAGACTTTGAGGGGAACTTAATGATGTGCCCATACACCTACTGCCCTGGTTTCTCCAAGTAGCAAAGGCCATATGATTGAAAAATACTGTCAAAGATGGTTTCATGAGTTTCTTCAGTATATCTTGTAGACAGCAAACACAGCTGCAACTGTGCTTTAGGGGTGGATGAAGTATATGTTTAAGGCAGCAGATGGAATGTCAATCAAAAAAGTCGTATTGCCCTGGAGGCCATTGAGCTTCTTCACTATTGTTGGAGCTGTTCTCATTCAAGCAAGTGGTTTGACTTGTAAATATTTGAGGGTTTGGGAAATCTGGACATTGATTACTCGAGAATTCCAGCTTTTGAACTGCTCCTCTTTAGCCACAGTATTTACTTCAGTTAAATCTCTGGTCAATAGTAACTCTTAAATTTTTTTTATTTACTCATGCGATATGGGCAGTGCTGACTGACCAGCATTTATTGCCCATCTCTAGTTGCCCTTGGGAAAGTGGTAATGAATCGCCTTCTTGAATCACTTCACTGCAGTCCATGTGCTATAGGTAAACCCATAATCCCATGTGAGAGGGATTAAAAGAATTTTGACCCAGCAACACTGAAGGGATAGTAACATATTTCCAAGTCAGGATGGTGAGTGGCTTGGAGGGAAACTTGCAGGTAGTGGTGTTTCCATGTATCTGCTGCCCTGTCCTTCTTAGATGGGAAGTGGTCATAGGTTTGGAAGGAATTGTTGGTAAATTTTTGCAGTGCATTTTGTAGATAGAATCAGCAGTGTGTACTGAGCATCAGGAGTGGAGGGAGTGGATGTTTGTGAATGTGGTGCCAATAAAGCAGACTGCCTTTGTCCTGGACTGTGTCAAGTTCTTAAGTGTTACGTGTACTCTTAAATTCTTAAGTACACTCATCCAGACAAAAGCAGAATATTCCATCACACTCCAGACTTGTACCTTGCAGAAGGTGGACTGGCTTTGGGGAGTCAGGTGGTGAGCTACTCATTGCAGTATTCCTATTTTCTGACCTGCTCTTACAGCCAGTGTATATGGTGAGTCCAGTTGAGTTTCTGGTCAATGGTAACCCCCCCCCCCTCAGGACATTAGTAGTGGGAGATTCAGTGGTGATAATGTCATTGGACATCAAGGAGCAGTGGTTAGATTGTCTCCAATAAGAGACAGTCATTGCTGGCATGTCTGGTGCAATTGGTACTTGCCAACTGTCAGCCAAAGCCTGGATATTATCCAGTTCTTTTTTTCATTTGAGCATGGATTGCTTAGGGATCTGAGTCATGAATGGTGCTGAACAGCGTGCGATTATCGACAAACATCTCCACCTCTGAAGTTATGATGGACAGAAGGTCATTGATGAAACAGCTGAAAATGGTTCAGCATAGAACACAACTCTGAAGAACTCTTGCAGGGATGCCCTGGAGCAAAGATGAAGAACTTCCAACAACCACAACTATCTTCGTATGTGTCAGGTATGACTCCAACTAGCTGAAAACTTTCTCCCCGATTCCCATTAATCCTAGTTTTGCTAGGGTATCTTGATGCCAAGAGCAATTACTCTCACCTCACTTCTGGTCTTCAGCTCTTCTGATCATGTTCGAATCAAGACTGTAATGAAGAGCTGAGTGGCCCTGGTGGAACCCAAACGGAGCATCGGTGAGCAAGTTATTGTTGAGCAGGTGCAGCTTGATAGCAATGTTCATGACATCTTGTATCACTTTACCGATGATTGAGAGAGGGTTGCTGGGGCAGTAGTAGGCTAGGTTGGACGTGTCTGATCTTTTATTCCCAACAAGGTCATTCTCTTGAGAGACTTCAGTGCCAGAGTCAGGAAAGGTCATAGGCTTTGGACTGAAATAATAGGCAAGGAAGGAGTTGGCAAGGTCAACACTAATGGAAAACTTCTCACCAAATGTGCTAAACACAATCTGGTGATTACAAACACCCTATTTCACCAGAAAAACAGGCATAAAGTCTCGTGGCAGCATCCACGCTCCAAACACTGGCATTTCATCAACTACATCATCATATGATCTCAGGATGAACAAAATGTGCTGATAACAAGAGCTGTTACTGGTATCAACTAGTGCTGGGCAGACCATTGACTCATCTTGTCCATTATGAGAATGAAGATTTGGCCCAAAAGGAAACACCAAAATCTGAACACTATCAATGAATTCAATGTTGACATCCTCCAAGACTTTAACCATGTACAGAAGTTCCAACAAAATCTTCAAGAACATCTGCCTCAACAAATCCTACTATCTGTAGAAGAATACTGGAACAGAGGAAAGAAGATTGTCAAGTTGGGCATAGATGTTCTCCTTTATTTGGTCTTCAGCACCCAGAGTTGGAGTATAGGTGCTGATGATAGTGGCATATTGGTTCTTGAAGAGCTGAATTCGCAAAGTCATGAGACACTTATTGATTCCGAGTGATTGCACTGTCAGCTTCTAAAGTAGGCTGGTTCAGATGGCAAAACCTACACCATGTATCCTCAGTTGTTCAGGATCAAGTCCTTCCCAGAAAAAAGGATTAAAGCTCTTGCTTTAATTGCCCTTCTCCAGCTTTGTGGGTTTCACTCAGAGCAACCATGTCAAAGTTGAATTTTTGGAGTTCCCGGGCAACAAAGGCAGTTCTCCTCTCTGGCCGGTCTGAGTTTGGGTCATTCATCAGAGTTCATACATTCCAGGTTCCAAATTTCATAGTTTCGCTTCTTGATGTTTGTTGACTGCACATTGACGATCCCTCTGGATGAGGCTTTTCAGTCAGGATGGGGTGAAGCAGACTATTTTTGGGGCATCTTTCCTAGCCCTCTCTCAGTTCAGGGTGAGCAGAGTGGATCCTAAATAGGGCTGCTGAATCGTGAATATTGCTACCAAACAACTTTCCTCCTCCTGTCCAAACGTTGAGCGACTGAATCAAGTATTCACCGCTTTCATGCCGGTTAACTTGGAGCTTCCAGCCATCACTTTGCCTGCTCCTATCGCCCTCTCCCGATCGCCAAAAATGTGAAGAAGTAGCCCACAGAGTGAAGACACCTGTATGTATATTTGTTTAATGTGTACTTGATGTTGCACTTCAAGAAGCACACGATACTTCACAAATCAACCAACTGATTCCAATGGCATGTAGACCACGAGGATCAGAGTTGATGGATTTGCTGCAGCCTTCATCTGCCTTCACAGCCATCGAGTTTGAAGCAACTTCACCCGTCTGTTCCACCGTTGAGATCTTGGTTGGATTGTTCTTTGTCAGTGACATCATCCTCGACCTTACCGCCATGGGTGACCCCTACCAGGAACATGGCTCCAGACGGCATCACCCGCAAGCTGCTCCACAGCAACAAAGTGACAATCCACTGACAGTGAATGCTAAATAAACATGAACTGATTCACAAGAGAACATTTATTAAACCTGCCTCATTCCACAATGCCAGACTCAAATCTGCCTAAAGCCTGTTTGCAGCCACAACGTATTTTTTCAGATAAATGTCCCAAATACACTATGCACTTTTCATCCTGATACCTCTGCCAATTTAATTTTCTAATCTGCATAATGATTAAAGTCATCCATGATTACAGTGCTGCCATTTTAAATGATATCAATATCTCCTGATTTAGGCTGTCTTGCAGTATAGCTATTGTGAGGGTACTCCCACCAGTACTGCCTTCTCCTTTCCCAATCAAAGATTATTTCTTGCTCTTGCACTTCTTCCATATCATACTAACAACTCCACTCAGTACCCTTTCCTTCTTGCTTAATATTTCAAAAAGTGACTATCCCTGAATATTTAGTTCAGAGCATTGTTCTCCTTATAACTACATCTCCATAATGTACGTAAGATCATAATTCCTTTTTGTTCCAAATACGACATACATTTAAGTTGAATGTCATTAAATCTGCCTTTTACCATTTTCCCCTTTGAGCCTACTTGCTTTGTTTTAGGTTTGTGTATGCTGTCCTTTCCTGCCCTACCCTCAATATTATTACCTAAATAACTTCCTTATGATGCTACCAAATCCTTTTGCTTTGTAAGCCAACATATTTCTTCTCCAGAACCATCCCCCTAATGTATATTTAGTTCAAAGCCCACTCTGCAGACTAATGATTTTATTTTGACAGGACACTGATCCCGGCGTGGTTCAGGTAAAGCTCATCCCCATTTTAGATAAAGGGCTGATCATTTAAGGCCGAGATGAGAAGAAATTTCTTCACTCAGTGGGTTTTAAATTTCTGGAATTTTCAACCAGTTTTTTTTTAAGATTAGATTTCCTTCGGCCCAACAAGTGCACACCGACCCTCCGAACGATAACCCACCCTGACCCATTCCCCTATCCGATATTTACCCCTGACTAAAACACCTAACACTATGGGCAATTTACCCTGGCCAATTCACCTGAATTGCACATTTTTGAATTGTGGGAGGAAACTGGAGTACCCGGAGGAAACCCATGCAGACACGGGGAGACTGCCTGTGTGGAGTTTGCACAGTCTCCCGAGGTGGGAATCAAACCCAGGTCCCTGGTGCAGTGAGGCAGCAGTGCTAACCACTGAGTCACCATGCCACCCTTGGTAAGTCATTAGGTATATTCAAGAACAGACTGTACGGAAAGGCTGTGTTTATGACCACGAAAATCAAGAGGAATTAGTGGGAGAGTTGGCCCATTGTCAACAATCAACCACAGTTTTAGTGACTAACCTAAAATGAACAAATATTAAAGACGACGCCTTTTCCAAATAAAATACAAATACTGAGCATGAGAATAACATTCACATAGTATGTTAAACTTACCTGTTGTGGCTGTTCTGTTACTCTCTGCAGCTCTGATTTTACTTTGTTGCTCGGGTGATCTGTAACTTTTGTTACTGGCTGCTTGAAAATGGATGCAGTTTGTCTTATTGGCAGGGTGGTGTTCAAATCTAATTTCCCCTGCAAGTTGGAAAATACAGGAAAAAAAAGAACAAATCAAAAAATGATACACTTTGCTCTTTTATATATTTGCAAACCAAAAGTCCTCTCTCATACAGCATAAATGTTGGTTTTCCTCTGAATTAGTACTTTTGCAAAAGTTGGAGTATTTCTCCAGCATAAAAGTACTTACTTTACACCATAGTGGTGGGTGGGGGATAGAAGTCATAGAAGTCTACAGCATGGAAACAGACCCTTCAGCCCAACTTGCCAATCCCACCCAGTTTTCACATTTGTACTAGTCCCATTTGTCTGCATTTGGTCCATAACTCTCCATACCGACGCCATCCATGTACTTGTCTAAACATTTATGACATGATGAAATTGTAATCGCTTCCACCACTACATCTGGTAGCCTATTCCAGACACACACCTCCCTCATTTTACAGAGAGGTTTTGATAGGCTAAACAAGGCCTACAACAAGTTGGCAAACAGACTACGTGGGAAAATATGAAGTTTTGCATTTTGAAATGGAGAGCAAAAAAAAAGTCTGACTTAAATGAAGAAAACTGCAGAACAATGCATCACAAAGGGACTTGGGATGTTTGTGAAAGACACAGAAAGCTAGCACATGGGTGCAGCAGCTAGTCTGGAAGGCTCATGGAACGCTGGTCCTTATTTCAAAGGGGCTGCAATATAAGATTAGGGAAAGTCTTAACTGCACCTTACAAGGTGCTGGTGAGACCGCATCTGGACCACTGAGAGCAGTTTCAGACCCCTTTTTTTTAAGGAAAAACATCATTTCTTTCAAGTAGTTCAAAGAAAGTTCACTAGGATGATCCCCAGTGAGGGGGGGGATTGTCTTATAGGCAAATCCTAAAGAGATTGGGATCAATGCACTGAGTTTAGGAGAATGAGAGTTGATCTCAGTGAAACATATAGGATTCTTCAGGGGTTTGACAGGGTTAATAAGGGATATTATCCTTCATGGGAAAGTCTAGGACCAAAGGGCATACTCTCAGAATAAAGGAGTGCCATTTTAAGATTTAGATGAGGAATTTCTTGAGGGAGTTTAGAGTTTTTGGAATTCCTTGCCACAGAGAGCTACAGGGGCAGAGTCCTTGTGAATATTTAATACTCAGATAGATAGATTGTTGATCAGATGGGGAATCAAGCATTATAGGGAAAGGGCAGGAATGTGGACATGAGGAGTGTCAGAACAGCCATGATTGTAACAAATGGTGGAGTAGGCTCCAGAGAATGAATGGGGACTACTCTTGCTCCTTTTCTTTATGGTTTTATCACTGTGGGCCAGGGCAGAATTGTTTGATAGTGTAGAACTTCAGTACTGTTGAAAAAATAATTTTTTCCAAAGTGCTTCATTTTGTACTCAACAGTTTTGCAAAAATGCCAATTCAGGAAGAAAACCAACATTTATACTGCATGAGAGGAGACTGCTGACTGGTTTGTAAGAGGACTCTGATTGGTTATGACAACACCTCAACCAGAGACAACTTGCCAATTAGAACTCTCCTCTCATGAAGTATAAATGTTAGATTTCCCCTTGAATTGGTACTCGTACAAACCATCCCATTGAGTATAGACCCAGAATCTACAACTGCTTCTCATATGACAAGCTCTTCATCCCTGGGATTATTCTTGTAAATCTCCTTTGGACTCCCTCAAATGCCAGCACATTTTTCCTCAGATATGGGGCCCAAAAATGCTCTCAATATTTTCTAAATGCAGTCTGACCAGAGCCTTCTACAGTCTCAACAGTGCATCTCTGCTCTTGCATTCTAGCCCAAGTGAAATGAATGCCAAAATTGCATTTGCCTTCTTAACCGCCAAATGAACGTGTACATTAGTCTTAACAGAATCTGAACTAGGACTCCCAAGTCCCTTTGCGCTTCTGGTTTCCAAAGCCTTTCCCAATTAGAAAATACGCTATGCCTCTATTCTTCCTGCAAAAGTGCATAGCCTCACACTAACATTTTATCCATCTGCCACTTGTGCACACTCACCTACCCTGTCCAAGTCCTTCTGCAGCCTACCCACTTCCTCAGTACTACCTGTCCCTCCACTTACCTTTGTGCCATCTGCAAACAGTGCACTCAATTCCTTTGTCTAGATCATTAATGTATAATGCAAATAGTTGTGGTACCAACAGAGACCTCTGTAGAACTCTACTAGTTACCTGCTGCCATCCTGAAAAATACCCATTTGTACCTACTCTCTACCTTCTATCAGTCAGCTAATTCTCTACTGATGCAAATACTTTTGTACCTAATACTGGTCTTATTTAGTAGTCTCCTGTGTGACATGTCATCAAGTGACCTTCTGGAAATCCAGTCACTGGCTCTCCTTTGTCTAACTTGCTTGTTACCCCCCTCAAAGAAATTCTAACAGATTTGTTAGGCATGATATCTTTGATGAAGCCATCCCTGACTTTGTCATACTTTTCCCTATTCCACAATCTCTTTAATAAATTTATTCTAAAATCTTACCAGCAACTGAGATCAGGCTATCCGGTGTATAGTTTCCTGTCTTCTGCCTCCCTCATTTCGTAAACAGGGGTGTGACATTAGCCATTTTCCAGTCATCTGGCACTCGCCCTGACTTCAATGATTCTTGGAAGACCAGCACCAATATCTCTACAATCTCCTCAGCTATCTCCTTCAGAATCTTGTCATGTAGTCCATCCAATCCAAGTGATTTATCTACCTTCAGATCTATCCGCTTCCCCAGGACCTTCTCCTTAGTGGTGGCCATTACACTCATCTCTGACCCCTGACTCTTTTGAAACTCTGCTATGCGACTTGTGTCTTCCACTGTGAAGAGTTTCAGACTGAGATAAGGAATTTATTCTCAGAGTTGAGTATTGTTGGAACTATTCAGTTTCTGTCATTGTTTCCCAACCTTGCTTTCCACCCTCATTTTCCATTGGTCTAATGTCCACTTTTGCCTCTTTCCTAAACTCTAGATATTTAAGAAAACTCCTGCAATCTTTTTATGTCACCAGCTAGCTCACTCTCATTTCATCTTCGGCCCCTTTTTGCATTTTTCATCATGCTGGTTTTTAAAGGTTTCCCAATCCCCTGCCTTCCTAATAATCTTCACCACACTGTATGCTTTTTCTTTTGCTTTTGTGCTGTCCCTGACATCCCTAATCAGCCCTGGTAGCCTCGCCTTCCCCTTAGTATTTTTCTTCTTCCTCGGGTGAATTTCTGCAATGGTTCCTAAATTACTGCCATTGCTGCTCCACCGTCTTCCTTGCTAGACTCTCCTTCCAATCAGATCTGGCCAGCTCCTTCCTCATGTCTTTGTAGGTACCTTTACTCAATTGTAATACCATAACATTCGATTCCAGCTTCTCCCTCTCAAACTGCAGGGTAATTCTATCAAATTATGGTCACTGCCCCTAGGAAGATAGAGGCTCCTTCGATACTAGCTGCCTAATCAAGTCTCCCTCATTGCACATCACCAAATCCAGAATTGCTCCCTAGTTGGCTATACCACAAACTGCTCCAAAAATCATCTTGTCGATATTCCATCAATTCCTTTCATTGGGCTTCACTACCAACCTGATTTCCCCAATTCACCTGCATGTTGAAGACTCCCCATGACTATTGTAATCGGTCCTTTCTTACATATCTTTTCTATCTCCTGATGTATTTTCTTCCTGACATCCTGGCCACTGTTAGGAGTTGTGTTACAGGCATCCTATCAGGCTATTTTTTCCCCTTAGCTGTTCTTCAACTCTACATGCACAGATTTCACATCTTTGACTCTATATCACGTCTTGCTATGGATTTAATTTCATTTTTTACTAACTACCATCACATTCTTAGCCCCTCTGCCCAGCACTAGGACATTTATCCTGAGATATTTAGCTTCCAGCCCTGATTCCTTTGCATCTATGATGTTCAGAACCTGCCAATTTCAATCTGCACAACATTTACCATTTTTCATATACTGTGCGCATTTAAGTAGAACATCCTCAGTTCTGCATTGACTGACCTTTCTCATAATTGTCCCCTTATCTGCTGTGCCTGCAGTTAGAGTCCTCACTCCTCCTATACTGTCCATATACTTGCTTGGAAACTTTCACCTCTGCTGAACTCTCCTCTCCTTTAACTTTTTTGTAAAAGTTTTGTGGAACTAAAGCCCGAAAAGACATTAAGTTTACCTTGAAATAAAGGATAAATGTAAAATACTAAATGTTCTGTATATTGCTTGCAATTTTAACACAAACAGGTTATTCAGTCCCCACTAATAATCTTAATTGCCAAAATCTCGCCCTGCTCCCATGTCAATTACCTCCCCACACACAACCTCTTTCACTTTATTTATCTGTTGTTAAAAGGGACTACGCTCTGTGCTTCACTTAACACAAATACACAAAAACTCCTTTTGCTCTCCTTCCTAAATTACGTACATTAACTCTTACATCCATATCTCCCCACTGTAGACCCTCAATTGCTGAACAATCCATTTCTATCTATTACGTTCAATACCAGCATGAATTTAAGCATTTTTACCATTACATCCATACTCTCAACTGTTCGCATGAACTACCTCAATTTTTTTTCAAATTTCCTTCAAGAATATTTCTTGAACCAAGTGAATCCATGCAAGTCCTATTGCATGAACATTTTCCCAGCGGTGTAAAAGCTGACTCCACACAATGCTACAAACGTGGCCACCATGGGGTTTTACACAGATTCATCATTGTTTCTCAACTTCTACTTTCGATATCTCATTTTATCTACAATTCTCAGTCTTCTGTATTTGAACCTCAAATTTATCCTTCTACATTCTGTTTGAATGGTAATTATCAAATCTTTCACATCAAAATGTACCAAAATTGGAGGTGTAGTGGACAGCGAAGAAGGTTACCTCAGATTACAACAGGTTCTTGATCAGATGGGCCAATGGGCTAAGGATTGGCAGATGGAGATTAATGTAGATAAATGTGAGGTGCTGCATTTTGGGAAAGCAATTCTTAGCAGGACTTAATACACTTAACTCAAGGTAGATAGGATAGTGAAGGCGGTGTTTGAAATGCTTTCCTTTATTTGTCAGAGTATTGGGTACAGGAGTTGGGAGGTCATGGTGCAGCTGTACAGGACATTGGTTAGGCCACTGTTGGAATATTTCGTGCAATTCTGGTCTCATTCCTATTGGAAGGATGTTATACAACTTGAAAGGGCTCAGAAAAGATTTACAAGGATGTCGCCAGTGTTGGAGGATTTGAGCTATAGGGAGAGGTTGAATAGGCTAGGGCTGCTTTCTCTGGAGTGTTGGAGGCTGAGGGGTGACCTTATGGAAGTTTATAAAATCATGAGGGGGATGGATAGGGTAAATAAACAAGGTCTTTTCCCTGGGGTGGGGGTGGGGGGTCCAGAATTAGAGCACATAGGGGCAACATTTTCACACAGATGGTGGTACATGTATGGAATGGGCTGCTAGAGGAAGTGGTGGAGGCTATAAAATTGCAACATTTAAAAGGCATCTGGATGGGTATATGAATAGGAAGGGTTTGGTGGGATATGGGCCAGGTGCTAGCAGGTGAGACTAGATTGGGTTGGGATATCTGGTCGGCATGGACGAGTTGGACTGAAGGGTCTGTTTCTGTGCTGTACATCTCTATGACTCTATAAGTCTACAATTCTGTGACATGTTTTGATCAATAAATCAGTTATAATATCATCTTGCAGGTTGGGGGGTCAAGAACAATTAACTATCCCTAATGTTTAATGTACAAGTAGGTTTAGATGCTCATTTTTCTACCTAAATATTATTTTTATATAGTCAAGAGAAGTAATAATACAACAAATCACTGAAATACTAATACCCATTTCCAATCCTTGCCTTCATCTCATACTAGACTTAGCTCACTTCTAATTAAACTAATTTGCCACCTTCTCAAAGTCCATATGCTTAATCCAACAGTCTGTGGTACTCTGCCAAAACATTTCTATTTTTATTTAATTAAAATTAAAGCAGATCAAGAATACACAATTAAACTTTACTGTCACCCCATCCATGGGTGTTCCTAATATCAAAATGGGCTAAATGGTCTTCACATCCATTAAACCCTTATGTGAGAAACTGAAATTACAAAAGAAGCACTAACAAACCAATTTCAGAATGCTTTAGAACTAACTGGAACTCATTTTAGTAGGGTTAAGCATTATCAAAGAATTTGATCGACTCAATTACCCAAACTAGGATTAGTGGTGCTGGAAGAGCACAGCAGTTCAGGCAGCATCCAACGAGCAGCGAAATCAACGTTTCGGGCAAAAGCCCTTCCTGATGAAGGGCTTTTGCCCGAAACGTTGATTTCGCTGCTCGTTGGATGCTGCCTGAACTGCTGTGCTCTTCCAGCACCACTAATCCAGTATTTGATTTTCAGCATCTGCAGTCATTGTTTTTACCTCAATTACCCAAACACCTACATAAATATTCATTTTCAAAAATTATGACAATTCTTAGATTACAACTTGCATAGTTAAGGGCAGATGTGATTAAAAATATTTTTAAAATAAATTTTATAAAATCATTAAGGATCAGATCTGAATAGCAACAACATAATTGAAATATATTAAATTTAGTCAGTATACGTAGTTCTTAATTAAAGCTACTCAATCTATATTCTGATAATTAAACTTTTAAACCCCAAGCCCTCAGGTAGCTATGTTGCTTATTTTGATAATGCAAGTTAATCAAAATTTCAACTTTTTACTTCATATGAGGACCATGCTATGGTTAGATGGTCGAAAAGTTTCCATGGCTTAATGCAGAAATGTTGTGTGTATAAATGTGCAATCATTATTTAAACCTGTAGGGGGAGGTATTGGTTTCAAAAACAAACCTGAAAGCTAATTAATGTCAGCCTGATAAAACACTGAATTAACATGAAGGGTAAAAGAGACAGTGATATGAAAGTCAATGCCAAGGTTTGTGTTAACTACAATATTTAATCCAGTTAATTACTACTTTATCATTATCCTTCTAATCAACAGAAAAGCAGTGTAAGTAAAACCCTTCAACTCCAAACCTCATCTCAACTTTAATCCAAATACATCCAAAACAGTGAAATGCAAGGGGAAGGGTGAGTACTTTCCTCCGGCAGAGTGTGAGATTAGTGCATCATGAATCTATACATCTCAATAGCAGTGAAAGCATCCAGTAGTTCAAGTCATACCTGACAAAGAGCACATGGTCACGTTTGTCAAAGGCCAATTAATGTAGTCCCAGGACATTACAGCCAGAATTCTTGAAGACAAGATCAAACGTGAGGTCCATTTGCTGATACTTGTACATGGAGGAGTTCTGGAACTCCTCCAATAATGAATTAGCCTCTGTCAGCCAATGAACTGTATCAAGTCAGTATTTACTCTCCTGCTTTACCACTTCCAAAATACATAACTTTTCCTGATCTTCAACATCATCACTAATTCCCCATTCATCAGTAACCTGGGAATCAACAGTGACTAAGGGTATCAATTCCAGGGCACAAGAGTATTGTTGCTGAAGAGAATGCATTGCCCAATTCCATGGCTGTGACAGAAAACCTCAACTTGTTTAAAAGGCACCTGGATCTGAACCTGAAGCTTTGCAATCTGCAAAGCTATGAACTAGGTGGTTGAAAGTGCGATCAGAATAAACAGCTGGTTTATTCAGCCAGTGCAGATATAAAAGGCTGAATGTCCCTTTTTTGAGCTTTAACTTTTCTACAGTTCCATATCATTTTCCTATGCTCTTCAATAGAGCTCTATTGGTCAATAAGATTCAAATCAGGGGCATGACAATTCCTTTCGAAATATGCAAGGTAATGAAAATCTGAGAGGCAAACATGTTTCATACATTGGTGTACACAATACTGAAGAGGTATTAGTATTATAGCTGATAAGGAAATATGGAGGAATAATCTCAAATTTAGATATCCATTATACAGTGCCCATCATGACTAGGATACAAAGGAGGAAAAAAACTACAGCTTCTAAGGCTTTCTTTGCACTTTCAATGAAGGAACCAGTGTTCCACAGTGGAGGGCAAGGCAACAACGCACTCATGCCTTATACTGCTAGATCACAAACACAAATACCACAGACCATGGAAATCTAATAAACTCAATGCTGGAGAAACTCAGCAGGCCCGGCAGCATCTTTGGGGAGAAAACAGGTAACTTTGAGTCAGTTACAACACTTCTCCCAGTTTGATTTTCCAAACCATAGACAATCAGTACACAGATCATGAGGGCTTCTGCTGTCAGCTGACTTGTTAAGCACTATCTTTGCCATTGACAAAATTCTGCCTTTTGGAAAAGAAAAAAAAAAATCGCATAGGAATGTTGGGTCTTCTTGAAGGTGCAGACCCTGCCAAAAAAACCTATCAGGCAATGAGACACCATATTACATTCACCTCCCTTGCAATCTAATACCTGAGCCAGATCTGCTCTCAAGTACTTTAAGGAACTGGAAATGAGTAACCAGTTTTCCTGATCATTAATGGGGCCCAGTGACAAAGGGCTGAATTATCACTCCTGGAGCACAGAGGTAGGGTAATTTCCAACTCCACAACCCTTACTCGAGACCAAATACCCTGGACAGGCAGATTTTCAATCTGGCAGGTATTCATTGCAGTCTGACCTACTGCCACCAGAAAATGCACAAAAGCAGCTAAAGGGAGTGGGTTTATCCACATTTTATACACACTGCTGCCTTTTTTTTAAATAATCCCAAACAGATCATGGCCTCATCCAAAAAATTAATTTTTGACTAGAGGCATCTCTTGATCTACCCAAAAGCACATCCTACCTCTCCATAAACCTCTTGATTGATCAAGTGTACAAATCATGTTTTGGACATCCCCACAACTGAACAGTGCACCTGAATGAAGGCAGCTACACTTTAATGTGTGCAGTTTCTTCAGTAGCCCATGGATATGCAAATTACAGTTACCTTCCCCCACTCACTTCCCAGCTCCACAGCAAAACTCTAATGTGCAGACTTGTACACTTAATGATAAAATTCTAAGGAGTGAGCAAAACAAGGAGACTTTAGAGTGCAGGTTCATAGTTCCTTCAAAGTGGAGTCATAGGAAGACAGGGTAGTGAAGAAGTGTTTGGTACACTTGCCTTTATTGGTCAGTGCATTGAGTATGGAGTTGGGAGGCCGTGCTACGGCTATACAGAACATGGGTTAGGCCACGTTTGGAATATTGCTTTCAGTTTTGGTCTCCCTGCTATTGGAAGGATGCTGCAAAACTTGAAAGGGTTCAGAAAAGATTTACAAGTACATTATCAGGGGAAGAGGGTTTGAGCCATAGGGAGAGGCTGAACAGGCGGGGGCTATTTTTCTTGGAGTGTCAGAGGCTAAGGGGTGACGTTATAGAGGTTTAAAAAAAACATGAGCGCTATGGATAGAGTGAATGGTCAAGGCCTTTTTCCCCAGGGTAAGGGAGTCCAAAATTAGAGAGGATAGATTTCAGGTGAGGGGAAGGATTTAAAAGTGGCAACTTTTTCAAGCATAAGTGTATGGAATGAACTGCCAGAGGAAGTGATGAAGACATCTGGATGGGTATATGAACAGGAAGAGTTTAGAGAGATATGGGCCAAATGCTGGCAAGCGGGGCTGGATTAATTTAGGGTATCTGGTCTGTATGGACGAGTTGGACCAAAGGGTCTGTTTCCGTGCTGTATATCTCTATGACTCGATGTGCTGGAATCAGCAATGCCTTTTCTGGCCTTCAATATCACTTTGACTAAGTTAGAGACACGCCCTTCTGTCATGGTGAAAATCCAGGCCAAAGGTTGTAACAGAATTGAGATTCTTCCTACTCAGTAGCAGACAATATCACATGTCAATGTCCCTAAAAAGGTTTAAAATAGCCTCAAGCACACGTCAACACTAAAGGTGCAAGTACTACTTGTGGAATTCAGTTAAAATGGCACACCCTCAAAGCAAGGCACTGGCAAACTACATTCGACTTTCTAAATAAAAGCTTTAGAATCACAAAAGAATGGGTTTGAAGGCAAGCTATATCAGTAAATGAGCTACCCACATCATAAATTTGGGAATTTCTCTGCTGCTTGTTTTCAAAACTACCATACTGATTGATTCTTTAAAATAATGAGGTGCATCTGCATTCTGTCTTACACTGGACTCACCAAAAATCAGGGAAAATGTCATCACAGACAGTTGTGCAATTTAAAAAAAAACAGGAGTTTTGGGGAACATCACTCCATCCCAAAGCATCCATTATACAACAGGTTCTAATTGACTAACGTAGACAATAAAGGCTATAAACAATAAACCAGAGATCATACCATCAGGAGACAGAACAAGTTTCAAGCTTATGTTCAACAGCTGTTTTCCAATCAATGAGGAAACAAAAACTTCTCAACCCAAAAACCCAACTGTAATTAAAAGATAAAAGTGTTGCACTTGGGAAACAGAAATTACAATTACAAAAAAAAAGACAACAGCACAAAGAAATGAAAACACTATTAAAACCAGCATTGACAAAAATGAACACACAAATTGGATTGAAATTTTGACACAATATGTAATTACTGCCTTTCTATTGCTCCTCATGCTTCATAAAAATACTGCACAGATTCCTTACCCTTGAAGTGGCAAAAATAATTTCTTGGTGCATCCTCCATGGTCCAGCCTCAACCAGAGTTGACTTCCCAACCAATCAGCACCCTTTTGTCACGCAGTATTAGGTGGTGCTCCCTTCAAATTTTGGCATTCTTGTGCCTATCCTGATGAGTACGATAGGAAAAGTTTTGCCAACTTTTTTTTTGAAAGCAATGCAAAAGCTATGTTTCCTACTCATTCTCTTCTCTCATCTTCCTTCAAGTTTTGGTGCAAGATTTCTGGGCCAATTAGGGATAAGCAATTGATGCTGGCTTGGCCAGCAATGCCCACATTCTATGAATCCATTGAAAAAGAAATCTCAGACAATGCACTTTTTTCCCCCAGGTGAAAGCACTAACAAGCAAAATGAATGGAGAATTCTGCTGAATTAGATACTGGGACGAGATTAAAAAACATTCAAGTTGAACTTTAATTTTAAAATCCCCACCCCCCCCCCCCCCCCCCCCCCGCCATGGAAATACATTTGGTTTCTGCACATCACCTTCATTTTTGATTTGGTAAACAGTAAGTGTTAACCTTGTAAGGAAGTAGAAGACTCTAATCTGCAGCCACCAGTCATTGGCACAAGTTGCAATAGGTGCCCAAAAGATAACATTCATAAAAATACGTAGCGCTATTAAAACTTCATATCTGAAACACACCCTGAGCAGGATTCTGAAAGTATACAATACCTTTGCTTGATTTATGGCTTCATTCCGAAGACGCTGTTTATTCCTCTGTAATTTATTAGGCATCATCGTCCCGGTTCGAAAGTCAAAGCTATTGAGATCGAAACTGTTTCCGAGATAGCGAGCCAGTTGAGGCTTACTCCTGAATTTCTTACCACTTGGGCTGAAAGAAAAAAAAAATGTTTTAGTATCAGTTGATGTTACATACCATTATAGCCCCAGCAATTGCATACTAGGGCTCAAATCAAGAAAAAGTGTAAGAGATAGAATGCATGTATGTAACATATATAGATCACATGGGATCCAGGGGAGCTAGCCAATCGGATATAAAACTGGCTTCAAGGTAGGAGACAGAGGATGATGGTAGAGGGTTGCTTTTAAGGGGGCTCCTATTGTGCAGAGGTTAAATCCCTCTCCCTGGACTGAGGGGCCCTCGTTCAAGTCCCACCTCCTCCAGAGGTGTGTAATAACATCTGAGCAGGTTGATTAGACAAAAAGAAAGTATCTTTTCAGACTGGAGGCCTGTGACTAGTGGTGTGCCACAAGGATCAGTGCTGGGTTCACTGCTTTTTGTCATTTCTATAAATAATTTGGATGTGAATATGGCAAGTGTAGTTAGCAAATCTGCAGATGACACCAAAATAGGTGGTGTTTTGGACAGAGAGGGGTTACCTCAGCGTACAACAGGACCTTGATAAGATGGGCCAAGGAATGGCAGACGGCATTTAACTTAGATAAATGTGAGGGTGTTGCACTTTGGTAATGCAAATCAGGGTAGGACTTATACAGTAAATGGTAGGAAGAGCACAGCAGTTCAGGCAGCATTGGATGCTGCCTGAACTGCTGTGCTCTTCCAGCACCACTAATCCAGAATCTGGTTTCCAGCATCTGCAGTTATTGTTTTTACCCCAGTAAATGGTAGGGCCTGGGGAAGTATTGCCGAACAAAGAGACGTAGAGGTGCAGGTATATATTTCCTTGAAAGCAGAGTGGCAGTTATTCAGGGTAGCAAAGGTGTTTGCTTTCATTGGTCAGAACATTGCATATAGTAGTTGGGACATCATGTTGTGGCTGTGCAGGATACTGGTGAAACCACTTTTAGAATGCTGCATACAATTCTGGTTGCACTTCTATAGGAAGGACATTGTCAAACTTAAGAGGGTGCAGAAAAGATTTACAAAGTGGTTGCTGGGACTGAAGTGATGATGTCATAGGGAGAAGTCAGGTAGGCTGGGGCTTTTGTTCCTGGAGCGACTTAGGCGGAAGGATGACTTCACAGAGATTTATAAAATCATGAGGGGCATGGATAGAGTAAACAGCCAAGGTCTTTTTCCCAGGATAGGGGAGTCCAAAACTAGAGGACAGAGGTTTAAGGTGAGAGAGAAAAGATTTAAAAGGATCCTAAGAGGTAGCTTTTTCACAAAGAGAGTGGTGCGTGTATGGGACGAGCTGCCAGTGGAAGTGGTGTAGGCAAGTACAATTACATTTAAAAGGCATCTGGATGAATATATGAAGTGGAAGGGTTTAGACGGTTATGGGCCAAATGCTGGCAAATGGGACAAGGTCAGATTGGATTGTCTGGTCGGCATGAATGAGTTGGTCCGAAGGGTCTGTTGCACAGAGTGCTTTTGCTCTCTTCAACTGTTAGGTCAGCATCAATTTTTCACTCCAGGAAATCCAAGGTGTAAGTTTTTTTTTGAGAAATGGAGTGACAGCTAAAAATCAACATAAATTCCATTATCATACCTACTTGGCATAGATAAAGGAGTCTGTGACAGCTAGCAGCTTTGCAATTGGTAGGATCAGCATCAATCACAACAGAAAGAATGCCAGTAAAGCTAATGAAAGCATATATCACTGTAGAATGAACAAACACTGGTACAAAGATCCCAATCTAATCCAGAGAAGAACACTTCCCAATTGTACTTCCAGTTCCTCATTTTTAATTCCATCTTGTGGACAGTATACACTGCTGCTACAGAGCATGGGTGGGGAAGGGAGTGGATGTTTGCACATGTGGTGCCAACCACAGGGGCTGCTTTGCCCTGGATAGTGTCAAGCTTCTTGAGTGTTGTTGGGAGAGCACCCACCCAGTCAAACTCATGACTTGTGCCTTGTAGATAATGGTTAGATTTGGGGAGTTGGAGGCGAGTTACTCACCACAGTATTCCTAGCCTCTAACCTGCTCTTGTAGCCACTGTGTTTAGAATCATAGAATCCCTCCAGTGTGGCCCAACAACTCCACACTAACCCTCTAAAGAGTATCCCACCCACACTCTCATTCCCCTACCCTATTACTCTGCACTTCCCCTACACATCCATGAACACTAAGGGCAATTTAACATGGCCAATTCACCTAAACTGCACATCTTTGGACTGTGGGCGGAAACCAGAAACACTCAGAGGAAATCCACACAGAGACAGGGAGAAAGAGCAAACTCTACACAGTCAATTGCCTGAGGCTGGAATTAAACCTGGGTCCCTGGCACTGTGAGGCAGCAGTGCCAACCACTGAGCTGCCCAAAACTATGTAACATGTTCACATGAAGTGGACTTCAATAAGCAGTATGGTCCACTCCTGCTCCTATTTCTTAGATCCTCAGATAAATTAAAATGTAATTATTTTGTTCAAATTCTCTAATGCACATTACATTGCAGGAATGAGTGCCCACACACATACAAGTAAATTCCCAATGCTACAGCAAAGTTATCTGGCTACAATTATGATTTGGCACATCATCAAAAATTCAGCTACACCTGAATGCACCAAGTCTAACATTTTCTGGCATGTTTACTTGGTAACAACGTGTCCCTACATGGATTTCAATGTTGAGACTATTGCATTATAGCATGCTTCCTAGCTTGTGGAGGACCAGGATAACACAGAGAGCAATTTCCTGATTGAGAAACAGAAAATAGGAACAGGAGTAGGCCACTCATCCCATGGAGTCTACCCCACCATTCATTATGACTTCTTTAAAAGAATGTCAATGTTTCTTATTTGTCCATGACTTTTTAGACCCTGAAGCAGGGAACACCACCCCCCCAAATCAAAGTGCTAATCAGAAACCAATGTATGTACAACTAGCTTTAATAGTTCTCATAAATATAAGTTATGCAAAAAAATTCTTGATATACTGGTGAAAATCTTATAAAGTAGGGGAGATATCAGGTCCAAATGTAATTAGAATTATTTAATTAGAATCATTCACAGACAATAGTTCCTGGGCTTGCAAGATTCCATAGATATGACAACATCAACGAACTTAACCTATCAACCAACCTCACCTAGGATCTCATAACACATTGTTCTACTGAATCACCCCGTGCATTGGATCATACATTCCAGCAGCACGGGCAGACTCAAACACTCCTGATTAGTGGTTCAGAGACTACACTGTCATCTCAATTTCAGTCCACTTCCATTCTTGCGCAATTTTCACAATACTGCTGCATGAGTTATGCTCAAACCCAGGATCCAGGTAACGATACAGCCTGCTCCTTTCTCCCTCTGGAGTATAGGCATACTTCCATCCCAACCAAAGCACTGTCTACATTGAAGTGGATATTCTCCTTGCTAGATTCAATCCTACACAAGCTGTAGAATTCCACATCCAAAATTTCTTTTGCCTATATCGCAGACTTCCAGCTTATTTGCTAATGAACTGACTTTTTGTTTTAAATGTGTGATTTATGAATTGCTCCATAACCTTAATAAACACACATTTCAGCTGCCCCCACCACTGAAACACTATTATTACCTATTCTTCACACCTCACTCCACTATCTGTAGCATAGACCCAAACCATCCTGACCCAGTAAGAAACTCAAAATGATTACAGCCATTCTGCTCAGAGGCCCGCAATATAAGGAGTAATTCATCTTATACAACTGTGGCCTTTCCCTGTGGTCCTGTATTTGTGCAGCTTTTCAAAGAATGATCTAATTATCTTAGAAAAGCCTCAGTGTGTGGAAGGACATTCAACTATCAGGAAATAGATCCCAACCAGTTGCGGCATGAGAATTTCTCTGATTTCTACGACCTTCAATCTGTGCTCTCTGCTTCTCGATTCTTCCAATGGAGGAAATTTCTCTTCATCTATTCCAGTCAGATTCCTCATGATAACAAATACCTTCATCAAACCTCCTCTAAATCTCCCCTTCTGCAAGGAAAGCAGACTAAAATCTCTAATATTTCTTAGTAATTAGTTTCTCATTCCTGACCTCCTGAATCTTGTCTGCATCAAAGCTCACATCAGATCACATTGTAAGTGAGAAGTAACTGGGCAGAGTGAGAGGGAGGCAGAGATGAGACTGGTAAGCCAAAGCACAAAGGCTACCATCATTATAAAAGGGGGTGTTGGGAAAGGAAAGATGGACGGATAGAAGAACAGGAAGGAGGGAACTAAAGAAAAAGACAGACAGAAAGAAAAGCAGAAAGAATTTGAGTGAAGGAGAGAACTTATACACTTAATGGTAAGGTCCTAGGGAGTGTTGCTGAACAAAGATACCTTGGAGTGCAGGTTCATAGCTCCTTGAAAGTGGAGTCACAGGTAGATAGGATAGTAAAGGCAGCGTTTGGTATGCTTTCCTTTATTGGTCAGCGTGTTGAGTACAGGAGTTAGGAGGTCATGTTGCGGCTGTACAGGACATTGGTTAGGCCATTGTTGGAATATTGCGTGCAATTCTGGTCTTCTTCCTATCAGAAAGATATTGCAAAACTTGAAAGGATTCAGAAAAGATTTACAAGGATGTTGCCAGGGTTGGAGGATTTGAGCTGCAGGGAGAGGCTGAACAGGCTGGGGCTGTTTTCCCTGGAGCGTTGGAGATTGAGGGGTGACCTCAGAGGTTTACAAAATTATGAGGGGTATGGATAGGATAAATAGATAAAGTCTTTTCCCTGGGGCCAGGGGGTCCAGAACTAGAGGGCATAGGTTAAGGGTGAGAGGGGAAAGATATAAGAGAGACCTAAGGGACAATTCTTTCACACAGTGGGTGGTACGTGTATGGAATGAGCTGCCAGAGGATGTGGTGGAGGCTGGTACAATTGCAACATTTAAGAGGCACTTGGATGGGTATATGAATAGGAAGGGTTTGGAGGGATATGGGGTGGGTGCTGGCAGGTGGGACTAGATTGGGTTAGGATATCTGGTCGGCATGGACAGGTTGGACCGAAGGGTCTGTTTCCATGCTGTACATCTCTAGGACTCTATAAAACATTGAAGAATTCAAAAATGAAACAAAAGGAAATTAATTGGTTTGTTTTGAAAGAAAGAACAGGGATGTGGGTAAGATAAGAGAGAACTAGTCCTGTGATGCATGTTGAATAGAAGACACAAAACTACTAGCAAGCATATACATAGCCCAATTTCTTGGTAAAGGTACACTCTGCAACATTACAGCACTCTAATAACATGGCAGTGACTAATTTGCAGAGTACTGAGATTTTCTGCTATTTTTTTAAAATTATCATTCATGACAAGACCAAAACTACAAACAGTTCACCACACTGATCACACAGATGAGTCATTCTGGAACGTAAAGGTCAGCAGTTGACACTGCAATATGGGATACATTCAAAAGCTGCACTGGAAATAATGAAAGCTCCCAAGAAAATTAAATCCAGTTTCTCTACTTTTGAGGGTCACTCTAGGTTATTAACTAACTTGTATATTTTTCCTACATGAAGTTCAGGGACTTCAAAACAAAAGGAAAAGCATGCTTGATTTTTAAAAAGATCTGAGTTCCATTACGTTAATTTGTAGAGTGAAAAACAATGGAATACAGGCAGTACAGCCAGACACTGCCTTAGTGAGAAGGAACACTTCTGGATGAGGGGAAACATTAAGCAGCATTTCACAAGCAGGGGAATAATACAATGCAGTTAGAATGGCAGGAAGTCATAGTTAAGCTTTTCAGAAACTTGATAACCGCATTGCTGAAAAAGTACATTAATTGGTACTGTACATGTTCCAAAAAGATTGCTTGTAGCACAGGGAATGTAATTCTGGTGCTTTGGGATAAGGAACAGGCTGTGTACCACACCTCACCCTGACGTATGGCAAATTGCTGCTATGGCACCGTGGCTACAGATCACTGGAGTTACGACACCATGACTCACCAGTGATCCACCCAGCAGTTAGACAGTCTGCAGCAGCTGTTTCATCAAGAATACATACACAGTGCATGCAGAATTATAGGGTGCTGAAACGCAGATAATGTGCATAAGTCTGTCCAAATTGGCTCACTTTGCACAAGTGAACCACCCAAAAATCATATTCAAATATGATGCAAGAAATGGAGGCTTCTGGGAGGTGGTACAAAAGTGTAACTCAGTCCAGTTATCTGAGATCAAAGTGCAAGAGTGATGCTTGAACTGTTAGGTGATCAGCAACACCCTGGATTTAATTATGGCCTTGAAATCAGTTACTTTTTTTGTGTATGCTTTAATTTTGCAGCTAGCACAATTGTAGAGGCAGCATTACAATCTTATAATTATGTAGTGCACTTAATGTAAGAAATGTCAAAAGATTATTCACAGGATTGAAAGAGGGGGAGTAGAACAGGATGTGGAACCATAGTGCGGGTATTTGGCAGGGAAACCGGTACAAGGGCTGAGAATGACATTAAGAGTCATCTCCAAATACTGGTCAGAAATAGATTTAACAAAGTGGAAAAGCAGTTAGCAGTGGAAGGGTCAAAAAATGTTCAAACCAAGACAGCCAAAATCATCTATTTGCTGAAATACAAAGGTTAAAACGCACAAACAGAAAATAAAGCCAACAAAACAGTGGAGAAGGATGGAGACATTAGATAACGAGAGATTGTGGAAAGAGTTGAAAAATTTTCATTCAAACAACTATGAGCCAGACAGAGTTGGTAGGTAAGATGGTCACCTAAGACATCATGAAAGAAAGGAAATAGGATCAAGAATAAAATGCCAACAGCACAAAGAAGGCCTTTTAGCGCATCCATGCTGACCCTTGAAGGAGTAATTCACTGGCTGCCATTGCCTTTTTTCCAAGTAGCCCCGTTTCTTTTTTTTTGTTTTCAGATAATGATCAAATTTATTTCCAAAAATGTCTGTCTCCGCTATACCTTCAGGAAGTGTACTCCAAATCCTAGTCATTCTCCCATGAGTAATAGCTTTTCATGCCAGCATTGTTTCTTTTGCTAATTACATTAAATCTGTGCCCACTGCTTATTGGTCCTTCCATCTCATCTACTCTGTTCAGATCCCTCATTATTTTAAATACCTCAATCAAATCTCCTCTCAATCCTTTATGCTCTCAAGATAATGGTTGCAACTCCTCCAATCTTTCTACGTGGCTGAAGCTCCTCATCACTCTAGAATCTTTTCTGTATCCTCTTCCTGTAATCCAGGAAGAGGAGAGGGTTGGAAAGTGTAGAGAAACTAGAAAGGTGGTAACAAGAAATTTGCAGAATGCAAACAAGGCAAGGACATAGAATCCCTCTCAAATGATTTCACATCTTTCTTAAAATGGAGACTCCAGAACTAGATGCAGTGCTCTAGTTGAGGTCAAACTAATGTTTACTACAGTCAGTTTTATATAGACAACTGTGCCCTTGCCAGAGCAGCAAAAGTAACACTCGCTGATAAAGATTACATGGAGAAATGAAAGAAGGATGAATAAGAGTTTAGATATTCAATGAATACCCAATATGAAGGGCTAAGATTTGCAAGTCAATGAATTGGGAAACAAGCTAATGAAAGTGACCTGGATGTGAAATTTTAAGCTTTGCACCAGCTTATGCCATTTACAAACCATCAGCATGAGCTGGAGGGATGAGAGTTTTTGTCAGAACTGGACAGGATAGATTCAGTCTGGCCTCTGCTGGAAGACCATATGGCTCATCAACAGCTGGGCATCAGCCACTGTTGAGATGAAAGCCAATCTGGCTCACCTACAAGTAGATACAAGAGACAATGCGATACACCTGAGACACGGAATCAAATGTGGCAGTGGAGGTTAAGATGGGTATCAAATGCACACATACAAAAGCCGAGTTCTTTTTGCAGAAAATGTTAATGAAAATGAGAGTACACTGAATTTGAGGTAAACTATTGGGTAAATAGGAAACTGGTTTGGAGATGAAAGACACAATGACTATATACACTTAATTGGCGGGATGTGACCACTGGTATCCTGTAGGAATCTATACTGGGCTACAGCCATTCATTATAGATGTGAATGTCTTGAATGAAGGATTAGACATTTGTGTACCTAAGTTTACAGCAGACACTAATAGGGTAGGACTGCAATTAGTATAGATAGAAGTTCTAAGGGGAAAATGTTAGATTAAATGAGTAGACAAAAAACAAAAATGGTGGATACACACTAATGCAGCAAAGTGAGAGTTTATCCACTTTGAACCCAAGATAGATAGATCAGAGTACTTTCGAAACAGGGAGATGCTAGGAAATGTGAATGAGCAAAGAGAAGGGGTACAAGAACAGAAATCACTAAAAGTAAGAGGTACAAAAACTAATTTAAAAAGATCTTTATTCTGCATTTGAATCATCCTGCTTTATGATACATGGAGGATATGTTTAAAACACACCTATATGTTTTTCATTTTATTAAACTATTCAAAGCCACATGATAGATGAAAATATTAAGAGGCATCATAAAATGAATATAAAAGTGCATTAATATAATTTGGTCATTTTGGAGATTTTCTTTACCCCATTGCTATCTTTTTTCTCTCTCACTCTGACAATTGCTGTGACTATTTAACTGTTAAAAACTAATTTAAAAGATGGTGGATTTGAATTATTTCAACAGCGCTGCAATCAAAAGTGTTGAAGTTCAGTTACTAATAAAAGCAAATACTGCAGATGCTGGAAATCTAAAACAAACACAGAACGCTGGAGAAATATCAGATCTGAAAGCATCTATGGAGAGAAAATCAGTTACTACTTTGAGAAACTCAGTGGGTCCAGTATCATCTGTGGAAAGAAAGAAAGCAGATTTAATTCAGAGGCCCTTCTTCAGAACTGAGTTGATGTTGCCAGACATGCAGAGTTTCTCCAGCAATTGCTGTTTTTGCTTCAGACCTTTAGCATCCACAGTTTTTTTTGTTTTATTTTAACATTTTGAGTCCAGTATGATGAAATTCAAAATCAGAAAATAGAAAATAAGTCATACTGGATTTGAAACTTCATTTCTCTGTCAATAAAGACTGCCAGACCTACTGAAGTTCAGGTACTGTTTTCAAAAACTCTGAAAGCCACGCCTAGAAAACGACATTTAGCTCCAAGCACAGCACCACCTGAAGAACATCAATTCCTTGGTATGGTGCTATGAAGGCTTCCCAGACTTACAACTGGACAAAAAGGGGTACAAATGAAGATTGAATAAATAAGATTTTTTATTCCTTTGAACATAGAAGATCAAAGGGTGGCCTAATTGTGGTGTTTAAGATAATCAAACTATGTCAAGTAGTTCTCTCAAGTTAGACCAGAAGATCACAAGATGTAGGAGCAGAAGTAGGCCATTCGACCCATCGAGTCTGCAGTGTCATTCAATGAGGTCATGGTGGATCTGATAACACTCAAACCGGTTTTCCTGCTTTTTCACTATAACCCTTAATACTCTAACAAATTAAAAATCTGTTTGTCTCAGCCTTGAATATACATAATGACCCAGTCTCGGCAGCCCTCTGTGGTATAGAATTCCAGATTCACTACTCTCAGAGATACAACAGCTCCTCATCTGTCTTAAAGGTGCAACCTCTTATTTAGAGATTACGCCCGCTGGTCCTAGATTCTCCCACAAGGGAAAGCAACCTGTCTACATCTACACTGTCAAGTCCCCCAAGAAATGTATATGTTTCAATATGGTGGCCTCTCATTTTTCTAATTTCCAATGAGTACAACCTGCTCAACTTCACCTCGCAAGACAATCTCTTTGTTGTCAGCTATTACTTATTTTCTTAAACATCTGCCACTGTTCCTCAACCATCTTTGCAGCTACACTCCTTTTCGAGTCCACCCCAGCCAGATCTGCCCTCATTCCTTTGTAATTAACCTTTTTAAGCTTAGCACAGCTGTTTCCAAGCCAGGTTCCATCACCTCAAGACTAATGTGAGATTCTAACATTTTATGGCCACTGTTTTCTTGGGGATCTTTTGATTTCTTAATTTATTCTCTGTCTCACCATACATGTTAGGAAGCTTATTAACTATCGTCAATCTCTCTTTTCCCTTCTTATTTCTTATCTCCAGCCTATTGATTCTATATCTACTGATTCAACAGAATTTATTGCTCTAGTACTGATTTCATCCCATACAAATAATGCCACCCCACCACCTTTCCTTCCTGTTTGTTTCTTTGAAAAGTCTCAAACTCCTGAGTATCTCGTTCCTAGCTTTGATTTCCTTGTAACCTTGTCGTCATAATGGCTTTAACATCATACCCATTAACCTGTATTTGTGGTGTTAATTAATTTAATAATTCTAGAGTAGCACTTTGCCTCTACATGAGAAGGCACTGAGATCAATGCCCATTATAGGATGGCACAACAACCTTAGCTGACAGTCCAGCAGATCACGGAGGGTATGCCACACTGCTGGAGGTGCTGTTTATTGGATAAGACATTGAACCAAGTCCTTCTGTCTCAGATGGAGACAAAAGATCCTGTGGCATCATTTCAAAGTAAAGATGAGGCTAATATTTAGTCCTCAATCAACTTTATTTTTAAAAAAATCATCTGGTCACACATGCACTGTTGTTTTTCGGAGCCCACTGCACCCAAATTGGCTACCACAAAACCTGTAGTGCAATGTATACGTGACACTGTGGTCATGTTACTGGAATAGCAATACAGAGGCCTGAACTAATGCTCTATAGATATGACCATAAGACACAGGAGCAGAAGCTGGCCATTCAGCCCATTGAGTCTTCTCCACCACTCAATTAGACCATGGCTGACCTGACATTTCTTAACTCCAATTTCCTGTTTTGTCTCTACAACCTTTGATTCCCATGCTGATTAAAAATGTCTATCTCAACCTTGAATATACAATTAACGTCCCAGCCCTAACACCCTTCTGCAGTTCACAGATTCATAGAAGAAATCCCTCTTCACCTCTGTCTTAAATGTGCAACCCTTTATACTACGATTATGACCATTAGTCCTCAACCCTCCCATAAGGGGAAACAATCCTTCTACATCTTCCATGTTCCAATAATAGGTCGCCTCTCATTCCAACAAGTACATGCCAAACCTACTCAAACTTTCCTCATACCTAGTCAACTTTCTCCGCACTGCCTCCAATGCCAGTTTATAATTCCTTAAAATTCTTGGACTTTAAATTCCACCACATTAGCTGGGAAATTTAAATGAAATTAAATAAAAGGTAGATTTAACATTGAAACTACCAGAGGGTCACAAGAAATCACTTGGTTCACTAATGTCGTTTAGGGAATGAAACCTGCCATCTTTTCTGGCTCAATCTGTATGATAATGGATTCCCAGAGATGTATATAATACACTAAAATGTTCCAGTTAGCCACTACGCTGTTCCAAACCCACCAATAAAGTGAGGAAGGAGTGGTGGAATGAAAATGTCCCGACACTATTAATTCCTTAGGGAAAGAAATCTACTATCCTTACTTAGTCTGGCCAGCATGTGATTCCAGATCCACAGCCATGTGCCCAATTCTCAACTGTCCTCTGAGCAATTAGGGATGGAGAATAAATGCTGGCCTGGTTAGCGCGCACACATCCCATGAATGAATCAAATAAAGCCTTCAACAGGGATCAGGCCAAGGCCTTCACACGGTGCCTGGTGGCAAGCTTTATGTTTTAGCAATGGTTAGATGCAACAATCCATGGCAGCAATGCAGTGATAACCATTCCCAAAACTATCTGCAACATAACCAACATTGTTATCCTTTGCAAGATTTTGTGACAAAAAGTATATCTTCCTATCGCTGTTAACCATCTTTCTTATTGATGGTACATTGAGCTGGTGATTATGGTCTGTTAGGGAAGACTCACTAAAGCAGGTGAGCTTAATATTAATAACGTTTGCATCTAATGAAAGCAAAGTACGGGATGAAAAGATTTGTATGGTTCTGAAAAATGTCTATTTGCAATTAACTCTCAGTGGGGAGAATTCAGCATGCTCCCTCCAATTAAGTTTTCAAACTGCTGAATTAAGTGTCAGCTAACCTCGAAATCCATAGAATAGTCACTATCTTTCAGTCCTCTTTCCTGATAGCCAGTCAATATTTCCCAGCCTCTGTAAAAGCTCAGCTTGCAGCCATTTGTGAAACTATTCCTTACTTCTGCGCTATGTCCATTTATAACCTTCATTATTTCGTGTTCAGTAGGTCTACTTAACCTTTTCACCATATGAAACAGCCAGTCTCCATTGCAGGCAGAATGTTGCTGCAGGGTGCAGTATCTGCAGGATCCACTGCATTATTTCAGCAACACCTCTGAAACATGCAACCTCTACAAGGGCAACAGACACTTGGTAACACCAATGTTAAGTTCTCATTTAAATCAATCGTCACCTTGTCTTGCAGTTTCAAAACCTGAAACTCCCTACCCTAATAGCACAGTGCAGGACCTTGAGTTACGTCTGCACATCATAATTTCTCAAGGATAACCTTTGGTGAATAATATACATTGACCATAATAAAAATGCCCACATTTCAAGAATCATTATTTGCAAATATACTGTCAGATATCTGAAATAGTTATTATAAATACCCTTCATAATTCTTCCCCAATACCCACGCTGTTTGTACTGGTAAGCTATAAGGAAAATAATTAGAGTCATAGAGATGAACAACATGGAAACAGACCCTTCGGCCCAACCCATCCATGCCAATCAGGGAGCCCAACCCAATCTAGTTCCACCTGCCAGCACCCGGCCCATATCCCTCCAAACCCTTCCTATTCATATACCCATCCAAATGCCTCTTAAATGTTGCAATTGTACCAGCCTCCACCACTTCCTCTGGCAGCTCATTCCATAACCTTTCCCTCTGTGTGTAAAGGTTGCCCCCGAGGTCTCTTTTATATCTTTTCCTCCTCCTCACCCTAAACCTATGCCCTCTAGTTCTGGACTCCCCGACCCCAGGGAAAATACTTTGTCTATTTATCCTATCCATGCCCCTCAATTTTGTAAACCTCTATAAGGTCTAGATTGGGTTGGGATATCTCGTCGGCATGGACAAGTTGGACCAAAGGGTCTGTTTCCGTGCTGTACATCTCTATGACTCTATTAAGGTCACCCCTCAGCCTCCAACGCTCCAGGGAAAACAGCCCCAGCCTGTTCAGCCTCTCCCTGTAGCTCAGTTCCTCCAACCCTGGCAACATCCTTGTAAATCTTTTCTGAACCCTTTCAAGTTTCACAATATCTTTCTGATAGAAGGAGAACAGAATTGCATGCAATATTCCAACAGTGGCCTAACTAATGTCCTGTACAACCACAACATGGCCTCCCAACTCCTCTACGCAACACTCTGACCAATAAAGGAAAGCAGACCAAATGCCTTCTTCACTATCCTATCTACCTGCGACTCCACTTTCAAAGAGCTATGAACCTGCACGCCAAGGTCTCTTTGTTCAGCAACACTGCCTAGGACCTTACCATTATGTGTATAAGTCCTGCTAAGATTTGCTTTCCCAAAATGCTGCACCTCGCATTTATCTGAATTAAACTCCATCTGCCACTTCCCAGCCCATTGGCCCATCTGGTCCAGATCCTGTTGTAATCTGAGGTAACCCTCTTCACTGTCCACTACACCTCCAATTTTGGTGTCATCTGCAAACTTACTAACTGTACCTCTTATGCTCGCATCCAAATCATTTATGTAAATGACAAAACGTAGAGGGCACAGCACCGATCCTTGTGTCACAGACCTCCAGTCTGAAAAACAACCCTCTACCACCACCCTCCGTCTTCTACCTTTGAGCCAGTTCAGTATCCAAATGGCTAGTTCTCCCTGTATTCCATGAGATCTAACCTTGCTAATCAGTCTCCCATGGGGAACCTTGTCGAACGCCTTACTGAAGTCCATATAAATCACATCTACTGCTCTGCCCTCATCAATCCTCTTTGTTACTTCATCAAAAAATTCAATCAAGTTTGTGAGACATGATTTCCCACGCACAAAGCCATGTTGACTATCCCGATTCAATCCTTGCCTTTCCAAATACATGTACATCCTGTCCCTCAGGATTCCCTCCAACAACTTGCCCACCACCGAGGTCAGGCTTACTGGCCTATAGTTCTCTGGCTTGTCCTTACCACCTTTCCTAAACAGTGGCACCACGTTTGCCAACCTCCAGTCTTCTGGCACCTTGTATCGATGACACAAATATCTCAGCAAGAGGCCCAGTAATCACTTCTGTAGATTCCCACAGAGTTCTCGGGTACACCTGAGCAGGTCCTGGGGATTTATCCACCTTTAACCGTTTCAAGACATCCAGCACTTCCTCCTCTGTAATCTGGACATTTTGCAAGATGTCACCATCTATTTCCCTACAGTCTCTATCTTCCAAATCCTTTTCCACAGTAAATACTGATGCAAAATATTCATTTAGTATCTCCCCCATTTTCTGTGGCTCCACACAAAGGCCGCCTTGCTGATCTTTGAGGGGCCCTATTCTCTCCCTAGTTACCCTTTTGTCCTTAATATATTTGTAAAACTCCTTTGGATTCTCCTTAATTCTATTTCCCAAAGCTATCTCATGTCCCCGTTTTGCCCTCCTGATTTCCCTCTTAAGTATACTCCTACTTTCTTTATACTCTAAGGATTCACTCGATCTATCCTGTCTATACCTGACATATGCTTCCTTCTTTTTCTTAACCAAACCATCAATTTCTTTAGTCATCCAGCATTCCCTATACCTACCAGCCTTCCCTTTCACCCTGATAGGAATATACTTTCTCTGGATTCTTGTTATCTAATTTCTGAAGGCTTTCCATTTTCCAGCTGTCCCTTTACCTGCGAACATCTGTCCCCAATCAGCTTTTGAAAGTTCTTGCCTCATACTGTCAAAATTGGTCTTTCTCCAATTTAGAACTTCAACTTTTAGATCTGGTCTATCCTTTTCCATCACTATTTTAAAACGAATTGAATTATGGTCACTGGCCCCAAAGTGCTCCCCCACTAGTAATCATGCCCAGAGTAATATCTATTCCACACCCCAACCTTAGAGATAAAATCATGCTCACCTTAAGCGCCTTAGCCAACATTAGGCCCCACAGCAATATCTCAAGCCATCTTACTTGCAGCAATTTACACAGTACCTGAAGTAACATAGCCTACTGCTGAATCTGTAGTAACACCACCACTGCCATAGCAACATGTCCCCCAGCGCAGTACTCTTAGTAACATGCCTCAGCCGCTATACACATTATTAAGAGGAGACAATGTTGGACTGCTGTGGACAAAGTTAAAAACCCCCTCCCAGCACCCATGGGAGAATTGCACCCACCTCCCACATAGTTATAGTCCAACAGGTTTATTTGGGAGCACCAGTTTTCAAAGTGCAGGTCCTTATCAGATAGCTATGGAACGGGATCATAAGACACAGAATCTATAGGAAAAGATTACAGTGTCATACAACTGGAAAGATATATTGAACAATATATCATTCAATATATCATTTCAGTTGCATAACACTAAACTTTTGCTATCCAGAGCTACCCGATGAAGGAGCAGCACTTCGAAAGCTTATGCTTCCAAATAAACCTGTTGGACTATACCCTGGTGTTGTGAGATTTTTAACACAATACACATTGACATTCCCTTGCTGCCCCCCCGACCCCCACCCACACACACACACATACACACAATCATTGATCCTTCTGGTGTATCTTCAGTAAATCAGTCTCTGGCTGTACTGATAGTAACTGTTCCTTTCATTGTACTTGTAATATGCATCACTTCTGTAGACAAAGCAAACTTCTCACACCTATTGCATTCACAGGACCACCCCTTTCACACCCCCTCCCAGCACCCATGGGGAGAATTGCACCCACCTCCCACATCCCCCCTCCCAACCAGCACCCACGTGAGCAATCCGCCACTTCCCAGCACCCAGGAACATTCCGTGTCAACACCCACTATTCGCTCCCCCTCTTCCCCATCCGCTCCACAGGTCCCCCTCCTCCCCTATCCGCTCCACTCGCTCCCCCTCCTTCCCTACCACCCCCACTCGCTCCCCCTCCTCCCCTACCCCGCTCCCCCTCCTCCCCTACCACCCCCACTCACTCCCCTCCTCTCCCCATCCTTCCCTATCACCTCCACTCGCTCCCCCTCCTCTCCCCCTCCCCGTCACCCCCGCCCCCCTCCTTTCCCCCTCCCGTCACCCCCGCCCCCCCTCTCCCCCTCCCCTGTCACCCCCGCCACCCCCTCCTCTCCCTCTCCCCCTCCCCTGTCACCCCGCCCCCCCGCCTCTCCCCCTCCCCTGTCAACCCCGCCCCTCCTCCTCTCCCCCTCCCCTGTCACCCCTGCCCCCCCCTCCTCTCCCTCTCCCCCTCCCCTGTCACCCCCGCCCCCCTCCTCTCCCCCTCCCCTGTCAACCCCGCCCCTCCTCCTCTCCCCCTCCCCTGTCAACCCCGCCCCTCCTCCTCTCCCCCTCCCCTGTCACCCCTGCCCCTCCTCCTCTCCCCTCCCCTGTCACCCCTGCCCCTCCTCCTCTCCCCCTCCCCTGTCACCCCTGCCCCTCCTCCTCTCCCCCTCCCCTGTCACCCCTGCCCCCCCCTCCTCTCCCTCTCCCCCTCCCCTGTCACCCCCACCCCCCCTCCTCTCCCACTCCCGTCACCACCGCCCCCCTCTCTCCCCCGCCCCCTCCCCTGTCACCCCTGCCCCCCCCTCCTCTCCCCCTCCCTGTCTGTCACCCCTGCCCCCCCCCTCCTCTCCCTCTCCCCCTCCCCTGTCACCCCCACCCCCCCTCCTCTCCCCCTCCCGTCACCACCGCCCCCCTCCTCTCCCCCTCCCGTCACCCCCGCCCCCCTCCTCTCCCCCGCCCCCTCCCCTGTCACCCCTGCCCCACCCTTCCTCTCCCGCTCCCCCTCCCCCGTCACCCCTGCCCCACCCTTCCTCTCCCGCTCCCCCTCCCCCGTCACCCCTGCCCCACCCTTCCTCTCCCGCTCCCCCCTCCCCCCCCACCCCTGCCCCCTTCCTCTCCCGCTCCCCCTCCCCCCCACCCCTGCCCCCGCTTCCTCGCCCGCTCCCCCTCCCCCCCACCCCTGCCCCCCCTTCCTCTCCCGCTCCCCCCTCCCCCCCACCCCTGCCCCCCCTTCCTCTCCCGCTCCCCCTCCCCCCACCCCTGCTCCCCCTTCCTCTCCCGCTCCCCCTCCCCCCCACCCCTGCCCCCCCTTCCTCGCCCCTCCCCCCCACCCCTGCCCCCTTCCTGTCCCCCTCTCCCCCCACCACTGCCCCCCCCTTCCTCTCCCCCCGCCACCCCTGCCCCCCCCTTCCTCTCCCGCTCACCCTCCCCCCCACCCCTGCACCCCCTTCCTCTCCCCCCGCCACCCCTGCCCCCCCTTCCTCTCCCCCCGCCACCCCTGCCCCCCCTTCCTCTCCCCCTCCCCCCCCACCCCTGGCCCCCCCTTCCTCTCCCCCCCACCACCCCTGCCCCCCTTCCTCTCCCCCCTCCCCCCCACCCCTGCCGCCCTTCCTCTCCCCCTCCCCCCCCACCCCTGACCCCCCCTTCCTCTCCCCCACCCCTGACCCCCCCTTCCTTCCCCCCTCCCCTAACACCCCTGACTCCCCCCTTCCTCTCCCCCGCCCCCCCACCCCTGACTCCCCCTTCCTCTCCCCCGCCCCCCCACCCCTGACCCCACCTTCTTCTCCCCCACCCCCCCACCCCTGACCCCCCCTTCCTCTCCCCCACCCCCCCACCCCTGACCCCCCCTTCCTCTCCCCCTCCCCCCCACACCCCTGACCCCCCCTTCCTCTCTCCCTCCCCAAACACCCCTGACCCCCCCTTCCTCTCCCCCTCCCTCCACACCCCTGACCCCCCCTTCCTCTCCCCCTCCCCCCACACCCCTGACCCCCCTTCCTCTCCCCCTCCCCCCACACCCCTGACCCCCCTTCCTCTCCCCCTCCCCCCCACACCCCTGACCCCCCCCTTCCTCTCCCCCTCCCCCCACACCCCTGACCCCCCCTTCCTCTCCCCCTCCCCCCACACCCCTGACCCCCCCTTCCTCTCCCCCTCCCCCCACACCCCTGAGCCCCCCTTCCTCTCCCCCTCCCCCCACACCCCTGACCCCCCCCTTCCTCTCCCCCTCCCCCCTCACCCCTGAGCCCCCCTTCCTCTCCCCCTCCCCCCCACACCCCTGAGCCCCCCTTCCTCTCCCCCTCCCCCCACACCCCTGACCCCCCCCCTTCCTCTCCCCCTCCCCCCACACCCCTGAGCCCCCCTTCCTCTCCCCCTCCCCCCACACCCCTGACCCCCCCCTTCCTCTCCCCCTCCCCCCACACCCCTGACACCCCCTTCCTCTCCCCCTCCACCCCCACCCCTGACCCCCCCCTTCCTCTCCCCCTCCACCCCCACCCCTGACCCCCCCCTTTCTCTCCCCCTCCACCCCCACCCCTGACCCCCCCTTCCTCTCCCCCTCCACCCCCACCCCTGACCCCCCCTTCCTCTCCCCCACACCCCCACCCCTGACCCCCCCCCTTCCTCTCCCCCTCCACCCCCACCCCTGACCCCCCCCTTCCTCTCCCCCTCCCCCCCCACCCCTGACCCCCCTTCCTCTCCCCCCCACCCCTGACCCCCCCTTCCTCTTCCCCCCCCCACCCCTGACCCCCCCTTCCTCTTCCCCCCCACCCATGACCCCCCCTTCCTCTTCCCCCCCCACCCCTGACCCCCCCATCCTATCCCCCAACCCCTGACCCCCATATTCCTCTCCCCCCAACCCCTGACCCCCCCTTCCTCTCCCCCCCCACCCCGACCCCCCTCCTCTCCCCCTCCCCCCCACCCCAGACCCCCCCTTCCTCTCCCCCTCCCCCCCACCCCTGACCCCCCCCTTCCTCTCCCCCTTCCCCCCCTTCCTCTCCCCCTTCCCCCCCGCCCCTGACCCCCCCTTCCTCTCCCCCTTCCCCCACGCCCCTGACCCCCCCTTCCTCTCCCCCTCCCCCCCCGCCCCTGACCCCCCCTTCCTCTCCCCCTCCCCCCCGCCCCTGACCCCCCCTTCCTCTCCCCCTCCCCCCCGCCCCTGACCCCCCCTTCCTCTCCCCCTCCCCCCCGCCCCTGACTCCCCCTTCCTCTCCCCCTCCCCCCCGCCCCTGACTCCCCCTTCCTCTCCCCCTCCCCCCCGCCCCTGACCCCCACTTCCTCTCAACCTCCCCCCCCGCCCCTGACCCCCCCTTCCTCTCCCCTTCCCCCACCACGCCTGACCCCCTTCCTCTCCCCCCCCACCCCTGCCCCCTTCCTCTCCCCCTCCCCCCCACCCCTGACCCCCCCCTTCCTCTCCCCCTCCCCCCCCACCCCTGACCACCTTCCTCTCCCCCTCCCCCCCCACCCCTGACCCCCTTCCTCTCCCCCTCCCCCCCACCCCTGACCCCACCTTTCTCTCCCCCTCCCCCCCAACCCTGACCCCCCTTTCTCTCCCCCTCCCCCCCACCCCTGACCCCCCCCTTTCTCTCCCCCTCCCCCCCACCCTGACCCCCCCTTTCTCTCCCCCTCCCCCCCACCCCTGACCCCCCCCTTTCTCTCCCCCACCCCCCCACCCCTGACCCCCCTTCCTCTCCCCCCCACCCCTGCCCCCTTCCTCTCCCCCCCACCCCTGCCCCCTTCCTCTCCCCCCCACCCCTGCACCCTTCCTCTCCCCCAGCCCCCCCCACCCCTGACCCCCTTCCTCTCCCCCAGCCCCCCCCCACCCCTAACCCCCTTCCTCTCCCCCAGCCCCCCCCACCCCTGACCCCCTTCCTCTCCCCCTCACCCCCCACCCCTGCTGCCCCTTACTCTCCCCCACACCCCCCTCCTCTCCCCCTCCCCCCCAACCGTGCACCCCCCTCCTCTCCCCCTCCACCACCCCTGCGCCCCCCTCCTCTCCCCCTCCCCCCACCCCTGCGCCCCCCTCCTCTCCCCCTCCCCCCACCACTGCGCCCCCCCTCCTCTCCCCCTCCCCCCACCACTGCGCCCCCCTCCTCTCCCCCCTGCCCCACTCCTCTCCCCCCTCCGCCCCCCGTCCCCCCCACCGCTGCGCCCCCCTCTCCCCACTGCCCCTCCACTCTCCCCCCTCCCCTCTCCCACCTCTCCTACCACCCTCTCCCCACCTCGCCTACCCCCCTCCCCTCCTGTACCCCCCTCCCCTAACCCCCTCCCGTACCTCCTCCCCTAACCCCCTCCCCGTACCCCCCTACCCTAACCCCCTCCCCGTACCCCCCTCCGCTAAATCCCTCCCGTACCCCCCCCAAACCCCTCCCGTACCCCCCTCCCCTAAACCCCTCCCGTATCCCGTCCCCTAAATCCCTCCCTTAACCCCCTCCCCTAAATCTCTCCCGCACCCCCCTCCCCTACGCCCCCTCCCGCACCCCCCTCCCCTACGCCCCCTCCCGCACCCCCTCCCCTACGTCCCCCTCCCGCGCCCCCCCTCCCCTACGCCCCCCTTCCCTACGCCCCCCTCCCCTACGCCCCCCTCCCGCGCCCCCCTCCCCTACGCCCCCCTCCCGCGCCCCCCTCCCCTACGCCCCCCTCCCGCGCCCCCCTCCCCTACGCCCCCCTCCCCTACGCCCCCCTCTCGCGCCCCCCCTCCCCTACGCCCCCCTCCCGCGCCCCCCTCCTGCGCCCCCCTCCCGCACCCCCCTCCCCTACGCCCCCCTCCCGCACCCCCCTCCCCTACGCCCCCATCCCGCACCCCCCTCCCCTACGCCCCCCTCCCGCACCCCCCGCCCCTACGCCCCACTCCTGCAACCCCCGCCCCTACCCCCCTCCCCCGCACCCCCCTCCCCCCGCACCCCCCTCCCCCGCACCCCTCCCCTACGCCCCCCTCCCGCACCCCCCTCCCCCACGCCACCTCCCGCACCCCCCCTCCCCCACGCCCCCTCCCCTACGCCCCCCTCCCGCAGCCCCCTCCCCTACGCCCCCCTCCCGCACCCCCCTCCCCTACGCCCCCCTCCCGCACCCCCCTCCCCTACGCCCCCCTCCCGCACCCCCCTCCCCTACGCCTCCCTCCCGCACCCCCCTCCCCTACGCCTCCCTCCCGCACCCCCCTCCCCTACGCCTCCCTCCCGCACCCCCCCTCCCCTACGCCTCCCTCCCGCACCCCCCCTCCCCTACGCCCCCCTCCCGCACCCCCCTCCCCTACGCCCCCCTCCCGCACCCCCCCTCCCCTACGCCCCCCTCCCGCACCCCCCTCCCCTACGCCCCCCTCCCGCACCCCCCTCCCCTACGCCCCCCTCCCGCACCCCCCTCCCCTACGCCCCCCCTCCCGCACCCCCCTCCCCTACGCCCCCCTCCCGCACCCCCCTCCCCTACGCCCCCCTCCCGCACCCCCCTCCGCTACGCCCCACTCCCGCGCCCCACTCCCGCACCCCCCCCCTACGCCCCACTCCCGCGCCCCACTCCCGCACCCCCCTCCCCTACGCCCCACTCCCGCACCCCCCTCCCCTACGCCCCACTCCCGCACCCCCCTCCCCTACGCCCCCCTCCTGCACTCCCCTCCCCTACGCCTCCCTCCCGCAGGCCCCCTCCCGCACCCCCTCCCCTACCCCCCTCCCCTACGCCCCCCTCCCGCACGCCCCCCTCCCGCACCCCCTCCCCTACCCCCTCCCCTACGCCCCCCTCCCCTACGCCCCCCTCCCCTACGCCCCCCCTCCCGCACCCCCCTCCATTACGCCCCCCTCCCGCACCCCCCTCCCCTACGCCCCCCTCCTGCACCCCCCTCCATTACGCCCCCCTCCCGCACCCTCCTCCCCTACGCCCCCCTCCCGCACCCCCCTCACCTACGCCCCCCGCCCGCACCCCCCTCCCCGCACCCCCCTCCCCTACGCCTCCCTCCCGCACCCTCCTGCCGCACCCCCCCTCCCGCACGCCCTCCCCGCACCCCCCTCCCACACGCCCCCTCCCGCACCCCCCTCCCCTACGCCCCCCTCCCGCACCCCCCCCTCCCCTACGCCCCCCTCCCGCACCCCCCTCCCCTACGCCCCCCTCCCGCACCCCCCTCCCCTACGCCCCCCTCCCGCACCCGCCTCCCCTACGCCCCCCTCCCGCACCCCCCTCCCCTACGCCCCCCTCCCGCACCCCCCTCCCCTACGCCCCCCCTCCCGCACCCCCCTCCCCTACGCCCCCCTCCCGCACCCCCCTCCCCTACGCCCCCCTCCCCTTCGCCCCCTCCCGCGCCCCCCTCCCGCACCCCCCTCCCCTACGCCCCCCTCCCGCAACCCCCCTCCCCCCTACGCCCCCCTCCCACAAACCTCCCCTACGCCCCACTCCCGCACCCCCCTCCCCTACGCCCCACTCCCGCACCCCCCTCCCCTACGCCCCACTCCCGCACCCCCTCCCCTACGCCCCCCTCCCCTACGGCCCCCCTCCCGCTCCCCCCCTCCCGCACCCCCCTCCCCCTACGCCCCACTCCCACACCCCCCTCCCCTACGCCCCCCTCCTGCACCCCCCCTCCCCTACGCCCCCCTCCCGCACCCCCTCCCCTACGCCTCCCTCCCGCACCCCCTCCCCTACGCCCCCCTCCCGCACACCCCTCCCCTACGCCCCCCTCCCGCGCCCCCCTCCCCTACGCCCCCCTCCCCTACGCCCACCTCCCGCACCCCCCTCCCCTACGCCCCCCCTCCCACGCCCCCCTCCCACGCCCCCCTCCCGCACCCCCTTCCCGCGCCCCCCTCCCCTACGCCCCCTCCCGCGCCCCCCTCCCGCGCCCCCCTCCCCTACGCCCCCCCTCCCGCACCCCCCTCCCCTACGCCCCCCTCCCGCACCCCCCTCCCCTACGCCCCCCTCCCCGCACCCCCCTCCCCTACGCCCCCCTCCCGCACCCCCCTCCCCTACGCCCCCCTCCCGCACCCCCCCTCCCCTACGCCCCCCTCTCGCGCCCCCCTCCCGCACCCCCCTCCCCTACGCCCCCCTCCCGCACGCCCCCCTCCCCTACGCCCCCCTCCCGCAACCCCCTCCCCTACGCCCCCCTCCCGCACCCCCCTCCATTACGCCCCCCTCCCGCACCCCCCCTCCCCTACGCCCCCCTCCTGCACCCCCCTCCATTACGCCCCCCTCCCGCACCCTCCTCCCCTACGCCCCCCTCCCGCACCCCCCTCACCTACGCCCCCCGCCCGCACCCCCCTCCCGCACCCCCCTCCCCTACGCCTCCCTCCCGCACCCTCCTGCCGCACCCCCCCTCCCGCACGCCCTCCCCGCACCCCCCTCCCACACGCCCCCTCCCGCACCCCCCTCCCCTACGCCCCCCTCCCCGCACCCCCCCTCCCCTACGCCCCCCTCCCGCACCCCCCCTCCCCTACGCCCCCCTCCCGCACCCCCCTCCCCTACGCCCCCCTCCCGCACCCCCCTCCCCTACGCCCCCCCTCCCGCACCCCCCTCCCCTACGCCCCCCTCCCGCACCCCCCCTCCCCTACGCCCCCCTCCCGCACCCCCCCTCCCCTACGCCCCCCCTCCCCTTCGCCCCCTCCCGCGCCCCCCTCCCGCACCCCCCTCCCCTACGCCCCCCCTCCCGCAACCCCCTCCCCTACGCCCCCCTCCCACAAACCTCCCCTACGCCCCACTCCCGCACCCCCCTCCCCTACGCCCCACTCCCGCACCCCCCTCCCCTACGCCCCACTCCCGCACCCCCCCTCCCCTACGCCCCACTCCCGCACCCCCTCCCCTACGCCCCCCTCCCCTACGGCCCCCCTCCCGCTCCCCCCTCCCGCACCCCCCTCCCCCTACGCCCCACTCCCACACCCCCCCTCCCCTACGCCCCCCTCCTGCACCCCCCTCCCCTACGCCCCCCTCCCGCACCCCCTCCCCTACGCCTCCCTCCCGCACCCCCTCCCCTACGCCCCCCTCCCGCACACCCCTCCCCTACGCCCCCCTCCCGCACCCCCCTCCATTACGCCCCCCTCCCGCACCCCCCCCTCCCGCAACCCCCTCCCCTACGCCTCCCTTCCGCACCCCCCTGCCGCACCACCCCTCCACTACGCCCCCCCTCCCGCACCCCCCTCCCCTACGCCCCCCTGCCGCAACCCCCTCCCCTACGCCCCCCTCCCGCACCCCCCTCCCCTACGCCCCCCCTCCCGCACCCCCCTCCCCTACGCCCCCCTCCCGCACCCCCCCTCCCCTACGCCCCCCTCCCGCACCCCCCTCCCCTACGCCCCCCTCCCGCACCCCCCTCCCCTACGCCCCCCTCCCGCACCCCCCTCCCCTACGCCCCCCTCCCCTTCGCCCCCTCCCGCGCCCCCCTCCCGCACCCCCCTCCCCTACGCCCCCCTCCCGCAACCCCCTCCCCTACGCCCCCCTCCCACAAACCTCCCCTACGCCCCACTCCCGCACCCCCCTCCCCTACGCCCCACTCCCGCACCCCCCTCCCCTACGCCCCACTCCCGCACCCCCCTCCCCTACGCCCCACTCCCGCACCCCCTCCCCTACGCCCCCCTCCCCTACGGCCCCCCTCCCGCTCCCCCCCTCCCGCACCCCCCTCCCCCTACGCCCCACTCCCACACCCCCCTCCCCTACGCCCCCCTCCTGCACCCCCCTCCCCTACGCCCCCCTCCCGCACCCCCTCCCCTACGCCTCCCTCCCGCACCCCCCTCCCCTACGCCCCCCTCCCGCACACCCCTCCCCTACGCCCCCCTCCCGCACCCCCCTCCATTACGCCCCCCTCCCGCACCCCCCCTCCCGCAACCCCCTCCCCTACGCCTCCCTTCCGCACCCCCCTGCCGCACCACCCCTCCACTACGCCCCCCTCCCGCACCCCCCTCCCCTACGCCCCCCTGCCGCACCCCCCTCCCCTATGCCCCCCTCCCGCACCCCCCCTCCCGCGCCCCCCCTCCCCTACGCCCCCTCCTCCCCTACGCCCCCCTCCCGCACCCCCCCTCCCCTACGCCCCCCTCCCACGCCCCCCTCCCGCGCCCCCCCTCCCCTACGCCCCCCTCCCGCACCCCCCCTCCCCTACGCCCCCCTCCCGCACCCCCCTCCCGCACCCCCCTCCCGCACCCCCCTCCCCTACGTCCCCCTCCCGCTCCCCCCATCCCCTACGCCCCCCCCTCCCCTACGCACCCCTCCTCCCGCACCCCTCTCCCCTACGCCCCCCTCTTCCCTACGCCCTCCCCTCCCCTACGCCCCCCTCCCCTATGCCCCCCTCCCGCAACCCCCTCCCCTACGCCCCCCCTCCCCTACGCCCACCTCCCGCACCCCCCTCCCCTACGCCCCCCCTCCCGCACCCCCCTCCCCTACGCCCCCCTCCCGCGCCCCCCTCCCCTACGCCCCCCTCCCCTACGCCCACCTCCCGCACCCCCCTCCCCTACGCCCCCCCTCCCACGCCCCCCTCCCACGCCCCCCCTCCCGCACCCCCCTCCCCGCGCCCCCCTCCCCTACGCCCCCTCCCGCGCCCCCCCTCCCGCGCCCCCCTCCCCTACGCCCCCCTCCCGCACCCCCCCTCCCCTACGCCCCCCTCCCGCACCCCCCTCCCCTACGCCCCCCTCCCGCACCCCCCTCCCCTACGCCCCCCTCCCGCACCCCCCCTCCCTACGCCCCCCTCCCGCACCCCCCCTCCCCTACGCCCCCCTCTCGCGCCCCCCTCCCGCACCCCCCTCCCCTACGCCCCCCCTCCCGCACGCCCCCCTCCCCTACGCCCCCCCTCCCGCAACCCCCTCCCCTACGCCCCCCTCCCGCACCCCCCTCCATTACGCCCCCCTCCCGCACCCCCCTCCCCTACGCCCCCCTCCTGCACCCCCCTCCATTACGCCCCCCTCCCGCACCCTCCTCCCCTACGCCCCCCTCCCGCACCCCCCCTCACCTACGCCCCCCGCCCGCACCCCCCTCCCGCACCCCCCCTCCCCTACGCCTCCCTCCCGCACCCTCCTGCCGCACCCCCCCTCCCGCACGCCCTCCCCGCACCCCCCTCCCACACGCCCCCTCCCGCACCCCCCTCCCCTACGCCCCCCTCCCGCACCCCCCCTCCCCTACGTCCCCCTCCCGCACCCCCCTCCCCTACGCCCCCCTCCCGCACCCCCCTCCCCTACGCCCCCCTCCCGCACCCCCCTCCCCTACGCCCCCCTCCCGCACCCCCCTCCCCTACGCCCCCCTCCCGCACCCCCCTCCCCTACGCCCCCCTCCCGCACCCCCCTCCCGCACCCCCCTCCCCTTCGCCCCCTCCCGCGCCCCCCTCCCGCACCCCCCTCCCCTACGCCCCCCTCCCGCAACCCCCTCCCCTACGGCCCCCTCCCACAAACCTCCCCTACGCCCCACTCCCGCACCCCCCTCCCCTACGCCCCACTCCCGCACCCCCCTCCCCTACGCCCCACTCCCGCACCCCCCTCCCCTACGCCCCACTCCCGCACCCCCTCCCCTACGCCCCCCTCCCCTACGGCCCCCCTCCCGCACCCCCCTCCCGCACCCCCCTCCCCCTACGCCCCACTCCCACACCCCCCTCCCCTACGCCCCCCTCCTGCACCCCCCTCCCCTACGCCCCCCTCCCGCACCCCCTCCCCTACGCCTCCCTCCCGCACCCCCTCCCCTACGCCCCCCTCCCGCACACCCCTCCCCTACGCCCCCCTCCCGCACCCCCCTCCATTACGCCCCCCTCCCGCACCCCCCCTCCCGCAACCCCCTCCCCTACGCCTCCCTTCCGCACCCCCCTGCCGCACCACCCCTCCCCTACGCCCCCCTCCCGCACCCCCCTCCCCTACGCCCCCCTGCCGCACCCCCCCTCCCCTATGCCCCCCCCTCCCGCGCCCCCCCTCCCCTACGCCCCCTCCTCCCCTACGCCCCCCTCCCGCACCCCCCTCCCCTACGCCCCCCTCCCACGCCCCCCTCCCGCGCCCCCCTCCCCTACGCCCCCCTCCCGCGCCCCCCTCCCCTACGCCCCCCTCCCGCACCCCCCTCCCGCACCCCCCTCCCGCACCCCCCTCCCCTACGCCCCCCTCCCGCTCCCCCCATCCCCTACGCCCCCCCTCCCCTACGCACCCCTCCTCCCGCACCCCTCTCCCCTACGCCCCCCTCTTCCCTACGCCCTCCCCTCCCCTACGCCCCCCTCCCCTATGCCCCCCTCCCCTACGCCCCCCTCCCGCAACCCCCTCCCCTACGCCCCCCTCCCCTACGCCCACCTCCCGCACCCCCCTCCCCTACGCCCCCCTCCCGCACCCCCCTCCCCTACGCCCCCCTCCCGCGCCCCCCTCCCCTACGCCCCCCTCCCCTACGCCCACCTCCCGCACCCCCCTCCCCTACGCCCCCCTCCCACGCCCCCCTCCCGCACCCCCCTCCCGCGCCCCCCTCCCCTACGCCCCCTCCCGCGCCCCCCTCCCGCGCCCCCCTCCCCTACGCCCCCCTCCCGCACCCCCCTCCCCTACGCCCCCCTCCCGCACCCCCCTCCCCTACGCCCCCCTCCCGCACCCCCCTCCCCTACGCCCCCCTCTCGCGCCCCCCTCCCGCACCCCCCTCCCCTACGCCCCCCTCCCGCACGCCCCCCTCCCCTACGCCCCCCTCCCGCAACCCCCTCCCCTACGCCCCCCTCCCGCACCCCCCTCCCCTACGCCCCCCTCCCGCACCCCCTGCCCTACGCCCCCCTCCCGCAACCCCCTCCCGCACCCCCCTCCCCTACGCCCCCCTCCCGCACCCCCCTCCCCTACGCCCCCCTCCCGCACCCCCCTCCCCTACGCCCCCCTCCCGCACCCCCCTCCCCTACGCCCCCCTCCCGCACCCCCCTCCCCTACGCCCCCCTCCCGCACCCCCCTCCCCTACGCCCCCCTCCCGCACCCCCCTCCCCTACGCCCCCCTCCCGCACCCCCCTCCCCTACGCCCCCCTCCCGCACCCCCCTCCCCGACGCCCCCCTCCCGCACCCCCCTCCCCGACGCCCCCCTCCCGCACCCCCCTCCCCTACGCCCCCCTCCCGCACCCCCCTCCCCTACGCCCCCCTCCCGCACCCCCCTCCGCTACGCCCCACTCCCGCGCCCCACTCCCGCACCCCCCCCCCTACGCCCCACTCCCGCGCCCCACTTCCGCACCCCCCTCCCCTACGCCCCACTCCCGCACCCCCCTCCCCTACGCCCCACTCCCGCACCCCCCTCCCCTACGCCCCCCTCCTGCACTCCCCTCCCCTACGCCTCCCTCCCGCAGGCCCCCTCCCGCACCCCCTCCCCTACCCCCCTCCCCTACGCCCCCCTCCCCTACCCCCCTCCCCTACGCCCCCCTCCCGCACCCCCCTCCCCTACGCCCCCCTCCCGCACCCCCCTCCATTACGCCCCCCTCCCGCACAGCCCTCCCCTACGCCCCCCTCCCGCACCCCCCTCCATTACGCCTCCCTCCCGCACCCTCCTCCCCTACGCCCCCCTCCCGCACCCCCCTCACCTACGCCCCCCGCCCGCACCCCCCTCCCGCACCCCCTCCCCTACGCCCCCCTCCCGCACCCTCCTGCCGCACCCCCCTCCCGCACGCCCCCTCCCGCACCCCCCTCCCCTACGCCCCCCTCCCGCACCCCCCCTCCCCTACGCCCCCCTCCCGCACCCCCCTCCCCTACGCCCCCCTCCCGCACCCCCCTCCCCTACGCCCCCCTCCCGCACCCCCCTCCCCTACGCCCCCCTCCCGCACCCCCCTCCCCTACGCCCCCCTCCCGCACCCCCCTCCCCTACGCCCCCCTCCCGCACCCCCCTCCCGCACCCCCCTCCCCTTCGCCCCCTCCCGCGCCCCCCTCCCGCACCCCCCTCCCCTACGCCCCCCTCCCGCAACCCCCTCCCCTACGCCCCCCTCCCGCAACCCCCTCCCCTACGCCCCCCTCCCGCAACCCCCTCCCCTACGCCCCACTCCCGCACCCCCCGCCCCTACGCCCCACTCCCGCACCCCCCTCCCCTACGCCCCACTCCCGCACCCCCCTCCCCTACGCCCCACTCCCGCACCCCCTCCCCTACGCCCCCCTCCCCTACGGCCCCCCTCCCGCACCCCCCTCCCGCACCCCCCTCCCCCTACGCCCCACTCCCACACCCCCCTCCCCTACGCCCCCCTCCTGCACCCCCCTCCCCTACGCCCCCCTCCTGCACCCCCCTCCCCTACGCCTCCCTCCCGCACCCCCTCCCCTACGCCCCCCTCCCGCACACCCCTCCCCTACGCCCCCCTCCCGCACCCCCCTCCATTACGCCCCCCTCCCGCACCCCCCTCCCGCAACCCCCTCCCCTACGCCTCCCTTCCGCACCCCCCTGCCGCACCCCCCTGCCGCACCACCCCTCCCCTACGCCCCCCTCCCGCACCCCCCTCCCCTACGCCCCCCTGCCGCACCCCCCTCCCCTATGCCCCCCTCCCGCACCCCCCCTCCCGCGCCCCCCCTCCCCTACGCCCCCTCCTCCCCTACGCCCCCCTCCCGCACCCCCCTCCCCTACGCCCCCCTCCCACGCCCCCCTCCCACGCCCCCCTCCCCTACGCCCCCCTCCCGCACCCCCCTCCCGCACCCCCCTCCCGCACCCCCCTCCCCTACGCCCCCCTCCCGCTCCCCCCATCCCCTACGCCCCCCCTCCCCTACGCACCCCCCCTCCCGCACCCCTCTCCCCTACGCCCCCCTCTTCCCTACGCCCTCCCCTCCCCTACGCCCCCCTCCCCTACGCCCCCCTCCCCTACGCCCCCCTCCCCTACGCCCCCCTCCCCTACGCCCCCCTCCCGCGCCCCCCTCCCCTACGCCCCCCTCCCGCGCCCCCCTCCCCTACGCCCCCCTCCCCTACGCCCACCTCCCGCGCCCCCCTCCCCTACGCCCCCCTCCCGCGCCCCCCTCCCGCGCCCCCCTCCCCTACGCCCCCCTCCCGCACCCCCCTCCCCTACGCCCCCCTCCCGCACCCCCCTCCCGCACCCCCCTCCCCTACGCCCCCCTCCCCTACGCCCCCCTCCCGCACCCCCCTCCCCTACGCCCCCCTCTCGCGCCCCCCTCCCGCACCCCCCTCCCGCACGCCCCCCTCCCCTACGCCCCCCTCCCGCAACCCCCTCCCCTACGCCCCCCTCCCGCACCCCCCTCCCCTACGCCCCCCTCCCGCACCCCCTGCCCTACGCCCCCCTCCCGCACCCCCCTCCCCTACGCCCCCCTCCCGCACCCCCCTCCCCTACGCCCCCCTCCCGCACCCCCCTCCCCTACGCCCCCCTCCCGCACCTCCCTCCCCTACGCCCCCCTCCCGCACCCCCCTCCCCTACGCCCCCCTCCCGCACCCCCCTCCCCTACGCCCCCCTCCCGCACCCCCCTCCCCTACGCCCCCCTCCCGCACCCCCCTCCCCTACGCCCCCCTCCCGCACCCCCCTCCCCTACGCCCCCCTCCCGCACCCCCCTCCCCTACGCCCCCCTCCCGCACCCCCCTCCCCTACGCCCCCCTCCCGCACCCCCCTCCCCTACGCCCCCCTCCCGCACCCCCCTCCCCTACGCCCCCCTCCCGCACCCCCCTCCCCTACGCCCCCCTCCCCTACGCCCCCCTCCCGCACCCCCCTCCCCTACGCCCCCCTCCCCTACGCCCCCCTCCCCTACGCCCCCCTCCCGCACCCCACTCCCCAACGCCCCCCTCCCCAACGCCCCCCTCCGCTACACCCCCTCCCGTACCCCCCACCCCTACACCCCCTCCCCGACACCCCCTCCCGTACCCCCCTCCCCGACACCCCCTCCCGTACCCCCCTCCCCGACACCCCCTCCCGTACCCCCCTCCCCGACACCCCATCCCGTACCCCCCTCCCCTACCCCCCTCCCCTACACCCCCTCCCCTACACCCCCTCCCCTACCCCCCTCCCCTACCCCCCCTCCACTACCCCCCTCCCGTACCCCCCTCCCCTACACCCCCTCCCCTACACCCCCTCCCCTACACCCCCTCCCCTACACCCCCTCCACTACCCCCCTCCCCTACAACCCCTCCACTACCCCCCACCCCTACACCCCCTCCACTACCCCCCTCCCCTACACCCCCTCCACTACCCCCCTCCCCTACCCCCCTCCCCTACACCCCCTCCCCTACACCCCCTCCCCTACACCCCCTCCCCTACACCCCCTCCTGTACCCCCCTCCCCTACACCCCCTCCCGTACCCCCCTCCCCTACACCCCCTCCCGTACCCCCCTCCACTACCCCCCCTCCACTACCCCCCTCCCCTACACCCCCTCCATTACCCCCCTCCCCTACACCCCCTCCACTACACCCCTCCCCTACCCCCCTCCCCTACACCCCCTCCCCTACACCCCCTCCCCTACCCCCCTCCCCTACACCCCCTCCCCTACCCCCCTCCCCTACACCCCCTCCCCTACCCCCCTCCCCTACACCCCCTCCCCTACCCCCCTCCCCTACACCCCCTCCCCTACCCCCCTCCCCTACACCCCCTCCCGTACCCCCCTCCACTACTCCCCCTCCACTACTCCCCCTCCATTACCCCCCTCCCCTACCCCCCTCCCCTACCCCCCTCCCCTACACCCCCTCCACTACCCCCCTCCCCGACACCCCCTCCCGTACCCCCCTCCCCGACACCCCCTCCCGTGCCCCCCTCCCCGACACCCCCTCCCGTACCCCCCTCCCCGACACCCCCTCCCGTAGACCCCCGTACCCCCCTCCCCGACACCCCCTCCCGTACCCCCCTCCCCGACACCCCCTCCCGTACCCCCCTCCCCTACACCCCTCCCGTACCCCTCTCCCCTAACCCACCCGGTAACCCTCTCCTGTACCCCCCTCCCCTCCTGTACCTCCCTCCCCTACCCCCCTCCCCTGCCCCCCTCCCCTGCCCCCCTCCCTTATCCCCCTCCCCTGCCCCCCTCCCCTAACCCCTTCTGTACCCCCTCCCCTCCCCCTCCTATTGCCCCCTCACTCCCCCAGTACCTGTAATAATAAACATCGCTCTTGCCGGCACTCAGCCCTGATTTCCGGATCACCTCCTCCTTTTTCCAGCCTGGCGGCAGACACGGACAGTCAGTGCGTTTCCTCTCCATGGCGCAATGACACAGTCACTCAGTGAGAGAGACACCGAGCCGGCACAGGGAGCACGCGCACGCGCATACACACACTCTGGGCCAGTCCTGCCTGACACTATCACACCCCCACCACCTCACAGCATCACACCCCCCTCTGGGGCCGAGACCGGCTCCCCCTCGGCCCGCCCCCCATACTTAATCCGGGTCCCACCCATCTCTCGCTATCCCCACCCCCAACATCACAGCAACTTCTGGCCCCGCCCACTACCCCGACACCCTCGGCCCCGCCCCCGCCCCCAACACCCTCGGCCCCGCCCACCACCCCGACACCCTCGGCCCCGCCCACCACCCCGACACCCTCGGCCCCGCCCACCACCCCGACACCCTCGGCCCCGCCCACCACCCCGACACCCTCGGCCCCGCCCACCACCCCCAACACCCTCGGCCCCGCCCACCACCCCAACAACCTCGGCCCCGCCCCGTACATTCGGCCACACCCCTCTCATCTGGCCGCCCCCCTCCCTCCATCAGTACCGCCCCCTCCCTTTAGCCCCGCCCGCCGTTACCCTTTGATCCCACCCCTTCCGTCGGCTGCGCCTTCCACCGGCCCTGGCCACGCCCCTCTAGTCTGCCCCGCCCCCATCCTGCACCGCCCCTTTCCTCGGCCCCGCCCCCACACCAATCCTTGGTCCCATTTCCTTCCCAATGTGCTCCTGGCAGCACGGTAGCTCAGTGGTGTTGCGTCACTGCGCCATGGACCCAGGTTCGATTCCACCTTCGCACAAATGTCATAGAGCAGCATGGAAACAGACCCTTCGGTCCAACTCGTCCATGCCTTGTAGAATTTGCACATTTTTCTTGTGGGTGTCCTCCCCCAGTCCAATATGTGTCAGTCAGGTGGATTGACCATGCTCTGACCATGTTCATAGTGTCCAGGATATGAAGGCTAGTTAGATTAACCGTGGGTAATGCAGGGTTTCAGGGATGGGGTTTGGAATGGGGGAGATACTGTTCAATGTGTAGGTGTGGATTGGATGGGCCCAATGGGATTTTATGATCTTAGTCCATTCCCCTCATCCTGTGTTTTTTCTGATCTCCATCAACGCAGGAGTCCTGCGCCTGAAATGAGAAATTGCTCGAGTCACAATTTTTTTACGAAGTCTACAAGAGGAAAACCAAGGAATTATCAGACACTTAGCCCCATAATGTATAGTAGGGAAATTGGTAAAATCCACAATCAAGGATGGGTATTGAAGACTTTCAATTTACCAGGGAGAACGAACATGGATTCATGACAATGAAACAAAGAACTGTGGATGTTGGAAATCTGAAACAATCTGAAATTGCTGGTGAAACTGAAGGTCTGGCAGCATCTGTGGGAAGAAAACAATAAAAATTTTGAGTACAGTTACAAACATATTGATTTTTTTTCAGTGGTGACTGAGGTAATAAACAGGGTATTGTCTATGAATGTTGTTTATATTGACTTCTAGAAGGCTTTTGATAAAGTCCATAAAGGAAACTGTTATGTAAGGCAGAAACCTCTGGAATTAAAGACAAATTACTAGCATGGCTGGAAAATTGGTTGAGTGACATGTGACAAAGTAGGGATGATGGTTAGGTACTCAGATTGGCAGGATGTAACCAGAGAACTCTGACAATGTTCTGTCTTTGTGCCTTAATTATTCAAATTATGTATTAACATCTCAGATGATGGCAATGAATAAATTTGCTCATGACACAAAATTAGGTGGCTTTCTACATGGTGTACAAAGGCATATTAATAGATTTAGCGAGTGGGCAAAAAAAGCTGGTGAGTCACATAAACAAATGTATGGATATCCATTTTGGATGAAAAAGAATAGAACTGGGTATTTTCTGGGTTGTATAAAGTCCAGTGGATGTCCAAAGAGACCTAGAGGTCCAGGTGCATAAGTATTTTAAAATGCCATGAAGAGGTGTAGAAAATAATTGGGAAGGCCATTGGAATGCTAACCTTTAAATCTAGAGCATGGGATATAATGATGCAGAAGTTATGCTGCAGTTATATAGAACTGATTAGACCCCACTTAGAGTACTGTCAGCAGGTTTCAAGATGGAGTACAATATAGTTTTACACGATTGATATCTGGACTTCAGGGGTTAAGTTATGAGGAGAGATTATCCAAATTAGGAACAAAAACAGAAATTGCTAGAAAAGCTCTGCAGGTCTGGCAGATCTGAGGTCAGAAATCAGAGTTAACATCTTGATCGAGTGACCCTTCCTCAGTTCTGATTTCTCTCCACGGATGCTGCCAGACCCAGTGAGCCTTTCCAGCAATTTCTGTTTTTGTTTCTGATTTATAGCATCCACAGTTCTTTTGTTTTTTCTGCAAATTAGGCCTGTTTTCTCCAGAATTTAGAAGGATAAGAGTGATTGAAGTGTTCAAGATATTAACAGGAAAAGGCAGGGTAAATTTGTGAAAGATTCTAGAACTAGGGGGCATATTCTGAAAATAAGGGTCAAGCGTTCAGGAGAGATGTTAGTCAGACCTTCTAAACACAAAGGGATTGGAAGTCTCTTCCAGAAGTGGTAGTCGATGTCAATTTTAATTAGAGACAAAAAAGCTGGAACCCAAGATAGATAAGCAGGAGGCTGGAAGAACACAGCAAGCCAGGCAGCATCAGGATGTGGAGAAGTCAATGTTTCGGATGTAACCCTTCATCAGGACTGGGGGTGGGTGTAAGGGGAGCTGCAGATACAGATGGGGCTGGGGAAGGGTTTTGGATGGGGGGCAGGGAGGGAAGTTAGGAATAGTTGAACATAGGTAGATGGTATCGATGGGAGGAATGGATCCGGTTGGTAGCTGGAAGGAAGGATTGATGAAAGGAATGAGGAAGGGCTGGAAAGGGAGTCAGGGATGGGAAGAGAGGTTATTTGAAATTGGAGAACTCAATGTTGACTGCCCAGGCGGAAGATGTTCATCCAATTTGTGGTCTGATTTGCTGTGGCAATGGAGGAGGGCAAGGATGGTCACGTCGGAAAGGGAATTGGAAAAGGAATTAAAATAGACAGTGACTGGGACATTAGCTTAGCCCCTGCAGGCCCGGCTGAGATGCCCAACAAAACATGCCCTGAGTGTACATTTGGTCTCACCGATGTAGAGGAGAACATATCAGGAGCACCGGACACAGTAAACTAGGTTAGAGGAAAGGCAGGTGAACCTTTGTCTCACCTGGATGGACTGTTTCGTGCCTCGGATGGAAGTGGGGGTGGGAGGAATGTTTCAGCAGGTTTTGCATCTTTTCTGGTTGCAGGGGAAGGTAGTTGGTGTGAGAGTGGCACAATACATTTTTGTGAAGTAAAAGTATTGAAGGATATGAACCAAAGGCAGATATATATTCTGGTCTCCTTCCTATCGGAAAGCTGTTGTGAAACTTGCAAGGGTTGGAGGATCTGAGCTACAGGGAGAGGCTGACCAGGCTGGGGCTGTTTTCCATCGAGTGTCGGAGGCTGAGGGGTGATCTTATAGAGGTTTACAAAATTATGAGGAGCATGGATAGGATAAATAGACAAAGTCTTTTCCCTGGGATCGGGGAATCCAGAACTAGAGGGCATAGGTTTAGGGTGAGAGGGGAAAGATATAAAAGAGACCTAAGAGGCAACTTTTCCATGCAGAAGGTGGTACGTGTATGGAATGAGCTGCCAGAGGATGTGGTGGAGGCTGGTACAATTACAACATTTAAGAGGCATTTGGATGGGTATATGAATAGGAAGGGTTTGAAGGGATTGGGGCCGGGTGCTGGCAGGTGGGAGTAGTTTGGGTTGGGATATCTGGTCAGCATGGACGGGTTGGACCGAAGGGTCTGTTTCCATGCTGTACATCTCTATGACTCTATATGGAATTAGGACACAGATCAGCCATGGTCTCACAGAATGGTGGAACGGGCCAGAGGGGCTGAATGGCCTTATTACTGTTCCTGCATGCCAAGACCTCACCCCCAGAGGCAGTGCCTACCCTCCAGCCTCTCCATTGGGCACCACCTGAGAACCTTGGCGTCACCTTTTCCAATTGTGCTCCTCCTTGCCCCGCCTTTGGCCCCGCCCCCTCCAGTGTGGCCTCCGGCGGGGTCCAGCCCCGCCCCATCTGGGACGCACTGACCACGCCTACTCCGGATCTTGGGCCCCTCCCCCTGAGCCCACCCGGAACGTCGCCGCTGCCGCAGGGTCCTCCTTTCGCCCCCTCCCCTTTCCACATTCAGTTCTCAATCTTCCTCATGGAAATGGGACCCGGGCACAGCTCCTCACAACCGTGCCTGGACCCTCCGCCAAGCCGCTCCAGAAAGAGTGCGAGTGACAACCGGCCACGTCAACAGCTGGCATTTCTGAAACTACACATTGGTGGTTATACTTTCTCACGAGGTTCCGATTAAACTTGAAAATACTTCTTTTTGATGAAATCCTTCCGGGGAACCGTTTCGCGGGCTCTGAGAGCTGGTGGCCGACCACAGTTTCCCCAGAATTAATCAGTGCACCTTTTCACAACGTGTTGAGCACAATCTTTTTACCCAAACCAGGTCCGACTGTTGGGCAATTGACTCCATACCGCCCTATCTAATTGAACAGACTCAAGTGCAGCGATTCATTAAAGCCAAAGCAATAAATGTCAAGAAATATTGTGAAAGCCTTTTTTTAAAAAAAGTTGCTTTCACACTTAATGATTTTGAACGATTATTTCACGAGGTTATTGATTTCCTAATAGCCATCATCATTTTTTTAAAAAGTCAAGTCCATTCCCCTGGCCACTGACCTAACTGCGCATTCTGTACAATATTAGAATTGGGAAAACATTGTGAGGGATGGTGGGAGGGTTTAGAGATTTGGTTATCTTGCCACCTGACATTAACATCTGAACAGTCCTAAATCGTTTATTTTTCCAAAACAGCGTGATTTGAAATGTTTTAGGAAAATTGACCTGTTTTATTAAGGAAAAGTGCCAGCAGAACAAGTTCTCCCCTCACCCTTCTCAGGAAGGATGTGCCTGCAGTAGTTCCAGTCACATTTACCAAGGAACAGTACTGAACGTCTGTTCCAAATAGATCCAAGCACAAGCAGTTTTAGCTGGTGATCTGGATATTACAATCCAGGGATCGGTTAATGTGCCAACAGTCAAATAGATCCTCCAGTGATGTTACATATCTGGATTTGTAATGCAGAGTAGTCAAGCTCATAAGCAGACCCACCGAGACACCCTCCCATTTGTTCATCCTTTGGGATGATAAAAGATGAATAGTCATAGAGTTTTGACAAAGGGTCAGTTAGACTCGAAACATCAACTCTTTTCTCTCCTTACAGATGCTGCCAGACCTGCTGAGATTTTCCAGCATTTTCTCTTTTGGTTTCAGATTCCAGCATCCGCAGTAATTTGCTTTTAACCAGTGCACATCTTGGTTTCAGATTGAACAAGTGGCTATGGCATTAATGAAGTGCTCCAGATACCGATCAACTGCCACAACGCTTGCAATATTTTTGCAGTGGCTCACCTATGCTATTTGGGAAAGTACTTCACTACGGTGCATCTTGATGAAAAATCAGTGTGAGGAAATGAATAGTATGCGACAGTAATAACATTTAAGAAATACAATATAGAATGGAATGAATTCCTGTGAACCAATTGTGTTGTGAATTGGACAGGTTGGGAATTTGCAGGAGCCTGTCCAAAATAATGTGAGATTTGATGGGTCTATTGCCTTGAGCCAACTTAACACTCTCAAAACAAAAACAAAGAGCTCAGAGCAGATTTTATTTCATGATATTGCAAAACACATATCATGTCAGAATATATGGGAGATTAACACATCTAGTGACATATATCCTGCTCTAACATCATCCAACAGATTCCTCAATCTGAATCTCACAGCCAGACATAACCTTCTTTCTGATCTTGGAGCATAAGATTACCTGTGAAGGATTGCATTTGATACATTGTTGACACTGTATGCTCTTGCAGGTGACATCCAAATGTTTTTTTATTCTTAATGAAATGTTGGTACCACTGGCTCTGGCAGTATTTATTGTTGATCCTTAATTTCCCTAAAGAAGATTAGATTAGATTAGGAACCCTACAGTGTGGATGATTTTTTTTTAAATTGTTTTCTTGAGCCACAGCAGTTCATGTGGTATAAGCAAACCCACAATGTTGTTATGGAGGGAGATCAAGGATTTTTACTCAGGGACAATGAAACATTGGTGATATAGTTCCATCTAAGGATGCTGTGTGTCTTGAAAGGGACTTTACAGGAGGTGGTGCACAATTGGCCTTTATTTCAGAGGAAACGGATTATAAAAAAAAGAAGAAAGTGGAGTTGAGCCTGAATTGAGATCAAAAATAACCATATGAAATGGCAAAGCAGGCTCAAGGATCAGAATTGCCTACTCCCGCTCCTTGTTCTTATGTTCTTGCCTTTGCTGTCAGTCTCCCATGTTACAAAGTTTTAACTAATATGAAAATGGTGAGAGTGTAAATTCTACCAAAAACAGTGGGAGTCATTGCAATTATAAAAACAACACACTGAGGATACTGGAAATCTGAAAAAAATACAGAGAAAATGCTGGAAAAACTCAGCAGTCTGGGAGCATTTGTGGAAAGAGAAACAGACTTAACATTTTGAATCCAATATGACTCTTCTTCAAACTGAAGAACAATCGCTGATTCCTAACTATCATTGAGAGTATGGTAGTGAGTTGCCTTCTTTAACTGCTGTGCCTAAAATGACGTGGTGTGGTGCAGGTATATTCACAGTGCATATTGGCGCGTTCAAGCAGTCTGTCACCACACAACATCCAAGCTCAGACTTGACCAAAATATCAGAGGATGGGATTGCCTGTACAAACACAATCCCTAATATACAGAGCTTTTCAAAGAATAGGAAAGACATCTTGATAAAAGAATGATGAGAATATAATTGGCACACCCCTTTCCATAAAACGGCAAGAAGTGAAATTTCTAGACTTGCTATCTGTCCTCATCAGACACGTCAATCAGAAAGATGTCAAATGGAGGTTGCAGTACTTCCCAATAAACGAATGTAACTTATTAGGGATATTACCTCTCTGGCTTGTCCCACAATTTCACATAAGAATCATTGACAACAGCCAGTATACCAAAACAGTTAAAGAAATAAAATGGAATTGAAACCTAATTGAAACATTCACTCATTAATTGAAATTTTATGTGTTCACATAAAGAGGGAGGAAAAACTAAAAAGGTGAACCAGACTGCACCTTCCAAATATGCACTTAGCTGAAATCTAGGCTGCATATAGGTAAGAAACTTTTGTCAAAAGGTCATTGGCCTGAAATGTTAACTCTGTTTCTCACTTCAAAGATGCCAACTGACCCAAAGAGTATTTCAAGCATTATCTGCTTGGCCTGCTTTGGATCAAGTAAGGGTTGATAAGAGGTATGACAGGACTACAAGTTCAATGGGCAACCCATAATGCAATGAAAAATTTAAAATAACAATATAATGCTCGCATCTGTGGTATCATGAACTAAAGCATTGTTTAAAGATTGAGCTGCAGAAAACAATTGCTGCTGTGAAAACAATTCTGCTTGAGTGTCAATTACTGCTGCTTTTTACCACAGGGTTATCGCATCTGTTCCGAGAATTGGATTATTTCCAGGAAACACCTCAATGTCACAGTTCAACCTCTTTGTCAAAGGGGCTAAGAAGTAAGCTGAAAAAGATGCTCTGCACAAAGATCTTTACCTTTACATTTATTAATATTTTAACCCATATTACCATAACAACTACATTCATTTAACGTTGTCTGGAGTGATCACATTGGCCTGATGTAGAATATGCTGGCAGCTACCACAGGGACGCTTTATTATAATGTCTGTTATACTTTCTGAAGAAGAGTCATAGTGAACTCCAAACATTAATTCTGTTTCACTCCATAGATACTGCCAGACCTGAATTTCTCCAGTATTGTCTTTGAGAATAGGGAGTATAGAAGAGAGTTAGAGTTTTTTTTAGATCTAGCACTTTTTTTTCTCTTAAATGCCCTAAAGTGTTTGTTGTGTCTACAAACCCCTGAAATATTGTCCTGGTGGCTTTGTGGTGCACCCTGTCCTGCCAGGAATTGCTCCTTGCTCTTGTTCAGTTCTGAGTCATAACCCATGGAAAGGGAAAACAGCACACTGACCATGTATCAGTATGTGCTACAATGCAAAGTGAAGGCCACAATGTGTCACGAAATGAGTTACTCTGTTGAACAGAGGTATTTTGGTTGAAAAAAAAGTTCAACAATTTAAAATCCGTCCACTGTCCATTTTCAAATGGAGCTGCAGTGACTCAGGCAGAGTTTAAATCCTGCAAATAAACGTGTCCGCGGTTGGATGCTGGAAATCTGAAATTTAAAACAAAACATTCTCGAGAACCTCAGCAGAACTGGAAGCATCTGCGGACAGCAGAACAGAGTGAGCGTTTCGAGTCCAGTGTGACCCTTTGCTCAGAATCTCTTGAGTTTCTCCAGCATTTTTCTGCGGTTGTTTCAGTTTGAATCCTCTCTCGATGACTAATCCAACTCCAACAACACTTCACTGAGTTTGAAGTAATGCATTTTCCGATAAAGCTTGTAACCATGCCAACATTATACTTTACAGTAAAGTGCGTCAAAGATTGCAGTGGTTTGGGGGCATATTTTGGTTGTCCACCTCATATGGTTTGCTGGTTGCTTTATTGTGGAGTCGGTATCCTGCAATGTCTCAGGATTTTCATTAATTATGGAGTTCAGTGAATATGAGTTAGCAGACAACCCTCGCTACAGTTTACAGGAAGAGGAGGAGGAGGAAGATGAACGGGAATGGTGTTGTACAGTTGACTACGTTGACAGCAGCCCTGCGTCTCCTGTTCCTGTTGCTGCAACAAGCAGTGACTTGACAGGTACTAGTGAAACTGAAAGTCATTCTGTCTGCCAAATTGGAGGCTTAAAATATAGTGCCTCGTATTTGAATTGTTATCTTTAGCCAATTGCAAACCAAATAATGGCAGCTTACAGGGCGGGTTCATGGCTTCAGTTGAGAAATGGGAGTCTAGATTAGAGTGGTGCTGGAAAAGCACAGCAGGTCAGACAGCATCCGAGGAGCAGGAAATTCAACGTTTCGGGCAAAAGCCCTTCATCAGGGTGCCTGCAGAGTGGAGAGATAAATGAGAGGAGGGTGGGGTTGGGGAGAAAGTAGCATAGAGTACAATAGGTGAATGGGGGTGGGGATGGAGGTGATAGGTCAGGGAGGAGGGTAGGGGAAGGTAGCAAAGAGTACAATGGGTGAATGGGGGTGGGGAGGAAAGTGATAGGTTAGAGAGGAGGGTGGAGTGGTTAAGTGGAAAGGAAATAGGCAGGCAGGTAAGATAGGTCATGAGAGAGGTGCTGAGCTGGAAGGCTGTAGCTGGGGGAACGGGAAATGAGGAAACTGGTGAAGTCCACATTGATTAGATTACTTACAGTGTGGAAACAGGCCCTTAGGCCCTTAGGCCCTTAGGCCCACACTGACCCGCCGAAGCGTAACCCACCCATTCCCATACATTTACCCCTCTACCTAACACTACGGGCAATTTAGCATGGCCAATTCACCTGACATGCACATCTTTGGACTGTGGGAGGAAACCGGAGCACCCGGAGGAAACCCACGCAGACATGGGGAGAATGTACAAACTCCACACAGTCAGTAACCTGAGTCAGGAATTGAACCCGGGTCTCTGGCGTTGTGAGGCAGCAGTGCTAATCACTGTGCCACCGTGCCGCCCTGGGGGTTGAAGTGTTCCGAGGCGGAAGATGAGGCGTTCTTCCTCCAGGCGTCGGGTGGTGAGGGAACGGCGGTGGAGGAGGCCCAGGACCTGCATGTCCTCGGCAGAGTGGGAGGGGGAGTTGAAATGTTGGGCCACAGTTTATTCAGTTGAGAAATGTATGTTGCTGATGATGAGATGGGTGTGAGGAAACACTTGTTGAAAACTGACGAGTTGCCCAGTATCAACAACACACTGGAATTCGAATCAAATGTTGATTTTCAGAAATGAATTTTGATGTCTGATTTTGATCTGGTCCAACTTTGGGCAAACAGCACTTGCCATTATTGACCAGGGTTTCCAAAAGAAAATGTGTAATTTACTAACAATCTGTACATCTTGGATGGATGAAGGGGCATTACAGGAATTGCTTCTTGCTATTTTATAAGATGAAACAGATTCAGATCATTAGGATGGGGCTGTTTTCCCTGGAGTGTCGGAGGCTGAAGGGTGACCTTAGAGAGTTTTATAAAATTATGAGGGGCATGGAAGGGATAGTGTAAATAGGTAAAGTATTTTCCTTGGGTTGGGGGAGTCCAGAACTAGAAGGAATAGGTTAGGGTAAGAGGGGAAAGATTTTAAAAGGATCAAAGGGGCAACCTTTTCATGCAAAGGTGGCAAATGTATCGAATGAGCTGCCAGAGGAAATTGTGGAGGCTGGTCCAATTACAGTATTTAAAAGGCATCTGAATGGATACATGAATAGGAAGGGTTTAGAAGGATATGGACAAAGTGCTGGCAGATGGGACTAATTAATTTAGAATATCTGGTCAGCATGAACAAGTTGGACCGAAGGGTCAGTTTACATGCTGTACATCTCCATGATGTGTGATCCCTCATAATGGGTGCTGTTAAGCTATTTGTCCAGATACAATATGTGACAATTCTGACGTGTTCCTAGGGGGATATCTGCATTATCCTACTTTGTAGCAGTGACCACTAGACAATCATCAAGGATGTAGCACATACCTAGACTGTACGAGGGTTGAAATTATACCTAGGGGAGATGGTTGTGTAGTGGCAATATTATCAGTTCCAGGAATCCATAGGCGCAGGCTAATTTTCTGGGGATAAGGATTCAATCCTACCCAATTAAGACATCTACATGTAGAGCTAGTATCAGTAATGGTGGCCGTTATGACTCCAATGTTGCACCAATATGGTTGACACTTAACTGGTCTAGTAAGCCACTTGGTTGAAGAGAAATTAGGGATTGGTTAAAAATGGTGCCCTGTAAATAAACAGTCTGATTACTCAGCTCTTTCACAGATTCAGTAATGTGCCATTTATCAACTGAACCATCAAGGATGCCTTTCCGCCTTTTTTTAGATCTGAGGAGCAACTGACTTCTTTAAGAAGCCCCAAAGTTGCAGGCAAAACCATTTTCGAATTTTATTGTAGCAAAGCGAAAATGAAGGCTCAAAACCTATCCTGCAGGACACAATTGCGATTAAGAACTGACAAACTAATTCAGGAAATTGTGGCTATTATGGTTGTGGGCTCTGTCACAATTCAAATTGAAAAATTGTTTTGATAACTTTTAGATCCATCTATGGGGGTGGGGCGGGGGGGGGGCGGGTGGCGGCGGTGAGTAGGGAGTTTAGCTTGGTGATAATGGGGATTAGAGTCTTTGGGTTGAGATGCAATATACTGTAAATTTGGCTTTTAAAATTGCATAATGTGCATATGGATTTTGATGATAACCATTGCAACAATGGTGTTAGCTGATGTGTTAACACTTTTTAATTGCAAAGTTAACACTTTTAATTACCAGCATCACTTCCCGATAGCTATCTATGTAGTTAGTAGTCAGTTGATTCCAGCAGATTGTCAATTTGTCTGGCAGGAGGTAGTCTTCTAGAAGATTAAACCATATTTTATTCAACCTCCCATGAGATATGGAAAGTTTTTTTTTAAATTTATTTTTTATTTCTTTACATAGTAGTGAAATAAAAGAAATAAAAGAAGGAAGGCAAAGAAAATATGTGGGGAAAAAAAAGAGGGCAGGTAAAATCAAGGAAAACCCAAAGATGTTTTCTCTGTATATTAAGAGCAAAAAGTTAACAAAAGAAAATGGAAAAAGTTTATCTATTTCACTTCCAATTTCCATCCTGCACTCACCTTTACCTGGTCCTTCTCTGACTTCTCCCTTCCCTTCCTTACCATCTCTGAGTTTAGGCTGGCCACCAATATGCAATACAAACCCACCAACTCCCAAAGTTACCTTGACTGTACATTCTCACACCCTGCTTCCTGCAAAAACTCTATTCCATTCTCCCAGTTCCTCCATCTCTGTTCTGATGATGCCACCTTCAACAAGGGGACCTCTGAAATGTCCAGCTTCTTCCTCAATTAAGGATTCCCCCTCACAGTGGTTGGTAGCACCCTCAGCCGGCTCCGACCCATCTCCTGCACTTCGGCCCTCAACCCCTTGCTTCCCTCCCACAACAGAGATAAGGTCACCCTCATCCTCACCTACCATCCCGACAGCATCTACTTCCAAAGGATCATTAGCCACCATCTCCACTACCTCCAGCGGGATGCCAGCATCAGACGGATATTTCCCTCCTCTCCCTTCTCAGCCTTCTGCAGGGTCTGTTCCCTTTGTGGCACCTTGGTCAACTCCTTCTCCACTCCCAACACCTCCCACATTCCTGAGGCATTTTACCATCCACGGCACTTCCCCTGCAATCACATAACATGTAACACCGGCCTGTGTACTTCCTCCCTTCTCATTTTGCAAGGCCCTAAGCACACCTTCCAGGTGAAGCAGCATTTACTCAATGTAGTATACTGTATTTGTTGTTCATAATGTGGTATCCTCTACACAGAGGAGACTAGCCTACTTTCTGTCTGCAAAAAATGACTCCAAGTTTTTGGTCTCCTGCTACTTCAACACACCACCCTGTTCCCTGGCCACATCTCTGTCTCGGGCTTGCTGTAGTGCTTCAGTGAAGCTTAGCGCAAGCTGGAGGAACAGTATCTCATTTTCTGCTTGGTTGCTTCTGCAGCTTTCTAGCCTCAATATCAACAATTTTAGGACTTGAGCACTATCTCCCATTTCCTTACCATGCACACCAGGCTTGTCATCACAAACAACCCATTGTCAGCCGCTTGTGGTCCCCATTAGCAGCTCCTGATTCTCCCAGGTTGACCGTTATCCATTCCTTTGTCTGCCCAACTGTTGTTCTCTCTCTCTAGGCTGCAACTCTTATTGGATTCTCTCCCCCCATCTCAACACCATCTTTAATAATGTATACCAACCTTTTCCTCTGCAATCAGTATTCCTGATATTCCTGATGAAGGCTTATGCCTGAAATGTCAACTCTCCTGTTCCTCGGATGCTACCTGACCTGCTGTGCTTTTCCAGCACGACAGTCTCAACTCTGATCTCCAGCATCTGCAGTCCTCACTTTCTCCTTTTCCTCACTACAGTCAGTCATGAAGAAGGGTCACTGGACCTGAAACGTTAACCTTGCTTTCTCTCCACAGATGTTGCCAAACCTGCTGAGTTTTTCTAGAAATTTCTGGGTTTTTTTGTAACTAAAGAAGAGTTGAGCCTATGGGTTGAGATGTGCATGGTAATTTTTGCATGATGCAGAAGATAAAGGCAGGGTTTTAAATGAGTATGTTCTTCACATATTCATAATGCAAACATTCTAATTAGAGAGGAGAAGTGTGAAATATTAGACACAATATGCGTAATACAAAAGGAAGCAGTGGCGAGACTGACATCCTTAACGTTGGCAACATCACCATGGAAGCATATGGAATTAACAGATGCTCTGCAGATCATTTTCCAATCCTCACTCGATGGAGGTGAGATACCTGAAGATTAGAAGTTTGCAAATGTTGTACCATTGTTGATAAAAGGTGAGTGGGATAGTATCACCAGTCAGTCTGATTTTGGTGATGGGCAAATTATTAGTATCAATCCTGAGATACTGAATAGACCGTCACTTAGAAAGGCACTGATTTGTCAGGGATTGTTGGCATGGTTGTGTTAGGGGAAGGTCATGTCTTATTAATTACATTTTTTTGAGGAAGGAACAAGAAAGAAATAGTTGCTGCATAGGTTATCCGAGCAGAAGGGTTATTTTGGAGTTGTACAAGACTTTGGTTAGGCTGCAGCTGCAATACTGTGTGCATTTCTGGTCTTTAGGACTATAGGGACTGATGTGTTTGGTCTGGCGGGGGTTCAGAGGTGATTCACCAGGATGTTGCCTGGGATGGAGCATCTTAGCTGTGAAAAGAGGCTGTAAAGCATAGATTTGTTTTCTTTGGAGCACAGAAGTTTGGCAGGAGACCTGATATCGGGGTATGAAGTTATGAGAGGCATGGACAAAATGGATAGAAATTTCCGCCTTAGTTGAAGGGTTGATAACAAGGGTTTCAGGTTGAAAGGCAGGAGGTTTGGGGGAACTTGAGGATAAATGTTTTGACCGAGAGGGTGGTAGGGGTCCAGAATGCACTGCGTGGGAGAGTAGTAGACGTATTTAAAGCAAACTTTTAAAAGTACTTGGATAAGTGCATGGAATGTCATAACATTTAAGGCAATGGGGCCAAGTGCTGAACAAAGGGGTTACTGTAGATTTGGTGTATTTTTGGCATTGTAGACTTAATGGGCTAACAGGCCATTTCTTTACAAAACAACAAAAAAGCAAAGAACTGTGGAAGCTGGAAATCAGAAAGAAAATCAGAAATTGCTGGAAAAACTCAGCAGGTCCTGCAGCATCTGTGGAGAGAACGTAGAGATAACATTTCAGGTCCAGTGACCTTTCTTCAGAAAAAGGTTTACATATGCTGAAGAAGGATCACTGAACCCAAAATGTTATCTCTGCTTTCTCTCCACAGATAGTGCCAGACCTGCTGAGGTGTTCCAGCAATTTCTGATTTTGGACTCTTTTTCACTGTATGATTGACATACATTAGGTGCAATGGATGTTGTCTATATGGATTTTTGTAATGTGTTTGACAAGATTCTGCATTGCAGATTGGCCAGGAAAAAAAATGTTAATGGGACGCAGAGAATGTGAGCATTCAATCCAAAATTGGCTCAGCAATAGGAAGAATAGGGTAATTGGTAATGGATGTTTTTGCAAATGGAAAATGGTTTCTCATGTTGGGTATCTTGCTACTTGTATGTTAATGTATTTAGTGTACATTAATGATTTGGACTTACATTGGAAAAATTTTAGATGACGTAAATTTAGCTGTGTGGCTGAAAGTGAAGAGGAAAGTTCTTGATCCCAGAGGTGTGTCAATAATTTGGTTGACTGAGCAAATGGAATTCAAAGTGTGAAGTCACGCATTTGGGGAGTGCAGAAATAGCTATGGAGGTAATGACAAATAGCCAACAAGATATTGACAAGTTGGTGGAACGACCAGATGAAGTTCAATACAGAGAAGTGGGAGGTGATTCACTTTGATTGGAAGAACAATGAAAGACAATACAAATAAAGGATACAATTCTAAAGGGTATGCAGGAGCAGAGTGCACAGTTAATTGAAGGTGGCAGGACAGGTAGAGAGAGCAGTTAGTAGGTGTTCTCAGCTTTATTAACAGGAGCAATTGAGGACAAGAATCAAAAAGAGTGGTGCTGGAAAAGCACAGCCAGTCAGGCAGCATCCAAGGAGCAGGAGAGTAGATGTTTCAAGCATAAGCTCTTCATTAGGAATGAGAGGGGTGGCCTGAGGGGGGTGGCCCAAGGGGGCTGAGAGATAAGTGGGAGGGGGTTGGTGCTGGGGCTTAGGTAGCTGGGAATGCGATATGGAGGTGGAGGTGGGGGGAGATGGTGATAGAACGGAGTAGAAGGTGGAGCAGATAGGTGGGAAGGAAGATGGACAGGCAGGACGGTTCAAGAGGGTGGTGCTGAGGGTTGGATCTGGGATAAGGTGGGGGCAGGGGAAATGAGGAAACTAGTGAAATCAACATTGATCCCATTTGGTTGGAGGGTGCCAAGGCAAAAGATGAGGCATTTTTCCTCCAGGCTTTGGGTGTCAAGAATTTGGTGGTGGAGGAGACCCAGGACTTGCATGTCCTTGGCGGAGTGGGGGGGGGGAGTTGAAGTGTTCAGCCACAGGGCGGTGGGGTTGTCTAGTGCATGTGTCTCAGAGATGTTCTCTGAAACGTTCCGCAAGTTGGCGTCCTGTCTCCCCAATGTAGAGGAAGCCACATCAAGTGCAACGGACACAGTAGATGACGTGTGGAGGTGCAGGAGAATCTCTGTTGGATGTGGGAGAATCCTTTGGGGCCTTGGATGGAGGTGAGGAGGGGAGGTGTGGGCACAGGTTTTACCCTGTGGTGGTAAGGAAAGGTGCCGGGAGTGGAGGGTGATTTCCTCAAATTCCAGGAGCAGCAATGACTGTTTTATATGCTGTTGCATTGTTTTGGAACTTTGTTAAAAAAAAGTCAAAACAACAGCAGGTTAAAAGGGAGAAGAGCAGACAAAGGAAGCACATGGTGAGGTCAGTGCAGGAGAGAGGGAGAGAGAGAGAACCTGCACAGTTACTGTCTTTGCTGTTTGAATTCGTGTATTGCTGGACATCGGAGTGCATCTGGGAAAATTAACAAACAGTGAGCTAGTGAGGGCAGGAATAGGAGGATAGAGCAGATGAATGCATGGCTGAGGAGCTGGTGTATGGGAGAAGGATTCACATTTTTGAATAATTGGAATCTCTTTTGGGGTAGAAGTGACCTGTACAAGAAGGACGGATTGCACCGAAATTGGAAGGGGACTAATATACTGGCAGGGAAATTTGCTAGAACTGCTTGGGAGGATTTAAATTAGTAAAGTGGGGAGGGGGAGACCCAGGGAGATAGTGAGGAAAGAGATCGATCTGAGACGGGTACAGCCTAGAACAGAAGTGTGTCAAACAGTCAGGGCAGGCAGGGACAAGGTAGGACTAATAAATTAAACTGCATTTATTTCAATGCAAGGGGTCTAACAGGAAAGGCAGATGAACTCAGGGCATGGTTAGGAACATGGGACTGGGATATCATAGCAATTATGGAAACATGGCTCAGGGATGGGCAGGACTGGCAGCTGAATGTTCCAGGATACAAATGCTACAGGAAGGATAGAAAAGGGAGGCAAAAGAGGAGGGGGAGTGGCATTTTTGATAAGGGATAGCATTACAGCTGTGCTAAGGGAGGATATTCCTGGAAATACATTGAGGGAAGTTATTTGGGTGGAACTGAGAAAAAAGAAAGGGATGATCACCTTATTGGGATTGTATTATAGACCCCCCCCAATAGTCAGAGGGAAATTGAGAAACAAATTTGTAAGGAGATCTCAGCTATGTGTAAGAATAATAGGGTAGTTATGGTAGGGGATTTTAACTTTCCAAACATCGACTGGGACTGCCATAGTGTTAAATGTTTAGATGGAGAGGAATTTCTTAAGTGTGTACAAGACAATTTTCTGATTCAGTATGTGGATGTACCTACTAGAGAGGGTGCAAAACTTGACCTACTCTTGGGAACTAAGGCAGGGCAGGTGACTGAGGTGTCAGTGGGGGAGCACTTTGGGGCCAGCAACCATAATTCTATTCGTTTTAAAATAGTGATGGAAAAGGATAGACCAGATCTAAAAGTTGAAGTTCTAAATTGGAGAAAGGCCAATTTTGACGGTATTAGGCAAGAACTTTCAAAAGCTGATTGGAGGCAGATGTTCGCAGGTAAAAGGATGGCTGGAAAATGGGAAGCCTTCAGAAATGAGATAAAAAGAATCCAGAGTAAGTATATTCCTGTCAGGATGAAAGGGAAGGCTGGTAGGTATAGGGAATGCTGGATGACAAAAGAAATTGAGGGTTTGGTTAACAAAAAGAAGGAAGCATATGTCAGGTATAGACAGGATAGATCGAGTAAATCCTTAGAAGGGTATAAAGGAAGTAGGAGTATACTTAAGAGGGAAATCAGGAGGGCAAAACGGGGACATGAGATAGCTTTGGCAAATAGAACTAAGGAGAATCCAAAGGGATTTTACAAATATATGAAGGACAAAAGGGTAACTAGGGAGAGAATAGGACCTCTCAAAGATCAGCAAGGCGGCCTTTGTGTGGAGCCACAGAAAATGGGGGAGATACTAAATTAATATTTTGCATCAGTATTTACTGTGGAAAAGGATATGGAAGATATAGACTGTAGGGAAATAAATTGTGACATCTTGCAAAGTGTCCAGATTACAGAGGAGGAAGTGCTGGATGTCTTGAAATGGTTAACAGTGGATAAATCCCCAGGACCTGATCAGGTGTACCCGAGAATTCTGTGGGAAGCTACAGAAGTGATTGCTGTGCCTCTTGCTGAGATATTTGTATCATCAATAGTCACAGGTGAAGTGCCAGAAGACTGAAGGTTGGCAAACGTGGTGCCACTGTTTAGGAAGGGTGGTAAGGACAAGTCAGGGAACTATAGACCAGTGAGCCTGAACTCGGTGGTGGGCAAGTTGTTGGAGGGAATCCTGAGGGACAGCATGTACATGTATTTGGAAAGGCAAGAATTGATTCGGGATAGTCAACATGGCTTTGTGCATGGGAAATCATGTCTCATAAACTTGATTGAGTTTTTTGATGAAGTAACAAAGAAGATTGATGAGGGCAGAGCAGTAGATGTGATCTATATGGACTTCAGTAAGGCGTTTGACAAGGTTCCCCATGGGAGACTGATTAGCAAGGTTAGATCTCATGGAATACAGGGAGAACTAGCCATTTGGATACTGAACTGGCTCAAAGGTAGAAGACAGAGGGTGGTGGTGGAGGGTTGTTTTTCAGACTGGAGGCCTGTGACCAGTGGAGTGCCACAAGGATCGGTGCTGGGCCCTCTACGTTTTGTCATTTACATAAATGATTTGGATGCGAGCATAAGAGGTACAGTTAGTAATTTTGCAGATGACACCAAAATTGGAGGTGTAGTGGACAGCGAAGAAGGTTACCTCAGATTACAACAGGATCTGGACCAGATGGGCCAATGGGCTGAGAAGTGACAGATGGAGTTTAATTCAGCTAAATGCGAGGTGCTGCATTTTGGGAAAGCAAATCTTAGCAGGACTTATACACTTAATGGTAAGGTCCTAGGGAGTGTAGCTGAACAAAGAGACTTTGGAGTGCAGGTTCATAGCTCCTTGAAAGTGGAGTCGCAGGTAGATAGGATAGTGAAGAAGGCGTTTGGTATGCTTTCCTTTATTGGTCAGAGTATTGAGTACAGGAGTTAGGAGGTCATGTTGCGGCTGGACAGGACATTAGTGAGGCCACTGTTGGAATATTGCGTGCAATTCTGGTCTCCTTCCTATGTTGTAAAACTTGAAAGGGTTCAGAAAAGATTTACAAGTATGTTGCCAGGGTTGGAGGATCTGAGCTACAGGGAGAGGCTGAACAGGCTGGGGCTCAGGGGTGACCTTATGGAGGTTTACAAAATTATGAGGGGCATGGATAGGATAAATAAACAAAGTCTTTTCCCTGGGGTCCAGAACTAGAGGGCATAGGTTTAGGGTGAGAGGGGAAAGATATAAAAGAGACCTAAGGGGCAACTTTTTCACACAGAGGGTGGTACGTGTATGGAATAAGCTGCCAGATGATGTGGTGGAGGCTGGTACAATTGCAACATTTAAGAGGCATTTGGATGGGTATATGAATCGGAAGGGTTTGGAGGGATATGGGCCGGTTGCTGGCAGGTGGGACTAGATTGGGTTGGGATATCTGGTCGGTATGGATGGAATGGACCGAAGAGTCTGTTTCCATGCTGTACATCTCTATGACTCTATAAGATAGTCGCGGAGGGAATGGTATCTGTGGAACACAGATAGGAGTGGGGAGAGAAATACATCTCTGGTGGTGGAGTCTGTTTGTAGGTGGCAGGGATATACTGCAGGGCAAGTGATATTGCTGGGCAAAAGACTATTATGATGCGATTAAGCAAGATTAAGGATGCATTGAATGGGGAAGGAAACTGCAGGGGATTAAAATGTGGAGCTTATTCAAGGAACAGCTACTGTGTGTCCTTGATAAGTGTGTACCTGTTGGGCAGGGAAGAAGTGGTCAAGCAAGGGAGCCATGGTTTACTAAAGATGTTAAATCTCTTGTCAAGAGGAAGAAGAAGTAATATGTTGGACGAGACATGAAGACTCAGTTAGGGTGCTTGAGAGTTACAAGTTAGCCAGAAAGACCTAAAGAGAGAGCTAAGAAGCGCCAGGAGGGGACATGCAAAGTCACTGGCAGGTAGGATCAAGGAAAACCCTAAAGCTTTCTATAGGTTTATCAGGAATAAAAGAATAACTAGAGAAACATTAGGGCCAATCTAGGATAGTAGTGGGAATTTATGCGTGGAGTCCGAGGAGATAGGGAAGCTCTAAATGAGTATTTTTCGTCAGTATTCACTCTAGAAAAAGACAATGTTGTTGAGGAGAATACTGAGATACAGGCTACAAGACTAGACAGGGTGGAGGTGTTAGCAATTCTAGAAAGTGTGAAAATGGGTAAGTCCCCTGGGCTGTATCCTAGGATTCTCTGGGAAGCCAGAGAGGAGATTGCTGGCCATTGATTAGACTAGATTACTTACAGTGTGGAAACAGGCCCTTCGGCCAACAAGTCTACACCGACCCTCCAAAGAGCAACCCACCCAGACCCATTCCCCTACATTTACCCCTTCACCTAACACTACAGGCAATTTAGCTTGACCAATTCACCTAATCTGCACATTTTTGGACTGTGGGAGGAAACCGGAGCACCCAGAGGAAACCCACACAGACTAGGGGAGAATGTACAAACTCCACACAGACAGTTGCCTGAGGTGGGAATTGAACCCGGGTCTCTGGTGCTGTGAGGCAGCACTGCTAACTACTGTGCCACCCTGGCTGTATGTCATTGTTGTCGACAGGAATAGTGCAGAAAACGGGAGGATAGCAAACGTTATCCCTTGTTCAAGAAAGGGAGTAGAGTTAACCCCGGTAATTATAGACCACTGAGCCTTACAGTGGTTGTGGGTAAAATATTGGAAAAGATTATAAGAGATAGGATTTATAATCATCTAGAAAGAAATGAGTTGATTAGGAATAGTTAACACTGGTTTGTGAAGGGTAGGTTGTGCCTCACAAACCTTATTGAGTTCTTTGAGATGGTGAGCAAACAGATGGATGAGGGTAAAGCGGTCAATGTGGTTTTTATGGATTTCAGTAAGACGTTTGATAATGTCTACCATGGTCGGTATTGCACAAAATACAGAGGCATAGGATTGAGAGTGATTTAGAGGTTTGGATCAGAAATTGGCTAGCTGAAAGAAGACAGAGGATGGTGGTTGATGGGAAACATTCTTCCTGAAGTTCAGTTACTAGTGGTGTACTGCAAAGATCTATTTTGGAGCCACTGCTATTTGTCATTTTTATAAATGACCTCGATGATGCCATGGAAGGATGGTTTAGAAAATTTGTGGATGACAGTAAGGTCGGTGGAGTTGTGGATAGTGCTGAAGGATGTTGCAGGTTACAGAGGGATGTAGATAAGCTGCAAAGCTGGGCTCAGAGGTGGTAAATGGAGTTTATTGCGGAAAAGTGAGGTAATTCACTTTGGAAGGAACAACAGGAATAACGAGTACTGGGCTAATGATGATTTGGAGATGCCAGTGTTGGACTGGGGTGTACAAAGTTAAAAATCACACAACACCAGATTATAGTCCAACAGGTTTAATTGGAAGCACACTAGCTTTTGGAGCAACACTCCTTCATCAGGTGATAGTCACCTGATGAAGGAGCGTTGCTCCGAAAGCTAGTGTGCTTCCAATTAAACCTATTGGACTATAACCTGGTGTTGTGTGATTTTTAATTTTGGGCTAATGATAAGATTCTTGATAGTGTAGATGAGGAGAGAGATCTTGGTGTCCAAATACATAGATCCCTGAAATTTGCCACCCAGGTTGATAAGGTTGTAAGAAGGCAAAACACTGTGTAAGCTTTTATTGCTAGAGAGATTGAATTTCTGAGGTCATACAACAGCTGTACAAAACTTTGGTGCAACCGCCCTTGGAGTATTGCGTACAGTTCTGGTCACTGCGTTGTAGGAAGGATGTGGAAGCTTTGGCAAGGATGCAGAGGAGATTTACTAGGATGTTGCCTGGTATGGAGAGAGGGTCTTTTGAGGAAAGGCTGAGGGACTTGAGGCAATTTTCATGAAAGAAGAAGGTTGAGAGGTGACTTCATTGAGATATATAAGATAATCAGAGGGTTAAATAGGGTGGACAGTGGGAGCTGTTTCCTCAGATTGTGATGGCTAGCATGAGGGGACATAGCTTTAAATTGAGGGGTGATAGATATAGGACAGATATTAGAGGTAGTTTCTTACTCAGAGAGTAGTAGGAGTATGGAACACACTGCTTGCAACAGTAGTAGACTTGCCAACTTTAAGGGCATTTAAATGGTCATTGGATAAACATGTGGATGAAAATGGAATTGTGTTGAATAGATAGGCTTCAGATTGGTTCCACAGGATGACACAACATCGAGGGCCATAGGGCCTGTACTGAGCTGAAATGATCTATGTTCTATGTGGCAGAAATGGCAGATGATGAAGTGTTGTATCTGAAGGTTGGTTTGTTGGAAGGTGCGGATTGTGGGGGTTCTGTCCTTATTACAATTGGAGGGGTGGGGTTCAAGGGCAGAGGTGTGGAAGTAGAGGAGTTGCATTGGAGGGCATTGTTGACCACATGGGAGGGGAAATTGCAGCCCTCGAAGAAGGAGGCCATCTGGGATGTTCTGGAGTGGAATTGGTCCTCCTGGGAGCAGATGTGGCAGAGGCTGAGGAATTGGGAGTAAGGCATAGTGTTTTTACAGGAAGGCGGATGGGAGGAGACGTAGTCTAGGTAGCTGTGGGAGTCAGTAAATTTGAAGTAAATGTCTGTGTTGAGTCGGTTGCCAGAAATGGAGAAGAAGAGGTTCAGCAAGGGGAGGGAGGCGTTCAAGATGGTTCAGGTAAACTTGATATCAGGGTGGAAGGTGTTCGTGAAGTTGATGAACTGTCCAGCCTCTTCATGGGAGCAAAAGATGGTGGACGATAAGGTGGGAAATGGTGCCAGTGTAGTTGTGGAAGATGGACTGTTCCACATACTGGATGAAGAGATAGTCATAGCTGGAGCCCATGCAGGTGCCCTTTTGTCTGAAGAAAGTGGGAGGACTCAAAGGAGAAATTGTTGAGGGTGAGGACCAGTTCAGCCAATCAAGTGAGTGTGTCGGTGGAAGGGTACTTGTTGGGTTAGGAGGAGAGGAAGAAACAGAAGGCTTAGAGGCCTTCGTCGTGGTGGATGGATGTGAATACAGAGTGGATGTCCATGCTGAAGATGAGGCATTTGGGGCTAGGGATGAAAGTCGTGGATGAGTTGGAGAGTGTGAGTGCTGTTTCGAATGTATGGGGGGAGATCCTGGACCAAGGGGGACAAGACGGTGTCAAGGTATGTGGAGATAGGTTTGGTTAGGCAGCAGCAGGCTGAGACAATGGGTCGACCGGGGCAGTCTGGTTTGTGAATTTTGGGTAAGAAGTAGAATCAGACGGTTCGGAGCTTCAGGACTATGAGGTTGGAGGCTGTGGGTGGGAGACCTCCTGAGGTGATAAGGTTATGGATATTCTGGGAAATGATAGTTTGGTGATGGGATGTGAAGTCGTGGTCAAGGGGGGCAGGAGGAGGAGGTGTCTGTGAATTGGCTTCAGTGGTGTAGAGGTCGGTGCGCCAAATTACCACTGCGCCCCCTTGGAGGGCTGCTTAAGATACTTATTATACCTCAGGTGGAGTATTGTATACAATTGTGGGTACTGCATTATAGGAAAGATGTGAATGCATTGCAGACAGTGCAGAAGCGATTTATAAGAATTGTTCTAGGAATGTGAAACTTCAGTTATGATAAGTTGAATAAATTGGACTATTCTACTTGAAGAGAAAAAGGTTGAGAGGAGATTTTACAGGTATTCAAATCATAAGCAGGCTGGACAAAGAGATAAGGAGAAACTGTTTCTGCTCATAAAAGATACAAGAACGAGATGAAGTGAAGCAAATGAGACAAGGGTGATGTGAGAAGAAGCTTCCTTTCACACAGAAAGTCATTAAGGTATGGAATGTATTGTCTGGAAATGTGGTAGAGGCAGGTTCTGTTGAGCCATTCAAAGGGCGTTGGATGATTATTTCAGTGTGTAGAGACTGGCATTAGGATATAGAACAAGTGCTGGCATGATGGGCTGACTGGCTTCCTTCTGCAACGTTTCAATTCTGTGATTCTGGGAGAACTGAGGGGTGCAGAAATGGGAGACCTTGGAGTGCTTGTCCACAGGTGCTTCTAAATGGCAGGAAATTTAGATAAGGTGGAGAGGGAAGCACGTGGGACACTTCCTGTTTATTGGATGAAATATAGAGTATAAAACTGGATATAATGCTGGAATTATTTAAAATTGGTTAGGCCACAGTACAGAAGAGGCCCTGCGGCCCATCAAGATGAAATGTGACTTTCCAGCTGTAGGTCCATAGCCTTGAATGTTTTCAAGTGCTCATCCATGTAAGGTTGTGAGGTTATCCACATTTACTTCTGTTCCAGCCAGTGCATTCCAGATCCTAGCATCTTCTGGGTGAAACTATATCTCCTCAAGCTCCCTCCTGTTGTTCAGCTTAAACGTCTGCCATCTTGTTATTGACTCTTAGTGACAGCTGTTTTCTGTCCATCCTGTCCATGCCCCTCAGAACCTTAAACACCTCAATCAGGTCCTCCCCTCCCCCTTCTCTGCTGCAAAGAAATCAACCGAAGTTTTGACCTCAGTTATGCAAGGTATTGTCTTACAAATAGGCATTTCAGCAGTAATAACGGTGACAGAGTTCTTTAAAGAGGCTTCTAAGAGTTGTGAGCAGTAAGAGACAGCTGGAGCTCGGAAATACAATGAGTAATATTGAAAGTAGCTGCGCAGAATATGGGCAGTTAAAATTGACTAAACCGCTGGTATCCTGTCTCTTCAACTTTAACGTGTTCTTCAAAGCAGGTGGCAAGAAAGCCCAGTGAAAGCCAGAAGTTTCTTCCAGCCGTTTTTTAAAAATTCATTCATGGAGTCGGCATCACTGACTAGGCCAACATTTACTACCCATCCCTAATTGGGTGAGCCATCTTCCTGAACCACTGCAATTTTATATGGTGCAGCTACACTCTTAAATGCTGTAAGCTAACGAGTTCTAGGAATTTTCTCTATGAATATATCTCCAAATTAGGATTGTGCACAACTTTGAATACAAATTATAAGTAGTGGTTTGCCTACCATCTGCTATCCTTTTAGCCTGGCCCTTGAAAGTGGTAAAGTTATCAGTTTAGAAGATGATGCCAAGGCTGCTGCAATGCATCTTGTAGATGGTTCAGAAAGAGAGTGTCAGTCATAAGGAGGGGGGTGGGGAATATTTAAGTTCATGGCTGAGGTACCAGTCTAGCAGGCTGCTTTGTCCTGAATGGTAATAAGATTCTTGAGTGTTGTTGAAGCTGTACTCACACCAAGAATGTGGGGAGTATTCCATCACACTTATGACTTGTGTCTTGTAGATTTTCTTTTGATCAGGCTGGCATTTATGATCCACCCTAATTGCCCAGAGGGCTGTTAATTGTTAACCACATTGCTATTGATCTGGAGTCACATGTAGGCCAGACCAGGTAAAAACAGCAGTTTCCTTACTTAAAGGATATTAATGAACCAGATGGGTTCTTCCAACAATTGGCAATGGTTTCATGGTCACCAATAGACTCCTAATTCCAGATATTTATTGAATTCACCATCTGCCATGACAGGTTTTGAACCAAGGTCCCCAGAACATTACTAGGATCTCTGGATTAATAGTATAATGATATTACCACCAGGCTATCGCCTCCCATTAAGATGGTGAACAGGCTTTGGGAAGTCAGGATTTGAATGACTTCTGTAAAATTCCTGGCCTCTGACCGGCTCCTGTTGCGGCAGTATTTATATGGCTGACCCAGTTCTGTTTTTGATCAATGGTAGTCCCCAGGATATTGATGGTGGGGCATTCAGGGATGGTAACATCATTGAATGTCAAGGGGAGATGATTAAATTCTTTCTTGTTGGAGATGGTCATTGTATGGCACTAGAGTGTCATGTATATCGAGAGCCGTTTATTATCCCAAGACTGGTTGCTGCTATCAAGCCCAACTGCATTTCAGACAGACAGCTGATCCAGATGAGAGCTAGGTAGAAACAACTTCTGTATCTTGTGCTGAAGAAGCCTGGCCTGGTTTAATCCCATAAAAGGGAGTTAAAATGTACATTTTTCAGCAATTCTTCTTCAGCAATGAAATGGCATGCTAACCACCTCACCATTCTGCCGCCCCCCCCGCCCACCCTCCCCGCCCCACCCACCTTAATACTCACCGCCCACCTCAATACTCACTGCCCACTTCAATACTCACCGCCCACCTCCACCCAGTCCTCCTCTAAAATATCAATCAGGATGAAATGATCTTTACAAGACTCTCTCACGTGCCCTACTACCCGAACAGTTGTATGCTTCAACTGTCCAGTGACAATAATAACTGGAACCTCAGCATGTGAAGGGTGCTTTACTTAAATGCCACTCTACATTCTACGAGCAAAGTTAAAATATATCCCTGTTCCTTTGTATATGATTCACAAATTTTCCAGGAGACAGACTTTAAATATTTAAGAAAGACAAGTTCTGCAAGCAAATTATTTCACTGCTTTCTTTTCAAAGGGAACATACAGAATAATGGCTATAATCAAATCTCGTCTAGTTCCCTTAAGATAATGGAGATTTAGTAATGGGAATGTCACTGAATGTCAAGGGGTGATGTTCAGACTCTCTCTTGTTGGAGATGTCTCTTGCCTAGCCTTTATGTGGAAAAATGCAGCTTGCCACTTGTCAGCCAAAATCTGGGTATTATCGAGGCCTTGCTGCATTTGAGAATGGATTGCTTCAGGTGCAGTTCAGAGAAGGTTCACAAAGATTATCCATGGTATGGAGCCATTGTCTTCTGAGTGAAGGCTAAACTGGTTGCGACTCGAAGAATGAGAGGTGATCACATTGAAACATGTCAGATTCTTAAGGTGCTTGACAGGGTAATGTAGAGAGGTTGTTTTCCATCATTGGAGAGTCCAAAACTGAATGGCATAGTTTCAGAATAAAGAGGCACCAATTTAGAGTCACAGAGATGTACAGCACGGAAACAGACTCTTCGGTCCAACCCGTCCATGCTGATCAGATATTCCAACCTAATCTAGTCCCACCTGCCAGCACCCGGCCCCTATCCCTCCAAACAAAATGTTGCAATTGTACCAGCCTGCACCACTTCCTCTGACAGCTCATTCCATACACTTACCACCCTCTGCGTGAAAAAGTTACCCTGTAGGTCTCTTTTATATCTTGCCCCTCTCACCCTAAACCTATGCCCTCTAGTTCTGGACTCCCCGATCCCAGGGAAAATACTTTGTCTATTTATCCTATCCATGCCCCTCATAATTTTGTAAACCTCCGTAAGGTCACCCCTCAGCCTCCGAGGCTCCAGGGAAAACAGCCCCAGCCTGTTCAGCCTCTCCCTGTAGCTCAGTTCCTCCAACCCTGGCAACATCCTTGTGAATCTTTTCTGAACCCTTTCAAGTTTCACAACATCATTCCAATAGGAAAGAGACCAGAATTGCACGCAATATTCCAAAAGTGTCCTAACCAATGTCCTGTACAGCCGCAACATGACCTCCCAACTCCTGTACTCAATACTCTGACCAATAAAATAAAGCATACCAAACGCCTTCTTCACTATCCTATCTATCTGCGATTCCATTTTCAAGGAGCTATGAACCTGCACCCCAAGGTTTTCTTTGTTCAGCAACACTCCCTAGGACCTTACCATTAAGTGTATAAGTCCTGCTAAGATTTGCTTTCCCAAAATGCAGCATCACGCGTTTATCTGAATTATACTCCATCTGCCACTTCTCAGCTGATTGGCCCATCTGGTTCAGATCCTGTTGTAATCTGAGGTAACCCTCTTCGCTGTCCACTACATCTCCAATTTTGATGTCACCTGCAAAATTACTAACTGTACCTCTTATGCTCACACCCAAATCATTTATGTAAATAACAAAAAGTAGAGGGCCCAGCACCAATCCTTGTGGCACTCCACTGGTCACAGGCCTCCAGTCTGAAAAACAACCCTCTACCACCACCCTCTGTCTTCTACCTTTGAGCCAGTTCAGTATCCAAATGGCTAGTTCTCCCTGTATTCCGTGAGATCTAACCTTGCTAATCAGTCTCCCATGGGGAACGTTGTCGAATGCCTTACTGAAGTCCATATAGATCACACCTACTGCTCTGCCCTCAATCTTCTTTGTTACTTCTTCAAACAACTTAATCAAGTTTGTGAGACATGATTTCCCACGCAAAAACCCATGTTTGACTATCCCTAATCAGTCCTTGCCTTCCAAATACATGTACATCCTGTCCCTCAGGATTCCCTCCAACAACTCGCCCATCACCAATGTCAGGCTCACTGGTCTATAGTTCCCTCGCTTGTCCTCACCACCCTTCTTAAACAGAGCCACCATGTTTGCCAACCTCCAGTCTTCCAGCACCTTGCCTGTGACTATCGATGATACAAATACCTCAGCAAGAGGCCCAGCAATCACTTCTCTAGCTTCCCACAGAGTTCTCTGGTACACATGATCAGGTCCTGGGGATTTATCCACTTTTATGCATTTCAAGACATTCAGCATTTCCTCCTCTGTAATCTAGACATTTTGCAAGATGTCACCATCTATTTCCCTACAGTCTATATCTTCCATATCCTTTTCCACAGTAAATACTGATGCAAAATACTCACTTAGTATCTCCCTCATTTTCTGCAGCTCCACGCAAAGGCCACCTTGCTGATCTTTGAGGGGTCCTATTCTCTCCCTAGTTACCCTTTCTTCCTTAATGTATTTGTCAAAACCCTTTGGATTCTTCTTAATTCTATTTGCCAAAGCTATCGCATGTCCCCTTTTTGCCCTCCTGATTTCCCTCTTAAGTATACTCCTACTGCCTTTATACTCTTCTCAGGATTCACTCGATCTATCCTGTCTATACCTTACATATGCTTCCTTCTTTTTCTTAACCATTAAGATTGAGATGAGGAGAATTTCTTCTGTCAGAGGGTTGAGAGTCTCTGGAACTCCTTGCCACAGGGAGCTGTGGGGTTTCAGTCCTTCTGTATATTTAAGGCTGAGGTAAATTGATTCTTAATAAGTAGGAATCAGGAAAGTGGATATAAGAAATGTTGGATCAGCCATGATCTTATCAAATGGCAGAGCTAGCTCGAGGAGCAAAACAGCCTAGTCCTGTTCCTATTTGTTATGGTCTTATGGTGAGTGAGGAGTGATGAGTGGTGCTGAATATTGCACAATCATCAGCAAACGTCCCCCACTTCTGACTTTATGATGGAGGGAATGTCATTGATGAAGCAACTGAAATTGCTTGGCCTGAGGACAATATCCTGAAGAACTCGTGCAGAGATTTACCTTTGAAGAACATTTTTCCTCCCCTTTCATTACATTCATTCACAAGGAATTAGGGCTTCCTACCATTTACCTTCCTTGCTTGTCAGCCTGTTAAGTAAAGAGAGAGAGAGAGAGAGAGAGAGAGAGAAAAAGAAAGAGAAAGTGAGGACTGCAGATCCTGGAGATCAGTGTCGAAGAGTGTGCTGCTGGAAACGCACAGCAGGTCAGGCAGCACCCGAGGATCAGGAGAATCGACATTTCGGGCATAAGCCCTCCATCAGGAATTATGCCCAAAACGTTGTAATTGGGCCACCCTCCACCACTTGCTCTGGCAGCTCATTCTATATACGCACCACCCTCTGTGTGAAAAGGTAGCTCCTCTGGTCCCTTTTAAATCTTTCCCCTCTCACCCTAAACCAATGCCCCCTACTTCTGGACTCCCCTAACCCAGGGAAAAAACCTTATCTAAATTAAACTCCATCTGCCACTCCTCAGCCCACAGGCCCATCTGATTAAGATCCCATTGTACTCTGAGGTAATCTTCGCTGTCCAATTTTGGTGTCATCTGCAAAATTACTAACCATACCTCCTATGTTCACATCCAAATCATTTATATAAATGACAAAAAGCAATGGACTCAGCACTGATCCTTGTGGCACACTGCTGGTCACAGACCTCTATTCCAAAACACAGCTCTCCACTACCACTGCCTGTCTTCTACCTTTGAGCCAATTTTGTATCCAAATGGTTAGCTCTCCGTGTACTCCATGTGATCTAACCTTGCTGACCAGTCTATCATGCGGAACCTTATCGAATGGCTGACTAAAGTCCACATAGACAACGTCTACCGCTCTGCCTTCATCAATCTTCTTCTTCAAAAAGATTAATCATATTATTGAGGCACGATTTCCCACACAAAAAGTCATGTTAACTATCCCTAATCAGTCCTTGCCTTTCCAAATACAGGTAAATCCAGTCCGTCAGACTCCCGCCCAATAACTTACCCAGCACTGATGTCAGGCTGACCGGTTAGTAGTTCCTGGTTTTGCCTTATCATCTTGCGTAAATAATGGATGCTTGATGGGCACGTTTCATTAACAATGTCATGAGTGAATTGGAAAGGAAAGATTTGCAGTGCTTTGAAAGAAACAAAGGGAAGCAGAATTAATTAGATAGTTGCTTCAGAGAGCCAGTGCAGGAATGATAAGCTGAATGGCCTCTGTTTCATATGACTCTATGATTTCAGCATTCCTTTCACTACTCCCATTTTCCACTTTCTCTCCATCTCTTATAAATTTCACCTGACCATTCTATGTGAGGAGTGCTGTATGAAGGATTATATTATGTATTTGTTGTGTTGAACAACAAGCAGCTGTTCATCCCCACTCCACCCCCCAATAACCAGTTCCTCATCCATTCCGGCTTTAATTTCAGCAAGTGTCAACATTTTTCTTTTCGTGATTTGACAGTTGAATTCAAGAAGTGAGTAATGCATAAATAGTTTTTTGCAGAATTGCCTCAGTCATTGCTGAAAGCCCTCAAGAGATTTGAAACAGCTTGAAAACTTGATTCACCACTGAGTACAACGCTTCTTGTTGATACAAACAAAGGACCTTCAAAAAATCTTTTTGACTTCTCAGACTTGCCGATTTCTTTAGCTCTGGAGTCAATGCCATCTAAATCATGGAATCATATTCTTCCAATCCAGGCAGATTGTGATTCATTACAACGTCGGTCTACTGTTTCTGAATGAATTTTCTTTTTCTCTACCCCTTTTGTCTTTGCTTGGTTTGAAGACATACACTCTCATATGAGTATCACCTGCCTTCTGATATCCCAATCAATGCAGTGAACATTAATAGATTTATTTGACTGTAAAGGGTTGGGGAAGCCTAGCCATATTCTCATTCAACATTCCCACACACAGGTTTGACTTTGTGCAACACTGCAAAACGTGTGATAGCGAGGCAGCAGCTGCTTTTAGTCCTTCCCTTCTGTTTTTCCATTACCACATTGTCACAAAAAGTCAAGATCTTGTCCACAGTTTGTAATTTTGCGTGTGATAACTCTGGCACTTTTTCTCTTAAGACAAAGATTGCTGAGGTGAATTGTAGTGCCTACTACCACCATTGCTGAGATCAGCTAAGTCAGCACAGATCATAAATGATTAGACCATAAGAAATAAGTGTAGAATTAGGCCATTCAGCCCATCAAGTCTGCTCCACCTTCAATCATGGTTAATATGTTTCCCATTCTTTTGCCTTCTCTCCATAAACCTGATCCTCGTAGCAATCAAGGAGCTATCTATGTCTGTCTTAAATTCACTCAATGACTTCGATTCCACAGCCCTCTGTGACAATGAGTTCCACAGATTCGCCACCTTCTTCCTCATTTTAGTTCTAAAGGGTCGGCCTTGCACTCGGAGACTGTGCCCTCAGATTCTAGTCCTTCCTACAGTGGAAACGTATTTTCCATGTCCACTCTATCCAGGCCTATCAGTATTCTGGAAGTTTCAATCAAATCTCCCCTCATCCTTCTGAACTCCATTGAGCACAGACCCAGAGTCCTCAACCATTCTTCATATTACAAGCCCTTCATCCCTGGGATCATTATTGTGAATCTCCTCTGGAGCCCCTCAAAGGGGCTTCCTTTGATGTAGGGCCCAAAACTGGGCACAATATTCGAAACGTGGTCTGGCCAAAGCCTTGTCAGTGCCTACAGCCTCGTCAGTACATCTCTGATGTATTCTAGCCTTCTTGAAATGAATGCTAACATTGCATTTGCCATCTTAACTGCCACTGAACCTGTATGTTAACCTTAAGACAATGTTGAACTAGGACTCCAAAGTTGCTTTGTACTTCAGATTTCCGAAACCTTTCCCCATTTAGAAAATAGTCTGTGCCTCTTCTTCCTACCAAAGTGCATAGCCTCACACTTTTCCACATTGGATTGCATCTGCCATTTCTTTGCCCAGTCTCCTAGCCTGTCCAGTTCTTTCTGCAGCCTCCCTCTTCCTCAACACTACCTGCCCCTCGATGTATCTTTGTGTGATCTGCAAACGTAGCGACAATACCCTCAGTTCCTTAATCCAGACCATTAATGCATGACATGAATAGTTATGGTCCCAACACTGACTCCTGTGGAACTCCACTAGTCACGAGCTGCCATTTTGATAAAGACACTCTCCTCACTCTCTGCCTTCTGCCAGTCAGCCAATCCTCTAACCACATCCCGACCTAGTCCCTAACCATGGGCTGTTATTTTGTATAGCAGCCTCCTGTGTAGCATCCTGTAAAAGTCCTTTTGAAAATCCAAATAGATCATAGCCACTGACTGTCCTTTGTCTAACTTATTTGTTGTCTCTTCAAAGCCTTATCAAAGATTTGTCAGGCACAACCTCCCCTTGATGAAGCCATGGAGACTCTATCCCATTTTAACATGCACTTCCAAGTGCTCTGCAATCTCATCCTTAATAATGGACTCTAAAATATTAGCAATGACTAAGGTCAGGCTAACCAGCCTAAAGTTTCTTGTCTTTTGTTCTCTCTGGGTCTGGGACCTTCCTGGTTACTGAACAATGCATTGATAGTGATCCCACTGTGATTGTGTATTTCGTCATAGAATGACAGAATTTTAAGGTATCAAAGGAGGCTATTCAGCCCATCACACCTGCACCGGTTCTCTTACCTGACTGCTTTTACCCATTTCCCTACACACGTTTTCTTTAATCATCCAATGCGGTCTTGAATGCCTACGAATGCATGAACTAGAAGTTTGCTATCTACTGTGCTCCATATTATAGTTCTGGCTGTAAAGTTTTAACAGTATGAAGCACTTATTTATCACCGTGGGGTGGCACAGTGGCTCAGTGGTTAGCATTGCTGCCTCACAGCACTGGGGACCTAGGTTCAATTCTGGCCTTGTGCAACTGGCTGTGTGGAGTTTGCACATTCTCCCTGTGTCTGCATGGCTTTCCTCCCACCGTCCAAAGATGTGCAGGTCAGGCGAATTGGCTGTGCTAAATTGCCCATAGTGTTAGGTGCATTAGTCAGAGGGAAATGGGTCTGGGTGGGTTACTTTTCGGAGGGTCAGTGTGGACTTGTTGGGTTGAAGGGCCTGTTTCCACACTGTAGAGAATCTAGTCTAAACACTATTTCAAGAGGGTTGCTGAAGTTGCTATTGATTTTGATTTAAGTAGAGGCAGTTTGGATGAAGATAATTAAATTACTGTGAAAGCCAAGACGCCTCTTCTTGATAATTGGTTTGCTGTAGTTTATCTTGATAAATTAAATGGGAATTCTGAATTGTTGTGTTACGGTATATGATATCCTGACCTGAACTGCAACTAGACACAAAGTAAAGATTTGTTCCATTTCTCACCCCAGTGAGTACATTCACATGGGGACATTCATCTCCAAGTGCATGGCAATCCTATTTAAAAGGATTAAATAGCTTGCTGTGTATCACACAAAAATTATTTTGAAAACAACAACTTGTGTTTATATAGCATTTTGATGCAGTATGCCATCCTTTCACTGGAGTGTTTTCCAGGCACATACCAAAAGGTTTAACGAGACATGTTTAAAGGACAATTTGAAAGGGTGAGAGAGATGAAAAGACAAAGAGGGTTTTGGAGGAAATTCCAGAGTTTATAGGACCCAGGTGGAGAGATGAAAATCAAGTATGCACAGAGGCCAGAATTAAAGTAATGAAGGTATGTTTGAGGGCTGTAGGAGATGAGGAATGTAAAATCAATCTTGAGTTTTCAATGCTAACAGAATAAGAGTTGAGTAAGGAATGTTGTGTTTTTCACTCCAGGTAATATCCATAAAGATTCAATCCAAGACACCTCTGTCCCAGGATACAGAGTGATTGTGCACATTGATCTGGATTGCTTCTATGCTCAAGTGGAAATGCTCCGAAACCCTGAACTTAAAGGCAAGCCTTTAGGTAATCAAATGTTAACTCTCTCTTTTCATAGAATGATATTCATACAATAAATTTTCATTGTGGTTGATTGACTTGTAACAAGCTGGTCTGACGTCACATTTGATAAATGCATTTCTGCTGTCAACTGAACAAAAAAAGATTTGGTCCATGATCTCTCCTCCTCTGTACTTCCTTATGCCCATGCCCAAGGACACTTCTCTTTCTCACTGACTTGATAAAGCCAACCCCGAATGCCATCTCTAACAAAGGGTGAATTTTATCTCTCAGTTGAAAGCTGAAGAACTGCCAGTGCTGAGCTGGCTTTGGTCCTTTTTGGTCCATGGCCTCATTAATATACAGCTGGCCTCAAGCCCATTTAAAACCAGGCATCCAAGCAATGTCAGGTTACTTAATGAATGAGGCATTGTTCGGGAAGACTGGATGGGCATTGGGCCACAGCATCTCAGTTGGCATTCATCCTTTAATAACCCAGAGCTGCAGGAGTAACTCTGGTCTACAATAATAAGCCTTAAGATTTCCTGTCAGAAGCTTTGTCTTTTGTCCACCAGGTTCTGCTGAGTGGAGCAGCTTGGTATATTGCGTGGCATATTCATTAGGCTGGCATTTCATCCATTCTAGAAAAAATGGGAGTGTTAAAAGACAGCGGAACTAAGGAAATTTAGCAAAATATTTAAAAAATTTGAAGGGTTAACATAAAGTGAACAGAGTTCTTTCACCTTGTCAAAGAATCAGTAAATAGGGAATCGTCAGTTTTAAAATTGCCATAAATTGAGAGTGGGTGGGATAAATTTGCATCTGCAGGGGGTTGATACAACATGGGATGATTTGCCATAGGGGACCCCAGATGGTTTTTCAAAATGTCAGGGAAAGACTGAATTTGATTCAGAGAGAGATGCAGTCTGTGGTGAGTGCAGTTCGTCTTTGGCTGCTCCAGTTAAGAATCAGCATCAATAAACATCTGCAGTTCTGTTTACATCGGATCGTCAGAGTGTTTATGACAGCATTTACCTGCTGGCCTTGTCTGGTTACATTTAGTATGTCTTCACACAGTACCTGTGAATATGGCCATGTCTCAATGAAAGCAGATGTATTGCTGATTTAAAACACTTCTCTTACAGTCAGCTCAGCTTTCGCACTGTAAGGTTTCTATAATTCTTTGGCTTGTCCTTCCATTGAAGTAACAGCTTAGACAGATTGGAAAATCTGTCAGTAGTAAACTTATGACAGAAGCTGTCAGACAGCCTCAGTTGGAGGGGTTGTCCATGAAAATATCGATAGGACTGACCTCCGCACAGTCCTTCTGGAAATGAAAATCTGTATTCATGTTGAGATACATTCCATTGTGTTGTGTGGCACCATCATCGTACTAAATGGAATATACTTTGAGTAGCTCTGGGGTAAGGAAAAAATGAGGACTGCAGATACTGGAGATCAGAGTCGAAAAGTGTGGTGCTGGAAAAGCAGAGCGGGCCAGGTAGCATCCAAGGAACAAGAGAATCGACGTTTCTCCTGAGGCCACATTCCTGATGAAAGGCTTATGCCCGAAACCTCGACTTTCCTGCTCCTCGGACGCAGCCTGACCAGCGCCACTCTTTAGATCTAGAGTAGCTCAAGACTGGGCAACCATGACCCGTTTACAGCCATCACCTTCAGCAGAATTGTACTCCAACACAGTTTGCCACCTTGTAGCCTGGCACATTCGTACCCAACGATTACAGAAACTAAAGTCGCTGTAGCCTTATCAGACCAAGGGGCTTCTCATGAAAGAGAGAGAGAGAGAGAGAGACCACTACTCACCACCACCATTGCCAATGGATGGCCAATAAATGCTGGTCCAGTCATCAACGCCCAAGTCTTATGAGTGAACAAAAATATTTCTGTTGTTATAGCCCGTGGAAAGAATCATAACTTTTAAAAGGATCTTTGAACTTCTAGTTGATAATTGAATGAATGCCTAAGTAAGATTTTTGCATTTTAAACCTTTAACTGAGGTCAATAAATAAAAAAGAAATGCTTAAATAATACTTACATTTTATGTTAGCAAATGATACTTTAAGCTGTAGTACATGCGTTCCACAGGTATTATCTATCACATTCTTGGGAATTACAGCCATTCTTAGCCATTAGTTCATAGTTGCTCCCAGCTTCTAATAAGTTCCAATATCCCCATTTTGCCAAGCAGTAAGTTGTAGTAACCATCTCTAGACACTTCCCTGTTTTCAGAAATTCCTTAAATCCAGCAGTTGACCCACTTCTGATGATTCTCTGCCTCTTGGCCATGCCAGAACAAAACTCCCTGGAACCTGCAGTTGGCTGCAGAATGTATCTCTTTGATTAAAGAGAGTATCACTCTCCTACCCAAGCAACCTCTCTGTCTGCTGACCACACACAACTTTGACTGTCTGTTTGAGATATTCATTGAATATATGGAAAACCTTGTGAAACTCATTACCTTATGTCTAGGTAGAAATGCTACCTTGACCTCAATTTCCTTTCACCTTAGAAGAAAATGGATAATTTAATTACACCACAATTGTTTTTGATCTGAAATAATGTTCTAGAATTTTATAAAACTCAGGGTCTACTCATAATAAATTCAGAGACTGCCATTATTGTCTCCACCTCGTTGCTAGCAACCAATTTAAATATGTCGTTGATCAGTAACAGTCAAACCATGCAGACTTAAGATACAATCCTAAAATATAATACTCTCATAAACCTCAATATTGTAAACTTCCTGATCCCCTAATAATGCCTCTTTCTTTTCTCTTTTAGCTGTTCATCAGAAACATATGGTGGTCACTTGTAATTATGAAGCCAGGAAATGTGGGGTTAGTAAAGTAATGACAGTCCTTGAAGCCTTAGAAATATGTCCAGAAATGATTCTTATCTGTGGAGAAGATTTGACACACTACAGAGAAATTTCATACAAAATCACAGGTACCTAGATTTAGCTTTTTAATATTTTGTTTTTGTTTTCTCCTTCATGATGCAATGTTTAGAAAGTTTTGTTTTGTTTTGGCTGCTCTAATTTCAGCTTTCCTCCCTTTCTCTGAAGGTTGAGATTCTCACAGTTTTACAGGTGACAATCTGGATTTCATTCAAGTGGCCATGTTCATGTTGGAACTTGGGCTGTGCATGTTAGCAAATTACAAAACCACAAGTGACATTGAAGCTGAACTTTCTACTGTGCTCAAACAACTTATGCACGTGTGTGATTTATAGCTGGCATCACTGAATAGTGACCAAGAACAAGGGCATTTGCCGATTTTCATTCTCTTTCTACATTCCAGGATATTGAGAACAAATGTAATGCTAATTACTTATGCAGTGTCATAAATCAGGAAAATCCATTCTATACTTGACACAGAGTTGTAGACTGTAAGATTGACATTTCAGTTTATTGAATCTTACATCGAGATAAAAAAGGACCTAATATTAATCAAAAGTTGCTATGAATAAAACCAGTTTATTGGCTGTCTGTGGTTTACAAGCTAAAGAGTTAAAAAAAATGCTTTCAACTATGGAACACAGTCCAGAGTGCAGGGCAATCAAGCCAATGTAAAACCAAAGTGACCGTTTTAATATGTTTTTATTCTCTCAATTGTGTTTCTACTTGGTATTTCTCAGCTTTGGTACTTAACTATTCCACTGCAGTACCTTTTTGCTCTCTTAAGCTTGCAATGTTTTTGAGGTGTTGAAGTATTTACTGGTTGAATCAAAACAAACATGCAAAGATCCTGAGCACAGTCAGTATCAGAACATAGAATATTGGCAGTACAGCACAGGAACAGGCCCTTTGGCCCACTCTATCTGTGCCGACCATGATGTAATTCTAAACTAATCCCATCTGCCTGCTTGTTGTCTAAATCCCTCTGTTCCCTGCCTCTTCATGTGTTTGTCTGAAAGCCTCTTAAACATTCAAATCTATCTGCTTCTACAGCCTCCCCTGGCAGCACAATGCAAGCATGTACCACACCTCCATGAAAGATTTGCCTCACACATCTCCGTTAAACTTTCCCCCTCTCAGCTTAAACGCTGTTGTGTTTGACAATTCCATCCTGAGAGAAAGACTCCAACTATCAGCTCTATCCATGCCTCTTGTAATTTTACATACTTCCATCAGGTCACCCTTTGGCCTCCAATGCTTCAGCAAAAACAATCCAAGTTTGCCTAACTTCTCCTAATCGCTAATACATTCCAGTCCAGGCACCCTCTCCAAAGCCTGAGCATCCTTTCTATAGTGTGGCAACCAGAACTACACACAATACTCCAAATGGTCCGAAGTAAAGTTTTATATAGTTGCAACGTGGCTTGCCAACTTTAAAACTCAGTTCCCTAACTGATGAAGGCAGGCAAGCCGTACACATTCTCGACTATCTTACACACTTGTGTTCCCACTTTCAGAGAGCTACAGACTTGCACACCAGGATAGCTGTGTATTTCAATGTTCCTAAGAGTCTTGTCATTTAATGTATACTTTCCTGTTGCGTTTGGCCTCCCAAATGCATTACCTCAAATATGTCCAGATTAAATTCCATATGCCACATCCTGCCCAACTTTCCAATTTATCTATATCCTACTGTATCCTTTGACAATCTTCCTCATTATCCACTTTTCCACCACTTTTCATATATCTACCAGCACTGATCCTTGCAGAAGTTGCAGGCTTCCAGTCAGAAAATTACCCCTTCATAACTATACTCTTGTCTTCTATGACCAATCCAATTTTATATCCAGTTTACCAATTTAAACTAGTAAGGTGGGGGGGGAGGGTGAAACCCAGGGAGATAATGAGAAAAGAGGTCAATCTGAGATGGGTACAGCTGAGAACAGAAGTGAGTTAAACAGTCAGGGCAGGCAGGGACAAGGTAGGACTAATAAATTAAACTGCATTTATTTCAATGCAAGGGGTCTAACAGGGAAGGCAGATGAACTCAGGGCATGGTTAGGAACATGGGACTGGCATATCATAGCAATTACGGAAACATGGCTCAGGGATGGGCAGGATTGGCAGCTGAATGTTTCAGGATACAAATGCTACAGGAAGGATAGAAAGGGAGGCAAAAGAGGAGGGGGAGTGGCATTTTTGATAAGGGATAGCATTACAGCTGTGCTAAGGGAGGATATTCCCGGAAATACATCGAGGGAAGTTTTTTGGGTGGAACTGAGGAATAAGAAAGGGATGATCACCTTATTGGGATTGTATTATAGACCCCCCCCACCCCCCCAATAGTCAGAGGGAAATTGAGAAACAAACTTGTAAGGAGATCTCAGCTATCTGTAAGAATAATATGGTGGTTATGGTAGGGGATTTTAACTTTCCAAACATTAACTGGGACTGCAATAGTGTTAAATGTTTAGATGGAGAGGAATTTCTAAGTGTGTACAAGACTAGAGAAGGTGCAAAACTTGACGTACTCTTGGGAAATAAGGCAGGGCAGGTGACTGAGGTGTCAGTGGGGGAGCACTTTGGGGCCAGTGACCATAATTCTATTCGTTTTAAAATAGTGATGGAAAAGGATAGACCAGATCTAAAAGTTGAAGTTCTAAATTGGAGAAAGGCCAATTTTGACAGTATTAGGCAAGAACTTTCAAAAGCTGATTGGAGGCAGCTGCATTTTGGGAAAGCAAATCTTAGCAGGACTTATACATTTAATGGTAAGGTCCTAGAGAGTGTTGCTGAACAAAGAGACCTTGGAGTGCAGGTTCATAGCTCCTTGAAAGTGGAGTCGCAGGTAGATAGGATAGTGAAGAAGGCGTTTGGTATGCTTTCCTTTATTGGTCAGAGTATTGAGTACAGGAGTTAGGAGGTCATGTTGCGGCTGTACAGGACATTGGTTAGGCCACTATTGGAATATTGCATGCAATTCTGGTCTCCTTCCTATCGGAAAGATGTTGTGAAACTTGAAAGGGTTCAGAAAGGATTTACAAGGATGTTGCCAGGGTTGGAGAAACTGAGCTACAAGGAGAGGCTGAACAGGCTGGGGCTGTTTTACCTGGAGTGTTGGAGGCTGAGGGGTGACCTTATAGAGGTTTACAAAATTATGAGGGGCATGGATAGGATAAATAGGCAAAGTCTTTTCCCTGAAGTCGCGGAGTCCAGAACTAGAGGGCATGGGTTTAGGGTGAGAGGGGAAAGATATAAAAGAGACCTAAGGGGCAAAGGTTTCATGCAGAGGGTGGTACATGTATGGAATGAGCTGCCAGAGGAAGTGATGGAGGCTGGTACAATTGCAACATTTAAGAGGCATTTGGATGGGTATATGAATAGGAAGGGTTTGGAGGGATATGGGCCGGGTGCTGGCAGGTGGGACTAGATTGGGTTGGGATATCTGGTCGGCATGGACGGGTTGGACCGAAGGGTCAGTTTCCATGCTGTACATCTCTATGACTCTATGAACTCACCATGGATCCCATTTGACACAATATTCTGGTCCAGCTTACCACAACAGACCTGTCAAAGCTTTTGTAAAATCCATGTAGAGAACAGAAACTGCCCTACTCTCGATCATCTTCGTCACTTCTTCAAAAACTCCATCAAATTTGTGAGAAAAGACCACTCTTAAATTAAGCTGTCCTGTCTATCCTTAATGAGTTAATCCTCTTCCAAATGCAAATAAATCCTGTCCCTAAGAATCTTCTCCAATAATTTCCCTGCCAATGATGTAAGGCTTACTGGTCTATAATTTCCTGAATTATCTCTGTTGCACTTCTTAAACAAAGGAACAACATTGGGTATTCTGCAGTCTTTTGAGAACTCGCCTGTGGCTAAAAAGGATGCAAAGAATTCTGCCAAGGTCCCAGCAATCTCCTCGCCTGCCTCCCTCAGTATCATGGGACAGATTCCATCAGGCCCAGGAGATGTATCTACCTTAAAAAAGTTTTTCAAGACACCCCAACATCACATCCTTCCTAATATCAACATGCCATAGAATATTAATGTTAACATTCCCCTCCCTAACCTTACTAATATCTATGACCTTCTCCTTGGTAAATACCAATGCAAAATAACCACTAAGGATCTCACCCTTTTGCTCTGGCTCTTTGCATAAATTCCCTCTTTTGTCCTTGAGTGGACCTACCCTTTCACTAGCTACCCTCTTGTTCCTCATATATACATAACATGCCTTGAGATTCTCCTTAATCCTACTTGCCAAGAACATCTCATGGCCCCTTTCAATCCTCCCATTTCCTTGTTTAAATTGTTTCCTGCTTCCTTTATATTCCTCAAGGGCCTTGTCTAATTTCAGTTTCCTAAACTTTATTTATGCTTCTTTTTTCCTTTTGACTGAATTTTTCAATATCTCTTCTCATTCAGGGTTCCTGAATCTTGCCATCCTAATGTTTCAATCTTACATGAACATGCTGGCTCTGAATTCTGAATAGCTGGCCTTTAAAAGCTCCCATGTGTCAGATATGAATTTACCCTCAAACAGTGGGCCCCAATTTAAATTCTCTAGTTTTTGCTTAATACTGTTGTTATTAGCCTTTTCCCAATTTAGCATTTTCACCCAAGGATCAGTTGTATCCTTATTCATAACTGTCTAAGAAGCTTACAGAATTATGATTACTTTTCCCAAAATATTCCCCTGCTGAAAATGTTCACACCTGGCTGGGCTGTTTCTCCAATACAAGGGCTGGGATGGCCCCTTACCTAGTTCGAATATCTACATATGGTTTCAAGAAACCCTCCTAGATGCATCTAATGAATTCTGCCCATTTAAGCCCTTGGCACTTAATATTGGGGAAGTTAAAATCACCACTACAACAATCCTGTTGTTTTTAAACATTTCCATGATCAGCCTATGTATCTGTTCTTCTGTCTCTGGCTACTAAGTGCCTTGTTGTCCATTGGACCCCTCCCACTCTGATATCTGGGGAAATTGTATAAACAGGCAAAAGGGAAAACTATTTCATTGGTTGTATGAATATGCCATCAGTGGCCAGAAAACATTGATTACCAATGCTGGAGGAACAACCATTCTTGATTCCACACTGTCAATCCCGGAGAAACCTGTGAAAAACATTCTCTTGAGCTGGGTTTTGACATTGCTCTCTAATTTACATGAAATGCTGCATCTGTTTTTGGCGCAATTGCTAACAGTACCCTTTGGTATCTTCTGTACATTCTGTTCATTACTATCTGGTTCAGCATTAACAATGTTGCCTTACGTACTGAAAGCATTAAATGATGGTAAGCGCTAGTGAGGGGTCATATGGGATTTAAAATGTCAAGAGTCAAAATCTTCCTTTGCTCTTCTCAACACAGCTGAACATTGTTGAAAAACACCAATTGTCTCTCTTGTAGCTTCAAACTGTCTATTGTTAGCATTCAATAAATATTGGACGAAAAGAACCGTTTCATTCTTCAAGAAGGGAACTGTGAAAGTAAGAAAATGCACATTTGATTTTTTTTTTGTTTTGTTGCAGATAGAAAACCAGTCATTTTTGTTCAGTTGACATACAATGTTCATGTAATCAATAGCAATATTCCTATAGAGAATAACAAAAATATGTGCTGCTGTGCGAACTGTAAGATACCGCTGTCTTGTCTATTCAAATAAGCAGCATTGGGCAGACCGTTCAATGTAATCTTAGTGTTGGGAAATGTGGATTGGACACAGCTATTTGAAAGGAAGTCCACATTTGAGATGTGGGAGGCTTTCAAAAATAGGTTAAAGGTAGTGCAGGATAGACATGTCCTGTTGAAGGCAAAAGATAGGAAGGGCAAGATTCATGAACCATGGATGACAGGAGAAATTGTATGACTAGCCAAGAGGAAAAGGGAAGCATACATAAGGTCTAGGCAGCTAAGAACAGAGCAGGCCTTGGAAGAATATCGGAAGAGTAGGACAAGTCTTAAATGAGGAATCAAGTGGGCTAAAAGGGGTTATGAAATAGCTTTAGTGAGCAGAATTAAGGAGAATCCCAAAGCATTTTATTCTTATATAAGAAGCAAGCGGTTAACTAGAGAAAGGATTGGTCCACTAAAGGATAATGAACGAAGGCTGTGTGTCAAATCTGAGTGAATGGGTGAGATTCTGAATGATTACTTTGCGTCAGTGTTCACAGAGGAGAGGAACATGATGAATGTTGAGATTAGAAATAGAAGTTTGATTAGTCTGGATCACGTTGACATAAGTAGGGAAGATGTATCGGGTAGGCTAGAGGTTATTAAGGTGGACAAATCCCCAGGACCGGATGGGATCTATCCCAGGTTGCTAGAGGCGAGAGAGGAAACAGCTGGGGCTCTGACAGATATATTTGTGGCGTCCTTAAATACAGGTGAGGTGCCAGAGGACTGGAAGATTGCTCATGTTGTCCCCCTGTACAAGAAGGGTAGTAGGGATGTTCCAGGTAACGACAGACCCATGAGTCTGATGTCAGTAGTGGAAAAGTTGCTGGAGAAGGTACTGAGGGATAGGATCTATTTATATTTGGAAAAGAATGGGCTTATCAGTGATAGGCAAAATGGTTTTGTGTGGGGGAGATAGTGCCTTACCAACTTAATAGAGCTCTTCGAGGAAGTGACCAAGTTGATAGATGAGGGAAGGACTGTGGATGTCATATACATGTGGATGTCATATAGCAAGGCGTTTGATAAGGTTCCCCATGGTATACTAATGAAGAAAGTGAAGTCACATGGTGTGCAGGGTGTTCTCGCTAGGTGGATAAAGAACTGGTTGAGCAACAGGAGACAGAGAGTAGTAGTTGAAGGGAGTTTCTCAAAATGGAGAAAGGTGACCAGTGGTGTTCCTCAGGGGTTAGCGTTGGGGTCACTGTTGTTTGTAATATACATAAATGATCTGGAAGAGGGCACTGTTGGTATGATCAGCAAATTTGCAGATGACACTAAGATTGGTGGAGTAGCTGAAAGCATAAGGGATTGTCAGAGAATACAGGAGGATATGGATAGACTGGAGATTTGGGTAGAAAAATGGTAGATGGTTTTCAATCCAGACAATTGTGAGGTGATGCATTTAGGCAAGACTAATTCTCGAGCGAATTATACAATGAACGGAAGAGCCTTGGGAAAAGTTGATGGGCAGAGAGATCTGGGAGTGCAGGTCCATTGTACCCTGAAGGTTGCTGCACAGGTATTGAGTATAAGAGCTGGCAAGTCATGTTAAAATTGTACAAGACATTGGTTCAGCCGCATTTATAATACTGTGTACAGTTCTGGTCGCCACATTACCAAAAGGATGTGGATGCTTTGGAGAGGGTGCAGAGAAGGCTTATGAAGATGTTGCCTGGTATGGAAGGTGCTAGCTATGAAGAGAGGTTCAGTAGGTTAGGTTTATTTTCATTAGAAAAAGGGAGATTGAGGGGGGACCTGATTGAGGTTTACAAAATCATGAAGGGTATAGACAGGGTAGATAGAGACAAGCTTTTTCCCAGGGTAAAGGATTCAATAACAAGAGGTCACCCTTTCAAGGTGAGAGGTGGAAAGTTTAAGGGGGATACATGCGGCAAGTGCTTCACACAGAGTGGTGGGCATCTGGAATGCGTTGCCAGCAGAGGTGGTAGAGGCAAGCACGGTAGATTCATTTAAGATGCGTCTGGACAAATGCATGAGTAGGTGGGGAGCAGAGGGATACAGATACTTAGGAGTTGACCAACAGGTTTAGACTATACATTACGATCGGCTGAGGCTTGGAGGGCCCAAGGGCCTGTTCCTAGGCTGTAAATTTTCTTTGTTCTTTGTTCTAGAGATCATTGCCAAAGACTTTGTAAACCAAGTCTATTTGAATATTTGAATAAAATATTAAAGTCATGCTGAACATTTTGTGCTTTGGTTACATTTGCAGTATGGTGTACTGTTCTAGGCATAATGTGGAGGTTCCGGTGTTGGATTGGGGTGAACAAAGTTAAAAATCACACGACTCCAGGTTATAGTCCAAGAGGTTTATTTGGAACTACTAGCTTTCAGAGCACTGCTTCTTCATCAGGTAGCTGGTGTGGCAGGATCATAGGACACAGAATTTGTAGCAAAAGATCAAAGTGTCATACAACTAATGCAATGTATTGAACAAACCTAGATTGCTATTTAGTCTTTAATCACTCAGAATGAGGATGCAGGTTTCCATTCATTAATATGTAAATCCCAGAATTTCTTTCAAGCCACAGTCCTGAGACAACTTAAGGTTTTGTCAATGTAAAAAAATGGTTACATCTCAGCTTAGACAATGCATTAAAGTTTGTGGTAAAAGTCTGTCTGTCTGTATTGCTCAAAAAGCACACAATCTGTATTCTATTTTGTTCAAAAAGCACACAAACTGTAGGCAGTCAGTCCATGTGACATTTTATAAATTCCTACTTTGGAAATAGAACCAGTCTGACTCAGTTGGGATAAACAGACTCTAACCTCACACCTTTAATACACCTGAGCTGAGATGTCACTCTTTTTATGCTGATAAAACCTTAAATTGTCTCGGGACTGACTTGAAAGAAGGTCTGGGATTTACATATTAATCAATCGAAACCTGCATCCCCATTCTAAGTGATTGAAGACTTAACAACAATCTAGGTTTGTCTAATACACTGCATGTGTTGTTTGACACTTTGATCTTTTGCTATAAATGCTGTGTCTTATGATCTTGCCCCACTAGCTACCTGATGAAGGACCAGCACTCCCAAAGCTTGTACTTTCAAATGACCTATTCTTAGCACCACACATTAAGAAAGATATCAAGGCCTTGGGGAGATTGCAGAGATTTATGATGCTAGCACCAGGGGTGAGAGACTAAAATTAAGCAGAGAGATTGAAGAAGTTAAGATTGTTTTCCTGCAATCAGAAAAGATAAAATTGAGATCACATAGAGTTATTCAAAATTATGATCAATTTTAACAGAGTAAACCAGCAGGAATGGTCACCTCTAGTAAGTGTGTCAGTGATAAAGTAGAAAGTTTGACAAAAGATTTTCAGGGAAATTAGATTTTCATTTACATCAGAAGATTGTTAAGATCTTGAACACACTACTAGAAAGGAATCTGAAATCAGATTTCATAAGTCTTGTCAAAAATGCATATTGAGGAGGGACAATTTGCATCATTATTGAGAAAATGCTGAGCTCTGGGACTGAATTAGATCACACCTTTAAAGTGTTGCCACAAACACCCCTGGTTTAATGTCCTGCTTCATTTTGTATAACTACATGATACCATAAACACTGCTCCCACTGCAGGATGATTGGTCTCATAAATTTGATTTCTCCCCCACTGTACCCCTCGCCAATTCTCTATACTCCTCTTGTGTGTTGCTCAGTTGATAGCATCCTTCCTTCTGAACCGAAATGTTCTGAGTTCAAGTCATACTCCTGCATCAAAATCAAAGCTGAACCTCCAGTCCACTGTTTTACTGTCAAGAGTGCTATCCTTTTCATGATTTGGAGATGCCGGTGTTGGACTGGGGTGTACAAAGTTAAAAATCACACAACACCAGGTTATAGTCTAAACCTGTTGGACTATAACCTGATGTTGTGTGATTTTTATCTTTTTCATGGTTACTAAATGGAGATCCCATCTGCCTTCTCATCAGAATGGGTAAAAAGACTCTGTTTAGCAGAAGTGCATCAAAGTTATCTCACCATCTGGCCAATATTTATATCCGAGTCAACATGACAAACTCACGTGATCTGATCAAGACACATTGCTACTTGTGAGAGCTTACTGTGTGCAAGTTGGTTGACACTCTTCCGACATTCCAACAGCAACATTACTTCAATAGTATTTTAATTCAGAAGCTGTAAAGTGAATTGGGACATTCTGTGGTCAGAAAAAGCTCTGTATAAGTGCAAAACATGCTTTCGTCCTTCTGTTTCACATTCACTGTTTTGTCATCTATCAATAAGTATTTTACTTGAAAAGAGAACTATAGAGGTAAAACTGTATATTGTACTTTATTGTCTTGCAATAATTAAACCACTAATGATTTAAATTGTGACCTATTTCCAAAGAAGAGTGATACTGATCTTGAAACACTAACTCTGTTTATCGCTCATCAGACATTGCCTGACATGCTGAGTTTCTCCAGCACTTTCTGTTTCATTTCAAATTTTTGCTTTGTAGTTATGAATTTAAACAGAAATGTAGCAGTCAACTGTTCCCTGGTGCATTCTCCATGGCAACACCTCTAAATATTTGATTTCAGTTGCCAACTATTCAACACCTTTTCAAGCGCTATAAATTATTGTTCCCTTTAAAATTTTGTTTTGTTGTGATTCTGTCTTGATGAGTACAAGATGAAAAGCTTCAACAGTATGTCTCTTTCCTCAATAACATTTTAAATTAAAGAATCATTTTTATTTGAAACATTTTCAGAATGTGTGTTACTCATACTGCTCTGAATTTGCATCTTTTGCGTTGAAAGTTAAAAAAGCAGAACAATGGTAGAAATGCAACCACATATTTTTTCCATTAGCATAATGGTTCATGCACTAAGAACAGGAGTGTAATGAAACCATTGATCGGAAGGCAGTTAGAGCATAGGAAAAGGCAAAGGATAATGTTAGAGGAGTCAATGGTACATATAGAAACTTAAAGTGACTGTAAGGAGATAGCTAATGAAGGGTGGAATGAAGGCATGGAAGAATTTAAAAGTTAGAGCAAGAATTTTGATGTCAGAATTCTAGACCACAAAAGAAAAGCCCTCTGGGAATGATGGGAACAGTACCATAATGGTTATGTTACTGGACTCGTCATCCAGAGTTCTGATGACCTATGGATGTGAGTTCAAATCCCACCTGATTCTAGGGAATCTCAACTTAATTTAAAAGTGAATATATCTGGACTAAACAGATAGAATCAGTAATGGAAATCCTACATTACCAAAAACCCTTTAGGAACTACATCTGCTTACTCCAGCCAGTCCAGATCGCTCGTAATATGGTTGACTCTTAAAATGTCTTTGAGTCAATCTTAGCAAGGCATTTAGTTGAAGAGAATTCATTTTCATAGAATCCCTACAGTGTGGAAGCAGACCATTTGGCCAACACATCCACCCTGACCCTTTGAAGAGCATCCCACCCTGACCCACACCCCTACCCTATCCCTGTAACCCTGCAATTCCCATGGCTAATCCACTTAACCTGCACATCTTTGGACTGTGGGAGGAAACCTGAGCAACCAGAAGAAACCCACACAGACACAAGGAGAATGTGCAAACTCCACACAGGCAGTCAATCAAGGGTGGAATCAAACCCAGGTACCTGGTGTTATGAGGCAGCAGAGCTAACCACTGAGCCACCATACTGCCCAGATATCCATCTTCTCTTGGAATATGCCTTATATGGCAATCTGGAGAGAGATCTTGTGTGCTCTTATTAATGTTCATCCCAAAGGTGTGTTGGACGATTTTACAGTCTATTCTCAGCAATGCTCATAGGGACAAACATTAGCTTTGGCTGGAAAACAGTTGAGTTGGTGAAAGATGCCATTTGGTCTGCCCAAAACTTGCTAGTTTTCCAATGCACAGAGTCGTCCTCAAATGAGTCCTGCAGATTTGCACATTTAAAAGTCCAGAGCTGCATGCTGAGGGACATGAGAAAGTTTGGGGTCCTGCTGCAAAAGAGGTCTCTGTCTATGTTCTTCCAGCCAAGTACACCAAGAGGCTGGTATCCATAGAACCCCTTGGACTGTCTGCCTGTTAAGGAGTGTATGTTGTGAATATTAAAAGTGGAACTTGGAGTAAAGTTTATTTCTATTGTACAATTTGTAATTTTCAAGCTGTAATGTCGAGACACCCAAGAGTACAAAATGTTGTACGGGAACAAGTTAAAGTTTGTTTCTGTTTGTAACGAGTGTAATGTACTTTTACAAATTTTATGAATAAACTACATTTTTGCAGTAAATGATTCAGGATGACCAATAAAGAAATTTTGCTTCTGCTAGTAATGCCTACATCCTATAAATGAATAAATAAAAATAATTTATACAAATTAAAAATCAAGCTGCAGCATTTTGAATGAATTGAAGCTTGTTGCTGTTTAAGAGACCATTGTGATTAACTCTTGAGATAACAAAGGCATGAACCACACCTCTCTTATTCTTTCATAGGATATGGATGTCTCTGGTTAGGCCAACATTTATTGTCCTTGAGAATGAGGCAGTGAGCCTCCTTGAATCACTGCAATCCCATTTGTGCGGACATAGTCACAGTACTGTTAGGAAAGAAACTCCAGACATTTGGTCCATTGACAGGAAGGAACAGTGATACAGTTCCAAGTTGGGTTGGTTACTGAGATGGCGAGATTGAAGACATGGTGGCTGTATTTGCAGATGGCACAAAGGGAGGCAGGAAAGGGTGTTGTGAAGGTGACATATAAGGATGCAGACTAATCTGTCTATGTTAAGGGAGTGGACAAAATACTAGGAAATCAAGTTCTGTATAATGTGAGAAATGTAGAGTTTTTCACTTTGGCAGGGAGAATGAAAAAGCAGAGTATTACTAATATGGGTAATGGCTGCAGAATTTTGAGGCATCTAGAATTGGGAGGGATCTAGGTGTTCTAGTTCATGAGCTAATATGCAGGTAAATCATGTAATCAGGAGATACTAACCCTTATTATGAGATAAATTATATGTATAAGCAAGAATGTTGTGCTTAAGTGGGGCATTGATGAGACCACATCTTGAATATTGTTTACACTTTTGGTGACCTTGTTTAAGGAAGGATGTACATGTGTTGGGGGTGGTTTGAATGAGTTTACTGGATAGATACCTGGAATGAATAGTTTGATAATGTGAAAAGGTTGGACAGCCTGGACTTATTTCGACTGGAGTTCAGCAGAGTGAGGAATGATTTAATTGAAGTTCATAAGATCCTGATTGATCTTGACCAGATGGATAGGGAAGGGATCTCTTGTGGTGAGTTTAGAAATAAGGAACACATTTAAGATTGGGAGTCTTCCTTTTAGGACAGTAATGAGGTGAATTTCTCTGAGTGTTGTACAACTTTAGAATTCTCTGCCTCAGAAAGTGGCGGAGGTTGGGTCATTGAATATTTTTAAGGCACAGGTAGATAGATCCTTGATAGGCAATGGATTAGCCATAATCTTATTGAATGGAAGAGATAATGGCCTACCTTTGCACCTAATGCATGTTTGTGTAGTACTTGGGAGGAAATTTGCAGAAGGTGTTGTTCCCATTGGATCTGCTGCTCTTGTCCTTCTCAATGATCGCTCTTGTCGGGTTGGAAGGTGCTGTCAGAGCAGCCTTGGTAAGTTGGTGCAGTACATCATGTATATGGTACATACGGTTGCTACTATGTATGCGTGGCGGAGGGAGTGATTATTGAGGATGATGGATGGGCTGCTTTGTTCTGGATGGTGTCAAGCCTGTTGAGTGTTTTAGAAGCTGCACTCAATTAGTTGACCGTGGGGCATTTCATCTCACTCTTGATTGTGCCTCATAGTTAGAGGAGACTTTGGGGAATCAGGGAGTGAATTAATTGCTTCAGAATTCCCCGAAATTTTGTGTGGCTGGTCCAGCAATATATTTCCAAGTCAAAATGGCAATTGGCATGGAGGAGGATTTGCAGGTGATATTGTTGATGGTGAGAAAGGTAGCAGGGGAAGTGGAAAGAAAACATCTTATTACATTTTAAGCAGAAAGTCTAAATTTGTCACTACCACAAAGGAATTCCAAACAGATGAATGTAAGAGTGAATAAGAAACTCAGATGTTCAGCATTACTGGGATATGCATTGGGAATTTCAACTTACAGTTATATTTTAAAAACATGCACTATGATTAAAAAGTCCAAGGCTCAGCAATAAATAACATACAGTTGAGAAAACCCTTTGGTATGATGGTTGAGTCAATTAGGGTGTGATTTGGCAAAACAAGTATACGGAAAATCCCAGGGTATTGAAGAATCTGGATCTTACTATGAGGGATTTTCCATTTCAATCAAGGCATTCCATACGTCAGTGTCCTTGAATACATTCACATGATTGCATATTGACATCTAGCGCAGTGCAAAATATTTAACAAAGGCTTGCAACATTACGCTACAGCAAGAAAATTTTCATATATTCTTCTCTGCACTTTTAACACTATTGGATACACTTGCTGGGTTGGGGACTATTTTTAGTTGATAATAAAGTAAGAATATAACAGATCATATTATCTAGATGCAGACTTTACTCAGTAAGTTGTGTCAAAACCTGAGATAGGCATTTTGTTATAATCATGTATTAATCATATACTTTCTCTGGCTTATTGTGTTACAGTGAATTCTTACTTGGTAAAACATTACTACAACTTAGTGGGTTTTATGTGATTGTACAGTATTCAGCTTAATTATAGAATGCTCAGTATTAAAAATATAAATCACTCTGAAGCTCCTCTTTGGCCTTTAAAATGTCTCTGATGAGGATTATGATTGTTCCTGCTTACAATTAATCTGGTGCTGTTCCATGGCGAGGCCTAGGAAGCATAAGAGTGAGTTGAGTGAGTGGCGATGCTGCACATGCAGCATGAATCATGAGCTACTCAGGCCACAGAGATCAATGGGATGAGCTTTCAGAGCCCACAGCCATCATTTTCTCTAGCTGAAGGGTCTCTTCACATTATCGCAGTGCTCATGAAGAAATTCATACAGTCTAAGGTGAGTACTCAAAATGAAGGAAACTATTGCAGAATGTCACATCATAACAAATTCCTTGCCTCGGGTGTAGTGGCAATTGCTAATACAAATGGAACGTTAAGATCTGTAAATGGATCTGTAAGAAACTATATCCAAATTCTGATAAATGGAGTCAATGGGGTCAGTCTTTTCATTACAGAGATATCTAGGTAAAGGGTCAAGTGCAGAATGTTAATAAGGATGAAAGTCAGAGAAACCTGGATATTTGTGATTAACGGCACCAAATTTAGCATTTTAGGGAGGAAGGAAGAATAGAAATTAAAGAATTTCACTGTTTTGTGGTCTCAGAATTTTGAGTTAGAGTCCAGTTGAAGAAAATAATATGGATTGCAAGTTAAATATAACTGAAAAGATATGCAATTAAGGGTTGTTGACTTATAACTGCTGCCTACATTTGTAAATGCAAGCAATATTCATATGAAAAAATGCAAGAGGAAGATAAAAAATAAGGTGTTACTAAACATTCAAATAGCTGGAGGAACATTTGTAAGGCTGCGATTGGTCAATGTGTGAATAGTGCAATGCAATGATCATTTGATTGGATATTTTATCCAGGGGCAGCAAATATGAACTTTAGAATAAAATTGGACATGGCTGGGTTTTGCACCGCAGTCATGCAAGCAGCTGAACTTAACTATGACGGTTATAATGTTCCAAGGACAAGACCTTTATAGCTAGCTAGTCACTTTGCTTCGTTAACACAGCAACAATCAGCTCCTTCAGAAGATGGGCTAACTGAGGAGGGTTAGAAATGCAAGCCTGAATTGTAAGTAAATTTCTATCTTATCAGATTGAAATTCAGTGTGTGAAAGTAAAAGGATGGAGGCACTGTACCTGTCTGCCAACTTCCCCTAAGCAAGGTCATGTCACAAGGCCAGCAAAGCTCTCCTGCTAATACAGGTAAATGTCATTGCACATTAAGTACATTGGGTGTCCCACAATAATTATCTCTGTACTGTCCTATTTGTAGAATTACTGGAGGAGTTCACTCCGTTTGTCGAAAGACTGTGCCTTGATGAGAATTTTATCGATATAAGTCAACTGGTGGAGAAGAGACTACAGCGAATAGGAACTGGCGGTGTCATCCCGGCAAACGTGTTTGTGTCTGGTCGTGTGTATGGTAACCAAAGTAGGTAAAATTCCTCAGCAATTACAGGCCACGTGTTTAGCTGTCTAGACCCTCAACACGAGAGTTTCCTCTTCATCTGTCTCTACCTCATTACCTCATGTTCTTCCTTTAAGATGTTCCTTGAAGTCTCTTTGACTGAGCTTCTGGTTGCCTGTACTTCTATCTCCTATGATGTTGTTCTGTCTGATGTGCCTTGGGACATTTTGGTAGGTGTCTTGTAAATATAGCTTGCTGTTGTTGTAGATACAGCCATCATTCAGCTGTAAAATGTAGGGACTGCCCATATCAGTTTGTCAGAAATATGAACATAATTTTTACACACGCATATTACAGCAGCTGCATTGATATACATTTAATCTTGTCCTTGCATGAAAACCACACATCTGTATTTTTCAGCAAGTCTTACAGGATAATTGGTAAATGCAGGATCTACCATTTTTAAAAATGTATATTTGAGCCTGACAAAAGTGTAAGAGACACTGATGCCAGTTATACCATATTCTAAACTGGTCACTAAGCTGACTCAGCACAGAAGAGATACCTTTTTGATATCTTAAATCCAAAAAGCAGCACAAGGGAGGAGAGAGAGCAATGGCAGAGAACAGAGTGAAGGAAATAGAGAGCATTACAGAGAGAGAGAGAGAGAGAGAAAGAAAGACAATAAAACAGAGCAAGGGGAGGAGAGAATAGTGCAGAGAGCGCTCTTCCAGAAAACAGAACAGGGTATAGCTCTGTGGCTCAGTGGATAGCACTGCTGCCTCATGGCGCCAGAGACCCGAGTTTGATTCCAGCCTGGGGTAACGGTCTGTGTGGAGTTTGCATATTCTGCGTGGGTTTCTTCCAAGTGCTCTGGATTCCTCCCACAATTCAAAGATGTGCAGGTGAAGTGAATTGGCTATGCTAAATTGCCCATAGTGTTCAGAGATGTGGAAGTTAGGTGCATTGGTTAGGGGTAAATATAGAGTAATAGGGTAGGGGAATGGGCCTAGGTGGATTACTCTTCGGAGGGTCGGTGTAGACTTGTTGGGCCAAAGGGCCTGTTTCCACATTGTAGGGATTTTATGATTCTATGAAAACATACCTATGGAGAAGGAGAGGATGAGGCAAAATGGGAGGATATTTAATTGGGGAAGAGGAAACTATGATGCCATTAGACATGAGTTAGGAAGCATGGATTGGGAGAAATTGTTCCATGGTAAAGGCACTATAGACATGTGGAGACTGTTTAAGGAAGAGTTGTTGCAAGTGATGAATAAGTATGTCCCTCTGGTCAGGCAAGAAGTGGTAAGATAAAGGAACCTTGGATGACGAGAACGGTGGAGCTTCTCGTCAAAAGGAAAATAGTAGCTTACGTAAGTTGGAGGAAGCTAGGGTCAAGCTCAGCTCTACAGGATTACAGGCAGGCAAGGAAGGAGCTTAAAAATGGTCTGAGGAGAGCCAGGAGGGGGCACGAGAAAGGCTTGGCAGGGAGAACACAAAGGCATTTTACACTTATGTGAGGAATAAGAGAATGGTCAAAGAAAGAGTAAGCCCGATCAGGGATAGCATAGGGAATTTGTGTGTGGAGTCTGAGGAGGTAGGGGAAGCCCTAAATGAGTTTTTTGCTTCTGTCTTTATGAAAGAACCGAACTTTGTAGTGAACGAAACCTTTGAAGAGCAGGTGTGCATGCTGGAATGGATAGAGATAGAGGAAGCTGATATGCTGAAAATGTTGTCAAACATTAAGATTGACAAGTCGCCAGGCCCGGACCAGATTTGTCCTCGGCTGCTTTGGGAAACGAGAAATGCAATTGCTTCACCACTTGCAAAGATCTTTTCATCCTCGCTCTCTAGTGGAGTCGTACCTGAGGACTGGAGAGAGGCAAATGTAATTCCTCTCTTCAAGAAAGGAAATCGGGAAATCCCCGGCAATTATAGACCAGCAAGTCTCACGTCTGTCGTCTGCAAGGTGTTAGAAAGGATTCTGAGTGATAGGATTTATGACCATCTGGAAAAGCATGGCTTGATTAACTGCAGTCAACACGGCTTTGTGAGGGGCAGGTCATGCCTCACAAACCTTATCGAGTTCTTTGAGGATGTGACTAGAAAAGTTGATGAGGGTCGAGCTGTGGATGTGGTGTATATGGACTTTAGTAAGGCATTTGATAAGGTTCCCCATGGTAGGCTCATTCAGAAGGTCAGGAGGAATGGGATACAGGGGAACCTAGCTGTCTGGATACAGAATTGGCTGGCCAACAGAAGACAGCGAGTGGTAGTAGAAGGAAAATATTCTGCCTGGAAGTCTGTGGTGAGTGGTGTTCCACAGGGCTCTGTCCTTGGGCCTCTATTGTTTGTAATTTTTATTAATGACTTGGATGAGGGGATTGAAGGATGGGTCAGCAAGTTTGCAGACGACACAAAGGTTGGAGGTGTCGGTTGACAATATAGAGGGCTGTTGTAGGCTGCAGCAGGACATTGACAGGATGCAGAGATGGGCTGAGAGGTGGCAGATGGAGTTCAACCTGGATAAATGCGAGGTGATGCATTTTGGTAGGTCGAATTTGAAAGCTGAGTACAGAATTAAGGATAGGATTCTTGGCAGTGTGGAGGAACAGAGGGATCTTGGTGTGCAGGTACATAGATCCCTTAAAATGGCCACCCAAGTGGACAGTGTTGTTAAGAAAGCATATGGTGTTTTGGCTTTCATTAACAGGGATATTGAGTTTAAGAGTCATGAGATCTTGTTGCAGCTCTATAAAACTTTGGTTAGACCGCACTTGGAATACTGCGTTCAGTTCTGGTCGCCCTATTATAAGAAAGATGTAGATGCTTTGGAGCGGGTTCAGAGGAGGTTTACCAGGATGCTGTCTGGACTGGAGGGCTTATCTTATGAAGAGAGGTTGACTGAGCTCGGACTTTTTTCATTGGAGAAAAGGAGGAGGAGAGGGGGCCTAATTGAGGTATACAAGATAATGAGAGGCATAGATAGAGTTGATAATCAGAGACAATTTCCCAGGGCAGAAATGACTAACACGAGGGGCCATAGTTTTAAGCTGGTTGGAGGAAAGTATAGAGGGGATGTCAAAGGCGGGTTCTTTACACAGAGAGTTGTGAGAGCATGGAATGCGTTGCCAGCAGCAGTTGTGGAGGCAGGGTCATTGGGGACATTTAAGAGACTCTTCGACATACATATGGTCACAGAAATTTGAGGGTGCATACTTGAGGATCAGTGGTTGGCACGACATCGTGGGCTGAAGGGCCTGTTCTGTGCTGTACTGTTCTATGTTCTATACCTGACTTGGAACTGCGTAATCGTTCCCTTCACCGTCACTGTCTGAAAATTTTGGAACTCCCTTCTAAATAACAGTGTTGGCGTCCCTACAACCCAAGGACAGAAACATTCTAAGAAGGTAGCTCACTGCTAACTTCTCCAGGGTATTTAGGGATGTGCAAAAAAATGCTGGCCTAGTCATCTGTGCCCACATTGTATGAACAAATTTTTTTAAAAAAGCATTTCAGAGAAAGTTCACTTGAATCATTTTTGAAATGAAAGAGTTTTCTTATATTGGACCCTTCCTCTTAAGTGTTTACAAGAATGAGGGTAGTATTTTTGAAACCAGGATCTGGAGGGGGCTCGGTAGTGTCTGGGGACTGGGAGAGGTTTCCCTTTTGTGGGAAAGACTAAAACTGGATGTAGGTTTGCTTGCTGAGCTGGAAGGTTCGTTTTCAACCATTTCATCACCATACTAGGTAACATCATCAGGGAGCCTCTGAATGAAGCACTGGTGGCATAGCCCACTTTCTATTTATGTGTTTAGGGTTCCTTGGGTTAGTGAGGTCATTTGCTGTGGTGACATCATTTCCTGTTCTTTTTCACAGGGCTTGGTAAGTGGGATTCAAGTCAATGTGTTTGTTGATAGAGTTCCGGTTAGAATGACATGCTTCTAGGAATTCTTGTACTGTGTCTGTTTGGCTTGCCTTGGGATGGATGTGTGGTCCTAGTCGACTGGGAAAACATATCCACCCTAGGACAAGCCAAGACAAACATGTTGTCACTGTTTGACACACGAGCTAGCACAGCTGTGGATCAGTACTTTTTAATGCCTTCTAAGTCTATTAAAGTTCAAAGAGCTTTCTAATATTTCTTCAAAGTGTCAATCCTAGAGTTTATTCATTTTTCTTTGCAATTTAATGCCTGTCATTACATCTATAAACACTGAAATAAAACAAAGAACTGCTAAGAGCTGGAGATCTGAAACCAAAACAGAAAATTGCTGGTGAAACTCAGCAACTGCTCTGATGAAGAGTCACCAGACTCGAAATGTTAACTCTGCTTTCTTCCCATCTTTAAAAGCTCTGTCTGTGTGCACTTCCTGTCAATGCTGCATCATATTTCCGGCACTACACTCTGGTAAAATTGTTTACTTTACTCTCATGGCACAACATACTTTCAGGCAAACAATTTGTTCCAGATAACCTCTTGACAGCCAGTTCAAAAGCGCAAAAAAACTGGAAATGCTGGAGCCACAATGCACAGTGTCTGAAATTAATCAACAAAGAAAATCCATCTAGAATGTGAAAAGCAAATAAGATTTCAACAAATATGCTCACTGTGTACCTAACATCAACTGGACTTTGTCCCCTGAACAGGAGTTGTGGCACCTTGGCTGAAGAATAAAATTTGTGTGAGCTTATCTTGCAGTTGTGGGTATGTTCACTGAGCTGGGAAGTTGATTTGCAGATGTTTCATCCCCTGTCTGGGTGACATCTTCAGTGCTTTGGAGCCTCCGGTGAAGCGCTGCTGTGCTGTATCTTCCGGAATTTACTTGGTTCCGTTCCTGCCGCTCCTGGTTGGTCATTGCCATGGTGTGTGTTTTTGGTCTAGGCCTATGTTAATGCAGACCATGGTGGAGTGCCATGCTTTGTGAAATTCTCTGGCTGTCCTCTGTTTAGATTGTCCTGTGATTGTTATGTTATTCCAGTCGAATTTGTGATCGTTGTCATCTGTGTGTGTGGCTACCAAGGATAGCTGGTCATGGCGTTTAGTGGCTAGTTGGTGTTCGTGGATGTGGATTGCTAGTTGTCTGCCTGTTTGTCCTATATAGTGCTTTGTGCTGTCTTTGCATGAAATCTTGTAAATGATGTTAATCTTGCACATAATGGGTATCGGGTCTTTTTGTTTGGGTGAGTTGTGAAATGCTGCTGTACTGTGTCTTTTAGAATTTATTTGGTTCCATTCCTGCTGCTTCCGGTTGCTGGTTCTGGTTGTTCATTGTAGTGGTTGGTATATTGGGACTAGGTCAATGTCTTTGTTCATGGAGTCTGTGGCTGAGTGCCAAGCTTCTAGAAGTTCTTTGGCTATCCTCTGTTTAGCTTGTCGTATTATTGTTGTGTTGTCCCAGTCGAATTTGTGGTCCTTGATATCTGTGTGTACGGCTAGTAGGGACATGTGTTCTGGTGAGTAGAACAAAAGACCCAATACCTGTCAAGTGCAAGTCAGATGTAGTTTACAAGATTCCATGCAAAGATGGCACAAAATACTATCTAGGACAAAGAGGCAGACAACTAGCAATCCACATCCACGAACAGCAACTAGCCACTAAACTCCACAACCAGCTGTCCTTGCATAAACACAGATGACAGGGACCACAAATTCAAATGGAACAACAGAACAATCATAGGACAAGCTCAGCAGAGGACAGCCAGAGAATTTCTATAAGCTTGGCATTCACCCACAGACTCATCAACAAGCACATAGATCTAGACCCAATATAACGGCCACTACAATGAAGTGCCATAACTGGCAACTGGAAGCAGCAGGAACAGAACCAAATTTCAGAAAATACAACATATCAGCACTTCACAGGAGGCTCCAAAGAACTGAAGATGTCACACAGATAGGTGACATATGCAAATCAACTCCCCAGCTCGGCGAACATACCCACAACTACAGAAACCAACACCCGAGCTACAAATCTGTATGCAAACCTTGAGCCTATATTATCTTCCTTTCTGTTTAAAACCCGTATGATCTTTCTTTTCCTGACCAATGCGGCAAGATCTGTTGTGTTATGTACAAATTGTTATACTTGGATTTTACAGCCCCTCCAACCAAGTGAAGTTTTTATGATGGGAGGGGGTATCAGGACATGTAAAATATGACTGGTGACAAAGCTCACCACATTCCCAGCCACTCAAACAAGGTCAATACAGTGAAAGGGTGGGTACCAAAATTGACAGACATTTTCGAAATATTAATGGTTGGTTCACAACTCAGTTGACCCAAATATTACACTGTCTACGCCATAACACAGTTGGCATAAACAGGAGGCAAGAGTAGGTTCAGTTTTTCTTTTAAACCAGACATTTTAAAACTCAAGGAGGAAGGGACAGGATTACATCCTCAATGGGATTCCATGCTGACATCGGAGCCATGCCTTTTTACCCCATCCTCCAAGATGTCAGCCTCACTCATTGTCAGTCACTGCCTGGCCATCAGAACCCACCTCTCAACATCCTCCCTGTGTTCTCTTTTCCTATCCTGTCTGAAACCCAGGATGTACCCACGGCTGTCTTCATCCGATTATGGACTAAGTCAGACCACTCAAAACATTCTTAAGCAGGCAACCCAGACCATAACTTTACAATTTGTTTCGGTAAGTGTACAGTGAAAATTACCCAGAGTAAGTTGGCTAGGTTGACTACCGGGTTTTAAAATAGACAAAAATTTATTCACACAATTACATAGTGAAATACAAAGAACAGGGTAAAGAACCCCTACTGAATTCAGTCTATCCAAACTAGACTTAACTATGCTATTCTGAATACACACAACAGAGAGAGAGGGAGAGAGAGAGAGAGACCTGACCACTCCCCTTTCATTATACGGGTCACTTCTAAAACATGACCACTTTGGCCTGAAGTCTCATTGGTTTACATATAAACAAAAGGTCTCTCAACATCCTTTTTCATCTCTGTACCAAAATAGCCACCTCGGACACAGGAAGGTTTTATGACCCCTCTAAAAAAAAACTAAGGACACAGTATCCTTGAGAAAAGGAGCATCTTTTAGAAAAAGGACCAGTTTTGTGATACCTCTGCCTTTAAAAAAATTAATTATCAATATCAAAAGATGGCTTCATTTTTAAAACCCTTCAAAAACAAACTGGTTAATAGTCTAAATCACACATGTACACTATACTAACTATAAACATGCAAACATGCAGAACCACATGTGAATTCAGGCCATGGCACACTTGCCACTGAATGTCCCTGTATCTCATTCGAGTCTCGATAATGCATGGGCAATCATGTATTCGCGCCCTGCCACATGTACAATTGTCAAATTGAATGGCTGCAACAACAAGCTCCATCTAAACAGTCTGGCATTTTTGTCTTTAATGATCAGTGTATATGATTGATCCAGGTGCATTGCTGCTAATATAAACACTGAAATGTTGTAATGCCAACACCAAGCTTAAAGTGTATTTCTCCACCATTGAATATTTCTGTTGATGAACGTTCAACTTCCTGGAAAAATACCCGATGTGTCTTTCTATTCCCTGGTCATCCTCCTGCAGGAGCACTGCACTGACACCCACATCACTGGCATCAATAGCCACTTTGAAAAACTTTGTGTAATCTGTTGTGGCTAATACTGGGACAGTGGTTAACATAGTTTTTAGGCTGTCAAATGCCTTTTGTCAGTCCACTGTCCACTGAAACTTCTTGCCCTGTTTTAACAATTCAGTGATACTGCTAAAGTTCAGCACAAACGTTCGGTAAAATCTACTCAACCCCAGAAACCATAGTACTGCTTTTTTCATTGACGATGTGGGAAATTCCATAATTACTTTCATTTTCGTATCCCATGGGGCTATTTGTTCATGTCCAATAACATGGCCGAGGAAGGTGACTTGGGTTTTGGCGATTTCACTTTAACTAGGTTTACCACCAAGCCTGCCATCCAAAGTTAATCGAATAAGTCCAATAAATGCTGTAAATGTTCCTTCCATGAGTGACTAAATATCATCAGGTCATCAATATAAACAACACAATTGAATAACCCGGCAATGACCTTATTAGTTCGTCTGTGAAATGTGGCTGGAGCAATGACCTTATTAGTTCGTCTGTGAAATGTGGCTGGAGCATATTTCATACCAAATGGAATGACTTTGAACTGATATAGTCCATTTGGTGTTATGAAAGCCAAAATTGTCTTTGCTGTCTCTGACAGATGTACTTGCCAGTAGCCTTTGAGCAGGTCCAACTTAGAAATAAAAGTTGCTTGTCCTACTTTTTCAATACAGTCCTCCAACCATGCAATTGGATATGCATCAGTCTTTATAATGCACTGATTTTGTGATAGTAGACACATAACTGTTGGGTACCATCTGGCTTTGGCACCATGAGTTTGGGTGAGTTTCAGTCACTAACTCATTTTGATTATGCCATCTTGGAGAATGCGCTCTGTCTCCTTCTGAACCTGTGCCAACTTGAGAGGGTTTTGCCAATAAGGATATTCTTAATCAGAAAAGTATCTCCTACCTCTACATAAGGCACAATTAGGTTAGTACTTCCCAGTTTATTTCTGCATATCTCCCCATGTGATACTAATAAACTTTTCAGGTCATTTTGATTTTCTGTTGGAAGATAACTCAATAATTTATCCAATTTTTGACAACTTCCTCATTGTCTGATTGATTTGAGGGATGAACAATTCAGAATCCTCTGACCTTGGTTCTTCCTTCTGTGCTGTAATCATTAACACCTTCTCCTCTTGCTTTCCTTCCTTAACAAAACACCTCTTGAACATATTCACATGACACACTCTGTGACACTTTTTCCTGTCTGGAGTCCTTATCAAGTAGTTCACCTCAGTTAATTTCCTCTCGATTTGATAAGGTCCACTAAACCTTGCTTTTAAAGGCCCACCTGTTACTGGAAGTAACACCAATTCCTTATTCCCAATTGCAAAATTGAAAATTTGTGATTTCTTATCTGCTTCCTGTTTCATTGTATGCTGTGATACTTTTAAATGCTGTCTAGCCAACTCTTCAGCTCGATTTAATCGTTCTCCAAAGTTTAACGCATTGTCCAAATGGGTGGTCTCTGAATTCTGACTTATTAATTCTGACAGTCTTCTTACTTCATGCCCAGAGATTAAATCAAATAGACTGAATTTGGTTGATTCATTTAGTGCATCTCTGATTGCAAAAAATACAAATGGAACTCCCTTATCCCAATCATCTGGGTAATCCTGACCATAAGCCTTCAACATGTTCTTTACTGTTTGATGCCATCTCTGTAGTGCTCCCTGCGATTCTGGGTGATACACAGGCGATTTGAATTGATTTATTCCCAAGTTATCCATAACTTCCTCGAATAGTTTGGATGTGAAGTTTAATCCTTGATCTGACTGGATTCTGTATCTAGCAAAAAAACTTAAATAATTCTTCTACAACCCTTTTAGCTATGATGTTGCATAATGGGATTGCCTCTGGAAATCGAGTCGACACATCCATTATTGTTAATAAATATTTATTCTCACTTTCTGTTTGAGGTAGGGGACCTACACAATCAATCAAGACTCTTGTGAAAGGTTCTTCAAATGCTGGAATAGTTTTTAAAGGTGCAGGTTTTATTACAGCCTGTGGTTTTCCAATTAGCTGACATGTATGACACGTCTGGCAAGATTCAACTACATTTTGTGTAGTCTAGGCCAGTAAAAATGTCTTTATATTTTAGCCTGTGTTTTCCTCACCCCTAAATGACGTCCCAAGTGGTAGCTCATGCACCACTCACAGCACCTCCTATACAGAACTGGCAAAACAATTTGATGAATCTCTGCCCATTTCTCATCTGCTTGAATGATTGGTGGTCTCTGTTTCCTCATTAAGACATCATGTGTTAAGTAACAACACACAGGGATGCATTCACTCTCCTTCTCTGTATATGTCTTTTGATATCACTGTTTTAACTTCTCATCTTTCTGCTGTAATTCAATCAGCTTAGCAGAGCCAAAGATACTTGCATGTTTGCCTAGTTTCTCCTGCCATGTTCCATTTATCTGATCAAAAAAGTCCCTGATAAAGCTATGTCAACTTCCTTATCTGTGACTTCTGATTCTCCTGCTTCAGCTTGTGCCTTCGTGATCTTGAGACCACACAATCAGGGAAAATTCCTGAATAAACATCCTTCATTTCTTTAGTTGCCTGTGTCTCCACTGGCTTTTCAACTAGAGTAGGAGCATGCCTATCAGTGAATCAGCTATATCATTTGCAAGGACAAATTGCATTCCTGGACCTGAGAGTTTGTCCAGTTCTCCCACCATAAATTCTCCACTCTTCTTTGGATTCTCTTGTCTCACTTTACATAACTGAGCACTTTTTGTCGCACCAAAGATTCCTGTTACCAGTACCTTTTCTGGCAATAGTCCCTCAGGAGTACATATGTCCTCATCCTTCAGCATTACAAACTAAGAGGATACTATGTCCCTTAATATTGTAACCTCATTATCTACTGCTCCTGGCCTATGTGAGTAAACTTTACCCTTGCATGTATATTTTTTTAAGCAGATCCGGCACTTCGTCCTTAATCAACCTCTGATCATCTTGTACACTCTGAGGCAGTCGTCTAACTTTCCTTGTGTTTTTTTTGTTATTAGTCCAACAAAACTTCCAGGCTTGTCTAGGTTTCCTACATCTGGCTTTCTCCTAGCCCACCAACACTGTAATTTCAAATGGTCCCCTTTATTATAATGAAAATACCGGAGCTTTTTAATCTCTTTCTTCCCCTCAGGATTTCTTTTTTATCCTGTGATAAGTTATCCGTATGATCTTCACTGAGATTTACTTCACCCTTTCCACATGAGGATTTTTCTTTGCCCCAATTTCTATCTCATGGATTGATATTGATTCTAGAAGCCAAACTTAGTTTTATGGACCAGCTTAGAATCATCAGCCACTTTAGCTGCTAGCCTTGCCATTTTAACTCTCTGCTCTTCCACATGAGTTTGCACTACTTCCTCACTAAGGTTACCTTCGGCCTTGATATCCAGCATTTTAAGCTGACTTTCATTTTTAAAGGTTCACTTTCTGAAATTCAAACGCTTTCTGTTCTGCTGCTCTCTTTTCCCCATCTCTTCTGCTTTTCATCATACTCAAACTGTTTCATTTCTGCTGCCCTTTCCTTATCTCTTGCTTCTAACTCAAGCTGCTTCATTTGCAATTGAATTCTTGCCATCTCTATAGATTCTGATGGTTTCTCCAGCAGGGTAAATGCTAAGCTACTGCTGTAATTGTCTCTCCTTTCCTCATAGAAGCAGGCAGGTCCAATCCCAGCTGGTCTGCTACTTCCTGCAGCTTGGTCTTATTCACCTTATGCAAACTTTCAAAGTCACTGCATCCACTCCCAAAAAAAACGTTTGGTGACAGAAAGAGCCGTTACTATCCCAAGCTTTGTCTATTTAACCACACCAACATCCAAAATAAAGACACTAGCACCTACCCTCACTATTTAAAATCCCGCAAAGAGCCCCCAGTCTGTTATGGACCATGCCAGACCACTCAAAACATTCTTAAGCAGGAAATCCAGACCATAACTTTGCAATTTGTTTTGGTAAGTGTGCAGTGAAAATTACCCAGAGTAAGTTAACTAGGTTGACTAACAGGTTTTGAAACAGACAAATATTTATACACAAAATTACACAATGAAATACAATGAAACACAAAGAACAGAATAACAAAATCCTACAGAACTCAGTCTAAACATAACTAAACGTTATTATGCTGATGCAAATATACACACAGTCCCAATCAGCAAATCTCCTTAAGCATTAAAAATGGAACAAGTGCTTACAGGTTGAGGTTAGAAGGGCAGAAGGAGAGAGAGAGAGAGAGTTTTGCAGCCTGTGTTCACACAGCTGAACTCCTAACTAGTTCTGGACTGAATGCTCAGCTGGGGAGCTGACCACTCCCATTTCATTATACCGGTCACTTCTAAAACATGACCACTTTGGCCTGTTTATACATTTACATATAAGCAAAAGGCCTGTCAACACCCTTTTTTATCTCTGTACCAAACTAGCCACCTTAGACGAGGACGGTTTTATGACCCCTCTAGAAAATCCAAGGACACAGTATCCTTGAGAAAAGGAACAACTTTTAGAAAAAGGACCAGCTTTGTGACAATCCCATGGTCTACTTGCAGCTCCTACTACTGAATTCTGCTACTGGCCAATCAAGATGGCTGGCATCTCTCAAGGATGGGACTTAGTCCCACTGAAGGGCTATCTGCAATGTATTGCTTCTGCAGGATGGTTAGTTTTTGGTGGACTGACTTGTGTCTCATGTTTCTTCTGGATGAGTATGATCAGTATGACTCCCATCCCCCTCATAAACCTTATCCCTAGGTGTAACACAGTCCTTTTCCAGTTTACACCACCGCCTATTAGAATCCCAAGTTCTAATGGCATCAGTTTTCAGACCTAAGTTCTTATTGCTGTAATTTTAACAAATTCAGATGCTACGAACAATGTTGATTTGAGGAATTGTACCATTGGCAGGAGATAAAAACTGAGTCGAAATTCATCTAAGTCATCGGGATACAACCATAGGAAGATCAACAAAAGAATATAATTGAAAAAAATTTCAGACTATCCCAAAACACTTTACACCAATTTAAAATAATCATTGCTGCACTTGTATCAAAGGATGGGAAAGTTAAAATTGAAGCCATCTGAAGAATATTAATGCCATATAGACTCATCAGGAACTTTTGCCAGTTTGTTTGTGGTCTAGGCTGAAGGCTGTACAAGCTAATATTTAGCCTTCTCTCTGCTGAAGTTAAGCTGCTACTGTATTCTGTGGTTAAAAGGGAGGCTTTCGTTTTCCCTCTGCAGCACTCTCTCACACGTCAGCATTGCTGCATGTTACCTGCATGGTTCAGGTCACAGCTGAGTTAAGAAGAGCCAGGAGGGGACACGAGAAGTCATTAGCAGATAGGATCAAGGAAAACCCTGAAGCTTTCTGTAGGTATATCAGGAATAAAAGAATGACTAGAGTCAGATTAAGGCCAATCAAGAAGAGTAATGGGAAGTGATGGCTCGGATAGTGATAGCTAGCACGAGGGGGGCATAGCTTTAAATTGAGGGATGATAGATATAAGACAGAGGTAGTTTCTTTACTCAGAAAGTAATAGGGACATGGAACGCACTGCCTGCAATGGTAGTAGACTCGCCAACTTTAAGGGCATTTAAGTGGTAATTGGATAGGCATATGGATGAAAATGGAATAGTATAGGTTAGATGGGCTTCAGATTGATTTCACAGGCGGCACAGCATCGAGGGCCAAAGGGCCCGTTCTGCGCTATAATGTTCTATATTCTATGTTATTGTCTGTCCACATTCACAATCTCTGGAACGCATGTCAACTGCTGATGGTGACAATAAAATCTAAAATCTAAACATCTAAATGTAAAAATCTTTGTGTAAAATGGCAAAGCTGTGCACTCTTCCCACTTTGAATTCTTTTGTCTTTCCAACAGAAAAGTTAAATAAAAAGCTTTGATCTTCTGAAGTTTGAAAGGACTGGGGATTCAACCAGCTTGTGCTCCATAATCTGCCCCTAAACCATACCAGCTCACACCCTGATTAGATCCTGCCTTTCCACCACTTTTCACTAAACGTTTCACCCTTTCTCTGATCATTTCAGGGCTTTTATTTTTGCTGACCCATTTTTTGAGTACTACAGCTCTGATCCTAAATATATTCTTGAGCTACCAAAGGATGTAAATGAAACGTAATGTCAACTGAACCAAATGTAAGAGACATTCCCCACAAACAACGACCAGCTTGTCTTTCTTGCTGCTGTTGGGTCATGTACTTCTCTTTCTGAATCTGCCATCATCAAATATCCCCATTGGGTCGTTATCTGTGTTTTATTCATTCATGGGATGAGGATGTTGCTGTCTAGGCCAGAGGGCAATTAAGAGTCAGCCACATGCCAGAGAGTCTGGAGATATGCATAGGTCAAAGCAGTCTCTTTCCTTGAATGACATTAGTGAAACAGATGGATTTTTCCAACAATCAACAACAGTTTCATGGTCATCATCAGACCCTAAATTCCAGTTTTTATCTGATTCAAATTCCACTATCTGCCTTGGCAGGATGCAAACCTGAGTCCCAGAAATTAACCTGGGTCTCTGGATTAGCAGTCCAGCAATAATACCTCTGGGCTATCACATCCCGTTTTATCTCATGTCAAAGCTCCATTTTCTGTATAGCTGGCAACTACAATGAAATCTTGGAGTTGTTGGTTATAATTTCAAGCCAAAGTAGTTTGGGATTTTGTTTGGCATCAACTACTTGGACCAAAGGGTCTGTTTCTCTGCTTTATGACTCTGAAACTATGCGTAAAGGATCTCAAGGGATCAGAAGTTGACTGTGAGTGATCCCTAGCCACATAATTCAAGCCCCATATCTCAGTTAGAATCAAAAACGTCCTCACTTAACAAACTATGAGTAACTTCATCAGTATTTTGCATACGTTTAGAACTCTTTATCAAAAGGAAATGTGTAGAGCATATTTATCTACCATGTTTTGTAGCTGAGAAAGGGAAAATGACGTGCTCTGCTTACTAAATGGTTTCTGTACAGCATTGAACATTGCTGATGCAAGACATGTCCGGCTGGCTCTCGGATCCCAAATCGCAGCAGAAATGCGAACAGTAATATTCAACGGGGTGAACCTTACAGGATCTGCAGGAATTGCACCCAATAAATTATTGGCCAAACTAGTGTCAGGAACATTCAAACCAGACCAACAAACAACATTGCTTCCAGAAAGCATTCAAGACTGCATGGAAAGCCTAACGCATCCCAGACAAGTGCCTGGTAAGAGTTTCCAACTCTACAGCTTACTATCATCTCTGCAGATTTCACAAGCAGGGAACCATTTACAAATACACTTGTTTTAATTTTACAGCAAGTCAATGTGAATTGTAACTAAGATCTTGTGTTTTGTTACATCTACATATTTTGATATACCTGGTGCACTCCAGTCTCATTTTTAAAATGTCACAATAAAAGCCTGGTGAAATGCTAAGCTGTACAGAAGAGCAAAACCAGGCTTGAGCCCTTGCAGTGCAAAATTGCAAGATTACACAGCAATGCTCAGGTTGCAACAGATTCAATGTGAGGGTGATTTGAATTTCAGCTTTTTTAAACTTCCGCAGGATGTGGGTGTCACTAACAAGGTCAGCATCAAGGTTTCTCAAGCCATTTCAAAAGGCAGATAGGAGTCAACCACAAAAATAAAAGCAAAATCCTGCAGATGCTTGAAACTTAGAGATCTAAAATAATAACAGAAAGCGTGGGAGAAAATCAGCAAGTCTAGCAGCATCTGTGGAGAGTGAAAGAAAGTTAGTAGTTTGAGTTCAATTCAACTTCTTCAGAAATCTTGGTGCTGTGGAAGAAGAGGTGGAAATGTGATAGGTTTTATGTTGTTGAGAGAGAGGAGGGACGAGTCAAAGAAAAGAAAAGGTCAGAGAGAGCTCAAAGGCAGACAGAAATTAAAGGTCCAAGTGGGAAAGGGACAAAAAGCAAAGGGAATGGTTATTTTGTGACCATTGTTGTGATGAGATCCTTGAACCAAGAGGAGGTGGTCGTGTTGTGATGATGTCATGGAACTAGTATTCCAAAAGGCATGGCTAATATTCTGGGAACATGGGTTCAAATTCTATCATCATACAGTGAAATTTGCATTTATTTCAAAAATCTTGGAATAAATAAACAGCTAGCTGAAATAACTCCACTTATGCTGGTATCCTGCCACCAAGTTATTTAAGTCACCCTTTATTTATACGTGGAGACACCTTGACAGTGATCCAGATCCCTCTGAGCCGGCTCTCAGAGTGAACAGAACCTCTGACACTCCTGTTTATATCTGTCAGCCAAGGCTCCCTGTTTAGACCAGGTAAACAGCTCCACCTGGCTGACCTCATTACAATGACTACATTAACCTAATGGTTACCACCTATCTAATGCTGAGTGTTGTAGAAACTCGTAGGGTTCACTAATATCCCTTAGGGAATTAAAGTCTGCCATCCTTACCTGGTCTGGCCTACACATGATCCACAGCAATGTATTTGACTCTTAAGTGTCTTGTGGGCAGTTTGGGGAGGGTAATAATCCTGGCCTAGCCAGTTGTTCCCACATTCTATGAACAAACAAAAGAATACATTACTTTTGTTCTGAGCAAGCTAGTATTCACTGTCAAGTGTAAAATTCACATTCCAAGCCACTCAGTTCCAAGAATTATTAGGTGCAACATTCAGTTCAACCCACGTGGGTGAAGCTTATAGTGAGGTTTCCAAACAGTCATGTCAGAACAGTATACAGGCCACTGAAAAGTGATTTTAATTGAACAGAGAGAGGGGGATGGAGAGAGAGAGTGACAGAGAGAGAGGAATAGACTCCAGGTTAGAAGGGTTTCAACTGTCCTTCAGGAGCATGGTGGTGGAGGGTTGTTTTTCAGACTGGAGGCCTGTGACCAATGGAGTGCCACAAGGATCAGTGCTGGGTCCACTACTTTTGGTCATTTATATAAATGATTTGGATGTGAGCTTAAGAAGTATAGTTAGTAATTTTACAGATGACAAAGTTGGCAGTGTAGTGAACAGCAAAGGTTATCTCTGATTACAACGGGATCTTGACCAGATGGGCCAATGGGCTGAGAAGTGGCAGATGGAGTTTAATTTAGATAAATGCAAGGTGCTGCATTTTGGGAAAGCAAATTTTAGCAGGACTTATACACTTAATGGTAAGGTCCTAGGGAGTGTTGCTGAACAAAGAGACCTTGGAATGCAGGTTCTTAGCTCCTTGAAAGCAAAGTCAAAGGTGGATAAGGTAGTGAAGATGTTTGGTATGCTTTCTCTAATTGCTTAGAGTATTGCTTATAGGAGTTGGGAGGTCATGTTGCAGCTGTACAGGATGTTGGTTAAGCCACTTTTGGAATATTACATGCAACTCTGGTCTCCTTCCTATTGGAAAGATGTTGTGAAACTTGAAAGGATTCAGAAAAGATTTACAAGGATGTTGCCAGGGTTGGAGGGTTTGAGATATAGGGAGAGGCTGAACAGGCTAGAGCTGTTTTCCCTGGAGCGTCGGAGGCTGAGGATGACCTTATAGAGATTTCTAAAATCATGAGGGGCATGGATAGGTAAATAGCCAAAATCTTTTCCCTGGGGCCAGGGAGTCCAGAACTAGAGGGCATAGGTTTGGAGTGAGTGGGGAAAGGTATAAAAGAGACCTAAGGGGCAACGTTTTCAAGCAGAGTGTGGTGTGTGTTTGGTATGAGCTAAGAGGAAGTGGTGGAGGCTGGTACCATTGCAACATTTAAAAGGCAACTGGATGGGTATATGAATAGGAAGGGTTTGGAGGGATATGGGCTGGGTGCTGGCAGTTGGGAGTAGATTAGGTTGGGATATCTGGTCAGCATGGACTGAAGAGTCTGTTTCCGTGTTGTACAGCTCTAAAGCACAGGATTGGGCCTGAAGTCACAGGCGCTGTTGCTGCTTCTGGTCCTGGTTTCATCCCTGACCTAAGCTCAGCAAGCCAATTTATTTGAGCCAATAAATTATGTTGATATGTATTTAAATGAAGGCTCAGCCTTAATCGTACCAGATTAACATTTATATAAGATATGAGTACATTGTATACTGGTAGTCTCTGCAATTTAACTTCCTTTTCAATTTCATCCATTTTGTTTTAACGTGGTGTTCCAGGAATTGGTCCCAAAACTGCCCAGCGACTTGGGTATCTCGGAATTAATAGTATTCATGGGCTACAGACATTCCCTTTAGATCTGCTACAGAAGGACCTGGGGGTGTGCACAGCTCAACGAATCCACAGGCTCAGCTTTGGCGAGGATGACTCCTGTGTGGTTGCGAGAGGACCACCCCAGGTAATTTTCTTCAATGTAAAGTTACCATGTCCAGAAATTCTTAGGCGAGAATTTTAGATGCAAGTCAAGTATATCATTAGCCAATTTCCATGTGCAATGGTCTACGTCCGATCTGAGCCGGACACATACAGGCTTGTTGACTTTAAGTGACCTCCATGTCTGCCGCAAGCAGCGCATCAAATTTAAAAATGCAAAGGAAGGATTGGTTCCAACACTTGTGAGAAATCAGGTGGGAGCATTCTGTGCTGTTTATTCTCAACTAGTTTTTCCAGTTCTACAGAGGCACAACCAGCAGTTGGCCTTTGTAGCAACTGGCAAGTTTTTCTCAGTCTTGACCCGCCCAGATGTGAAGCCAGGAGGAACAGGAATGCCCTACAGCGAATCTGTGGACCAGTGCTGCTCCGCACTCATGTGCATCTGTCCATTTGCCTCCTTTCTGAACTTCACTAGGGGACATTTAGCGTTCAAACAGTTTGGAATTGAGAACTTCTGGATCAGAAAACTGCTTTGAGGGGATCTACTTTCTCACCATCCTCAGGTCTCCAATTTCCAGAGCTTTTTGTCCTGGGTAGAGAACTGAGAGCAAATTCATTAAATGTTATCAGTATCATGAGTGAGCTGAATAAAGCAGACAGGTGAAGTTGTTCCCAATCGCAAAAGTACCGGGAGCCCACCCCAGACCTACACTGACATGTCCAAGTCACAGAGCAAAAGGGCATATACTTTAAAAAGAATGTGCAAAAGAAAAAAAAAAATTCTGTCAGCGAATAGTTGGGATCTGGAATGGCTGGAAGTGTGGTCGAGGAAGATTCACTCGAGGCGTTCAAAGAGGGCATTGGATGATTATTTGGATAGAAATAGTATGCAAAAGCATGGAGAAGAATCAGGTGATTGGCACTCAGTAATTAGATTAGATTACTTACAGTGTGGAAACAGGCCCTTCGGCCCAACAAGTCCACACCGACCCGCCGAAGCGTAACCCACCCATACCCCTACATCTACCCCTTACCTAACAGTACGGGCAATTTAGCATGGCCAATTCACCTGACCTGCACATCTTTGGAGTGTGGGAGGAAACCGGAGCACCCAGAGGAAACCCACGCAGACACAGGGAGAACGTGCAAACTCCACAGTCAGTCGCCTGAGGCGGGAATTGAACCCGGGTCTCTGGCGCTGTGAGGCAGCAGTGCTAACCACTGTGCCACCATGCCGCCCACAAATAATGATGCTTGTTTGAAGAGGCAGTGCAGACATGATGGGCTGAATGGTCTTCTGCACCGTAACAATTCTGTAATTCTGTATGCATGTGGTACTTGACGTCTGTGTCTGTGTCTGTACACACCCAAATACTGATAAAGTGGAACAAGGGTTTCTGACTAACCTTCTGAGTGGAAAGAAAGTCTCTTCAACTCTCCCCTTAGCCTCCATCTCATATCTTAAATCAGTGCCCCTGGTTTTTGACCTCTCTACTAATAGAAAAAGTGCTTTTCCATCCACTATATCCATGCCTCTCATAATTTTATAAATTTCTATCAGATCCCGTCTCAAGGAAAGCAACTCAGCACATCCAATGCTCAAACCTTCCAATCCAGGCAGCGTTGTGATATATTTTCTCTGCGCCCTCTCTAGTGAAATCACATTCTTCCCATAATATGGTGACCAGGACTGCACACCGTACTTCAATTGAACTCAAAACGTTAACTCTGCTTTTTCCTCACAGATGCTGCCAGCCCTACTGAGTTTCTCCAGCAATTTCTGTTTTTGTTTCAGATCTTCAGCACCTGCAGTTCTTGGTTATTAATTCCAGTTAATATGTGGGTTCTTCAAATGCCCTGCCATGAATACACATTCCATTATTTTTATACTCTGCTAAAATTTAATGGTGTATTTGTTTCTGTGATTCTCCTTGACTATTTGGGGATGTCTAGGACATATCTAGCATGTTTGTCATGTCTGTCTTCTTTACTTCTACTCATACAGCCTCCTTTAATGGTTCTTCCAAGATATCATCCCTCTTCACCGTTATAATTGATTTCTTGATCAATATTGCACGCTGCCTCTCCTCTCTAGCCCCTCTCTATCTCATATGAATACTCTAAAAACAGGAATCCTCCCTGTCTTTCAGCCAAGCCTAGCTCATAGCTTTAACACTCAAACATGTCTAGTTATGCACTCAACTTGGCCCTCAGGCCCTCTGCATTGAAATATGTTCCATTAAGCTTTGCTAATCTCACTCTCTCTTAGCTAGTCTATTTTTCCTCTGCCTTCCAGACTGACTAATCCATTCCCTCTCTGCGTGCACCTTAAGCTGCAGAGAAACCACCTGCGGAGGCGTGCTGTGTACTAACCTCTCAGCCTCATGCACCAACATGCTGCCAGTGGCCATTCAAGCTCCAGAACCCTAAGTTCAAGGTGTTCCAGCTGAAGGTAATCCCTGTACTCATGCTCATCCAAACTAGAGGAATTGGTAGATGCAGGGATTGTTACAACATTTAAAAGACTTTTGGATAGGTACAGCAGTAGGAAGGGTTTAGAGGGATATGGGCCAAATGCGGGAAAATGGGACTAGTTTAGTTTGGGAAACTGGATTGGTTTGGATGAGTTGGACTGAAGGGCTCTGTGGTTAGCACTACTGCCTCACAACGACAGGGACCTGGGTTCGATTCCAGCCTTCATGACTGTGTGGAGTTTGCACGTACCCTCCATATCTGCGTGGGTTTCCTCCGGGTTCTCTGATTTCCTCCCACAGTTAGGTGGATTGGCTGTGCTGAATTGTCACAGTGTCCAGGGATGTGTAGGTTAAGTGGATTAGCCATGGGGAATGCAGTGTTGCAGGGATAGGGTAAGAGAGTGGGGTCTGTTTGGGGAAGTTGTTCAGAGGATCAGTATGGACTTGATGGGTGAAATAGGTGAAAGTGAGGACTGCAGATGCTGAAGATCGGAGTCAAGATTAGAGTGGTGCTGGAAAAGCACAGCAGGTCAAGCAGCATCCGAGGAGCAGGAAAAATCAACATTTTGGACATCATTCCTGATGAAGGGATTTTGCCAGAAACGTTGATTTTCCTGTTCCTCAGATGCTACCTGACCTGATGTGCTTTTCCAGCACCACTCTAACCTTGATGGGTGAAATAGCCTGCTTCTATGATTCTATTGTTCTGTGAAGGGTCTGTTTCCATGTTGTATGACTGAGTGTTTAGGATTCATAAAACATAGAACACAGAACTGTACAGCACAGGAATGAGCCCGTCGGCCCAAAATGTTGAGTCAAACATGAAGCCAAATTAAACTAATCCCTTCTACCTGCCTTTGGTCTGTATCCCTCTAGTCATTGCATATTTGTGTGCTTATCTAAAAGTCCCTTAAACGCTCATATCTGCCTCTACCACCACCCCTGGCAGCACGTTCCAGTCACCTACCACTCTCTGTGTAAAATACTTGCCCCTCACTTCTCCTTTAAACTCACCTTAAATGCATGTCCTGGTATTAGATATGTCAATTCTGGGAAAAAGAGTCAGACCGTCAACTGCCTCGATGCATCTCATTATTTTATAGAGTTCTATCAAGTCTCCTCTCAGCCTCTGCCACTCCAGAGAAAACAACCAGAGTTTTTCTAGCCTCTCCTTATAGTTCATACTCTCTGATCCATGTAACATCCTGGTAAACCTCTTCCGCACTCTCTCTAAAGCCTCCACATCCTTCCTGTACTGTGGCGACCAAAACTAAATGTAATCTAAGTGTGGTCTAACCAAAGCTTTATAGAGCTGCAATTTGACTGAATTCCAGACCAATAAAGACAAACTTGCCATACATCTTCTTTACCACCCTATCTACTTGTGCAGCTACGTTCAGGGAGCTATGGACTTGAACACCAGGATCCCTCTGTACATCAGTGCTGTTCAGGGTCCTGCCATTAATTGTATACTTTTCCTGAACATTTGATCTCCCAAAGGGCAGCACCGCACACTTACCTGGATTAAACTTCACCTGCCATTTCTGCAACTGATCTATATCCTGAACAACCTTCTACACAATCCACAACTCCACTGATCTTTGTATCGTCTGTAAACGTACAAACCCACCCATCTACATTTTCATCCAAGTCATTTATATATGTCACAAACAGTACAAGTCCCGGCAGAACACCACTGGTCACTGACCTCCAGGCTGAAAAACACCACCATTACCCTCTGCCTTCTATGGGCAAGCCAATTCTGAAACCACGCAGCCAAGTCACTGTGGATCCTGTGCATCTTAATCTTCTGCATGAACCTACCATGAGGGACCTTGTCAAAAGCCTTATTAAAATCGATATAAACAATATCCACTGCACTATCTCATCAATCACCTTCGCCACCTCCTTGAATAACTCAATCCAGTTAGTAAGACATGATCTTCCCTGCTCAAAGCCATGCTGACTGTCCTTAATTAGGCCGTGCTTTCCCAAATGCACATAAATCCTATCCCTACGAATTCTCTCCAACTACCAATGTGAGACTCACCAGTTCATAGTTTCCTGAACTATCCCTATTTCCCCTTCTTGAATAAAGAAACAACATTAACTACTCACCAGTCCTCCGGGACCTCTCCAGTGGCTAGCAAGGATACAGAGATCTCAGTCAAGGCCCCAGCAATCTCCTCTCTTGCCTCTCTCAATAACCTGGGGTAGATACGATCAGTTACTCAGGATTTATCCATCTTAATGCTCTTCAAGAGACCCAACAACACTTCCTTCTTATTCTCAAATTGTCCTTACATCACATTATCCTCTGTATCTGGGTGAATATCAATTCAAAGTTAGGATCTTACCCACATCCTCTGCCTCCAAGCACAAGTTCTCTCCTTTATCCATGAGTGGTTTGACATTCTCCCTAGTTACCCTCTTGTTTTAATGTATCTGTAAAATGCCTTGGGATTCTCTTTAACTCTACTTGTCAAGATCATTTCATGGCTCCTTCTTGCTCTCCTAATTCCCTGCTTGAGTTCTTTTCCACTTTCTTTACAATCCTCACGGACCCTGTCCCATTTTAGCTTCCTAAACCTTACATATACTTCCTTTTTCCTTTTGAGTAAATTCACAAACTCCCTCTTTAAACAATTCCCACATGTCAAATATGGACTTGACTGATAACAGCTGCTTCCAATTAACACTCCCTAGCTACTATCTAATACTGATGTAATTTGCCCTCCCCCAATCTCATACCTTGCCACAAGGTCCTGACTTATACTTATTCTTAGCTATCTTAAAACCTAAGTGGTTGTGATCACTATTTCCAAAATGCTCTCCCACTGAAAGGTTCAGTCACCTGGCCAGGCTCATTAGCCCAGACAATGTCCAGTATGGCCCTTCCTCCATTTGGACTATCCACATACTGTTTCAAGAAACCTTCTTGGATGCACTTAAATTCTGCCTGGTCAAAGCCTCTTGCTCTAAGAGAGGCCCAATCAAAATTGGGGAAGTTAAAGTCACCCACTATGAAAACCCTGTTGTTATTGCAGCTTTCTATAATCTGCCTACATATTTTTCCTCGATGTCTCGGTTGGTTTTGGGGGGCTTATAGTATAACCCTAACAGAGTGGTTGCACCCCTCTTATTTTTGAGCTCTGCCCATATTGTCTCAGTGGATGAGCTCTCCAGTATGTCCTCTCTGTGTGCAGATGTAACATACTCCCTGATTAATAATGCAACTCCTTCACCACTTTTAACTTTCTGTCTAGCTCGTCTAAAGCAACCCAATCCTGGAAGGTTGAGTAGCCAGTCCCTATCCCTCTCTCAACCAAGTGTCTGTAATGGCCACAACAACATGGTCCCATGTACTGGTCCAGGATCTAAGCTCGATTTCCTTACCTATAATGCTCCTTGTATTAATAAACACACTTCAGTCCATTAGTACCATCATGTTCATTAACTGTCTCTGCCTGTCCTTTCTTTCTGATCCTAACATCTACCTTACCCTCAATCTCTCCACTTGCTGACCTGCTGCTCTGGTTCCTAGCCCCTGGCCACTCTAGTTTAAACTCTGCCAAGCAGCCTAGATTAGATTACTTACAGTGTGGAAACAGGACCTTCGGCCCAACAAGTCCACACCGACCCGCCGAAGCACAACCCACCCATACTCCTACATTTACCCCTTCACCTAACACTATGGGCAATTTAGCATGGCCAATTCACCTAACCTGCACATTTTTGGACTGTGGGAGGAAACCGGAGCACCCAGAGGAAACCCACACAGACGCGGGGAGAATGTGCAAACTCCACACAGTCAGTCGCCTGAGGCGGGAATTGAACCCAGGTCTCTAGCGCTGTGAGGCAGCAGTGCTAACCACTGTGCCACCATGCCGCCCACCTAGTGAACCTCCCTGTGAGGATGTTAGTTCCCCTGCAGTTTAGGTGCAACCTGTCCCTCTTGTAAGGTCACCCCTGCCCCAGAAGAGTTCCCAATAATCCAACAACCTGAAACCCTGCGTCCTGCACCAGCTCCTTAGCCACACATTCATCTCTCCTATCTTCCTATTCCTATACCTCACTAGCACATGGCTCTGGTAGTAACCCAGAAATTACTACCATTGAGATCCTGCTCTTCAGCCTCTTTCTTGACTCCCTGTACTCACTCTGCAGGACCTCATCCCTCTTTCTACCTATACCATTGGTACCAATATGCACCATGACCTCTGGCTGCTCACCCTGCCCCTTAAGATTTCCCTGCAACCAATCAGAGATGTCCCTGATCCTGGCACCAGGGAGACAACACACCATCCTGGAGTCTCGAATGCGGCCACAAAAACACCTGTCTGTGCCCCCAGCTCTCTTGGATCTTGCCTGACTGTGCTCTACAGCAGAGCCAGTTGTGGTGCCACAGGCCTGGCTCCTGCTGTTATACTCCCGTGAGGGGCTATCCCCCTCAGCAGTATGCCAAACGATATGCCTGTTAGAGAGAGGGGAATAGCCACAGAAGACTCATACACTATCTGCCTACCTTTCCTGGTGGTCACCCATCTACCTGGCTGAACCTGTGGTATGAGCACCTCCATGTAAGTAGTATTTATCACACTCTGTACCCACTGTATGGTCCTCATTGTGTCCAACAGCTGCTCCAACTGAATGACACAGTCTGTGACGAGCTACAACCAGTCACACTATGGGCAACCACAGGCCTAAGTTCCCCAGAGATATCTCAATTAAATAGAATATGGATCCTTTCCTTCATTTTACCCTTACTCCTACTGAAGTGTATACATTAAACATGAGAACATATTTATTTCAAAAATATTCTTTATTCAAAAAAAATCTAAGAACACACAAATGTTCTCTCTCAGACCTTCTAGACTTGAGAATTATAATCTTGTTTATATTCCAAATATCTTTCAGGTCCACCACCAGTCTGTCTGCTGCTCTGTCAGGGTCCTTACCTCACCTGCTCCTCTCTTCTTAGAGCTGAATCCTCTGAATCCAATCTCAGTGTCACTTGAATTTCTTTTAAACACTTTGTATTACAGGGCACTGAAATGCAATGGTGTCAAGGCAGCAAAGCAACAAGGCCTGGTTCAAGAAGATCAGTGAACCAACCATTGTTAGGTCAGCTGAACCTAGTTTATACAGCATGTGTGTTGGGGGGAAGATGGGGGGGAGCAGGTCACATTGTACCTTCCTAATCTGCCTGGATTTGTGTGATGTGATCCATTTACATCCTGAACTAATCATGACTTTTTCTGGAAAATAGCTTTAATCACTTGCACAGGTCTAAGACAATTTAATAATAGCCTTCATGTTTTCCTCAGTCCCTCAGTGATGAAGATACCTTCTGGATGTGCTCCTCATTAGATGAAATTAGAATGAGAATTGAAGAGCTGCTGATCAGTCTTCTAATCAGGTTGGTGAAGCATTTTCAGATTAACTTCTAAAATTGTTTTAGATGTTGGCATTTATATAATGATATGATGCCATGTTTATTTAAGAAGAGCATACTTTTTAGGAAGTGATTTGCCGGAATGTTAGTCTGTAAGACATGAATCTTCACAGATCAGGTCACGAACCATGTATTCCAGTGCCAAATGTATGCTTTAATACTCCAGGTTACAGGAATGTTGACATTTAGCAATGTCAGCTTTGCTTCTCCTCACATGCTGAGCTGTCTCACTGTCCCTTTAATTGTGTTACGTCCTAACACTGGTTACTCAGGAAATGTTAAACGTAATATTTTGTAACATTAACATCCCTCAACTTTTGGAATATAAAACTGACAAAATTTTTAAAAGTCACAGAATTAGTTTGTAAAGTAAAAACATTACAAGCTAATTAATGTGATAGTTATTTACTGTATTTTCTTTGCAAAGCTGTTCCTTGTTGTTTCAGTAAATAAGAGACCAGGACCTAACAAATATAATGATGTGGTCTTCTTCAATATTTTGTAAAACTTTGCTTCAATCAACCAAGTGTATTTGCCTTCAGGACATTGTAGATGTTGTTGCAGGTTGCATAACGATGGACGTGTACCACGGACCATTCGGCTTACAATTAGACGAACTACAGCTTCCAACAAATGGTTTAATCGGGAGAGTCGACAGTGTCCTATTCCAAATCAGCTAATGCAGAAAATTAACACAGGTGATGACTGCCACTGAATCCTTTGGTACACAGCTCAGTGCTTTACTTGAACTGTATACTGGTATACATCTCTTAAAATATTGAGAAATACAGTTGTGCAGTGACATTTACCTCAAGAACAAAGGTCAGCTTTCACTACTATTCCTTTTAAATGAATTGGAAACTGAAAGATCTGGAAAGTCTACATATCCCAGCAATATTCTTCAGTCGAATTGATGATTCATTTTTTCAACTGAATTCAATTATATTATCAATGCCCCAAATGCCCTTAACTACACTTTCCTTTGCTACCTATTGAGCAAAGAACTTATTAAAAATATAATTGATTTCCTGTTGCAAAGCCAGGAAAAGTGAATTGACTTTAGAAACCTCAGTCTTACTGTAGCTTTCACAGAGGTTGGCTCCTGGAGCTTGAGAGCTCCATCTTATGGTGGATGCATGTAGCTGCAGAGGATGCAGAGAATGCAAGAGAAACTGAGCAGATGTGGCAGCAACTGTGGAGAGAGAAACAAAGTTAACATTCCAAATCTGATGCGACCATTCTTCCGAATGTGTAGTATTCAGCTGCACACCTGATTGTCAATCAGTGATGGTGATGCGTGTAGAGGAACCACATGGCATACACAAGTTTATGTGGTTATTTTATGAAGGATAGGAGGGTCAGTTGTTTCGACGCAAATCACTCTGATGATCCAAGACATCACAGTCAACTGAGGGACTCAGTGAGTGAAAAATGAGTGAAAAGTGATTCAGCAGCCCCCAGCGATTGCAAAAACAAAACTAAAGATGATAAGTATTCAGATATGTGTACGGTACACATCCAGGGGAGGTGGGACTTGAACCCAGGCCTCCTGGTTCAGAATCAAATACACTAGTTAATCTAGTACAGATGGAACTGAATGCAGTATTCAGGACAAGCAGAGTTAATGAATAAAGGGATAACTAGACCCAAAAGAGAGTGGAAGAAGAAGTAGAAAGGGGTCAGGGGTAATAAAAGCTGAGAACGTAAATTGGATGGGAGGTGGTTTGAGAGGTGGGACCTAGAGGAAGAGGGAATTGGTGTCTACAGTTTAATCTCAGTGGAGAGAAGACCATTGGGAATTTTTCCACTGTCTTCCCCAGTCACAGGTTGAGGTGCAGCTTGAACCTCAGAATCCTGGCATCACATGCAGTGAAACCGAAGGCACTGTATCGTTATCTTGCTGGAGGGAATCCTCCCCAACATGGATCCAGCATGTAGCCAAAATACCTTGACAATATTCCAGTGGCAAAGCAGAGGGTGAAGCAAAATGGGGCAGGCAAGAAGACATGAAGAGCAGATGTAGGCCACTTGGGCCTAGTGAGACTGCTCAGCCATTCAATAAGATCACAGCTGATCCATTGTGTTTTGAATCTCCTGTTCCCATCGACCCATGGTAATCCTTTATTCCCTTGTCTAACAAGAATCTGTCTACCTGTGCCTGTGTTCCGTCTTGTAAAGCAGGGAGTTCCAAAGTCATGTGAGTCTTGTTTCTAAAAGGGTGACCCCTCGTTTTAAAATCATGGCCCCTAGTCATTGACTCACATACAGGGGAAAAAATCCTTTCCATGTCCACCTTGTCAAGATGATTCAAGATCTTTTAAGCTCCAATCAAGTCAAACCTCACTATTGTAAACTACAGTGAAAACACGTCAAGCCTGAACAATCACTCCTTATCAAACAATCCACTCTTTACAATATCAATCTAGTAAACCTCCTCTGAGCCACCTCCAATGCAAAAGATGGGAGAGTGGAAGGGGGCACAATGCAAACTCAGATTTGGCCACATCTGGCTGCAGGGAAGGACAGGAGGGTCAGTTGTTTAGACACAAGTCACTCTGATGGTCCACGATATCACAGACAACTGAGGAACTCCAGCAGCCCTTAGTGGAAGAATTGCAAAAACAAAACTATAGATAATAAGTATTCATAAAATGTTTTAAAATGACCATTGTAGTCACCTTGTTTGCTATATATATATATATATATACACACACACATATATCACCACTGGCTGAAGTTACAAAGTCTTAAAAATTTAATGATATGGAGGTGTCGGTGTTGGACTGGGGTGGACAAGGTTAGCAATCACGCAACACCAGGTTATATTCCAACAGGTTTATTTGGAAGAACAAGTTTTCAGAGTGCTGCTTTTGCTATAAATTCTGTGTCCTATGATCCTGCCCCACTAGCTACCTGATGAAGGAGCAGCGCTCCAAAAGCTTGTACTTCCAAATAAACCTGTTGGACTATAACCCGGTGATGTGTGATTTTTAACCTTACAAATTTAAGATTGTTCTACAGTGATCCTTGATGTGTAGAATCTGCTACTACACTCAGGTTCAGCCAACTGTTTTGATGTTAATTCTGAACATATTCTATTGTGGGTATTGTCAGTCATAGTTCTACAGACAATTAAAACAAAAAACACCTCTCACAGCTTCACCTACAATGTTGATTGTGCAAGTAAATATTGACACATATTCTCCTATTCTCGAGTTTCTTCCATGTTTGTGTGCTCACACATACAAATAAATTACTGAAATTAAAATGACAATATTTCTTGTAGGTGTTAGTTATGCACTCATCAACTGAACAAATCTCTAACAGCAACTCTGGCCGCTGCCTGTAATCTCTGTTGCAGGTATTCACCAATATCACTTGTTGGAAAGTGTATCGGATTTTTAAGTACAGCTCATTAGGAAGTTATTTGTCTGGTATAATCTTGCCATTTTTTAAAATTAGAATCAGTGCTTTTTCTGGGCTCTGATTGTTTTGCAACCATTATACATTCAGTCTTATTCAAACGAGAATTCTTGCTGTTAAATTGACACTGGCAATAGGAGTCCATTATTAGGCTGTTTTTCATTCTAAATTTTGTGTGATGACCATGAAGGAAACTTCAGGCTGAGAAACCATTGAGTAGTAATTCTGTTCTTTTCATTATATACCCCAACTCATTCTGTAATTCACTTTTTAAGCACTTTTACATTTGTCAATATTACATTTAATTTGCTATTTGCATGCCAGACTCCATGAATAATCAAATTTACACCATGTTATTGAAGGCATTATGTCTTCCCTTTTACCAAGCTTACAAATAACTTCACAAATGTTGATTTTGTTAAAATTTCATCACAACTTAACATTTAATTAAACAATTTTCTCCTTATTGTTCTCTTCTAAAAGTGTTGATTTGCACTACATTTGTATGGTTGCTCCAGGGTCAAATGACTGTAGTCCATGTATAAACCCAAATAGTAATTCCAGCAGATTGACGTTGATTCTGAAGAACATCTTTCTAAGTTCCTCCCTGTCCTCATTTGGCACCTACTCACATCTATGTTCAGACAGGAATCAATGGATAGTGATCATTAGCAGAGCTTTGAACTTTAGTCGATTCAGATTTGTTATGGTTGTGCCATTGAAAAATAGTCTTCCAATACTCACTATCAAGGCCAACATATGAATTGTAGCCACAGAAGATAGTGTCTTGTCCTCCAAGATAATGTCTGTGCATCCAGCAGCAGATAAGAGAAACCCTGTAAGCGAGAGAAATAAGAAAGCACAGTGAGAATGAGTGTGAGGAGAGACCCCTTCAAATATGATAACTCCTGGGATAATATGATACCAATTTTTCATCGGAGAAAAGCAACCTCAGGGTCAAAAAATGATGAATTAAATGTTTTTGAGTTTTATCTGATTCCTTTTTGAAGTTCAGGAAATACTTATTCAGTAATTTCCCTTTTGGAAAGTCGAATTTCTCCACAATCTGTGGAAGTAGCTGGCTGGTTGGGAAAAATGGCCTTTACATTTTGCATGCATTTTTATGTGCCTTCTTCCTGAATGTAAATGCCTCACTTTTATTCACTAGGTCCCTGTGACACAGTGATTCCACTGGTTGAAATCCTAATGAAGCTGTTTCAAAAGATGGTGGACACAAGATCTCAGTTTTATGTATGCCTTCTCAGCGTGTGCTTTGCCAAGCTTGTTCAGCCCACTTTGGCTTCACCCATCAAGGGATCAATCGGGTTCTATTTGACCCAGAAATCCCCAGGAAAATCAGACTTGAGCCCAAATGGGAAAGTACGTAGACAACTACTCAGACAGTGGAGAGGATCTGATGATACTGATCCAGGTGAAAATACTGCAGGTCCCTTGCAAGGCATGGACAGTTACCAAGAGTCTCTCTGGGGAATATCAGACCATGTTGTTCAGGTTAACCCGAACCTGACATGCTCAGATTCTAACCTACCACCTGGAATTGACATTGATGTATTTAAAGAACTCCCAGCTAATATTCAGAAGGAAATTATCGCAGATGCCAGCTCTTCAAAAAGTCAGCTGAAATGCAACAGTAAGAAAGAGCAGACTACAGAGAAAGAGCTGAGAAAAGGCACCTTCCTGTTCAGATCCCTAACAGAAGAACAGAGGAAACTTCTGGTACCACCAGACATTGACTGTAGTCCAATCACTTCTAGCTCAGATACTCCTCGTTTAGATGTTCCCAGCAGTCTACCAGATGATCCTGATCATCAACTGGAGCACGGTGCTGTTAATGACAGTGCAGCCTCCGTGCAAGACTGCCAACCCTCTGGTAAAATCTTGGAATTGAGTAATGTGGAATGTGAGAGGCTCACCCTTCCAAACTCAGGATCCATACCCTCAAATGTGGATCCAAAGGTGTTTTCCGAATTGCCCGCTGAAGTTCAGAACGAACTGCTGACCGACTGGAAACAACGGAAGACAGTGCCTAAGAGAAACACTGCTAAACTGGCCAGTAAAGTAAAACCCAATGCACGAGCTAAATCCCCCAAAAAGATTACCAAGTCCAACAGTATTCTGAAGTATTTTAACAAGAATTAGGACTCCAGCGTTACTAAAAGTTGACGCCTGACACCACAATCAGGATTAACTTCTAATAAAACTGAAAGAGACAGGAATGACAGCACTGGTGCTGGAAATTCAGGCAAACCACAAGAACTACTGATGTGGTGAAAGGGAATTCCCATATGCGTGCAACAGGGTGAATTCTTCTGATGTTTGATGCAAAGGATTTTAGTTTAAAGAGTTAAGGGGATTTTCTTTTCCCTTTGTGTGATTGATACCCAACCCTGGAATACTTGATACAGACGCGATGTTTCAAAAGTGATGGAGTGTTCAAAACTGAGTTACATAAGTATTTGCTTTTCTTTTTGTTGTGTGATTTTTGTCCTTTTCCCACATAGTCTCACCTCATCACTCACCGCATTCCCATAGAGAAAACAGAGAAGCAGCTAGTCTCAATTATTAATAATGCTACTGAAGTTTGAGCTCACCCTAACCCTGACCACATGCTTTGGAATGCTTTCCTACTAGTTCAAAGGGATAGAAAATGTTTCCTGACACAATGCAAGTACTCCCTAATTCAAGATTGTATTCTTAAAGCCTGGGAGTAAGTGACTTCTAAAAGGAGCAGCTGAAGAACGTGCTTGTTGTATAAGAAAGTTCAGGACTTTCATCTCAAAAAAACAAAGTTGATTCATTATGCACTTGACTGCACTCATAACATAAAGGTGGAATAGCATGACTGAATGAAATGGTTTTAAAATCAGTGTTACCAGGCATCTGTTAAGTTAAACTTTTAATGCCTTTCACATAAAAACGTTTGATCTGTACCAGAGCGTGCAGTTTGCATTTGTGTTGTTTTGTATTGCTATTTAGTTGCTTCCATCTGGTTCTGCAAAAATGTATTGTGTTACAGTGTGATTGTGTTAACTAAATTTGTTTTTTTATGTATATAAGAAAAGACTAAATTGTTGTCTTATTGAAAATATTAACATGGAAGAAGATGTAAATTGAAGGGGTTCACTCATTTCTGAAATTGCATTAAATTAAAACTGATCCTCAATATGCTGTGCCTAAATCAAACAGTGAAGCTGTAAAAGGGAGTACAACACACAAATGACGAATGATATGAACTCAACTTCACATAAGTAACCCATGGTTAGTCGTTTTTTTGCTATTACTTTTATCTCCCCTCATGAATCAAAGCAGAGTTCCCTCCTGTGAAAGGGAGTTTGCATTTGAGAAAACTGGGACCAAGATGCAGGGAAGACTATAATGCTAAAAGGGGTCCAAATCGGAAGGCAAAATGAGGCTAGAAGTTAATGCGGAAAGCTTTCGGAAGGTTCAGGAATGTGAGGATGATTGAACATGATTAGATACTAGAAGGACAGGAAGAAGGTAAAGCAGAGTTAAGATTGTTAGATGGAGGGTGTTGGAGGTGGAAAAGCTGGAGAATAGGTAGAGGAGAAAGATAGAGCAGGCAGATAGAAAGGAAACATTGGAATGTATGTTAAAGAATTAGAATTGTTAATGCATCAAGGTAGATTGTATTAAATGTCCTTAAAATTTGAAGTGCAGAGGTTTTTGTAGAGTTGGCATAGATGATCTCACAATGGGTACCCGAGCAGATTAAGGTAAGGGTGGAGTGCTGGCACAAAGGAAACAACAAAATAGTCTATAGATCAAGGGAATAGAGCAGAGCAGGGCTGTCTACAAGGGGTCAGAGCAATGGAGGAGCCACCAAAGCAAAAATGGAGAAGAGAGGAGAGCACAGAATAAGATTTTCAATTATAGAACATAGAATATTAAAAAAGTACAGCACAGAACAGGCCCTTTGACCCACAATGTTGTGCCAAGGACTATTCCTAAGTAAAATAAAATAACCTAACCTATGCTCACCACAATTCACTGCTGTCCATGTGCATGTCCAGCAGTCCCTAATGTCTCTGCTTCCATCACCATCGCAGGAAACACATTCCATACATTCACAACTCTCTGCGAAAAGAACCTACCTCTGAAGTCTCCTCTATACCTTCCTCCTAATATCTTAAAATTGTGACCCCTCCTGCCAGTCAGTCCTGCCCTGGGGAAAAGTCTCTGGCTATTGACTCTATCCATGCCTCTCATTACCTTGTATACCTCGAACAGGTCACCTCTGCTCTCCAGAGAGAAAAGTCCGAGCTTAGTCAACCTCTCTTCATAAGGCAAGTCCTCCAGTCCAGGCAGCATCCTGGTAAACCTTCTTTGCACCCTCTGCAAAGCCTCTGTATCTTTCCTATAGTAGGGTGACCAGAACTTGACACAATATTCCAAGTGTGGCCTCACCAGGGACTTGTAGAGCTGTAGCAAATCCTCGCAGCTCTTAAACTCAATCCCCCTGTTAATGAAAGCCGAAACACCATATGCTTTCAAATCAACCCTATCCACTTGGGTGGCAACTTTGAGGGATCTATGTACTTGAACACCAAGATCCCTGTGTTCCTCCACACTGCCAAGAATCCTGTCTAAATCTGGTCTGGCTCTGGGGACTTAACAATTTTAATATTTGCCAAAATTTCCTGCACATCAACTTCATCAATCTTGATCTGGTCAAGCCTGTTTCCCAACTCCTCAAAGTTCTCATTCACAACAAGGCCCCTTTCCTTAGTGAAAACTGAAGCAAAATACTCATTTAGGGGTTCCCTTATCTGCTCAGACTCCACGCACAAGTTCCCTATGCTATCCCTGATTGGTCCTACATTCTCCAAGGTCATTCTCTTATTCCTGGAGAAATTATCATGGAGGAGAGTTGAAAGGCAGGAATGCCAGTAACTTACATTTAGATATAACCTTTCAGATAATGAAATGTCCCAAGGGGTTTCTTGGAAGCATTATAACAAAGTATAACATTGGGCTGTATAAGGAAGCCAAATAGGTAGATTTTAGGAAGTCAAAGTGTGGCACTGGAAAAGCACAGCAGGTCAGGCAGCATCCAAGATACAGATGAAGCGATGTTTTGGACATAAGCTCTTCGTCACAAACACAGGAATGAGGGTGTGGAAAAGGGGGCTGAGAGATAAATAGGGTTGTGGTGGGTCTGGGGGCAAGGTAGCTAGGAAGGCGATAGGTAGATGGAGGTGGGGGTGATAGGTCAGAGGGGAGGGTAGAGTGGATAGGTGGGAAGGTAGATGGACAGGTAGAACAGTTGGAGGGCAGTGTAACACGCACCAAACTACCCCACTACCCTGTTGCCGACCACTTCAACTCCCCCTCCCACTCCGTCAAGGACATGCAAGTCCTAGGCCTCCACCACCACCAAATTCTAGCCACCTGATGCCTGGAGGAATAATGCCTAATCGTCCACCTCGGCACCCTCCAACTACATGACATCAATATCAATTTCACCAGTTTCCTCACCTCCCCTCCTCCCACCTTATTCTAGATCCAAACCTCCAACTCATCACTGCCCTTTTGAACTATCCTACCTGTCCATCTTCCTTCCCACCTATCTACTCCACTCTCTACTCCAACCTATCACCATTACCCCCCACCTCCATCTACCTGTCATCTTTCCAGCTACCTTCACCCCAGCCTTGCCATCACCCTTCTATTTATCTCTCAGCCCCCTTTTCCCACCCCTCCATATTTCTGATGAGGTGCTTATGCCCAAAACATTGATTCTGCTGCTCCTCGGATGCTGCCTGACCGGCTGTGCTTTTCCAGCACCACACTTTTCAACTCTGATCTCTGCATTCCTCACTTTCCCCTAGATTTTAGAAAGTGTCTTATAGCTCTGAGCAGCAGAGGGGTATGGGGGAGTTGGGGGTATACTTTCTGAGCTGGTGACCTAAACAACTGAAACCAGTTGTGGAACACCTACAATTAGAAATGCACCAGAGACCAGAATTAGAGCAGTAATGTTACCTTGGACCTAATGAAAGTCATAAAGTAGTTACTTATTCACTCAGGGGAAACGGGCAACATTGGTAAGGCAGCATTTATTGCCCATCCCTAATTGTCCTTCTGAGTGTGATGGTGAGCCGCCATCTTGAACAGTTGAATCCTTGTGGGGAAGGTGGCCCTATGGGTTCCATGATGGCTCAGTGGTTAGCACTGCTGGCTCACAGCACCAGGGATCCAGGTTCAATTCCACCCTCAGGTGACTGTCTGTGTGGGTTTCCTCTGTCCGATTGCACATTTTCTCTCTGTCTATGTAGGTTTCCCCCCACAGTCCAAAGGTATGCAGGTTAGGTGGTTTAGCCGTGCTGAATTGCCCATAGTGTCGAGGAATATGCAGGCTAGGTGGATTAGCCATGGGAAAAACAAGGATGAGGTAGGTCTGGGTGAGATGCTGGTCAGAGGGTAAAATGGACCAAATAGTCTGCTTCCACACTATGGGGATTCTATGATTCTGCTACAGTGCAGTTAGGAAGTGAGTCCAAGGATATTGGCCCCAAAATAGTGGAAGAATATAGTTATATATAGAATATTGAAGGCAACATATTTTCAAAGTTTAAAATCGCACAACACCAGGTTATAGTCCAAAACATTTATTTGAAAGTTCTAGCTTTCGGAGTGCCACTCCTTCACCAGGTGGCTGTGGAGTATAAGATCCTAAGACACAAAACTTATGAGAGAAAGTAAGGACTGCAGATTCTGGAAATCAGAGTCGAGAGTGTGCCGCTGGGAAAGCCCAGCAGGTCAGGGAGCATGATGAAGGGCTTATGCCTGATACGTCGATTCTCCTGCTTCTCGGATGCTGCCTGACCTGCTGTGCATTACCAGTGGCACGCTGTCGACACAGAATTTATAACACAAGTTTACAGGGTAATGTGACTGAAATTATATATTGAGAAAGACCTGGATTGTTTTGTTAAGTTGCTGATCTTTTAGAATGACCATGTTGGTTTCAGTTCCTTCATATGTAGATCCCAGAACTTTTTTTTAAAAGTTACATTCTCAAGTGAACTTTAACAATAGGTGCCAAGTCGTCTCAGATAATGCGTTGAAGGTGTGAGGTGCCCTGCGTGAGGCTGTCTGTGCCCCAATGTTCAGACTGATTCTAATCTAAAAAAGGGATTTCCAGTTCATGGACTCATGAACTTTTTGAGCAAAATAAAATGTTATTCTGCAAGTACAAATTCACCCCACAAACTTGTGTGTATGTGCGTGCGCGCATGTGTGCATGTGGATGTGCGTGGGGTGGAGGTATGAGTGTCCGTGAGAGGGTGCATGTGTGGTGTGAGTGTGGGAGTGTATGTGAGAGCATATGAGAGAGAGCTTGTGTATGGGAGAGAGTCGGTGTTCAGTGTATGGGTCTGTAGGAGTCTGTGTGTGTGAGATGGGGTCAACTATAGTGTGACATCAACCCAAGGTCCCAGTTGAGGCTATCCCTATGGGTACTGAGTTTGGCTATCAGCCTCTGCTCAGCCACTTTGCATTGTTGCGTATCCCAAAGTCTGCCTTGGAGGATGGTCACCCGAAGGTCCGAGGTCGAATGTGCCGGACCACTGAAATGTTCTCCAATTGGGAGGGAACACTCTCTCGTGCGACTTGTCCAACGTTGTCTACCATATACGCTGCAGGCAAGGATGCCCTGAGGCATGGTACATTGGCAAGACCGAGCAGAGGCTACGGCAACAGATGAATGAACACAACAACAACAATGAACTGTCCCACACACAGACAGACGCGTGCACACACAGACATACGTATATACACACACTTAAACAATCCAGGTCTTTTTCAATATATAATTTCAGTTGCATCACACTGTAAACTTTTGCTATAAACTCTGTGTCTTACTATCTTATACTCCACAACCACCTGATGAAGGAGCACGCTAGTGTTTCCAAATAATCCTGCTGGACTATAACCTGGTGTTGTATGAATTTTAACTTTATACACCCCAGTCCATCTCTGGCTCCTCCAAATCATAACATATTTTCAGTTCAAGATGCTACACATATGGCTCGGAGGGCAGCTTCAAGTGGAGGCGTTTCCATGCGGCGCTAGTCTTTGTCCTCACACATGGTAGAGGCCGTGCTTTTAGAAGATGCTGTGAAAGAGATTTGAATTATCAAATGTATTATTCCTTAAAATCAAATGGAAAAATTGTTTCAAAACATTTGAAGCTAGCACAGTGAAAAAGAAAGCTTGTTGTGAAGCGCTACCTAGTGGTTACAGTTTCCAGCTGCAGCAGTCAGAACATCACAGCAGTGTCACATGAGCAACATTATCTGCAGGAAGTACAAAACCACAGGGAACTCTCACAAGACATGCCAATTCTATTTTCTAATGAACTTTTCATGGTTATACCCAGAAACCTGAAAAACACGCTGATATCAGCTATGCCTAGTAGTTGCATGACAATGTTGATTATGTAGTTTTGATTTCCTACAGTATGGAAACAGGGCCTTTGGCCCAATAAGTCCACACCGACTCTCCAAAGAGTAACCCACCCAGACCCATCCTCTTACTCTATATTTACCCTGACTAATGCACCTAACACTATGGGCAATTTAGCATGGCCAATTCACCTGACCTGCACATCTTTGGATTGTGGGAGGAAACCCACGCTGACACAGTGCGAATGTGCAAACTCCACACAGACAGTCACCTGAGGTGGGAATCGAACCTGGGTCCCTGGTGCTGTGAGGTAGCAGTGCTAACCACTGAGCCACCATACTGCCCAACATGTAACATATAAACAACATTCTTGCCAGTATAAAGTTCACCAAAGAGGAAGAGAACAACAACGGACTCCTCTTCCTGGATGTCACAGTAGAACACAAAGTCAATGGAGAGCTACAGATCAGCGTTTACAGAAAAGCCACACACACTGACAAGGTATTCAACTACAGGAGCAATCATCCCAAAACCAACAAATGGAGCTGTATCAAGACATTATTTCAACCAGCCACAACACACTGCAGCACCCAGGAACGACAAGAAACCGAGGAAGGACACTCATACAATGTATTCAGGGTCTACGGGTACCCAATAAGCACAATCCACCAATTCCGACACAACACACTTAAACAAGAAGACACAACACGCCCAGAGACAGTAGCCACCCTGCCATATATCAAAGACATTTTGGAGATGGCGACCAGACTATGATGGCCCCTAGGCATCATGGTAGCCCACAAACCTACCACCACGCTGAAACAGCTCCTGATTAATTTAAAGGACCCTGTACCAACAACCAGCAGAATGTCATATACAAAATACCCTGCAAGGACTGCAACAAACATTACATCGGACAGACTGGCAGGAAACTAGCCACCAGAATACATGAGCACCAACTAGCCACCAAAAGACATTACCAACTATCACAGATATCCATACACACAGATGAAAAGGGACAATACATCCATTCTGGGATAAGCCAAACAGAGACACACATGAGAATTCCTAGAAGCATGGCATTCCAACCAGAACTCTATCAACAAACACATTGACTTGGATCACGTTGACTTGGATCACATTTACCATTCCGTGAGAAAATAACATGAAATGACATTACCACAGGAAATGACATCACCAACCCAAGGAAACCTAATCACATGAATAGAAAGCAGGCCATGCCACCAGTGCTCCATCCAGAGGCTCATTGATGGTGATGAAACATCTGAAAACAAACCTTGCAGCTCCGCGAGCAAATCTACATCCAGAATCTCAACCTGAGCTACAAATCTTCTCAAAACTTGATGGGGTGTCAATTGCTCAGTGATATCATCACAAGTAATGGGGATTTAAGGGATAAAGGCTTGACTGGAATCTTGTGAAATTTTGTCTCTATAAATTTCATAAATAGTCAAGAAATGTTCTATTTTACCCAGCATGATTCCAGCACACTTCAATAAAGTTAACCAGAGCCTCGTTTTGATACTAATAGACCTCCCACCCCATAATGCCCCTCCTCACCCCCTGTCTGGAAGATGCTGGCCGGAATAAAACTGCCCATTTATCCCCACTCTAGAACTTCTATCTAGCCATTCCAGGCAAAAGGTAGAGCAGTCTGTACTAAATTGAGGGCTAGGAATTAAAATATTCCAGGTCTGAAATGTAAGCTAGTGAATGACATTGTACTTGCCCTGTTCCTCATCTGTTTGAAATATGAAACCAATTACATTTACAAGTCCCAAAAGAAGCTAAAGTGATAAACATCAGTATATGTACAAATCACACTTTTACTTTGCTGATCACACTTAGTTCCCCTTTAACAACATAACTTAAGAAACAGAATCCTTCCACCCTGATCTCAAGTTCACCTGGACCATTACAGACACTTCCCTCCCCTCCTTGGGCCTCTCCATCTCCATTTCCGGCGACCGACTCAACACAGACATCTATTTCAAACTCACCAACTCCCACAGCTACCTGGACTACGCCTCTTCCCACCTGTCTTCATGTAAAAACACTGTCCCTTACTCCCAATTTCTCCTCCTCCACCGCATCTGCTCCCAGGAGGACCAATTCTACTCCAGAACATCCCAAATAGCCTCCTATTTCAAAGACTTCAATTTCCCCTCCCACATGGTCAATAATGCCCTCCAGTGCATCTCCTCCACATTCCACACCTCTGCCCTTGAATCCTACCCCTCCAACCACAACAAGGAAAGAACCCCCCAGTCCTTACCTTTCGCCCCACCAATCTCCGGATACATCGCATCATCTTCCATCATTTCTGCTACCGACAATCAGACCCTACCACCAACCGATTTCAGCATTCTGCAGAGACTATTCCCTCTGTGACTCGCTTGTTAGTTCCACATCCCCTACCAACCCACCCTCTACTCCTAATACCTTCCCTTGCCACCAGAAGAGGTGTAAATCCTGCGCCCACACCTCCTTCCAAGGCCCCAAAGGATTTTTGTCATTTACATAAATAATTTGGATGTGAGCATAAGAGGTATAGTTAGTACGTTTGCAGGTGACACCAAAATTAGAGGTGTAGTGGACAGTGAAGAGGGTTACCTCAGATTACAACAGGATCTGGACCAGATGGGTCAATGGGCTGAGAAGTGGCAGATGGAGTTTAATTCAGATAAATGCGAGGTGCTGCATTTTGGGAAAGCAAATCTTAGCAGGACTTACACGCTTAATGGTAAGGTCCTAGGGAGTGTTGCTGAACAAAGAGACCTTGGAGTGTAGGTTCATAGCTCCTGGAAAGTGAAGTCGCAGATAGATAGGATAGTGAAGAAGGCATTTGGTATGCTTTCCTTTATTGGTCAGAGTATTGAGTACAGGAGTTAGGAGGTCATGTTGCGGCTGTACAGGACATTGGTTAGGCCACTGTTGGAATATTGAGTGCAATTCTGGCCTCCTTCCTATCGGAAAGATGTTGTGAAACTTGAAAGGGTTCAGAAAAGATTTACAAGGATGTTGCCAGGGTTGGAGGATCTGAGCTACAGGGAGAGGCTGAACAGGCTGGGGCTGTTTTCCCTGGAGTGTTGGAGGCTGAGGGGTGACCTTATAGAGGTTTACAAAATTATGAGGGGCATGGATGGGATAAATAGACAAAGTCTTTTCCCTGGGGTCGGGAAGTCCAGAACTAGAGGGCATAGGTTTAGGGTGAGAGGGGAAAGATATAAAAGAGACCTAAGAGGCAACATTTTCACGCAGAGGGTGGTATGTGTATGGAATGAGCTGCCAGAGGAAGTGGTGGAGGCTGGTACAATTGCAACATTTAAGAGGCATTTGGATGGGTATATGAATAGGAAGGGTTTGGAGGGATATGGGCCGCGTGCTGGCAAGTGGGACTAGTTTGGGTTGAGATATCTGGTCGGCATGGACGGGTTGAACCGAAGGGTCTGTTTCCATGCTGTACATTTCTGTGACTCTATGACTCTATCTGGCAGAGATTTCCCTGCACATCTAAACACCATTTACTGTGTCCATTGCTGCTGATGTGGTGTCCTCTCCATTGGTGAGTCAGGAAGCCAACTTGTAGAATATTTCAGAGAACATCTCCAGGACACATGTACTAAACAATCCCACCAATATATGGCCGAAGACTTCAACTCCCCCTCCCACTCTGCCAAGGACATGCACCAAATCCGAGCCATGCGACACTTGGAGGAAGAACACTCCATCATCAATGTCATTTTCACCTGTTTCCTCATCTCTTCTCTGCCCACCTCATGCCAGATCTAACCCTCTCATTCGGCACCGCCCTCTTGAACCGCCCTACCTGTCCAACTTCTTTCTCGCCTATCCGTTTTACCCTCCCCACCGCTCTATCACCATCACCCCCCACCATCACTGCATCTACCTATCGCTTTTCCAGCTACCTTCCCCCCAGCCCCAACCCCCTTCCTATTTATCTCTCAGCCCCCTTCTCCCCACATTCCTAATGAAGAGCTTATGCCTGAAACATTGACTCTCCTGCTCATTGGATGCTGCCTGACCTGCTGTGTTTTTTTCAGCACCACTCTGTTTGAAACAGAAAAGCAATTAAGCACAAAAAGACTGAAATTGAAAGCTGCAAAGAGGAAATTATTTTTGCTAAAGGCACAGTGATCCATAAAGAATTGTTGTTCGTTTGATCTGCTGAAAGAATTTGGAAGCAGCTTATTATCTGATGCCTGTACGCTAAAAAAAGGTTTGACAGGGACACGATCAACATACAAACATGAAAGGAAACTGTGATCCTAGGGCAAGGAGATATAGTAGGCATTGCATGGACATTAGTGTTCAAAATGGAGGAAATACTGAACAAGGCCATTTGATGGTCTTACTTGTTGGAAGAAGTCTCTTCATTTGTGGTTAACTTTTACCTCTGGTGTAAATATCAGATTTGTCTTTGATGTGTGAATTTGATCGTATTGGGCTTTTCCTTATCAGATATGTCAAATCCAGATCATTAAATTAGCTGCTCATTTGCAGCACATGCTACATTAAAACCGATCAAGAAAGCAGAAAACTGCATTTTTTTCCCACTTATAAGAGTGATTGCAGTGAATGTCATGGCAATTGGAAAAGTAATTACATAAAATTAAATTGCATATACAGCACAGAGACAGACCATTCAGACTATGCCAGAATTTATAATCCACTGTGAGTCTCCTCTCATCCTTCTTCACCCAACTTTGTAAGTTTAAACTGTATCCCACTTCCTCTCTCACATGCTTCTGTGGGATGTGGGAAAAATAGTGTTACTTCTGCAATTCCATTTACTTATACAAAGTAAATGAATTCACACCAATGTGTAATTGTTTTAGCCAAGAGCTGAGTCAACAAGAATGGAAACTATGTGGAGGAAATACATAATTGTTATTGTATTAGCTAAAATTGTATGCCAGAATGAAATGTGACTGCGAAGCAATGGTAGATATTGCAGGCGAATAGATAAGATGCTGTGAGGGGAGGAAGTTAAGCTAGATACGCCTGTACAAACAGTAGGGATAAACATCTGTTTCCCACTTTTACAGAAACACAGGAACAAACCCCAATTAAAAGGGTCATAAGAATCAGTATGGTAGGGGAAGGTACAGATGGAGGGAGTAGATAATGGTGAAGAAAGAATATGCCTAACAATGACCTACTGCGGGATGAGGTCAAACGGCCTTGTGAGGCCAGAAATAAGCATTTTGTCACAGACAAGGCCGGATAAGGCAAGGGATAAACAGGGGTAATGGGGGCCGGTCTTAGGGAAGTGGAAGATGTAAACAGGGGAGGTGCAATGTAAAACAAAAGAAACCAAAGTATATAAATGTTGTGTATTAATTGAATTTGGGGTGTGTATGTCCCTTGCCTTATAGACACTGGACATCACACCCTCTTGCAAGAGTAAAATAAAGGACACTACTGATTCAGATTTTGTCTCGGACTGCAATTATTGAAGTGTGTGAGCTTTGTTTCTCACAATTGGGGGCTGTCCAGGATATTCTTCCATCGCCGGGGGGATGGGCTGGCCTTGGACACTGGGAAGACGTGTCCCGTTCCCAATTGAGGAGCGGTCTCATGTCCCGGTTTGGTCCGCCCCTTTAGGCAACTGGTATGGATCCCACAAGAGAGACATCTGAATCAGACAGTGATAGGAGCTCGATAGAAAATACGGTGAAAAGGGGCCAGGCAAATCTGTGTTCAGACCAAGGTAAGAAACCTGACTTTTAAGTATTGCCTTGGTGGCCGGGAAAAGGGGTATTTACTCGCTGAGGGACTGGCGAGGGCCCCGGGAAATGGGGGGTAGGCAGAGTAGCTGTCACGGAGTACAGGAAGAAGAAAAGGTCCCTGGTAACATTCCTCCTGAAAGTCCGTGGGGGAGGATGTTGCGGGAATGGACAAGCAATACTTGTACAAGGGCAAAAGATAAAAAGAAAATGATTAAATATTGTTGTTTAGTATGGACCAAAGAACCAATCCTTCGTCCGGGGCTGTCTTCTGGCCAAAGTATGGTTTGGACGAGGATTGGGTCTGTCAGTATTTAGATTTGTATATGAATAAAAAACAACCTTTTAGTCAAGAGGAGGCGGACTATGCATCCTGTTGGAAGGGCAGTTTGGGAATGATGGTAGTAAAGACAAAGGATTCCCCCTCTGCCCCACCTAGTCACTGGGATCCTCTTGGATGTTTGCCGCCCCCGCCCCGTACCATAAAATCAGGGTTAGGTGAACATGGGGGAGGAGAAGAGACAGACAGACAGGGACAGGGAACAGATGACCCACAAGAGGAGGACGAAGGGGCAGTGGACGGGGATGTTGTTGTTCCTGACCCTCAATCCTCAGCAAAAGAAAGGAAAGCTACAGTAGATGTAGAGGAGGCCTCCGGAGGATCTAAATCAAAGCCTAAGGGGGGAAAACAAAAAAAAAGGGAAGAACGTAATGACTTATCCCCTTCGGGAGGTACCACTAGGGGACAAAGAGATTAGGTTTGTAAGTGCCCCCCTCACCAGTGGGGAAGTCAAAACATTTAAAAAGGAAATGAAGGTCCTGGTTGAGGATCTGGTGGGGTTGTCTGAACAAATTGATCAATTTTTGGGGCCCAGTCTGTGTACATGGGCTGAGTTAATGTCTATTTGAATATACTATTTACTGGGGAAGAAAGGGGACTTATACGAGGAGCAGCCATTAAAATATGGGACAGGGAACACCCGATTGGAGATGGGGATGCTGGACAGGGAGAGGTGAAGTTTCCCCTCAGAGACCCCCAGTGGGAAAACCAAAACCCGGAGCATAGAGAAGAAATGAGGGAATTGAAAGACCTGATTCTAAAAGGAATAAGAGAGGCAGTTCCGAAGTCACAGAATTTGACTAAAGCCTTTGAAGTTAGACAGGAGAAAGATGAGACTCCCTCAGCTTTCTTGCAAAGATTAAGAGACTCAATGCGGAAATATTCTGGAATGAACCCTGAGGACCCAGTGGCACAGGGTCTTTTGAAATACATTTTGTGACAAAGGCATGGCCATACATACAGAGAAAGATACAGAAGATGGAAGGGTGGAGTGAAAAACCATTAGATGAATTGTTAAGAGTGGCACAGAAAGTGTTTGTAAAGAGAGAGGATGAGGAGACAAAAACAGAAGGTGAAAATGGTGTAGCTACAGTTGATGAGGTAGTTCAGAAAAGAATGGAACCAATAGTGAGCAACCGGAGCGGTGGGTGTCAGCAGGTAGGACAGAGAGGGAGAGGGAGAGGGAGAGGGAGAGGGAGAGGGAGAGGGAGAGGGAGAGGGAGAGGGAGAGGGAGAGGACAAGGGGGAGCATTTGATAGAGGGTTCGAGCGACAGGGGCAGAGATGGAGGTCTCCACAGGCAGGATGCTATTATTGTGGAAAGATAGGGCACTTTAAGCAGGACTGTACTGATCTTCAAAGGGAAGAAAAGGCAATTCCGCTTATGAATTTTGATGAAGAATAGGGGTGTCAGGAGTTCCTGCCCTCAGGGGCCCACCAGGAACCCTTGATAAACTTGAAGGTGGGACCCTATCGGGAAGAGGTAGTCTTCCTAGTAGATACGGGGGCAGCACTGTCATCGCTGAATTTTAAACCAAAGAAAGTAGAAATGTCGACATGATCAATTACTGTTTCAGGGGTAAAAGGGGAGGGTTTTACTGCTCCAGTATTTGAACCTATGATGATAGAAGGTCCTAAGGATAGGGTCACTGGGGAACTGCTGTATATCCCTGATATAGGAAGTAACTTACTAGGGAGAGACTTAATTATCCTCTTAGGACTGAAGATTGGAATTCAGGAAAAAGAATTAGTTGTACGAATGGCAATGTTGACAGAGGATGTGGAGAGAGAGATAGATCCTATTGTATGGGCTAGAGAAGGGAATCGTGGAAAACTACCGATCCCTCCCCTTCTAATAAATTTAAAAAGGAAAGGGACGTTGTCTGTGAGCGACAATATCCCATTTCCATAGAAGGTAAACGAGGACTGCAGCCAGTAATTGAAGGATTGATTAGAGATGGACTGTTGGAGCCATGTATGTCTCCTTATAATACCCCAATACTACCAGTGCAGAAATCCGATGGAATTTATCGATTGGTGCAGGATTTGAGAACATTAAATCGAATAGTACAGATCAGGCACCCAGTGGTGCCAAACCCCTATACGTTATTAAGTAAGATCCCTCACGACCACAAATGGTTTAGTGTGATAGATTTAAAGGATGCCTTTTGGGCTTGTCCCTTGGCAGAGGAAAGTAGGAATTTGTTCACCTTTGAATGGGAAGACCCCAAGACAGGACAGAAACAGCAATACAGGTGGACTGTGCTCCCCCAGAGGTTTACGGAATCCCCGAATTTATTTGGACAGATGTTAGAACAAATATTAGAGAAATTTAGCAGCCCCAAGGGGACTACCCTGTTGCAGTATGTAGACGACCTCTTAGTAACAGGAAAAAGAAGAGAAAGAGTAGTAGAAGCCACTAACAAATTATTGAATTTCCTGGACCAGCAAGGACTGCGGGCATCTAAAAACAAACTACAATATGTGGAGCAAGAAGTGAAATACTTGGGACATTTAGTTAGTGAGGGAAAGCTAAAGATAAGCCCGGAACGGATAGAGGGAATAGTGGGGATGCCACTGCCCAGCACTAAACGGAAGTTACGCAAATGTTTGGGTCTATCGGGATATTGCAGATTGTGGATTGATTCCTATGTTATGAAGACTAAGAAATTATATCTCAAACTATTAGAGGGGGAACCAAAATGTCTAAGTTGGGATGATGAGGAAAAAGAACTAGTTGAGGAACTCAAAAGAGATCTGATCCATGCCCCCGATGTTAGCCTTACCTTCCCTAGATAAACCTTTCCACCTCTTTGTTACTGTAGATAAGGGAGTGGCTTTGGGAGTATTAACCCAGAGGTGGGGAGGAATGAGACAGCCAGTAGCATATCTTTTGAAGCTATTGGATCCAGTATCCCAGGGATGGCCTGAGTGTGTGCAGGCTGTGGCTGCCACTGCACTGTTGGTGGAGGAAAGCAGAAAGCTTACATTTGGGGGAGTCCTAATAGTAAGCACCCCACACCAAGTGAGAACGATCCTAAACCAAAAAGCTGGGCGATGGTTGACAGACTCGCGGATTCTGAAATATGAGGCAATATTAATAGAAAAGGATGATCTCGTGTTGGTCACGGACAATTGTTTAAATCCAGCTGCCTTTCTTTGGAAAGGGGAAGGAGACTCTCCTCAGAATCCAGGGCACGACTGCCTTGACATTATAGAATACCAAACTAAGGTCCGCATGGACCTGAGAGATGTTCCCCTTCATGCAGGGGCTAGACTTTTTATAGACAGATCATCCAGGGTGACTGAAGGGAAAAGACATAATGGGTATGCAGTCGTAGATGGGACAAAAGGTAGTGTGGTAGAGGCAGGAAGGTTGCCAAATGGGTGGTCAGCTCAGACCTGTGAACTCTATGCATTGGAAAGAGCCCTTAGGGCATTAGAAAATAAAGAGGGAACAGTATTCACTGACTCTAAATATGCATTTAGTGTTGTGCACACTTTCGGAAAGATATGGCAGGAAAGAGGACTGATCAATAGTTGGGAGAAGGAATTAGTACATGAAGAGTTGATTAAACTGGTCTTGGAATCCCTATTACTCCCCCGAGAAATAGCAGTAGTGCACGTAAATGGTCATCAGAAAGGAAATGAACCAGAAGTTAGGGGAATAGATTAGCCGATGAAGTGGCTAGGGAAGCCGCCCTGAACCCACAAGAAGTGGTGATTCATTCCCTAATACCTACTGTCCCAGGTCCTAGGAAAGCTCCTATATTTACTGAAAGTGAAGAAAAAGAATTGAGAGATTTAGGGGCTGTAAAAACAGCAGACGAGCATTGGAGGTTACCTGATGGAAGGGAAACGTTAAACAAAATGATGATGCGAGAGAATATGGCCATCCTACACCAAGGCAGTCATTGGGGAGTACAAGCAATGTGTGATTTAGTTCTTAGGGAATATGGATGTAAAGGAATATATACAATTGCTAAACAAATATGTGAGGGATGTACCATATGCAGAAAGGTAAATAAGAAAGTCTTGAGAAAACAGACCCCGGGAGGAAGAGACCCAGGATTGAGACCCTTCCAGAGTATACAAGTAGATTATACTGAACTACCCAGAGTAGGAAGACTAAAATATATGTTGGTCATAGTAGATCATTTATCCAGTTGGATTGAGGCATATCCCTTAACTACTGCCACTGCAAATGGGGTGTCTAAAACAATATTAGAACACATAATTCCCCAATATGGGCTAGTGAACCGTATAGATTTCGACCAAGGAACTCATTTTACCTCTAAAGTGTTACAGGGGGTAATGAAAGGGTTGGGAATTTCCTGGGAGTTCCATACTTCATGGCACCCGCCATCATTGGGAAGGGTTGAGAGAAGGAACCAAACACTCAAACGACAGCTCTCTAAATTGATAATAGAAACCAGACTCCCTTGGACCAAATGTTTACCTATAGCTCTCTTGCGAGTACGAACAGCCCCAAGGAAAGATTTGGGACTATCCCCCTATGAAATCTTATTTGGATTACTTTACCTGGGAACGAATGGAGAATTGCCAATTCCCAAAACTAAAGATTTGTTTTTAAAGAAGTATATACTGGGCTTGTCCTCCTCTTTGTCTTTCCTCAGGAAACAGGGTTTATTGGCACAGATTCCACCCCTTGAATTCACCGTTCATCCCATCCGTCCGGGCGATTGGATCTTAGTAAAATCATGGATAGAGACTAAATTGCAGCCGTACTGGGAAGGGCCGTACCAGGCAAGATCCGCTGAAACTCAGACTAAAGAGACTTTGAGTAACTAATTATACAGTGGCGACGCGACCGTGGGATTATTTCTGTAAGATTGTATATTAAGTCTTTTTGTGCTTCAGCATGATGTTTAGAATACTGAGAATGCTTAGAGTTATGATGCTAGCCCTCTTAGTATTGGGATTTTGTCAAATATCATTTTCATATGTATTATTAATGGTTCCTGAGTCTGATAATCCACAAGTAATAGACGCTGATGTATGCAGCTTAGTAAGTTGCGGGTATGTAGATAATCAGAGACAGTACCGCAGCTCTGAGATACATCTTAAGTCCTATGGAGATGTCCTCGGGGATGGTACTTGGTATAATGGTCTCGTCACAGTACACCAGGCCCCTTTCCGACCAGCTCGCGATTGTCCCGATAAAAAGTGTAACCCAATATACCTAACAATAAAGAAAACCACGTGGCACGAAGCAATTCTGGGGGGGGGGGGGGCACCTATGAGATACAATTTTATGAAACATTTGGGATAGAAATGAAAGCAAATGGGAAGGATTTCTTGGGCTGTTGTTTTCGAATTAGCGTAGGACAGGGAAAATGGGTAGAACTACTGGGTAATAAGATACAACCTTTCACCCTTCCCAATGATCCTAAAGTAGTAAAAATTATAGAGGTAAAGGACTTGAAACAGACTATCGAACTAGAAACTGGGTACAGGGATGCAAATGCCTGGGTTGAATGGGTAAAGTATACTGTAAAAAGTCTGAACAAGAGCAATTGCTATGCATGTGCCTCCGGTAGGCCAGTGGCCCAGGTGGTTCCCTTTCCGCTCGGGTGGAAGCGAGACAGGAAGGGCATGAAATGTATGATAGCCCTGTATCAGGATGAGACTGCATGGAATGATAGGAATTGTACCTCCCTATCTCTGATGTTCCCTCCCTTGGAGAAGAAAGATGCAAAAGTCCCCCCCCACATTTTCCGTCGCAGTTGGAAATCACACGTCGTGTGTGCGTAGACAAGGTACAAGTCGGTCGAGAGATTTGGGGGAGCTGAAATTATGTACAGAGATTAAGAACGTTACCGAAACAGAGAAGGGAGGGAACTACTCAGCACTAAAGGTTCCCCCGAGCGGATCTGTGGTGGGACTGTGGAGGCAACATATTGAGACCCACGCTACCTCCAGATTGGAGAGGGATATGTGCAATTGTACAATTGGCAATCCCATTTACCCTGGCATTTGAGAAGGAAAAGATAGTAGGGAAAAAGGGAAGGGGTAAGAGATTACTGTTAGACACTTCTTTCGATGACAGGATTTATCTTGATTCGGTAGGAGTCCCTAGGGGGGTACCTGATGAATTCAAGGCTCGTAACCAGATTGCAGCAGGCTTTGAGTCAGCTCTCTTCTGGTGGGTAATAATTAATAAAAATGTAGATTGGATAAATTACATTTTCTATAAAATTACATTTTATAAATTATACAAGAGATGCGGTTTAAGGAATATCAGAACAGCTTGATGCGACAAGTAGGATGGCATAGGAAAACAGAATGGCCCTTGATATGATTTTAGCAGAAAAAGGGTGTGTGTGTGTGTGATGTTAGGAGGAAGCTGTTGTACCTTTATTTCTAATAACACTGCACCTGATGGTTCAACTGCTCGGGCCTTAAGGGGATTGACTACCTTAGTAGAGGAACTGGCTGAGAATTCAGGAGTAGACACATCTCTCACAGGATGGCTTGAATCATGGTTTGGAAAATGGAAGGGGGTGGTGGTTTCTATCCTTACTTCCCTGGTAAGAGTAGTCGGGGTATTGGTGGCCATTGGCTGTTGTATCATTCCCTGTATACGAGGGCTCACCCAAAGACTGATTGAAACAACCTTGATGAAACAGATGCCCCTAAAAGGGAATCAGGCAGAGGAACTTTATCGACTAAATAATGAGGGGATGAGTGAGACCAAGATGGATGAAAATTCCGGAATGATGCTTGCGAATTTCGAGGGCGAGGCTTAAAAGAAAAATTGCAGAAGATAACAAATGGTAATTAAAGAAAAAGGGGAAATTGTGGGATGTGGGAAAAATAGTGTTACTTCTGCAATTCCATTTACTTATACAAAGTAAATGAATTCACACCAATGTGTAATTGTTTTAGCCAAGAGCTGAGTCAACAAGAATGGAAACTATGTGGAGGAAATACATAATTGTTTTTGTATTAGCTAAAATTGTATGCCAGAATGAAACGTGACTGCAAAACAATGGTAGATATTACAGGCGAATAGATAAGATGCTGTGAGGGGAGGAAGTTAAGCTAGATACGCCTGTACAAACAGTAGGGATAAACATCTGTTTCCCACTTTTACAGAAACACAGGAACAAACCCCAATTAAAAGGGTCATAAGGATCAGTATGGTAGGGGAAGGTACAGATGGAGGGAGTAGATAATGGTGAAGAAAGAATATGCCTAACAATGACCTACTGCGGGATGAGGTCAAACGGCCTTGTGAGGCCAGAAATAAGCATTTTGTCGCAGACAAGGCCGGATAAGGCAAGGGATAAACAGGAGTAACGGGTGCCGGTCTTAGGGAAGTGGAAGATGTAAACAGGGGAGGAGCAATGTAAAACAAAAGAAACCAAATTATATAAATGTTGTGTATTAATTGAATTTGGGGTGTGTATGTCCCTTGCCTTATAGACACTGGACATCACACCCTCTTGCAAGAGTAAAATAAAGGACACTACTGATTCAGATTTTGTCTCGGACTGCAATTATTGAAGTGTGTGAACTTTGTTTCTTACACTTCCCCTTAAATGCAATCATAGAACTCGTGTTAACTGCTCCCTGTAAGAATAGAGAGTTCTAAATTTTCACCACTTTCAAGAGGATTCCTCTAAATATCTCATTTGATTTCTTGGTGACTACCTTCTGTTGATCATGTGAATTTTGCTCTTTTCCAAGTAGAAGCAATGACGTGGATATTAGGCAAGTTACGTAAGACAGAGTATTGACTTTGGGATGGGAAAGCCAGAAGACCCGTTTTCCCTCCATTCTGTTAGAACTCTGCATCTTCTCCTCTTGCCAGGCTCTCTGCAAAGTCAGTCTAATTGATAAGCGGGAAGGACTCTGGAGTCAAGCATCAAGGGTGGGGATTTGCAGGTATATTCCAGTCCCTGCGTTTCAAAGCCTGGAGTGCTGGTGAGTCTAATCCCAGAGATCTGGACCCCACCCCTTTTTATTTTGTGGAGTGGGTGGGTGGTGGACAAGGAGTTTGAGAGAGTGGTAGGTATTCTCTCTTGACTTTCCAAGCAGTTCTGTGAAAACATCTACCCTCTCCCAAAACCTCCCAAAAGCTGAGAAATGTAGCAAGCTCAGTTAAATCTGTAAAGAAGGTTGTATTTGAGACTGCCCGTCATGTTACAATATTCCCGTGAGCAGGGTGGCTGCATGACCTATGTCCTGCCTCTGCTTTTGAAATATTGGTTTCGAGTTGGGATTGAAATGTATAAAAATTTGAACCTCTGATCCACCACTGACCCACCTGTTCATAGATGTTCGATCCAACCAAATGACCTGGAACAAAATAAGTACTATAATGTAAAGTAAATGCCAGCGGGAGATCAATGAGAGTTTTATAAGTTTAAAGATGGAATTCGTGACATACATACATTTCCTGAGCTAAGGAGCACTGGTACAATCAATAAGTTTACAATTTTAAAAACAAAGATATATTCAGCTCATTAAAAAAAAATTAATTCACTTTTGATAAAAGAACAAAGGCTTGAAAGGCTGAATTTATTACTCGTGTCCTAAACTTATTTTTTACTCCCTAATTGCCCTGGACAAGGTGATGGTAAGCTGCTGCCTTGAAGTTTTGCAATTTGTGGAGCTTTGTGACATTTGTCTGCAGCAGTTTGAGTCTGAGCTAGCCACTCTACAAGGATGTCATTTAGTCATAAAGTTATGTAGCACGGAAACAGACCCTTCGGTCCAACCAGTCCATGCCAAACATAGTCTCAAACTAAACTTGTCCCACCTGCCTGCTTCCAGGCCCATACCTCTCCAATCCTTTCCTATTCATGTACTTTTCTAAATGTTGTAACTGTGCCCGCATCCACCACTTCCTCAGGAAGTTCATTCCACATGCGAACCACTCTCTGCGTAAAACACTTGCCTCAATGTCTTTTTTAAATCTCTCTCCTCTCAACTTAAAAATACAACCCCTTGTCTTGAATTCCCCCATTCTGGGGAAAATACATCTACCATTATCCATAGCTATTGTTGTGATACTTCTACTTTCATTGTCCCTCCTTTATCAGAAATACCAACCATTTCAAACACACTGTGTGCTGGCCTTAACCAGCAACAATCAGACATAAGAGTGAATAAAAAAAACATTTTTTTGAGAAAACAAACGTACCATTTTAGGATGAGATCTAACAGTAATTTTAGCTTTAAGTTGAGTTAATTAAAACATTAACCTTATTTGATGTAGGTGGAGAGTTTATTTTGAAGCAGGAAATCCTGCACTGGCTGTTTTTGCCCAAGGTTGGTATGCAGGTGAACAGGCAGGATTTCAACAGTAGACAGGGTAGAAGGCGTGGGCACCTGCGAAGCGGTGAGTGAATAAGGTACCCACTGCCTTCCTGCTGCACTGACATTTTACCATTGTTGAGGGAGGTGAAGGACACCATCTATGCCCCTCACAATTACATACACCTCAATCAGGTCCCTTTTCAACCATTGCTTCTCCAAGGAAAACAGACCCAACCTTTCCAATCATTCCTCATAGCTCAGACCGTCTAGGCCAGGCATCATCTTGGCAATGTCCACTGCATCTCTCCAATACTTCCTATAATGTGGTGACCAGAACTGCATATAGTACTAACTAGTGCATCATATAGTTCCAGCATAACCTCCTTGCTCTTGCATCCTGTGCCTTGGCTAATAATGCAAGTATATCACATGCCCTCTTAACCACCTTCTCTATCTTCCCTTCTACTTTTAAGGATCTGTGGTTATGTAAACCAAGGCCCTACAGATCTTCAGTACTTTCCAGAGTTCCACCATTCACAGCATAATCCCTTGCCTTCATTAGGGCATTTCCTAACACTTTTTTGGATTGAATTCCATTTGTTACTGCTTTTTCAACCTGACCAGTCTGCAGAGAAGGTTTGAAAATTATGCCAGGGTACATGATTCCACCTCTCTTGCCTCTCTCTGCAGCCTGGATCTCATCTCATCTGGGTCTGCAGACTTATCCAAATGTAAGGCTGCTAAATCCTCTCAGCTTTTCTCCCCCCGTGAACTGCTTGGCAGGATCCTTTCCCCCTGCCTGTCTGTTTTAAAGCTATTCCAATAACAAACTGCCTATGAGGATGTTGGTCATGTTCCTGTTCAGATCTAACCTGCCCAACTTTACAGGTCCCACCTTCCCCAGAAATGATCCCAATGCCTCAAGAACCCCATCTCCAGCCACATATTCATCTATTCTGTCCTATTCCTGTACTTGCCACTGTAGCATCGGAAGTAAACTGGAGATTATAGTCTTTGAAGTCCTACCTAACTCTCTAGAGTCTTGGATGTCAATTTGCTCACTGAGCTGAAAGGTTCATTTCCAGACATTTTGTTACCTTACTAGGTAACATCTTCAGTGGACCTCATGCGAAGCAATGCTGAAAATTCCTGCTTTCTATTTATATGTTTGGGTTTCTTTGGGTTGGTGATGTTATTTCCTGTGGTGATGTTATTTCCTGTGGTGAAGTAACTTCCTGTTCCTTTCTCAGGGGGTGGTAGATGGGGGTCTAACTCGATGTGTTTGTTGATAGAGTTCCGGTGGGAAAGCCATGCTTCTAGGAATTCTCATGCATGTCTTTATTTGGCTTGTCCAAGGATGGATGTGTTGTCCCAGTCAAAGTGGTGTCCTTCATCATCCGTATGTGAGGATACTAGTGAGAGAGGGTCATGTCTTTTTGTGGCTCGTTGGTGTTCATGTATCCTGGTGGCTAGTTTTCTGCCTGTTTGTCCAATGTGTTTGTTACAGTCCTTGCATGGTATTTTTTGTAAATGACATTAGTTTTGCTCATTGTCTGTATATACACTATCTCCTCCCTCTATTGGAATGTCCTGCAGCCATTCTGTGACATCCTTTACCTGGCACCCAGGAGGCAAAGTACCATTCTGGAGTCACGTCTTCCATCAACAAGGCACCTATCCACTCCTCTCACTCACAAATCTCCTCCCACTGTTGCCTTTCCACATTTCTTCCTACTAATGACAACTCCTTATTTTTAAACAGTGGACTGTGGTTCTAGGTTTCAGGAAATATGCTTTCCACATGCACCCTGTCAAGACCCCTCAGGATCTTATCTGTTTTAATCAAATCACGATTTACTATGATATATTGTCACACACTGTGATAGCATGGACGTACATTGCCATTTCACTGGCGTTCAGATGAAATCCTTTAGTCTCTACTCAAAACTATTATTTGTGTGAACAGTTGGTGTTTCTCATTTGTAATTTGTGTTATTGCCACTGGCATTTGGCAGGACAACAGATGTCAATGTAAGACCCCTATGACCAAACCATGCGATTTATGTCAAAATGGTTGTGCAATGTGATTTGAACCACAGTGAATAAAAATGAATTATTCCTACTTTCCTAAATGAAGCCACATCTCACATAGATACAGAGAGAAAAATTATTATTTCCAGCTTTGTTTTAGTTTAAATTGCTGCAACAATTTGGCAGGCACTTTGCTGTTAGTTCACGATCGACTTTGTTTTTAAAGGATCACATTTTATGCCATTTGTAACAATGCAACTGGAAATAATGACAAGGGTCACCTGACCAAAATCTCTGATTTCTCTCCACAGATGCTGCCAGAGCTTTTCCAGCAATTTCTATTTTTGTGTCTGATTTACAGCATCTGCAGTTCTTGCGGTTTTTATTTTGTATGTGTCCAGAGTTGTTTTCTGCAGCTTGGACAGTAGTAACACATAAGAAGGCTGCACTTCACAGACCTGAGTTGCCTCCCACAAATTATTTCTCTTGAGGCGAGAGGTTGCAAGAGATAAAAGTAATATGTAGAAGTGCACTTGTGAATGTACAAGTTGTGGCCATACCTTTCCTGGTGATGAGGTGAGTGAAAACTTTTAAATGTGTAATTTAGCATTAACAAAGTAACTGCTCCCAACCTCCCTGTTCCAGATATTCCCTTCTGCTCCATTATATTTCTTTCACATAAGGGGGCTTCATGGTTGTCACTACATTTTGATGGGATTTACATGCTGTTAGCTGGCGTTTTGTGAAATATTCACAGAAACTGATAAATTGCCCTCTGGCCAGTCTAACCATTGCAGAATATCATGCTTTAGAATCGTTCAGGATATCATGCTTTATAATAAACCCCATCTCTCTGGTTAGCACTGCATTTATTCACTGTTAGCCCCTTCCAGGTCGCAACAGGTGGGATGTCAGCAACATCAGTAACTCTGCTGTTCATGGTATAGCAAAGAATTTCATTGTGCTGTTCATGGACAAGTAGAATCGGAAAGGTAGGACTCAAGGGTTTAAACCTGCTGCAGGTTACCTGCAAGTTCAAGGTACCAGCAGTGACACACACACACTGCCATGCTGACTCTTACAGAGAAAGCATGTTGCCTCTATGAATGATAATGGACTTGTATTTTATCAGCAGGCTCAGGGAACCAGGGGGCATCCTCTTGCTCCTAATTCATTATGCATGAATGAATGTGCAACTGGATATGTGATCATCCATACATCTGTCTATGCTCACTTTGCTGGCAGCTCATTCTTGTATCTTACACCAATACTTCACTCACCCATCCTGTTTTCTTGGGGACAAAGGCTATCATCAGTTAACTCAGGTCTCCCCTCAAAGACATACACTCATTGGCTAAACAACAATGTCATAAATTAAAATTCTCTTTGAATAGGTCATTGGGAGTGTTCAAATAATACAAACCTTCTTGTTGTAGTGAAGCTCACAGCACTAACATTATCTGTGTAAATTATTCCCCTGCTGTAATTTATTGGCGCACCAAACTCTGAAGCGTTTGCCATGAATGTATATTGGAATGCATCAATTCACCATTTTAAACATTTGTTTCCTCCTTCACTGGTGCACAATTGGCCAGAATCACTCACAAGTCACACTATAGCAATTTGTCAACATTTCTTCAAAAGATCCTTCCAATCCCATGACTGCTACCGCCTAGGACAACAAGGGGAGGAAATGCATAGGACACCAACACCTATAAGTTTCCCTCCTAGTCACACTAGATTAATCTTTCAATGAATCAAAATGCTGAACTCCCTATCTCATAGCACTGTGGGAATAGTTACACCACATGGGCTACAGCAGTTCAACAATTCATTATCACTTTCTCAAACAAAATTAGTCATAGCCAATTAATTGTTGGCCTTGCCATTGACACTCACATACAACGCATGACTGAAAGCAAACCATTGTCTGAAGCTGAGATAAGATTTTACACAATTTGGCAGTTATTCCATCTGAAGTCCCACTAAATGATTTGAATCAACATTCTAAATGTCATGTTATCTCTCAGAGATTATCTTTTGTAAATTACGCCTTATATTAATAACTTAGCACCAATTAAAACAAAATCCCTTCGAGCCCAAATCAGTTGAAGTCTCAAAATGTATACAAACTGCCAATGGGGTAAATATATATTTACTGGCTTTTAGCTGGACTTTTATTGACTGTGCCATTTGTTTTGTTGATTGAGGAAATCAAGACCTTTATTTATTTAACATCTTCTACAATCTATTGATATCCTAGAATGCTTTGCAGCAAATGAAGCTCATTTGAAGTGTACATGTAGTCATTTTTGGAATGTGGGAAACACAGTAACCCATTTTCATGCAGTAAACTCTCACAAATAGCATTGTGATACTGACCAAAATATCTGTTTTAGTTCTCAGTGAGGGATATTGACAGGGATAAATATTGACCAGGATACTTGGGAAGAAAAAATCTTCAACAAAACAGTGCTATCTGGTCTTTTAAGGCTACCTGGGAGGGAAGGTGGGTTGTTGGTTTAATGTCCTATCCAAAGGTTTCCATCCCTGTGGCAGTACAGCACCCTCTCAGCACTGCACAGATGTGTCAAACTAGATTTGTTATGTTTGAGGTTCCAGACAGTGACTATAATATTCCTTCATCTCATACCACTAAGCATGTGCACTCAGTCAGGCAACATCTTAAACAGATCAGAAAACTCTGGAGGTACTTTTTCATTTGTGAGCATCATCAAAAAGAGAGACTTAATACCAAATGCCTTTAAAGTCTAACTGCAGAAATGCATTTGGAATTAATGGAGATGAACTCAAATTTGAAAACCCCTGAATAGTCATAGAATCCTACAGCACAGGCCTTTGGCCCAAACTGGTCCATGCTCATCAAAATGCATGTCCCTACGGTGCAGAAAATGGCCTCTTGGCCCATTGACTCTGTACTGACCCTCTGAAGGACATCCCACCCAGACTCCATCCCCATGTATCCATTCTCATAATCCTACATTTTACCATGACTAATCCACTTAGCCTGCACTTCCCTGGACACTTTGAACAATTTTCCATGGTCAATCCACCTAAGCACCTCTGCACCCAGCAGAAACCCACACAAACATGTGCAAAATCCACAAAGACAGTCACCCAAGGCTGGAGTCAAACCCAGGTCCCTGGCGCTATGAAGCAGCAGTGCTAACCATTGAGCCATTGTGCCATCCTAAATGTGACACTGCATTGAAAATCTTCTCCCGTGCCCACTCATGCGAACAGTTCTCTTATCAAAAGCAGTTAGTGCAATGTTTTATTAACAGCTTGAAAGAAACTTGGATGAAATTAAACTAAGAATAGAAAATGTAGTGACAGATCAAATAGTCAGTTCCATGGTATAGTCCCTGCACTTCGGAGACCATGGAAATGTCATTTGTGGAATCTGTCTGGTCAGGATTAAATAATGTAGATTCAAATGTTGGAATGAGAGCTTGGCATTTCACTTAATTGCCTTTGGGAGATAGAGAATTTTCACAAGGCTTGCAAGTTTTACCTGTAGTTATTCTCCTTCCTCGGGGGATTGGTTTGAAGTAATGCCCACTATGGTGTACTTTGTAAATGCAAAGTTCAATTGGAAAGAACAGGCTTCATAATCAAAATGATATTTTCCCAATTTCTTAGTACCTTTTCATGAGTGAGGATCATATATTGTTTATTAGCACTATGCATGATTGAATTTTGAAGGATGTTTGGATGAATATATTAGAACAGGATGAATTTCTGTCAGTGCAGGAAGAGGTAATGTGGAGGAAGCGTTTTCATAAATTGTGACTCAATAGTCATCAATTGCCTGTGAATTAGAGATATTTACCGAATTGAAAAATGACTAATATTGCAAGTCTGACTTGTATAACAGGGTTTTAGAACAATTTGTTTAGAGCAATTTAGTCGCCTCAGGCGACTGACTGTGTGGAGTTTGCACGTTCTCCCCGTGTCTGTGTGGGTTTCCTCCAGGTGCTCCGGTTTCCTCCCACAGTCCAAAAGATGTGCAGGTCAGGTGAATTGGCCATGCTAACTTGCCCGTAGTGTTAGGTAAGGGGTAAATGTAGAGGTATGGGTGGGTTACGCTTCAGCGGGTTGGTGTGGACTTGTTGGGCCGAAGGGCCTGTTTCCACACTGTAATGTAATGTAATGTAATCTAATCTAGTAGCTCACCGCTAGAAGACACTGCCTAAATAGAAACTGAAATGTTCAATACAACTTTCAATTGACAATAAGGGCTGAAACAAGAGTAGGCGTGCTTGGAAATAGCGCTTCTAGAAGGCACATCAGTATCCCTAGGATATGCTCCATTTTCAAATTGAGGTTGCAAGGAGGGAGTCAGAAGTCTGTTTACCACCTATTCATAACTGATGGCTTGTTAAACTCCTTGAGGAGCACAATAATGGGTGGAAAGATAATTTTATGTTAGTAAACCACTGAATCCAAAGTGTGCTCAGCTATTGGGTTGATACGGTCAGAAGTTTAGAGTTTCTTTAACAATGTTGAAATGTTTTGGGATCTGTGAGGTATTGTGCCAGATTTTGCTCACTACCTTGTTTTTGACCATTTGGCCATTTTTGTATTTGATGGTGCTACTCGTCTTTTGAGTATCAGTGTCCTCATTACAAGGCTCCAGTATGGCTGCCATTTGCATTTTCCCCTAGTGTGTACAACATCTCCCACCAGTGTTACGCATTGGACACTGAGCTCACCTCTGCCCCAATTATGACAATTACATTTGAGCACGGGATCGTGTGAACACAGATGTAGTGACCAGGTCAGGACTTGAAAATTATGAGTATAATTACCAACCCTGAAATGAAAATGTAGCCCATTTGGTTAGGGAATATTCCAGCTTCCATGCAAAAACCCCTTATATTGTATAAGTTGATAGCATCTGTACTGATTTGAAGAATGCTTACTTGAGTAAGACCCATTAAACCATCAGCCCACCATCAGATGAAATTGCATTGGATAAGCTTGAACATAATATGCAGCGATTTTATTTAAAAACTGGTTACCTCCCATTAAAGATTCAAATGAGGAGAAACCATTTTTTTCCTTGAGGGCTGCATGTCTGTAGAAATCTCATCCTCGAGAGCAGTGGAAGCCATATTGACTATATTCAAGGCTGAGTTGGATGGATTTTGATCAACAAAGAAGACAAGTATTATGGTTTGCCAAGAAAATGGACTTGGACCCACAAACAAACTAGCTGTATTCTTTCCACACTAGGGATTTGAGGGCAGCACGGTGGCTCAGTGGTGCCTCACAGTACCTGGAACTTGGGTTCGATTCCAGCCTTGGGCGACTGTGTGTGGAATTTGTACATTCTCCCTGTATCTATGTGGGTTTTCTCTGGGTTCTCCGGTTTCCTCCCATAATCCAAAGATGTGCAGGTCAGGTGAATTGGCCATGCTAAATTGCCCATAGTGTAGGTTATTAGTCAGGGGTAAATATAGGATAGCGGAATGGGTCTGGGTGAGTTACGCTTCAGAGGGTCGGTGTAGACTTGTTGGGCTGAAGGGCCTGTTTCCACACTATAAGAATTCTAATTCAAACAACACTTTCGCACAAGTTTCGTTATTTGTTGTCTTTTCCTCAAACTTCTGAAATGCAACAAGATTAATTCCCAAATAGAACCTTAATCTATTTAGCGCAAACAAAAGGAAGCCTGTAAGCTTCTACACAAAGTGCAAAGATACACAACTTAACCTTCCAAGACACTAAATCAAGAGAGGTATGCTCACTCACACCCATTTAACATTACTGGAAGTTTTCTCACGCTTACACGTAGTCCCTGAAAATTTTTGCTTCACAAAAATTTTTTTAAATTGCTGATAACAAACTCTTATAGCTACAAAGGTGAAGAATAAGGGGCTGTTTGAATTTTCATCAACCGACCTCACATTTTTCAATCTATGTAAAGTGTCAAATTTTATTGCACTCTACATTGCAGAGTGGTAGCCCTTGAAATCCCATTCACATCAAATGAAACAATTGCTTTTGAACAACTGAAAGATTTTATCGTGCATTATTTGTCGGCCAATTTTACTCCAATTTTGTACAGAGATGTCTCACTCACATTTTATACCATCAGCTTTGAAATGTACAAGACCAGACCACAGAGAGCTCCCCTGGTACAAACAGGCAGAAACACACAAAGAACAGGGCAATACTATCAAATGTGTATATTTTATCAACAGCATTCCAAGTTACTGCGCTGCTTTCAACTTAATTTTTACTTTCCACAAATCATTTAAACTTCACATGCTTTTTTATGTCTCATGGTAGGTGAAAGTGAAAAGAAAAAATTATTTTTCTTTGTGGCCAAACACACAAGCAGCTGGAGTATTGTCTGCTGAAAAACGAGCTCACGTCCTCTTAGCTCAGTAGTTGCCACGGCATAGTACCTCCCTAACCGCCCTTCAATTGCAGAATTCTCTTGCATGCACAGTGCCTTAAATTCACTCATTCTGGTTAACACTTTCACATTTTCCAGCACAGGCAAGTGTCTCAATCTGCATCTCCCTGGAGAATCAGACAAACACACGTTCTGCTCCTTGGAAATTTGGGGACAGGTTTTCAAATGGCCAGACAGCCATTATTCCAATGTAGAGAAGAGTTAGGCCTGGGGACCCTGTGGAATCCCCATCTTGACACACTCCAAAGGAATTGCCAAAAAATTTTAATTTTTCTCGGTGCAATTCCCCTACACCTGGAACTCTTCAAAAGTCTCCATAAGAGTCGGAGGCTTCTGATGGTTTGGATAAAATTAAATAACTTAGTTGCTCAGAAAATGTTAGACCTAGTCTAACTCTTGAATAACCACAGAGCATATAATAACCTCACTCACTCCTAACTATATCTTTACATAACTTGATGCCTCCTAGATACATAACATTCCTGCCCCTAGAAGCTGACATCTACCCCTTTGTCCCAGGACCCAACATCATTCCTGGCATCAGACACCCCAAATGACACTGGATCTGATAGTCTACACTACACTGGACCCATCTCTCAGACTTACAATAGATCGCAGAAATTGAGTGTCCCGAGGATTGTAACTTGCAATAGAGTGTGACTCACAATAAATCACAGAAATTAAGCATTTTAAGGAGTGTGACTAGGGCACATGGTTTTAAGGTGAGAGGAGAGAGACTTTTAAAAAAGTCATGAGGGGCAAAGTTTTTAACACAGAGCCATGGTTCATGTGTGGAATGAACATTGAGGAAATGGTGAAAGCAGGTACAGTTTACACAGTTACACTTAGATAAGTACATGAATAGGAAAGGTTTAGAGGGATATGGCCCAGGAGCAGGCAGGTGGGATTAGCTTAATTTGGGATTATGTTTGACATAGACTGGTTGAACTGGTCTGTTTCTGTGCTGTTTGAATTCTGACTAGAATAAATTGCAGACTTGCACTCCTTAAGGAGTGTGACTCACAATAGAGGTGAATGTCACAAGGAGTTTGACTTACAATAGATCATAGAAATCGAGTATCTAGAGAGTGCTGTGTTGAGATCCTAAAGGAGAGTTACAATAAACCACAGAAATTGTGCATCTCAAGATGTGCAACTCACAATAGAGTGCTGGAGTTGAGCTCCTCAGGGGATGGGAGTTAAAATAAAGTGCTGGCGTTGAGTGTCTCAAGGAGCGCAACTTGCTTGCAGAAATTGAGCATCTCCAGGACTGTGACTAGTGTGCCAGAATTGACTGTCTTAGGGAATGACACTTACAATAGTCTGCCAGAGTGAGTTACTCAAGGAATTCAGTACATAAAGCAGGGAGGTATTTGGTTGTTCTTGCCTAACAAACGACTGATTAGTGTATAGAAAACAAGACCCCCAAAAACTGAGGGTGCTGGAAATCAGAAACACAAACAGAAATCATTTGAAAATCTCAGCCAGTTCTGCAGAATCTGTGGAGAGAAAGCATTTTGGATCCAGTGACCCTTCTTCAGAATTGAAGATGGGCGGGGGGGGGGGGGGAGATAAATGATAGATGGAGATGGATCCCAGAGAGAGAGAAATACAGTTGGACAAAAGGAATGGGTAAAGGTCAGCCTGGGGGAAATCAATAATAGCTAATGGGGACCGTTAGTGGCTGACAATAGGTTGGTTGTGGTAGCCGCTCCATGTGATGAAAAGGCCCCAAAATTATTGAATTTGATACAGAGTCCTGAAGGCCATAGGACACCCCAGCAGAAAATGAGGCATTCTTTCAACTTGCGTAGAGTTCGACGGAGCACAGCAGCAAAGCCCGAGAACAGGGTGGTATGTGGACATGGAGAATGTGGATGGTGAGATTGAGAACAGGTGAGGATGTGGACAGTGAAAGTTGAAGGTGAGAACAAGGAGAGTGACTCACTGGAGGGTGAGCACTCACTGAGCGTCTGTTACAGGCGGGGGCGCAGGCGCATTGTGATCCAACTGTAACAATTGTTGAAGCGGAAGTTTGTGTTTGGAGCAGACACAGGGAGAGGCACAGACCCGGGTTGGGGGGAGAGAGAGAGAGAGAGAGAGGGGCACAGACCCGGGTTGGGGGGGGGAGAGAGAGAGAGAGAGAGAGGGGCACAGACCCGGGTTGGGGGGGGGAGAGAGAGAGAGAGAGGGGCACAGACCCGGGTTGGGGGGAAAGAGAGAGAGAGGCACAGACCCGGGTTGGGGGGAGAGAGAGAGAGAGGGGCACAGACCCGGGTTGGGGGGAAAGAGAGAGAGAGGCACAGACCCGGGTTGGGGGGAAAGAGAGAGAGAGAGAGAGGCACAGACCCGGGTTGGGTTGGGGTTGGGGTTGGGGTTGGGGTTGGGGTTGGGGTTGGGGTTGGGGTTGGGGTTGTGGAAGAGAGAGAGACACACACAGACAGACCCGGTTTGGGGGGGAAAGAGAGAGAGAGAGAGGCACAGACTCGGGTTGGGGGGGTGGAAGAGAGAGAGAGAGAGAGAGAGGGGCACAGACCCGAGCTGGGGGAAGGAGAGACGCACAGAGAAAGGGAGAGATTGAATCTCCTAGTCGCTGGCTGATTGACTGACCTAGGGAGAGAGAGAGAGAGAGAGAGGACGGGGGCTGGGAGTCCCGGAGCAGTAACAGGGGGAAGAGCGGTGATCGGATCCGGGACAAATCTGTGAAGGAGCAGTGGGTGATAGTGAGTGATGTTTGTAAGTTCCCTCCTGGTTCTGCCTCTCAGGGTTAATGGTTGGTTGCAGACTCTCCCTCAGCAAACTGTTGCAAGATTCATGTCTTCACAGGTAATCAATGCGGCCGCTTTTATCCGTTTGAAGCTCCGGAATTCCACTGCATTTTTGTGGAGAGATAATGTGTAATTTCTTTAAGAAGTTATTACCTTAAAATACTTGCCTTTTAGATTCAAAAATCTCCAATCAAATCACTGCTCTTTTGATTCTGGCCTTTTGATTGGATATGTAGCTTGCTTCTCATCTCATCTCTTACACATTTAAATTTATTGCACGCGGTATTATATCGTATAACTTGTTTTGTTAAGTTCATGCTAATTATAGTACAGACATTTAGTGACTTTTTTATTTGAGATGTACATTTCTTTCCTGGTGAACTCCAGTACTGCATTGCTCTGACTTTGGCTCCTTGTCAGAGGCTGACAGCCCATCAAATCAATGTCTGTCAAAAACAACCCACCTAACTATTTCCCGTCACTTGGCTTATAAACTTGTATGCCATGGCATGACAAGTGTATATTTAAATACTTTTTACGTATTATGAAGATTTCTGCCTCTACCATCCTTAACAGGCAGTGAGTTCCAGAATCCCACAACCTTCTGGGTGAAAAATTGTTTTTTCCTTACAGTTTCTGCCCCTTGCTGTAAATCTACACCGTCTGTCATTGGTCCCTCCATGAATGGGAAAATATCTTCCTGTCAATCCTAATTATGCCCCTCATTTTATACATCTCAATCATGACCCCTCTCAATCTCCTTGTTCCAAGGAAAACACTCCCAGTCTGTCCATTCTGCCAACATAACTGAAACATTCCAGCCCAGGCAACATCCTGGTAAATCATCTCTGCACCCTCTCCAGTGTTATCACCTCCCCTCAATAACGTGGATTCCAGAACCCCACACACTACTCCTGCTATGGCCTAACCTACTTTTTATACAGTTTAAGCTTATCCTCCCTGCTCTTAAACTCTGTGCCTTGGCTAATAAAGACAAGTATATCATATGACACCTTAACCTGTTTATCCATTTGTCCTGACACCTTGTGTTTATGTTTGTGCTGTCACATAAGAGAGGTAAATATTGGATTAGGTAACTAGGCCAGGAGGGATCCGCACAAGATGAAATGGTAGCACCTCATCAGAGATAAAACCAATTCCATTGGAGGGAGGCAGACTTGTACATCAAGGGAGGGTTGAATTCTACAGGAAGGTGAAAGCATGAAATATTGCATTTACACAAAGAACTGGGAGAAACAAGCAATAAAATGATTAATTCTGGAATAGGAGAGATCAGATAGTGGAAATAACAAGACATAGATGGGCGGAGAGTCCGTTTCGGTAACTGGAATTGAGAAAGTTCTCTTACTGAACTATAAGCTCAAGTAACCACGTGGACTTATGATCATAGCATCAGAAAACTGAATCAAACCAGGAGAGGAATGAGAACTAAAATCCTGGCCATCATCTAACCAGGATAGTAGAACAGTGGAGAGGAGTTGGTTATATCTGACTCTACTACCACTGCTGGCAATGCATTCCACAGACCCACTGCTCTCTGGGTAAAGAACCTGGCTCTGACATTTCCCCTAAACCTTCCTCCATTTACCTGAAAATTATCCCCCCGAATGATAGACATTTCTGCCGTGGGAAAAAATCTCTGGCGATCCACTGTCTCTATGCCTCTCAACATTTTGTACACCTCTGTCAAGTCAACTCTCACCTTTCTTTGCTTCAATGAGAAAAGCCTTAGCTCCCTCAACCTTTCTTGAGAAGACCTGCCCTCCAGTCCAGGCAGCATCCTGGTAAATCTCCTCTGCATTCTCCACATCTTTCCTATAATGAGGCAACCAGAACTGAACACAGTATTCCAAGTGTGATCTAGCCAGGGCTCTATAGAGCTGCAGCATAACCTCACATCTCAAACTTAATCCCCCTGCTAATGAAAGCCAACACACCACACGCCTTCTTAACAACCCTATCAACTTGGGTGGCAACTTTGAGAGATCTATGGACGTGGACCCCAAGATCTCTCTGTTCATCTACACTGCCAAGAATCCTGCCTTTAACCCTGTATTCTGCATTCACATTCACCTTCCAAAGTGAATAACTTCACACTTTTCTAGGTTGAACTCTGTATGCCACTTATCAGCCCAGTTCTGTATCGTGTCAATGTCCTGTTGCAACCTACATCAGCCTTCCACACTATCTACCACTCCACCAACCTTCGCATCATCGACAAGCTTGCTGACCCACCCTTCCATCAAAGTTATTTATAAATATCACGAAGAGCAGAGGTCCCAGAACCGACTCCTGCGGAACACCATAGGTCACCAAGCTCCAGGCTTAATACTTTGCATCTAACACGACCCTCTGTCTTCTATGGACCAACCAATTCTGTATCCAGACAGTCAGAGTCCGCTGTATCCCATGCCTCCTTACTTTGTATATGAATCTACCATGGGGAACCCTAATCAAACACCTTGCTAAAATCCATCCTCACCACATCCACTGCTCTATCTTCATCAACGTGTTTTGTCACATCCTCAAAGAATTCAGTAAGGTTTGACCAACCCCCCTCCCCCCAAAGCCATGCTGACTATCTCTAATCAAACTATGGTTTTCCAAGTAATCATAAATCCTGTCTCTCAGAATCCTCCCCAATACTTTGTGCACCACTGACGTAAGACTGACTGGTCTGTAGTTCCCAGGATTATCACTATTCCCTTCCTTAAACAAAGGAATAACATTTGCCACCCTCCAATCATCTGGCACTACTCCAGTGGACAGTGAGGACACAGATCATCGCCAAGGTGCAGCAATCTCTTCCCTCGCTTCCTGTAGTATTCTAGGATATATCCCATCTGGCCCAGGAGATTATCTATCCTTATTCAAAATTTTCAGCACATACTCCCTAACATCAACCTGTTCTAGCGTGTCAGTCTGTTTCACGCTGTCCTCAGAAACATCAAGGTGCCTCTTAGTACTCAACTTACTTTTTATTAACTCATGATCTCTGGGCTTTGCTGGCTGAGCCAGCATTTATTGCCACCCTGATTAGCCCTTGGAATAATGGTGGTGAGCTACTTTGATTTTAACCTTTATAGGCCACCTCAATGTGGTTTGTATTCCCACTGTCCGATCCCTCCTGTTTCTGAATTGTACATTATGTTGCTTATTTCTCCTAGTTCTTTGAAATATTGTGGTAGACCCACAAAGTTGATAGGATGGAAATTGCAGTATTTTGACTACTTATACTGATGGATTGGCAATATATTTCCAAGTCAGGATGGTGAGGGCTTGGAGGGGATCTTTCGGGTGGTGATGGTGTTCTCATGTACCTGTTGCCTTTGCCCTTATGATGAAAGTGGTAGTGAGTTTCAAACGTGTTGTCTAAGGATCCTTGGTGATATGCTGGTTGCAGATTGTGTTGGGAGTATGAATTTGTTGCTGTTTGTGGTTTATGGATGCTCAGGTTTGAGTTGCTTGATCTTGAAGATTAAATAGCAGAATACACTTGGTTAGAGTTGAGGAAACGTAAATGTGTCACAGGTCAGTAAATACTAGGAAGGAGATAAAGGAACAAGTTTGTAGGCAAATTGCAGAAAGATAAAACACTGTGGATAGGTAATAATGGGGAACTTCATTTATTCTAATAATCAGTATAAAGGACAAAAAGAATAATGTGCAATGAAATATGTTGAGCACTGTTTCCCAATCAATAAGGAAGTGTGGGGACGAATTCTATAGAATGAAATACGGCTTGTTGCAATCGTGGGACATTTGAGAAAGGGTGATTGCAATATAATTAGATTTAAAACAGTTCAGGAAATTGACAAGGAGAAATCAAATGGAAAAGTATTCAACTGCATGAGAGTGGGTCGGATTTCAAGACTGGCAGGTTAAAAAATGTAAATGACCAGTGTGAGCCTTCGAAGGGTTGTACAGAAACAGACTAGACGAAGGAAGATAAAATGGCATTGATGCTAATACTCCCCTCTAATTCAAGATGGAGAGATTAAAATTAAACAAGAACGCAGGCTTATGATAAATATTAAGTTCATGATTCACTATTTTCTCTCAGCATAATCAGCCAGTTTAGAGGGAGGAGACGAGCAGGGGCAGCATGTGGTTGGTCTGAGCCATTCAGGATCTGGTGCTGAAACTAGCGCATGAGGGGACTGATTATTGGATCAAGGAATTGTTTCAAGATGATTTCTTTCCTTTGAGTGTTTTCTCTACCTTTTCTCAAGGTCACTGACTCATAAAGTGGGAATTGACTGCCGGATTCTGGGATTCCACTGAAGTATGTGCCTGGATGTTGCTTGGCATTTGATGGTCAGAACATCACATGATGTCATGCATTTATTTCCAGCAAATGTAACCGATTTTTTTTTGTATTGTTGCTTCAGGTTTTTTTTAAACAATTTTAAAATTAAACCTGTAGCTGCTTCGTATGGATTCTGTATTACCAAGAAATCAGATTTCTGTTAGATTAGATTAGATTCCCTGCAGTGAAAACAGGCCTTTCGGCCCAACAAATCCACACCGACCCTCCGAAAAGTAACTCACCCAGACCTATTCCCCTATCCTATATTTACCCCTGACTAATGAACCTAGCCTACACATCCCTGAACACTATGTGGCAACTTAGCATAGTCAGTTCACCTAACCAGCACATCTTTGGACTGTGGGAGGAAACTGGAGCACCCAGAGGAAACCCACGCAGACACAGGGAGAATGTGCAAACTCCACACAGAAAGTTGCCTGAGGCTGGAATTGAACCCAGATCCCTGGTACTGTGAGGCAACAGTGCTAACCGCTGAGTCACCGTGCCACCCTCGTGGGAAGCACTTGCAGAGGGCAATTAAATTAAATTGAATTAAAGCCATAAATCCAATCTTAATGAACAGCAGAGCATGTTCGAGGAGCTGAGTGGCCTACTTCTGTTCCTCGTTCTCACTATCTGGGTGCTATTTTCAGCAAGATAGACTGAAAGTAACTGAAAGTGCCAATCATCATAGGCAATGAGTCAAAATATGGTCCAGGCTGATGACTTTGAAAAGTACAAGTACAGGCAGATAACGGAGTTGTGTGAGAAAAATACAATAATGCTGCAAGGCTAAGATATTTTATCTTGCATCGAGTTTGGGAAATACAAACTATACATGTATTTTAACAGAGTACAGATTCATTGAATGCGATGAAGATACTTACACGAAACAACTTGTCTTTCATCATATAAGGAAGCAACATTTGATTTTGTTATAGGAATAGTTGGCATATGGTGGCATGGAGACATCTTTGGAATGGTGACTGTTTCACAATTGAATGCACTATAAGGCAAGAAAGGTTGGGCCATAAATTAAAATGTTGATTTTAAACAAGGCTGCCTTTGAAAGGTTGAGGAAAGAATTGGCTAGACTAGTTGAGAGAAATTACTGGTTCAGAAATATCAAATTAATTTCAAAATAGATATAGACACCTGAAGGATAAAAGGTGGACTTCAAAGGTGATGAAAGAGTTGGTTACTGGTAATTGTAATCAGTTTTCAAAAAATGAAGGCAACAAGGGGGAGTCATGGGGATACGTATTCTTATTAAAAACTTGAGATAAAGAGAAGGTTAAAAGAGGAAATGGATCCATTCGAAACACTTAATTATGGCACAGAACCAAGACAAATTATAGAAATTACAATATTGACCGAAGCTAATACTATTTCTCTGCTCTTTATTCATATCACGTTCAAATATTTACTCAGTTCCATTAAAATGCTGTTTCATCCTCTGCTTCAGTAGCTGCTGGGAGTAAAGCTTGAATGAATTGAGGGTGGGGAAATGTCTCTTACATACTATTAGTTAGTGAGTACAAGTTAAAGGGGTGATCTGATCAAAGTATACAAAGTAACAAAAGGAAAGACAGGGTAGATAAAGATAAACTCTTTCCACTGGTTGAGGATTCTAGAACGAGGGATGTAGTTTGAGAATTAAGGCCAGACAGTTCAGGGGAGATGTTAGAAGGCACTTCTACACGCAAAGGATGGTAGAGGTTTAGAACTCTCTTCCACAAATGGCAGTGGATGCTGGATCAGTTGTTAATTTTAAATCTTGAGGCAGATAATGTTTTTGTTAAGCCAAGGAATTAAGGGATATGGGCCAAGGTCAGGTATATGGAGTTCGTCCACAGATCAGCCATGATCTCATTGAATGGAGGGGCTGAATGGCCTCCTCAGGTCCCCGTATTCCTATGCCCATGTTCTCGGATTTGAGCCAGCTTCAGGAAGGAATGATGATGCGTGTCCAAGTTGGGATGGTGTGAGATTTGGAATCAATGGTGCTACCATGCCTTGACTTTCTATGTGGTTAATTTTGCACGTTCTGGGGTTGCAACCTAAAGAGCCTTTGTGAATTGATGCAGTGTATTCTGGAGAGAGTACCCTAATAGAGGAGGAAGCACATGGGCTGTCAATCAAGAGGACTGCTTTGTCCTGAATAGTGTTGAACTCCAACTACTGTTGGAGCTGCAGTCACTCAGGCAAGGAAGGAACATAGCAACATACTGGTGCACAGCAGAGGGGTTTTGAGGAATCGGGAGATAAGTCACTGACTACACAGTTTCTGACCTGTATGGCTAGCCATAATGTTTATGTGGCTGATCCAGTTGAGTTTCTGATGAATGCTAAACTTTGAGATATTGATAGTGGGACTTGAGCAATTTTATAAGCTATAATTGTTTTGATATTATCTGTGTCACTCCATTATCCCTAAACATGCAACATCTTCTGTGAAAAATATACAGTGGCAATCTTGCCATATTCACTGAGAAGCTATTAAAATCATGAGAAAAAAATTGAACACAATTTTCACTGCACAGTCCCACACAGCAAGAGAATTGAATGATTAGAACATAGAACATAGAACATAGAACAATACAGCACAGAACAGGCCCTTCGGCCCACGATGTTGTGCCGAACTTCTATCCTAGATTAAGCACCCATCCATGTACCTATCCAAATGCCGCTTAAAGGTCGCCAATGAATCTGACTCTACCACTCCCACGGGCAGCGCATTCCATGCCCCCACCACTCTCTGGGTGAAGAACCCACCCCTGACATCTCCCCTATACCTTCCACCCTTCACCTTAAATTTATGTCCCCTTGTAACACTCTGTTGTACCCGGGGAAAAAGTTTCTGACTGTCTACTCTATCTATTCCTCTGATCATCTTATAAACCTCTATCAAGTCACCCCTCATCCTTCGCCGTTCCAACGAGAAAAGGCCGAGAACTCTCAACCTATCCTCGTATGACCTACTCTCCATTCCAGGCAACATCCTGGTAAATCTTCTCTGCACCCTCTCCAAAGCTTCCACATCTTTCCTAAAGTGAGGCGACCAGAACTGCACACAGTACTCCAAATGTGGCCTAACCAAAGTCCTGTACAGCTGCAACATCACCTCACGACTCTTGAATTCAATCCCTCTGCTAATGAACGATAATACTCCATAGGCCTTCTTACAAACTCTATCCACCTGAGTGGCAACCTTCAAAGATCTATGTACATAGACCCCAAGATCCCTCTGTTCCTCCACCTGACCAAGAACCCTACCATTAACCCTGTATTCCGCATTCTTATTTGTTCTTCCAAAATGGACAACTTCACACTTGGCAGGGTTGAACTCCATCTGCCACTCCTCAGCCCAGCTCTGCATCATATCTAAGTCCTTCTGCAGCCGACAACAGCCCTCCTCACTGTCCACAACTCCACCTATCTTTGTAGTTTAGTTGTTTTTGGTGGTACAAGGAGTACTCATCAAGTTTTGTTTTAAAGTGTTGCAATTCCATCTGAGCAGGCAGATAATCACTGTGTACAGCTTAAAAAGTTAGCTCCTCTGATATTTAGTGCATCTACGTTACTGGACTGAAGTAGGCTGGGCTTGTGTCTGTCTCCTCTAACTGGGAGTGTTGCTGACTGGATCGTATCTTTTACTTAGATCTTTTAATGTCACTGTCATTATTGGAGAACTGTCACTATTACATCCCTAAACAATGCGTACTCCTATTCCCACCAAGAACCTTGAATTACCAAGCAATCCCATGTTTGCTTACTCTAGCTCCATAAGGCCATTGGAGCAGAAATTGGCCCCTGAACCCATTGAGTCTCCACCGTTCAATGATATCATGATTGATCTGATAATCCTCAGCACCACTTTCCTGCCTTTCCCTGTAACCCTTGATTTATCATTGATTGAAAATCTGTCTCAGCCTTGAATATATTAAACAATCCACCTTCTACAGCACTTTGAGGTACCAAATTCCACAGATTCACTACTGTATGAAGGAAGAAATTCTTCCTCATCTTAAAATGACACCCCTTTTTCTGAAAGTAAACCCTCTAGTTGCAGAATCTACCACAAAGGGAAGAAACCTTCCTGCACCTACCTTGTCAAGTCCCCTAAGAATCTTGTATGTTTCAATATGGTGACATCTCATTCTTCTAAACTGCAATGAATACAGGCCCAGTCCACTCAACCTCTCCTCATGAGACAGTCCCTTTGTACCTGGTATTGACCGAGTGAATCTTCTCTGGACTGTCTTCAATGCCACTGTATTTTTCCTTAGACAGTGGCCCAGAACTGTTCACAGTATTTCAGCTGGGGTCTGACTGGTGCCTTGTACAGTTTTAGCAAATCTCCCTATTTTAATGACACATTCTGTTTGAAATAAAGGTCAATATTCTATTTAACTTTACACTCACCCATTGAATTTGAATGCTAGCTTTTGTGATTTTCACATGAGGAACCCAGATCCCTCTCTGCTGAAGCTTTCTTTACTTAAGTAACATTCAGCTCCTCTATGCTTCCTGTCAAATTGCATATCTTTCCATTTTCCCACTTTGCACTCTATTTGCCAATTTTTTGCCCATTCATTTAACCTTTCTATATCTCCCTGCAGATTCCTTGTGTCATCCTCACCACATGCCTGCCCACTTATTTTTGTTTAATCTGCAAACTTGGCTATAGTACATGTACTTTACTCAACCATGTCATAGATATCTGCTTATAGTGCCCCAATTCCTCTGCTTAAGGGCAATCTGTTCAACTCACCATGGCTTGTTTTTCCCCTTGACCCATCAACTATCTTCAAAATGATCACCCACTCCATTCCCCTTGAGTCAGACTTCACATTTGTCTGTTTTACAGAGCTACCCACTCATGGTCCACTCTTCCTTGTCCCAGTGTGATTAATGCATCTTCTCAAATACAGGGCGGCATGGTGCCTCAGTGGTTAGCACTGCTGCCTCGCAGCACCAGAGTGCCATGTTCGATTCCAGCTTCGGGCGACTGTCTCTGTGGAGTTTGCACATTCTCCTCATGTCTGCGTGGGTTTCCTCAGAGTGCTCTGGTTTCCTCGCACAGTCCAATGATGTGCAAGTCAGGTGAATTGGCCATGTTAAATTGCCCATAGTGTTAGGGAGATGGGTCTGGGTGGGTTGCTCTTCGGAGGGCCGATGTGGGCTGGTTGGGCTGTGTGGGAACTCTAATCTAATCTAATTTGCTGAAAATCTTTTGAAAATAGAAGAACATTTCATATGCTTTTTTTTTTGCCTTAAGATGAGATAAAGGCAAAGATGTGATGTCGGTGATTGGCATGAATGACAGAGTGGATTTCCAATCTCGTGAATCTGCAGTACCTGGATTATTGACCAGTGTTGGCCATCTGAACAGTTTGGATCACTCTTATGGCACCAGTCACTTTCACAGCTCTGTCCTCTATGGAGGTAAAATGTACCAATCAGCATCTCAGGCCTTGGAAGCTTACATTGACAACTTTGAAAAGTCATCATCCACCCGGAGAGGTACAAACAAACTGCATTTCAGGAGCATTTCCAAACCCTCTCCTACTTCTCTGGACTGCAAGAAAGAGGGTAAGGACATTAGACTTCCCTCCACCAATGTGGGATAAAACTGCTTTGAGTCTGAACTTTCAAAGTTCAAAGTTTTGTTTTTATTACTGAGAAAAGCCAACCTCTCCAAAGACATTGACTCTTGTGGAGGTGTCCTTCTGTAGGGAAGAGATGGTTTTTCATTGTCCAGAGCTTAACTCGGTCGGCAAAAAGGTAGTCTGTTTTGCCAGAAATGAAAATGCTGAAAATATTCCAGTCTGGCATCATCTGTGAAATGAGAAACAAGATTTAACCATGATATGAATGGTTGACCTGGCTTTTTTCTCAGAGGGTGCTGCCAAATCTGATTACTTTCAGCATTTTCTGTCTTTATTTCAGATTTGCAGAATCTGTAGTACATAGGAACCCCGATTACCCGATGGACATGGGCAGGGTGGGGCCTATTTTGTTCGGTTAATTGAATTCCGGATAACGTTGTTAGCCAAGCATCTGGACTTTGCAATCTTGTTCGGATCATCCGAAATTCGGATAATCGAGGTTCCTCTGTAATTTGCTTTGGTTTAGGCAGTTTTACCATGTGACCAACAGTGGTAACTCCCATGCACTTGTGTGCAGTATCCAATGTGGGTTGCTATGCAGTGATCAGAAGCGCAAACCTGACTAACTTAAGAAGCTAGAAATACTGTTTTTGTCAATCTCTTGCTCCCGTGGTTGTGTTCAGCTAACTTGGGGAAGTGAATTATCAGATCACTAGTCTGTATGGTTCAGTGGCTTTCCACATTCGAGCACTATACTTCATTTAACACTCTCTTAAATTTTTTAATTTACTTCTAAGAATGGACTTTAGCATTTTTAGGCTATCTCTTCATTTGCTGATACAAACTTTGATCATTGATATGGGGATGCTTTAATTAAGTTTTAATTTTTGACAGGACCTGAGAATATCTACTGCTGCTTTATTTTTCCTTTTTTTATATGTAGATATAAGATAGAAAATTGTTGCATTTAAATAGTGCCTTTCACAACCTCAGGACACCCAAATGCACATGAGAAAAAATTAAGTAGCTGTGCACAGAACATTGAACATAGAACAATACAGCGCAGAACAGGCCCTTCGGCCCTCGATGTCGCGCTGACCTGTGAACTATTCTCAGCTTGTCCCCCTACACTATCCCAAAATCATCCATGTGCTTACCTAAGGATTGTTTAAATCTCCCTAATGTGGCTGAGTTGACTACATTAGCAGGTAGGGCATTCCACGCCCTTACCACTCTCTGTGTAAATAACCTGCCTCTGACATCTATCTTAAATCTATCACCCCTCAGTTTGTAGTTATGCCCCCTCGTACAGGCTGACATCATCATCCTAGGAAAAAGGCATTCCCACTGTCTACCCTATCTAACCCTCTGATCACCTTGTATGTCTGTGCAATCACATTCGTTAAAGGGAAATGAAGAACATGTTTGTAAGTTGGTGTTCCTTCAGCTTGTTTCTTTGTGGTACATTCGTGTACTTTGCCTTTGTAAGGTTTCAAGTGTTGGCTCTTGTCTCAGTCCAAATGGACTCTGTTTGCACACTATTCTTCTTTCTTATTTGGAAAATAGCATTAAAATGTGGAAAAAAAACCTTAAGATGTTACTGTTATTACATGTAGCCAGGTTTTATGGTAAATATATGATGAATTATTTTAGATTGTCTTCTCATTTTCAAACTCACTCCCATCTAGTGCAAATCCAAAATTTAAGCATTCTTTAATTATTGTTTGTATTTTCAAACATCTACTCCGTCACCTCCAAGTTAATGTGCAGCCTCTTTCCAATACTGAAGGTAATCCTTAGAAGAGTATAAAGAAAGTAGGAGTATACTTAAGTGGGAAATCAGGAGGGCAAAACGGGGACATGAGGTAGCTTTGGCAAATACAATTAAGGAGAATCCAAAGGATTTTTACAAATATATTAAGGACAAAAGGGTTACTAGGGGAGAGAATAGGGCCCCTCAAAGATCAGCAAGGCGGCCTTTGTGTGGAGCCACAGAAAATGGGGGAGATACTAAATGAATATTTTGCATCAGTATTTACTGTGGAAAACTATATGGAAGATATAGACTGTACGGAAATAGATGGTGACATCTGGCAAAATGTCCAGATTACAGAGGAGGAAGTGCTGGATGTCTTGTAATGGTTAAAAGTGGATAAATCCCCAGGACTTGATCAGGTATACCCGAGAACTCTATGGGAAGCTAGAGAAGTGATTGCTGGGACTCTTGTTGAGATATTTGTATCATCGACAGTCACAGGTGAGATGTCGGAAGACTGGAGGTTGGCAAACGTGGTGCCACTGTTTAAGAAGGGCGGTAAAGACAAGCCAGGGAACTATAGATCAGTGAGCCTGACCTCGGTGGTGGGCAAGTTGTTGGAGGCAATCCTGAGGGAAAGGATGTACATGTATTTGGAAAGGCAAGGACTGATTCGGGATAATCAACATGGCTTTATGTGTGGGAAATCATGTCTCACAAACTTGATTGAGTTTTTTGAAGAAGTAACAAAGAAGATTGATGAGGGCAGAGCAGTAGATGTGATCTATATGGACTTCAGTAAGGCGATCAACAAGGTTCCCCATGGGAGACTGATTAGTAAGGTTAGATCTCATGGAATACAGGGAGAAGTAGCCATTTGGATACAGAACTGGCTGAAAGGTAGAAGACAGGGGGTGGTGGTAGAGGGTTGTTTTTCAGACTGGAAGCCTGTGACCAGTGGAGTGCCACAAGGATTGGTGCTGGGCCCTCTACTTTTTGTCATTTACATAAATGATTTGGATGTGAGCATAAGAGGTACAGTTAGTAAGTTTGCAGATGACACCAAAATTGGAGGTGTAGTGGACAGCGAAGAGGGTTACCTCAGATTACAACAGGAGCTGGACCAGATGGGCCAATGGGCTGAGAAGTGGCAGATGGAGTTTAATTCAGATAAATGTGAGGTGCTGTGTTTTGGGAAAGCAAATCTTAGCAGGACTTATACACTTAATGGTAAGGTCCTAGGGAGTGTTGCTGAACAAAGAGACCTTGGAGTGAAGGTTCATAGCTCCTTGAAAATGGAGTCGCAGGTGGATAGGATAGTGAAGAAGGCGTTTGGTATGCTTTCCTTTATTGGTCAGAGTATTGAGTACAGGAGTTGGGAGGTCATGTTGCGGCTGTACAGGACATTGGTTAGGCCACTGTTGGAATATTGCGTGCAATTCTGGTCTCCTTCCTATCGGAAAGATGTTGTGAAACTTGAAAGGGTTCAGAAAAGATTTACAAAGATGTTGCCAGAGTTGGAGGATCTGAGCTACAGGGAGAGGCTGAACAGGCTGGGGCTGTTTTCCCTAGAGCGTCGGAGGCTGAGGGGTGACCTTATAGAGGTTTACAAAATTATGAGGGGCATAGATAGGATAAATAGACAAAGTCTTTTTCCTGGGATCGGGGAGTCCAGAACTAGAGGGCATAGGTTTAGTTTGAGAGGGGAAAGATATAAAAGAGACCTAAGGGGGCAACGTTTTCACACAGAGGGTGGTACGTGTATGGAATGATCTGCCAGAGGATGTGGTGGAGGCTGGTACAATTGCAACATTTAAGAGGCGTTTGGATGGGCATATGAATAGGAAGGGTTTGGAGGGATATGGGCCGGGTGCTGGCAGGTGGGACTAGTTTGGGTTGAGTTATCTGGTCGGCATGGACGGGTTGGACCGAAGGGTCTGTTTCCATGCTGTACATCTCTATGACTCTGTGACTCTAATTTAGGTTTACAGTTTCATGAACAGCCTTCAATACTTTGACTAAGAGTTCATTCCAAGTGAAGCCAATAAGTTCTTGCAGCTATACAACTATCCAGGTCATTAAGTCCAACCCATTTGATTCATCTCATGTCTAGGCCCACTCAGCAGCTACCAGGTATTGAGAAGCAGCAGGAAGCCTGATTGAAATTTATTTTGTTGCCACACCCCACAATATTCACAGCCACAAACACTGCCCCCATTTATGCAAAAGACATGAACATACCACCAATTCTACCAAAGGTCTGCTAATTCAGTATGGATTGGAATTGTGTCTGGGTCATTCTGTTCTGTATGACTTTGTTCCAGACTGAGCACTATATTTCGCCACTGAAGTACTGAAAGAATTACATACTGTTGTTGCTAAGTTCCTAATTTCTTTTACAGTTTTCAGAGAGCGACATTTCTTCAGGGATTTGGATTTCCATAGCCAGCCTTTAAGGAGACGGAGAGCCAGTGATCCAGATCTTCTGAGCCTCACCACTGATGACCTTTTGGAAATGCCATCGGATGGTTCCTTACCGTTGACTCGATCCTCTGTGTTGCAGGGCTCAACACAGACTCAACCACGAGTAGGAAGGCACTTTGCCCATAACACATTTACAAAGTATGCTGCAAAGGTCTCCCCGGGTTATTCTGGGGCTTGGCAGCACAAGAGAGATGACAGCTTTGAATTGCACTGTGGGAGGAAAGTAGGTTATCGCCCATTAAACCAAACCGCTGGCCTCAAACCATCTCCATTCTCACAGCCAGGAACGGTGCCACAAGAGAGAAGTAAATACATGGCTCCTTCCATTCCTCCAATTCTTCCTGTGGATGACTGCAGAATCGGAAAGCATAACCTCCATTCTGTTTCTCAGCATAATTATCCCAGATGGTTAACCAGCCAAAAATCCGAGCTCGGTGTCTCTGGAATAAGCAGCATTCCTGAACTGAAATACCCTGGCTGGCTTTTAGACTGTGACTTGGGCTCAGACTCATGTGAACAAGAAACATTGAACAAAAGAGAATATCTGTTACCAACTGGATATGAGAACGGACTCTCCGATCCCAGACTTTACTCTGGCTGTGCCATAAATACACCAAAACACAAACATTTTGCCAATTATTCCGGAAGGAACCGAAGATTTTATAAACACAAAGGACATAGCATCAGTGGCATTTTAAGAAGAGTACCTACACATGCTGATTGGTTTGCCCAGTGTAATTCAGAGGAAGTGGAAGATTCTCACTGCAGTAAACCATTCAGAGGTACAGTAGGGTACGGAACGGGAACAAAAGTTGATATAGGAACATGCCTTTTCACTTCTGCAACTGAGATTGGTGTTTAGAAATAGTAAAACAACAAATAGAGCAAGGTATAGCATGGTAGCTCAGTAGTTAGCACTGCTGCCTCACAGCGCCAGGGACCCAGGTTCGATTCCCACCTTGGAGTTTGCACATTCTCCCCATGTCTACGTGGGTTTCCTCCGGGTGCTCCGGTTTCCTCCCACAGTCCAAAGATGTGCAGGTTAGGTGAATTGGTCATGCTAAATTGCCCATACTGTTAGGTGCATTGGTCGGGGTAATATAGGGTAGGGGAATGGGTCTGGATGGGTTACTCTTTGGAAGGTCAGTGTGGATTTGTTGGGCCAAATGGCCTGTTTCCATACTGTAGGGAATCTAATCTAATCTCCTGTTTTGCCATTATAAATTTGGACTGATGGGCTGAGGAGTGGCAGATGGAGTTCAATTTAGATAAATGTGAGGTATTGCATTTTGGTAAGGCAAGTCATGGCAGGACTTAAACACCTTAATATTAAGGTCCTGGAGGGTGTTGCTGAACAGAGACCTAGGGGTGTAGGTTCATAGTTCATTGAAGGTAGAATCATTGGTCGACAGGGTAGTGAAGAAGGTGTTTGGTACACTTACCTTTATTGGTTAGTGTAACGTGTTTAGGAGTTGGAAGGCCATGTTGCAGCTGTCCACAGCATTGGTTAGGCCACTTTTGAAATACTGCATTCAGTTCTTCATGCGATAAGAAAGATGTAGTTCAATTTGAAAGGGTTCAGAAAAGATTTACAAGCATGTTGGAGGGTTTGAGCTATAGGGAGAGGCTGAACACGCTGGGACTATTTCCTGTGGCGTGTCAGAGACTGAGGGTGATCTTATTGAGGTTTATAAATTCATGAGGGGCATGGATAGGGTAAATAGACAAAGATGTTTTTCCCAGGGTAGGGGAGTCCAAAACTAGAGGGCATAAGTTTAAAGTCATAGAGATGTGCAGCATGGAAACAGACCCTTCGGTCCAACCTGTCCATGCCAACCAGATATCCCAACCCAATCTAGTCCCACCTGCCAGCACCCGACCCATATCCCTCCAAACCCTTCCTATTCATATACCCATCCAAATGCCTCTTAAATGTTGCAATGGTACCAGCCTCCACCACATCCTCTGGCAGATCATTCCATACATGTACCACCCTCTGCGTGAAAAAGTTGCCCCGTAGGTCTCTTTTATATCTTTCCCCTCTCACCCTAAACCCATGCCCTCTAGTTCTGGACTCCCTGACCCCAGGGAAAAAACTTTGTCTATTTACCCTATCCATGCCCCTCATAATTCTGTTAATCTCTATAAGGTCACCCCTCAGCCTCCGACGCTCTAGGGAAAACAGCCCCAGCCTGTTCAGCCTCTCCCTGTAGCTCAGATCCTCCAACCCTGGCAACATCCTTGTAAATCTTTTCTGAACCCTTTCAAGTTTCACAACATCTTTCCGATAGGAAGGAGACCAGAATTGCACGCAATATTCCAACAGTGGTCTAACCAATGTCCTAGGTAAAAACAAGGACTGCAGACGCTGGAAACCAGAGTCTAGATTAGATTAGTGCCTTCAGACTCTCTGCCTGTATTCCTGATGAAGGGCTTTTGCCTGAAGTGTCGATTTTACTGCTCCTCGGATGCTGCCTGAACTGCTGTGCTTTTCCAGCACCACTCTAACCTAGACCCTAACCAATGTCCTGTATAGCCGCAACATGACCTCCCAACCCCTGTACTCAATACTCTGACCAATAAAGGAAAGCATACCAAACGTCTTCTTCACTATCCTATCTACCTGTGACTCCACTTTCAAGGAGCTATGAACCTGCACTCCAAGGTCTCTTTGTTCAGCAACACTCCCTAGGACCTTACCATTAAGTGTATAGGTCCTGCTAAGATTTACTTTCCCAAAATGCAGCACATTGCATTTATCTGAATTAAACTCCATCTGCCACTTCTCAGCCCATTGGCCCATCTGGTCCAGATCCTGTTGTAATCTGAGGTAACCCTCTTCGCTGTCCACTACACCTCCAATTTTGGTGTTGTCTGCAAACTTACTAACTGTACCTCTTATGCTCACACCCAAATCATTTATGTAAATGACAAAAAGTAGCAGCATCGATCTTTGTGGCACTCCACTGGTCACAGGCCTCCAGTCTGAAAAACAACCCTCCACCACCACTCTCTGTCTTCTACCTTTCAGCCAGTTCTGTATCCAAATGGCTAGTTCTCCCTGTATTCCATGAGATCTAACCTTGCTAATCAGTCTCCCATGGGGAACCTTGTCGAACGCCTTACTGAAGTCCATATAGATCACATCTACTGCTCTGCCCTCATCAATCCTCTTTGTTACTTCTTCAAAAAACTCAATTAAGTTTGTGAGACATGATTTCCCATGCACAAAGCCATGTTGATTATCCCTAATCAGTCCTTGCCTTTCCAAATACATGTACATTCTGGACCTCAGGATTCCCTCCAACAAGCTGCCCACCACTGAGGTCAGGCTCACTGGTCTATGGTTCACTGACTTGTCTTTACCGCCCTTCCTAAACAGTGGCACCACGTTTGCCAACCTCCAATCTTCCGGCACCTCACCTGTGACTATCGATTCATAGTCATCGATGATACAAATATCTCAGCAAGAGAGAGGGGAAAAATTTAAAAGGGACCGAAGAGGCAACTTTTTCATGTAGAGTGGTGTGTGTATGGAATGAACTGTCAGAGGAAGTGGTATGAGGCTGTTTCAATTACAACATTTAAAAGGGGAACCGGGTTAGAATTCTGCCACAGCAGATAGTGGAATTTGAATTTAATAAAAATCTGGAGTTAGGAATTTCATGATGATCATGAAACAACTATCGATTGTTGGAAAAACCCATCTGGTTCACTCATATTCTTTAGGGAAGGAAACTGCCATCCTTACCTGGTCTGGCCTACATGTATCTCCAAACCCTATCAACACTTAGTGATGTGCAATGAATTCTGGTCTAGCTGGTGACACCTTCACCCCATTAATTAATTTTTAAAAAGTAGCAAATGTTTAGAGGCATATGGCCAAATGCTGGCAAGTGGGTCTCTATTAATTTAGGATATCTGATCAGCATGGACAAGTTGGATCAAAGGGTCTGTTTCCGTGCTGTACATCTCTCTGACTCTGTAAGTTGGCCTTGGTGGAATCCAAAATTCCTACCACAATTACATTTGATTTTAACATTTTATGGTTTTGAAACTTGGTGTCAAAACTAAGAATATTAACAGCACAAAACTCTTCAGTCAAGTCCCTCTTTCTCGCCCTTGGTCCAAAGCCTTGTGCATTACAATATTCAATGCATATGCCCAACTTTTATTTTAAATATGAAGACAGTTTCTACCTATAGCATTTTTCAAGTGCAATTCTGGCCTCCCTGCTATAGGAAGGATTTTATGAGACTTGAAAGGGTTCAAAAAAGATTTACAAGGATGTTGCCAGGGTTGGAGGATTTGAGCTATCGGGAGAGGCTGAATCGGCTGGGGTTGTTTTCCCTGGAGTGTCCGAGGCTGAAGGGTCTATTAAATCATGAGGGGGATGGATATGGTGAAAAGCCTCCCGCCTGGCATGGGGGAGTCCAAAACTAGAGGGTATAGGTTGAACGATTTTAAAGGGACCTAAGGGGCAACGTTTTCATGCAGAGGGTGGGGCAAGTATGGAACGAGCTGCCAGAGGAAGTGGTGGAGGCTGGTACAAAAACAACATTTAAAATGCATCTGAAAGGGTATATGAATAGGAAGGGTTTAGGGGGATATGGGCCAAATGCTGGCAAGTGGGACTAGATTTATTTAGGCTATCTGGTCGGCATGGATGAGTTGGACCAATGGGTCTCTTTCCCTGCTCAACAACTCTACTCGTCTAAGAGGTGAGTACCAGACACCCTGTTACCCTGGATGAAAGTAATTGCTCTCTAATACTTCCATCATTACATTTAATCTGTGGCAGCTGGTTATTGCCTTATGTAAAAGGATTGCTTCTTAACTATTCTTTCCAAGTCTCTCATAATTTTATATATGTTAATTAGATCTTTGTTCAGTCCCCTCTGTTTCAAAGAAAATGTAATCTTTCCAATTGTTCCTAATAGCTAAAATTCTGCAGACCTATCGACATCATTATAAATGTGCTTTTTGCAGAACAGTCTGCAAACATGTTCTTTCTGTAATACAGTGACCACAATGTTATACAGTAGCCAAGTAGTGTTTTCTCAAGTTTCAGCATAAACTATCAGAGTTACCTTCAGAGATCTGTGGATGGGTATCCCGTGGTCTCTACAACTCTCTGTATTTTACCAGTTCCTATATATCTCCTTACATTGTAGGCATGCCCACCCAAAACCCTCACCCCACACACACGCGCGCACACGCATACACACTCTTTACGTATTACGTCTTTATTCTCTGGATTAAATCCCATTTGACACTTTTCATCCCACTGGTCTAGTCCATTGGTATTTTACTGCAATCTGCGACTTTTAGCTTCCCTGTCGATCACGTGACCCATTTCAACACTTAAAAACTTTGTAATCTGCCATGTTTTCCCAGTATTGTCTTTTAGTTTTCATGCTAATGACTTTTATATCACCTCTCTTTTTCCTACATTTGTCTGCAGATCATTTAACAAATTATCTCCCACTGGTGATTGGTACATCTGATTCCTTCTTCTTTTTCCCCACTTCTTTTGTTCCTCAATCTTTTTAAAATGCCTGATGATCTTAGTCTAAAGCAGGTTACGAACTCAAAATACTATCACTTGACTTCACTTTGCAGATGTTCGCTGACCTATTTTCCAGAATTTTGTTTTTATATTTGATTTCTAGCATTAGCAGTTAATGATTTTTATTTGGCTGTAAAGAATTGCATGTGCCATGTGTGGGAGAAGCTAATAGTTTGCATTGAGGACTGTGTTCCTGAGCCTGATTTGACTCTGGAGTCACATTATGTAAACAGATTAAATTTAAAAACACAATTGAACCATTAACTTGGATTTTAATCACAGTTTTACTGCTTTAGTAAATGCAAGGATAATATACTTGCTAATGTCATAGGCATAGAGAAGCTTGGCTACAGAGGAACAGCTTGCATTTATATAACATCTCTATCGTAACAAAGGAAAAAAAGAATGGGCTCATAACATAGCTGTAAAGTCTGAATTATACAATTGTAGTTTTTGTTTGGTTAAGTTGGACATTGCTGTTTTATAGCAAGCAGGAGGGATAGCAATTGCACTGTACTGCTGTTCAGTCTGTTACTGAAGGCATGCTGTACCTTTGATCAGTTGACAAATTAGTTTTAAAAATAAAAACACCAGTGATGTAAATACTCGGCAGATCTAGCAGCCTCTGTGAAGAGAGAAGTAGATGTAACACATCAGTCTTTGTATTTCAGTGTTCTGTTATTATGAGCACTTTGCTCATATACCGCAATATTTGTCTGATGGCATCATTTGGACTGTGAGACACACTTTTAGTGAGCTACAGCCATTTTTTAAAAATTCACTCATGGGACACGGACATTGCTGGCTTGGCCAACATTTATTTCCCAACCCTAGGTGCCCTTGAGAAGGTGAAAGTGAGGACTGCAGAAGCTGGAGAGTCAGATTCAAAAGTATGGTGCTGGAAAAGCACGGCATCCAAAGAGCAGGAGAGTCGACAATTTGAGAGTCAGCGCTTCTTCAGGAATGTGGTGGGGGAGTAGGGATAAGAGATGAACAGAGGGATGGGGGTGGGGATGGGGAAAGGTAGCTTGGAAGGCGATAGCTGGATGGAAGTGGGGGATAATTCGTGGGCGGCACGTTGGCAGTGGGCGGCACGGTGGCACAGTGGTTAGCACTGCTGCCTCACAGCGCTGGAGACCCGGGTTCAATTCCCGCCTCAGGCGACTGACTGTGTGGAGTTTGCACGTTCTCCCCGTGTCTGCGTGGGTTTCCTCCGGGTGCTCCCACACTCCAAAAGATGTGCAGGTCAGGTGAATTGTCCATGCTAAATTGCCCGTAGTGTTCGGTAAGGGGTAGATGTAGGGGTATGGGTGGGTTACGCTTCGGCGGGGCGGTGTGGACTTGTTGGGCCGAAGGGCCTGTTTCCACACTGTAAGTAATCTAATCTAATAATTGTGATTGATTGGTGGGGAGGATAGAGCGGATAGGTGGAAGGAAGATGGATAGGTAGGACAGGTCGAGAGGGTGGTGCTGGGTTGAAGGGTTGTATCTGGTATGAGGTCAGTGGAGGGGACATTTGGAAACTGGTGAAGTTGATGTTGATGCTATGAGGCTGTAAGGTCCTAAAGCAGAAGTTGGCGGGTGGCTTGGATTTGGCGGTGAAGGTGGCTCAGGACACTTGGATAATCGTGGTTGCCCTGTACTCCTAATACTATACAAGTGGAGCCACTCATCTGGCAGAAAGCTTACTGTTTAAATGCCTTACTGATGGGTCAAACTGCTAGATATTACACCTATAACCATTCAGTCACTTTTTAATCAGAGTTAGACTTTCGGTTAAAAACCTTAATTTTCTGATGGATTTTCACAACTTTGTTAAAATGAACATTGTATAATATTTAGGATTAGGCAAGATTTAGGATGCATAGGATGCGGAAGGAAACTGCAGGGGATGGGCACAAATGAGATGTGGAACTCGTTCAAGGAACAGCTACTGCATGTCTTTGATAAGTATGTACCTGTCAGACAGGGAGGAAGTTGTGTAAAGGAACAGTGGTTTACTAAAGAAAGTTGAATCCTAAAGCTTTCTAGAAATATGTCAGGAATAAAAAAATGGCTAGGGTAAAATTCGGGCCAGTCAAGGACAATAGTGGGAAGTTGTGCGTGGAGTCTGAAGAGATAGGAGAGATGCTAAATGAATATTTTTTTGTCAGTATTCACATTGGAAAAAGACAATGTTGTCAAAGAGAATACTGTGATACAGGCTATTAGACTAGATGAGATTGAGGTGCACAAGGAGAAGGTGTTAGCAATTCTGGCAAGTGTGAAAATACATAAATCCCCTGGGATTTATCCTAGGATTCTCTGGGAAGCTAGGGAGAAGATTGCAGAGCCTTTGGCTTTGATCTTTATGCTGTCATTGTCTACACGAATATGCCAGAACACTGGAGGATAGCAAATGTTGTCCCCTTGTTCAAGAAGGGGAGTTAAGAACAACCCTGGTAATTATAGACCAGTGAGCCTTCCTTCTGTTGTGGGCAAAGTTTTGGAAAGAATTATAAGAGACAGGATTTATAATCATCTAGAAATGAATACATTGATTAGGGATAGTCAACATGGTTTTGTGAAGGATAGGCCATGCCCCACAAATCTTACTGAGTTCTTTGAGAAGGCAACCAAATAGGTGGATGAGGGTAGAGCAATTGTTGTGGTGTATATGGATTTCAGTAAAGTGGTAGGCTATTGCAGAAAATACAGAAACATGGGATTTAGAGTTTGAATCAAATTGTCCAGCTGTAAGAAGACAGGGTGGTGGATGGGAAATGTTCATCCTGGAGTTCAGTTACTAGTGGTGTACCACAAGGATCTGCTTTGGGGCCGCTACTGTTTGTCAATTTTATAAATGACCTAGACGAGGGCGTAGAAGGATGAGTTAATAAATTTGCAGATGACACTAAAGTTTGAGGAGTTGTGGATAGTGCTGAAGGATTTAGCAGGTTACAGAGGGACATCAATAAGCTGCAGAACTGGCTGAGGGGTGGCAAATGGAGTTTAATGAGGAAAAGTGTGAGGTGATTCACTTTGGAAGGAGTAACAGGAATACAGAGTACTGGGCTAATGGTAGGATTCTTTTGGTAGTTTGGATGACCAGAGAGATCTCGGTGTCCATGTGCATAGATCCCTGAAAGTTGCCAAGCAGGTTGATAGGTTGTTAAGAAGGCATACAGTGTGTTAGCTTTTATTGGTAGAGGATTGAGTTTCGGAGCCATGAGATCATGTTGCAGCTGTACAAAACTCTAATGCGGCCACACTTGAAGTATTGTGTACAGTTCTGGTTGCCGCATTATAGGAAGGATGTGGAAACGTTGGAAAGGGTGCAGAGGAGATTTCCTAGGATGTTGCCTGGTATGGAGGGGAAGGTCTTATGAAGAAAGGCTTGGGGACTTGAGGCTGTTTTCGTTAGAGAGAAGAAGGTTAAGAGGTGACTTAATAGAGGCATCAAGATGATCAGAGGATTAAATAGGGTGGATAGTAAGAGCCTTTTTCCTCGGATAGTGATGGCTAGCATGAGGGGACATAGCTTTAAGTGGATGGGTCATAGATATAGGACAGACATCAGAGGTAAGTTCTTTATTCAAAGAGTAGTATGGGCATAGCATGCCATGTCTGCAACAGTAGTGGACTCACCATCATTAAGGGCATTTAAATGGTCATTGGATACATATATGGATGAAAATGGAATAGTATAGGTTTGATGGGCTTCAGATTGGTTTCACAGGTCGGCACAACTTCAAAGGCTGTAATGTTCTATGTTCTATTTTAAAAAAGAATAGCCAATGGGCTTGATTGTTATAAACTGGAAAATCTGCATCTTTGTTTAGTTGTATGGTTTTAGGAATCATTTGGGGCACAGTAGTTAGTTTCCCTCTCAGAGGCAGGATATAAGGGTAAAATCTGTCATGTTGGTTGACTCCCACAGTAGGCTTACCACACAAATGAGATCCATAGTACAGATTTCAGTGCCAGTGTGGGCTTGGAACCCTTAAAGGCTTTGGAGAAATCTTAGGAAAGAAAGGAATGGCAGAGAAGTTGAACCAGTTTGTTGTATTTGTTTCCACAGTTGAAGCCTCAAAAGCCAACAGAAAATAATTGAAAACCAAGGGCCAAATGAGATTGTGGAGTTGAGTAATGGTAATATTAGCAGATAAAATCCACCAGGCAAGCTAATGGGATGGTAAGCTGACCACTTACCTGGCCTTGTTGGCATTCTAGAAAAGTGTCTATAGAGCTGGCTGGTGAACAGAGATTCTGCTGCTCTCTGTGTTTGAGTACATCCAGGTCTGAGACTGATAGCTTTTTGGACTAAATTGAAATCACAGGATCTGGGGATTGAGCAAGAATATGGATCTAAAGTCAAAGATCGGTCACAATCTTATTGAATGGTGGAGCAACTTTTAAGGCTTACTCCTGTTTCTTTACCTCTTATTGCAGCTGTAATGTTGTAATGTGGTTGGACCGGGATAGTATTGGAATATAATTGCTATAACACCTCATTGAGCAATGTTCTCCTGTCCTCCCTGTTCAGGTGAACACCTCGATTTACTAATCCAGAAGGCTGAACGTTTCCATGAGGTTCTCTCGCAGCATGTCAGCAACCCAGAGCAGAACCAAGGCAGTCCAGGTACTGAAGACATATTGGAAGCTGAACGATCCTGGGATAATCCGCCTGTTACCTTGTAAGTTACCAGTTTCCCTTTTAATAGTGATAAATCTAAGTCTGACGTTGAGCTGTAGGAAGTTCATAAAACTTTTAAAAAGTAGCTACAAAATATTGGCTGTTGATGCCAACATTAGAATTAAGATTAACAATTGCAGGAGATTTTGTAGTCACATGCCTGGGAGAAACTGGCCATTAGCACCCTGAAAATGATGGAGTTTGATTTGTTTTCCTCTCCTATTAATGGCATGGTCAAAATCACCATCCCAAAGGCCTGTAGTGCAGTAAAATGAAGCACTCGGTGTGTGAAATTATTGTACTGTGTCCAGCAAAGCTGTGCAGAAGAAATCAGAATGGATTTTCCCTACTGAATTTGATTTGTATGTAGAGAGAACACTTCGAACTATAATAGTGGAGCCAATTTATGGTGATGAATTAAAGATTATCATGAGTTAGTAAAATATATTCCATATTAATACTTGCACAAAAAATAGCAGTAACACAATAATGTGTGGGAAAAGAGAGAGAACATAAAAAAAAAGCAGCTGTGAGTCATTAGGTTCCTCAAGCCTTCCCTGTGATTCAACAAGATTTTGACTGATATGTTTCAGACTTCAACTCCTGTTTCGTGCCAGCTCTTCCTAGCCCACAAGACCTGGCATTTCAAAAATCTGAATATTTATAAACTCTCTTCCAGTACTTTAATTGATTTAGCCTCCACAATTGTCTGGGGTAGAGAACTTCAGGCACTTATTACTCTCTGGGAGAAGTAATATCTTGACATCTCTGTTTCAATGGGTACACCAACCCCCACAGACAACACCAACCACGCTACATGGCCTTCATCAATCTCACTAAGGTTTTTACCCAAGTCAATCAGGAAATGCTGTGGAAAAGCTGAAAATGTGTTGCTGGAAAAGCACAGCAGGTCAGGCAGCATCCAAGGAGCAGGAGAATCGACGTTTCGGACTGGAGCCCTTCTTCAGGAATGGCCATTCCTGAAGAAGGGCTCATGCCTGAAACATTGATTCTCCTGCTCCTTGGACGCTGCCTGACCTGCGCTTTTCCAGCAACACATTTTCAGCTCTGATCTCCAGCATCTGCAGTCCTCACTTTCTCCTAGAATGCTATGGAAAACCTTGTCAAAGGCCAACTGTCCAGTGAAATTCATCAGCAGTGATATTGCTGCCCTTCAGGAGATCGAAGAGCAGGGAGTGCTGTGTTATTTACCTTCCTTGGTAAATATAGCCTGCAAATTCTGATGTGATTCTCACAGTATATCTTTTTTTTGCATCCTCTCCAATGCTTCTGGTTCCTTTTGATTTTTGTAAATTATGGCTCACAGTGTTCCAATGCATCCTAATCAATATTCTGTACAAGACTATTATAAAGTTGCATCTTTTCTATTCAATTGGCTTCCTTTAGCAAAAAGGCTGATTTTACCTTTTTGTTTGGATTTATAAACCTGCATTGCTATTTGCTGATTTGTGAACCTGTATCCCCAGATTCATTTCTCTTCTACTCTCTTTAGATCCTTGTTATCCAAGAAGAAAATGTGGCCGCCTTGTTGTGACAGAGTGTAATATGTCGGACTGTTTGGTGGTGAATTAAATTTGCCAAGCAGACGAGTGAATATGTTCCCCTTATGGTGTAACAGCCCTGATTATTTACTGCATTAGGGTCACAGTTTCCATTAGGGTCACAGTTTCCAAGGTGAAATTACTATTGCTGATATATTATATCAGTAACAGCAGATGGGCTATTACATTAACAGTTATGGTGAACAAACGGGACACTGAAGTTTGAATTGACTACTTCTTGTGTCTGTACAAAATTGTTGTTTATCATTATATAAGCGATTTGGATGACATTTAGGAGGCATGGTTAGTAAGTTTGTGGATGACACCAAAATTGGTAGTATAATTGGCAGTGAAGAAGGGATTACAAAGGCTACTAAGATTACAAAGGGGTCTTGATCAGTTGGGTCAAATGGGCTGAGGAGTGGAAGAAGGAGTGTAATTAGGATAAATGAGAGATGTTGCATTTTGGTAAAACAAATAAGGACAGGACGTATACATTTAATTGTAGGACCCTGGGTAGTGTTGTCAAACAGAGAGACTTAGGGGTTCATAGTTCTTTGAAAGTTGCATTGCATTTAGACAGGTTAAGAAGACCATTAAGCACGTTTGCCTTCATTGCTCAGACCAGTGACTATAGGACTTGGGACATCATGTTGAGGTTGTACAGGACATTGTTGAGGCCACTTCTGGAGTACTGTGTCCAGTTCTGGTCACCCTGCTATAGAAAGGATATTACTAAATTGATGAGTGTTCACAAAAGATTGGCCAGGATGTTGCCGATTCTGGTGGGTTTGAGTTATAAGGAGAGACTGGATAGGTTGGGATTTCTTTCACTGGACCGTAGGAGGTTGAGGGATGACCTTATAGAGGTTCATAAAATCATGAGGGGCATAGATAAGATGAATAGCAACGGTCCTTTCCCTAGGGTTGGGGAGTTCAAAATTAGCGGGTACATTTTTATGGTGAAATGAGAAAGATTTTAAAGAGACCTGAGGGGCAACGTTTTCATGTACACATTGGTTCCCATATGAAATGAACTGCCTGAGGAAGTGGTAGGTACTGGTACCATTACAACATTCGAAATACATTTGTGCAGGTACATGAATAGGAAAAGTTTATGATTTGGAGATGCCGGTGTTGGACTGGGGTGTACAAAGTTAAAAATCACATAACACCATGTTATAGTTCAACAGGTTTAATTGGAAGCACACTAGCTTTCGGAGCGACGCTCCTTCATCAGATGGTAGTGGAGGGCTCAATCCTAACACAGAATTTATTGCAAAAATTTACAGTGTGATGTAACTGAAATTATACATTGAAAAATTGATTGTCTGTTAAGCCTTTCATCTGTTAGAATAGTTTCACTTCTTTCATGTGTAAATCACAAAACCTTTTATAAAAAGTTGCATTCTCAGGTTAGCTGTTGATGATGGTGATAGCTAGACAATATGTTGAAGGTGTCCCCCTGTGTTCTCTGTCTATGCCATGATGTTTAGATTGATTCTAATCTAAAAAGTGAGATAATGGAATTTTACATGAATTCATGCAGTTTTGAGCTGAGGGGTAGAGGCCAAATGCAGTCAAATTAGACTAGTTTAATTTTGAAAACTTGGGCAGCATGGACAAATTGGACCAAAGAGTCTGTTTCTGTGCTGTATGACTATAAATATACATTTAAATATGTTTTTCTATTTTTGAAGGTTTCTTATGTTTGTAAATGTGCTAAATATGTATGAATTTGAAAATATGTTGTGCAGTCCAGCAGAGCCATCTGCCGATGAGAAAAGATTTTGTTAATTCTGGTTTGGCAAGCTTAAATATAAAGTAGTAATGAAAACTGCGATACTGAGTTTTGAATTTGAAGTTGTAGTTTTATATATGGCCTCCTCCTGCGTTTAGAATTAATCTCCATACATAGTGATGATCTGAAGAATATTTCATTTATAACAATAACATTTTATAGAATTCATAAACTTTTAATGTCTCTTACGACTTGCTGGCTGCACCATCACAGATCATCTTGAACCATACAAGGTGATGCCTCCTTTATACATGTCATTGATCTCAGTTTGTGGGAAAGTAAGGCTGTTCCAACAGAGAATGGGCAAAGGGGAGGCAATGTCTAGTGGCTAGACTATTAATCCAGAAACTCAGCTATTGTTCTGGGGACTGGGTTCAAATCTCACCATAGCAGTTGGTGAAATTTGAATTCATATAAAATATCTGGAATTAAGAGTCTAATTAAACAATTGTTGATTGTTGGAAAAACCCATCTGGCTCACTAATGGCCTTCAGGGAAGGAAATCTACCATCCTATTCTGATTTAACCTACATGTGACTCCATACCCACAGCAAGGTGGTTGAATATTTGAAAAAAAGTGCCTCTGAAATGGCACAGCAAGCTACTCAATTGTATCAGTTGCTACAAAGTCTCACCAAAGAAATGAAACTGGACGGATACCCTGTTATTGATTTTGGCACCGGAAACAATGAAGGCAAAATAAACCCCAGCTGTGTTAATCCAGTAAAGATCCCCTCACTAACATCTGGGCTTAATGCCAAAATTGGGTGTGTGGACTCAGACTAGTCAATCAACAACCTGACATTGTCTATAAGATATGGATCTGTGAGTATGACTATGTTCCACTATCATCACCCCCTGGATATGTTCTGTCCTACCAGCAGGACAGACCCGACAGACGTGGTGGCACAGTGAGATCCATGCAGACTGAACAGAGATGTTCTTTTAAATAAAACAAAGAACTGTGGATACTGAAAATTTCTGAAACAAAAAACAAAGTGCTGGAAAAATTCAGCATTTCTGGCGGCATCTGTAGAGCAAGAAACAGAATTGAACTTTCGAGTTCAGTGACCCTTCTTCAGAACTGCAGGGTTTCTGTTTTCATTTATTTTTCTCTTACTTGTTTTCACACTGAACTGGAAGGTTTAGTTAACATTGTTTCCAATTTCTTCCCATTACATTGTCCGTCTCCAACTCTTTCTTTCTTTCTTTCTTGATTTGACCTTAAATTGTAGGTGCAGGTGTTGTAGGGTTTTTGATCCAGCTCTCTACCATTCAATGAGATCACAGTTGATCTGTTAATCCTCAACTCCAATGGTTAAGAATTTGTCTATCTCAGTAGTGAATATACTTAATGACCCAGCCTCTTAAGCTCTCTGTGATAAAGAATTCCACAATGTTCTGGGAGAAATTTCTTATTGTGCAACTCTGAAATTATGTCCTTTGGTCCTTGAGTCTCACAAAGAAAAATCAAACTCTCCATATTTATCCTACCAAGTTCTTTTTATGTTTCAATAAGGTTGCCTCTCATACTTCTAAACTCTAATCACCCGTGCCTGTGGGCAACAGTGAAGATTTCTTTGAAGCTTCCAACTCTACTCTGACTGATGATGCATTTATCTCTCCACTCTGCAGGCTCTCTGCCTCTATTCCTGATGAAGGGCTTTTGCCCGAAACGTCGATTTTCCTGCTCCTCGGATGCTGCCTGAACTGCTGTACTTTTCCAGCACCACTCTCATCCAGAATCTGGTTTCCAGCATCCGCAGTCCTTGTTTTTACCTACTCTGACTGATGACTCGTGTCAGGAATTAGATAATCAGCTGAAAGTGAGCAATTTGGAGGGTGCCAAGAAAAAGCAGGTAACTGGCTTTTCGAGTCAGCCAGCACAAGGAAAAGGGGCTGATTAGTTACCTTGAAGGTTTCTTTTTAGTCTTTATTTCAGGGACTAGGCTATCAACTGCATTCATTATGAGATCATTGACTCCCTTTTGTTATTTTTACCCCCTTTCCTCTTACCTCAGCACTGTATATAAGGACTGTATTCCTTTCTACCACATTTTTTTTTGTCTCTGTGGTGTCTGCTTGTATCATGCAATTTCCTCAATTGGCACTTCCAATATGTCTGTCTTTTTCGTCAGCAGCTGATTTCTCACATAGTGGTTGTCAGGGCTTTTGATTGTGTCTGTTCCATTTCTCACACAATCTGAAAGTGGTGAGGTTTAACTGCATTTGTGCCAGAAATCTGCTGGCAAGGGTCATACAAACAGGAGGGTGACTATTATCCATGAGCACGTCCATCAGCAAAGATCCAACAACTTTGGAGCTGCCCATCTATGATCTGGTCTTCAGCGATGAATTGACTGCTGAATGTCACCTTTTTTCTGTTATTGATCTAGCAAATCACCAGTGCCTGTGGGCAACAGTGAAGAAGAATTCTTTGAAGCCTCCAACCCTACTCTGACTGATGACTCATGTCAGGATCCTTTAAATACTGGCCATCAGGTTAGTGTCAAAAGTAGGTCAGACTGTTTCCTCTCTGTGTATAAGGTCATATGGTGCACATCAAAATGAGGGATGTCGATTCAGGGGAAGACTTTTCTGTTTGGATACAGGGTTGGACAGTTCCAGTTCATGGTTAAATACAGAGTAATGCCTCTTCTGCTCCAACCATGTCTTTGAGCACAGCATCAGGTGAGTAGTCCCAGTCTTTGAACTGCAATTGCCACTCATCTGCTTAAATTGCTAGTATATCTTCCACTTACGTTCACAATCCTTACTGAAGTGTAGTAGATTCCCAGCAGATTTTAATGTTGCTTCCTGGATTTCTAAGTAATCAGTGTCGCTTTAGCTATTCTGATTACATGCTGTTTGAAATAACAATACTGAGGTTTAACATAATATTCCAGCACTTTAGTTGCACTAGTTAGTCTAATTGATATTTCTGTTTCCTTTATCTCTTGTATCCGTGAATGAATTCACGGTCACCGACAACTGGGAAGATTGCGGAAAGGGAACAAATGGAGATCCATTTGAAAGGAGTGGTGAAAAATAACAGAACTACATCCTGGCAGACAATGGGAAGAAGTGGGTTAATTTTGCCTTAAGAAATTTGGGAAGGTCATAGGGCAGAAGCAGAACCAGCTAAATAGAGAGTGTTTAGTTTTAAGTAAAAGAGGAAGTGCTGGAGGAACTCAGCAGGTCTGGCAGCATCTGTGGAGGGAAAAAACAATTAATGTTTTGAGTCCAGTACAACTCTTCAGAACCAATTTTAATTTTGGCTAGGGCCTGTTTTGGGAGAGTGGAGTTTAAAGTGAGCTTTTCACTATTGTTCTTCAGGGTAATCCTAGAAGAGTCTGTGGTTTGACAGAAATGTGAGGCCCTGTAGAATTTAGCATGTTTGTTGACAGAGTTCTTTTAGTTAGCATCTAAGGTAAGTGATGGATTGAGAGGGTTGGGGATGTTGCAGATGGCTTGCCCCATCCATTTTGTGTATTTCTATTTCGATACAATCCTGCTTATACAACTAATGTCTGTACACTTCACCAGCAGCCTGATGACATGAGTATTGTTATGTGATTTTAAGTTCTTTCTTTCCAGGTTGACTTCACCAGGAACTTGTTTGTATGGGGATTACGTTCAGGGGGAGGAGGGGTTTGGTTTCCCATTCCAGCTTTGTACCCCTGAGATTGCAGTTTTCTAGTATTTTACTGAAGTATCAGACTGAAGTATTGGAATGCTGTTTCAATCCCCAGCTGCCTTTGGCTGAACTGCAAATGCCACTCACCTGCCCACCTCGCTATTATGCCTTCCACTTAGTTTCACCATCCTTATTGCAGTGTGGTAGATTCCCAGCAGATTTTAATGTTGGCTTCCTGAATTTCTAAGTAACCAGTGTCACTTTAGTTGTTCTGGTTACTTGTTGGTTGAAGTAAGAATATCGAGATTTGAAATATTATTTTAATCTTTTAGTCTAGTTCAGTACAATTCTGGAGGTAAAAACAATGACTGCAGATGCTGGAAACCAGATTCTGGATTAGTGGTGCTGGAAGAGCAGAGCAGTTCAGGCAGCATCCGAGGAGCTTCGAAGCTCCTGAACTGCTGTGCTCTTCCATCACCACTAATCCAGAACAATTCTGGTCCAGCTTGATTGTATAATGATCCATTTCAAACTGAGATATCAATAATTAAAAAGGTGATTAAATGAGGGATTGGAAGAAGTGCCTATGCTGGGAGTAGTTAACGTGGAATTCTCTGCCATATATGATGACTTACTATCAGTCCCAAAGTACTTATATAAGGAAATCAGACAGTTGCTGAAAGATAATGGAAAAGGATCAGGTCTGGAGAGCAAGCAGGCAAGTGAGGCTGAAAAAATTTCGTTACTGGAGGTCAGGTGATCAACCTAATGGTCCGATTTTGTGTGACAACCAGGAAACAAATTTAGATTTAAAACAGATGCAGTGTTAATTTTCCTGGTGGAAATATATTTTATTTAATTGAACCTTAAGAACTCAGAAAGCAGGGTGCCATTACCAATTATGTATAAAAGAATGAATGTGTAAGCCTTTGAATCATACAATATGAAAGAAAAACCCCAAATATTGCAAATGTGAAATAAAAACTGGTAATAAGCTGGAGGCCAGACAGCATCTGAAAGGGAAAGATTGGGTCACTTCTTTTCTTATGTGGCACCTTGGCTTTCTGTTACAGATGGAGGCATCAACAGTGTTTGAAATGCAAAGCAGTAAACCCTTCCTTTCTTTCAGGGGTTCCACTTTGATGCTTTGCTGTTTTAAATTTTAGCGGAACCATTCTGGTTCCTCAGGAATTTCAGGAGGAAAGCACCATGGTCCAGTTGAAGCACTGAAACAGATGCTGTTCAGCTTACAAACAGTGCAACAGAGTTTTGATCATGAAGACGCAGAAGAAAGCAAAGAGATTGGAAAGGTAAACAATTTCTAGTCTAAGGACTGTATTTGGAGTAATGCATTCCAGGTGGAGATAAGATCATCTTAATCCTTCTCAAACTGTTTGGTTCAAGAATCTCTTTTGAATGGATTAGCAATCACCATCCTCCGATATAAACTATGGACTGGATCTCATATTTGTGGCCAAGTCTGAGTTGTGTTGAAGTTTGGATTTGTTTTTTACTGTGACATTTTTTCGTTACATCCTATCAAACTTGCCAGTGTTGAGCTTGAGTATTGTTAGAGCTGTGTTCATCTAAGTAAATGGGAAGCATTTCATCACATTCCTGATTTAGATGGTGGACAGGCTTTGGGGAGCCAGGAGAGTAGTTTCTGACTGCTGATTCCCTAATCTCTGACCTGCTGTTGTAGCCACTGTATTTATATGATGAGTTCAGTTCAATTTCTGGTTAATGGTAACCCCCTAAGATACTAATAGTGAGGATTCAGTGATGGTAGATTAATCGAATGTCAAGAAGTGGTGGTTCGATTCTCTCTTGGTGTAACTGATCATTGCCGGGCACTTAAGTGGTGTGGATGTTACTTGCCATTTGTCAGCCCTCGCCTGGTCATTGTTTGGGCCTTGCCACATTTGGACATGGACTGTTTCAGTATTTGAGAAGTTTGATGGTGTTCAGTACCATTCACATGACAATTTTCATTTTGCTAGCGACACAGGTTAGAATGATTAAGCGGGAATTGGCCAGCTTGAACTTATCCTGCAGGTGCATGGTGATTAGCACCATTGTCTCACAGCGCGAGGGACCTGGGTTCGATTCCACTCCCCGATGACTGTGAAGTTTGCAATTTCTCCCTGTTCTGTGTGGGACCCGGCCGGGTGCTCCGGTTTCTTCCCACAGTCCAAAGGTCTGCAGGTTAGTTGGGTTGGCCGTGCTAAATTATCCATAACGTTCAGGGATGTGTAGGTTAGGTGAGTTATCTGTGGAAAATGCAGGGTTACAGGGATAGAGTAGTGGAATGCTGTTTGGAGGGTTGATGTGGACTCACTGGGTCGAATGGCCTGTTTCAACACTGTAGGGATTGTATGGAATTCTTTGTGGATTGAGCATACCTGGACAATTTTCAAACATTGTCAGGATGATACCACTGTATTGCACCAGCTTGGCTCATAGTGCAGCCACATCTGGAACATATGTCTTCTAAAGAAGGGTCACTGGACCCAAAACATTAACTCTGTTTTCTCTCCACAGAGTAGGGTTTCTCCAGCAATTTCTGTTTATATCTTCTATATTATTGCTGGAATGTTGTCAAGGACCATTGCAATAAAAAATATTTTATGAGTCTTAAACAAAATGAGACTTGATTTTGAGCAGATGATTGATTTCATTAAGCAGCTAATGTGATAGCCGTGTGCCAGAGCTGAGTGATTTGATCGGTATTCCTGGGGTGATCCAGCTTCACTGCTACTAATTCCATTCACTACCTGTCTCAGTACTGCCTCCGATCTTAATGATTGCCAAAGTATACAGTCTGTGACCCTAATGTGTTCTTTCACTTGGCTCAAATCACTGCAGTTAGGTCTTGGATTTCATTTCTTCCTGTCGTTTCAAAGTTTAAGACCCAAGCTGGCTGTCAGGTAGATGCTGCTGCTTGATTTATTGTAAGGCAATAGAGGGGGCCCAGAGGTGAGAGGGGTGGGGACGAACCCTCCCTCCCCTGTCTACCTTCTCCCTCACTCGCCAACAGCTCTCGAACCTCTCCACTCCAACTCCAGTGGTCTCCTGATCCTGATCTCCTCCTCCCCTCCCCTTCACCCTGTGATTTAAAGCTGTTCATAGCACAAACACACCAGTGTCAGCAAATGCAGCCTTGGCATAGCATCTACTCTTTCAATATATCTGTTACATGCTTCGTGTCAAGAATTCAACACAAGCTCTGTTTAGAAACATATTGGCATTCTGTCTCTGACATTGGGACACAAACAAGCAACAAGTTCATAGAGTCTCCAGATGCTTCATGGTCCTCATTTAATAAACATTGGTTCTGAAATTTACAAATAGATGAGGTGAATAGACAAAACTGTGGCAGATGAAGTTCAATGTAAGCAAGGGAGAAGTTATCTGTATTGCACTGACAAAAGATAGATCCAGGTGCTTTCTGAATAGTATGAGGTTAAGCACAGTAGATGTCCAAAGGGACATGGGAGTTAGATCTTTAAATTGTCAAGAGCAGGTCCAGAAAATAATCAAAAAGCTGATGGAATGCTGGCCTCGATATCTACGGGACTGGGGTTTAAGAAGTGTTGCCAAAGTTCACAAAACCAATACAAAACCCTGATTAGATCCCATTTGGAGTACTGCGAGCACATCTGGGTACCACTCCTTAGGAAGGAGTATTAGCCTCAAGGAATACAATGTAAGTTTACAAGAATGACACTTGAAATTCAAGGATTAAGTTATGAGAAGCAATATAACCAATTAAATCCATTTTCTCTCTAATTTAGAAGATCTGATTTAGAAGGGTGATCTGATCAATGTCTTCAAGAGATCAACAGGAGGAGAGGGTAATAAAGATAAACGATTTCCACTGGTTGGAGATTCTAGAACTGGGGGCATAGTCTGGGAATTAAGGCCAAACCATTCAGGAGAGCAATTGGGAAGCAGTTCTACACATACAGGATGTAGAGGTTTGGAACTCTCATCCATTGATGGCAGTTGATACTGGATCAGTTGCTAATTTTAAATCTGAGATAGATAGGTTTTTGTTAATCACTGGAATTAAAGGTTATAGTAGGGGATTTTAACTTTCCAAACATTAACTGGGACTGCCATAGTGTTAAGAGTTTAAATTAAGTGTGTACAAGAAAATGTTCTGATTCAGTATGTGGATGTACCTACTAGAGAAGGTGCAAAAATAAGGCTGGGGAGGTGACTGAGGTGTCAGTGGGGGAGCACTTTGGGGCCAGTGACCATGATTCTATTAGTTTTAAAATAGTGATGGAGAATGATAGACCAGATCTAAAAGTTGAAGTTCTAAACTGGAGGAAGGCTAATTTTGATGATATTAGGCAAGATTTTTCAAAAGCTGATTGGGGGCAGATGTCTGCAGATAAAGGGACAGCTAGAAAATGAGAAGCCTTCAGAAATGGGATAATGAGAGCACAGAGACAGTATATTCCTGTTAGGTTGAAAGAGAGGCTGGTAGGTGGAGGGAATGCTGGATGACCAAAGGAATTGAGGGTTTGGCTTAAAAAAAAGCATATGTCAGGTATAGACAGGATGGATCGAGTGAATCCTTTGAAGAGTATAAAGGCAGCAGGAATATACTTAAGAAAGAAATCAGGAGGGCAAAAAGGGGACATGAGATAGCTTTGGCAAATAAGGTTAAGGAGGATGCAAAGGAATTTTACAAATATGTTAAGGACAAAAGGGTAACTAGGGAGAGAATAGGGCCCCTCAAAAATCAGCAAGGCGGCCTTTGAGTGGAGTTGCAGGAGATGGGGGAGATACTAAACAAGTATTTTGCGCCAGTGTTTACTGTGGAAAAGGGCATGGAAGATATAGACTGTAGGGAAATAGATGGTGACATCTTGCAAAGTGTCCAGATTACAGAGGAGGAAGTGCTGGATGTCTTGAAACACACAAAAGTGAATAAATCCCTAGGAGCTGATCGGGTGTACCCTGGAACTCTATGGGAAGATAGGAAAGCTGGGCTTCTTGCTGAGATATTTGTGTCATCAAAGTCGCAGGTGAGGTGCTGGAAGACTGGAGGTTGGCTAACATGGTACCACTATTTAAGAACGGTGGTAAGGACAAGCCAGGGAACTATAGACCAGTGAGCCTGACATCGATGATGGGCAAGTTATTGGAGGAAATCCTGAGAGACAGGATGTACCTGTATTTGGAAAGGCAAGGACTGATTAGGGATAGTCAACATGGCTTTGTGTGTGAAAAATCATGTCTCGTGAACTTGATTGAGTTTTTTGAGGAAGTAACAAAGAGGATTGATGAGGGCAGAGTGGTGAACGTGATCTATATGGGCTTCAGTAAGGCGTTCGACAAGGTTCCCTATGAGAGACTGGTTAACAAGGTTGGATCTCATGGAATACAGGGAGAACTAGCCATTTGGATACAGAACTGGCTCGAAAGTAGATGACAGAGGGTGGTAGAGGGCCTGTGGAATTCATTGCCACAGAGTGCAGTGGAGGCCGGGATGCTAAATGTCTTCAAGGCAGAAATTGATAAATTCTTGATGTCACAAGGAATTAAGGGCTACGGGGAGAATGCGGGTAAGTGGAGTTAAAATGCCCATCAGCCATGATTGAATGGCGGAGTGGACTCGATGGGCCGAATGGCCTTACTTCCGCTCCTATGTCTTATGGTCTTATGGTTTTTCGGACTGGAGGCCTGTGACCAGTTGAGTGCCACAAGGGTCCTCTACTTTTTGTCATTTATATAAATGATTTGGATGTGAACATAGGAGGTATACTTCGTAAGTTTGCAGATGACACCAAAATTGGAGGTGTAGTGGACAGCGAAGAAGGTTACCTCCGATTACAACGGGAACTTGATCAGATGGGCCAATGGGCTGAGTGACAGATGGAATTTAATTTAGATAAATACGAGATATTGCATTTTGGGAAAGCAAATCTTAGCAGGACTTATACACTTAACAGTAAAGTTCTAGGGAGTGTTGTTAAACAAAGAGACCTTGAAGTGCAGGTTCATAGCTCCTTGAAAGTGGAGTCACAGGTAGATAGAATAGTGAAGAAGGCGTTTGGTATGCTTTCATTTATTGGTCAGAGAATTGCGTATCGGAGTTGGGAGGTAATGTTGCAACTGTACAGGGCATTGGTTAGGCAAGTTTGGGAATATTGCGTACATTTTTGCTCTCTTTCCTATTGGAAAGATATTGTGAAACTTGAAAGGGTTCAGAAAAGAGTTACAAGGATGTTGCCAGGATTGGAGGATCTGAGCTGTAGGGAGAGGCTGAATAGTCTGGAGCTGCTTTCCCTGGAATGTTGGAGGCTGAGGGGTGACCTTATAGAGGATTATAAAATGATGAGGTGTATGGATAGGATAAATGAACAAAGTCTTTTCCCTGGGGTGGTGGAGTCCATAACTAGAGGGCGTAGGTTTAGGGTGAGACAGGAAAAGTTTAAAAGGGACCAAAGGTACAACTTTTTCACAAACAGGGTGGTGTTTGTGTGGAATGAGCTGCCAGAGGATGTGGTGGAGGCTGGTACAATTACAACATTTAAAAGGCATCTGGATGGGTATATGAATAGGAAGAGTTTAGAGGGATATGGGCCAAGTGCTGGCAAAAGGGACTAGATTATGTTAAGATATCTAGTCGGCATGGACAAGTTGAGCTCGAAGGTCTGTTTCCATGCTGTACGACTCTGACTCTATCTGAGTCAAAGATAAGTATATGGATTTAGAGCATAGATCAGCACTACTGTTCCTATATATATTAATCATAAACTTGCATGTTGCTAAAATATAGGAGACTCTAGTTATAGGAGACTGTATAGTTAGAGGGACAGACAGGCGGTTCTGTGGACATGGGTGAGACTGTCTGATGGTTTGTTGCCTTCCGGGTGCCAGGGTCCGTGACATCTCGGACAGTGTCTTCAGAATCCTGAAGGGGGAGGGTGTGCAGCCAGAAGTCGTGGTGCACATTGGCACCAACGATATAGGTAGGAAGAAGGGTGGGGAGGTCATTCAGGAGCTCGGAGTTAGGCTGGAAGCTAAAAGCTAGGACAGACAGAGTCGTCATCTCTGGGTTGTTGTCGGTGCCACATGACGGTGAGGCAAGGAATAGGGAGAGAGTGCAGTTGAACACGTGGCTGCAAGGATGGTGTAGGAGGGAGGGCTTCAGGTATTTGGACAATTGGACTGCACTTTGGGGAAGGTGGGACCTGTACAAGCAGGACAGGTTGCACCTGAACCAGAAGGGCACCAATATCCTGGGAGGTAGGTTTGCTAGCACTCTTCGGGGGGGTTTAAACTAATTTGGCAGGGGGATGGGATCCGGACTTATAGTCCAGCAAGTAGGTTAGCTGTTTTTCAGGATGTCCAAGAATGTAGGGAGCCTTGGAGAAGGTAGCACTGACAGAGAATACTTGCGGACACAGAGATAAGTTCAAGTGTGTATACTTCAATGCAAGGAGTATCAGAAGTAAGGTGGGTGAACTTAAGGCGTGGATCGGTACTTGGGACTACGATGTTGTGGCCATCACGGAAACGTGGATAGAAGAGGGACAGGAATGGTTGTTGGAGGTTCCTGGTTACAGATGTTTCAGTAAGATTAGGGAGGGTGGTAAAAAAGGAGGGGGGGTGGCGTTGCTAATTAGAAATGGTATAATGGCTGCAGAAAGGCGGTTCAAGGGGGAATCTGCCTTTAGAGGTAGTATGGGCTGAAGTCAGAAATAGGAAAGGAGCAGTCACCTTGTTGGGTGTTTTCTATAGGCCCCCCAATAGCAGCAGAGATGTGGAGAAACAGATTGGGAAACAGATTTTGGAAAGGTGCAGAAGCCACAGGGTCGTAGTCATGGGCGATTTCAACTTCCCAAATATTGACTGGAAGCTCTTTAGATCAAGTAGATTGGACGGGACGGTGTTTGTGCAGTGTGTCCAGGAAGCTTTTCTAACTCAGTATGTAGATTGTTCGACCAGAGGGGAGGCCATATTGGATTTGGTACTTGGTAATGAACCAGGACAAGTGATGGGCTTGTTAGTGGGTGAGCATTTTGGTGATGGTGACCACAATTCTGTGACTTTCACCTTGGTTATGGAGAGAGATAATGCATGCAACAGGGTATGTTTTACAATTGGTTGAAGGGTAAATACGAAGCTGCAAGACAGGATCTGAGGAACATAAGTTGGGAGCATAGGATGTCAGGGAAGGATGTCGTTGAAATGTGGAACTTTTTCAAGGAACAGATACGATGTGTCCTTGATATGTATGTACCTGTCAGGCAGGAAAGAGATGGTCGTGTGAGCGAACCTTGGTTGACGAGGGAGGTTGAATGTCTTGTAAGGAGGAAGAAGGAGGCTTACATAAGGCTTAGGAAACAAGGTTCAGACAGAGCTTTGGAGGGATACAGGATAGCCAGGAAGGAGCTGAAGAAAGGGATTAGGAGAGCTAAGAGAGGGCATGAAAAATCTTTGGCGGGTAGGATCAAGGATAACCCCAAGGTCTTTTATGCGTATGTGAGAAACATGAGAATGACGAGAACAAGGGTAGGTCTGATCAAGGACAGTAGTGGGAGACTGTGTATTGAGTCGGAAGAGATAGGAGAGGTCTTGAATGAGAACTTTTCTTCTGTATTTACAAATGAGAGGGACCGTATTGTTGAAGAGGAGAGTATGAAACGGACTGGTACGCTAGAGGAGATAATTGTTAGGAAGGAAGATGTGTTGAGCATTTTGAAAAACTTGAGGATAGACAAGTCCCCCGGGCCTGACGGGATATATCCTAGGATTATGTGGAAAGCAAGAGAGGAAATTGCAGAGCCGTTGGCAATGATCTTTTCGTCTTCACTGTCAACGGGGATGGTACCAGGGGACTGGAGAGTGGCGAATGTTGTGCCCCTGTTCACAAAAGGGAATAGGGATAACCCCGGGAATTACAGGCCAGTTAGTCTTACTTCTGTGGTAGGCAAAGTAATGGAAAGGGTACTGAGGGATAGGATTTATGAGTATCTGGAAAGACACTGCTTGATTAGGGACAGCCAGCACGGATTTGTGAGGGGTAGGTCTTGCCTTACAAGTCTTATTAAATTCTTTGAGGAGGTGACCAAGCATGTGGATGAGGGTAGAGCAGTGGATGTGGTGTGCATGGATTTTAGTAAGGCATTTGATAAGGTTCCCCATGGTAGGCTTATGCGGAAAGTCAGGAGGCATGGGATAGTGGGAAATTTGGCCAGTTGGATAGAGAACTGGCTAACCGGTCGAAGTCAGAGAGTGGTGGTAGATGGTAAATATTCAGCCTGGAGCCCAGTTACAATTGGAGTTCTGCAGGGATCAGTTCTGGAACCTTTACTGTTTGTAATTTTTATTAATGACTTGGAAGCGGGAATCAAAGGGTGGGTCAGTAAATTTGCAGACGACACGAAGATTGGTGGAGTTGTGGATAGTGAGGAGGGCTGTTGTCGGCTGCAAAGGGACTTAGATATGATGCAGAGCTGGGCTGAGGAGTGGCAGATGGAGTTCAACCCTGTCAAGTGTGAGGTTGTCCATTTTGGAAGGACAAATAAGAATGCGGAATACAGGGTTAACGGTAGGGTTCTTAGTAAGGTGGAGGGGCAGAGGGATCTTGGGGTCTATGTACATAGATCTTTGAAAGTTGCCTCTCAGGTGGATAGAGCTTGTAAGAAGGCCTATGGTGTATTAGCGTTCATTAGCAGAGGGATTGAATTCAAGAGTCGTGAGGTGATATTGCAGCTGTACAGGACCTTGGTAAGGCCACATTTGGAGTACTGTGTGCAGTTCTGATCGCCTCACTTTAGAAAAGATGTGGAAGCTTTGGAGAGGGTGCAGAGGAGATTTACCAGGATGTTGCCTGGAATGGAGAATAGGTCGTACGAGGATAGGTTGAGAGTGCTAGGCCTTTTCTCATTGGAACAGTGAAGGATGAGGGGTGACTTGATAGAGGTTTATAAGATGATCGGGGGGATAGATAGAGTAGACAGTCAGAGACTTTTTCCCCGGGTACAACAGAGTGTTACAAGGGGACATAAATTTAAGGTGAAGGGTGGATGGTATAGGGGGGATGTCAGGGGTAGGTCCTTTACTCAGAGAGTGGTGGGGGCATGGAATGCGCTGCCTGTGGGAGTGGCAGAGTCAGAATCATTGGTGACCTTTAAGCGGCAATTGGATAGGTACATGGATAGGTGCTTAAGCTAGGACAAATGTTCGGCACAACATCGTGGGCCGAAGGGCCTGTTCTGTGCTGTATTGTTCTATGTTCTAAAATAGGAACTTCTACAAATACAACATTTTGCACTTTGACTATGCAATACATAAGTGGCAAACAACACTTTGCAAAAGCAACAAAGTGTCAGGGGACAATCGGGGAGTCAGTTCAGATCTCAGTGGATCTTCACCGTTACCAGTTTAAACTGTGATCTGGTAAGTCACAGCTATATTGAAAGGGAAGGAATGTGCATATATAAGTTAAGATTTGGCAGAGAAACTGGCAGACAATTATCATCCCTGTCAGGATAAGTAACTGTCAGGCGATGTTTCAAATGTGTATGTGCTCGAGACTGCAGAGGAGATGTAAGAGTTGAGGGCTGCATATCCTTCACCACCCTGCCAGACCTCACCAGGGCATTGAACTGGACACCTATCCGGGGTGCCACTTTATGTCAGCTCAACTCCTCCGTAAGCTCCACCTGAGTACTGATTGGCTGAGGCTGATTGACCTCCTCCTACCATTTCTTGGGAGGTTCTCAAATCCCACCCAGGAGTGTCATCAAGAATCTCGGGTACACAGGCAAAGCATTAACGAGAAAGAATAGTGACTGAGCTTTTTACTGGCACTTAGCTGACTTCCAAACACCCATTTGTCTCTGAAGGCATTTTTAATATGTAGCACCTATAATTGTGATTACATTTGCAATGTTATATGTTCATTGAATAAATATCTTCTTATGAATAGATATCTGAACGCATGATGTCTCAGACACTGGGCTTGGATTTTGAGGAGGCATCTGGCAACAGATCATTACAAAGGTAATCTGGTAGGAAATGTGCTCTAATCTGCAGATATAATGTTAGTTCCAGCAAGGCCATTATCAATGGGACCAGAGGTATGTTGTTGGCTAACTCATTGAGTGGTACATTGTGATCTTGCAATTGGCAACACCTTAATTTCTGCATAGAATCATTCACTCGCCATCCCTTTGCGTATCACCCTACATTGACGGCTGGTCAAGAATTTACTCAATTTTTTAAAAATTGGCATCTGCATTTTCATATCTCTCCAAACCCTTCTCTGTGTTGCCACCTCCAACCTTAAGACTCTCTATGATCACTTACATTTGGCATCCATAATTTCCTTCCTCGAAGCAAGAAGCAAACATTAGATGCTTTGCAGTTGGGATGGCATCAAGAGAGGGATAAAGTAACTGATAGGCAAGGAAGAGAATTCCAGGAGATTGGACATCAAGCGTGATCTGGAATGCTGGTATGATTAAATTTATGGGTGCCAAATGCAAGTCATCATGGAGATTCTTAAGGCTGGGGGTGGTAACACAGAAGAGATGGAGACTTCTCTAGTGCCTGGTTTCAATGAAAAGTGCAGGAGGGAATGCTAAATGTGGCACAAGGCATAAGGTATCAAGCTGGTGAAATTACAAAAATAGGACAACTAGTGTGTCAAACAGTGTAAACAGCAAATAATAGGCAGGGTGAAATAATTCTACAAGCAACAGATCAGATCTAGACCTGCAATCCTGCAGGAATGTTAGGATGATCCACCTTGGTCTCCTCCAGAGGTCTACAGTATCACAGATACCAGTCTTCAGCCAATTCAATTCACTCTACGTGATTATCAAAAAATGGTTGAAGATTCTGGATATTACAAAAGCTACAGACCCTGACAATATTCCTTCAGTAGAACTGAAGACTTCTGTTCTAGAACATGGCACTCCCCCTAGCTAAGCTGTTCCAGCAAAGGTATGACACCAGCATTTACCTGACATTGTGAAAAATTGCCCAGGTATATCACAAAAAGGACAGATCCAGCCCAGCGAATTATCACCCCATCTGTTCACTCTTGATCATCAGTAAAGTGATGGAAGGTGTCATCAACAGTGCTATCAAGCAGCAATAACCTGCTCAATGACACCCAGTTTGGGTTCCATCAGGGCCACTCAGCTCTTGACCCGATTACAACCTTGGTTCAAAGTGGACAAAAGAGCTAAATTTCAGAGGTAAGGTGAGAGTGACAGCCCTTGACATCAACGCTACATTTGTTTGGAGCCCTAGCAAACCTGCAGTCAATAGGAGCTGGGGGAAATCTCCACTGTTTGGAGTTATACCTGATGCATAGGGAGATGGTCATGATTGTTGGAGTCATCCCTGCCCAAGTTCCTCAGAATAGTGCCCTCAGCCCAACTATCTTCAGCTGTACCATCAATAGCCTTCCCTCCATCGTAACAACACCAGTGGGGATGTTTGCTGATGATTGTGCAATGTTCAGCACCATTCACAACTGCTTGATGAGTGCAGCTCCAACAATACTTGGGAAGCTTGACACCATTCAGGACAAAGCAACCAGTTGATTGACACTACATCAGCAAACATTTACTCCCTCCACCACAAATTCTCAGTAGCAGCACTGTGTTCTATCTACAGTTAGTACTACAGAAATTCACCAAGACTGTTTAATCAGCACCTTTAAAATCCACAACCACCACCATCTCAAGGACAAGGGCAGCAAATCCAACTGAGCACCCACTTACAAGTTCTGTTATAAGTTAGTGGGCGGCACGATGGCACAGTGGTTAGCACTGCTGCCTCACAGCGCCAGAGACCCGGGTTCAATTCCCGCCTCAGGCGACTGACTGTGTGGAGTTTGCACGTTCTCCCCGTGTCTGTGTGGGGTTTCCTCCGGGTGCTCCGGTTTCCTCCCACAGTCCAAAGATGTGCGGGTCAGGTGAATTGGCCATGCTAAATTGCCCGTAGTGTAGGGTAAGGGGTAAATGTAGGGGTATGGGTGGGTTACGCTTCGGCGGGTCGGTGTGGACTTGTTGGGCCGAAGGGCCTGTTTCCACACTGTAATGTAATCTAAATGCCACTCACAATCCAGACTTGGAAATATATTTGTGTTCCTTCAGTGTCACTGGAACAAAATCCCTCCCTAACACCATTGCGGATCTACCTACTCCAAATACATAGCAGCAGATCAAGAAAGTAGCTCACTACCTTTTCAAAGGGCATCTAGGGCTGCAAAATAACTGCTGGCACAGCCGGTGACACTCACATCCAGTGAGCGAATTAAAAATAAATATATTCCTCAGGTAAACAAAGCCAAGACCTAATTAACTGGCCATTTTTCTTATTGGTTTTGTGGGGTTGTACTTCTTGCACAGAGGGTGCTGCTGAGAAGGATTCTGAGAGGAGTTGTCTCAGTCACTGATGAGGAGCAAATAAAAAGTAAGGCAAGCTATAACGGAGCTGCCATTTTTAGAGCAGCCATTTTGAGAAGGGCTACTTTGTGGTGGAAATGCTGTTGGAGGTTTAAGTTGGACCAAAGGATCCGTTTTCATACTGTACAACTCTATGACTCTATTATGTGTCTAGTTCTGCATTCTTACTACTCTTAAAATTCTTCCCATGTTTACCAGTTCTGGTCTGATTTGTAGTGCTAAGCCTGAACTCACCATAAGCAGAAACATTTTTATTATGTCTACCCAATTAGACGTCTTTAAGATACTGAAGTATTTATTTGATCATCCCTAAGCCTTTGCTCTGACAGAGTCAATAACATTTTCCTGTTCTATCTTTTTACTCTTTGAAATCTTGCAGTTTTCAATTCTGAAACCCTATATGAATTTAGAATCATAAATAACAAATGTCATAATATTGGATGTTATTTATTCATCAGTTGTTTCTTATGTTCAAATGCCTAACTTCCTTTTTGTATAATATATCTGAATTGTTGGCATAATTCTAGTGTTGTGATTTAAGGAGAAATAAGTTTATTTTCTCCCTTTAAGAACAAAGAGACTTTGGTGTGCAGTTTCATACTTCTGTTGAAGTGAAGTTGCAGGTCGATAGGATAGCGAAAATGATGTTTGGAATGTATGCCTTTATTGGATAGAGCATTGAGTACAGGAGTTGCGAGATCATATTGCAGCTGTACAGGATATTGGGTAGGCCAGTTTTGGAATTTTGTGTGCAATTTTGGCCAATTGCAATTTTCCCTTCAATAGGAAAGATGTTGTGAATCTTGAAAAGGTTCAGAAAAGATTTACAAGGATGTTGCCAGGGTTGGAAAATTTAAGCTACCAGGAGAGGCTGAATAGGCTGGGGCTATTTTCCCTGGAGCTTAGGAGGCTGAGGGGTGACCTCATAGAAGTTTATAAAATGATGAGGGGCATGGATAGGATAACCAGACACAGTCTTTTCCCTGGGGTGGAGGAGTCCAGAACTAGAGGTTTAGGGTGTCAGAGGAAAGGTTTAAAAGAGACCTAAGATGCAACTTTTTCACATTGAGGGTAGTACGTGTATGAAATGAGCTGCCCGAGGAAATGGTGGAGGTTGGTACAATTACAACATTTTAAAAGGCATCTGGATGGGTATATGAAGAAGAAGGGTTTGGAGGGATATGGGCCAAGTACTGGCAAAAGAGACATCTCTGTGACTAATTATGAGCCAATTGCAAGTGCTACAGGTTTCAGAAAATGTTACATGATTGTCAACTAATATTTACTGAATTAAATAGACTTTGGGGCATGTCGAAATAATTCGTGTTTATATTTTCTTACATTGGGACAAATTTTGGAAATACGTCAAGAAAATCAGCAAAATCAACTGAATAAACATTTGGGATTAAGTTGGCAAAAGGAGGGACTGTGGCAGAAGGGTAGGTGTTAGTCAGTAGCATTTCAACTCCAATCTGGTTTGTATGAATGGAACCAAACTCCTAACTGTCTGTGTGATGGGTAGTAACTGCTAATTAATTTTCTTTCACCAGAGCATTGAACCACTTAAAACACCTGAAGGAACTTGTCGATGATATTGGTGCCAAGATGGAAAAAGAAGCAGAGGGTCAGCAACATGAATGATGAGCAATTGGAGAAACTATTCTTAAATTCTATTAGCTAGTGCAATGTAATAAAATAACATTTTATGTTTAATCGAAAAATGCATTATCAAGATGTGCTGACATGTTGGTGAAGGTTTCCTTCTAATGGCAGGATATAAATGATTGCATTTATGAACCATATTTGAGTCAATTGTTTATGTTTGCTTGTTTGTGAATATTGTCGTTTAAGGCCACTCTCTTGTGTCAACAGCAAAGTCTGTGGTTTTTGCAAGGTTTGTGAAGGTTTGTAGCTCAGGTTGAGGTTTAGGGTGTAGCTTTGCTCGTTGAGCTGTAGGTTTGATATCCAGATGTTTCATTACCTGGCTAGGTAACGTCATCAGTGGCGACCTCCAAGTGAAGCGAAGCTGTTGTCTCCTGCTTTCTATTTATATCTTTCTCCTAGATGGGGTTCCTGGGGTTTGTGGTGACGTCATTTCCTGTTTGTTTTCTGAGGGGTTGATAGATGGCATCTAGACCTATGCGTTTGTTTATGGCGTTGTGGTTGGAGTGCCAGGCCTCTAGGAATTCTCCGGCATGTCTTTGGTCTGCAGCAAAGATATGTCAGAGAATTCCTCGAGGCCTGCACTCCAACCACAACGCCATAAACAAACACATAGGCCTAGATACCATCTATCAACCCCTCAGAAAACAAACAGGAAATGACGTCACCACAAACCCCAGGAACCCCATCCAGGAGAAAGATATAAATAGAAAGCAGGAGACAACAGCTTCACTTCACTTGGAGGTCGCCACTGGTGATGTTACCGAGCCAGGTAATGAAAGGTCTGGATATCAAACCTACACCCTAAAGTCTGTGGTATTGGGTCACAAATCAGCTGTGATCTAATTACTTTTTGAAATGTCTCCAGTAGCTAACTGGTCTATCTGTTCATACAGAAGCTGCATCATCAATACGTATTAGCTTTCAAATAAGATATTGAACTGAAACTCCATCTTTTTGTTCATGTGGTTGAACTGGAGAAAAAGAGGTTTATAAAATCATGAGGGATTATAGATGGGGGTCTTTTCCTTAAGATGGGCGGTGTTTCAAAACTAAGCGGCATATTTTAATGTGAGAGGAGAGAAATTTAAAAATGACACAAGGAGTAAATGTTTTACACAGAGGGAGTTCACATGTGGAATGAACTTCCTGAGGAAGTGGTGGATGTGGGTATAATTACAATATTGAAAAGACACTTCGATAAGTGCATGAGTAGGAAAGGCTTGGAGGGATATGGGGCAAGCACAATTAAGTGGGACTAGTTTAGTTTGGGAACATGGTCAGCACAGACTAGTTGGACGGAAGGGTCTGTTTCCCTGCTGCATGACCGTATGTGCTTTTTGAGTGATGGTGTCAATCCTGTCGTGAATGATGAGCAGACCAACTTGCAACTGCAAAGCTATTATAGAAGGACTCAACCATGAGATGAGTCCCTAGAGATGAAATAGACTTGTACATGTGTTACATTTCTTAAAATAATGTAGTGAAGAAAACCAGTTTTTATTTTTTTCCGCTATGAAAATGATTGTCCAAACTTCTATAAAGCCTGATTCAGTTCAAAATCCAACTGGGCTTGTTGCATTTCTCACCTTTAGCTGTGACACTGCACATTTAACAACAAGGTTTGGGCATGTTCAGATACTTGTTCGCAACTCCAGGATTGCTACTTGTGGTTCTCAGGCATCATTGGGCCTCACTGCCTGCTTCTTTGAAGTGGTATCTAGCCCTTGGTGGTTATAAAAACGAAAGATAAACACGTATCTTGAGTGCAGCAGAAAACAACGTTTTTTTTTTAATATCAGTTTGGATAATGAGATTTTCTCTTTCAAAGCCAGGCCAAAAAATCTCCCTTCTGCTTTGTCACATTCATCATTTTATTCTGCAATTTGCAAACACCCTTATCTCATGCAATCAACAGGTCTAACTGACGAATGTATTACAGTGGTGTACCGCAAGTGATAAAATCAACAGCCAAGTATGAGCTGTTCTGATCACATCACTACTCTTTCTTCATTCTACATGAAAGCCCCTCAGTGGATGTTGCATTTTTTCTGTTTCTCAGTACAGACAGTCCCTGGGTTGCGAATGGAGTCTATTTGCCAGGTAATTTGTATGCAAGTCAGAACACGTTATAGGGCAACATGCAATAGCAATTTTTATCTGAAATAATGATCATATTTCAGATATTTAAAATTACATCCTTGTATGGGGTTGTGTTCGTAAATCGGGGACTCCCGGTATAAGAAAATTACCGCCTGGTCTTTCCTGCAACATTAGCATTGTTGATATAGATGGTACCCTTCATGGCATTGATAACTTCCTGGTACTTCTAATGAGAACCTCCAGCATCAAACATGGCGACAAAATGGAAGAGGTTTTTTTTTGTTGCTGTGATTGCATTTCACTTTCATGAGGGGTAGAGATTACATGCTGGAAATAGCTATAGCAATCTCCCCAAGCATCCACACAATTAATAATTGTGAAACAATTCTGGGACTAAAGCTGAGTGGTTCTCAAGTTAATTTCAGGTCTTTTCTAATGTTGAACATATTAGATTAACAGGCCCATTGGACTGACATTTCATGCAGATTCAGAATATTTTAATACATAGGTGAGGGAAATATTAGACAACTGGTATTGTGGGCAAAATTAATGTCCATAGCACTAATAACTGTTTAAGTTCCTGAAAGTGTGCACACAATTCAACAAATCCCCAACTCCTTCCCCAAAAAATCAAGCATTTGGCTTCAAAGAGGGGACCAAGCATCGAACTTGCACAGGGCATGAATTTGAAGTATTTTTGCTAAAGTAATGCCTAATGTGCCTTGTTTCTGGAGCTGCTGCCATGAGTTTTTGTACTTGGCCAGAATTATTGTTGCTTCCTCACAGACTGTCTTTAAAAACAGAAAGTTGCACCATTTGGTATCATAATACTGCTTGACTCTCTGATGAGTGCAGAGACATGCAGTGACACAGGAGCTGTTTAGTAGGTAGATTTATTAAACCCTTTTCAGATGCCTCCTCAATTTTGCTTTGGAATTAGCAAAAAAAAAGTAAAGACTTCCTCCAAAGTGCAAAAAAAAATCATTAGATAGTTTGTAAGGTAATTAAGGATGGACAATAAATCTTAATATGTATGAATGTGTGAACAAGGTGAAGGAGTAGGCCGCTTTGTACCTTGAGCATGCTCTGCCGTTTCATAAGATCGTAGCTGATCAGATCACTCCACACTTCTACCTACTCTCCGAAAACCCCTCACCTACCTGCTGATCAAAAATCTATCCCACCACCTTTCCAGAGTTCAAAAGATGTTCATGACCTAATGTGAGAAAATAATTTTCCTGTCCATCTTAAATGGGTGACTCGTTATTTTTAAACTATGACTCCCCAAATTCTAGATTCTCCCACAGGAAGTAGTGTCCCTTCTGCATCCACCCTGTCCAGACCCCTCAACAACGTGTTTTTCAATAGCGGCCCAGCCTGTTCAATCTCCAGGTTGTTTCGGAGAGTTACCCAAAGTCCAAGAGCATACAATAATGAAGAGAGCAAGGAGTCAAAGGCTTTTAATCTAAGGGGCATTGGGATCGGAAAGAATCAATAATGTGATGGAATGGTGTTATAAAACATTCACTAGACAGTGCCATTGAAAATTCAGAATGTTTGAGGTGATGTGTACCCAGCAAAAACAAATTGTTCCTAACCAAATCACAATGAAAACTGCCACATCTAGCCTGGTGAATTAAATCAAGGGTAATTCATCACACATTGTTAAGGGAATTATTTTACTGAAACAGTCTTGTCATGAGTAAACATAACTGCGCAAATTCTGTTTTAAATTATAGTGTGGACGGAACTTATCTATAATTCATAGCTTGGATTCATTTTGATAGTATCTTGCTCCGGTACACTTATTAGCCAAAAATAACAGCAGTAAAGAGTGTAGAGAGACAGCTGCGTATCTGATACTGAGGCAGGAAATGTTATGTCGATTATGTCCAATTCAGATGCCACTGGAAATGTGTTCGGTAAACGTTATTCTGTTGAGCCTACAACACGATGGCAATCATTCTGACTTCTTTTAAACTGTAACCATGCAAAGCATTCATGTAACATGCTAATAAAGGTCGAGGCAGAACCATATCTCTGATTCGTATTCAGGTTGAGATCCCAACAAACTGCACTTTAGCCCTTCGTAATCATTCATTAAAGGGAAGTTGCTTGAAGTTTTGTGTTAACGGGACAAGAGAGGAAAATATTCTCAGCACTTAAAAATGTTCCAGAAATATTAGAAGTATTACATGTCTCCGCTGTTTTCTGGATCAGACCAAGGAAGATCTTGTTACCCAATGATTGTAACAGGAAGAGAAATGCTGTCATGTCCATTTGATCAGAATTGAGAATGCAGCAACTCTTTCCAGCAAGTGAGTAAGATTGACTCCTTAAAGAAGCTGTAAAATGTCTTTTCTATCACAAATAATCATGCTGCCTCTGTGTACTAGAGCTCATTTGCCACGGGCATGATTCTCTCCTCCATGAGGCAGTAAGATAATGGTGAATGTGATGACTTAACCGAGTGAGAGTCCAAATCATCAGATTTTCACTGTTGAGATAAACCTTTGCAATTACGTCATCCTCCTGTGGTTGCTGAGGTACATTTCTCGCTATCAGTTGGTAAGTAGCCTTTATGCACATATTTAGATTTCATGAATTACACAGTTTGGCAGCATTAACTTCCCCTTTCCAATTAATGTATGCCCAGTCAAAATACTCATTGCTTCAGAAACTCAGTTGCCTAAACCCAGTATGTACCTGGCAACTTGGCTCTTCAGTCTCCAGTTTGGGTGAGAGCACAGCTCTGGCTGCCTATGCTGAAACCATCTCAATGATCCTTGTGGTCACTTTCACTACCACCTCCACAACTGCAGTAGACCCCTTCATGGGAACAAAGGCAGCATCTATCCCTGGCCCATCACTGCACCCAGTTGGAGAACAGCAACATGCCATATTCAACTTGACAGGGGAAACCTTTAACAGTAGTGTCAGACAGCAGCTCTTTCATGGGGATAGCAATTTACCACAAAAGGAAGGCAGGAGCATGTGACTGTAGGAGACAGTAGAGTGTCAATGTGCAAAAGAGAAAGATATGTCACTGTGCAGTCCGGGGCTGCGTCAACGTAGAGGTGGTGCATGTGCCTGCAGCTCACCCCGTAAACAGAGCATGGCAATGTGTGAAAGGGAGGCAAGAGGCTAAGGAGGGAAATTCCAGTCAGTCAGAGGATACTGCTATAGTTAGTCCAGAGGTTTCTAGTCTCGAGGTCAGAGAGGATTGTCCAAGGTCAGTCAGACACTTGGCCTGAAGCAAGTCTGGGGATCAGGTCCATTTCAGTCAGTTGATGGGCCATGGTCAGTCCTGGAAGAAAAACAAAATCAATCAGTAAAATGTTTTTGTGCATCTCTACAGTTGGTTTTAGACTGCATCTCTAGCTCCCGCTGCTGGGTCACCTGACTCACTCTGTTCAATGTGAATGCACACCAACTGCACATGTGACAGTCAGGCCTTTCGGTTGGTCAGTCCTGGGAATGGGCCATGGTCAATGAGTTGGGATGAGGGGGTGGTGAAGTCGATTTGAATTGTACGTAATCCTGAGGGCTGAGGATGCAGGTGATGTTTATGATTTGTCCACAGCATCATCAAGGCTGTGGGCAGCTGGGGTCTGGAGATTAATCTGGTTGTATTCACCAATTTAGGGAATGCCTATAGTCACAGGAAGCAATTAAAGATGGTAGGGTGGGATCCGGTGGGGTTGGGGAGGGAAGTCTTGAGCAGGGGGTTCAAGGCTTCAGCGGGCATAGGGCCAAAAAAGGCATCAGCACTTTACAGTTCTATGCATTAAGTCCTACCAATGAAGTGAGGGGAAGGGATTGGGGAGAGGATGATGGCAGGAAGCAGGGATCTGATCCAGGAGGGAAGTTAACAATGGGGGAGATATCATGGGTCACAGAGGAAGCCTGCAACTCAGTGCATTGAACACAAATACTAAAGCTCCCCAAACTAATCTGAAAACCAACTTGGCAAGGTTTCCACTTTGACAAAGCAGTGCCTGAAGTTGGAGGAGGAAGGAGGAGTTTCTTTGAAAGGTATGGGGTTCAGGGCTAATCAGAGTGAGGGGCTACTCCTGTCATCAGGAGCCCAGTGAATATACACTGCAATCTGCCTGCCATCATTTCACACTCAATCAAAATATTGATGTATCTCATAGCAACCTTGATGAACTAAGAAGAGCTGGAGGCAAAGTCACCACTTACCTGAGCTGCTGAATGGGATTGCTCCAAGTGTTATCCTATTGTGATTGAGGGCTGCTCCAAAACAAACTGACACCAACATGTTGTGGCATTGGTTAGTCATTGACTCCTCCCCAGAATTTGATCTGAAGGTACATTGGAAACTCACAGACTTCTGGGACAAAAGATTGCACCAGCTGCAATACAAAGGGAATGGGTGGTACAGTGAGCAGGTGAAGGGATGAGCAGGGTGAGGGTGGTACAGAGAGCACGTGAGGGCATGAGCAGGGTGATGTTGGTACAGTGAGCAGGTGAGGGTATGAACAGGGTGAGTGTGGTAATGTGAGCATGTGAAGGCATGAGCAGGGTGAGGGTGGTAGAGTGAGCAGGTGAGGGCATGAGCAGGGTGAGGGTGGTAGAGTGAGCAGGTGAGGGCATGAATGGGGTGAGGGTGGTACAGTGAGCAGGTGAGGGCATGAGCAGAGTGAGGGTGGTACAGTGAGCAGGTGAGGGCATGAATGGGGTGAGGGTGGTACAGTGAGCAGGTGAGGGCATGAGCAGGGTGAGGGTGTTGCTGTGAGGAGGTGAGGACATGAGTAGGGTGAGGGTGGTACAGTGAACAGGTGAGGGCATGACTAGTGTAAGAGTTGTACAGTGAGCAGGTGAGGGCATGAGCAGGGTGAGGGTGGTACAGTGAGCAGGTGAGGGCATGAGCAGGGTGAGTGTGGTAATGTGAGCAGGTGAGGGCATAAGCAGGGTGAGGGTGGTACAGTGAGCAGGTGAGGGCATGAATAGTTAAGGGTTGTACAGTGATCAGGTGAGGGCATGAATAGGGTGAGGGTGGTAGAGTGAGCAGGTGAGGGCATGAGCAGGGTGAGGGTGGTAGAGTGAGCAGGTGAGGGCATGACTAGGGTAAGAGTTGTACAGTGAGCAGGTGAGGGCATGAGCAGAGTGAGGGTGGTACAGTGAGCAGGTGAGGGCATGAATAGTTAAGGGTTGTACAGTGATCAGGTGAGGGCATGAATAGGGTGAGGATGGTACAGTGAGCAGGTGAGGGCATGAGCAGGATGAGTGTGGTACAGTGAGCAGGTAAGGGCATGAATGGGGTGAGGGTGGTACAGTGAGCAGGTGAGGTCATGAGCAGGGTGAGGGTGGTGCAGTGAGCAGGTGCGGGCATTTGCAGGGTGAGGGTGGTAATGTAAGCAGGGTGAGGGTGGTAACGTGAGCAGGGCGAGTGTGTTACAGTGAGCAGGGTGAGGGTGGTAATGTGAGCAGGTGAGAGCATGAACAGGGTAGGGCAGTACAGTGAGCAGGTGAGGGCATGAATAGAGTGAGGGTGGTACAGTGAGCAGGTGAGGGCATGAAAATAGGGTGAGGGTGGTACAGTGAGCAGGTGAGGGCATGAGCAGGGTGAGGGTGGTGTTGTGAACAGGTAAGGGCATGAGTAGGGTGAGGGTGGTACAGTGAACAGGGCGAGGGTGGTACAGTGAGCAGTATGAGTGTGGTAATCATAGAATCATAGAGATGTACAGCATGGAAACTGACCCTTCGGTCCAACCTGTCCATGCTGACCAGATATCCCAACCCAATCTAGTCCCACCTGCCAGCACCCGGTCCATATCCCTCCAAACCCTTCCTATTCATATACCCATCCAAATGCCTCTTAAATGTTGCAATTGTACCAGCCTCCACCACTTCCTCTAGCAGCTCATTCCATACACGTACCACTTTCTGCATGAAAAAGTTGTCCCTTAGGTCTCTTTTATATCTATCCTCTCTCAAACTAAACCTATGCCCTCTAGTTCTGGACTCCCTAACTCCAAGGAAAAGACTTTGTCTATTTATCCTATCCTATCCATGCCCCTCATAATTTTGAAAACCTCTATAAGGTCACCCCTCAGCCTCCGACACTCCAGGGAATAGAGCCCCAGCCTGTTCAGCATCTCCCTGTAGCTCAAATCCTCCAACCCTGGCAACATCCTTGAAAATTTTTTCTGAACCCTTTCAAGTTTCACAACATCTTTCTGATAGGAAGGAGACCAGAATTGCACGCAATATTCCAAGAGTGACCTAACTAATGTCCTGTACAGCTGCAACATGACCTCCTAACTCCTGTACTCGGTACTCTGACCAATAAAAGAAAGCATACCAAATGCCTTCTTCACTATCCTATCTACCTGTGACTTCGCTTTCAAGGAGCTATGAACCTGCACTCCAAGGTCTCTTTGTTCAGCAACACTCCCTAGGACCTTAACATTAAGTGTATCAGTCCTGCTAAGATTTGCTTTCCCAAAATGCAACATCTCGCATTTATCTGAATTAAACTCCATCTGCCACTTCTCAGCCCATTGACCCATTTGGTCCAGATCCTGTTGTAATCTGAGATCACCTTTTTCGCTGTCCACAACACTTCCAATTTTGGTGTCGTCTGCAAACTTACTAACTGTACCTCTTATGCTTGCATCCAAATCATTTATGTAAATGACAAAAAGTAGAGGGCCCAGCACTGATCCTTGTGGCATTCCACTGGTCACAGGCCTCCAGTCTGATAAACAACCCTCCACCACCACCCTCTGTATTCTACCTTTGAGCCAGTTCAGTATCCAAATGGCTAGTTTTCCCTTTATTCCATGAGATCTAACCTTGCTAATTACTCTCCCATGGGGAACCTTGTCGAACGCCTTACTGAAGTCCATATGGATCACATCTACTGCTCTGCCCTCATCGATCCTCTTTGTTATTTCTTCAAAAAACTCAATCAAGTTTGTGAGACATGATTTCCCACACACAAAGCCATGTTGACTATCCCTAATCAGTCCTTGCCTTTCCAAATACATGTACATCCTGTCCCTCAGGATTGCCTCCAACAACTTGCCCACCACCGAGGTCAGGCTCACCGGTCTATAGTTCCCTGGTTTGTCTTTACCACCCTTCTTAAACAGTGCTACCACGTTTGCCAACCTCCAGTCTTCCGGCATCTCACCTGTGACTATCGATGATACAAATATCTCAGCAAGAGGCCCAGCAATCACTTCTCTATCTTCCCACAGAGTTCTCGGGTACGCATGATCAGGTCCTGGGGATTTATCCACCTTTGACCATTTCAAAACATCCAGCACTTCCTCCTCTGTATATCTGGACATTTTGCAAGATGTCACCATCGATTTCCCTACAGTCTATATCTTCCATATCCTTCTCCACAATAAATGCTGATGCAAAATGTGAGCAGGGTGAGGGTGGTAATGTGAGCAGGGTGAGGGTGGTAATGTGAGCAGGGTGATGGTGGTACAGTGAGCAGGATGTGTGTGATAATGTGAGCAGGGTGAGGGTGGTAATGTGAGCAGGGTGAGGGTGGTAATGTGAGCAGGGTGATGGTGGTACAGTGAGCAGGATGTGTGTGGTAATGTGAACAGGGTGAGGGTGGTAATGTGAGCAGGGTGAGGGTGGTAATGTGAACAGGGTGAGGGTGGTAATGTGAGCAGCATGAGGATGATATAGTGAAGAGGGTGAGTATCCATGTTGTGACTATCCTTTTAATCCCATGTTTCATTCTAATTTTGTTTGGATGCCTAAGGAGGTATAGTTTTATCCACAGCTTCTTCTAATGAACCTACACTAGCTTACATTTTAGCTTAAACATGTAGAGTGACATAGCAACCACAAAATTTTGCATAAACATTTAACTACCTTTGCTACAGTAATTTCTACCCTTTAGGAAATGTAAATGAAGTGTGAGTGAAAAACTGGAAATGGCGCTGTATGAAAATGCACAGTGAATCCATTTAAAGATCAGAAGTATTTTGTAGGTGGATCGTCACTTCTCTGTTGTTAGGATGCAAGCTCTTGCATTTGTAAGTATTTGGCTCTTGTATTCCAATTCCAAGATGTTGCAAGATGTTAAGAAGGCAAAGACAGCCTTGTGGTTGTTGTTTTCAAAATGCCCTTCCTTCTTCATATCGGTGTGTGCTACAAAGCATGTTTTTTTTTTAATGACACAGGCCACAGCCTGGTCTGTCTAGAATGTGCAGCAGCGGATCAAAACGTTATTGATGTCGTAAAAACAATGGCTGCAGATGCTGGAAACCAGATTCTGGATTAGTGGTGCTGGAAGAGCACAGCAGTTCAGGCAGCATCCGAGGAGGTTCGAAATCGACATTTCAGGCAAAAGCCCTTCATCAGGAATAAGGGCAGTGAGCCTGAAGGGTGGAGAGATAAGCTAGAGGAGGGTGGGGGTGGGGAGAAAGTAGCATAGAGTACAATAGGTGAGTGGGGGAGGGGATGAAGGTGATAGGTCAGGGAGGAGGGTGGAGTGGATAGGTGGAAAAGAAGATAGACAGGTAGGACAAGTCCGGACAAGTCATGGGAACAGTGCTGAGCTGGAAGTTTAGAATTGGGGTGAGGTGGGGGAAGGAGAAATGAGGCAGAGGAAATAACCTGGGAGTTGCAGTGGGAGAGGGATTCCCTGAGATGCTTGTAGAGAGAGGAGGAAAACTTCTTCAAGGCAGGCATCCTTGCAATCTGGTTTCCAGCATCTGCAGTCATTGTTTTTACCTCATTGATTTTAACCCTACTGCGAATCCTCTTGCAAGGATGCCTGCCTTGAAGATTCATGCTTGGAACTTATATGTTGGTCAGAAACTGGAAATGAATGTGGAGCAGAGCTTGAAACCATAGCCTTTTAACTCAAGTGCAGGAATGCTACAAAATTGATAGTGTCATTGAATGACACAGCATGAAAACCGACTATTTGGCCCAACTTGTCCATGCCAACCATGTTTTTCAAAATAAATTAGTCCCATTTACCTGCACATCACCCAAATCCCTCTAAGCCTTTGCTATTCATGTACCTGTCCAAACACCTTTTAAATGTTGTAATTCTATCAGTTTCCACCACTTCCTCTGCCAGCTCATTCCATACACACACCAGTCTCTGTGTGAAAAAATTACCTTTCAGTTCCCATTTCTGGAATAAACATGAATTTCAAATTGCCATGCAACAGACGAGCTGCTGAAACCCAGAGAAAAACAATATATTTGTTTACTATCTTCACTTCCTTGTTCTCACTGCTTTTAAAGACCCAGCCTTAATAAAGAAATATTCTAACGGACTGACAAGTCAACCAAATAAACTTGCCCACAAGACCAGGCTAAAAATAGCAGACAGAAAAGTTGCACACAGAAGTGGATCTTACATGGAAAATGCATAAAGAGAAACAATGTTTTTGTTTTAACATGAATGCTGTCCATGAGATACAACTGTCTCTGATGGTATGGTATCATTTAGTCACAAATGGTGTCCAAGCAAAAAACATTGCACTTCATATTTTCTGATTGAGTTATTACAATCAACTATGCCACTTCCATTCATTCTTTAATTCATATAAATAATTGAACAGTTTAAGAATCAGAGGATGGTATTAGCATATATACAGTGAGTCACTGTATATATGTCACTGTTTGGTGCTTGGAGCAAAATAAATCTTGCTTTTGCTGAATAGTGAGAAGTATCACTGCAATTTTTTTATCCAGACAGCGTCCTTTAATTATACATCATTATAGGGACATAGGACTTATGAACATGAGTAGGCCATTTGGCACTTTGAACCTGCTCTATTACTCAATAATATCATGGCTGATCCAGTTGTGGCCTCGGCTTCCGATCTGCATCCCCTAACCCTCGACTCCCTTGTCCAGCAACAATCTGTCCAACTCAGCCTATAATAAATTTAAATAACTAATCTCCTCTACATTTCAGGAAAGAAAATTCCACATACTGTAACAACCCTCTAACAGAGAAAATAAATATCTTCTCACTTCTGTCTGTAAAGGGAGACTGCTTAAACCACATCCTTTAGTTTTAGTCACCCCACATTCCCCTGGAATAAGAGACCAGCAAGTATTTACAGAGATGTATGTGAGTGGCACATTACTTTTGGTGTAGGTGGGGAAGTGAAGTGAGTGTGTGAGTAGGCAATGCAGAAAACATGAAGGCGAGTGGTGTAGCAGAATGGGGGAATCTGGAAGAGAGTCAGGAAAATCTGCTGCAATTGTGAGTGCAGTAGAGATAGGCCTAGGTAGAGACAGAGTGACAGTGAGGTATTGGAGAGAAGGCATTTTTCAAATAATGACTCCAAAACTGTACACAGTATTTCAGGTATGGTCTCACAAAGGCACTGTACAGCTGCAATAACATCTGCCAACTTATATATTCCATTCTGCCTTGAATAACTGACAAATAAAAAAAAACACAAAGAACTGCAGATGCTGGAAATCAGAAACAAAAACTCAGCAGATCTGTCAGCATCTCTGGAGAGAAAGCAGGGTTAACATTTCAGGTGCGGTGACCCTTTTTCAGGGTTCATAAATTAACTCATTTTGGCAGTTGTTGTATTAATTTATGAACACTAGTATTTACTAGCGAGATCTCATTCAAAGGTTAAAAATCACACAACACTTATAGTGGCAACTCCAAATCATTCAAAGGTGTAATTTTAAAGATCTGACATTCAAACGGCTTCTTCCAGATTGAACCCATTCTCAAACCAAAGACTGCTTGTATTTGTGGGCGGCATGGTGGCAGTGGGCGGCATGGTGGCACAGTGGTTAGCACTGCTGCCTCACAGCGCCAGAGATCTGGGTTCAATTCCTGCCTCAGGCGACTAACTGTGTGGAGTTTGCACGTTCTCCCCGTGTCTGCGTGGGTTTCCTCCGGGTGCTTCGGTTTCCTCCCACAGTCCAAAGATGTGCAGGTCAGGTGAATTGGCCATGCTAAATTGCCCGTAGTGTTAGGAAGGGGTAAATGTAGGGGTATGGGTGGGTTGCGCTTCGGCGGGGCGGTGTGGACTTGTTGGGCCGAAGGGCCTGTTTCCACACTGTAAGTAATCTAATCTAACTAGCATTAGTACTGCAGAATTGAGGTTCCATTTTAAATATATTTGACATTCAGGTTGCCATTAACCACTCATTTTGAAGCTGGAGCACCGATACAGACTGGCAATACTTATTCCCTAGTCAAATATCTGTTCTGCATGTGCTAATTTAAACATTTGCATTGCATGCCAGCTCATTAAAAGGTGCTGTCACCTGAATTTAGAATGAAGGTAATTTGCCCGAGAAAACAGACAGGAAATATCTTAATCAACCAGTGTTTGCACAAGTATGCTTCATTCAAAAATGCTTGATACCCCCTAACAAGATTAAAATCCTGTTCTAACAATCAGCTCAATATATTTCTAGGTATTATTAGCAAAGGTGATATTAGATAATGTGGGAATATGATGTTGATGATCACCATGATGTAAAAGAGTGGAGCTGACTTGAGGAGCTGAATAGACTATTCTTGTTCCTAAGTTTCTAACATTAGGTGGAATCTCGTGCTACTCCTGAAAATATGTAGCTTGGCAAATATTGGAACATAATAGTAACACAAATCCTACTCTGAGCCTGGAAATTGGCTTCCCAATAACAGGATGAAACTATGGGATTAAGTTTTCGTATGGAAGAAGGCGGGTCAACTCTCTTGCAATAAATGTTAGATGCTCTTTGCAAGTTACTGGGAGCGGAAGATTTGAATTATAAGGAGAGGATGAATCGACTGAGACTGTTTTCACTGTAGTGTAGGAGTTTGAGGAGGGTTTTATAAAATTCTGAGGGGTCTGGATAAGGTGAACGGCAGATATATTTTCCCTAGGGTGGGGAAATTTCAAGATTGGTGGCGTATTTTAAGGAGAAAGATTTAGAAAAGACCACGAGGGGCAATTTTTTCATACAGAGAGTGTTTCATGTGTGGAATGAACTTCCAGAGGAAGTGATGAGTACAGTTGCAACATTTAATAGACATTTGGATAAGTACATGAATAAGAAATGTTTGGAGGGATTTGGGCCAAGCACAGGTAAATGGGACTAGTTTAGTTTGGGATTATGATCGACATGGACTGGTTGGACCAAAGAGTCTGTTTCCATGCTGTGTGACTCTATGACTCTACGTATTTGTATGGCATGCATGCTCATTGAAGGGGAATTGTCTAAGAATCAACTACATCTTTCTAATTACAGTTTGCTGTGAGTGAGAAATACTTCCCTCCTGATTCAGACTGCATCTGGTTGGCATAGAGCAGGCGAGACAGTCAACTTGCTGGAGTTGGAGTGAATAGTATTGTTTCCTCCCAGAGGAATGTTGTTAAATGACAGCATGATAAGGTTGGTTGCTGTAGTTAAATTTCAATGGAGCAGGACTGTATAATAGAGACAATGAGGGAATAAGGAGGCAAAAATCTAAGGTGCTGTCTGAGGCTGGGAAGAATTAGATTACTTACAGTGTGGAAATAGGCCCTTCGGCCAAACAAGTCCACACTGACCCTCCGAAGAGCAACCCACCCAGACCCATTCCCCTACATTTACCCCTTCACCTAACACTACGGGCAATTTAGCATGGCCAATTTACCTAACCTGCAAATTTTTGGATTGTGGGAGGAAACCGGAGCACCCGGAGGAAACCCACACAGACACGGGGAGAATGTGCAAACTCCACACAGATAGTTGCCTGAGGGTCTCTGGCACTGTGAGGCAGCAGTGCTAACCACTGTGCCACCATGCCATGGGAAAGAGTGGGAAAGAGAGAGAAGAAAGGGTGGAGATCTGCAGAGAAGAGAAGGGTTTAGTTTCATTGCTGCGGTGATCCTGTTGTTGGAGAAAGCACGACGGACGTCCAGGGTAAAGATTGTCAGAGAGAGAGATGTGTTACAATCCCAGACAAGACGGCCAAATCTTTGTTTCAATTAGGCTTGGACTCAGATATCTTTTATTGGAGTAGGCAAAGTGTAAGATCCACAGTACTGACTAAAAAAAAGACAAGATTTCATGATAATGACAAACAACAATAAACCATAACATACAATTGTTTTCAACTAAAAAAACCATGATGTGGAGCTGCTGGTGTGGGACTGGGGTGGACAAAGTCAGCAGTCCTCACTTTCTCCTGGACAAAGTCAGAAGTCACAGACCACCAGGAGCAGCAATCCAAAAGCTTGTGGTTTTAAATAAATCTGTTGAACTATAACCTGGTGTCGTGTGATTTCTGACTTTAATAAAAGAGGGCACAGATTTAAAGTGAGGTTCAAATGAAGAAAGACTGATGTAAAAAGACCTTTTCCACACAGAGTAGTTTGGGTATGGAATGCACAGCTTGGAATTGTGGTGAAGGCAGGTTGAAATGAGATGTTTGAGAGGGAATTGGATAATTATTTCGATAGGAGTTATGTGCAAGTGTGCGAGGAAAAGGCAGGAAGTTGACACTAGGTAACAGAACCCATGCAGGCACAATGAGCCAAATGGCATCCTTCTGTACCGTAGCAATTCTGTGATTCTGAGTTTCTGAGAACATATTACAATCGATATTATATGCGTAATGTATATTCTAACACCCAGATTTACTGTATGTTAAATATGAGTGCTAGACCCCACAGCACATACCAGAGAGCAAATGTGGTCAAGTTAGATCCCTGAGATTTCTCAGCAACTTGACCCAGGTGCTAAAGACATGGTGGATGATCAAATGTCATTGAACTTTACAAAAGGGATCATACTTCTCTTTTTTTGATCTGATCTTGAAGCTCCATCATGGATGGCCTCAACAACTGCTTACCTTCCTCCTCAGAGTTTATATTCCCCTGGACTCGGCACTCCAGCATTTTGCCAGAATCAAAAACTAGTTACTGTACAGAAGGTGGCCATTCAGCCCATTATAGGTAAAAACAAGGACTGCAGATGCTTGAAACCAGAGTCTAGATTAGAGTGGAGTTTCCAGCATCTGCAGTCCTTGTTTTTACCTAGCTGATTTTAACCCTATTGTGAATCCTTTTGCAAGGATGCCTGCCTTGAAGACGTTATCCTCCTCTCAACCCCACCGCCCTGTGGCCCAACATTTCAACTATCCCTCCCACTCTGCCGAGGACATGCAGGTCCTGGGCCTCCTCCACCACTGCCCCCTCACCACCCGACACCTGGGTGATGAACGCCTCATCTTCCACCTTGGAACACTTCAACCCCAGGGCATCAATGTGGCTCATGTATCTCTTCACTCTGCAGGCACTCTACCTCTATTCCTGATGAAGGACATTTTGCCTGAAACGTCAATTTTCCTGCTCCTTAGATGCTGCCTGATCTGCTGTGCTTTTCCAGCACCACTCTAATCTAGATTCAGCCCATTATATCTACATTGGCCCTCTGAAGGAATGTTATAACTTGGTGCCATTCTCCTGCTTTTCTCTCTTCACCCTGTCTATTATTTCTATTCAAATAGTCATCAAAATCCCTCCAGAATGCATCTCTGGAACCTACCTCCACTCCTTGGAAGTGAATTCCAAACCCTAACTACTTGTTGTGTGAACATATTGTCTCACGACATGTTTTCCTCTTTTGCAACTTACTTTAAATCTGTGCCCTCGTGAACCTGATCCCTTCACAAACAAGACTAGTTTTGATCTCCTCTACCCAGACTCCTCATGATTTTAAAAACTCTGGAAATCCCTTAGCCCTCTGCTCTTTAAGGAAGACAGTCCCAACTACTCCACAACTGCAGTTTTTCATTCTTGGGACCATTCTTTTAAACCTCCTCTATATGCTTTCCAATGTGTTCACATTATCTCTGAAGTGTAGCAGAGAGAACACAGCATTCCATTTGAGGCCTAATGAGTGGCTTATATCACTTCATCATAGCTTCTTTGCTCATGCACTTGATGCAGGAAGTAATGAAGTTTTGGGAATTGCATGTTTTATTAACTGTTCTCTCCACCTCATCTGCCCCCTTTATTGAGTTATGCATTGATACACTTAGATCCCACTGTTCCTGCACACCTTTCAGATGATTTCCTTTGTTTTATTCTGCCTCTTTCCACCAAAATGCACCTCCTCACATTTCTCTGCATTAAACTTCATCTGCCACCTCCACCAACTTGTCAATGTCCTTCATACATCCTACACTATCCTTCACATCCTTTACAATTTTGATTCTGCATTGTTCACAACAGATCTTAAACTGCTGTATGTTTTCCCTTATCCCAATTACATACAACCAATGTAATTCAATTGCCTAACTCTTAATTGTTAACAAGCTTCTTTTCAGTATAGGACATCCCTGAGCACTCCAGCACTTGCTTACAAGCATAATCTGAACTTTGCACCAAAGGCCAGCCTATGCCTGGATTTTCTTCCAAACTTCATTTTTTTCCTGCTGGCTCAAACAAATACTGCAAACAGGTATCTAACCCCTGCTCCATGGTGTACTAAACTATTACTTGAGCACTAGCCTCTTTCATGCCCTTCACAGCTCCTAGGACTTTCTTGAACCCTTGCTACAGAGAGCTATTCAGCTGCTCTAGGACTTCTGTGAGGCCAGGTGATTGATGGGGAGAGGATAAAAGCTGACTGGAGATTCGTGACCAGTGATGTTCTGCAGGATCAGTACTGGGACCCCAGCTGTTTGTTATATATAAAAATAATTTGGAGGAAAATGTACATGGCTTGATTAGTAAGCTTGCAGATAACACAAAGACTGGGGAGCTGTGACAGTGGAGAGGATTCCCAGAGGGCATATTTAGGCTGGAGACTTGAGTATTTTGCTGGAAAAGCACAGCAGGTCAAGCAGCAAATGAGGAACAGGAGAATCAAAGTCTCAGGCCGGAGCCGAAACATTGATTCTCCTGCCTGACCTGCTGTGCTTTTCCAGCATCATACTCTCGACTCTGATCTCCAGCATCTGTAGACCTCACTTTCTCCGAGGCTGGAGACTTGGCAGATGGCGTTTAACCTGGACAAATGAAAGATGGTGCATTTTGGATGATCTAATGCAGGATGGAAGTATACAGTAAATGACAGAACGCTTAGTAGCATCAACTTACAGACGGATTTAAGCATATAGGTCAGCAGTTCCCTGAAAGTGGCAACACAAATAGATAAGGTGGTCAAGAAAGCATATGCTAAGGTTGCCTTCATCGATTGGGGCATAGAGTATAGAAATTGGCAAGTGGTGTTGCAGCTGTACAGAACTTCAGTTAGGCCACATTTAAAATATTGTGTACTGTTCTTGTTACCGCACCATCAAAGGATGTGGAGACTTTAGCGAGTATACAGAAACGGTTTACTGGGATTTAGATTTATTACAATGTGGAAACAGGCCCTTCAGCCCAACAAGTACACACTGACCCTCTGAAGAGCAACCCACCCAGACCCCTACATTTATCCCTTCACCTAACACTACAGGCAATTTAGCATGGCCAATTCACCTAACCTGCACATTTTTGAACTGTGGGAGGAAACCCATGCAGACATGGGGAGAATGTGCAACCTCCACACAGGACAGCTGCCCGAGGCAGGAATTGAGCCTGGGTCCCTGGCATTGTAAGGCAGCAGTGCTAACCACTGAGCCACTGTGCCGCCCCAGTGATGTTGCCTGGTTTGGAGAGTATTCGCTATGAGGAAAGATTGGACAAACTTGGTTTGTTTTCACTTGAATGTTAAAGGCTGAGGGAGTGACCTGATAGAAGTTTACAAAATTATGAATGACATGAACAGAATTGATAGATGGAACCTTTTTCCCAGGGCAGAAATGTCAGTTACTAGGGGACAAACTTTAAGGCAAAAGGGGAAAGTTTAAAGGAGATGTGAGAGGTTAGACTTTTATACAGGGGGGGTTAAGTGTCTGGAATACGCTGGCAAAGGAGGTAGTGGAGGTGGATACAATAACAACTTGACAGGTATATGAATATGATTGATGAGGAAAGGCTGTAGATGTCATACACATGGACTTTAGTAAGGTGTTTGACAAAGCTCCATGACAAGCTGATGAAGAAGGTGAAGTTGCATGGGGTCCAGGGAGTTCTAGCTAAATGGATAGAGAACTGGTTGGACAACAGGAGACAGAGAGTAGTAGTGAAAGGGAGCTTCTCAAAATGGAGATCTATGACCAGTGGTGGTCCCTGCGATATGTGGGGTACCACTGTTGTTTGTGATATACATAAGTGATTTGGAGGAAGGTGTAGGTTCCCTCATTAGCAAGTCTGCAGATGACATTAAGATTGGTGGAGTAGCAGATAGTGAAGGGGACTGTCAGAGAATACAGCAGAATTTAGATAGATTGGAGAGTTGGAGAGTGAAATGGCAGTTGGAGTTCAATCTGGACAAATGCGAGGTCATGCATTTTGAAAGATGCAATTCAAGAGTGAACTATACAGTAAATGGAAAAGTCCTGGGGAAAATTGATGTACAGAGAGATCTGGGTGTTCAGATCCATTGTTCCCTGAAGGTGGCATTGCAGATCTGTACAATGATCAAGTAGGCACACGGCATGCTTTCCTTCATCGGACGTGGTATTGAGTACAAAAGTTGGCAGCTTGTGTTACAATTGTATAGGACTTTGGTTTGGCCACATTTGGAATACTGCATACAGTTCTGCCACATTACCGAAAGGATGTGGATGCTTTGGAGAGGGTGCAGAGGAGAGGGTGCAGGATGTTGCCTGGTATGGAAGGTTCTAGATATGCGGAGAGGTTGGGTAAATCAGTATTATTTTCATTGGAAAGGAGGAGTTTGGGAAGCCCTGATTGAGGCCTACAAAATCATGAGAGGTGTAGGCAGGGTGGATAGCAAGAAACTGTTTCCGAGAGTGGGGGACTCAATTATTCGGGATCATGAGTTCAAAGTGAGAGGGGAAAAGTTTAGGGGAGATACACGTGGGAAGTTCTTTAAGCAGAGGTTGGTGGGTGCCTGGAATGCATTGCCAGCAGAGGTGGTAGGGGCATGGACAATAGCATCATTTAAGATGTATCTAGACAGATACATGAATGGACAGAGAACAAAGGGATACAGATCCTGAGAGAATAGGTGGCAGGTTTAGATAGAGGATCTGGATCGGCGCAGGCTTGGAGGACTGAAGGGCCCGTTGCTGTGCTGTAAGGTTCTTTGTTCTTTGTTCTAATAGACCGGGAATCGAGGGAGACAGAACAAGTTGCTAATTGGCTGACCCCCACATGACCAGCCATCCAAGCAGCACAGCCCATGAGCAGAAGTGGCACTCGCTTCTTTTCCTGCTGTGGACAACTGTGCCACAGCCCAAACATTTGTACAATTGAGTCCACTTAATGCAGCTTTGCCATCTTCTCTTCTGTATAGGCAATCGAGGATGACTTGCTGCTCTTCCAGCTCGCTGAAGTCTGAGATGGCTGGTAAGTTCAATGTACACAACAATGCGCACAACAAGGTAGATTTTACAATTGGGGGAAGGGAAATTACGATGCTGTAAGACAGGATTTGAGGAGCATACGTTGGGAGCATAGGCTGTCAGGGAAGGATGTGGTGGAAATGTGGAACTTTTTCAAAGAGCAGATACGACGTGTCCATGATATGTATGTACCTATCAGGCAGGAAAGAAATGGTCGTGTGAGGGAGCCTTGGTTGACGAGGGAGGTTGAATGTCTAGTAAAGAGGAAGAAGGAGGCTTACATAAGGTTGAGGAAACAGGGTTCAGACAGAGCAGTGGAGGGATACAGGATAGCCAGAAGGGACCTGAAGAAAGGGATTAGGAGAGCTAAGAGAGGGCATGAAAAATCCTTGGCGGATAGGATCAAGGATAACCCCAAGGCATTTTATGCGTATGTGAGAAACCTGAGAATGACGAGAACGAGGGTAGGTCCGATCAAGGACAGTAGTGGGAGACTGTGTATTGAGTCGGAAGAGATAGGAGAGGTCTTGAACAAGTACTTCTCTTCAGTATTTACGAACGAGAGGGACCGTATTGTTGAAGAGGAGAGTGTGAAACGGACTGTTAAGCTAGAAGAGATACCTGTTAGGAAGGAAGATGTGTTGGACATTTTGAACAACTTGAGGATAGACAAGTCCCCCAGGCCTGACGGGATATATCCTAGGATTATGTGGGAAGCAAGAGAGGAAATTGCAGTACCGTTGGCAATGATCTTCTCGTCTTCACTGGCAATGGGGGTGGTACCAGGGGACTGGAGAGTAGCGAATGTTGTGCCCCTGTTCAAAAAAGGGAATAGGGATAACCCCGGGAATTACAGGCCAGTTAGTCTTACTTCTGTGGTAGGCAAAGTAATGGAAAGGGTACTGAGGGATAGGATTTACGAGTATCTGGAAAGGCACTGCTTGATTAGGGACAGCCAGCACGGATTTGTGAAGGATAGGTCTTGCCTTACAAGTCTTATTGAATTCTTTGAGGAGGTGACCAAGCATGTGGATGAGGGTAGAGCAGTGGATGTAGTGTACATGGATTTTAGTAAGGCATTTGATAAGGTTCCCCATGGTAGGCTTATGCGGAAAGTCAGGAGGCATGGGATAGAGGGAAATTTGGCCAATTGGATAGAAAACTGGCTAACCGGTCGAAGGCAGAGAGTGGTGGTAGATGGTAAATATTCAGCCTGGAGCCCAGTTACAAGTGAAGTTCCGCAGGGATCAGTTCTGGGTCCTCTGCTGTTTGTAATTTTTATTAATGACTTAGATGAGGGAGTCGAAGGGTGGGTCAGTAAATTTGCAGATGATACGAAGATAGGTGGAGTTGTGGACAGTGAGGAGGGCTGTTGTCGGCTGCAGAGGGACTTAGATATGATGCAGAGCTGGGCTGAGGAGTGGCAGATGGAGTTCAACCCTGCCAAGTGTGAGGTTGTCCATTTTGGAAGAACAAATAAGAATGCGGAATACAGGGTTAATGGTAGGGTTCTTAGTCAGGTGGAGGAACAGAGGGATCTTGGGGTCTATGTACATAGATCTTTGAAGGTTGCCACTCAGGTGGATAGAGTTTGTAAGAAGGCCTATGGAGTATTATCGTTCATTAGCAGAGGGATTGAATTCAAGAGTCGTGAAGTGATGTTGCAGCTGTACAGGACTTTGGTTAGGCCACAGTTGGAGTACTGTGTGCAGTTCTGGTCACCTCACTTTAGGAAAGATGTGGAAGCTTTAGAGAGGGTGCAGAGAAGATTTACCAGGATGTTGCCTGGAATGGAGAGTAGGTCGTACGAGGATAGGTTGAGAGTTCTCGGCCTTTTCTCGTTGGAACGGCGAAGGATGAGGGGTGACTTGATAGAGGTTTATAAGATGATCCGAGGAATAGATAGAGTACACAGTCAGAAACTTTTTCCCCGGGTACAACAGAGTGTTACAAGGGGACATAAATTTAAGGTGAAGGGTGGAAGGTATAGGGGAGATGTCAGGGGTGGGTTCTTTACCCAAAGAGTGGTGGGGGCATGGAATGCGCTGCCTGTGGGAGTGGTAGAGTCAGAATCATTGGCGACCTTTAAGTGGCATTTGGATAGGTACATGGATGGGTGCTTAATCTAGGTTAGAAGTTCGGCACAACATCGTGGGCCGAAGGGCCTGTTCTGTGCTGTATTGTTCTATGTTCTATGTTCTATGTTCTACAGTCGGCAGCCTCTGCCACCTGCAGGTCAGGATGTATTCAAATCATCAACCTTAGATGAAACTAACTGAGAAAAGTCCTGGGACCAACCTGGGATTTTGTTTTGATCAGTGTAGCATTGCGCATAGGCAACATTGCATTAACTAACTTCTTTCAGGATATAAGGCAGATTGATAGCAAACACTGAAACTTTCTTGAATTCCTTCTATGTTTTGATACATATATGGGCTCATATTTCATTCGCTCATATTTCATGTGGAAGTAGTCATTGATATCCAAAGATTTCAGTGAAAAAATGTTTGAAAGCATTAGCTCTCATACTGCAGACATCTAAAATCCAGTAATGTGGTAGATATTCTGAGGGCTGACATTGTATTTCTTGTTTATTCTTCGCTGTGGTTCAGACTTCCCAGGGAGATATTGAATACAAAGCTCCACATGGGAGAATGTTGGGATGGGTTCTGGGATTCATCCCCAACTCACATTCCCACTCCCCTAACCGCACCCTGCCATTCACTCCATCTCCTCAAAAGATCCTGCTTGCCCACTCGCAGCAAGGATTACCATTTGTCTTCACCGTTTTGGCTGCGAGACAGTGGCAGCTACATTTTTGTCATTTGCCGTTCATCACCCTGTTTCAAGGGTCAGCTCTAAAACAAAAAGGCTTCTGTATTGGTTAGAAGCACGTGACTTGCATTCAGCACCAAAGTCACAACCTTTCCCCTTACATTGATTCTGTTTGGAGTCTGTCAATGGCAGGCTGCAGACATTAGCACTGTGATATCGGGATCAGATCTCTCATTGAAGCCAATTCTTGTTAGATAAGTAGGTGAAGGAATGAAGATACTATAGTTAAACTTTAGGCGATCATCTTTAGATGCTTATCAGATATCAGACATATACCAGTACAAATGTGCATTCTAGATAGGGCAGATGATTAACAGAAGTTGAAACCGGACTTTTTGCTGTTCCTCATCTTAACCATCATCAGCGAATAGGACTGGTCTCCTGTGCTAAAGGCAAAACTTAATAGCAGATTTTCAACATGTGACCTTTTAGGACAGTGAGATGCTCTATTGGATGCGTAGAATTATGATGGCCTTAGAAAGGATAGACAGGGAGAAACCTTTCTCCTTGATGGTGGGATCACTGACCAGGTGGCATAGATTTCAGGTGAGAGGCAGACAGTTTAACAGAGGAGTTAATAGTTTAACAGTTGAAAGGAAAAACACTCCACATCTAGAAGGGGGAGGGAATCTGGAATTTACTACCTCTGAGGATAGGAGAGGCAGAAGCCCTCTCAACATTTAAGAAATAATTAGATGTGCAGTTGCGATGCCAAAGCATACAAGACTATGGACCGAATGCTAGAAAATGGAATTAGAATAGTTAGGTGGTTGTTTTTGACTGACACAGATGTGATGGGCCGAAGAATCTTTTTCTGCTTTGTAGATCTCTATGATTTTAAAACACACCGACATCTATTTGAAAATCAATGACTTTCTCCGATGGAAATGAATGTCAACATTTCATCTTTACAGAAAGGCACCCGGGTCTATAAACAAGAACAATTTATATTTAGATAGGGATTTAAAAATAAGAAAATATTGTAAGGCATTTGGCAGAAGTGTTATGAAAACAAAAAGATGAACTTGAGCTACATAAGAAGATATTGGGTCAGATGACCAAAGGCTCAATCAGATGGTTAGGTTTTAAGAACTATCTTAAAGGGAGGAATATGAGGTAAAGAGATGGAGATGCAGAGAAGGAATTACAAAGCTAGAAATCTGAAGGCACAGTCAATAATGGTGTATTGATTACAACCAGGGATGATCAAGAACCTAGACTCTGAGGTCATTTTATTTGGCAGGATGTACCGATGATTTATTAATGTATTCTTCATGCTTAGAAACCACGAAAGTCAGGCTAATAGAAACAACAGTAAAATGTGTTTATAGACTGGAGACAAGAATTTAACTGGTGAAATAAAGACAAAATACACATCAGAAGCTGATTTAACAAGCAAGTATGCCTTTGGAGACATCTAATTCAATATAAAAATCTTTAATGCAAAGTCATAAAATTGATTTTACAATAATCATTGACAAGAACCACTTGTAAGTATCTGGATGATGCTGAAATATTTCAATGTACAAGATGGTGGCAGCGGAGGAGCAGTGTTTGGGCCTGGTTTCTGAACTTGGGCCTCATCCACTTCCATCTGCCTTTCTTCTTTTCTCAATTTGTTTTACTGATGCTCTTTCTTCTGCTCCTTTTTTGGCAGGGAAGGACTCCTTCCTGGAGTGTCAGTAATGGTGGGAGTTGTTCCTTTCCAGAGAGTAGATAGTAGTGAGAGTGGTTCCTTCCTGGAGTGTGGGTTGTGGTGGGAGTGGTTCCTTCCTGGAGTGTGGGTTGTGGTGGGAGTGGTTCCTTCCTGGAGTGTGGGTTGTGGTGGGAGTGGTTCCTTCCTGGAGTGTGGGTCGTGGTGGGAGTGGTTCCTTCCTGGAGTGTGGGTTGTGGTGGGAGTGGTTCCTTCCTGGAGTGTGGGTCATGGTGGGAGTGGTTCCTTCCTGGAGTGTGGGTCGTGGTGGGAGTGGTTCCTTCCTGGACTGTGGGTCACGGTGGGAGTGGTTCCTTCCTGGAGTGTGGGTCGTGGTGGGAGTGGTTCCTTCCTGGAGTGTGGGTCGTGGTGGGAGTGGTTCCTTCCTGGAGTGTGGGACGCAGTGGGAGTGGTTCCTTCCTGGAGCGTGGGACGCAGTGGGAGTGGTTCCTTCCTGGAGTGTGGGACACAGTGGGAGTGGCTTCTTCCTGGAGTGTGGGACGCAGTGGGAGTGGCTTTTTCCTGGAGTGTGGGACACAGTGGGAGTGGTTCCTTCCCGGAGTGTGGGTAGTCGTCGGAGTGATTCCTTCCCGGAGTGTGGGTAGTGGTCGGAGTGATTCCTTCCCGATGTGTGGGTCGCAGTGGGAGTGGTGGGTTTTTTTGCTGAAATGGCTGTCCTGTGTGCACCAGCGGCTGTAACTTGAGACTGAACGAGGCACCAGTTTCTTTGGCCCCATGGACCCGGTGTCGAGTTTGAGCCCAGTTCTGGAACCGGTGGCGGTAACTGCATTACTGAGTGTGAACGCATGGTGGTGGTGACATCGATAGAGACAGGGGCGGTGCTGAGGAATAGTGACATAGTCCCAGAGATGGCAGTGTGGCTCCAGGACATAGTTTGGCCTAGCTACCTGACGGTGGAGACAGTATCTGTGGGAGTGTGCAGGATCTGGGAACACCTGAATGTACACAGACTGAGGGAAGGACCCTGTGGTTTTGTTTATCTGGCAGTGAAGAGTCAAGGCCGAGGCAGGTGAGTGATCTGGAATTTTCCTTTTCTTTTGCCATTCTTTTATTTCTGCTTTTGTTTTTAATCCTGTCTTTTGAATCTAATATGGCGCTGGAGCATGGCCACTTTGTACACTTTTGACTGTATTCTTGTACTCGAGTATACACGACAATAAAGTCTAAATTTTCTGTAACAAAAGAAACAGTTTGCTAAATGATGCTTTTTGAAGAGCAATGTCTCTTTAATTTAAAATGGATACTAATGCTAACATAAAACTGCCAAGCATGACAACATTGAAAGAATTTCTTTTTTTCTGACACGTGGATGAAAGGAATAAACTTCTCATTTATAAAACAGTGACTGCAGATGCTGGAAACCAGATTCTGGATTAGTGGTGCTGGAAGAGCACAGCAGTTCAGGCAGCATCCAAAGAGCAGCGAAATCGACGTTTCGGGCAAAAGCCCTTCATCAGGAATAAAGGCAGTGAGCCTGAAGCGTGGAGAGATAAGCTAGAGGACGGTGGGGGTGGGGAGAAAGTCACATAGAGTACAATGGGTGAGTGGGGGAGGGGATGAAGGTGATAGGTCAGGGAGGAGAGGGTGGAGTGGATAGGTGGAAAAGGAGATAGGCAGGTATGACAAGTACGGACAAGTCGTGGGGACAGTTACTGAGCTGGAAGTTTGGAACTAGGGTGAGTTGGGGTAAGGGGTAATGAGGAAACTGTTGAAGTCCACATTGATGCCCTGGGGTTGAAGTGTTCCGAGGCGGAAGATGAGGCGTTCTTCCTCCAGGTGTCTGGTGGTGAGGGAGCGGTGGTGAAGGAGGCCCAGGACCTCCATGTCCTCGGCAGAGTGGGAGGGGGAGTTGAAATGTTGGGCCATGGGGCAGTGTGGTTGATTGCTGCGGGTGTCCCTGAGATGTTCCCTAAAGCACTCTGCTAGGAGGCGCCCAGTCTCCCCAATGTAGAGGAGACCACATCGGGAGCAACGGATACAATAAATGATATTAGTGGATGTGCAAGTAAAACTTTGATGGATGTGGAAGGCTCCTTTAGGGCCTTGGATAGAGGTGAGGGAGGAGGTGTGGGCACAGGTTTTACAGTTCCTGCGGTGGCAGGGGAAAGTGCCAGGATGGGAGGGTGGGTCGTAGGGGGGGTGTGGACCAGACCAGGTAGTCACGGAGGGAACGGTCTTTGCGGAAGGCGGAAAGGGGTGGGGAGGGAAATATATCCCTGGTGGTGTGGTTTTTTTTGGAGGTGGCGGAAATGTCAGCAGATGATTTGGTTTATACGAAGGTTGGTAGGGTGGAAGGTGAGCACCAGGAGCGTTCTGTCCTTGTTATGGTTGGAGGGGTGGGGTCTGAGGGTGGAGGTGCGGGATGTGGACGAGATGCGTTGGAGGGCATCTTTAACCACGTGGGAAGGAAAATTACGGTCTCTAAAGAAGGAGGCCATCTGGTGTGTTCTGTGGTGGAACTGGTCCTCCTGGGAGCAGATACGGTGGAGGCGGAGGAATTGGGAATACAGGATGGCATTTTTGCAAGAGGTAGGATGGGAAAAGATGTAATCCAGGTAGCTGTGGGAGTCGGTGGGTTTGTAAAAAATGTCAGTGTTAAGTCAGTCGTCAATAATGGAGATGGAGAGGTCCAGGAAGGGGAGAGAGTTGTCAGAGATGTTCCAGGTGAATTTAAGGTCAGGGTGGAATGTGTTGGTGAAGTTGATGAATTGCTCAACCTCCTCGCGGGAGCACGAGGTGGCGCCAATGCAGTCCTCAATGTAGCGGAGGAAGAGGTGGGGAGTGGTGCCAGTGTAATTACGGAAGATCAACTGCTCTACATAGCCAACAAAGAGACAGGCATAGCTGGGGCCCATATGTGTGCCCATGGCTACGCCTTTGGTCTGGAGGAAGTGGGAGGATTGAAAGGAGAAATTGTTAAGGGTGAGGACCAGTTCAGCCAAACGAATGAGAGTGTTGGTGGAAGGGTACTGTTGGGGATGTCTGGAGAGGATAGAACGGAGGGCTTGGAGGCCCTGGTCATGGTGGATGGAGGTGTAGAGGGATTGGATATCCATGGTGAAGATGAGGTGTTGGGGGCCGGGGAAACGGAAGTCTTGGAGGAGGTGGAGGGCGTTGGTGGTGTCTTGAACGTATGTGGGGAGTTCCTGGACTAGGGGGAATAGGACAGTGTCAAGGTAGGTAGAGATGAGTTCAGTGGGGCAGGAGCATGCTGAGACAATGGGTCAGCCAGGGTGGTCAGGCTTGTGGATCTTGGGAAGGAGGTAGAACCGGGCAGTGCGGGGTTCCCAGACTATGAGGTTGGAAGCTGTGTGTGGGAGATCTTCTGAGGTGATGAGGTTCTGTATGGTCTGGGAGATGATGGTTTGGTGATGGGGGTGGGGTCATGGTCGTGGGGGCAGTAGGAAGAGGTGTCCTTGAGTTGGCGTTTGGCTTCAGCGGTGTAGAGGTCAGTGCACCAGACTACCACTGCTCCCCCTTTATCCACTGGCTTGATGGTGAGATTTGGATTGGAGCAGAGGGATTGGAGGGCTGCGTGTTGTGAGAGTGAGAGGTTGGAGTGGGGGAGGGAGGTAGGCAGGTTGAGGCGGTTAATGTCCCGGCGGCAGTTGGAAATGAAGAGGTTGAGGGCAGGTAATAGGCCAGCGCAGGGTGTCCAGGTGGATGCAGTGTGTTGGAGGTGGGTGAAGGGGTCCTCGGAAGGTGGGCGGGAATCCTAATTGTGTAAGTAAGCTCGGAGACGGAGGCGACGGAAGAATTGTTCGACATCATGGCGTGTATTAAAGTCATTGATGCGTAGACGGAGGGGGATGAAGGTGAGTCCTTTGCTGAGGACTGATTGTTCGTCCTCAGTGAGGGGGAGGTCTGTGGGGATGGTGAAAACACGGCAGGGCCGGGAGCTGGGATCTGGTGTGGGTGTAGAGCTGGGAGTGGGGGCGGAACCTGTAACTGGAGTGGGTGTGATGGTGGGGGGAATGGGGATGGAGTCATGAGCAGGGGTAGTGTTTCCCTCGGGGTTCTGGGGAGTGGGGATAGTGACAGTGGGGTCTGTGGGGGGCATGTCAGCAGAATGCAGGTGAGTGGCGCTGGTGGGAGCGGAAGTGGTGGTGACCATGGCAGTAGGGGTGGCGGAAGTCACTGAGCATGTGGCATCAGCGATGATGTGACGGGCGGAAGTGATGCCACGCGTGATGCATGAGGAATTGTGAGGGGTGGAAGTTGTTGTGGGAGTGGCCATGATGGGGGCGGAAGTGACATCATCAATCAGCGTGGGGCATGAGAGCTGCATCAGCTGCATGGCTAATGGCGTCTGAGTAGATTCCAAGGCCAGGGGAATCTTCTGGAATGTTTGAGGAGCGCTGGTTATGGCGGTGGGTAGATAAAAGTTTGTTGTACTTACAGTTTTTGATGTTTGAGATGGAGTTGAAATACTGTTTGTTGAGAGTATGAATTCTCCTGAGGATGTAGTACAGAGTGGGTCCTTTGCAATTCTGAGAGAGTGTGGCCCTCAGCTGAGGCAGGGCTGACTGTAGAGAGGTTAGGTGCCGGCGCATTACTGCAAGCGTGGAGCGGAGGATCTTGAAGGAGAACTGTTGCTGGTGTTTTTGAATCTGTAGTCTGTACTGTTTGTCCTGTTCGGGTCTGAACTCTGCTGGTTTAAAGGTGGTCCGGATTCCGTGTGGGATGAGTTGATTACGGAGGCAGGCACTGAGGAAGCAAATGTGGCTGTGGTACTGAGTTTGTTTCACGACATGGTTGAAGAGCTTCAGAGCAGAGAAAATGACTTGGGAGTTGCAGTAGAAGAGGGACTCCCTGAGATTCTTGTAGAGAGAGGAGGAAAACTTCTTCAAGGCAGGCATCCTTGCAAGAGGATTCGCAGTAGTATTAAAATCAATGAGGTAAAAACAATGACTGCAGATGCTGGAAACCAGATTCTGGATTAATGGTGCTGGAAGAGCACAGCAGTTCAGGCAGCATCCAAGGAGCAGTGAAATCAACATTTTGGTCAAAAGCCCTTCATCAGGAATAAAGGCAGTGAGCCTGAAGCGTGGCGAGATAAGCTAGAGGAGGGTGGGGGTGTGACTGTTGTCAGATATCGCAGCCCTGGTGTTAAAATGAAATGCCCTCCACAGTACATCAGGCAAGTTAAATTCTGACCTTGGTATCACAAATGGAAATGATTGCTATGGCTTCTGTCCACAGCTGTTTCTCACAAACCCCATTTCATGAGTGCTCAAATAAAAATAGGGATGCTACAGTCCAATCCTGTCTATTCTCTGTGTTGTTAGGGTGCATGCCGGAGAAACAGATGAAAAGCTAGTCATTTATTTTGTGAGGATTTCTTAAGATAGGGATTTTGAGAGATTCCTAAATTAATTACATAATAGAGAGACTCCAGTACTAAAGGTTACATGACATCTCCCTCAATGAAAAATTATGCAGAATGACCGATCATTAAATTTTATTCACTCTGCACTATTGAAGTGCCAGAATACCACTCCAGTGACAAACCTGACAACAGTTTTGGGAAAATGGGAAGTATGGGGTATAAAAGCAATTGGCTGACCTGAAGCAAGATGGACACAGGCAAGATAGAAAACATGTTAACATTGATGCTCATATTACAGGCAGCAGACTTCCACAGTCAGCCTTGCTCTGTGTGTTGTGGTCAAGCAATATAGGATCTTTAATGGAAAAGCACTCAGAGAGTTCCTATCATGACCTCGGCAAGTATCAAAACACTTTATAAATAGAGTAGAGCAATTTGTGTAGTGCAAATACAATACTGCAACATAATAAAAGATTACAAGCTGTTCATATGGAAGAGAATATGACAATGAGGCACATCAGGGGATATTAAGCAATGATGAAAAGCTTGGTCACAGAGCTGGTTTTTATGGAGAATTTTAAAAGAGACGAGAGAACTTAAGAGGTAGAAGGATTTTGGGAAGTCGAAAGCTTAGGGCTGTGCCAACTGAAAGACAAACCACAAATGGTGGATTGAAAGGCACTCACCAATACAATTAAAGTCAGGAATGCTGAGGAGGTCATATTTAGCAGCACGTACAAATCTAGGGTTTCAAGACTGGGAGGATATTTCACAGATAGGGAGTGAAAAGTCCATGATATGATTTAAAAATAGGCGCATTTTCTTTAAAATCCAGATGTTTCTTAGACAGGAAGCACCAGAGTGGTGGGTAAAAAGGCGGAAGTGGGTACTGCAGATGCTGGAGATTAGGGTCAAGATTAGAGTGGTGCTGGAAAAGCACAGCAGGTCAGGCAGTAAAAAGTAAAAAGGTGGGTAAAAAGGACTTGTTGTGAATTATTTTTATCTCTTCATGGGACATGAGCATTTGTGGGAAGGCCTGTGTTCCTCGCCAATCCCAAATTAACCAGGAGGAAGTGGCAATCAGCTGCTTTTTTGAACCACTGCAGCCCATGTAATGCAGGTACCACCATGATCCAGCCACATTGAAAGAAAAGCGATATTGTCCCAAGTCAGGATGATGTGTGGTTTTGAGGAAAGTTTGGAGGGAGTGTCAATCTCATGCCTGCTGCCCTTATCCTTCAAGGTGGCATATAGGTCTTAGTTTTGGAAGGTGCTATGGAAGGAAACTTGGTGAGTTGTTGCAGAGCAACAAATGGTTGAGGAAGTCAAAAATCAGTGTTGCCATTAAATAAAGAAAACGGACCATTCTAACTCCACTGGCAGCTGCCATAATATCAGATGTGTAACGTGATGAGAAGAGTGAACAAATTGATATTTTGGCTGGGTGTCACCAATACTTTACCCCAAAATGATCTGAATTGAGTTGCACCTTCCAAATGTCACTCACGTATGATGGTATTATGCTTTCCCCATATGTCATTTTGTTGTCCATCCATTGAGTAACATTTCACATGCTGTCATAGAGAAGTACAGCACAGAAACAGACCCTTCGGTCCTACCTGTCATTGGCGACCAGATATCCCAACCCAATCTAGTCCAACCTGCCAGCACCCGGCCCATATCCCTCCAAATCCTTCCTATTCACATACCCATCCAGATGCCTCTTAAATGTAAAATTGTACTAGGCTCCACCACTTCCTCTGGCAGCTCATTCCATACACGCACCACCCTCTGAATGAAAACGTTGCCCCTTAGGTCTCTTTTATATCATTCCCCTCTCACTCTAAACCTATGCCCTCTAGTTCTGGACTCCCCGATCCCAGGGAAAAGACTTTGTCTATTTATCCTATCCATGCCCCTCATGATTTTATAAATCTCTATAAGGTTACCCCTCAGCCTCCGACGCTCCAGGGAAAACAGCCCCAGCCTGTTCAGACTCTCCCTGTAGCTCAGCTCCTCCAACCCTGGCAACATCCTTGTAAATCTTTTCTGAACCCCTTCAAGTTTCACAACATCTTTCCAATAAGAAGGAGATCAGAACTGCACGCAATATTCCAACAGTAGCCTCACCAATGTCCTGTACAGCAGCAACATGACCTCCCAACTCTTCTCCTCAATACTCTGACCCCATTCTTTAATGCTGAATAGTGTAAGGGAAACCCTTCAAACAATTGGAATTTGAAAGGAGATAAAATATCAATTTGTGTAAAAAGACTTGACTATCTTTAAACCAATAAAGCTTCATTACGTAAATCAGTAAAAAATAAGACTACTCTTGTTATAAGAAGCAAGTGAGTTTTAGATTACTTACAGTGTGGAAACACACCCATCAGCCCAACAAGTCCACACTGACCCACAACCCATTCCCCTAACACTACGGGCAATTTAGCATGGCCAATTCACCTAACCTGTACATTTTTGGACTGTGGAAGGAAACCAGAGCAAACCCACGCAGAATGTGCAAACTCCACACAGTCAGTAACCTGAGGCGGGAATTGAACCCAGGTCTCTGGCGCTGAGAGGCTGCAGTGCTAACTACTGTGCCACCCACAGTGTCTTAGCTACAGTACCCCCAGCCTCACCCTCCCTACTATTTATCTCTCAGCACCCAGGCCCACAAGCCTCATTCCTAATGAAGGGCTTATGCACGAAATAACGACTCTCCTGCTCCTTGGATGCTCCCTGACCTGCTGTGCTTTTCCAGCACCAGACTCTCTACTCTTGTTATAATCCCAGACCACACTACCAAAAATTATGTTACAGTCTAGTTATTGATCATCAGTTCTTTTTTAAAGTAGGTAAAGTGTGAGAACCCCATCATTTACTAAGAAAATAAAACCAGAACATTCCACACTTTGAATAAAGAACAATACAATGTATAACTGTAAACCAATCAATGATATTTAAACAATTAACATTGAAGCATTCAGAAATCTCATCAAGTTAGTATGGATAGCAGACAAACTGTAATCAAATACCTGACAGAGGACAAATAATAAATGCAGTTAAGAGAGATCTTACGGACTTTTCAGCAACTACCTCACCAACTTGGTTTAACAAATCTCATTAAAACTTCACAAGAAATTCTGTAGTCTTCTTGATTTCCTTCAAAAACTGTTTCATCATGGACTGCTTCAGTGACTGCTCAATAACTTCTGGTACTTCACTCTCCTTTCCTGGGATAACTCTTCACTGGATTATTTATCCCATACTTCAGTCCTTGAATGTTGGCATAACTTCAGGCTTTTTGCAGACAGCTAGCTTCACCAAGCTAGTAATCTTCTAATCTTCTCCAGCTATGCAAAGCTGTATTCCTTGTGGGCTGCCTTTACCCTCATTTCTCCTCTGTGCTAAATTACTAATGTTACATGACTTCTTCAGAGCTGCACAGCTTCCAGGGCATTTCCTGAACCCTAACTCCACCTGCTCCACCTCCCTTCCCAAGCATCTTCTCTGTCATAATGACTGAAGCTTGCTTTTTATGGGATCTTCTCACTGCTCAAAGGTATGGCATTTTCCTAGTTGATCACTGATGGCACTGTAGTACTTGACACTGCCATGAGTACATGCTACACAATAATGATGGTTTGAGGTGAGTCAGAAGAGTGGATACTGTGGGCAATCTCAGTAGAATGAGTGGAACTAATATAATATCAACACCTTCAGAACCATTTCCTTTCAACAAAGAAAACAACCTTCTCTGCTGACTACCACTTTCCAACTAACTAAACTGATTTGTTGGTAATCCTGGAACTGTTTTAGTACCCTGTTGAGATAGTTAAAACAATATAATGGAATTTTAATATATGTAAGAACTGTGTTAGAAGAGGTTACTTTAACTTATGTATTTCAGGATTCTATTGCGGCCTCAAACTTGAGTTACTGCGGTTGCTGAATAAAGAGGCTATTCTCACCCCTCACTGACTTCAGTCGTTATTTGAACACAATCCCATGGTTCACACCTGAACCCCTATTATAATTGTGATGATACTTGCTAACAAACATGTAAGAACACCCTTTCTTTATAGAAACTTCCTCCTCTTATCCTGCAGCATAGATCATCTTTATATTCTGAAGCCACTAACTATATTTGCATGATTAAGCTTTTACACCAATTAAACACATGTACATAAGGCTGCTGGACAGGTACAAAAGATAATTGATATGCTTAGATTGGAATGCTAGCCTTCATCTCAAAAAGGGTTAAAATTCAAAAGAGTGCAAATTATGCTAAAGAGCTCTGGTGAGACCCTATTTAGAATATAATATTCATACCTGCACTTCAGGGCAAACTTACTGATGGCAGTGTGGATCAGCGGTTAGCACTACTGCCTCACAGTGCCACGGATCTGTGTTTGATTCCACACTCAGACGACTGTCTGTGTGGAGTTTGCACATTCTCCCTGTGTCTGCATGAATTTTCTCCGGGTGCTCTGGTTTTCTCTCACAGTCCAAAGATACACAAGTTGGGCGGATTGGCCATGCTAAATTGGCCACAGTATTCAGTGAGGTGTCGGCTGGGTGGATTAGGCATTGGGTTACAGGGATGGGGTGAATCTGGGTGGGATGATCTTCAGACAGTTGGCATGGACTCAGTGGGCTGAATGGCCTGTTTCTACACTGGAGGGATTCTATGATTGGCCTTTTGAGGGGCTGCTTTACAAATTTATCAGAATAATACCAGGATTAAAAGAATTAAACTATGAGGAAAAATTGTATTGACTAAGTTTGTATTCTATCAAGTATAAAGTTTTACAGGATGGCGATATTCAATATATTTTATGATACTTATGTGATAGATTATATCCAGACGAACAAGTTTCTCTGATGGAGGAGTTCAGATAAGATAACATGGCCCTTGGGAGGAAACCAGAGCACCCAGAGGAAATTTGTGCAGATACAGGGAGAATGTACAAATTCCACACAGACATTCCCCGGAGTGTGGAATCAAACCCAGGTCCCTGGCACTGTGAGGCAGTAGCGCTAACCACTGAACCACACTGCCATCAATAAATTTGCCCTGAAGTGCAGCTATGAAAATAGTACTCTAAATACAGTCTCACCAGAGCTCTTTAGCATAATTTGCACTCTTTTGAATTTCAACACTAGGTCATTTATTGCCAGGAATCAGTCCTGCATGTAGAGTATAGTGGGAGTCTAGAATTCATCCTCATATAAAGCTGTCAACATTGGGTCAATTGAAAGTATCAGAACTGTGACTGATAGTTTTCTGCTTATATCTGTGTACAAGAGGATACGGAACTACAAATGGATCAATCATAATCTAACTGAATGTACAAACAGGCTCAAGGTACTGAGTAGCCTTCACCTACCTCCATGTGCCATAAAAAATGACTGTAACATTAGGGTTGACAAGATAACTATAGCAGCAGTATGTCATGTGCTGTTTGTACTCCCTGGGCTGAGGGTGTGAAATGGTAGCAGAGAGGTTATCTCCTTTCTGACCTCATCTTTGTCAAGGGGAGAACTATCCTGATTATTCCACGTTATGGATGATTATTTTTCAGTTCAGTGAAAAATGAAAGATGAACCAATAATTCCCCACATTACAAATTCCACATACTGGTTTTGGAATCTTATATTGTGACATATTTATTAAAATCAATGACAAAATTAAACATTTAATGCATCAATAAATTTTATAAATTACTGGGAAACATTTTTTTGTGTTTTGATTTCAATTCAATATTTCTATTTTGATTCAAGTAGGCCAGAATGCATAACATGTGAAGCAATTATATCCCAAAAATGTGTTATGAATTTTATATTAAAGATTAACTAGAAAAAAAAGTCTCTCTCAAACAGTATAACTATGACAGGTATTAATAATATTTAGCTAAAACTGAGTTGCCATCCACAATTTTGCTAGTTTTAAAGTAATCCCAACCAACCATTAATGCTATTCGCATTAAGAGCTGTGTGAAACATAGTGCAAACATTTATCTTCAAGTTGATTTCTCCCTAATACTGAAGTGCAGCACCTCACTTTTACTTGCTACAGCACTTCAGTATTAACAGGGCCAGGAACTCACTGTGTGGAAATCAGTTAACATTAGTCAGTTATTGTAGCCTTCACTTAGCTGATTGTGAATTTCCTTCACATCTGTCATCAGAGATCATTCCATTGTCTTTTCTTAAAACTTAAATTATTGATTTTCTTTTCCATCAGTTTTAAAAACTCCTACCTTAAAACATCAAAATTGTTTAAAGAACATAAATATATTGTTGCAGCTTAATATTTGAGTGTAAGTTTACCACTAATATTTGGGTGTAAACATGCGTTTAAAAGAATTTGAAATCAACTAATTGGATCCTACATTAAATCCCTTTTTATAGGACAAGGACAAGAAAGTGAAGTATATATTTCCATAATTACTCAAGGCTATTCAAAACCATTTAATTTATGACAGCAGTAACTCGCGCAGTATTCTGTGACTACACATAAATGCATATATTTCAATTAGATCACTTTTTCTACTCAGTGATAATAAATGCACAGCAGGTCATGTTAACTTCATCTCACTTAACCGTGTCTAACTGAATATTAACTGTATTGTGGACCCATGAGAATCCTGCTATAAAATTTGGTCTCTAGTTTTGTGTGCATTTCAGCATAAATAACTCAAAGTTAATTAGTTTACTTAAATTCTGAAGAAGGGTCACTAGACTTGAAATGTTAACTCTGCTTTCTCTCCACAGGTAATGCTGAGTTTCTCCAACAATTTTTGTTTTGTCTCAGGCCTCCAGCTTCTGCCGTTGTTGATTTTAACTTTCTTTAATCTATTGGTAATATAGAATGTAAGTATTATTGAAAATTGAGATGTTGTTGAAACTTTTTGTCTTGTGCTCATCAGGACAGTTGCAAGAATACCAAATTTCAGAGGGTTTGTTATGACTTCTGTTCAAGTCTAAGAGACACAATGTCTAGATATATTCCTTTATCCTGCAGACAACAGGTACATCTATATAAATAGGTGCAGCATCCAGCAAACGTTAATGACCTATATTGTGAGTCCAACTGGTAATCTGATTGTTGGATAATTCTTATCATGTTCTGGATTATTTAATAATTGCAGTCCAACTACTAATCTAACATTAAAAATTGTTAAACTTTGCAACCGCAGGCTGTTTGAATATTGTCAGCAAAGTGACAATTCTGAACAGCCATAAAGATGTACTGTTTAATATAATTTCCTAGCCTTGGGGTGTAGCCTACGTACCGGGCATTGCACTGGCACAGAAATTCCCACATTTGTGTAATAGGCAGACGATCATCTTAGTTTGACAGCATTAACTTATTAATGTACAATGGCACTTGTTTTGCTCCTGCACAGAAGCTATGAAAAATAACTAGCTTTACCTGTTCCTCAATGTTTAATTTGGATACACCAAATTTCCAGGATGATTTTCAATGGACTCAACACTTTACTCATTCTTAAGTGGCAGCCTTAGGTCTATTTATGAGGATGCACAGTAGACAATTATCTGAGAGGGTGTCAGAGAATTGTCCAATTATAAATAAAGCCATTATGCGGATCTTGTGAAATTGACACTCACGCTATATTGTGAGAAGAGAAATTGACAGCACATAGGCAAACGGACACTTTGCACAGTTGAGTCAAAAGGTCGCTTTCCTGAGCCCCAGGTACAGTCAGTTCTTATAGGCTTACAAGAGATCAATGTTAATTGCAAGACAATACAATTTCAATCACATTTGAGAGGAACAATGCTGCTAGTCTGGCAGTATCAATCAGTTAACAGTAGCAACAGGAGATTAGTTAATCTAAGAGATAGGTGCTAATATTCAGCATCCTGGCTGCAATAGTTTCATAGGGCAGTGAACATTCATCTCAAGTATCCTGGTGCCATTTGGTCTGCATGGGCATTGTGGTGACGGTTCCTGGGGAGACAGTGAGCACCCTTCAGGCTTCAGGAGCTGCGATGCCATTGTGTGGCAGTGAATCTCAATAGTAGGTCATCTAGAGAGATGTTCCTTCAGTCAGAAAGGGCTTAGGGTATGTCTCTATTACTGTCTGTTCCTGAGTATGGCCAAGTTGAGATAGCAGTGGCATTATGGGTAGGCCCTCTTTGGCTAAAGACAACTATAGTGTGTGTAAGCAAGTGGTCTGTAGGCAGAGTGGTTTTTCCTTCTCTCACGGGGAGCCATTGTCCCACAGGATAGCTTTAATGTGCTTGCTTGATTGTTAGCGAGAGCAACCTTTTCATGCAGAGGGTGGTGTGTGTATGGAATGAGCTGCCAGGGGAAATGGTGGAGGCTAGTACAATTATAACATTCAAAAGGCATCTGGATGGGTATAGGAATAGGAAGGGCTTAGAGGGATAGGAGCAAAGTGCTGGAAAATGGGACTAGATTATTTTAGGATATCTGTTCGGCATGGTCGAGTTGGGCCGAGGGGAGTATTTCTGTGCTGTACATCACTATGACTCTACGAGTGGCAGGTGAAGGAGGAGTGGTGGCAGTGAAAGGGGAATAGGTCATAGAATCGTACAGCACAGAAACAGACTAGATTAGATTACTTACAGTGTGGAAACAGGCCCTTCGGCCCAACAAGTCCACACCGCCCCGCCGAAGCCAACCCACCCATACCCCTACATTTCCAACACTACGGGCAATTTAGCATGGCCAATTCACCTGACCTGCACATGTTTGGACTGTGGAAGGAAACCCACGCAGACATGGGGAGAACGTGTAAACTCCACACAGTCGCCTGAGGCGGGAATTGAACCCGGGTCTCTGGTGCTGTGAGGCAGCAGTGCTAACCGCTGTGCCACTGTGCCGCCCACAAACCCTTCGGTCCAACCTGTCAATGCCGACCAGATATCCCAACCCAATCTAGTCCCACCTGCCAGCACCCGGCCCATACCCTCCAAACCCTTCCTATTCATATACCCATCCAAATGCCTCTTAAATGTTGCAATTGTACCAGCCTCCACCACTTCCTCTGGCAGCTCATTCCATACATGTACCACTCTCTGTGTGGAAACGTTGCCCCTTAGGTCTCTTCTATATCTTTCCCCACTCAACCTAAACTTATGCCCTCCAGTTCTGGACACCCCGACCCCAGGGAAAAGACTTTGTCGATTTATCCTATTCATGCTCCTCATAATTTTGTAAACCTCTATAAGGTCACCCCTCAACCTCCGACGCTCCAGGGAAAACAGCCCCAGCCTGTTCAGCCTCTCCCTATAGCTCAAATCCTCCAACCCTGGCAACATCCTTGTAAATCTTTTCTGAACTCTTTCAAGTTTCACAACATCTTTCCGATAAGAAGGAGACTAGAATTGCATGCAATATTCCAACAGTGGCCTAACCAACGTCCTGTACAGCCGCAACATGACCTCGCAACTCATGTACTCAATACTCTGACCAATAAAGAAAGCATACCAAATGCCTTCTTCACTATCCTATCTACCTGTGACTTCGCTTTCAAGGAGCTATGAACCTGAACTCCAAGGTCTCTTTGTTCAGCAACACTCCCTAGGACCTTAACATTAAGTGTATCAGTCCTGCTAAGATTTGCTTTCCCAAAATGCAGCATCTCGCATTTATCTGAATTAAACTCCATCTGCCACTTCTCAGCCCATTGACCCATTTGGTCCAGATCCTGTTGTAATCTAAGATCACCTTTTTCGCTGTCCACAACACCTCCAATTTTGGTGTCATCTGCAAACTTACTAACTGTACCTCTTATGCTCGCATCCAAATCATTTATGTAAATGACAAAAAGTAGAGGGCCCAGCACCGATCCTTGTGGCATTCCACTAGTAACAGGCTTCCAGTCTGAAAAACAACCCTCTACCACCACCCTCTGTCTTCTACCTTTGAGCCAGTTCTCTATCCAAATGGCTAGTTCTCCCTGTATTTCATGAGATCTAACCTTGCTAACCAGTCTCCCATGGGGAACCTTGTCGAACGCCTTACTGAAGTCCATATGGATCACATCTACTGCTCTGCCCTCATCGATCCTCTTTGTTACTTTTTCAAAAAACTCAATCAAGTTTGTGAGACATGATTTCCCACGTACAAAGCCATGTTGACTGTCCCGAATCAGTCCTTGCCTTTCCAAATACATGTACATCCTGTCCCTCAGGATTGCCTCCAACAACTTGCCCACCACCGAGGTCAGGCTCACCTGTCTATAGTTCCCTGGCTTGTCTTTACCACCCTTCTTAAACAGTGGTACCACGTTTGCCAACCTCCAGTCTTCCGGCACCTCACCTGTGACTATCGATGATACAAATATCTCAGCAAGAGGCCCAGCAATCACTTCTCTAGCTTCCCACAGAGTTTTTGGGTACACCTGATCCAGGTCCTGGGGATTTATCCACTTTTAACCATTTCAAGACATCCAGCACTCCCTCCTCTGTAATCTGGACATTTTGCAAGGTGTGACCATCTATTTCCCTACAGTCTATATCTTCCATATCCTTTTCCACAATAAATACTGATGCAAAATATTCATTAAGTATCTCTGCCATTTTCTGTGGCTCTACACAAAGGCCGCCTTGCTGATCTTTGCGGGGCCCTATTCTCTCCCTAGTTACCCTTTTGTCCTTAATATATTTGTAAAAACCCTTTGGATTCTCATTAATTCTATTTGCAAAAGCTACCTCATGTCCCTGTTTTGCCCTCCTGATTTCCCTCTTAAGTATACTCCTACTTTCTTTATACTCTGCTAAGGATTCACTCGATCTATCCTGTCATATGCTTCCTTCTTTTTCTTAACCAAACCCTCAAATTCTTTAGTCATCCAGCATTCCCTATATCTACCAGCCTTCCCTTTCACCCTGACAGGAATATACTTTCTCTGGATCCTTGTTATCTCATTTCTGAAGGCTTCCCATTTTCCAGCCGTCCCTTTACCTGCGAACAACTGACTCCAATCAGCTTTTGAAAGTTCTTGCCTGATATCATCAAAATTGGCCTTTCTCCAATTTAGAACTTCAACTTTTAGATCTGGTCTATCCTTTTCCATCACTATTTTAAAACTAATAGAATTATGGTCGCTGGCCCCAAAGTGCTCCCCTACTGACACTTCAGTCACCTGCCCTGCCTTATTTCCCAAGAGTAGGTCTAGTCTTGCACCTTCTCTAGTAGGTACATCCACATACTGAATCAGAAAATTGTCTTGTACACACTTAAGAAGTTCCTCTCCATCTAAACCTTTAACACTATGGCAGTCCCAGTCGATGTTTGGAAAGTTAAAAATCCCCTACCATAGCTACCCTATTATTCTTACAGATAGCTGAGATCTCCTTGCAAGTTTGTTTCTCAATTTCCCTCTGACTATTGGGGGGGGGGTCTGTAATACAATCCCAATAAGGTGATCATCCCTTTCTTATTTCGCAGTTCCACCCAAATAACTTCCTTGGATGTATTTCCGGGAATATCCTCCCTCAGCACAGCTGTAATGCTATCCCTTATCAAAAATGCCACTCCCCCTCCTCTTTTGCCTCCCTTTTTTTCCTTCCTGTAGCATTTGTATCCTGGAACATTCAGCTGCCAGTCCTGCCCATCCCTGAGCCATGTTTCTGTAATTGCTATAATATCCCAGTCCCATGTTCCTAACCATGCCCTGCCTTCCCTGTCAGGCCCCTTGCATTGAAATAAATGCAGTTTAATTTATTAGTCCTACCTTGTCCCTGCCTGCCCTGACTCTTTGACTCACGTCTGTTCTCAGCTGTATCCGTCTCAGATCGATCTCTTTCCTCACTATCTCCCTGGGTCCCACCCCCCCCACCTTACTAATTTAAATCCTCCCAAGCAGTTCTAGCAAATTTCCCTGCCAGTATATTAGTCCCCTTCCAATTTAGGTGCAATCCGTCCTTCTTGTACAGGTCACTTCTATCCCAAAAGAGATTCTAATGGTCCAAAAATGTGAATCCTTCTCCCATACACCAGCTCCTCAGCCATGCATTCATCTGCTCTATCCTCCTATTCCTGCCCTCACTAGCTCGTAGCACTGGGAGTAATCCAGATATTACTACCCTTGAGGACCTCCTTTTTAAATTCCTGCCTAACTCTCTGTAATCTCCCTTCTGAATCTCAACCTTTTCCCTTCCTATGTCATTGGTTCCAATGTGGACAATGACCTCCTGCTGGCCCCTCTCCCCCGTGAGAACATTCTGCACCCTCTCTGAGACATCCTTGATCCTGGCACCAGGGAAACTACACACCATTCTGCTTTTTCTCTGCTGACCACAGAAATGCCTGTCTGTACCTCAGACTACAGAATCGCCTTACACAATTGATATCTTGGAAGCCGACATGCCCCTCATTGCATTAGAGCCAGTCTCAATTCCAGAAACTTGGCTGTTCGTGCTACGTTCCCCTGAGAATCCATCACCCCCTACATTTTCCAAAACAGCATACCTGTTTTAAATGGGTATATCCACAAAAGACTCCTGCCCTAGGTGCCGACCTCTCTCACCCTTCCTGGAGTTAACCCATCTATGTGATTTTATCTGAGACTTTCCCCCTTCCTATAACTGCCATCCATCAGATACTGTTGCTGTTGCAAATTCCTCATCGTTTCTATCTGTCTCTCCAACCAATCCACTCGATCTGATAAGATTCGCATCCAACAGTATTTATGGCAGATATAATCCGCAGTAACCCTAAAACTCTCTTTAAACTCCCACATCTGACAAGAAGTACATGTCACTGCAAAGGCCATTTTTGCTCCTTCACAATCTACAGACCGTCTTATTCCTCTACAAGTACTGCCCAGGTTAATAGCTATGGCTTATATTTTAAGTTTAATCAAGAGACTTATCTCCAAAAAAATATAATCAAGAAAGAATCCACTATACTTACTACTGCAGCCTTTCTCTTGGACAGACTTAAAACAACGATTAACTTATCTGATTCTGTGCTGTGAACTTCGCCCAACAGTTCCTCCAACATTAGTTGTGAATTAGTTGTTAATTTTCGCAGATGCACTCCAATGTCCAGCGATACACGAGTTCAGACAGCAAAGACGATAAATGTGCAGGCTCTCTCATTCTCTCGTGTTCTCTCTCTCTCTCTCTCTCTCTCTGTCTCTCTCTCTCTCTGTCTCTGTCTCTCAGTGATGCAAAATACTAGTTTAGTATCTCCCCCATTTTTTGCGGCTCCACACAAAGGCAGCCTTGCTGATCTTTGAGGGGCCCTATTCTCTTCCTAGTTACCCTTTTGTCCTTGATGTATTTGTAAAAACCCTTTGGATTCTCCTTAATTCTATTTTCCAAGCCTATCTCATGTCCCCTTTTTGCCCTCCTGATTACCCTCTTAAGTATACTCCTACTTCCTTTAAACTCTTCCAAAGATTCACTCAATCTATCCTGTCTATACCTTACATATTCTTCCTTCCTTTTCTTAACCAAACCCTCAATTTCTCTAATCATCCAACATTTCCTAGGTAAAAACAATGACTGCAGATGCTGGAAACCAGATTGTGGATTAGTGGTGCTGGAAAAGCACAGCAGTTCAGACAGCATCCGAGGAGCAGTAAAATCGACGTTTCGGGCAAAAGCCCTTCATCAGGAATACAGGCAGAGTGCCTGAAGGGTGGAGAGATAAGCTAGAGGAGGGTGGGAGTGGGGAGAAAGTAGCATAGAGTACAATAGGTGAGTGGGGGAGAGGATGAAGGTGATAGGTGAGGGAGGAGGGTGGAGTGGATAGGTGGAAAAGAAGATAGGCAGGTCATGAGGACAGTGCTGAGCTGGAAGTTTGGGACTAGGATGAGGTGGGGGAAAGGGAAATGAGGAAACTGTTGAAGTGCACATTGATGCCCTGGGGTTGAAGTGTTCCGAGGTGGAAGATGAGGCGTTCTTCCTCCAGGCGTCGGGTGGTGAGGGAGTGGCGGTGAAGGAGGCCCAAGACCTCCATGTCCTCGGCAGAGTGGGAGGGGGAGTTGAAATGTTGGGCCACAGGGCGGTTTGGTTGATGGGTGTGAGTGTCCCGGAGATGTTCCCTAAAGCACTCTGCTAGGAGGTGTCCAGTCTCCCCAATGTAGAGGAAACTGCATCAGGAGCAATGGATACAATAAATGATATTGGTGGATGTGCAGGTAAAACTTTGATGAATGTAAAAGCCTCCTTTAGGGCCTTGGATGGAGGTGAGGCAGGAGGTGTGGGCAATTCCTGCAGTGGCAGGGGAAGGTGCCAGGACGGGAGAGTGGGTTGTAGGGAGGGCGTGGACCTGACCTGGTAATCAAGGAGGGAATGGTCTTTGCGGAAGATGGAAAGGGGTGGGGAAGGAAATATATCCTTGGTGGTGGGGTCCGTTTGGAGGTGGTGGAAATGTCGGTGGATGATTCGGTTTATGCGAAGGTTGATGGGGTGGAAGGTGAGCACCAGGGGGCATCTGTCCTTGTTACAGTTGGATGGGTGAGGTCTGAGGGCAGAGGTGCGGGATGTGGATGATTTGCGATGGAGGGCATCTTTAACCACGTGGGAAGGGAAATTGCGGTCTCTAAAGAAGGAGGCCATCTGGTGTGTTCTGTGGTGGAACTGGTTCTCCTGAAAGCAGATACGGTGGAGGCGGAGAAATTGGGAATACGGGATGGCATTTTTGCAAGAGGTAGGGTGGGAAGAGGTGTAATCCAGGTAGCTGTGGGAGTCGGTGGGTTTGTAAAAATGTCGGTGTCAAGTTGGTCGTCATTAATGGAGATGGAGAGGTCCAGGTTGGGGAGAGAGTTGTCAGAGATGGTCCAGGTGAATTTAAGGTCAGGGTTGAATGTGTTGGTGAAGTTGATGAATTGCTCAACCTCCTCGCAGGAGCATGAGGTGGTGCCAATACAGTCATCAATGTAGCGGTGGAAGAGGTGGGGAGTGGTGCTAGTGTAATTACGGAAGATCAACTGCTCTACATAGCCAACAAAGAGACAGACATAGCTGGGGCCCATACGGGTGCCCATGGTCTGGAGGAAGTGGGAGGATTCAAAGGAGAAATTGTTAAGGGTGAGGACCAGTTCGGCCAAACGAATGAGAGTGTCGGTGGAAGGGTACTGTTGGGGACATTGGGAGAGGAAGAAACGGAGGCTTGGAAGCCCTGGTCATGGCCGATGGAGGTGTAGAGGGACTGGATATCCATGGTGAAGATGATGTGTTGGGGGCTAGGGAAACGTAAGTCTTGGAAGAGGTGGAGGGCGTGGGTGGTGCCTTGAACATATGTGGGGAGTTCCTGGACTAGGGGAATAGGACAGTGTCATGGTAGGTAGAAATGAGTTCAGTGGGGCAGGAGCATGCTGAGACAATGGGTTGGCCAGGGTGGTCAGGCTTGTGGATCTTGGGAAGGAGGTAAAACCAGGCAGTGCGGAGTTCCTGGACTATGAGATTGGAAGCTGTGGGTGAGAGATCTCCTGAGATGATGAGGTTCTGTATGGTCTGGGAGATGATGGTTTGGTGATGGGGGGTGGGGTCATGGTCGAGGGAGTGGTAGGAAGAGGTGTCCTCGAGTTGGCATCTGGCTTCAGCTACCAGCCTTTCCTTTCACCTTAAAAGGAATATACTTTCTCTGGATTCCCATTATCTCATTCCTGAAGGCTTCCCATTTTCCAGCCGTCCCTTTACCTGCGAACATCTGCCCCCAATCGGCTTTTGAAAGTTCTTGCCTAAAACTGTCAAAATTAGCCTTTCTCCAGTTTAGAACTTCAACATTTAGATCTGGTCCATCCTTTTCCATCACTCTTTTAAATCTCATGGAATTCTGGTCGCTGGCCCCAAAGTGCTACCCCATTTCTCTGGGTGAATTACTCTTTGGAGGGTCAATGTGGACTTGTTGGGTGAGGAGCCTGTTTCCACACTGTAGGGATTCTAATTCATTGGTGTGGGGTGGCACGGTGGCTCATGGCTAGCACTGCTGCCTCACAGCGCCAAGGGACCCAGGTTCGATTCAAGCATCAGGCACCTGTCTGTGTGGAGTTTGCATGTTTTCCCTATGTCTCTGTGGGTTTCCTGTGGGTGCTCTGGTTCCCTCTCACAATCCAAAGATGTGCAGATCAGGTGAATTGGCCATGCTCAATTGCCCATAGTGTTCGGTGCATTAGTCAGGGGTAAATGTCGGTAGGGGAATGGGTCTGGGTGAGTTACTCTTCTGAGGGTCGGTGTGGGCTTGTTGGGCCGAAGGGCCTGTTTCCATACTGGAAGGAATCTAATAAAATGAACAAACCAAACAGACTCGCACTCCCCTGCAGGATGTGATCTCCCTGTGAGTGAGGAACAGGTAGTGTTTGGGCTGGGTCCATCTGCTCTAAGCCAGCCACATCATTTTTCTCTCTCTACTTTTCATCTTTTTCTTTCCTTCATATTCCTGATGTCACAGGGAGGCTGGAATGGTGCTCGAGTGGAGCTTTGTAGACCTAATATGTGGACTCCTGGAATGGCGGCTGGGCATCAGCTGCAGTGATGGTGGAGCAGGGACTCCTGGCTGTGATAGGCACCGAGCAGGGACTCTTGTTATTGGGGTCAGGTCATGGAGTCATAGAATCATGGAGATATACAGCATGGAAACAGACACTTCTATGCCGTCCAGACATCCTAACCTAATCTAGTCCCATTTGCCAGCAACTTGGCCCATATCTCTCTCAATCCTTCCTCTTCATATACCTACCCAGATGCCTTTTAAATGCTGTAATTGTAGCAGCCTCCACAACTTCCTCTGGCAGCTCATTCCATACACGCATCATCCGTTTTACAACATGCTTCTGATAGGAAGGAGACCAGAATTGCATGCAATATTCCAAAAGTGGCCTAACCAATGACCTGCACAGCTGCAAAATAACCTCCCAACTCCTGTACTCGATACTCTGACCAATAAAGGACTGACTATGGCAGTATCAGCACCCAGAATAGGGACTCCTGCATGCGATAGGCCTGGAGTGGGGAACTTGCAGAAGTCCGGGAGCTGTGTCTGAGACCCCGACCAATGAAGATGAACTCTAAGCATTTTCTTTAATTCTTGGATCTCAAAATGATGCTGGAGTAGAACGACAAAACACTTTTCACTTTATCTCCCTAGGTATATGTGACAATTCATCATTCATCATTAAATAGTGTCGCATTTTCACCTTTTGCAACAGATATTAGAAACTGCGTTGTCAACCTCTGATTCATCCTGCCTTGGCAATAGGACATTGTTCATCCTGTAATACACTCAGCAATTATGACCAAATATGGAGCTGCCAGTTTCAATTCACTGGAGATATGGGTTTGCTTATAAAAATTGTCAGAGCATTAGTATAGCATGAGGAAAAAAAATTTAAACTGTAACTTATCCTCAAGCTTCTGCTTCTCATGTTATGCCACATTTTTTTTCCCGGAATGAATAGCTTGAGACAAAGAGCCCGGTGTTACAGCCGCTTGGGGAGAAACTCAAAGACATGGCCCATTGTTTGTATGATTTCTGTTCCAGAATGTAGTGTAACCTGAGCAGAATGACATTAAATAGCCTGAAAGAATATGGAATATTCAGCATAAATAAGCTATGAACATAACTCTTGGAGGCTGAATTATCAACAATCTTCTGCATTGATTCAAAAGTCCATTTATTTAAAATAATCCCTCTCCACAAAACTAGTCATCTCCTAAGAATAACATAGCCAATAGCACCAATTTAGAGGTGTCCATTACACTGTACTTAGTGTTACACTCACACAGGCAGTCCTGATTTAATTATCCATTGCTAATAACCTACAATTGCACAATCCAGCAGTCAATTGTGGCCTCACTCAGACCTGCTTCTTATATTGATGCCACAAATACATCATATTCAGCTTAAATGAGTTCAAATTCAGTCAATTAACTTTCCCTTGAACATCAGACCACTGACCAACAGTCAGTGAAAGCACTGAGCATCCTTTTTTCAGCTGCAGAGACTACTTGGGGGAAAAAATGTACAGTCTGAATTAGTTAGATCTCAAGATTTCCCATTGACAATAACTTGAACCCAGACTTTGTGGCCTGGAGGTACTGTACTACAATACTGAGTACATTTTGCAAAGGCATGTTCTGAATGATTTAGAAGGGACCTAAAGGGCAACTTCACTTCAGCAAAACCGACACACTCTGAGTACATTGTGCTGTTCAGGTCCTGATGAGGGTACTGCTGGTCAACCAAGTTTAGCTCCAGAACCTACGTTTATTTATTTGATATGCAACTAGCTTCAAACACATCCAACAGGTGACATTACACTGGCAGTGCATCTTGTAGATAGTGCACACTGCTGCTACAGAGCATCAGTGGTGGAGGGAGTGCATGTTTGTGAATGTGATGTCAACAAGTGGGCTGCTTTGTCCTGGAAGGTGTCAAGCTTCTTCTGTAGCCATTCTATAATACAAAGCCTGTCTATAATGCATCACTGGGGCTGCATCATCCAGGCAAGTGGGGAGTATTCCATCATACTCCTGACTTATGCCTTATAGACAGGCTTTTGGGAGTCAGGCGGTGAGTCTTTTGCTGCAGTATTCCAAAACTCTAACCTGCTCTTGCATTTATGTGATGAGTCCAGTTGAGTGTCTGGTCAATGGTAATCCTAAGAATGTTGATAGTGGGGGATTCAATGATAGTAAAACCGTTGAATATCAAAGGGTGGTCACCATTTAATATCAAGAAGAGGTGATTAGATTTTCTCCTATTGGAGATGGTCATAGCCTGGAATTTGTGTAGCACAAATGTTACTTGCCACTTGTCAACCTAAGCCTGGATATTCTACAGATCTTGTTGCCTTTGAACAGAGGAGTCACAATGTCAGAGGAGTCACAACTGGTGCTGGACACTGTGCAATCATCAGTGAAGATCACTGCTTCTGAGCTAATGACAGAGCGAAGGTCATTGATGAAGCAGCTGGAGATGGCTGGGCATAGGAAACTACCCTGACGAACTCCTCTGCCAGAGATATCCTGCAGTTGAGATGACTGACCTCCAAAAACCATGATCACCTTCCTATATGCCAAGTATGATTCCAGTTAGTGAGAGTTTGCCCCCGATACCCATTGATTCCAGTTATACTGGAGATTCTTGATGCCACACTCAGTCCAATGCATCCTTGATGTCAAGGGCTGTCACTCTCACCTCACCACTGAAATTCAGCTCTTGTCCATGTTTGAACCAAGGCTGTAATGAGGTCAGAAGGTGAGTGACTCTGGCATAACCCAAGCTGGGCATCACTGAGCAGGTTATTGCTGAGCAAGTGCTGCTTGATAGCACTGTCGATGACATCTTCCATCACTTTACTGATGATCGAGATTAGACTGATGGGGCGATGATTGACCGAGTTGGATTGTCCTGCATTTTGTATGTAAGACATATCTGGGTTACTTTTCAAACTGTTGGGTAGATATCAGTGTTGTAACTGTACTGGAACAGCTTGCCTAGGGGAGCGGCAAGTTCTAGAACACAGGTCTTCAGTATGATTGCCGGAATGTTGTCAGGATCTTAGTCCTTTGCAGTATCCAACACCCCCACCATTTTTTTTTGACATCACGTGGAGTGAATCAAATTGGCTGAGGGCTGGTATCTGCGATGATGGGGACCACTGGAGGAGGCATAATCAATTGTCCACTCGGCACTTCTGGCTGAGGTTTGCTGTGAATATTTCAGCCTTATCTTTTGCACTGATGTGATGAACTCTTCCGTCATTATGGTTGGGGATATTTATAGACACTCCTCTTCCAGTGAGCTGTTTAATTGTCAACCACCTTTTGTAACTGAATGTGGAAGAACTGCAGAGCTTAAATCTAATCTGTTGGTTGTGGGATCACTTAACTCTGTCTATCACTTGCTGCTTATGCTGTTCGACTTGTAAGTAGTCCTGTTTGGTAGCTTCACCAGGTTGACACTTCAGTTTTAGGTTCAGCCTGGTGCTGCTTTTGGCATGCCCTCCTGCACTCTCCATTGAACCAGGGTTGATCCCCTGGATTGATGGTATTGTTGAGTGGGGAATATGCCAGACCTTGAAGTTGCAGATTTTGCTGAAGCACCTTTCTGCTGCTGTTGATGGCCCACAATGCCTTATGGATGCCTGGTCTTGAGTTGCTAGATCTGTTGGAAGTCTGTCCCATTTAACACCATGATAATGCCACATAACACGATGGAGGGTATTCTCAAGTGAAGGTGGTACTTCATCTCCACAAGAACTATGCGGTAGTCACTCTTACTCATACTGTTATGGAGAGATGCATTGGCAGCCAGCAGATTGGTAAGGATGAGATTAAATATGGTTTTCCCTCTTGTTGGTTCCCTCACCACCTGCCATAGACCCAGTCTAGTAGCTATGTCCTTTAGGATCCGACCTCCTTGATTACGAGTGTTGCTGCTGAGCTAATCTTGTTGGCGGACATTAACTCAGAGTACATTTTCCACCCGTGCCTCTCTTATTGCTTCCTTCATGTGTCACTCAACATGGAGGAGTACTGAGCCATCAGCCAAGGGAGGACAGTATGTGGTAACAAGGCTTCATTATCCATGGTTAATGCCACCTCTGCTGTGTCTGTCTTACTGGTGGATTAGTGGTGCTGGAAGAGCACAGCAGTTCAGGCAGCATCCAAGTAGCTTTGAAATCGATGTTTCGGGCAAAAGCCCTTCATCAAGAATAATCATGCTTTATTCCTGATGAAGGGCTTTTGCCCGAAACGTCGATTTCAAAGCTACTTGGATGCTGCCTGAACTGCTGTGCTCTTCCAGCACCACTAATCCAGAATCTGGTTTCCAGCATCTGCAGTCATTGTTTTTACTGGTGGATGATGATGGTGGTGTCTGGGACATTGTCTGTAAGGTATAATTCATTATGTATGATTATGTCAGATGGTTGGTTGATTAATCCGTGAGCCAGCTCTCCCAATTTTGGCACTAGCCCCAGACTTTAGTCAAGGAGGACTTTGCAAGGCTGACAGGGCTGTTTCTGCCGTTGTCTTTTCCGAGGTCAATGCCAGGCGATCCATCTGATTTCATTTCTTTGAGACTGTAGCGATTGATACAACTGAGTGGCTTGCTAGGCCATTTTGCAGGGCAGCTAAGAGTCAACCACATTGCTATGGGTTTGGAGTGACAGTCAAGAGAATGAGGGGACAGAGCTGAGTATGGTAGCCATCGTCAAGGAGAAGGTGCTAGATAAACTGTATGGCCTGAAGGTGGATAAATCGCCTGGCGTCAGTAGTGATCTTTCAGGAATCACTAGAATCAGGGAGAGTCCCAGAGGACTGGAAAATCACTAACAAGACACCCCTCTTTAAAAAGGGAGTAAGGCAGAAGATGGAAAATTACAAACCGTTTAGCCTAACCTCAGTCATAGGCAAGATCCTGGAATCCATTGTGAAGGATGACATTTCTCCATACATGGAAATGTATGGTAAAATAGAGGAAAGTCTGCATGGTTTCATCAAGGGGAAGTCATGCCTGACAAATCTGCTAGAATTCTTTGAGCAAGTAACAAGTAGGTTAAACCAAGGAGGCAATGGATGTTATCAATCTGGACTTCAAGAAGGCCTTTGACAAGGTGCCACACAGGAGGCTACTGAGTAAGATGAGAGCCCATAGTGTTAGAGGAAAGGTGTTAGCATGGATAGAAGCTTGGCTGTCTGGCAGAAAGCAGAGAGTGGGGATAAAAGGATCCTTTTCATGATGGCAGCTGGTGACAAGTGTTGTTTTGCAAGGCTCTGTGTTGGGACCATAACTTTTCATTTTATACATTAATGATATAGGTGAAGGAACTCAGGGCATTCTGGCTAAGTTTGCAGACAATATGAAGATAGGTAGGGGGACAGGTAGCATTGAGGAGGCGGGGAGGCTGCAGAAGGATTTCCAGGTTAGGAGAGTGGGCAAAAAAGCACCAGATGGAGTACAACGTGGGAATGTGTGGGGTCATGCACTTCGGTAGGATGAATAGGGGCATGGTCTATTTTCTACATGGGGAGAAAATTCAGAAGTCTGAAGTACAAAGAGACTTTGGAGTTCTGGTCCAATATTCTCTTAAAGTAAATTTGCAGGCTGAGTCAGTAATTAGGAATACAAATACAATAATGACATTTATTTTGAGAGGTCTTGAATATAAAAGCAGGGATGTACTTCTGAGGCTCTATAAGGCTCTGGTCAGACCACATTTGGAGTATTGTGTGCAGTTTTGGGCCTCATATCTCAGGAAGGATTTACCGACCCTGGAGCATGTTCAGAAGACATTCACGAGAATGGTGCCAGGAATGAAAGGCTTAATATATGAGGAACATTTGAGGACTCTGGGTTTATATTTGATGCAGTTTAGAAGGATGAGGACTGATATAATCAAAAAATATGGAATATTGAGTGGCTTAGACAGAGTAGATGTTGGGAAAATGGTTCTATTGGTAGGCTAAAACCCGAGGGTATAGCCTTAGAGTAAAGGGAAGACCTTTCAGAAGAAAGAGAAGGAGAAATCTCTTCAGCCAGAGAGTGGTGAATCTATGGAATTCATTGCCATAGAAGGCTATGGAGGCCAGGTCATTGAGTATAGATAGGTTCCTGAGGATCAAGGGGATGAAGGGTTATGGGAAGAAAATGGGGTTGAGAAACATGTCAGCCATGATTGAAAGGCAGAGCAAACTCGATGGGCTGAATGGCCTAATTTCTGCTCCTATGTTTTATAATCTTATGGTTTTAGGTAGGCCAGACCAGGCCAGAGGATGGCAGATTTCCTTTCCTGAAAAATATTAGTGAGCCAGATGGGTTTTTCTGACAATTAGTACTGGTTTCACGGTCATCAGTCGGTTCTTAATTCCAGTTTTTTAAATTGATTTCAAATTCCACCACTTGCAGGGTTTCAATCTGAGTCCCCAGAACATTAGCTGAGTTTCCAGATTAATAGTGTAGCAATAAAACCACTGGGCCATTGCCTTTCCATATGTTTGCAATAGTTTTTAGATGCAACATTGGAGCTGAGAGACTCTGTAAGGCAGCATTAAATCTTTATAATACTTGTAGAAATCAAATTTTAAATATATAGTAAGAGTTCAACAGCATTTTTTAATTGACTGTGCTACCTGAACTGCAGGAGTTAACTAATGAGGAGACATTAGACAAATTAAGCCTTTAGGCTTTGGAATTTAGAAGACTAAGGGGTTATATAATGAAGGTTTCAGGATATTAACAGGAAAAGACAGGGTAGATAAAAATATATAATTTCCATTGGTTGAAGATTCTAGAACCAGGAGAATTAGAGCCAGGCCAATCAGGAGATATGTTACAAAGCACTTCGACTAATAGAGGTTTGGAACTCTCTTTCTCAACCAGGGGTCAATGCAAATTCAACTGTTAAATTTAAATCTGAATTAGACAATGCTTTACTAAGTAAGAGTGTCAAGTGATATGGGCCCAAGGCAGGCTTATGGATTTAGGCCACAAAAGGCGCCATGATCTTACCAATTGGTGGAGAGAGGGCTATTCCTGTTCCCATTTTCCTAAATGACACATATGCAATTGAGCTGACGTTGCCTATCATTTTTCACAAATGTTCCAGAAGCTGTTAAGTGGTGAAATATTCAGTGAGTGACCATGCTTGCTCCCTTTTACCTCAGCATTCAGACTTCAATCACTGCTGTTGTGTTGCTTATGTTGAGGGCACAGGTCAACCCCAGGGCATCAATGTGGACTTCAACAGCTTCCTCATTTCCCCTTCCCCCACCTCATCCTAGTTTCAAACTTCCAGCTCAGCACTGTCTCCTTGACTTGTCCGACCTGCCTATCTTCTTTTCCACCTATCCACTCCACCCTCTCCTCCTTGACCTATCACCTTCATCTCCTCCCCCACTCACCCATTGTACTCTATGCTACTCTCTCCCCACCCCCACCCTCCTCTAGCCTATCTCTCCACGCTTCAGGCTCACTGCCTTTATTCCTGATGACGGGCTTTTACCCGAAATGTCGATTTCGCTGCTCGTTGGATGCTGCCTGAACTGCTGTGCTCTTCCAGCACCACTAATCCAGTATTTGGTTTTCAGCATCTGCAGTCATTGTTTTCACCCTGAATAAAGGAGAGTTTGGCGACATGTTTGATTGGTTATGTGGATTGATTAGTTCGATTGATTATCCAGCCCAGAAAGTGTAGAGGATGTTGAACCAAATGATAAACACATGGAGGTGTATGTGTGGAGACTATACTTCAGAAAGAATGTGATTGGACACTTCGGTGCAATATTGACTAAAGACCTGAAGTCAACCTTGAGATACTGCCTCACCCTATCAGAGCTGGTGAAAATCTCTATACTAGGTTGAATTGTTCTGGTTGAAGAATGTGGTGCTGGAAAAGCACAGCTGGTCAGGCAGCATCTGAGGAGCAGGAGAATCGACGTTTCGAGTATAAGCTCTTCATCAAGAATTCTTCTGGTGTTGGATTCTTATGCACTTTTGTTCTCTTTCAAGTTTATGTTGTGACATTATGATGATCCTTCAGATTCTATCATCCCCAACATAGGCTACTTTTTTGGAGACCTCAAGTCTGCAGCCTACTTTCTTATCAGAAGTAGCTCCCATGTTCCTTGTTACATTCAGGGCTAAATTTCTGTCCAGTAGTTAACCCCTTTACTTCAGGACATTTCTTCTGCAGGCGGTCTTGAATGCCCATTTGTCACGATATAACAGATTATCAATCAGTGTTATCTTCCCTCTTGCAGGAAACAGCTTGTTTATGTTTGTGTTGCTTTGACTCCTGCTTCCCAGGCTAATTAGCATATTTGTTTTTAACTTCTTTATAAAAGTTTCTCTTGTCCCTTTTATGTCAGGAAATAATTTATTCTGGAAAGAGTCCATCCATGAAGTTATTAAAGTTCTAAAGTTTACATTGTCACAACACCCTAAAAGGAAAGTTGAGAGCTCATTTCAGAATCTCAACAAATGTTAGAGTTAAGCAATTGACTGTGCATAAGATCTCTGTTATCCCTTTAGTAATATTACTTCCACCAAGGGAACAGACATTGGAAAGAGAAACGTTACAATTAACTCAATTGTTTTAAATTTTTCTAAGTGTTAATACAAATATCATTTATATTTTAATGGTCTAATTTCATATTTATTGCATGTTAGGGAGGTTAATATTCAGTGGTTTACAATTGCTCTAAAGGGAGATTGATGATATAATCATGCTTAAATCTGAACTGGCAATTGAAATTCAGTAATTGAGTCCTACACTGAGGGTGGTAGGGAGATGAGGTGTAATTTCTAAGTGATTCAAAGAATTCAGAATGAATTTATTGCCCTTTAATTAACATGCCTTAAAATGTTTATTAGGGATCATTGCCACAGGTTTACCTAGCCTGAAATCTCAGTGCTGCATAGCTAGATGAACTATTGTAGAGAATCCCCCATCTGCGCCACCCACCCCGCTGAAATTAAAAGGCCCATAATGCTAGTCAAAGAGCTGAGAAGTGCTGCCAATGTGCTGACCAATGTTACGATCACCTCTCAAGCATTTAACTGGCCATTTTTCAATTCTGTCTGTGGGACATAATGTGAGGTTATCTGCTTTAATAGCAAAGATGGGTTATTATCTGACTGGTCATAAATAGGGTAAAGAGGAGGAAAGCTGAAGGTCCTTGTACACCAGTCACTGAAGGCAAGCATTCAATAGGCACTGAAAAGCAAAATAGTATGTTGGCCTTCACAGCCAGAGGATTTGAGTACAGGAACAGGGACATCTTACTGTAATTGTACAGGACCTTGGTGAGACCACTCCTGGAGTATTGTGTACAGTTTTGGTCGTCTTCTCTGAGGAAGGATGTTCTGGCAATGGAAGGAATGTAATGGAGGTTTCCCACACCGATTCCTGGGATGGCAGGAATGATGTATGAAGAGAGACTGGATTGGTTAGCACTATATTTATTGGAGTTTAGAAGAATGAGATGGGGACATCATAGAAACCTATCAATTTCTAACAGTATCAGACAGGAAGGATGTTCTTGATGACTGGGGTGTCCAGAACCAGGAGAGTCACAGTCTAAGGATACAAAGTATGCCACTTAGGCCTATGAGGAAAAATAACAACTTAGAAATTTCAGAAATTTTTAAGCACCACAATCTGCAAATTCTACTCCAAACCGTTTACCATTCTGATGTGGAAACGTATCACTGTACCTTTACTGTCGCTATGTCAAAATCCTGGAATTCTCTTCCAAATGGTATTGTGGGTTTACCCAAGCCAAATGGACGGCATCAGTTCAAGAGACCAACTCACTACCACCTTCTCAAAGGCAACTATGGATGGCCAATAAATGCTTGGTCCAGCCAGGGGTGCCCCCAACCCATGAATGAATAAAAAGTAATAACCTACCACTGAATGTAGTTGAGGACAAAACACTTATTTTGAATGTTTTCAAGAAGTAATCGTGTATAGTTCTTAGGGCTAAGGTGATCAAATGGTGTGGAATGAAAGCGGAGCCAAGTTCAGTGTTGGATGATTAGCCATGATCATTTTGAATTGTGGAGCAGGTTTGAAGGGCTGAATGGCCTGTTCCTGCTCCTATTTTATATGTTTCTCTGCTTCTATGTCATTGCTGCACCATTTTTGCCTGTCATGTTTCCCTATTGTTCCAGCAATGCCAGCACTACAAACTCTTCGAGAGCTTTTGAGGACATCATAGATGCTACATCAAAATACTTTCTTTTAGCTTGGAACTTTCTAAAATACGTGCATGAAACATTGGTATTCAGATTAAACTTTTCTTGAAGACCTTCCTCTAGGACCCCATCCCTGGGGCTCAATATCTGCAGCAGGACCCAAGCCCTCTGTCTGATTTGTAAACTTTGCTGTCTCTATTGTTCTTCCTTCTCATTCACTCACTCTGATGCAGTGTGTTCTCCTGCAACAAGGTAGCTGAAACACTCAGATATATCCTTGCTACACACACTGTTTGGACAAGCAATTCATAATGTTGTGTAATGCTGGATATGACAGGGTAATCATTAATCTCTGGGGATATTCTCCTCAGTAGTGCTTTTTAGCTCAGAAGAAAAAGATGATTTAGAATCTTGACACCCCTTGAGTCAAAGCCATACATTTTAAAAATTTTAATGTATAAATTCCAGAAACTTCTGTTTGGTATTTAACACTAGAAAGTAATTTTAGCAACAAACTTAAACTAATGAATAAATTCATACTTCTCCTGGTACAATTCCTCATGTGGAAATGATCCTATCAAGAATATTGGTTAATAAATCAGTCTGAACTGGCTGTTCAATTTGCAGCCTTCATCCCTATGGACTCTTCTTGGCTGTCTTACTTCAAATGCTTTATAGTTATTTTTCATTCTCACCATCAGCAAATCCCAATGTTAATATCAATTGCAATCAACTCTTTATTTTATTTAAGAATTATAGATAACTATATGATTCGGTGGTATTGATGTACTGGTGTTTATGTAAAAGTTAAAAAGCACAGACTGATCTCTAATACACAGTGTCCTATCTTCAAATCTCAGTATAGACAGAATTTGTCATAAATACTCAGTGATAATTTCAGCACTGTTTGTACAACAAGCTCATTTCAGAATCATTTACAACTTTCTACCCAATTGTCGCTGGACTCAAACTACCTCAGAGAACATTCCATTGGCACTAACTGCAGGCCTGATGAGATTATCCTCAGTTGGGTTGAACAGTGGTTAATTGAGTTTTGAATATATAGAAATGGCATGATGCCAAGATCACGATGCCAGTAAGAAACCAAATGCATGAAGTATTTCATGGGACCATTCATGAAGCAATAAAAGACCAGTTAATGAAACAAAATCCTACAGAGCAATCAACTTTACCATTAATTTAGTCTCTCTGGAGACAAGAGTGGAGTTTTATTCTTGTCTGATACTCAGAGAGAATTCTGTGACATGATTTTCATGATCTGGCCATCACCCATCAAATTTCTGCCATGAATCTAACATTTACACTTGCTCAGCCTTCATTCTTCAATTATAAATGGTTCTGGGATATGATGGATCACTGAAAGAAGCTTATTATGCCAAGTGTCTGGTCCACTTATGGGCAAAGCAAATTTTCACTGCAATATAAGATGGAGGTAGCAAACTCTGACCAGAAATAGTTCATTTCAAATTTTAAAATGAGGATAATATGATGTAATTTCATCCTGCCAATATTTTCTGTCATTCAAAGAGTAAATATATACGCAACATGTTCTTATGTTTGTTAGGGATTAATCTAAAGAAAAGTTAATTTAAAAGGTATTGTAAAAAGATTGATTTAGCAGAGTGTTCAGGGAGGTGGTGAAAACAGATAGCGTGAAAGCTTGAGGGAGAATAGACAGACATTTGAAGGCATTGGAATTGAGTTATTGCCTTTGGGAGTGGATGGCTTGCATCGTAATTCCTGGTCCTAAACTCCCCCTTATTCCAAACAATAGTGAAAGTATCTTATATTTATAAAGCATCTTTAACGCAATAAAACATCCCAAGACACTTCTCAGAGCAATTTTAAACAAATATGAAATATCAGTCAGATGACCAGATACATAGTGAAAGAAGAAGGTTATAAGAAATATCTTAAAGGGACAAAGATGTTTAGCAAGGGTATTCCACTGCCTAGACATGGAGGCATAATAATGAGTATAATAATACTGATGGTGAAATTAAAGTTGTGTATGATCCTTGTGTATCCATGAATACTCAAACTGCTGCCCTGGATCCCGGGGGAACTAGACTGGGAAGAGCTGTCTTTCATAACTTCAAAATGATGGAATTAAGTCCAGAAAATGCTGAAAATGTCCAGTAGCTCAGGCAGTATTTGTGAAAGGAGAAATAAAATGTAAGTTTCTGGTTGTTGAATTTCATCAAGACTGCATAGGTCACGGATGCAGTAGTTTTGATCTTCTGGAAATAACTGGAAAGTTATTCCTGGTACCCTCCAATTAAGTATTTCTTAATCAGAAGGAGGATTGTCTATCATGAAGTCATTACTGTTTGTGGATCGTTACTGAGTGCAAGTTGTTTGACACATTTCCTACATTACTAAATAGCAAAAATAAAACTGACTGTGAAACTTCCAGTTGTCATGAAAGGCACTATATAAATGCCAGTTTTTCTTTTTTATTTAAATTATTTTTTTCAGCAACTGAGTCTTCCAATGAGGGGCAGCACAGTGGCTCAGTGGTAGCACTGTTGCCTCACAGTACCAGGGCCCGGAGTTCAATTCCAGCTTCGGGCTACTGTCTGTGTGGAGTCTGCACGTTCTCCCTGTGTCTGTGTGGGATTCCTCTGGTGCTCTGGTGCACAATCCAAAGATGTGCAGATCACGTGAATTGGCCGTGCTAAATTGTCCATAGTGTTCAGGGTAAAATGTAGAGGAATGAGTCTGGGTGGGTTACCCTTCAGAGGGTTGGAGTGGACTTTTGAGCCGAAGGGCCTTTTTCCATACTGTAGGGAATCTAATCTAATCAAACATCAACACATGAACAATTAGAAATGCATGTAATATCAGTCAAAGGGCTCTTGGGGCATATTAATAATGTTTCTACATCTGCAGCCAGAAAGACTGAGCTCAAGCCATGTCTGAACAAGTTGATTTAAGAAATGTAAAATCAATAAATCAGACTGCATCAGTCCTCAGCTTCACGGTGTTATGGCCTACTGAGTGGAAATTAACTGATGTGCAGGAAAACTGATTATTGTTGATTCTAATGGAGAAGAGTTTACCTCTTAGTGCCAGAATTAATGGTGCCCTACACAGTAATTTCATTCTTTTATCCACCACATAGAGCACACAGCAAGCTCTCCAGAAAATCTGTGCCAAGAGCTCCCACTTTCCTTGCTTGTTAGATCATCTTGGTAGGAGTGTCAGTAAAAGTGCTACAAATGGTTAATGTTACTGAAGAAAATCAAAAATGCGCTGAGGATTCTGGAGCATTATGTAACATCTTCTCACACCTTCAACATTCACTATTTTGTAAAGTGGATTGTTTTACTAATCCATCATGGAGATGGAGTTCAACCTGGATAAATGCGAAGTGATGCATTTTGGAAGGTCAAACTTGAAAGTTGAGTACAGGATTAAAGACAGGATTCTTGGCAGTGTGGAGGAACAGAGGGATCTTGGTGGGCAGGTACATAGATCCCTTAAAATTGCCACACAAGTGGATAGGGTTGTTAAGAAAGCATATGATGTTTTTGTTTTCATTAACAGGGGGTTTGAGTTTAAGAGCCGTGAGATCTTGTTGCAGCTCTATAAAACTTTGGTTAGACCGCACTTGGAATACTGTGTCCAGTTCTGGTCACCCTATTATAGGAAAGATGTGGATGCTTTGGAGAGGGTTCAGAGGAGGTTTATCAGAATGCTGCCTAGAATGGAGGGCTTATCTTATGCAGAGAGGTTGACTGAGCTCAGACCTTTTTCATTGGAAAAAAGAAGGAAGAGAGGGGACCTAATTGAGGTGTACATGATAATGAGAGGCATAGATAGAGTTGATAGCCAGAGACTATTTCCCAGGGCAGAAACTGTTAACACGAGGGGTCATAGTTTTAAGCTGTTTGGCGGAAAGTATAGAGGGGATGTCAGAGGAGGGTTCTTTATGCAGAGAGTTGTGGGAGCATGGAATGCATTTCCAACAGCAGTTGTGGAAGCGAGGTCATTGGGGATATTTAGGAGACTGCTGGACATGCATATGGTCACAGAAACTTGAGGGTTTGTACATTAGGTTTACCTTACATGAGGATCAATGGTCGGCACAACATCGTGGGCTAAAGGGCCTGTTCTGTGCTGTACTGTTCTATGTTGACCTTTAAAGTTACGTTGATCCTTACATCAACCACTTGTGCACTGTTTGTATGCATTGTCAGCTTTTTCCAATGGATGAAGTGCCACAATGCAGTGGAAAATGTCACAAGATTTCTTATTAGTTGTGCTGTCATCTTTTCTTTGGGATACGAGAACCCAGGAGCATTGTGACCTTCCTGCCTTTGCACCCACGCTCTTCACACACAGTTCACAAACTGCACCGTACAATGTTAACCCATTGTGAAAAGATAGCAATAATATGCAAAGTCACACATGCACCAGGAATGCAGAATGCAAGCTGCTAAAGTGCACAGCTCAGCACTCCAGATGGAAAAACAGTCAGAGAAATACCCACAGGAGGTATTTAAGGAAATGCATTTGTTGCTCCTGCTGCTAACATTGACAGATAACCTAATGATTGAAGATGAAAATAACTTTAGGAGGGAAACCAGTGATGCTTTTGATCGAATCCAAACTGAGCAGCTGTTTAATGTGCCTATCCCATTTACAAATGAGAAATGAATGCATTGAATTTCTAAACGTGTAATGCCATTTTTAATGGGGTCATGAGCTCATTGATAGATATCCATTGCTACATTATACTGTGCTACATGCTCTGAAAGTATAACTAGTCTCTGGTTTGAGTACTAGATAATACAGATCACTACAGCATAATGCAGAGTGATCCTATCATGTTCTGGGTTTAAAATCTCTGGGGAATTGTAAGTATTTGTGCTGAGGGAGTCAGAAAATTCCATTTGAAAGGTTTAGTCGGTATTTACATTCCTAGAGGCATGGCAGGGATACCTGGCCACAAAAGTGATAAAGCCTCCCCCGAGAAAAGCTGTGAAGTACATCCAGGGAAAACAAGGAGGCTATGTTTAGCATTCAGGTTTAGTCTCAGCTTAAGTATTCAATCCCAACTTTGGGTGTTGCACTTAAGAAGGATGCGAAGGCAATAGAGGGAGTGCTGAAAAGATTCACAAGAGCAGATAAGGATCTTCAGGTATGTTGTTGATAATTAAGAAAAGCTGAGACTGTTTCCTTTGGAGGAAGAATGATTGAGGGAAGATTTAATAGAAGTATTCAAAGTGATGAGGGATCTGCACATAGTAGATAGGGAGAAATAGTTCCCTTTTTGGAGGAAGGATCAAGAAGCAAAGGGCACAAATTTAAAGTAATTATCAATTGAAGCAATGATGACATGTGAGGAGTAACTTTTTTATGCTACAATGATTAGACCCTAGCACTCCCTGTGGTTGTGATGGATGCAGATTCAATGCAAGCATTCAAGAGGGAATTGGTTTATAATCTGAAAAAGAATAATGTGCAGAAACACGGAATTAAGGTGGGCGGAGGGCACCAAGTAATTTGCTCCTAAAGGCAACCAGCACAAAAATGAGAGGCCGGATAGCATCCTCCCTTGTTGTAATTTGTGTGCAGAGGTCAGTTGCAGTTGCGTTTGTTAGAAATATTCATGCAGTTCTGTGTGCTGGCCACCAGGTGGCCCTGCAGCAGTATTAGTGATCCCAATAAATGAGTGGAGTTCAAAAACGAGAATTATTTACAATGTAATGATGGGAATGGCTGAAGAATGCACTAATGTGTGTTCTGTAATGTTTGTTTTTAAAGTTAACATTATTACTTTTGTAATCCATCACAACTTTTAGCCATCAGGAAGACTTTGTTTTTCCTGAACAAGGGCTTATGCCCGAAATGTCGATTCTCCTGCTCCTTGGATGCTGCCTGACCTGCTGCCCTTTTCTAGCAACACATTTTTCAGCTCTGATCTCCAGCATCTGCAGTCCTCACTTTCTCCTTTGTTTTTCCTAACCCAAGCAAAATAATGCAAGTCACAGAAAGCATCATCACATTTCACGCAAACACTAACTTTCCTAATACTTGAACACTCTTATTGGAATTAGTCAGGTTCATACCAACTTTATGCAAAGGAATAAGTGACATAAGGATTTCTGGTGCTCTCCTGAAATGATAGACATTGCTGCAGCTGTGTAGGAGCATATTAGGCTATCCTGCCATCCTAGATCATGGCTGATTATTCGGCTCTGTATCATATTCCCACACTATCATGATATCATTTGATGTCATTAATAAATAGATATCAATTAACCTGTTTCTTGAACTTGCACAATGACTGAGCTTCCTTAGTCCTTTGGGGTGAAGATTTCCAAAGAGTCACCAGTCTCTGAGTGAAAAAAAAACCTTCTCATCTCAGTCCTAAATCACTTGGCCTTTATTCTGAAATTATTTCCTTAAATTCTAGACGCCAGCCGGGGCAAACCTCCTTCTACCATCCACCCTGTGTATCCCTTTTAAGAATATCGTAAATTCCTATGAAATTATCTCTCATTTAAACTCCAGAGAATACAAAGCTAATCACCTCAAACTCTTTATAGGACGACCCTCAGATACAGAAGTATTCTGTGTCCCTATGCAGGCAAGACCAAGACAATATCCAGACTTGGGTTGATAAGCAGCAAGCAACATTCATGCCACACAAGTGCTAAACAATGGCCAACTCCAACAGGAGAGAATCTAACCATAGATCTTAACATTCGATGGCATTAACATCACTGAATTTCCCACGACCAGTAACCTTGGTGTTACTATTCAGCAGAAACTGAACTGGGCCAGCCAAATAAATGCTGTTGCTTCAAGTGCAAGTCAAAAATTAGAAATTCTGTGGCTCATGTCTCCCCTTGTCCCTGTCTATTATTTTCAAGGCACATTCATGAGTATGATGGAATACTGTCCACTTTTCTGGATGAGAGTAGCGAGTCAAACAGCGTGGTGCTGGAAAAGCACAGCCTGTCAGGCAGCATCTGAGGAGCAGGAGAGTCAACATTTCGCACATATGCTTTTCATCAGGAAGAGACGACACTCAAAATGTCGATTCTTCTGCTCCTCGGATGCTGTCTGACTGGTCGTGCTTTTCCAGCACCATACTGTTTGACTCTGATCTCCAGCATCTGCAGTCCTCACTTTCTCCTCCTGGATGAGAGTAGCTCCAACAACTCAAAAAACTCAAAACCACTGAGAACGAGGCAATCCACTCATTGGTAACTCATTCACCACCTTCAACATTCACTTACTGCATCACCAAAGCGCTGTAGCAGTAGTGTATACATCTACAAGATGCACTGCAATAACTCACCAGGGCTCCTCATATGCATGTTCCAAAATTGTGACCTCTGCCACCTAAAAGGACAAAGGCACCAGATGCAGAAGAACATAACCACTTGCAAGTTCCCTATCAATCACTCTGGAACTACTTCACTGTTTCTTAACTGTTGAGTCAAAAGGCTGGAATTCTCTTCCTAGCTGCAAAATGGGTGTCCCAACAACACACAGTTCACAAATGCAGCTCACCCCAACTTCTTCAGGCCAATAAGGAATGAGCAATACATGTTAGCCTAGTCAGTGCTCAAGGATACATTAATAAAATCCCATCACTCCAGTAACCTGTCTCTATGCACTACCTCTATGAGAGGAGACCAGAAATGCACAAAATACTCCAGGTGTCTTCTCAACATTGTTCTGTACAATTGAGGCACAACTTCTTCACTCCCAAATCCTCTTTTAATAAAGACTAATGTACTGTTTACCTGCCAAATTGCTTATGCATCTGCATGCTCACTTTCAGAGACTTATTAACAAGGGTATCTGGTCCATTTGGAAATAATCACTTTCCTACTCCTCACTATTTAAGAAACACTCTGTAGTGAATAATCACACACTATATTCCTATTGTGCATTACATTATAATTCCACATTATATTCAGCGTTATATTCCAATCTCACATTATTTTCCATTTTCTATGCTCTTGCCCATTCACTCAGCTTTTCCAAAGCCCCTTGAAGTCCCTGTACATCCTTCTCACAACACACATGCCTGTCAAATTTTGTCATGTGCAAATATTATAATGCTCCTCATATCCAAATTCTTGATATAGGGTACCCCAATGGTTACAACATGCCAACCTGACAAGAACATAGAGCAGTTCAGGAACAGACCTGTTGGCTCACCATGTATGCACTGACCACGATGCCATTGATGACACTAACCATGATGCCACAATGGTCCATCTATCCCTACTCTGCTTTCTGCCTGTTAATCAATCCTTCATCCATGTTACTATGTTGCTGCCAATCCCATGTGTTCTAATTTTGGTTATTCACCTCTTTTGTGGAACTTTTCAAAAACCTTCTGAAAATCTAAATGCACCATATCTCTGTGGATATGCCTCCCCACCTCCCCCCCCCCCCCCCCACCCCCGCCAACCCCCCCACCGTGTTGACTCTACTAGTAACATCCTCAAAAAACTCAAGCATGTTTGACAAACATAATTTCTCCCTCATAAATTCATGCTAACTCTCATCAATCGAACAATTATTTTAAAATATCCAATAACCATAACCTTTTTAGTATATTCACATATGTTCCCAACAATTGATATCAGGCTAACAAGTCTGTAGCTCCCAGTTTTCTCTTTCCCTCCTTTCTGAAACAGTGGAGGTATTTGCAATGTTCCAAACTATGGGCACATTGCAGAATGAAAGTAGAATTTTGAAAGATGATCAGCATGTATATTATTGTTGCTGTAGCCATTTCTTTTAACACTGTGAGAATCATTGGGTCCAGAGAGTTTTCTAGACTTCCATTCCGATTAATTTTTGCCTGTTAATCAATCCTTCATCCATGTTACTATGTTGCTGCCAATACCATGTGTTCTAATTTTGGTTACAATAATATTTTTCTTACCAATAGTAATTCCTCTTATCTCCTCAATGTTGCTCGACTCTTGAATCACATTTATTTCAGAAAGAGTTCATCTATCTTCCTCGACAGTAAATACAGACAAAATAATAGTTAGCTTCTCTTTCTCTATTTAACCCTACAAATTATTCTGTCTCTGCCTGCAATGGACTAATATTTGTCTTTGTTAATTTATTCATTTCTATATACCAATGGAGACTTTTGCAATCTGTTTTATGTTTCTTGCTTGTTTATCTCCCTGGAGGTATACAGGAAATACAGGGGTTTCCTGAAGAAGAAAATCAGGAGGGCGAGATAGCTTGGCTTAGAAGATTAGGATGAATATAGAGAGGTTCTTTCAGTATATTAAAGGATAAGAAGATATTACAGAGAGTTAGGGCCCCTCAAGCACCAAAGTGGACATGTATCTGCAGAACAGCAGGAGATGGGCGAAATCCTCAATGAATATTTCTCCTCTGTGTTTACTGTGAAGAAAGATATGAAGACTTAGGAACTTGGGGAAGTTAATGGTGATGTCTTGGGGATAGTCCGTATCACAGTAGAGGAGGTGTTGGACTTATTAGAGTTTTTTTTTCTGTTTTTCAGCAACTCGAAGGGCGGGAACTTGCACCAGGGGCTGGCTGGGAGCGGTGAGTCACTGATTTGAGCCTTTAAAAACTTACCATGAGAGCAGGAGTCCTCCATTTCTGTTTTTCAGTGGCAGCAGCAACTCGAGGGGCGGGAGCTTGTACCAGGGGCCTGCCGGGAGCAGTGAGTCACTGATTTGTGCTTTTAAATTTGAAGTCAGAGAGCAGAGGTTTCTGGGAAAGGAGAGACTTCTTATTTTTATTTCCGTTCTGCTATTTAAGTCAGTGTCTTCTCAACCCGAGACCCTACCTTTGTAGGGACTCCCACCCAACCACCTCCTCTAACCTTAAAGACCAGGGACATATCAGGTAAGCATCTCTTTTTTAACTTTGTGACTAGGGGACTAGCAGGGATGGCATTGCAGGGAGAGCAATGTTCCTCCTGCATGATGTTTGAGGTGGGGGATGCCATTAGTGTCCCATTCAAGAACATCTGCAGGAAGTGCACCCAACTCTCACTCCTCCAAGACCCTGTTAAGGAACTGGAGCGGGAGCTGGATGAACTTCGGATGAACTTCGAGGCAAAGGGTGTGATAGATAGGAGTTACAGGGAAGTAATTACTCCTAGGTAAGAAGAAAGCTGGGTGACTGTTCGAAAGGGGAAAAAACAGTCAGTGGAGGGATCCCCTGTGGTCATTCCCCTGAAAAACATGTATACCATTTTGGATACTGTTGAGGGGGACGACTTACCAGGGGTATGCAGTGGGGCCCAGGTCTCTGGCACAAAGCCTGTCCCTGTTGCAAAGAAGGGAAGGAGGGAAAGGAGGAGAGTGTTAGTCATTGGGGACTCAATAGTTAGAGGGTCAGATAGAAGGTTTGTTGGGAATGAACGAGACTCACGGTCGGTGTGTTGCCTCCCAGGTGCCAGGGTCTGTGATGTCTCAGATCGTATCTTTGGGGTCCTGAAGGGAGAGGGTGACCAGCCTCAAGTCATTGCCCATGTAGGCGCAAATGACATAGATAGAAAGAGGGATAGGGATGTAAGGCAGGATTTCAGGGAGTTAGGGTGGAAGCTGAGAGCTAGAACAAACAGAATTGTTATCGTTGGTTTGTTACCTGTGCCATGTGATAGCGAGGCAAGGAATAGGGAGAGATATCAGCTGAACACGTGACTGCAAGGATGGTGCAGGAGGGAGGGTTTCATGTACTTGGATAATTGGGGTTCATTCTGAGGAAGGTTGGATCTGTACAAACAGGATGGTCTTCACTTGAACCAGAGAGGTACTAATATCCTGGGTGGGAAATTTGCTGGTGCTATTCGGGTGGGTTTAAACTAGCTCAGCAGGGGGATGAGAACCTGAGGTGTAGCTGCAGTGAACAGGAGGCTGAGAGTAGGAAGGACAGGGACGGGATTTCAGGGTCACAAGAAGGTGCTGGCAGATAGCAAACTGGTTTGAAGTGTTTCTACTTCAATGCCAGAAGTATCCGAAATAAGGTAGGTGAGTTGCAGCATGGATAGGTACCTGGGATTTCAATGTTGTGGTCATTTCAGAGACATTGATAGGGCAGGGTGAGGAATGGATGTTGCAGGTTCCAGGGTTTCGATCTTTCATTTAAAAACAGGCAAGGCGGTAAAAGAGGGGGAGGTGTGGCCTTGTTAGTCAAGGATAATATAACGGTGACTGAGAGAATTTTTGATGAGGACTTGTCTACTGAGGTAGTGTGGGCTGAGGTTAGAAATAGGAGAGGAGAGGTCACACTGCTCAGAGATTTTTATAGGCCTCCACAGAGTTGCAGGGAGGTGGAAGAGAGGATTAGCAAAATTATTCTGGGAAGGAGTGAAAGAAACAGGATGGTCATTATGGGGGACTTTAACTTCCCCAACATTGATTGGAAATGTTATAGCTCTGTTAATGGGATGGATCAGTTTTTGTCCAATGTGTATGGGAGGGTTTCCTGACACAGTATGTCAAAGGGCTGACAAGAGAGGAGGCCACACTGGATCTGGTGCTTGATAATGAACCAGGCCAGGTGTTTGATTTAGTTGTAGGTGAGCACTTTGGAGAGAGTGACCATAATTCAGTTATGTTTAGCTTAGCGATGGAAAGGGGTAGGTACATGCCACAGGTCAAGAGTTATTGATGGGGCAAGGGCAATTATAATGCGATTAGGCAAGAATTAGGATGCATAGAACGGGGTAGCAAAATACAGGGGATGCAAACAATCGAAATGCGGAGCTGGTTTAAGGAACAGACATTACGCACCCTTGATAGGTATGTCCCTGTCAGGCAGGGAGGAAGTGATAAGGTAAGGGAACCATGGTTTACAACAGAAATTGCATCTCTTGTTAAGCAGAAGAAAGAGGCTTATGTGTTGATGAGGCAAGATGGTACAGATGAGGCGATGGAGTTACAGATCAGCGAGGAAAGATTTAAAGAGAGAGTTAAGAAGAGCAAAGAGAGGACACAAGCAGTCTTTAACAAATAGAATAAAGGAGAACCCTAAAGCTTTCTATAGGTATGTGAGAAATAAAAGGATGATTAGGGTAGGAATAGGGCCAGTCAAAGACAGAAGTGGGAAGTTGAGTGTGGACCCTGTAGAGATCAGAGAGGTGCTAAATGAACATTTCTCATCGGTGTTCACTCAGGAAGAGGAGAAGAATGAGATACGAAATATTAGACTAGAAAGGATCGAGATTCGTTACACTCAGGTATTATCAATTCTAGAAGGAGTGAAAGTAGACAACTCCCCTGGGCTGAATGGGATTTATCCGAGGATTCTCTGGGAAGCTAGGGAGGAGATAGCAGAGCCTTTGGCTTTGAGATTTGAGTTGTCATTGTCTACAGGTTTAGTACCTGAGGACTGGAGGAATGCAAATATGTACCATTGTTCAAGAAGGTCAGCAGAGATGACCCAGGTATTATAGACCAGTGAGTCTTACTTCTGTTGTAGGAAAGGTTTTGGAAAGGATTATAAGAGATAAGATTTATAATCATCTAGCAAGCTGCAATTTGATTTCAGATAGTCAACCTGGTATCGTCAAGGGCAGATCGTGTCTCACAAACCTCATTGAGTTTTTTGAGAAGGTGACCAAACATGTAGATGAGGGTAGGGCAGTTGACATGGTATACATGGACTTCAGTAAAGTCTTTGATAAGGTTCCACATGGTAGGCTGTTGGAGAAGATGCAGAGGCATGGAATTGAGGGTGATTTAACAGTTTGGACTAGAAACTGGCTTTCTGAAAGAAGGCAGTGAGTGGTGATTGATGGAAAATATTCAGCCTGGAGTCCAGTTACTAGTGGTGTGCCACAAGGATCTGTTTTGGGACGACTGCTGTTTGTCATTTATATAAATGACTTAGATGCAGCCATAGGTGGATGGTATAGTAACTTTACAGATGACACTAAAATTGGTGGAGTAGTGGACAGTTTGAAAGAATGTTACAAGTTGCAGGGGGACTTGGATAAACTGCAGAATTGGGCTGAGAGGTGGCAGAAGGAGTTCAATGCAGCTAAATGTGAGGTGATACACTTTGGGAAGAATAACAGGAAGGCAGAGTATTGGGTCAATGGAAAGATTCTTGGTAGTGTGGATGTGCAGAGGGACCTTGGAGTCCATGTGCATAGATCCATGAAAGTTGCCACCCAGGTGGGTAGTGCTGTTAAGAAGGCATACAGTGTGTTAGGTTTCGTTGGTAGAGGGATTGAGTTCCGGAACCACAATATCATGCTGCAACTATACAAATCGCTGGTGCGGCCACACTTGGAATATTATGTACAGTTCTGGTCGCCCCATTACCGGAAGGATGTGGAAGCATTGGAAAAGGTGCAGAGGAGATTTACCAGGATGTTGCCTAGTCTGGAGGGAAGTCTTATGAGGAAAGGCTGAGAGACTTGAGTCTGTTCTCGTTGGAAAGAAACAGGCTAAGGGGGGATTTGATAGACACATATAAGATGATCAGGGGATTAGATAGGGTAGACAATGAAAGACATTTTCCTAGGATGATGACATCAGCTTGTACAAGAGGGCATAACTACAAATTGAGGGGTGATAGGTTTAAGACAGATGTCAGAGGCAGATTCTTTACGCAGAGAGTGGTAAGGGCGTGGAATGCCTTACCTGCCAATGTAGTCAACTCAGCCACATTAGGGATATTTAAACAATCCTTAGATAAGCACATGGATGCTGATGAGATGGTGTAGGGGGACGAGCTGAGAATAGTTCATGGGTCGGCGCAACATCGAGGGCCGAAGGGCCTGTTCTGTGCTGTATTGTTCTATCTATGTTCTCTGTACGATGGTGAACAAATCTCCTGATCCCGACCAGATATATCCAAGAAAACTGTAAGAGGCTGGAGAAGAAATTGGGGGGGCCCTGGCTGATATTTTTGCATCATTTTCAGCCACAGGTGAGGCCCTGGAAGACTGGAGGGTAGCGAATGTTGTGCCATTATTTAAGAAGAGCTGCAAAGGGAAACCTAGGAACTATAGAACAATAAGCTTAACATCTGTAAATAGGTAAGTTACTTGAGAAGATTCTGAGGGATAAGACATACATGCATTTGGAAATACAAAGTTTGGTTAAGAATAGTCAGCGTGGCTTTGTGCTTGGGAGATTATGCCTCACAAATTTGTTAGAGTTGTTTGATGAAGTGACCAGTAAGGTTGAAGAGGGCAAGGCGGTAGACATAGTCTATATAAGACCATAAGACCATAAGACATAGGAGTGGAAGTAAGGCCATTCGGCCCATCGAGTCCACTCCGCCATTCAATCATGGCTGATGGGCATTTCAACTCCACTTACCCGCATTCTCCCCGTAGCCCTTAATTCCTCGAGACAACAAGAGTCTATCAATATCTGCCTTGAAGACATTTAGCGTCCCGGCCTCCACTGCACTCTGCGGCAGTGGATTTCAGTAAGGCCTTTGAAAAGGTTCCACAAGGTAAGCTGCTCTGGAAGGGTCGATCGCATGGGATCCAGGGGGAGCTGGCAAATTGGATACACAATTGACTTGATGATAGGGAGCAGAGGGTAATAGTGGAAGGTTGCTTGTTGGACTGGAGGCCTGTGACTAGCGGAGTGCCTCAGTGGTCAGTGCTGGGCCCATTGCTGTTTGTTATCTATATCAATGATTTGGATGAGAATGTCCAAGGTAAGTTTGCAGATGACACTAAAATAGGCAGTATTGTGGAAGGTTCTCAGAAATTGCATCAGGAACTTGATCAGCTGGGTAACTGGGCTGAGAAATGGAAAAATGAGTTTAACATAGATAAGTGTGAGGTCTTGCACTTTGGAAAATCAAATCAAGGTAGGAGTTTCATGGTGAATGGTAGGGCCCTAAGGAGTGTAGTGGAACAGAGGGATCTTGGAGTTCAGGTGCATGGTATTCTGAAAGTGGAGTCACAGGTAGACAGGGCAGTGAAGAAGGCTTTTGGCACACTGGCCTTCATCAGTCAGGGCATTGAGTATAGAGGTTGGGAAGTTATGTTGCAGTTGTACAGGATGTTGGTGAGACCACACTTGGAGTATTGTGTTCAGTTTTGGTCATCTTGCTATAGGAAGGATGTTAGTAAACTGGAAAGAGTGCAGGAGAAATTTACACCAATGGTCTGAGTTATAGGGAGAGATTGGACAAGCTAGGACCTTTTTCTTTTGAGCACAGAGACTGAGGGGGGAATCTGATAGAGTTGTCTAAGGTCATGAGAGGCATGGATAAGGTGAATGCAAGCTGTTTTTTTCCTAGGGTTAGGGAATCAAGGTCTAGAGGGCATCAGTTTAGAGGAAAAAGAATAAAAGGAAACCTGAGGGGTAACCTGAGTGATTTTTCCACAGAGGGTGGTACATATATGGTACGAATTGCCAGTGGAAGTTGTTGGGGCAGGTACATTAACAACATTTAAAAGACATTTGGGCAAATACATAAATAGGAAAGGATTAGAAGGATATTGGCCAAGTGCAGGGAAATGGGGTTAGTGTGGATGGACATTTTGGTTGGCATAGACCAGTTTGGGACAAAGGGCCTGTTTCTGTGTTGTAGCACCTTATGACTCTATATATAGTTATTTGGTATACTGAACTTGAGTATTACTGAAAAAATGCATATTTAAGCAAATCATTTCCTCCTTAACTCATCAGGATAATTCACAAGAAATAGCAAAATGTAGAGAAATCAGTATTTATGCCCTCTGAGAGGAAAGTGCTGTTTGGTTAGCAAATAAATTCTAATTGACGGAGGAATTGCCATAGAGAATGTACTAGTTATATGATATCTGTCAGTTAATTTGCAGCTCTGTTCAACTTCTATTCAGACAACTTGATACAGCGGGATATAGATCAATTGCAGATATTGGCAGAGAAATAGCAGATGAAGTTTAATCCAACTAAGTGTGATCTGCTGCACGTTGAGACATCAAATATTAAGGAAAAGTATCTCGTTATTACAGAACTCTGAACAACATTAATGTACAGAGGGATCTTGGGGATCAAGTCCATAGCTCCATGAAATTGGCCACACCAATAGATAGAGTGGTAAAGAAGGCATATGGCATGCTTGCCTTTATTAGTTGGGGAATTGAGTACAAGAGTCAGGCTGTCATGTTGCAGTTTTCTAAGACTTTGGTTAGGCCATACTTAAAGTATGGTGTTCAATTTTGGTTGCCACATTACAGGAAGGATGTGGAGGCTTTGGAGAGGGTGCAGAAGAGGTTTAGCAGGATGCTGCCTGGATTAGAGGGTATGAGCTATTAGGAGAGGCTGGAAAAACTCAGGTCATTTTCTCTGGAGCAGCGGAGATGCATAGATAGGGTTGACGGTCAGAATCTTTTTTCCAGAGTTGAAATGTCTATTAATGGGGGGGGGGAATGCACATTTAAGGTGAGAGGGGGAAAGTTCAAAGGAAATCTGAGGGGCAAGCTATTTTATGTAGAGAGTGGTAGGAGTCTGCAATGTGCTGCCAAGGATGATGGTTGAGGCAGATATGATAGGAGCTTTTAAGGGACTTTTAGATAAGCACATGAATATGCAAGGAATGGAGGGATATGGACCAAGAGCAGGCAGAAGGGATTGGTTTAATTTGGCATCATGTTCAGCACAATATCGTGGGCCGAAGGGCCTGGTGGTATGCTGTGCTGTTCTATGTTCTATGCTGTTCAAACATGCCTCTTTATTATTTGGGGCATGAATACAAGCACAAGGAGGTAATGCTGAATTTGACATTTATTAAATCTCTGCTCAAGTATTGTATACAGTTCTGGATGCCTGCCTATAGGAAGGCAGAGGAGGTATTGTCAAGGGTACAATAAAGATTTAAAAGAATGGTCCCAACATTGAGAAACTCCAGTTATGACCATAAATATTTGAGGTTGTACCTTGAAGAGAAGAAGGATAGGACGAGATTTGATGGAGGTTTTCAGAATCATGAGAAGGTGAGTTTAAGCAGATAGGAAGAAACTTTCTCACTTGTAAAAGGATCAAAACTGAGAGCATGCAGATATGAAGTGATTTGCAAAAGAAGCAAATGAGATGTGAGAATGTTTTTTCACACAATGAGTGTTCGGGTCTGAGGCGCACGACATTTCAAGTGCAAGATGGTGCTGACTCCTTGTGAGCTCCATACAGCAGATCGAACTCTAACATTTCTTATAACTGTTTTGCTCATGTTAATCTTGCCTAACACATGCCCTGAATGCCTCTGTCCAAGTGGTTTTTGTTCACCCTATGATCTGAAAGTCTTTGCTTCATATGATCTGCCTGTACTACTCGTAAACAAAGCTTTTCAACTGTACTTAGGTACATGTGATAATAAATCAATCAATCAGGTAATATGGTGGAGGCAAGGTCAATTAAATCATTCGAGAGAACAGCAGATGATTATTTAAATAGAGCCAATATGTAGGAGTATGGGGAGAAGCCAGGAGTATGGCACCAAGTCACTATTCTCATTTGTAGAGCCAATGGAAACATAATAAACCAAATGGCTACCTTCTGTACTTTAACACTTCTGTGATTCTGTGACTTTCTTTAACCCTGGTGTTGTCATTGTCAGCACAATATTAAAGAGTTAATGGTTGAGCCATAAGGACCAGAACCACTTTGCCCCTGAAACCTTCACCAGCTGGTGAGATGCATTGTCATCCTTCACCTGTTCTGCCATCGAGATGCTTTAGGGTTACACTTTGCCTGACCCCTTTCCCCCTGACCTTGCCACATGCATGCCATCCCAGGATCAAGGAGCTCCCACTGGCATCACTCAAGGGATAGTTGGAGAACGAGAGTCACTGCACTATATCAAAGTAATAATCCACAGAGGGATTATAACAGTGAATTTATTAATTCATGGGATGTGGGCATCGCTGGCTGGGCCGGTATTTATTGTCCATCTCTAGTTGCCATTGATTAGGTGATGGTGAGCTGTCTTCATCACATTGGATGTAAAGCAAGTTGCAAGGGCTGCAATATTATTGCCAATCTTTTCTTTCCTTTAAAAGAATCTAAGAATTTAACTATTTCCTCATTAAGACCCAGATGATGATCAAACTGGGGCGGTATAGTGGCTCAGTGGTTAGCACTGCTGCCTTACAGCGCCACGGACCCGGGTTCAATTCCCAACTCGGGCAACTGTCTGTCTGTTTGCACATTCTCCCTGTGTCTGCGTGGGTTTCCTCCAGGTGCTCCGGTTTCCTCCCAAAGTTCAAAGATGTGCAGGTCAGGCGAATTGGCCATACTAAATTGCTCGTAGTGTTAGGCGCATTAGTCAGGAGTAAATGTAGGGGAATGGGTTTGTGTAGGTTGATCTTCGGAGGGTTGGTATGGACTTGTTGGGCCGAAGGGCCTGTTTCCACAGTGTAGGGAATCTAATCTAATCATAAATAATGCAGATTAGAGAAATCTGGAAGGAATGTTGAAATAAGTGCAAGTGCTGGAGAAACACAGCAGGTCTGCTCTCATCTGTAGAGAGAGTTAAAAAACAAGAGCACAGTTCATCTTCAGAACATACTAAAGATGCTGCCTTTCTGTTTTATTCCTAATGATGACCATTCACCTCTTCATTTGTCTGAAGGTGACGATTTGCAGACTGTTAATTTCTAACACCTCAGGTGGCCAATCATTTTGTATGAGTTTATGCAATGAGTCCGAGTAAGCTAGTTGACCATCTTAACACCTATCTTTACCAAGAAGCATATACTTCTTGCTGGGACTGCTGGAGAGTGACTCAGGACCAACTATATTACACAATGATTTAAAAAAAGGCATTATGAAAAGAGAGATTTATGAGTTTAGGGTGTAGGTTTGCTCGCTGAGCTGTAGGCTTGATATCCAGACGTTTCATTACCTGGCTAGGTAACATCATCAGTGGAGACCTCCAAGTGAAGCGAAGCTGTTGTCTCCTGCTTTCTATCAGGCAGGGAGGAAAGGGTCGTGTGAGGGAGCCGTGGTTTAATAAGGAGTTGGAATCCCTTGTTAAATGGAAGAGGGCGGCCTTTGTAAAGATGAGGCGTGAAGGTTCAATAGGGGCGATTGAGAGTTATAAGGTAGCCCGGAAGGACCTGAAGAGAGAGCTAAGAGCAGCAAGGAGGGGACATGAAAGGTCCTTAGTGGGTAGGATTAGGGAAAACCCTAAGGCTTTCTATAGGTATGTTAGGAATAAAAGAATGACTAGGGAAGGAATAGGTCCAATCAAGGATAGTAATGGGAAGTTGCGTGTGGAGGCTGAAGAGATTGGGGAGGCGCTGAATGAATACTTTTCGTCAGTATTCACTCAGGAACAGGACATTGTTGTCGATATGAATACTGAGGCACGAATAAGTAGAATGGATGGCTTTGAGATATGTAGAGAAGAGGTGTTGGAAATTCTGGCAAGGGTGAAAATAGATAAGTCCCCTGGGCCTGATGGCATTTATCCTAGGATCCTCTGGGAAGCAAGGGAGGAGATTGCAGAGCCATTGGCCTTGATTTTTGTGTCCTCTTTGTCGACAGGAGTAGTGCCAGAGGACTGGAGGCTAGCAAACGTGGTTCCCTTGTTCGAGAAGGGGAGTAGGGATAATCCTAGTAACTATAGGCCAGTGAGTCTCACTTCTGTTGTGGGCAAAGTCTTAGAGAGAATTGTAAGGGATAGGATTTATGAACATTTGGATAGGAATAATGTGATCAAGGATAGTCAGCATGGTTTTGTGAAGGGCAGGTCATGCCTCACAAACCTTATTGAATTCTTTGAGAAGGTGACTAAGGAGGTAGATGAGGGGAAAGCGGTAGATGTGGTATATATGGATTTTAGTAAGGCGTTTGATAAGGTCCCCCATGGTAGGCTACTGCAGAAAATACAGAGATATGGCATTGAGGGTGAGTTGGAGGTTTGGATTAGGAATTGGCTCTCTGGAAGAAGACAGAGGGTAGTAGTTGATGGCAAAGGTTCATCTTGGAGTGCCGTCACTAGCGGTGTTCCGCAAGGATCTGTTTTGGGACCATTGCTGTTCGTCATTTTTATAAATGACCTGGAGGAAGGGTTAGAAGGTTGGGTGAGCAAGTTTGCGGATGATACGAAAGTCGGAGGAGTTGTAGACAGTGAGGAAGGATATGGCAGGTTACAGCGGGATATAGAGAAGCTGCAGAGCTGGGCAGAAAGGTGGCAAATGGAGTTCAATGTAGCTAAGTGTGAAGTGATTCACTTTGGTAATAGTAATAAAAAGATGGATTACTGGGCTAATGGTAGACTACTTGGTAGTGTGGAAGAGCAGAGGGATCTTGGTGTCCATGTACACAGATCTCTGAAAGTTGCCACCCAGGTAAATAGTGCAGTGAAGAAGGCATATGGCGTACTGGCTTTTATTGGTAGAGGAATTGAGTTCCGGAGTCCTGAGGTCATGCTGCAGTTGTATAAGACTCTGGTGCGGCCGCATCTGGAATATTGTGTGCAGTTTTGGTCGCCATACCATAGGAAGGATGTGGAGGCACTGGAACGGGTGCAGAGGAAGTTTACCAGGATGTTGCCTGGTATGGTAGGAAGATCCTATGAGGAAAGGCTGAGGCACTTGGGGTTGTTTTCATTGGAGAAAAGAAGGTTTAGGGGTGAATAGATGATTAGGAGGTTAGATAGGGTTGACAGTGAGAACCTTTTTCCACGTATGGAGTCAGCTATGACAAGGGGGCATAGCTTTAAATTAAGGGGGGGTAGATATAGGACTGATGTTAGGGGTAGGTTCTTCACTCAGCGAGTCGTAAGTTCATGGAATGCCCTGCCAGTAGCAGTAGTGGACTCTCCCTCTTTATGGGTATTTAAGCGGGCATTGGATAGGTATATGGAGGATAGTGGGTTAGTGTAGGTTAGGTGGGCTTTGATCGGCGCAACATCGAGGGCCGAAGGGCCTGTACTGCGCTGTATTCTTCTATGTTCTATGTTCTATTTATATGTTTGTCCTGGAAGGGGTTCCTGGGGTTTGTGGTGATGTCATTTCCTGTTTCGGAGGGGTTGATAGATGGCATCTAGATCTATGTGTTTATTTATGGCGTTGTGGTTGGAGTGCCAGGCCTCTAGGAATTCTCTGGCATGTCTTTGCTTAGCCTGTCCCAGGACAGATCTGTTGTCCCAGTCGAACTGCTGGTTTTTTTCATCCGTGTGTAGGGCTACAAGGGAGAGAGGGTCATGTCTTTTTGTGGCTAGCTGGTGTTCATGTATCCTAGTGGCTAACTTTCTTCCTGTTTGTCCTACGTAGTGTTTGTGGCAGTCCTTGCATGGAACTTTATAGATGACGTTGCTTTTGTCCATAGGTTGTACTGGGTCTTTTAAGTTTGTTAGTTTTTGTTTGAGAGTGTTGGTGGGTTTGTGTGCTACTAGGATTCCGAGGGGTCCTAGTAGTCTGGCTGTCATTTCTGAAACTTCTTTGATATATGGTAAGGTGGTTAGGGTTTCTGGCTGTGTTTGGTCTGCTTGTCATGGTTTGTTCCTGAGGAATCTGCGCACTGTACTTTTTGAGTATCCGTTCTTCTCGAGTACGTTGAATAGGTGGTTCTCCTCTGTTTTCCGAAGTTTGTCTGTGCTGCACTGTGTGGTGGTTCGTTGGAATAGTGTTCTGATACAGCCTTGTTTGTGTGTGTTGGGATGCTTGCTGGTGTAGTTAAGTATTTGGTCAGTGTTTGTCGGTTTTCTGTATATGCACGTTTGTAATTCTCCGTTGTCCTTTCTTTCGACTGTGACGCCCAGGAATGCGAGTTTGTTGTCGGTTTCTCCTCCTTGGTGAACTTTATGCCTGTGAGGGTGTTGTTGATGATGTTAAATGTCTCTTCTATCTTGTTTCGTTCTGTGATGACAAAGGTGTCATCTACGTAGCGGACCCAGATTTTTGGTTTGATGATTGGTAGGGCTGTTTGTTCTAGTCTTTGCATTACCACTTCTGTTATGAATCCTGATAGCGGAGATCCCATGGGTGTGCCGTTGGTTTGTTTGTAGATTATGTTGTTGAAGGTGAAGTGGTTGATGAGGCACAGATCCACTAGCTTCGTGATGTTTTCGTTGGTAATGCGATTGATGGTGGTTGGGGTGTGTGTGATGGTCTCTTCTAAAAGTGTGGTAAGTGTTTCCTTTGCCTGGTCGATGTTGATGGAGGTGAACAGGGCTGTTACATCGAATGAGATCATTGCTTCGTCTTCCTTTATTTTGATGTTTTTGATGATTCCTGAGTGGAGTGGATGGAGTGCTGTGAGTCACACCACTCACCCATGGGTTCTCCGCTATCAGGATTCATAGCAGAAGTGGTAATGCAAAGACTAGAACAAATAGCCCTACCAACCGTCAAACCAATAAATCTGGGTCCGCTACGTAGATGACACCTTTGTCATCACAAAACGAAACAAGATAGAACAGACATTTAACATCATCAACAACATCCTCACAGGCATAAAGTTCACCAAGGAGGAAGAAACCAACAACAAACTCAAATTCCTGGACGTCACAGTCAAAAGAAAGGACAACGGAGAACTACATACCTGTGTATACAGAAAACCAACAAACACTGACCAAATACTTAACTGCACCAGCCACCATCCCAACACACACAAACGAAGCTGTATCAGAACACTATTCCAACGAGCCACCACACACTGCAGCACAGATGAACTTCGGAAAACAGAGAGAACTGCCTATATAACGTATTCGGGAAGAACGGATACTCAAAAAAAATACAGTCCGCAGATTCCTCAAGAACAAACCACGACAAGCAGACCAAACACAGCCAGAAACTCTAACCACCTTACCATACATCAAAGAAGTTTCAGAAATGACAGCCAGACTACTAAGACCCCTCAGAATCCTAGTAGCACACAAACCCACCAACACTCTCAAACAAAAACGAACAAACTTAAAAGACCCAGTACAACCCATGGACAAAAGCAACGTCATCTATAAAGTTCCGTGCAAGGTCTGCCACAAACACTACGTAGGACAAACAGGAAGAAAGTTAGCCACCAGGATACATGAACACCAGTTAGCCACAAAAAGACATGACCCCCTCTCCCTCATAGCCCTACACACGGATGAAAAAAACCACCAATTTGACTGGGTAAACACATCTATCCTGGGACAGGCTAAGCAAAGACATGCCAGAGAATTCCTAGAGGCCTGGCACTCCAACCACAACGTCATAAACAAACATATAGATCTAGATGCCATCTATCAACCCCTCCGAAAACGATCAGGAAATGACATCACCACAAACCCAAGGAACCCCATCCAGGGCAAACATTTAAATAGAAAGCAGGAGACAACAGCTTCGCTTCACTTGGAGGTCGCCACTGATGATGTTACCTAGCCAGGTAATGAAACATCTGGATATCAAACCTACAGCTCAGCGAGCAAACCTACAGCCTAAACCTCAACCTGAGCTACAAACCTTCACAAACTTTGCAGATTTATGAGTATCATCAAAATCCCAAGGTCAAATGAATGTCAAATTACATTATCATTGCCATTAATTTCACACATTTTATTTATTACATTGACTCAGTTTTCTATTTTAGAAAATGCTTTGCAGCAGACCTTTCATGAAGATGTACTGAGCTAACACAACATTCACAGAATTCAGTGCACCAAGTATGATGCACTTGGTGGATTAAAGTAGTGAATTAGTATTACTAAATGTCCAAGGATTCAAATCCACCTATTACTGTGATGCGAAAAGCATCTTTGTGTTCCCTTACTTTCTCGGTAGTTGGTTGTACTGTAATACCAAAGTATTGTTTATCATCCCATTATGATGAAATGAAGGGCACTCTGAAGGGCTGGTGTGTGAGTATAGTCAGGACAATGTTCCAGAAATGGGATGAGCTTTCAAAGGAATCTTCCTGGCTGCACCCACTCACCAATATCCCCTTGCGCATCAAACCATATTGATCAGCTAGATCGAGTCCTTGTGCAAACATCAAAGTGAGATGAACAAGCTGATTAGTTATATACAAAAACAGAAATTACTGGAGAAACTCAGCAGATCTGTCAGCATCTGCGTAAAGAAAGCAAAGTTAATGTTTTGAATCCAGTAACCCATTCTTCAGATTTCCAGCATCCACAGATCTTTGTTTTATTTGATGGTTAGTTTTATAGTTTGTTCTGGATAATTTAGAGCCATAGAGCCATAGTGATGTTCAGCATGGAAACAGACCTATCAGTCCAACTTATCCATGCCAACCAGAAGCCGAAGTTAATCTAATGTCATTTGCCAGCATTTAACCCATATCCTCTAAACCCTTGCTAAATTTGCTTAACTGTAAACCCAACAGCTATTTATACTCCTGCTGAAGTGATTAATACTGGTACAACAGCTCACCAACTTTCAGCAGGTATTATCAATATTTTATAAAAACTGAAAGAACTGAGGATGCTGTAAGAAACAAAAAGAGAAGTTACTGGAAAAGCTCAGAAGGTCTGGCAGCATCTGTGAAGAGAGATCAAAGTTAATGTTTTGGGTCCAGTGACCCTTCCTCAGAATAATGGTAGCCAGAATAATGGTTTATATGCAGAAGACAGGGTGGGGGGAAGGGGTAAGGAGTAAAAGATAGGTGGGGAGAGAGCCCAAAGAAGGAGAAATAACATGTGGACAAAGGAATGGATAATAATCTGGCTGGGAGGGTGAATAGCTGCTAATGGAGACTGACAGTGGCTAACAATAGATAGTGCGTAATGGCAGACTGGGATAACAAGACCTGGTGTGTGTGATAGGGGACGAGGACATGGTCAGGGGAGTTGTTGAGTCCAGAGGGCTGCAGGGTCCCCAAGTGGAAAATAACGTGTTGTTCTTCCAGCTCGCACTGAGCTTCACTGGAACACTGCAGCAAACTTCAGCCAGAGATGTTGACCAGTGAACAGGGTGGTGTGTTAAAGTGGTAGGGAACTGAAGACTCAGGGTCTTTTTTGCAGCAGAGCACAGATGTTCTACAAAGTGGTCACTCAGTCTATGCTTCATTTCTCTAATATAGAAGGATCAATAGGGAAGAGGGAACAAAAGGAAATGATTACAAATGTAGACCATTTCTTTAACAAACATATTCAGAGAAATAGTGTTGCTAAGAGAATTGTGGAAACCTTTGTATTTTTGGCAACCTTTGATATCTGGCATTCTATCACAGTATCTAAGTGTTCTGATTAGATTGTGTGTTTTAAAACAAATCTCTCTCCCAACTCTCATCACCTGGTTGTAAACAGGGAGCCAAATTTCTTCAGTCTGTTTGTGGACTTTGTGAGGACTGCAACAACAAAAGTAAACTAAAGGCAAGATTTATTTCACATACTCTTACATATGACAAAAGGTCAATATTCCCCAACACAGATGCACTAGTAAATATACAAAGTGTAGATCAAGTTGAGAAGGATACAGAGGTTATTCAATTCACAGCAAGTAGAAAGCAACTGCGAGATACCAGTTTATCAATATCTTTGCTTTTAAGATGGGGATCAAAAGTTAAAAGCTGGATTCAGCAATTTAGATTTCTTAGTTGGTATGGTTGATTGATTGGCCAGTGATTCGGGAGCTGTCGACCATCTCTTTGCTTTTAGAAGAATCTCTCCGAAGTTCTTCTGTGCAATATTGCTTAAACCTTGAGTACTGTTTCACTCTTGTCATGATAACAAATCTTACTTGCAGAGATCACAAAGGTCATTGACTGCTTTTTCCAGTCCAGAGGAATTTCCTTTATAGTCTGAAGTTAGGGGTTTAAATATTGCCAGCAGGTGTTGTATGAAACAGAGAACAAAAGCAACAGTTTTTTTACACAGTTGTTTACAAGATCTCCAGCACACTGGATGAAAGAGTGATGAAAACTATTCAATGCTAACATTCAAATGGAGGGCTGTAGGGAACGAGGAGAGCAATGGAATAATTAGGTGTTCTGCCAAAGATCCAACGCATGCACTATAGGCCAAATGGCCTCCTTCTGACTTAAGTCATTCTGTGATTCTATAATCTAGTTTGGCAGCATAAAATTAAGGCTTAACTTTCTTTTCCATCCATACCTTTTGGATCGAGATACTTAATGTTGTGTTCGGAGTGTTCAGTTCAAACATTCAAAAGTTCAATCTTTACTTCCTACTGGTCTCGACAATTAATTTGGGATTAGAATAGGTGCTTGTTTTTGGCTGGCACAGACTTGATGGACCAAAGGGCCTTTTCCTGTGCTATAGACCTCTATGATTCTATAAGGAGGCCTAAAAATGGCATTCTTTGGTAGGAGAAAATATCCAACACATTTGGTATGGGGGAAGGAGAATTTGAACAGGACCTATTTCTTTCTCTAATCCAACCAACTTGCTCATGATGCTGAGAGCTTACAATGTAAAGAATATGAATATTTCTTCCTTTTGTTTCTCCCCTCCATTCAAATGTCATTCTGTAATGTGTCTTTTAGGGTCACATTTGCGAAACCATACTAATTCCATATCTTGTATTGTTGTGCTACATTTCACATCTAGATTTCAGTACAGTATATCTTTAACAGACATGTGCATGCTATCACCATATCATGTGAGCTGATGGTAAAAGGTCTCAGACTCTATCTTAGTGAGGTCACTTGAAGCATTTCAAGCTGATGGGAGAAAAATCACTGGACTGAAAATGTTAACCATGTTTTTCTCCCCATTAATGGGAAGGCAATGGCCTTGTGGTATTATTGCTGGGCTTTCAATCCAGAGACACAAATATAATGCTCTGGGGACCTGGATTCAAATTCTACCATGACAGATAGTGGATTTTGAATTTTAAAAAGATGTCACTGAGTCAAAATCCTGGAATTCCATCTCAAATGGCATTGTGAGTCAACACACAACAGGTGGACTGCAGCAGTTCAAAAAGACAGCTCACCACCTTCACAATTTATAGCAAAAGTTTACATTGTGATGTAAGTGAAATTGTACATTGAAAAATACCTTGATTGTTTGTTAAGTCTCTCATCTGTTAGAATGACCATGATAGTTTCACTTCTTTCATATTCACTTCTTTCAATCGCAAAACATTTTTAAAAAAGTTATATTTTCAGGTGAATGTTACCAATTGGTGTCAGCCCAGATAATGTGTTGAAGGTGTTAGCCCCCTGTGTGCTGCTGTCTGTGCCATAATGTTTAGACTGATCCTAATCTAAAAAATGAATGAACAGAAACATGAATTCATGCAGTTTTTGAACAAAGTACAATGTAACTCTGCAAGTATAAAATCACCCTACAAACCTATATGTGTATGTGTGCATGTGGGTTTGTGTGTGTGTGTGTGTGGTGCGGTTGGGAGGTTGTGAGCGTCTGTGAGAGAGAGTGTATATGTGTATGAGTGTAAAGGGGTCTAAGTCTGTGAGAGGGTGCATGTGTGAGTGTGGGAGTGTGTGTGTGTGTGTGTGTATAGGAGTGTCTGTGTGTGTATAATGCAATGGGGTCACCTGGAATGTGACATGAACACAAGATCCTGGTTGAGGCCATCCCTATGAGTACCAAACTTAGCTATCAGCCTCTGCTCGGCCACTTTTTGCTGCTGAGTCACTCTTGGTGCGAGACATTGAAAAGTCTAGCCAAACGTGACCGAGCAGAGGCTGATAGCTAAGCTCGGTATTCATAGGGAGGGCCTCAACCGGGACCTTGGGTTTATGTCACATTACAGGTGACCACCATTGCACCATACACACACACACAGACACTCCCACACTGATACATGCACTCTGTCACAGACTTAGACCCCTTTACACTCACACACACATGGACACGCACACATACACTCTCTCTCACAGACACTCACAATCCCCCTCCATAACCCCCCCCAACACACACACACACACATACACACACACACACGTTTGTGGTGTGATTTTATACTTGCAGAGTTACATTGTACGTTGTTCAAAAACTGCGCGAATCCATGTAAGATTCTGTTAATTCATTTTTCAGCTCTCAAGGGAAACTAGGGACAGGCAATAAATGCTGGCCAGCCAGCGTTGCCCACGTCCCTCAAAAGATGAATAAAGTAAAGAAAGAATTCCACAGACTCACTACTCTCTGATCAACTGCAGATCAGTAGTATTAATAGTAAGCATGCTAGTATGAAGCAAGAATACTTGTCTTAAGTACCATATACAGGTATGACAATGTTGTATTCAAACAAAAATCCAGGTGTTCTTGTGCATGAAACCAGGACTGATTAATTACCATTCTAATATGGAGATCACCACAGAAGGAGCATCAGAACAGTTAAGTAAATATTCTTTTGCACCTCTCAATGCAGCGTTTGTTCTCTTTTTTCATGACAGAATGGTTTGGGTTCTACACCTGTTATAATTCAGAGAAAGTGCATTCTGTATTAATTATATCACTATATATAAACCATTGTTAAACTATTCCAAACAACATTCCTCCAGTAAATAATTTACAGCAGAATTCACTTAAAACTGACCAGAGTATGCAGTCAGTGACTTGTATCTGAATAACAAACATACTCTTCTGTATTGCTGGACATGAAAATGGTGCAAACCTCCAGAAGATTCTATGCCATTAAATCCTTCTCTTTCTCTGATTTATATCCTTGTCTCCTCAACATTGTTCAAAGGAACTATCCTCAGGACTACTGACAAAGGCTAAAATCCCAAACCTCCACACTTAAAGGCTCATACAATTGTGATGTGGTGGGGGGGGGGGGTGGGGGGGAGGGGGGGAAGGGGGGGAATCTCAAGTCCCTATTAATTAGGAAGGGGAAAGAGCTATTTAACCAATAAGTTATCTCTTTTAAATGTATATTTCAGAAATGCACCAATTGTCTTTTGAGCCAAATAAAACTTTACAGATGGAATTTAATCTAGGAATGAGTGAGATCATGGACTTTGTTAGGAAGATTCTACAGGCAGACTATTGATCAGACAGAGAAAGGCTCCAAAAATGAAGGTTACAGGTGTTTCTTGTGTGTGAAACATAAAATATTAGTATGCAGATGCAGCAAATAATTTTAAATAAGTAAATAGAATTTTGCACTTCATTGCTAGGGTGTTGGATATTAAAACCTGGGAAGTCATGTTACAACTGTACAGGGTTTTGGTGAAGAGAAAGTGAGGACTGTAGATGCTGGAGATCAGAGTCAAAATGTGTGGCGCTGGAAAAGCACAGCAGGTCTGGCAGCATCCAAGGAGCAGGACAGTCGACAAAGCAAGCATGATCTCTTCATCATTAATGAGGCCAGGATGGTAGTGGAGTAGGGCACTCTAGCCGGATCTCATCTGCATCATCCATTTCTTTTATTTTCTCTCTTTTTCATTTTCATTCTCTCAGCTGTCTTTTTCCACTTCTGCCATTAAGCAGAGTGGAGGTGGTAGTTTGACTAATGGCCCAGAGCAGGGGTGGCCAGTGGGCTGGAGCAGAGGAGGGACAGTGACCAGTGGGCTGGAGCAGAGCGGGAGTGGCCAGTGGGCTGGAGCAGAGCGGGAGTGGCCAGTGGGCTGGAGCAGAGCGGGAGTGACCAGTGGGCTGGAGAAGAGCAGGGACAGTGGCCAGTGGGCTGGAGCAGAGCAGGGACAGTAGCCAGTGGGCTGGAGCAGTGCAGGAGTAACCAGTGGGCTGGAGCAGAGCGGGGACAATGGCCAGTGGGCTGGAGCAGAGCGAAGGTAGCCAATGGGCTGGAGTAGTGTGGGGGCAGTCAGTGGGCTGGAACAGAGCAGGGACAGTAGGCAGTGGGCTGGACCAGAGCAGGGACAGTAGGCAGTGGGCTGGACCAGAGCAGAGACAGCGGCCAGTGGGCTGGAGCAGAACAGGGACAGCGGCCAGTGGGCTAGAGCAGTGCAGGGGTTACCAGTGGGCTGGAGCAGAACAGGGACAGCGGCCAGTGGGCTAGAGCAGTGCAGGGGTTACCAGTGGGCTGGAGCAGAACAGGGACAGCGGCCAGTGGGCTAGAGCAGTGCGGGTGTAGCCAGTGGGCTGGAGCAGAACAGGGACAGCGGCCAGTGGGCTAGAGCAGTGCAGGGGTTACCACTGGGCTGGAGCAGAACAGGGACAGCGGCCAGTGGCTGGAGCAGTGCGGGTGTAGCCAGTGGGCTGGAGCAGAACAGGGACAGCGGCCAGTGGGCTGGAGCAGAGCAGGGACAGTAGCCAGTGGGCTAGAGCAGTGCGGGTGTAGCCAGTGGGCTGGAGCAGAGCGGGGACAACGGCCAATGGGCTGGAGAAGAGCGGAGGTAGCCAATGGGCTGGAGTAGTGTGGGGGCAGTCACTTGAGGAGATAATAGTGTTGAAGGCTGAACTGTAGTCAATGAGTAGGATTTTTATGAGGCTGCTCTTGGTGTCAAGATGTTCTAGGGAGGAGTGAAGGACTAGTGATATGGCATCTGCATGGATCTATTGGTCTGATGGGCAAATTCGAGTGGGTCAAGAGTAGTGGGGAGTCTGGGGTTGATTAATGCCATGACCAGCACTTTCAAAGCACTTCATGACCACCAAAGTTAGGGCCACTGGGTGGTAGTCATTGAGACATGCTTCATGAGCCTGTCATGAGCACAGGGATGATGTTGGCCATCTTGAAACAGACAGGGACAGTGACCTGCTGCAGGGAGAAGTTGAAGATGTCTGAGAAGACCTCTACCAGTTGATCTGTGCATGATCTGAGTGCACGGCCTGGTACTCCATCTGGTCCCATCACTTTCTTTGGATTCACATGAAGGAAAGCTGATATTACATGTGATGCAGTGACTGTTGGGATAGGTTCATCAGGACTTATTGGAATAGGTGTTACCTCTCTGCCGAAATTCCGCTCAAAGCGAGCATAGAAGGCGTTTAGATGATCTGGGAGGAATGTGCTGTCGTTTGCTATCTTGTACATTGTACACTTTTCATACTCCTCCTGTCCTTTTGTAATTTGAGCACATGTGACAATAAATTTAATTCTTATTCTAATTCTGGGGCTTCACCTGGGATACTGTGTGCAGTTTTGTCCCCCTCCCACCCCGGAATTAAGAAAGACTTTATTAGCACAGAGACAGTCTGAAAGCAATTCCCTCAATTCATTCCTGCGACGAGGGGATTATCTTGTGTAGAATAGCCTAACAGGTTTGGTATTTATTCATTAGTGTTTAGAAGAATTAGGTGTGATCTTACTGAAACATACAAGATTCTGAGTGGGCTTGACAGGGTAAATGTTAAAAAGGTGTTTTCATAAGTGGGAGATTCTTGAACTAGGAGGACATTGCTACAAGATAAGGGAACACTCACTTAAAACTGGGATGTAAAGGAATTTAATCTCCCAGAGGGCAGAGAATGCCTGGAATTCATCAAGCCACAGATCTATGGAGGCTAGATCACTGAAATTATTTTAAAAGGGGGTAGATAAATTTGAAATATCATGGAGTTTGTGTGGATATAAGAGCTGGTATGAACCAGTAATTGAGACCTGGATCAGAGTAACCAAGATCATGTTAATGGCAGAGAAGGTTTGAAGGCTGAAGGATCTACTCCTGTTTCTATTTTGTATGTTCTTAATTTCCAATGTTCTTATGTACATTTGTTGTAGAACAGCTTTCATTCATAAAATATTACATGGAATTACATGCAGTCTTTCATCTTTAGTGGAAAAAAAACAACTTGATTTTCCTCCTTATTCCTTAACTTCCTCAGTGTTATCTTGTATTGAAATTTTTAATTTCGTTAATAATTCGCCTCGATCAGCTTTGTCGATCTCATTTATAAACCTGGCAATTCTTTCCCTCTTTTTTTTCTGAACTTAAATTCCTTCCATCAGATAAAAAAAATTTGCTGTGCTGAAATACTAAAGAAAACCTTATTAAAATGTACTTCCCAGATAAATTTTACATTCTGCTGTAGTTGGCTAATATGGAGTTGAAAAGGAAAAGATTATAGTGACATTCCTTTTCTGCCTACACTGTTGGCAAGATATGTAAGCTCTCTAATTAGACCTAAACCATGTATAGCAAGGTTCCACACTATTCTTAGGGTTTGTTAGAAATTTGGCAATATTCACGTGGGAACATTCATTATTGTTGTCGTTCACATTGAGATTCTAAAATTAGAGAGAAAAAAGAAATCAGTCCTTATTCAACTCTAAATACTTTGTCATCAAATCAAAAACCTTAGATGCTGTGCTCCAGTGATAGTTAATTGTGATTTGCTTGCCTGACTGAATCACATTAATGTTCCACTTCTTGCCCTCCCAACGTTGTGGTACCAGGATGTTTAATCTCACAGTATGGGACGAGTATGTTTCCAGTACTGATATGGTGCAGAATTTATTATTCAAATGGAATTCCCACATTTGTTGCAACCGTGAATCCATCTTTTGTATCAGATGGATTTTGTATTTTTTGTATTTATTCTTTCATCAATTTTTGTATCTGCCGAAAGGTCAAATTCATCTGAGGCTCAATTGATATACTTAGACTTATAGTCATAGAGATGTACAGCACGGAAACAGACCCTTTGGTCCACTTGTCCATGCCGACCAGATATCCTCACCTAATCTCATCCCATTTGCCAGCACTTGGCCAATATCCCTCCAAACCCTTCCTTTTCATATACCCATCCAGATGCCTTTTAAATGCTGCAATTGTACCAGCCTCCACCACTTCCTCTGGCAGCTCATTCTATACACACACCACCCTCGACATGAAAAAGTTGTCCCTTAGGTCCCTTTTATACCCTATCTTATTATAACTTCCCCATTCACCCTAAACCTACACCCTCTAGTTCTGGACTCCCCCACCCCAGGGAAAAGACTTTGTCCATTTATCCTAGCCATGCCCCTCATGATTTTATAAACCTCTATAAGGTCACCCCTCAGTAGTGGACCCAGCCCGAACTTGGTGGCACTCCACTGGTTCACATGCCTCCAGTCTGAAAAGCAACCTCTGTCTTCTACCTTTGAGCCAGTTCTGTATCCAAATGGCTAGTTCTCCCCGTATTCCATGAGACCTAATCTTGCTAACCAGTCTCTCAGAGGGACCCTTGTTGAACACCTTACTGAAGCCCACATAGATCACATCCACCGGTCTGCCTTCATCAACTTTCTTTGTTACTTCTTCAAAAAACTCAATCCAGTTCTTGAAACATGATTTCCCATGCACAAAGCCATGCTGACTATCCCTTATCAGTCTTTGCCTTTCCAAATACATGTAAATCCTGTCCCTCAGAATTCCCTCCAACAATTTGCCCACCACCGACATCAGGCTCAGTGGTCTATAGTTCCCTGGCTTTTCTTTGCTATACTTTGAGCACCCCATTGAATTTCTGGATGTACTTAATCCCACTCTCACATCAGGCTTCCAACATATTTCTGTCCATTGTAATTTTTCTTTTTCGAACTGATACTGTTACATTCAGTGATCCTGTTAAATTCCATTTTCCCTTAATTTTCAAAATAAAATTCATTTACGGATTTCTTATATGCTGATTTCTCATTTCACACTCTCACTTTGATGAAATAAAAACATATTGCACTATTTGCTGCTCTAATTCATTCAAAATTTATGGAGCACTTTTGTTCCCTTTTCACAGCCGGCATCTCTTCTTGCAACCTTCATGCGTTGGCTGCTCCTATTCCTATCTGACATTGGTGGCTCATTAGGTGATGGAAGTCATGCATCAATTACCCCCTCCCCCTACCCCCCAAACCCCGAGAATCATTAGACTTGCACTGATTGCAGGATGACAAATATGAAAAAGAAACAAATTCTGTCTCAGAATATTCCATGTGCAGACCTGCAAGTCCAAACACCATTTGCAAAAACAGCATTCTCATCTTTAAGGTTTCTCTTTGGAATCACTATATGCCTCTATATGTCAATGCATGCATCCAAAGATATTGGACGTGCTTGAAGTGCCTGTTGCCATGGTGACAAGCTAGCTTGGTTATATAGCATGTGCCTCACTTACCAAAATGAGTATGACTGCTCCAGTTTTCTGAATTACTTTACCTGTTTTTAACTTCAGTGGCCTGCAGCATGAGTCATGTCTCTTCACTAATTTATGTTGCTATTTGTTGGAAGCATTTTGGTGCATAGTATGTTTGAAGAACATCCATTGTTAATTGGATATTTTGCCAATGCAAGGAAGGCTTTGCTGACTTTTATCCCTGTGGTTAGCACTAAAATAACATTGAAGGACAAGGGTGTGATGGAAATAATAGCAAGGTTATGCATTAGAATTTCATGCTTCAGAAGAATGCAATCTGGTTGAAGTACCATCAATTTGATGCAGTAAATGCATTAATCAGGGAAAGTGTTCGCACTAGAAAAACCTTCCCTTGTATGAGGTCAAGTTCCTTTCCTGCGATATGCGGAGTGATATCTGTAATTCTTGGCTTGCTACTTAAGGGAAGTCTGGACTTACTCCTCAAAATGATGAAGAATGCAAGAAATCTGATTTGAACAAAGAGCATCTGGGCTATAATATTGTATTGATATCCACATGATTATACTACATAGGATTCTATCGTTGTACAAGGTGATCTCCAACATAAAAAAAACTATTAAAGACACAACTTCTCTAATATTATCCCAGTGTTGCATCTGATTAAAGTCAAGAAGGCCAGACCATTGTGTCAGCAATGATATACAGGTAATACCACTGGGCTAGTAATCCAGAAACCCACTGGATACGTGGGTTAAAGTTCAATCATTTTCTGAAGAAACTCAGCAGGTCTGGTAACATCTGTGCAGAGAAAGCACTTCTGTTTATTGTTTGTTTCAGATCTCCAGGAACTGAGTTCTGTGGGGTTTTTTTGTTGAAATAAGGAATATTCCTTAGAAAGAACCTTCCAAACCCAGGACTGTTACCATCTGGAAGCCATGATGTGGAGTTGTTGGTGTTGGGCTGTGGTGGCCAAAGTTAAAAATCACATACAACAGGTTATGGTCCAACAGGTTTATTTGGAACTACTAGCTTTCTGAGCGCTGCTCCTTCATCAGGTAACTCGTGGGGCAGAATCATAAGATACAGAATTTATAGCAAAAGATCATAGTGATAATAGCATCATAGCAAAATTATACAATATATTGAACACATATAGATTGCTGTTTAGTCTTTCACCTTTTGGAATGGGTTCCAGATATTGAGTAATTAATATGTAAATCCCTGAACTTCTTTCAATTCACATTCCCAAGATAACTTAAGTTTTTATTAAAAAGGTGAAATTTCAGCTCAGACAATGCATTAAAGTTGCGAGTTTAGAGTCTGTCTGTTTTCCAATCTTGAGTCAGACTGGTTCTATTTCCAAAGTAGGAATCCCTCTCTCTCTCTCTCTCTCCCCCTTATATGCATGCACACACACACATATAGGTCTACAGGGTGAATGTGCATTTGCGCACAATCTGCAGGCAGTCAATCCATGTAATATTTTATAAATTCCTATTTTGGAAATTGAACTAGTCTGACTCAAGATTGGAATACAGACAGACTCTAACGTTACCCCTTTAATGCATTGTCTGAGCTGAAATGTCACCTTTGTTTAATAAAACCTTAAGTTATCTTGGGAATGTGAATTGAAAGAAGTTCTGGGATTGATATATTAATGAATTGATACCTGCAACCCATTCTAAAAGGTGAAAGACTTAACAGCAATCTAGGTTTGTTCAATATATCATATGAGTTGCATAAGACTGATCTTTTGCTATAAATCCTATATCTTATGTTTCTGCCCCACCTGATGAAGGAGCAGTGCTCCAAAAGCTTGTACTTCCAAATAAACATGTTGGACTATAACCTGGTGTTGTGTGATTTTTAACCATCTTAAAGGACAAGGGCAACAGACCACTTTTAAATTCTTCTCCAAACCTCTCATCAACCTGATATATCCTATTCCTTCACTGTCACTGGATCAAAACTCTGGAGCGCTCTTTCTAGAAGCACATCTCTCAATGAATGGAAAAGGAGAGGAGAGGTGAAATGAAGCAGGCTGGATTATTTGAAAATGAGAGCTGTTTGACCTTTCTAATTCTGAACCACGCAGTGTGTTAAGGGCAAATGTCAACACAGAACAGAACACAAGAGAAATTAAAAGATTGTAAAAATAATCCCTGTCTTTATCATTACAAGCATTATATTCCTATACAAGACCTTAGAAGTAAGACACAAGTAAATGGAATACCCTTGTAATTCTGCAAATCGTCTTTAAACCAAAGAAACTGGAGTTCACAAATTCACAAAACATGTTTAATAAAAATCCTAATGGCTACCTATGACTTTCATTGAATAAATGGACTAGTGAAATACATTTCTTCCATAGTCTTTACTAATGGAACTAGCCATTCAGTTGAGACTATATTAACAATCAATCACTCAGTTCAATAAAAGAATGGTCATGGGTGTGAAATAAATTCAGTAATGGTCCAACTGATCAACCAATGGATAATCAAGCAAGAAAAAAATTGCAACAAATTTAGCACATCAAAGGAGGCTGTGAAAAATATTCACTGAAATCTTTTCACTGGCCTGTTTGGTGCAACATGATTAATCATCCTTGGTGATTTATCTCAAACCTATCATGTATCATCGGTAAAGCTGAAAATCTATAGGGATGTGAAAGAAGGATTGCCTTTTTGATTAAAATGCAGGTTTTTGAAACACACAAGATTTACTGCAAGCTCTTTTTAAGGTGATAAATACAGTTTAATGGTGTATCTCTATGTTGTTTATATCGTAGTCTTGAGTACTTGCAGGAATTTCAGATATTTCTATTTTCATAGCTAATGTCTCTTCAAAATCACCTAGCTGCTTTCTTGAATAAGATATTGGATTAAATCCCTGCATTGGATATAATAGCAGATTAGGAAAGTGGTATGAAAATTTTGTTCAATTCAATCCTGGCTTGGTCATTGGAGGAAAGTTAGTTTTGAAGATGTATGAAAGCAGGTTAAATTACATTTTACCAATAAAGATGAATGGTATTGTAAGCAGTGTGTTTGCAAGCATAAAATTATAAAAAAGATACTGATAGGTCAGTTGATTGAACAGAACTGGTGATAAACAGATTTCAATGTAGGCAAATGCGAATCACTCACTTGAACTTAAAAGGGATGAAGTGATAATGGAGGCCCAAAAAGACTTATGGGTTCAGATAAATAGATCACTGAAATGTGGTAAACAAGTTAAAATAATTAAAAATAGCTAATTGATTGTTACCCTTTATATCCAGATGGTTGAACACAAGGAGGTATAAGTCATACATCAGCTATACAAAGCCCTGCTTAGACCATTTCTAACCAGGAGTAATGTGTTCAGTTCTTACTCACCTTAGGAAAGTTGTTTTTGCACTTGAAGAAAATTATGTAAAGTTTACCAAGATTAAGCCTGGACTCCAAGGGTTAAATTGCAAGGACAGATTATTCCTTAGAATAAATCAGATTGTACTCCTCAGAATTTATAGGGCCATGGATCATGGAGTATCATAGAGGTATCCAGCACCGAAACAGGCCCTTTGGCCCAACTCATCCATGCTGACCAGATTTTCAAAATAGAACTATTCCCATTTGCCTGAGTATGGCCCATATCCCTGTAAACATTCCCTATCTATGTGCCTGTCTGAATGCTTTTTTGTTTGATTGAAGCTTTCTTCACATAGAGGCAGGCAAATGGAGTGGTTAGAGGAAAACTATTTCCATTAGTTTCACTGGTTGGAATGTCATAGGACTAGAGTCATAGTACAAAGATTAGAGTCAGAGGAGTGAAACCAGAAAAGTGTTTTACACATATTGGGTGGAAGACCTTTGGAACTCACTTCCCAAAGAAAAGAGCAGTTGATGCTAAGTTAATGATTAATTTCAAACTGAGGTTAGTAGACTGTAAGAAATTTATAGAATTTAGATTAGAGTGGTGCTGGAAAAGCACAGCAGGGCAGGCAGCATCCAAGGAGCAGGAAAATCGATATTTAGGGCAAAAGGGCTTTTGCCCGAATCATCGATTTCCCTGCTCCTCAGATGCTTCCTGACCTGCTGTGCTTTTCCAGCGCAACTCTAATCTAAACTCTGGTTTCCAGCATCTGCAGTCCTCACTTTTGCCCTGTAAGAAATTTATAGAATCCCTAGAGTTCAGATAGAGGCCACTCAGCCCATTGAGTCTGCACTGAGCTTTCAAACAACATCCATCCAGACCCATCATATTCCCATTACCCAACATTCCCCACACCTAACCCACCTAATTTGCACATCCCATGGCACTACAGGACCACTTGGCATGGTCAATCCACCTAACCTGCAGATTAGATTAGATTCGCGCAGTGTGGAAACAGGCCCTTCGGCCCAACAAGTCCACACTGACCCTCCAAAGAGTAACCCACCCAGACCCATTTCCTTTTGACGAAAGCACCTAAGACAATGGGCAATTTAGCATGGCCAATTTACCTAACCTGCACATGTTTGGACTGTGGGAGGAAACTGGAGCACCCGGAGGAAACCCACGCAGACAGGGGGAGAATGTGCAAACTCCCCACAGACAGTCGCCCGAGGCTGGAATCGAGCCTGGGTCCCTGGTGCTGTGGGGCAGCAGTGCTAACCACTGAGCCACCGTGTTGCCCCAAGATCTTTAGATTGTGGGAGAAAACTGGAGAACCCAAGGGAAACAGATGTGGGGAGAACATGCAAACTCCACACAGTCACCAGAGGCTGGAATCAAACCCAGGTTTTGGCATGGTGAGGCAGCACTGCTAACCACTGAGCCACCTTAAGGGCTGGGGAAGCTCAGCATCTATGGAGACAGCAACAGAGTCAAGGTTTTGAATCCAACATGACTTTTTTTGGGAACCCAACTGAGTTCAGAAAATAAATAATGTTGGACTCCAAGCTTCTCTGACTGCAGATGCTGCCAGACCTGCTGAGTTTCTTCAGCACCCTTCCTGGTGTGTGTGAAATCTCCATCATTCGCGGTACATCACCGCCGCCCTTCATCATTTGATGACAATATAAATACTACTGAGAAAGGCAAGCTCACAACGATTGCAAACTTCAAAGGGCACGTTTGCAGATGGGGTTGCACACAAAAGACATTAGAAGAAAGACATGGTTGTGGAGTTGCTGAACCATGGGCAGGAAGTGAAACAAGAACACTGAAATAATAAACAAAAACACGGATGAGGTTTAATGCCTACTCTCTCCAGATCCATGGGCAGTACCAGTCCCATTCCGCTGCACTACTGCTAAGTATCTATGTATTCCAGATCGATGTAAACACCATTGATCAGTATAGGATCTTCTTGCAAGTTTATTGTAAAAATGAGTTCTTCCCTTTCTGACTGCACAAACTAACATTGCTGTGTTTGTTTATTTTTTTGGTCTTCCGTTTTTCCAGACTGAGAAATTGCAGTAGAAGGACCTTTGAAGTGGAAATGAGGGAGGGCTGTGTTTGTAACAGCAACAGCGTTAGGAGCTGGGGGGGGTGGGTAACTGAGAGCTCTCCATTTCCAGCTGATCGTCAGAGCCCGGGCATTAGCAAAAGGAGAGGGAGGACCGAGGCTGGTCGCTCCTCTGTGTCGTGTTGAGATTTTCTGTTTCTGAACGAACTCGACCCTGACCAGGCGATTTTGTGTGTGTGTGTGTGTGTCGTTGCAAACCGTGCATAAACTGGATAACATCTGGCAGTTGTGTGCAACCAGACCAGCGCTGCAGGCAAGCAAAAGGAATGGACTAGTTATTTTTAAAGGGAGTTAATCCATCAGCTTTCCAGCCGTTTGGAGTCGGTACATCTCGGTATGTTTTATTCTTGCTTTAAATAGGGGTTCATTTTTATTTTACTGAGACTTTCTGCCTCTCTGTGTGAAATGATCGCTGAAACTAATTGTGATCCATTTTTTCAAGGTCTATATTCTCCATATTCATGTTTTAGACTTGAACCTGCATTTGTGTTACATCCCCTAACTGGCTGGGCTCGGGAACCTGCCGAGTGTGTCTTAAGTGCTGGGCTATACCAGTCCAGGATGTGCCCTTTCTGAAGTTCGTGTTCTTCTGCCATATCTTCCCAGCTTGTTACGGAGCCGTGTCACTTTGCCATCCTCGCTCAATCACACATCTGCCGGAGAGGGAACCAACACCATATCTGATTCTAAATGAAGCTCATGGAAACAAAACCAAATCCACGCACTCTTGTGTATGTGTGTGTGTATCCAGAAGGGCTTGCCTTGCATTGAAAAAAGCCTTTCTCGTCTCGGGACCGCACAAGATACTTTCTTGCTGTTCAATGAAGTGCTTTTGAAGTTCACTGTGTTGTGATGCAGGAAATCATTTTGGCAGTGACCAACGATTAGCGGTTTGAAGCCTCTGATGAAGGGTTGCTGACGTTCAATCAGATAAAGCCGGGCAGCTGATCAGAGTGAGAAAACTCCCTATTTAGCTCGGCCAAGCAAGCTGGTGGTTTTTCAGAAGGAAAGGCAACTCCCAGGTTTCTCATAGTATGAGCAGTGCTTGTTCAGCCTCAGTGGCAAATTGCAAGTCTCACATCAGCTTTCACAACCTTTCTTTCCAGCTGGGTCGCTTTGTCCCCAGATAAGACTCTGCTTAAATAAGACCAGAAGAAATGGAAACGGGAGAGGGCCGTTCGGCCCCTCGAGCCGACTCCATCATTCAATGAGATCATGGCTGACCCGGCAATCCTCACGTCCACTTTCCTGCCTTCCCCCCCGAAGCCTTGATTCCTGTGTACTTCAAGATAAATGACCTGCTTCTGCTCCTATATCATATGGTCTTATTAAGACGATAGCGAGTTGTCTGCTTAAATATCTCCCATTGTAGGCCCATTGTTGTCAGGTCAGGGAATGAGCCAGTGACAATGACGGAACAACAATTCCAACTCAGGATAGTGCTGGCTTGAAGGGAACCCGTGTTCTTCTGTGTGTTAAAAACTGAGATTTTGAATGATTTGGAGATGCTGGTGTTGGACTGGGGTGTACAAAGTTAAAAATCACACAACACCAGGTTATAGTCCAACAGGTTTAATTGGAAGCACACTAGCTCCTTCATAGGAGATTTTGAATGACTTAGTCCAAAAAATCTTGATGAGTTATTAAAAAACCTCTTGTAGATAATACACACTGGTGATGGAGAGGATAACTCTTCAAAATAAGTTGGAGGGTATCCATTGAGTGGCCTATTTTGCCCTAGATGATGTTGAGCTTCTTTGAGTCATGAAGCTGTGTACATGTAGGCAAATGGAGCATCTTGTAACACAGTTGTGCCTCACAAATGCTTTGAAGAATCAGTAGGTGACTCACTCTATGCAGGATGCACAGCCTCTGACCTGCTCTTATTACTACCATGGCAGTTCAGTTTCTGGTCAAAGGTGATCCCCAGAATGTCAAAGAGTTCACAGCATGGAAACAGGCCATTTGGCCCAACTTGTCCATGTCACTAAGTTTTCACAATTATCTAATCCCATTTACCTGCGTTTGGTTCATATCCCTCCATACCTATCCCATTGATGTACCTGTCCAAATGTTTCTAGAGTTGAGTCTTGAGGTGATATTTTGTTTTGCAGCTTCTTCCATTAGGATAGTCATTGGGAAGAGAGAGTGGGGGCAAACTGTTCTGAAAATGAATGATCTTTATTGTTTGCACAGATGGTTAATCTTGTGCTTTGTCATTGCTGATACTTGCTTCATTTCTTAAAATCTATTCTGTATTTTAAAGAAATGGTCAGTCTACTTTGTTCCCTCCTTTCCTGTTTTCTGTTCCAAATCTTTGATCATAGATATGACACTGATGTATTTCCAACATTGATCTGTGCAGCATCATGCAGCATGTCTTTGGATCACTTTCTTCTTTCTTATTCATTCGTGATGGGTATGGTCTAGTTATGTGTCTACTTGTCGGAAAATTTCATTACAGAACTTAAAGCTTCCTGTTGGTGATACATATGAGATTTGTTTTTGCTATTGGATGTTATCTTTCATTTCTCCTGCCAAGTTTTGTAATTCCATAAGATTGTCTTGTAGTAATTTTAATATGATCTACATCAATCAGAATCAATCAGTAGCCTGCTCTGCTCATATATGATAAAACTGTAGTTCCTCCTTATTGGGGTATTTTTGCAAATTGTTCTGAGTAGCGAAAGATGAAAAGCTTTACAGAATGTGTACTTTTCCAGCAATGGCCAGATTCTGTATAATTGAGATAAGCAACATGTCCAGACAAATTTTTTGTCCTCACTATTTCTGGCAGAAATGTCAATGGATTTAAAAATTCACATTGTTTGAATGGTGTCACTGCCTACTTTGCACAGGTTTAACTAAGACTTCGGAGCAGTGGCATTAGTTACAGTGATTTAGACCCACTTTCCCACCACTGAGCCAGCTTTTTGGGAGTGAGCGAAACCTGCTGCCATTCAACTGCCCACCTGAGCAATTACTTGCCCACTTTTGGAAGAAAGTTGATGATGCCATCAGAGTATTCCCAACGTCAAACATACCTCTCCACTCAGTTGTCTGGGGATGTCCTCCTTGCAGCAGGAGAGACTTTACATTCCTTCCAATTTCCTAATGCCCTTGTACCAGAGGGCCACAGCAAGTTATCCAGTAGGATTCCTGTTCCACAGTGATTGCCTAACAGCTATGACCATAGTTTCCTTTAAGCGTTGAACTGGTGCCATGGTGCTCTGATTGCACAGCATGGCCACTGTCCTTAGCAAGCCAGGGCTCCAAAAGGCTATGTGTTAATTGACTGAGTAAAATGATGCAGGCAATTGTATCTTGTAGGCTGGATTGCAAAATGGCCTGCACTAATTTAAAAACTAAAACGATAAGATTCTGCCCTGTGAGTGCAACTTTACCACTGGGACTGGTCTGTGTCAATATTCAACATTGTTTCTCAGGACAAGATAAACCTACTTCCTGAGAATGAATAATAAAAATACAAATTTATCTATCTCTCTTTGTTCCACCATTTAATTACCACTTCACTTTAACTTAGAAAATTAGCATTGCTGAACATGACAAGGTCATGACAAGGTCCCATAATTAATGTATGATATATGAGCTTGACTAGTCACTGGATTTGACAGCAAATATCTTGATTCAGAGGTTGTACCTTCAGCTTTAAGTAGGAAAATAAATTTCACTTAGAGTTTGTGGGCGGCACGGTGGCACAGTGGTTAAGAAAGGTTGTGAAAGCTGATGTGAGACCCGGGTTCAATTCCCAGCCTCAGGCGACTGACTGTTTGGAGTTTGCACGTTCTCCCCATGTCTGCGTGGGTTTCCTCCGGGTGCTCCGGTTTCCTCCCACAGTCCAAAGACCTGCAGGTCAGGTGAATTGGCCATGCTAAATTGCCCGTAGTGTTAGGTACGGGGTAAATGTAGGGGTATGGGTGGGTTGCGCTTTGGCGGGTTGGTGTGGACTTGTTGGGCCGAAGGGCCTGTTTCCACACTGTAATGTAATCTAATCTAATGTAATCTAATCTAAAAAAAAGGTGCACAGCATGGAAACAGATCCTTCGGTCCAACCCGTCCATGCCGACCAGATATCCCAACCCAATCTAGCCCCATCTGCCAGCACCCAGCCCACATCCTGGATTAGTGGTGCTGGAAGAGCACAGCAGTTCAGGCAGCATTCAAGGAGCAGCGAAATCGACATTTCGGGCAAAAGTCCTTCATCCTGATGAAGGGCTTTTGCCCGAAACGTCGATTTCGCTGCTCCTTGGATGCTGCCTGAACTGCTGTGCTCTTCCAGCACCACTAATCCAGAATCTGGTTTCCAGCATCTGCAGTCATTGTTTTTACCCAGCCCATATCCCTCCAAACCCTTCCTATTCATATACTCATCCAAATGTCTTTTAAATATTGCAATCGTACCAGCCTCCACCACTTCCTCTGGCAGCTCATTCCATACACGTACTACCCTCTGTGTGAAAAAGTTGCCCCTTAGGACTCTTTTATATCTTTCCCCTCTTACCCTAAACCTATGCTGTCTCGTTCTGGACTCCCCAACCCCAGGGAAAAGACTTTGCCTATTTATCCTATCCATGCCCTCATGATTTTGTAAACCTCTATAAACCTCAGCCTCCGAAGCTCCAGGGAAAACAGCCCCAGACTGTACAGCCTCTCCCTATAGCTCAAATCCTCCAACCCTGGCAACATCCTTTCAAGTTTCACACGATCTTTCCGATAGGAAGGAGATCAGAATTGCACACAATATTCTAACAGTGGCCTAGCCAATGTCCTGTACAGCCGCAACATGACCTCCCAACTCCTATACTCAATACTCTGACCAATAAAAGAAAGCATACCTAACACTTTCTTCACTATCCTATCTATCTGCGACTCCACTTTCAAGGAGCTATGAACCTGCACTCCAAGGTCTCTTTGTTCAGTAACACTCCCTAGCTCCTGACCATTAAGTGTATAAGTCCTGCTAAGATTTGCTTTCCCAAAATGCAGCACCTTGCATTTATCTGAATTGAATTCCATCTGCCACTTCTCAGCCCATTAGCCCGTCTGGTCCAGATCCTATTGTAATCTGAAGTAACCCTCTTCGCTGTCCACTACACCTCCAATTTTGGTGTCAACTGCAAACTTACTAACTGTACCTCTTATGCTCACATCCAAATCATTTATGTAAATGACAAAAAGTAGAGGGCTCAGCACCGATCCTTGTGGCACTCCACTGGTCACAGTCTGAAAAATAAACCTCCAACACCACCCTTTGAGCCAGTTCTGTATCCAAATGGCTAGATTCTCCCTGTATTCCATAAGATCTAACCTTGCTAATCAGTCTCCCATGGGGAACCTTGTCGAACGCCTTACTGACGTCCGTATAGATCACATCTACCACTCTGCCCTCATCAATGCTCTTTGTTACTCCTTCAAAAAACTCAATCACGTTTGTGAGACATGATTTCCCACGCACAAAGCCATGTTGACTATCCCGAATCCGAAACCTGAACACTTTGTGTGCAGTCCTGAGGGAGTGCCACGCTGTTAGAGGTATTATCCTTCAGATAAAGTTATAATCTGAGGTCCAATCTGCCTTTTTGGCTGATTGTTAAATTTCCCTGGATGCTAATAAATGACAAAGAGCAGGGAGATTTCCCTGCCTTGGGAATTAGTCTGAAGTGTCTTACAACCAGAAACAGTAATGCAGATTATCATGTATTATCTCATTGCTCTTGTGCGACCTTGTGTGCAAACTAGCAGCTACATTAAAATATTAACTGAAGTCCAAAATTATTTGATTGATTCGAAAGATGTCTGAAACATCCCAAGATCTTGAAAATAACTACAAAAATGTTAGTTCTTTCCTGTCTGTGAGCCACATTAGTTGGAATTGGAATGACTGTACATCATTCAAAATGATAGGTGGGTGAATGTTTAATTAACAATGAAGTATTTTTGCAAAATGAAAATCTTTCATATCTAGATTTTCAAAAGAAATAAACAACAAAGATTGGGATAATGATCTGTGGTGTGCATCTCTATAGACATTTATGAAGATTTAGAAGATATGATAATTGTGATACAAAATTTGGCTGTTTCCCTGAAATTTTCTGAGGACTATTCACGTACGTAGGTTCATAAGATATGGGAGTAGAATTAGGCCATTCGGCCCATTGAGTGTATTCTGCCATTCGATCATAACTCATATACTCCTCACCCCCACTTCTTACCTTCTCCCCACAACCCTTCAACCCATAACCAATTAAAAAGCCATCTAACTCCTCCTTAATTTTACTTACTGTCCCAGCACCACTGCACCTTGGGGTAGCAAATTTCACAGATTCACAATCCTTTGGGAGAAGAAGTTTTTTCTTAACTCTATTTTAAATTTGCTATCCCTTATTCTAAGACTATGGCCTCTTGTCCTAGAATACCCCACAAGAGAAAGCATCACTCCACACCTATTTTATCCATACCTTTTATTGTTTTGAATATAATCTCCCCAGATTCTTTGAAACTCTTGACAGTACAGGTCTAAGCTGTTCAATCTCTCTTCGTATGACAAACGTTTGACAAATGAGATGGGGATCTCTGGGATCAGTCTAGTGAACCTCCTCTGAACTGCCTTCAATGCCTCTACATCTTTCCTCAAATAACAGGACCAAAACTGTGCGCAATATTTCAGGTGCGACTGTGTATAGGGACAATTATATTTTCTTATCTTTACATTCTATTCCTTTTGCTCTAAAAGCCAACACTCCATTTTATTATCTGTTGTACCTGCACCTTCATTTTCTGTGACTCATGATCTCGGAATACCCAGATCCCTCTGCACTGGAGTGCCCCGATGTTTCTCTCCATTTAGATAAGTGCCATTTGTGAATCACCATTAACCAGAAGTTTAACTGCGCCAACAGTATAAATACTGTGTGTTATGGACCAGGCCAGACTCCCTCAAAACACTTCAAGAAAGTAACCCAGACCCCAAATTTGTCAGTTGTTTTAAGGAGGTATAGAGCAGATGTTCCAGGAGGGATGCAGTTGGTCAAACCACTTAATTTTAAACAAAACAGACTTTATTCTCAAGATTACTGAATGAAATACAAACAAAAGAGAACAGAATACAGAATAATTTAACCTATCTGAAAACCCAATAGATTACCGCAACTTACCGATGCTATCCCAAATATTTGCAACAATCTTCACAAACCCCCCTTGGCAAAAAAAAAGGAAAAATCAAACACAGGAGACAGAGAGAGATGGTGGAGAGATTCAGCAAAGACCACCTTCTTCCGTGTAGCTGTTTCTCTGACCAGCAACCTCAAAACTGACTGACTGCTTTCAGTGAATGGCCAGACTGCTAAAAACCAAAACAAATCCGAGAAAAGCTGAGCTGGAAGAATTGGCCATTCCTCTTTCATTGAACAAGCGTTTGTTTTTAATTTGAAAGCCTGTATCTGAGGCAGTTTCTGTCAGCTATAATCAAACTTGCCCTAAAACCCTTCAAACCTAGACTTTTCAGAGTCACTGCTTTTACCAACTCTCTGAAAAAATTCAAGGACAGCATAACCTTGTTAAAGGAGCAGTATCATCACATATGGCTACACAATTCAGTCAGAATCATGGAATTTACCAGTGAGTAATTCATGTCTTAATTTCCCCAAAGGGTCAGTGAACCTGATTTCTCTTCATAGATTCTACCAGACCTGCTTAGTTTTTCCAGTAATTTCCGATTTTGTTTCTGTCTTCCATCTACAAAGCACAAGTCAGGAGTATGATGGAATACTCTCCACTTACTTGAATGAGTGCAGCTCCAACAAAAAGTGGGTTTAAAGTCTCCCACTTGACTGGCATCCCATCCACCAAGTTAAGCATGAATTCCCTCCAATGTGGCTGCAGAATACACTTTACAAGATGCATTGCAGTAACTTGCCAAACGTTTTGTGACAGCATCTTCGAAACCCTCAACCTCTGCTCCGTAGAACAACAAAAACTCTACCAGCTAGAAGTTCCCTTCCAAATCAAAGGCCACTCTTGGAAATACATCACCAGTCCATCATTATCACTGGATCAGAATCTTAAAATTCGATCTCTACCAGTATTGTGAGTGTACCTTTGCCATGTAGACTGTCCCCATTAAAGAAGAATGACTATTTGCTAGACTTTTTAGTTATGCTTGAAATACTTGAAGAAATAGAAAAAAGGTCTTGTCTTGCATGGTTGAATTGCATTTTGATGCATGACACATCGTTATGATCACTCATTGAATGTTTAACATATGGCAGGAAATGTGACTGAATTATTGCACATATAAACTGCATTGTACAGAAGACATATTCTCAAAGGTGCTGGAAGAACCAAATTTAATAGCACAGAAGGAGACTATTAAGTTTATTCTATTTATGCCAACTATTTACAACTCAGGAATTGTCTGGAGAGAGCTGAGCTGTATCTTGCCAATCCACTCACATATTTAGTCCTAGAAACAATTTTAATCTCAGTTTGAGTCCTGCTTGTTGATGGTGAATTTTAGTATAATTTGTTTGCATTCTGCAAAAGCCATTTTGTTCTGTTTCCAGCCTTTACAGCTAATTTTGAGATAGTTAGTTGTGAATTTCATGTTTTATTTCTGTTCCTGCCAAGAAATGTTGTCAGATTTTGACAAACATTGTTAGACAATAAACTCTAGTTTGCTATAGTTGATGGGCAGAGAGATTAGATTAGATTACTTACAGTGTGGAAACAGGCCCTTCGGCCCAACAAGTCCACACCGCCCTGCCGAAGCGTAACCCACCCATACCCCTACATCTACATCTACCCCTTACCTAACACTACGGGCAATTTAGCATGGCCAATTCACCTGACCTACACATCTTTGGAGTGTGGGAGGAAACCGGAGCACCCGGAGGAAACCCACGCAGACACGGGGAGAATGTGGAACTCCACACAGTCAGTCGCCTGAGGCGGGAATTGAACCCGGGTCTCTGGCGCTGTGAGGCAGCAGTGCTAACCACTGTGCCACCGTGCCGTGGGAGTGCAGGTCCATTGTACCCTGAAGGTTGCTGCACAGGTGGATAGAGTGGTCAAGAAGGCATATAGTATGCTTGCCTTCATTGTACAGGGTATTGAGTATAAGAGCTGGCAAGTCATGTTAAAATTGTACAATACTTTGGTTCGGCCGCATTTAGAATACTGTGTACAGTTCTGGTCACCACATTACCAAAAGGATGTGGACGCTTTGGAGAGAATACAAAGAAGGTTTACGAGGATGCTCCCTGTATGGAAGGTGCTAGTTATGAAGAGAGATTGAGTAGGTTAGGTTTATTTTCGGTAGAAAAAGGAGATTGAGGGGGGACCTGATTGAGGTTTACAAAATCATGGAGGGTATAGACAGGGTGAATAGAGACAAGCTTTTTCCCAGGGTGAAGGATTCAATAACCAGAGGTCATGCTTTCAAAGTGAGAGGTGGGAGGTTTAAGGGAGATACATGCGGTAAGTACTTCACACAGAGGGTGGTGGGTGTTTGGAACGCATTGCCAGCAGAGGTGGTAGAGGCAGGCACGGTAGATTCATTTAAGATCCGTCTGGATAGATGCATGAGGAGGTGGGGAGTGGAGATATGCAACAAGTGATCACTTCCACTTTGTTCTGAAAGTTGTAGATTCATGACCAGATTTTCATCCTCAAAAATACTATAGTCTTTGTATAATTGCTGTGATATTGAAGCATCATGTGAGGAGCTGAAAAAGTCAACAGAATAGGAATTCTCAAGCTTCTGATATTAAGTTTTTAACAATTTCACCAAATTCATCAAAGTTGACATCCACATAGTGATGAATTTTCAAAACAAGTTGACCTTGCTTTTCCCCTCAGTTTAGTATATCATGAAATTAGTCCTTCTGTGACTCTGATCAATCCAATAGCATCTGGTTCCAGTAATGAAACATTACTAAGGATTTCTCACCCTGGTGTTTAACAGAAGCAATGTGATTTCCAGTTGCATTGATCTGAGGTGAGAATAGATTGGGGTTTGGATCTAGACAGCCTGTTTGAACTCATTGTCAGTGTTTAGGTATGGATAATGGCTACTTGAGCAAAGCATGAGAGGATCTACAACACCCAAGGAGAGATTCCGCTGCTCGGAGTGAACCTGGTCAGGAGAGGGGAGAGAAAATAAAACTTTGAAAGGTTATGTTTAGCAGCTACAGAAGGGAAAATAAATATTGGCTCAGCTAAGTAGACTTGTTGGACCAAATGGCATGCTTCTTCCCAAATATATCAATAAAAACTGCTTATGAACATTCTGCACCAATTCATAAAGTCTACACAGAAAATAGCAACTTAGTTCCAGGTGTGATACTCCCGTCAAGTTCTTCCCCAACCTATCCTCTGGATCCTGATCAATTAGTTCCTGAATCTCTAAGTGTTCTAAAGGTGAAGTTAATTTAAAGGAAATTAAAGGATTTGTTCATCCATGAGAAGGCCATTTTTGAACCATTGCCATCTGTGCACTGATGGTTCCCATAGAAAGATGTGAGAAACAGTCCTGGGAAATAGACTCAGTAACAATGAAGGACTAGAGCTTTCACGACTTGTTCTGATGCATATATTTAGATATTTGTTTCCACTGTATTTATGTTGGACAAATTCTTTTGGGTTCATAATTAAGAATTCTGTTCCAGAATGATTTGGAAATTGTAGGCTGGCAGTCAGACATCTGGAACAAAAATGATCTTGAGGTTCCTTTCTAAAATTCTTGTGGTGTGAGTGACAATAGAAAGGTTGTATTCATAGACCATTTGTAAACATCATGAAGACAGGAAGAGTGAACTACAGGGTTTGGGTCTGAGGGATAACTAGGTTTCTTTCTTCATATGGTAATAGCAAACCAGTTAGTGCTTTGTAAGTTGGTCAAATATATGATAATTTTTCCGGTACTTGTTCACAAATTACTGTTGTTTTTATTCACTTTTCAAACTTATCATGGAAGGAATTTCAACTTATTTACTAGCAACGTGGTTCTTAAGTATATTAAGTAGAAAAGACTAGTGAAGAATAGAGTGGGGCCCATAAGGAACAAGCAGGGTAAACTGCTCTCTGAAGTAAAGGGCATGGCAGAGTTAGTAAATGAGTACTTTGTTTCTGTCTTTAGCAAAATTGGAAAATGGTGAAAATGGCCTTATTGAAAATGTCTGTGTTGAGCAACTGAGCAGTGCAGTGATAGAGAAAGAAGAGGCTTTTCCAGGCCTCTCTGAGCACAGGATTTATCCCAAAGACTGGGGGATTGCAAATGCGATGCCATTGTATAAGAAAGGGGCAAAGGATAACCTAGGAAATGACAGACCTGTCAGCTTGACATCAATAACAGGAAAACTAATGGAAGCCATAATATGAAATAAATTAATATGACATAGAGAAAGAGAAGTTAATACTCGGCTTTTGTCAAGGGCTGATCAGGGCTGACAAATTTAATTGAATTCTTTAAGCTGACACAGGCAGTGGATGAGGGGAATGCTGTGAATGTGATGTATTTGAACTTTCAGAAAGCATTTGATGTGATGTCACATGACAGTTGGTTAGCAAATTGGAAGTGTTTGGGTTTGATGTGAAATTGGCAGCATGGATTAGGAATTGGCTAAAAGGTAGAAAAAAGAGGGTATGTATAGGTAGGTATTTCTCAGATTGGAAAGTGATGTTTCCCAGGATTTGGTTTTTCTGATTTTTATAAATGATTTAGAGATGGTATTGAGGGCAATATCTCTAAATTTGCAGATGATAGTCAGCGAGGCAGAACAGTGAATTGTGAGAATGATGCTGAGTGGTTTCATTGACAAGTTGGCCAAATGGTCAGACACCTAGCAAATCAGTTTTAATGCATAGAAATGTAAGGTCTTGCATTTTGGTAGAAGAAACACAGAAAGACAATACAGGCTCAATGGTACAACTCTGAGGGGAATTCAGAAGCAGAGATATCTTGGGGTTCACTTGCATAATTTTCTGAAGGTGGCCAGGTAAGTTGAAACAATTGTTAAAAAAGCTTATAGGATCCTCGCATTTATAAATAGAGGCATAAAGTATGGAAGCAAGGAAGTGATACCATGCCTCTATAATTCATTGATTAGAATACATTAGAGTATTGTGTTCAGCTCTGGCACTGTATTTAAGGGAGGATGTTAAAGGTCTGGAGAGAGTTCAAAGGAGATTTTTGGTAATGATACCAGGAATGAAGGATTTTAGATACAGGAAAAGATTAGAGGAATTGTGCTTATTCTCCTTGTAACAGAGATGATTAAGAGGTGACCTTGTTAAGGTGCTCAAAATTATGAATAATTTTGCCAGGATAAAAAAGGAATTTCTGATTCCACTAGTTGGTCTGTCAGTAAAGAGGAGGTGCCATTTCAAGATTGTCAGTAAGAGAGCTAGGAGTGAGATGAGGATAAACTTCGTTACTCAGCGAGTTGCTAAGATGTGGAATACGCAGCCTAGAAAACTGGAGGATGCAGATTCCATACAAAGTTTCAAAACAGATCTCACTATATATTTGAAAGTGATGAATTCAGAGGGCTATGGAGATAGGGCTACAGAATGGATTTAGTTGGATAACTCTTTTGTGATACAATAGTCTCTTTCTGTACTTAAAGTTCTATGATTCTATACATTTAAATTGTAAATCTAGCACCGTTTTCATCGGGTACAGAATGAAATCCAGAGGAGATCATTTTCTTTTCACCCTTTAATAGCTGGTAGAACTAAAATCATCCTGGAGGAGCTTGAAAAACTCAGAGGTCTAAGAATGGAAATTAGTTTGTTCCATCTCCTTGGTGCTAAGGTAAAGCATCTCCAGTCTACATGTAATGCTTCTCCTTTGGATATTGTTTAGTGATTTGATTTGATTTATTATTGTCACATATACCTCAGTACAGTGAAAAGTTTTGTTTTGCATGCAGTATGAGCAGATCAGACCCAACATGTGCATTAGGGTAATAGAATAGGGTGAGGAATACACTGTTATGGCTGCAGCGAAGGTGCACAGAGAGCAAGATCAGCATTAAAGTTCCATGTGGTGATCAGACAATTAACCAGTGTTGATGCTGACTATCTTGTCAGATCTAGAAAGTAGGAAATTCTAGTGTGCTGGAACTGATCTATTCCTTCCCACATTTTTGTTGCGAAGTTTCTTCCTTTAGTTTTGTGAAAACAAGATAGAAATGGGAATAGATCCAGATCTGAAACACAAACAGTCAATTCTCGAGGTCTAGCAATGTGACTTATTACATTTTTTCTCTGAATAATAATGGATCTGTTACGGTGCTATGTATGAAGTACAAATAATATTTATATTGATATAACCATAGGGTAGAATGTTGAGACTGAAGCTGCTACTGTAAAGCTTGCAAAATAGAGTTATTAATTGGAAATTTAGATACAAAGATTATGTCCCTACATAATTTTCCATCTAAATGTATTAGAAACCTCCTGTTGTGTGGTCTTAATAATTACATCCAATAAGATGTTTGAGCCTTGTGGCCATGCTTGATATGCAATGTACTGGTGGTGTGCTGAACTCACATTGCTTTAACATGCTGGTAAATGGTGATTACTACTTATTATGATCTTATCTCTCTTGCTGTTTTGTTCCAGGGTAATGAATTCTCTCTGAACCATGTGACATATAGGGGTTTTCCATAACATCAGTGAGAAATCAGCACAACCCTCTGAAATGACAGATGGCTAAAATTTGTGCCATTTCTTTAAGGCTTCTGATATTTTCAATTGAAGTTGAAGATCAGGGGAACAGTTTTGGGACAATGGGACATTGGATAATTCCCCACAGAATTTCAAGACTCTACCTACACCTACATGAAGACTTAAGAGTCCAAGCAGCATGGAAACAGACCCTTCAGAGTTGATAAAGTGTGGCGCAGGAAACGGCAGCATCTGAGGAGCTAGAGAGTCAATATTTCAGGCATAACCCTTCATGAGTCCTGATGAAGGGTTATGCCTGAAACATTGATTCTTTTGCTTCTCAGATGCTGCCTGACCTGCCACACCTTTTCCTGCGCCATACTTTATCGACTTTGGCTTTGTAACATCTGCAGCCCTCACTATGTCCTAACAGACCCTTCGGTCTGACCAGTCCATGCCAACCATGTTCACAACCTAAACCAGTCCCACTCGCCTGCACTTGGCTCATATCCCTCCAAACCTTTCCTTTTCCTGAACTTATCCAAATGTCTTTTAAATGCGGTAACTGTACCTGCATCCATCACTTTCTCTGCCAGTTCATTCTACACATGAACCACTCTCTGTGTAGAAATGTGGCCACTCCTATCCTTTTTAAAACTTTCTCCTCTCACCTTAAAAATATGCCCCTAGTTTTGAACTCCCCTTCCTTAGGGTCATTCACCTTATCTTAGCTGCTCATGATTTTATAAACTTATATAAGGTTACCCCTCAGCCTCCAATGCTCCAGGGAAACTGCCCCAGCCTATTCAGCCTCTCCCTACAGCTCAAACCCTCCAACACTGGCACCGTCCTTGTAAATCTTCTCAGCACCCTTTCAAGTTTAACAACATCTTTCCTATAGCAGGGAGACTAGAATTGAAAGCAGTTTTCCAAAAATAGCGACCTCCCAACTCCTATATTCAATGCACTGACCAATAAAGCAAAGCATACCAAATCCTTCCTTCAGTACCTTGTCTATCTGTGACTCCACCTTCAAGGAATTATAAACTTGCACTCCAAGGTCTTTTTGCTTTGCAACACTCGCCAGGACCTTACCATAAAGTGTATAAGTCCTGCCCTGATTTCCCTTTCCAAAATGCAACACTTCACATCTATCTAAATTAAACTCCACCTGCTAATCCTCAGCCCATTGGCCCATTGGATCAATCCTCAACATGCTATTGTATTGTCCTCAATACCATGAACACCTGCCTTGCACAATAACCTTTTATGTGGCATATTTCTTGAAATGCCACACCTGAGGCCAGTATCCCATCACCAAGTCACCCTTTACTTACACATGGAGAGTCCTTGACAATTATCCAGCTCCCTCAGAGACAGCTCTCAGAGTGAACAGAACCTCTGACATTCCTGTTCTTACCTGTCAACCATGTCTCCTTGATTGGACCAGATTAACAGCCCCAAACGGGAAACTCACATTCAATGAGATCCACCTGGCTGACCTTGTTACAATCACTACATCTCTCTGCATCTGAGTTATAAGCCTATTTTTATTTTGTAGCTCCTACTGGGGCATTTTAGCACCAGGTCAGGTTTCTTCGACTCTAAATCTGATATGGGTGGCATGAAATGCACAGTAGATCGCCTCTTGCACCCAGAGTGTTGCAGAAGCAATTCATTCCCTTCTTCAGGAGACAAAGGCACCAAGGTGGCAATATCCGCTGTGTCCATCTCAGATGCCAAAGCATCTTCAGTGCTTGATGAAGGTGGAGATTCCTTAGGTTCTGGAACAGTCAGAAATTTTGTCATGGAGTTGGGCACGTTTTGCTCCTGCACTGAGTTTGCAGCTTTCATATGGTCCACATACTTGTTCAGGACTGTTGCACCCACCCGAACGTTATTCACCACTAGACCTGACCTCATGTTGACCATGCCTCTTACCGATGCAGGGTCAATCCGATGGGTCCTACACCAAACTTCATCCCGGAAGCAAATTTCTCTCTCGCTTGCTGGAGTCTTGGGTCCGACATTGGCATTCCTGATGCCATTTCACCTCCGCCCTCCCCCCGATCGGAGATCAATATTTAATCTGGTGTATCGTCTTCTCCCCTTAACAACTCTGCCTGAGCTATCCCTGTAGTGCTTGAGGGGTGGTCCTAAAATCAAATGGGAAGATGGAAATTTTGGTATCTAGTGAAGCAGTAGGCTGTTTCTTTCAGCCTGCTTTCAACGTTTGGACTGCTCTTTCTATGACAGCTGATCTTGTCCCTTTGTGTTTCAGCTTTCTGCAATGTTTTCTTTTGCAATTTTCTTTGGTAACTTATCAGAATCTAGGTAATTATGGAAGATCTACATTGTATGCCATGCAACAGTCAGCCATTGACTTGAAATGCTGAGGATCAACACACAATGTTATTCTTTACAATCACAGGAAATATTTAGAACATATACCCTCACTGTATCTCCATGCTCCAAGTGCTGCACTTGATTGCCTATTTTACACACCATTCGATAATAGTGTCCGTTGATGTTAATGGCAATGAAAATCTGATGAGGGAGAGAACACTGCTGCCTGTTTCATGCAGCTGTCCAAAATGGACTTTGTCTCGATATGAACTAAAATGGGCCATTTTTTTCTCAACAGTCGGGACTGTGAAAAAAAGTAGTGAATTGCCAACAAGTGCATGACAAAGAAATTTGTAAAGATATGGTGTACAATATAGTATTGGTAGAATTGGAAATATCTGTCACAAGGCTGGATGCTGTGCAACTTTGACATTTGCTGAATTTGAGATCACAGGAAAAAATGATATAATTAAAGTGGTTTCTGAACAATTATATTTCTATTGTTAACCTTCAGCACCAGTCATAAGCTTGTAAATTGATAGCATTTTGATGGTAAAGGGTGCTCTCACTGTGTTCTGCGGTTTCAAGGCTTGTGAGCAAAGGTTTAATCCTGCATAATTGGGCAGGAATGAAACCAAGTATGGATATTGCAATATGTAATCAGGAATGCAAACTTCATCATCAACTTGAGGGTGGGATGGTGGCTTAGTGGTTAGCACTGCTGCCTCACAACACCAGAGTCCCAGGCTCAATTCCAGCCTCGGGCGACTGCCTGTGTGGAGTTTGCACATTCTCCCCATGCCTGCGTGGGTTTCCTCTGGGTGCTCCGATTTCCTCCCACAGTCCAAAGATGTGCAGGGCAGGTGAATTGGCCATGCTAAACTGCCTGTAGTGTTAGGTGGATTAGTCAGAGGGAAATGGATCTGCTCTTCAGAAGGTCGGTGTGGACTTGTTGCCCCAAAGGGTCTGGTTCCACACTGTAGGGATGAATCAAACCTAATCTAATCATCTGAGAAATAAGTGACAAAATTTGGCAATATGACAATAATCAAAATTGTTATATCTTAAGTTGGCAGGTAAGCATTTCACATATTTTTCTTTCAAATCAAAAGATAAAATGATGGGCCCACCATCCGTGGTTCACTAAAACAGTTATACACAGCATTAGGCTTAAAGAAAGAACACATAATTGCTTAAATTTGGGTGGCAGTTCAGAAACTTTTGCAGAATATTAAAAAATGGCAAAGAATAACTAAGAAGTTAACAGGGAGGGAACAATGAAAGTATAAGAGAAAACTAGCTAGAAATATAAAAACAGCTAGTAAGTGTTTCTATAGTTATTTGGTAATGCAAAACAGTGAGCTTGGAGAATTAATGATGGAAAATAATGAGATGACAGATCAATTGAAAAGATGGTATTTATCAATCTTAACTGTAGAGTACTATGTTAATGGTAATAGTATAATAATTAAACACTCTTCAGGAATTGCTTGACTCTATGTGTTAATTTATTTAAAACACAGTAAAAAAAAACTTGCATGTTATGGTGCAAACATTCCAGCAGCCAAGTAATTTCTGTATGCAGCTTGTAAACTCCAAAATTGAAAATATCCAGCACATGTTGTTTTAAAGATAAATTAAAGATACTTCAAGATAAAGTACATGTACAATATACGTGTCCTTTCCAAAAGAAAGATTAACTATTTACAAACCCAAGATAAGTCTAATTGCTGATATGTCCACATTTCATGATGGTGACTTTGTTGTTCCTGTTCATGTTTCAGATATTGTACACAATATCATAAAACTGGGACGAAGTTGGGAAAATGGAACAGACATTATTTGTACCTAGTTCCTCTCACCATTACACCATTATATGTACAGACCACAAAGGATCTTGGTTCTGAACACATTCTTGTCAACTCGACTGGCTTCCATGTACCTTCTGTGAGGTCCTGAATGCAAGCTTACACAGAACATAGAACATAGAATGTTACAGCGCAGTACAGGCCCTTTGGCCCTCGATGTTACGTCAACTTGCGAAATTGATCCGATGCTCATCTAACTGACACTGTTCCATTATTATCCATATGTATGTCCAATGCCCATTTAAATGCCCTTAATGTCAGCAGTTTACTACTGTTGCAGGAAGGCCATTCCATGCCCCTACAACTCTCTGAGTAAACAAACTACCCCTGATATCTATCCTGAATATATCACCCCTCAATTTAAAGTTATGTCCCCTCAGGTTAGCATTCACCATTCAAGGAAAAAGGCTCTCACTGTCCACCTTGTCCAATCCTCTGATTATCTTATACGTCTCAATTAAGTCACCTCTCAACCTTCTTCTCTCCAATGAAAACAGCCTCAGTTCCCTCAGCCTTTCCTCGCAAGATCTTCTTTCCATACCAGGCAACATTCTAGTAAATCTCCTCTGAACCCTTTCCAAAGCTTCCACGTCCCTCCTATAAAGTGGTGACCAGATCTGCATGCAATACTCCAGGTGCAGCCTTACCAGTGTCTTGCACAGCTGAATCATGACCTTGTGGCTCTGAAACTCAATCACCCTGCCAATAAACACCAACACACCATATGCCTTCTTAACAACCCTATCAACCTGGGTGCTAACTTTCAGGGATTTATGCACCTGGACAAAGAGATCTCTTTGATCAATTACACTGCCAAGAATTTTACCATTAATCCAGTACTCTCCATTCCTGGTACTTCTTCCGAAGTGAACTCCCTCACATTGAGAGTCATAGAGTCATAGAGATGTACAGCACAGAAACAGACTCTTCGGTCCAACCCGTCCATGCCAACTAGATATCCCAACCTAATCTAGTCCCAACCTAATCTGCATGCACAATCACCTGATGAAGGAGCGTCACACCGAAAGCTAGTGTGCTTCCAATTAAACCTGTTGGACTATAACCTGGTGTTGTGTGATTTTTAATTTTGTACACCCCAGTCCAACACCGGCATCTCTGAATCATAATCTAGCCCCACCTGCCAACACCCAAACTTCATTTACTACTTCTCAACTCAGCTCTGCATCTTATCTATGCCCCTCTGTAACCCACAACATCCTTCAGCACTATCCCTAACTCTTAGTGAGTTAGATGACCTTAGTGTCATCTGCAAATTTACTAAATTCTACATCCACCTCCAGATCATTTATAAAAATGACAAACAGCAGTGGCACCAAAACAGATCTTTGTGGCACACCACTGGTAACTGAGCTCCAGGATGAACATTTCCCATCAACCACCACCTTTTAGCCAGCCAATTTCTGATCCAAACCGCTAAATCACCTTCAATCCTGAAACTCCTTATGTTGTGCTTGTTGTCCCACTTGTACTCTTGGGCATAACTGTACCTGTATTTTCATCGTGTACATTTTCAAGAGAGAGCAAGTTCCAGATTTTATCCGGGAATGTTTGCACCTGGAGAATTTAAACTTTATAGAGGATTATGAGGCACTTAACAAATGAGTTATCTGTGCATATCTTGCTAAAAGCTGAAAGGCACATGGGAATAAAATTATTAATCATTTATCCTGATAATATATACAATTATTGGGCAGAATCTTGTCAGAGTCTGCATGATGTAGGCTATGGTGAGATTTTGTAACAGAAGAGTGTTCTGGCGAGACTTACCTTGATAGCAGGAGCATCATGATGTATCTTCTATGCTTTTGCCAGGCAGCATAGTGAGTTTGCATTGGTGAGTTGGCAATTAAGAGGAGTTATTTAGGAGCAAATTACTGCGGATGCTGGAAACTGTGTTCAAAACAATAAATGCTGCAAATCACAGTGGGTTAGATAGCATCCATGGAGAGGGAACAAGCTAAGTTTTTGAGTCTAGATGGTGCTTCATCAGAGCTGTGATGAAGCATCATCTAGACTCGAAATGTTAGCTTGTTCTATCTCCATGGATGCTGTTTGCCTCACTGTGATTTTCAACATGTTTTGTTTTCAGTAAGGGGCATTGTTGTTTGTTAAACTCCATGTTAATGACTCAACACACCTCACACATATTCAGCTTCCTAGGTTACCAAACATGTTGAGCAACCTCGATGGAATTGCTTAGGTTGTTATATGCAGTCAGAGCACCTTGTGACAGTGGAGGTCTCACCACTTGAAGTTTGAGGCAGTGACAGAGCAGAGATCCATCATTTTCTGAGTATGGATGTGCCCTTATAAATTTACCTGTGTACTGAGCCCTTTCACTTAAAGGTTGTGTAAAGGCAGAAAGGGAGGAAAAGATAAGGAAACACACATTTGTAAAAAGCTGCTGATAAAGCTGAATGTGAGTAATGGCAACAATAGTGCATATCTTGTAATCTTTATTGCTTTCTTTTGAACAACTCAATAATAAGATTACCTGAAAAAATGGAATGCTGCCTGCCTCAGTGTGTAGTAGCAGCAAGCTCCATCCATTCACTTACACCTTCACTGTTTCTATTGCTTAGTGGCAAAGGTTCTTAAAATGGCAGAATATCTACATCAGTTGCAAAGCCTTTGACAATAATACGTGATAGCTTTGGGCTTTTAACATGAGCCATGGATCAATCTCCTACTGTGTCAGCAGATTTCCCTTCATCGTCAATTCTGTCAACACGTTAATCATTATTTTGTTGTTTGAAAGGCAGTTCTGCAATAAATTAATTTATTCGTCCATTTTCCATTATAGTGCATTGCTAATTCGAGTGAAGATTAAGTAATGCATGACGATACTTTCACAACTGGGATCTGATTAATTCATGTGCAGCTGATAACTTCGAAGAAATATTAATAAGACTAATGAATTTTTTAAAAATGATTAGATCACAGAGCTGTTTGAATCTAGAGGCCTGCAAAAATATTCAGAGAGAGAGAGAAAGACTGGAGTCCAAAACTCACCACAGTAGCATTAATCATTAAATTTGATTAATGCAATCATTCTGCAATATTTATAAAAAGAAGTAGCATCAGCCATGTTCATGAAGCTGGGTTGTAGTAAAGGCCAATATCTAAATTTCTTCCCTTTGGGCGTGTAACCAGTTATCCTTACTCAGCTGATTCACAGCAATGTGATCAACTCTTAACTGCCCTCTGCTTGGGCTTAACAAGCAGTCAGTTGTACCAAATAGCTTCGAGAAAGAATACATTTATGTAAGCCTGTGCCAGAATTTGGAGAGCTGTCCCAAAGATTTGTCAAGAAAGAGCCTGACATCGTCATACATATGGAGTCATACATTTCAACTAATATCCAACACTCTTCCATCACTATGCTCAAGTATAGTGCGATCCACCAGGAAGGCAGACCAGAGGTGATGGCACCATGGCGTATATTGTTGGGAAAAACTTGCACTTGGATTCCTATCATTGACTCAATTTTCATGGCATCAGGTGAAGCATGGACAAGGAAACTTCCTGTTGATTAATATCTAACACCCACCTCTCAACTGATTAATGAACACTCCTCCACATTGAACACAACTTGGGAGGCAGCACTGAGAGTAGCAATGGGAACAGAATGTACTCTGAATGAGGGACTTCAATGTCTAACACCAAGAGTGGCTCAGCCACACCACTACTGACTGAGCCCTGAAGGATATATTTACTAGACTGGGTGTATAGCAGGCATTGAGAGAACAAACATCATGTCAAAGCCTAGTAGGGCTCCTCTTCACCAACCTACCCTTCGCAAGTGTACTATTCATGATAGGACTTATGGAAAGACACAGCGTAGGGATGAGGTCCATACAGAGTGTGAGATTGAATCTGAGTCATTCTCCCAAATGATATAAAAGATGTGGCTGATGGAATGGATGGAATAAAAGCTATGGGCCTAGAAAACATATTTCCCCAACTGTAGTGTTGAAGACTTGTGCTCCAGAATTAGAAAAACCTCTAGGCAAGCTCTCCAATATCGCTACATCATCGGTATCTCCTCCGTATAGTGGAAAGTTGCCCAGGCATGTCCATTCCACACAGAGAGAAGAAATTCGATCTGGCTGACTATAACCCATCGGTGGACTCACTAATGTCAGCAATGCAATGGAGGGTGTCACTGACAGTGCTGTTAGCAACACTTACTTCACCAATAAAATTGGTTTCAGATCTCATTGCAGCCTTGGTTCACGTTGGACTTTCAGAGGTAAGGTGAGAGTGTTCAGTTCACCCTTACCATCAAGATGGTATATTATTAAGTATGGACCCAAGGAGGCCTTGCAAAACTGAAGTCAATAAGAATGAGGCGAACACTCTGCACTATTGAAATCATAACCAGCACAAAGAAAGATGGTTGTTAGATGTCAGTCATCTCAACTCTAGGCTCTGCAAGCTTAAACTGGTTCATCAATGAGTTTGCCTCCCTCAAATGTGGAGATGCTCAGTGACAGTCAGACAGCTGCATTCACAGTTCTCAGCATGTCCACACCCTAGATAAAATAGTGACTTATACCACAGAATTGCCAGGTAATATCATTTGCAACAGAAGAGATGTAACCAGTTCCCTTTGATACTCAACAGCACTACCATCACTGAATTCTCCACCATCAATGTCTTGAGATCACCATTGACCAGAATCATCATTGCAAGAAAAGGTAAGGAATGAATAATTCACCTCCTGAATGTCCAGTGCTTACCTACCATCCAGAAGCTAAAAGTCAGGATTCTGATGGAATCCTCCCCTTTGTCTGAATGAGTCAACTCCAATAACAATAAAGAAGCTTGGCACCATTAAGACAAAGGTAGCACTACTACTCGAAGTATTTAGTCCCTCCATCACAAATGCACAGTAACAGCAGTCTGCACCACTCACAAGATGCACTGCAGAATTTCACAGAAGCACCTTCAATAAGATTTTTCAAACTCAAACTCTGCCACAAGGGCACAAAAGAAATGGAAACACCATCACTATCAAGTTCCCCTCCAAATCCCATACTGTCCTGACTTGGAAATATATTCATTCATCATCACCTTGATAAATCCTGGAATTTCCTCTGTAACTGCACTGTGGCTTAACTACACCACATGGATTGTGGTGGTTCAGAATGAGGAGGCACCATCTTCTGAATGAGAAATTAGTATTAGTAATAAATGCTGACCTTGATAACAATGCTGAATGAGTAATGATCATGGATAGAAAAGGAACGGCTGAAAACGTACAGGAACTCTTTTGAATCTGCACTTCAGCTCGTCTATATTGGAAGGCCAGCTGAACAGCAAGTGATGCTTTAATGTAACTACCCAAGACTCAGAATAGCTCAGCAACTGATCTCACCCTTATCTCCTCACCCCTTCCAGCTCCAAATCAGTTGGAAACCAAAACAGAAATTGTTGGGAAAGCTCAGCGGTTCTAGCAGCATTGGTGGACAGAAAGCAGAGGAGTTACTGGCCACCCTTGATTGGCTGCAATGGGCTGGGTACATTGTCCGCGTTACTGATCTGAGACTCCCCAAATGGATGCTCTACTCCCTGGTTCCAAAATGGCCGGTGAGGCCCAGGTGGACAGACGAAGTGCTTCAGGGATACCCTCAAGGCCTCACTGGCAAAGAGTGGCATTTCCACTGATACCTAAGAATCACAGGCACGTCGAGACTTGATTTGATTTGATTTATTGCTGTTATGTGTACCTAACTACAGTGAAAAGATTTGTTTTGCATGCAGTACAGACAGATTATAACAGCAAAATACAGATCATAGGGTGATTGAACAAAGCGAGGCATACAGAGTTACGACTGTGCAGGAGGTATGTAAAAGAAAGATCAACATTAAATTTGAAATTGCAGAGGTCCATTCAGCAGTCTAAGAACAGTGGGGAAGAAGCTGTCCTTGAACCTGATGGCACGTGTGTTTAAGCTTCTGTATCTTCTGCCTGATGAAAAAAGATTGGAAGAGATTTTAACCAGGGTGGATGGGGTCTCTGATGATGTTGGCAGTGAGAATTGTAGATGGAGTCCATGGATGGGAGGTTGGCTTGTTCGACGGTTGGGATGTGTTCACAACTTTCTGTAGTTTCTTATGGTCCTGGGCAGAGCCATTGCCGTACCAAGCTGTGACGTTTTCAGATAGAATGCTTTCTGTGGGACATCTGTAAAGGTTGGTGAGGGTCCGTATGGAAATGCTAAATTGCCTGAGCCTTGTGAAGAAGAAGAGGTGCTGCTGTGCCTTCTTCACCATCGCATTGACATGGGAGATCCCAGAGCAAAAGTGAGGACAGCAGATGCAGGAAACCAGAGTTTAGACCAGGGTGGTGCTGGAAAAGCACAGCAGGTGGGGCAGCATCTGAGTAGCAGGAAAATCGACGTTTCGGACAAAAGCCCTTCATTATGAATAGAGGCAGGGTACCGCCAGGGTGGAGAGATAAATGGAGGCGGGGGGGGGGGGGGGGGGTGAGGTGGCGCTGAGGAGAAAGTAGCAAAGAGTACAATAGGTGAATGGGGGTGGGGATGGAGGTGATAAGTTAGAGGGGAGGATGGAGCAGATAGGTGAGAAGGGAGATTGGCAGGTAGGACAGGTCATGAGGACAGTGCTGAGCTGGAAGGTTAGAACTGAGGTAAGGTAGGGGGAGGGGAAATGAGGAGAATGGTGACGTCCACATTGATGCCATGGGGTTGAAGTATTCCAAGCCGGAAGATAAGGCATTCTTCCTCCAGACGTCGGGTGGTGAGGGAGCGATGGTGGAGGAGGCCCAGGATCTGCATGTCCTCAGCAAAGTGGGAGGGGGAGTTGAAATGTTGGGCCATGGGGCAGTGGGGTTGATTGGTGCGGGTGTCCCAGAGATGTTCCCTAAAGCACTCTGCTAGGAGGCATCCAGTCTCCCCAATGTAGAGGAGACTGCATCAAGAGCAACAGATACAATAAATGATATTGGTGGATGTGCAGGTAAAACTTTGATGGACGTGGAAGGTTCCTTTGGGGCCTTGGTTGATGGTGAGGGAGGAGGTGTGGGCGCAGGTTTTGCAATTCCTGTGGTAGTAGGGGAGGGTGCCATGATTCGAGGGTGGGTTGTTGGGCGTGGACTTGACTAGGTGGTCACAGAGGGAATGGTCTTTGCGGAAGGTGGAAAGGGGTGGGGAGGGAAATATATCCCTGGTGGTGGGGTCCATTTGGAGGTGGCGGAAATGTCGGCAGATATTACAGTTTATGTGAAGGTTGGTAGGGTGGAAGGTGAGGACCGGGGTTGGAGGGGGGGGCGTTCTGTCCTTGTTACGGTTGGACTGGTGGGGTTTGAGGGCAGAGATGCGGGATGTGGATGAGATATGTTGGAGGGCATCTTCAACCACATGAGAAGGGAAATTGCGGTCTCTAAAGAAGGAGGCCATCTGGTGTGTTCTGTGGTGGAACTGGTCCTCCTGGGAGCAGATAAAGCGGAGGTGGAGGAATTGGGAATACGGGATGGCATTTTTGCAGGAGGTAGGGTGGGAAGAGGTGTAATCCGGGTAGCTATGGGAGTCGGTGGGTTTGTAAAAAATGTCAGTGTCAAGTCGGTCGTCATTAATGGAGATGGAGAGGTCCAGGAAGGGGAGGGAGATGTCAGAGATGGTCCAGGTAAATTTAAGGTCGGGGTGGAATGTGTTGGTGAAGTTGATGAACTGCTCAACTTCCTCGTGGGAGCATGAGGTGGCACCGATGCAGTCATCAACGTGGCGGAGGAAGAGGTGGGGAGTGGTGCCGGTGTAACTATGGAAGATCAACTGTTCTACGTAGCCGACAAAGGGACAGGCATAGCTGGGGCCCATACGTGTGCCCATGGCTACGCCTTTGGTCTGGTGGAAGTGGGAGGATTCGAAGGAGAAATTGTTAAGGGTGAGGACTAGTTCGGCCAAACGAATGAGAGTGTCGGTGGAAGGGTACTGTTGGGGATGTCGGGAGAGGACGAAATGGAGGGCTTGGAGGCCCTGGTCATGGAGGATGAAGGTGTAGAGGGATTGGATGTTCATGGTGAAGATGAGGCTTTAGGGGCCGGGGAAACAAAAATCTTGGAAGAGGTGGAGGGCTTGCGTGGTGTCTCGAGGGGGGATACAACAGTGTCGAGGTAGGTGGAGATGGGTTTGGTGGGGCAGGAGCAGACTGAGACAATGGGTCGACCAGGGTGGTCAGTCTTGTGGATCTGGAAAGGAGGTAGAATAGGGCGGTGCAGCGTTCCCGGACTATGAGGTTGGAAGCTGTGGGTGGGAGATCTCCTGAGGTGGTGAGGTTTTGTATGGTTTGGGAGATGATGGTTTGGTGATGGGGGGTGGGTCATGGTTGAGGGGGCGGTAGGAGGAGGTATCTTCGAGTTGGCGTTTGGCTTCAGGGGTGTAGAGGTCAGTGCGCCAAACTGCCACTTCACCCCCTTTATCTGCTGGCTTGATGGTGAGATTGGGATTGGAGCAGAGGGATTGGAGGGCTGTGCATTGTGAGGGTGAGAGGTTGGAGTGGGGGAGGGGGGACGACAGGTTGAGGCGGTTAATGTCCCGGTGGAGGTTGGAAATGAAGAGGTCGAAGGCAGGTAATAGGCAGCGCGGGGTGTCCAGGTGGATGCAGTGTGTTGGAGGTGAGTGAAGGGGTCCTCAGAAGGTGGGCGTGAGTCCTGATTGTAAAAGTAAGCTCGGAGGCGGAGGCGGCGGAAGAAGTGTTCGACGTCACGATGCGTATTAAATTCATTGATGCATGGATGGATGGAGGGGGATAAATATGAGGCCTTTGCTGAGGACTGATCGTTTGTCCTCAGTGAGGGGGAGGTCTGGGGGGATGGTGAAACCTCAGTAGGGTTGGGAGCTAGGACCTGGTGTAGGTGTGGAGCTGGGAGTGGGGGCAGAGCCTGTAACTGGAGTGGGCGTGGTGGTAGGGGAATGGGGGTGAAGACATGAGCAGGGGTGATGTTGCCCTCAGGGTTCTGGGGGGTGGGGATAGTGACAGTGGGATCTGTGGGGGGCGTGTCGGCAGAATTCAGGTGAGTGGCATTGGGGATGGAAGTGGTGGTGAACATGGCAGTAGAGGGGGCAGAAATCACTGCAAGTGTGACACCACCGATGACGTGGGGGGCGGAAGTGATGTCATGTGTGGTGCATGAGGAATCGTGGGGGCGGAAGTGGTTGCGGAGGTGGCCATGATGGGGTTGGAAGTGGTATCATCAATCACTGTGGGATGATCCCAGGCCTGATTGTGGCATCTGTTGTGGATCTGTTGTGCCAGTCGGCAAATTGCAAGGGACCAAAGCAAGCTGGGAGGCTAGAGTTGGTGTGAGCCATGACTAACGTCTCAAAACACTTCATAATGATGGAGGTCAGAGCCACCGAGCAGTAATCATTGAGGCACACCACATGTATTTTTGTTGGTACCAGGATGACGGTGGTCTTCTAGAAGCAAGTGGGGACTTCAGATTGTAGCAAGGAGAGGTTAATGATGTCAGCAATTACTCCCATTAGCTGGGCCAGTCACTTTTCTTGGGTTCCCTCTTAGGAAGGCTGAGCTGACATCTGCAGCAGTGACTGAGGGAACAGGTGCGTCTGGGCTGTCATGGCAGTGACACTGTTCCACCGGCATTCTGCTCGAACTGAGTGTAAAAAACATTGAACACATCAGGGAGGGTTGTGTTCCTGTGCACTATTTTTTCAGCTTCATTTTGTATCTCATTCTGTTGTATAAGCCTGGCCACAGGCAGTGGGTGTCCGTGTGGTTAGTCTGGGTCTCTAACTTGGTCTGATATTGCCTCTTGGCATCTCTAATGGCCTTGCGGAAGTTGTATCTGGATTTCCTGTAAAGGTCTGAGTCATCTGACTTGAATGCCTCGTCTTCAGTAGGCAATGGATCTCCCAGTTCATCCATGGTTTCCGGTTGGAAAACACATGGATTGACTTCTTTGGCATGCTCTATGCACTTCTGTTGGGAAGAAGTGGAAGCGGGGTGAAAATAACATTAGGAGCATGCTGCCACACCAATGCCCCACTCAGCCCTTCCCATGACTACCTTCTGCCCCAAGTCTGCAGAAGCAGCATCGACTATACAGCCACCAACAGACTCTGAGAGTGGAAGAGAGTCACCCCCCGTCTGTGAGGGACTGCCAATGATGAAGATAACGATGATGATGAACACAACAGAAATCATTTCAAGTTCAACTCTAAGTTTGAGCATATATTCAAAACAATTGCTTTTTCAAGCACAACTGGATTTATGAGACCTGGATAAATTATCGAAGGAAAGACCAAGACTGCGTTCTGACAATTCTAATGTAGTGAATCATTGTTCTTATCTCTGGGTGTTAGAGCAGCAGGTAGGCTATTCAGCCTGTTGTATTGCTGCTGACTCCTTCAAAGAGTTATTTAAATTCGTCCCATGTCTTATAATGGCGTAAAATGTCTCTTTGAGAAAAGGCATTGTGTAATATGTTGTAATGATTTGAAAATCAATTAGAAGGCACATGTGAGATGGATACTTTGTAAATTTGTTTACAAACAGTAAATATGAAGACTGACATAGTCTTCCCTTGATTTTATGTATTCTCCTAAGAGGCCTCTTATGGCCTATTGTTTAAGTGCTGTATTTTGTTCAAATTTTACTGACAACATCAATTGTTTCTATAAGATGTATGTGCTTGTAATGCTGTATTGCCTGAACCATGAGCCATATAAAGCATTCCTCAGCAATCTACAGGTGCTTTTGGAAACCTTGAGCTTCTGCCCTTTAAGCTAGGACTTACACCCTTCATCCATAATGTTCTTACTCGAATCAGACATTTTGACAGCTCTGCTTTCCCTTCTAAAATCTTTTCCACTCCGTTATCTCCAGCAACCAAAGGTGGGGGAGAGGTGGAGTTTATTTGACCAAAGTGGGTGGGCTTTGGTGCAATTGAAAAATGAAAAGATTAAAAGCTACCAATCCATTGGCAATCCAGGCAGACCCTAGAGTTTCACATCGAGTGCCCAGGAAAAAACTGTGGCAGAGGTAGGTCCGCTGTTATTGCAGATTAAAAAGTAATTGGCGACATTCCGTCTTTCTGGAGCTAATCATGTTGTTCAATGCGAAACAGTAGAGTTTGTAAAATCTTGAGGTACTGAACTATGACAGTGGCTTCTTTGCCTCAAGAAGAGCTATTTATTTTCAGGTCTTTTTCTGAAAGTGGTTTTCACACTTTAGGGGTGATTTCCACTATCTTGGTTTTAAGCCTTTGATCTAAACTCACAGCAGCAACAACACAATGTTAGCATGAGCACTGACATCAGCACCCAACTACACCGGCAGCAACAGTCCCCTGTACCCTAACCACCCACCTCTTACCAGGACCCACGAAATGAACACAGATCTGCAGCTCGCACGATGCAATAGCCCCAACATTAGCGATACTGGTAGAGGCTTACCACTCTGGATATAACCGATTCCCCTGCATTCAGGAGACTCAGACTTTTGTATCAATTCATTGCTGATATCTGCATTACTGTCAGGTGGACCACAAGAAAATGCACTGCTTCTGGCAAGTTATCTGCTGGCCACAAGTACATTATTTGGAATGTGAAATGTGTTGAGAGGATGGATTGACTGACATTTGTGGAGTGTCATAATGAAGGATGACTATGACATGGCAGTAAAGTAAGATTAGGGTGAGTTCCTGATGGGGCTGGTCAGATGAGGATGCAAAGTGTTACCTTGAAAGAGAGGAGAAAATACATTTGACTTAATCTGTGACAATTTCCATGTGGGATTGGAGAGATCTGAGAGCTTGAAAATGGCATTTCACTTATCTTGTCTGCCCTGATAATGCAATTGATTTTTTTTTTGTGCCACTGTATCCAAGAATGAAGCACCATGCTGCCCATCAGTCATCTCGGCTTGATCTCCGAGGTAGGCTTTGTTCTCCTGTCTGCTGGCAAAGGCATCTTTGTGGGTTGCAGCATGATGCCCATCTGAAAACCATGGGACAGCTTTCATTTTTGGACATTTCATCGATCAAGTAATTTCTTCTTCCTCAATAGTTAGGGAATTCTACAATTCTGACCCTTACAGGATCACCTTAATTAGTGAATGTGAATGGTTCAGGGTAGGTCATTGTTAGCAAATGGGATCGTGAAACCGTTGTTGTTTTTTTTTTAAATTGGTTCACTATGGTGCTTTAATGAAGGAAATCTGCTATCCTTACCTGGTCTGGCCTACATCGCGCAGCAATATTGCTGACTCTTAAAAGTCTTTTGAATATAGTTGGCTCTTAAATGACTTAGTTGTATCAAACCACTACAAAGCCAAAAGGATTGAAATCGGTCATAACATCTTGCATTGACCCAGGTACCAGAAACAACACTGGCAAGCCTAGCCCTGACAACCCTGCAAAGTCCTCCTTACTTTGGGCTTGTACCGAAAAAAAATCAAGAACTGTCTCATAGCCTAATCAAGTAACAGCTGATGTTATCAGTTGTTTATGTTTGAGCGAACATCGCTGTGTTTCAGACATCACTATTCCTACAATTGTCCAGCCCCATCATTTTAGCTCTTGGTTAAATGTATAGGTTGAAAAGTGTGGCACTGGAAAAGCACAGTAGGTCAGACAGCATCTGAGGAACTAGAGAGTTGACATTTCGAGCATCAGGAATCCTAATGAAGGGCTTATGCCTGAAACGTTGACTCTTCTGCTCCTTGGATGCTGCCTGACCTGCTGTGCTTTTCCAGTGCCACACTTTTCAACCAACGTCTCCAGCATCTGCTGTCCTCACTTTCTCCTTAAATGTATAGGTGTCTGTTTAATGTTGACAAAAAGTGTGTCTCCTTGGAAGGAATTTAACAACATTGTCAGAATTTATCAAGTGAATAAGTGATTAGGAACAAATACAAAAACATAGGAGCAGGAGTAGGCCATTCAGTCCTTCAAGTCTGCTTCGTTCAATTAGATTATGGGAGACGGTTTACCTTAAGATCACTTTTCCATATACCTTGGTGTCACTGGTTTCTAAAAGTCTATTGATTTGTTTTGATAAACCAATGAGGAAAATAAGTAAATAAAATTTAGCAACTTTACTCGTTGATTAAGGCCACTGAGATTTCCTCATTTAGTGAGATGCTGGGTACTTTCTCATTTTCAACTGAGCCTTTGGTGGAGGTGATCTTTTGCTGAACTTAGTTGTTGTCATGTGAATTCGTTGTTGTCATCACCTTTGAAGCTAAAATAACTGTATAGGTGCTAATATCCAGATGAACAGAGAATGTCACCAAGTACTCAGCTGGATTAATGAAAAGCTCGCTTCAGGTATCAGTCTGAATTGTGCTCATCTCATCATTGCAGAATCTGAATCTCATCATTGCAGAATTTGAATTTTTGATGCAAAAGACTTTGAATGATCAATAACAAGGTGTAGTTTATTTGCCCATGTGGAGGCATATGATTGACAAAAGGAAGTGTGCAAGCATAATTCAGCAAGATCAAGCATTTCATGCTGTCTGTGGAGAAATGTCTAGGTCCACTCAACCAATTGTTGAGGAATCTATGTTGTAATGATGTTTAAACAGTGCCTTGGTATTCCTCTATTTGGTGCATTGTTTATTAAGAATTTAATGGGCCACCATTGATTTTGTTTCCCAGAAGTATAATGTGCATAATTCAGTACCAGACCTGAACAAGATACAAATTCCCTTTAAACTGGGAGAGATTAGAATTAGATCCCCCACAGTAGGAAACAGGCCCTTCAGCCCAACAAGTCCACACTGACCCTCCAAAGAGTAACCCACCCAGACCCATTCCCCTAACCTATATATACCCCTGACTAAGGCAACTAACACTATGTGCAATTTAGCATGGCCAGTTCACCTGACCTGCACATCTTTGGATTGTGGAAGGAAACTGGAGCACCCAAAGGAAACCCATGCAGACACTGGGAGAACGTGCAAACTCCACACAGACAGTCACCCGAGGCTAGAATCAAACCCAGGTCCCTGGCGCTGTGAGGCAGCAGTGCTAACCACTGAGCCACTTTGGTTATTTAAAAACTTTCTTCTGGAATGCACTTCTGCATCTGCTTTGAGTGTGTTGGCTTCACAGAATAATATCTGTATTCCATCAATATTGCTTACTGTTTATACAAATAGCAGACATTTCTTAAAAAATGCATTTTTTTAGATGCACTGCATTTCTAAATATGAGCAAAACATTTTGGTGAAATTTAAGTTCAGCAGGGGTGTAAGGTGGTAACAGAAGACCACTGACAAATGGAACTAGATCAGGATATGATATCTGGTCGTCATGGACCAGTTGGACTGAAAGGTTTGTTTCTGTGCTGTACAACTCTATGACTCTATATTTTTGCAAGCCATGCAATTCAAGGGCAGCTAGAGGTTGGCAATAAATGCTGGCCAGCCAGTGTTGCCCATATTTTATGAGTAAATGAAAATAAAATTTACTCAGGAGATGTTATTAGCTGTCATAGGCCTGCATTCTCAGTAAGGGATTAAATTACACTAAATCCTTCTTTCAGTGGAGGACAAAGGATTCCTGAAGAAGGGCTTATGCCCAAAACGTCGATTCTCCTGTTCCTTTAATGCTGCCTGACCTGCTGCGCTTTTCCGGCAACACATTTTTAAGCTAAGGAATCCATAGAACCAGGGATGGACAAAGACAGAGGATATGTCCCTGAAACCAATGCCCTGACTCCCACATTGAGAGGCTGTAAAACTGGTAGGGGACTATGGAGGCTGATCCTGTACAATGGTCGGGGCATTAAAGTGAAGATGCCAGCAGCTAGGGGTTCAGACATGCAAAGGGTGAAATTTTCCTGGTCCTTTCAGAGCTTTTAGGAAGGACAACAGGGAAATTTAACTGAGAGGGATACAAAAATTCCATTTCCTGATGACGGTTTTAATGTTTTGATACTACCTTCTCAGAACCATTCAGGCAAGTCGGCTTTCCCATTGTCGATGTTCAAGAACTTCTTTTGCATTTAGCCATGAATACTTATGAGCATCCTGGCTGGAATTACACTCCCGACTGTAATCTTGTCAGATAAACATTGGAAACATGTGTAAATATAAACTTAACTCTTTCCATGAGGTATTACCTGGCAGGATGGACTTCTTCCAAAGTGACTTTCAGAGGAGAACAGGGCCATGTGGTTCCACATGAAGGTGATGTGCCTCTTGAATTGGCCTTAAGAAATCTACTGGAGCTGCAGGGACAGGCTGGGGAACCTCTGGCAGATATTCCAGGGGCCTTGCATAGTCTTGATTGAATGGTGGAGGAGTCTGTTTAAGTTCTAACTTATGTCCTGGCTCCAGCATGGGAATTCCTGGCTACCTCACGGAGACGGTGATGACTGCTATGGAGAGCCATGTGCAGCAGATGACTGCCAAACATGTCCCCAGACCTGCATTCCATCTTTCTGACCATAGATCCTACACACTAGCAGCTAACTGAAAGGCAGACATATTATCTTGAGCTTTCCCTCCAGATGATCCATCTCTTCCACAAGTTAAGAAGGTGCCATGATGGGGAGGAGCACTAGCAAGCCAACAGGATGGATCAATTCAAACCATTTTAGGGGACCTCAGCCAATGACCACAGTGCCTCCAGTCAGTGAGAACAAGAAGGTTGTACTTGTCACAGTGCAATCAGCACAGTCTTTATGGCTCTCCTTCCTGAACTGAGAATATCTAACCATTCTGGGATCTGTATATTTTGCAGTGGCCACACCTAGTTTCCTAAACCCCACCACCACCCTTCAGCACCCATTGCCCCCTTCCCACCCCCAACACTTCATGGATATCTCTGTCCTCAACCTGTACTCCAGAGAGAGGGTCAGTTTACCTCAGTTGACTGGATGGCTGGTTTGCAATGCAAAGTGATACCAACAACAGGGGTTCAGTTCCTGCACCGGCTGTGGGTACCATGAATGATAACCTCTCTTCTTGCCTGAAGTATGGTAACCCTTAGGTTAATTTACCACCGGTTGTGTTGTTCTCTAATGGGAGAGCAGCCCAATGGTCTGGTAAAACTGTGGTTACTTTGCTCCTGAGACATCTTAGTGTTGCTATAGCTATTTCCATGAACACTCCCGCTATCATCCAAGGGATAGAAACCATCACTCTTCCTCAATCTAAATGATCACCTCATTCTTGCATTTGATGGTATTCAAAGGGGCTCACCCCATTGTTGCTCATCTCCAGTCTGTCCCCCATCGTCCAAGTATCCTGGACCTGCTTCACATTATTAATGACCCATGACTAGCCATCATAGAATCACCCCCACATGGACTAAGATTTTTAGATGGCTTTTCATAAAGCCTCTTACAGGAGTGCGGTTAGAAAATTTTAAATGTATGAGAGAAGCAGGAATATATGAATTGATGAGCAGAGAGTAGGAATAAATGGGCTAAGGTTAGGGTTAGGGTCACATTGATACATATGACTAGTGGAAACTACAAACGTCAGTGTTTGGCCTCCAAGTGTAGTATATCTCAATGATTCACATTTATGGACCAAATGTAACATTTTCAAATTGCAGATGATATGAAATTAAGTGTGAATGAATGTTGCGAGGAAGATGTAAGTGATTTCGGGAGGATTTGGTTAGATTTGGTGAATGGGCTAGAACATGGCAGAGGGAATGTAATGTGGAAAAATATAAGACTTTGGAAGGAGAAACAGATGTACACAGTATTCTTCAAATGATTGGAAAATGTAGATATACAAATGGACCTGGGTGTCCTTGACAACAAGCCACTGAGGGCTAACTTTTAGGCGCAGCAGTGTCTTAGGGAATGTTTGTCTTTATCGTAAGAGGATTTGAAAAGGAACAGTGAAGCCTAATTAAAATTACATAAGAGCTAGATTAGGCCACACCCGGAGCACTTTGCGTTGTTTTGGTGTCTGTATCTCAGGAAGGATTTTATGAAGAATTGCCATGAAGGTTCACCAGATTTATTCCTGAGATGGTGGGACTGACCTGTGAAGAGATACTGGGCAAACCTGACCTGAATTCTCTAGAATTTCGAAGAGTGAGAGCTGATCTCATTGAAACGTACAGAATATTTAAAGGCATAGACAGGGTAGGTAAAAATAAGGTGTTTTCTGTGGGAGGGGAGCCTAGAACTGGGGGGCACTATTTAATGTAATGGGGCTTGTCACAGAACCAAGGGTAAGGAAGCAATATTTTACTCAGAAGGTTGTAAACCTTTGGAATTCTCTACTACAGAGGGCTGTAGAGGGTCAGTCTTTGAATATGTTTAGGGTAAGGATTGGTAGACTTATGATTACCAATGGTATTCAGGGTTGTGAGGATGGGGTTGGTAAAAGCCATAAAAACATTGAATGATGGAGCAGGCTGAATTGACTTGAAGACCTCCTCCTGTTCCTGGGATCCTGTTACAATTTTAGAGGCTCATATCTTATATTTCCTTTTTGTTCCTTTCTTTTCTATTATTCCAGCCTTAATTTATATTGTAATCATTATCTTCTCACTTATCCATTTATGGAATGTGAGCATTAACTTAAAGACCAGCAGTTATTTCACAAACTGAATAGACTTTGAGGGGACTGTCCTGACCCATGTTCTTGAACCATATGACAGAGTGCAGTTAGCTAAGAGGTTCCAAAATCTTCACCCCTCAGAAATGAAGGAAAAGCAATACACGTTCAAGATGGGATGGTGTGTGACTGCAGGATGACTGCTGATAGAGTATTCCCGCAATTTCTACTGCATTTACCTTTCTGTGTAGCAGATGATGCAGAATTAGAATGTGCTTTTGAGGAAGCCTCGACAAGTTTCAGAGGTGGATCTTATCCAATTCTCCGGGTGAGGGAATGAATGTTGAAAGTGGTTAAATGGAGTACCAGTCAAGTGGGCTGCTTTATCATGAATGGCGTTGAGATTTTTGAGTGTTGTTGGAGATCCACCCATCCAAGCAAGTGGAACGTATTCCCCATCACTTGTATTTCATGATTTATACTTTTGGGCAGGCACTGGGGAGATGGAAGGGGAGCCACTTACTGTAAGCAATCCAGCCTCTGATGTACTCATTTAGCTACTGACTGTGAAATGCCACCTATTTCCAAGGCTGATCACTAGAATGACCCAGATGCTCACAAATTCAGCACAATGGTGAATTTGATGCTTGTAAACACAGGAATGCCAGGGAGGCCAAAAGGCATACCATCACTGTTTACTATAGAAAAGACCTTTAAGGTCATCTTCATAGCATTGAGTAAAGGAGTTAGGATGTCATGTTGCAGCTGTACAGGTGAGGGCTACTTTTGGAATAACATGCACAGTTCTGATCACCCTTCAATAGGAAGGATGTTGTTAAACTTGAGATGCTGCAGAAAAGATTTGCAAGAATGTTGCTGGGAAAGGAGGATTTGAGTTGTAGAAAGAGGCTGGGTAGGCTGGGTCTTCTTTCCCCTGGAGCGTCAGAGGCTGAGGGGTGACCTTATAGAGGTTTATAAAATTAGGAGAAAGTGAGGACTGCAGATACTGGAGACCAGAGTTGAAAAATGTGGTGCTGGAAAAGCGCAGCTGGCCAGGCAGTATCCGAGGAGCAGGAGAATCGACGTTCTGGGCATAAGCCATTCTTCAGGAATGAGGCTGGTGTGTCAAGCGGGCTGAGATAAAAGGTGGGGGAGGGGGGAATTTGGGGGAGGGGTGCTGGGAATACAATAGGTGGAAGGAGGTGAGGGTGAGGGTGATAGTCCGGAGAGGGGGTGGGGGCGGAGAGGTCGGGAAGAAGATTGCCGGTCAAGAGGGCAATGCTGAATCCGGGGGTTGGGACTGAGATAAGGTGGGGGGAGGGAAAATGAGGAAGCTGGGGAAATCTACATTTATCCCGAGTGATTGGAGGGTTCCTAGGCAGAAGATGAAGCGCTCTTCCTCCAGGCGTCGTGTGGTCAGGGTCTGGCGATGGAGGAGGCCAAGGACCTGTCCGGAGGTCATGAGAAGGTTCAGGAACAGTCGAGTCCACCTGCCCCCCTGTAAAAATGCCATCCCATATTCCCAATTCCTTCGCCTCTGCCGCATCTGCTCCTAGGAGGACCAATTCCACTACCGAACTACCCAAATGGCCTCCTTTTTCAAAGACCGCAATTTTCCCTCTGACAAGGCTCTCCACCACATCTCCTCCACTTCACGCACCTCCACCCTTGAACCCCACCCCTCCAATTGCCACCAAGACAGAACCCCACTGGTCCTCACCTTCCATACCACCTGGATACATCGTATCATCCTCCATCATTTCTGCCAACTCCAAACAGACCCCACCACCAGGGATATATTTCCCTCCCCACCCCTATCAACATTCCGGAGAGACCACTCCCTCTGCGACTCCCTCGTCCGGTCCACACTCCCCACCAGCCTAACCTCCACTCCCGGCACCTTCCCCTGCAACGCAAGAAGTGCAAAACATGCACCCACACCTTCCCCCTCACCTCCCTCCAAGGCCCCAATGAATCCTTCCATATCCATCGCAAATTCACCTGCACCTCCACACACATCATTTACTGTATCCGCTGCACCCGATGTGGTCTCCTCTACATTGGGGAGACAGGCCGCCTACTTGCGGAACGTTTCAGGGAACACCTCTGGGACACCCGCACCAATCAATCCAACTGCCCCATGGCTGAACACTTTAACTCCCCCTCCCACTCCACCAAGGACTGCAGGTCCTTGGCCTCCTCCATTGCCAGACCCTGAACACACGACGCCTGGAGGAAGAGCGCCTCATCTTCTGCCTAGGAACCCTCCAACCACATGGGATGAATGTAGATTTCTCCAGCTTCCTCATTTCCCCTCCCCCCACCTTATCTCAGTCCCAAACCCCGGATTCAGCACCGCCCTCTTGACCTGCAATCTTCTTCCCGACCTCTCCGCCCCCATCCCCTCTCCAGACTATCACCCTCACCCTCACCTCCTTCCACCTATCGTATTCCCAGCACCCCTCCCCCAAATTCCCTTCCCCCTACCTTTTATCTCAGCCCGCTTGACACACCAGCCTCATTCCTGAAGAAGGGCTTATGCCCAAAACATCGATTCTCCTGCTCCTCGAATGCTGCCTGGCTTGCTGTGTTTTTCCAGCACCACATTTTTCAACTTTATAAAATTAGGGTCATGAATAAGGTGAATAGCCAAGATCTTTTTCCTATGGTAGGGGAGTGCAAAATCAGAGAGCATAGGTTTAAAATGAAAGAGGAAAGATTTAAAAAAGGACCTGAGGAGTAACCTTTTCACGCAGAAGGTGGTGCACATATGAAACCAGCTGCCAGAGGAAGTGGTGGAGGCTAATATAATTGCAATATTTAAAAAGCATCTGGATAGGTATATGCATAGGAAGGATGAAGGATTTAGCGGGATATGGGCCAAACGCTGGTAAATGGGACTCGGTCAGACTGGAATGTCAAGGTTGGTGCAGATGAGTTGGGCTGAAGGGTCAGTTTCCATGCGTGTGACTCTATGACTCTACCTGCCTGGATGGACATAGATTCCAGTCACTGTTACTCTGTTATCTGACTCTTAATGCAGTGGGTAGAACTATCTTCTTGCAGCTCCTCTGTGTGCTCCTTCAGCCTTTTGCTACCTTCTGCTGAGGCTTTCTTTTGCTGCTCTGACCTTTATCAAGCCTCTCCACATGTCCAGTCCCTCAGCTGCCTGAAGCAGCTCTTAGGGTCACCCACCACCGGGAAATACAAGCCTCTCACCACCAGAGATGGCAACTCTGTGCCACTGATTGAGCAGCCAAGTGGCTTGCCAATATATTTAATGCACTGACCCATCCTTTCTTAGCTTGGATGGCTGTCTGCTGCCTACATGTCAATTTATATGCCTTAACTTTAACCCTGATGGCTGTGCTACCCTACGCTTGCTGACTGAAAGTGAGACCTTTTAAGTAGCTCCTCAGGAGCTTAACAATCGGTGAATTGTTGGAGTTGCAGGTTTCAGGCACCCTCTCCCATACTTATATTGAAATGTGTGTTCTGAACACAATGGGATCCGATTCCCATCCTGACTGACAATTGAAAATCCATCCCATTGTATCTCTATTTATACAACAATCCTGTGTTAATGCCACTGCATTTATCTGTTCACTTAGTTCTGTACCTAGCTTTATTTCAAAAGATTATTTAATGTTTCTTGAAAATAAAAATGCTTTCTGTTTTAACCACTCTTCAAGGAAATGTTTAACCTTACAACAATCTTCTGAATAATAACATTTTTCTGAATGTATCTCCTCTCTTTTGTAGTGAGAATTTTAAATTGCTGATTTTTCAATTAGAATAAGCCATCTTTTGATTATGAATCCAGTAACTCATTTTTCCAACTGTAAAAAGGTTTTATTTCCCTCAACTTTATCCAATTCAGTGGAAATAGTCCTTATATCTCAGGTCTGGGATTACAATTGTAAGTTTTGAAAACCAGGTACTTTTCTGGTGAAGCATCTTCTTTGTGTTCTTTGTGTTCCTAACACCATTTTGATATAAACGGTGTCCAGATCTCCATTGGCCTCTAATTGTGGTACACTTAATGTTTACACAGATTTATCATTACTTCTTTGTTCTTATTGTCTATGCCTCATTTCTAAAACAAAAGTGAGTTTAACTACCTGCAGGCCACAGGCCTAACCATCATCAGGTACTTTAATAATCTTTTTCTCCAACACAATGTCCGAAGTGTGTATGTAGTGAGATATGTTTATAACTTTTTTAGATATTAATTATACCAAGTAACATTCATAAAACACAAGTGCAATAACCATCTCAAACAACAGTGAATCTAGCCATCACCCCTTGGTAGTCAGTGGCTTACCGTTACTGAATTCCACCACTATCAATAAATTACCATTAATTAGAAATGTTGGCTGAACCAGTCATATAAATACAGTGGTGATCAGAACAGGTCAGGGGCTAGGAATTCTGCAGTGCATAACCCACCTTGTTCAGTATCTACCAGATACAACTCAGGAATGTGATGAAATATTCCCCATTTGCTTGGTTAAGTGCAACTACAACAAAACTCAAGAATCTCAATACCACCCAGGACAAAGTAGCTCTTTTGATTTATGTCACATCTGCCATGTTCAGCATTCACTTGCATCACTACCAACACACACTAGCAGCAGTGTACACTGTCTGCAAAATATAACCGGAACAATTGTCTGGCAGCACCTTAGCCATAGCCTTTTCATCTTCTGTCCTTTCCTTTCATCACAGGCTCATGAACATGTTCCCCTCATTCTGACCTTCAACCCTAGCAGTCTTTGTTTCTACTGATCATCCTTTGCCATCTCCAGTATAAGGACACAACCAAACACATCTGACCCTACCCTCCCCTTTCAGCACACCAAATGGGATTATTTCTCCTGCAAAAACTGTTCCACTGTTTAATCAACTCTCCCAAGTTTCTGCCCTTCCAGCTTTCCATGTAAATACAGAAGATGGCCTTTTAACCTAACCTCTCTTCTTCATCATCCAAGGTCCCAAACATTTTCTCCAGACCAAATTGCAATTTACTTGCACTTATTTCAATTAAGCCTTCAGTTTTCATTCTTCATGATATATGGTCTCCGCTAGACTGGCATGACAAAATGCTTTGTGGAATGCCTCATTGCAGTCTGTAAGCAGTCACCTAACAGTCTTACAGTCATCTTAATTCTCCAGCTTGTTCTTAGCCTGCTTTTTCTGGTCTCAGCCTCCTGCAGCATTCTAATGAGGCTTAGTGCAAGTTAATAGTACAGTACTTAAACTCTTGATGAAGTAATTTAAAGAATTCTAGGCTCAATCTCACATCTTACCTCCGCTCTTTTCTTTGCTAGTTGTTTTTTTCTCTTGTTTTTCTCTCTTTCCTGTCTTTGCTTTCAAATGGTCGTTATTCGTGACTCAGCCATACTCACGACCTCCGAGGACATCAGATCTGGTGTGATCTTATTGAATGTTGGAGCAGGCTTGAGAGATCAAATGGCCTAACTCCTTCTCTTAATTTGTACGTTTATAGGTTTCTTTTCTTACTTTACTCACCCCATTACCATTTCCTTCAGCCTTGTACCATTAATCGTTATATCACTTCATCGCTTTGTCATCTACATGTTACAGATCTTTCATTTAGTCCTATTTCCCACTCTTCCTCCTTTTATTTGCTTAATACCTAAATTTTTAACCTTTAACAGTTCTAACAAAGTATCAACAACCTGAAATATTTCTCTCTATTTCTATTCTCTCTGTACAGGTGCTGCCTGAACAGCTGAGTAATTCCAGCTTCTTTTATACTTATTTCAGATTTATAGCATCTGCAGCATTTTGCCGCATTCTTCTTACTCTAGTTCTTTCTCCCAAAACAAATTAATGTATATTTGCTATGCCTTTCCATTCTGTTGACTTATACCCCCTGACATTTTGCTGTCTGCCTCTCTGTTTGCCAAGCTCTTAGTATTATTGGGAAATTTCGGTATCATGTTTCAAGTTAATATCAAGTGTCCAAGAGCAAAGTACTAAGCTGTGGGGTACACTCCCAATTTTTCACTGACACAAACTAAATTTATTAATACTAACCTTGTTGTTTCCTATCTGTCATTCACATTATTACATTTCCTCATTATATATTCAGATTTGCTCAGAAGCATATCTTCAGACAACCTTTCAAAGTCTCAAGCACAAAATCTGCCTCACTGACTTTATTCAATTATCAGTTCTTCACCCAATTCTATTACATTTGTCAACCATGACTTTTCTTTGAACAAATCCAGGTTTCTTTTGATCAAGCTATGTGTTTTTAAATGTTGGTTGACTTTTATTGTGAATTACGTTTTCTGATGGATTGCTTGCAGCTGATGTGAGACGACTGATCTGTCATGATCCACTTTATCTTCCTTGTGAAATGTGGTATTAGTGACCGTCTTTTGTTACAGTCCAATTTCCTCGCACAGTTTAAATACCTATGGAGGATATTTTGACTAGAGCTTTTTCTCAGTGATGCCTTCAGCAGCCTTATGGATAGAGTATTCGGAGCTAGTGACTAATCCAGTTTGGGAACTAATTTTAAAGAGAAATTATTTTGCGACCATTATTTCCAAGGTGGTTATGCATTATCATTTCTACTCCTATCTTCTGTCACCCAAAGAACATTGAAGGCAGCATGAACAGAGTCCTGGGTATCAAATCTATAGTATTATCACTTGTGCTATTTGAAGGGAGGTGTAGCCAAATTATTTACCCAAGAGATGTCAGAATAGTGCTTAGTTAGAATTAAGCAATTAATAGATTCAAGAAAGAAATAGATATGTTTCTGATGAAAAGTGGAATAAAGGGGTACGGATAGCAGGCAGGCAAGTGGAGTTGAGACCAGGATAAGGTCAGTCATGGGAGCAAGCTCGAAGGTCTAAATTGCCTACTCCTGCTCCTAATTTCTGTGCCCCAATGCTCCTCAGAACAACAGGCAGCTTAGTGACAGTGAAAAGGATAGTAAGGACCAATCCACCATGGCATTGCAGTTATTTGATACATCAATCTCTCAGAATTGTGGCACTTGACATGCCACAACTGCTTCAGTATAATGTGGGTTTGGGACTGTAAGATCAAGCTGGCTAATTAACATGAGAGGGAGGTCTCTTCTGCCTCCCAGATGCTTTTGCAGAGCATGAGAAACCAACCGTCTCCCGTGAACCTGGTCCAGCTGGAAGAAGCACCAGAACAGATGGGAATGTAATGCTGGCTTTTGAAAAGTCCCAATGTGGGTATGAATTTTGCAACTTCACCTGTGGTCCAGCCCAGTAAGAAGCACTCAGAAGATATAAATTTCTAAAGGCAGATTAGCAAATCAAATTTAAAAATAAATACTGCTTCAAACATCTTCTCCAGCTGCAGAAATGTGAATTGCTGAATCCCCAGTCCCTTCTGTTCTGGGAGCTGTTCTTCTCTGCTCTGAAAAGCCAATTGTGACAGCTGTTGCACCTCACTGAGTGTGTATGGGCTGCCCAGAGTTCACCGGCACTCCCAGTCCTGGAAACCCAGAGTCCCTTTCACCAACTTGGAATGTTGGTAACCGAGCATTTATTCAGGGGAGAGATTGGATTGGACAATGTAGTTACAGATGGACAAAGTGGCAGTTAGAGATTGAAGAAAAGCTCAGCATTCTGTATGCATGTAGTGTCAGAGAGATGCATTGAAGAGCCTGATAAGATGACAAGTGAATTGCAAAACAGTGGGAATTTTGTTTTGCAACCTTTCCAGATGGCACATTATAGAAAGACCACAGAGATGTAGTAGCAAGCAGCTGTTTTGTATGTCAGCAGCAAAATGGCACCCCACATGAACAGAGATGATTAAAAAGCATCATTCCGAAACAGGGAGCCTTGTAAAAGGTCAGATGCTGAAAGTTATGTCAATGTAGTCAAAATCTGAAACTCACTGTGTTCAGGTAACAAATGATTGTTGTAAATTTAACTATGATATTGGCTGGTTATGCTGTCAACGTCAGCCTATTCAAGTTAACTATTTTCCTTCAAGCACTATCGAAATAACAAAAATGGGAGACATAGTCTGCAAATGTTACCTAATTCAGAGCATTATTAATCCCAAATAATATTTGGTACTGAACATATTGCTAGATGTTTAGGAGAGTGCATTAATTATAGTTAATTTAGTTATATTTTAAATGAGGATATCTGATGGGACTGTAATATCTTAAACCTGAACCTTGCTGATTATTATATACTTGCATTGTCATAGTATTTAGCAGTATTTCTCAGGTAGTGAAAGTATTTTGATTTCATAGCAATATTGTTTCTCTGCTAAGATGAGTTTGTTAGTGCAATTTAAGGTGATATATGAGCAGTATTTATAGCTGGATATTCACAGGTGAGTGAAGCTGGTGTGGAAAACCTGCAATTGTTCAACTGACTGTTTCTGTAAATAACATTGGATTCAATGTCATTTTTTTTTCAGCACAGAACAGGCCCTTCAGCCCACGATGTTGTGCCAACCATTGATCCTCATGTATGCACCCTCAAATTTCTGTGACCATATGCAAGTCCAGTAGTCTCTTAAATGTCCCCAATGACCTTGCTTCTACAATTGCTGCTGGCAACGCATGACCATGCTCTCACAACTTTCTGTGTAAAGAACCCGCCTCTGACATCCCCTCTATACTTTCCTCCAACCAGCTTAAAACTATGACCCCTCGTGTTAGTCATTCCTGCCCTGGGAAATAGTCTCTGGCTATCGACTCTATGCCTCTCATTATCTTGTATACCTCAATTAGGTCCCCTCTCCTTCTCCTTTTCTCCAATGAAAAAAGTCCGAGCTCAGTCAATCTCTCTTCATAAGATAAGCCCTCCAGTGCAGGCAGCATCCTGGTAAACCTCCTCTGAACCCTCTCCAAAGCATCCACATCTTTCCTATAATAGGGAGAACAGAACTGGATGCAGTATTCCAAGTGCGGTCTAACCAAAGTTTTATAGAGCTGCAACAAGATCTCACGACTCTTAAACTCAATCCCCCTGTTAATGAAAGCCAAAACACCATATGCTTTCTTAACAACCCTGTCCACTTACGTGGCCATTTTAAGGGATCTATGTACCTGCACACCAAGATCCCTCTGTTCCACCACACTGCCAAGAATCCTATCCTTAATCCTGCACTCAGCTTTCAAATTCGACCTTCCAAAATGCATCACCTCGCATTTATCCAGGTTGAACTCCATCTGCCACCTCTCAGCCCATCTCTGCATCCTGTCAATGTCCCGCTGCAGCCTACAACAGCCCTCTATTCTGTAAACGACACCTCCAACCTTTGTGTTGTCTGCAAACTTGCTGACCCATCCTTCAATCCCCTCATCCAAGTCATTAATAAAAATTACAAACAGAAGAGGCCCAGGAACAGAGCCCTGTGGAACACCACTCACCACTGACTTCCAGGCAGAATATTTTCCTTCTACTACCACTCGCTGTCTTCTGTTGGCCAGCCAATTCTGCATCCAGACAGCTAAATTCCCCTCTATCCCACTCCTCCTGACCTTCTTAATGAGCCTACCATGGGGAATCTTATCAAATGCCTTTCTGAAGTCCATATACACCTCATCCACAGCTCGACCCTCATCAACTTTTCTAGTCACCTCCTCAAAGAACTCAATAAGGTTTGTGAGGCATGACCTGCCCCTCACAAAGCTGTGTTGACTGTATTTAATCAAGCCATGCTCTTCCAGATGGTCATAAATCCTATCCCTCAGAATCCTTTCTTACACCTTGCAGATGACAGACGTGAGACTTACTGGTCTGTAATTGCCGGGGATTTCCCTATTTCCTTTCTTGAAGAGAGGAATTACATTTGCCTCTCTCCAGTCCTCAGGTACGACTCCAGTGGAGAGCAAGGATGCAAAGATCTTCGCAAGTGGTGAAGCAATCGCATTTCTCGTTTCCCAAAGCAGCCAAGGACAAATCTGGTCTGGACCTGGTGACTTGTCAATCTTAATGTTTGACAAAATTTTCAGCACATCAGCTTCCTCTATCTCTATCCATTCCAGCATGCACACCTGCTCTTCAAAAGTTTCATTCACTACAAAGTTCATTTCTTTCGTAAAGACAGAAGCAAAAAACTCATTTAGGGCTTCCCCTACCTCCTCAGACTCCACACACAAATTCCCTATGCTATCCCTGATCGGCCCTACTCTTTCTTTGACCATTCTCTTATTCCTCACATAAGTGTAAAATGCCTTTCTGTTCTCCCTAATCCGTTCTCCCAAGCCTTTCTTGTGCCCCCTCCTGGCTCTCCTCAGACCATTTTTGAGCTCCTTCCCCGCCTGCCTGTAATCCTCTAGAGCTGAGCTTGACCCTAGCTTCCTCCACCTTATGTAAGCTACCTTCTTCCTTTTGACGAGAAGCTCCACCGCTCTCGTCATCCAAGGTTTCTTTATCTTACCCCTTCTTGCCTGTCTCAGAGGGACATATTTTTTCATCACTCGCAACAACTGTTCCTTAAACAGTCTCCACATGTCTGTAGTGCCTTTACCATGGAACAATTGCTCCCAATCCATGCTTCCTAACTCATGTCTTATCGCATCATAGTTTCCTCTTCCCCAATTAAATATCCTCCCATTTTGCCTAATCCTCTCCTTCTCCATAGCTATGTAGAATGTGAGGCAGTTGTGGTCACTATCACCAAAATGCTTTCCCACCACAAGATCTGATACCTGCCCCGGCTCATTTCCAAGCACCAAGTCTAGAATGGCCTCTCCCCTAATCGGCCTGTCAACGTACTGAGTTAGGAAACCATCCTGAACACATCTTACAAAAACAACTCCATTCAAATCTTCTGTTCGAAGGAGGTTCCAATCAATATTGGGAAAGTTAAAGTCACCCATTACAACAACCCTAGTACTTTTCCGAAATCGGCCAACCTACGCTTTCTTCCATCTCCCTGCTGCTATTGGGGGGGGGGGGGGGGGCCTGTAGTAAACCCCTAACGAGGTGACTGCTCCCTTGCTGTTCCTAATTTCCATCCATACTGACTCGGTAGGCAGATCCTCCTCGACAATGGAAGCTTCTGTAGCTGTGATACCCTCTCTGATTAGTAGTGCTACACCCCCTCCTCTTTCCCCCCCTCCCTATTCTTTTTAAATGCTCTAAACCCTGGAACATCCAGTAACCATTCCTGCCCCTGAGAAACCCATGTCTCTGTTATGGCCATAACATCATAGCACCAGGTACTGCTCCATGCTCAAAGTTCATCATCTTTATTCCTGATACTCATTTCGTTAAAGCACACACACTTTAACTGATCCCTTGGTTCCTTCCCAGGAAAATCCTTCCCACTGGCTGGTCTACCTCCTGCTACTGCCTCATCTGCATCAACTCTTACCTCCAGTATACAGCTCAGGTTCCCACCCCCCTGCCATACTAGTTTAAACCCTCTCAAACTACTCGAGTAAACCTTCCACCCAGGACATTGGTCCCCTTCCAGTTCAGATGCAATCCGTCCTTCTTGTACAGGTCCCACCTTCCACAGAGGGCATCCCAATTATCTACATATCTGAAGCCCTCCCTCCTACACCAGCTGCGCAGCCACATGTTAAGCTGTGTCGCTCCCTGTTCCTAGCCTCGCTATCGCGTGGCACCGGCAGTAAACTAGAGAACACTACTCTGTTCGTCCTGCTTTGCAGCTTTCATCCTAACTCCCTGAAATCACTTTTTATATCCTCAATCCTTTTTTTGGCTATATCATTAGTGCCAATATGTAACACGATTTCTGGCTGTTCGCTCTCTCCTTTTCGAACCTTATACACCCGAATGGAGACGTCCCGGACCCTGGCACTAGGGAGGCAACATACCTTCCGGGAATCCCGATCCTGACCACAAAATCTCCTGTCGATTCCCCTAACTATCGAGTCCCTTCCATGAGTACTTTTCTATTCTGCCCCCTTCCCTTCTTTGCCACAGTGTCAGGCTCAGTACCAGAGAACTGACTACTATGGCTGATGGTAAAGATGATACAACAAACAGGATGTCGGTAGGCTAGCTTAATGAGCAACTAACAGAATTGAATTCACAGAATTGTAAGGTGATGCAATTTGATAGAAGGGATAACATAATGCAATATAAACTTACTAGCATAATTATGGCGGGGCAGGGGGGGAGATGATTGCACAGTAGCAATGGGCAGCACAGTGGCTCAGTGATTAGTACTGCTGCCTCACAGCACAAGGGTCCTAGGTTCGATTCCAGCCTCAGGCGACTGTCTGTGTGAAGTTTGCACATTCACCCTGCGTCTGCGTGGGTTTGCTCCGGTTTCTTCTCACAATCCAAAGACGTGCAGGTCAGGTGAATTCGCTGTGGTAAATTGTTAGGTGCATTAGTCGGAGGGAGATGGCTTACTCTTCGGAGGGTCGGTGTGCACTGGTTGGGCCGAAGGGCCTGTTTCCACACCGTAGGGAATCTAATCTAATGATCCAAAAGCCCAGGCTAATGTTCTAGATTAAATTCAAGTCTGGAATTGAAAAATAGTTTTAAAACTATTGTTCTTTTGTAATGTAAAAACTCATCCATCCAGGGACTAACACAAAGAAGTTTTTTTAATTTAATTTCTTCATGAGAAATGGGTACTGCGGGTTAAAGGGATGGTTAAAGAGTATTCGTGAACCAGATGGGTTTTTATGACCGTCGACAATATAGTCACTTCCTGGACCCATCAGCAGCAGCACCACAAGAAGTATAACGACCCGGTCAGCTAAGTGGACCTCATAGAATACGAGCTGCCTGATTGAACCAGATTAGCCGCCCCTGTCAGGCAGCCATGACTGACAGTTATTCATAGAAGCGTCAGAGGTTCTATTCACTCTGAGAGCTGGCCCTGAGGAAGCTGGATCAATGTCAAGGACTTGCCATATGTAAAGACTGGACTCAGTGTGTGGCAAGAATGTTATTTTTCTTGGCAAATGACATTGGGGCAGATGAAAAGCAATGATTAATTCTCCTGGCAGCTTGTCGGCCCAGAGTTTTTTTTCAGTTATTAAGAAACTAATTGTCTCTGAGGCACCAGATACTAAAATCTTTCAAAAGTTGATGGATTTAGTTAAGGAACCTCAAGCTTCCTCGAATTCTGAGACAGTATTAGTTTTACTTGGCAATTTGAGAACAAGGGGAGTCTGTATCGGGGATTTTTACCAGGTTAAGATGACTGTCAGAGGCATGTGACTTTGGTTTAACCCTTAGTGAGCTGCTGAGAGACTGTTTGGGATGTGGGATTAATGATGGAACTGTAAAAGCACCTACTACCTGATGCCCAACTGGGCTTTAAACAGACGCTACAACTAGCTTTATCACTGGAAAATGTAGCAAGTGGAGCTTATGAGTTAAAATGATTCCAATGGAAGTCAACATCCTCAGCAGTCTGACTGACCTTGAGGAATACCACTTAAGGCATTTGCATAGCCTCCATCAGGAAGTACCTTTTACAGAGGAACTCTAGGTCAACCTACAGCAAAACCCCAAAACAAAACCAATTCTTGGCCAAACGATTAAAATTTTCTTCAGAATCTGAATTGCCAAGCCATTGTAGTTGTTGCTAGTATGCGCACTTGAGACAGTAAAAGAGACCCACTAGACATAAATGGAATAAGAAACCTCATGGAGCATTATCGAGGAGAGTACACATCGTGGAAGATTTATCTACATCTGGTTTGGAAGAGTTAAATTGCTCAGCAACATCCAAATCAGAATTAATAACAATAAACATTTGGTTAAATGGTCACCTGTTTCTAACTGAGGTCAATACCAATGCAGCTGTTTCAGTGATCACAGAACCAATCTTTACCAAAATTTGCTCAGGACTCCACCCTTAAGTTTGCATAAGAACCTATACTTGGGAACCTTTACAGCTTAAGGGTACAACTTTGGTCTGATCTCTTATGAGACGTAGCTGGTTCAGCTACCACTTATTGTAGTAAAGAGATCGGGCACAAGTTGATGGAGTGAGATTGGTTGAGAAAGATTCACCTAAATTTTCCAATAGAAAATGGCAGTTAAGGTTCTTGGAAGATTTGTGTCTTGACTTGTGGATGTGGTGGTAGGTTAGCTTGCTGAGCTGGCGGGTCATTACGCAAACATTTCATCGCCATGCTAGGTAGCAGCATCAGTGCGATTTCCATGAAACATTGTTGTCTACTCTGCTTAACATTTATATGTTGACTGGGGCATATAAATATTAACTTACAGCCACAGAAAATGGCTGCATGAGTGAAGTCTTAATTAGAAACCGGAGGTTTTACAGGAAGGTCTAGGGAGTATTAAAGGAGCCAAGGCCACCTTATATGTTGACCAAGAGGTAATTCTATGACTCTGCAAAGGTTCACCCAGTACCATGTGCCTTACAGGCTAAAGTAGAGACAGACATCAGAAAGCTGGAGAGCAAAGGAATCAGCAAACCAGTTCAGTTTGTGAAATGGGCAGCAATGATCAGACCAATTGTGAAGCCCGACAGGTTGTTTCTCCTTTGTGGAGATTTCAAATAAACGGTAAACCACTTTTCACAGCTGGATAATTATCCAATCCCGCGTATAGAGAACTTACAAAGCTGGCAAGGGGGGCTGTCTTTTACAAAGCTGGACATGAGCCACGCGCACCTACAATTGTGATTAGATGAGGATTCCCAGAAGTAATACCCTTTGGCTTTGTACCAGTGTACGAGGCTGCCTTTTGAGTTTCATCAACCTGTGCCATTTTCCAGCAGATGACGGAAAACATTTTGCAAGATCGCCATTTATCTGGACGATGTACAATGAAGACCAATAAAGAGCATTTAAAAAACTTAGACATAGTGCTTAAGTATTTCTCTAAGGTGGGTGTATGCCTTAAGAGGGAAACATGTGTGTTCCAGGCACCCCAAGTGACTTACTTGAGCTACAGAGTCAACGAGGCTAGGAAAGATAGAGTGAGGGTGATCAAAGATGCCCTGGCTCCCATGTCTGTACCTGAGCTTGGGTCTTTCCTTGGGCTGGTGAATTTTTATAGAAAATTAATTTATAACATGGCATCCATTCTGACACCCCTGCATCTACTATTGAAAAAGGGTCAGCCTTGGAAATGATCTCCCAGCCAAGATGTAACTTTAGGGAAATGAGAAGCAACTATCATCATTTAAGGCACACATCCCAAGTGAGATGTGGTGCTGTCATGCACTGCATTCCCATGTGGTAGTGGAGTAGTGTTGGCTCACTGGTGGCCCAGCAGAAAGGAATGCCCAATAGCATACACTTCCTGGACTTTGGGTGATGTCGAACCCCGATCCTCCCAGATAGAGAAAGTACCATTAATACCCTTACAGACATAAATTTATACTGGTAACAGACGATAAACCCCTGTTTGGGTTACTTAAAAAGGACAGGGCCACGCTGTCCATAGCTTCAGGTCAAATTCAGCGGTGGTTTCTTATTCTGAGTGCATGCAATTACAAGTTGGAACACTGTCCTGGAGGTCAAGTGACAAATGCAGATGCATTGAGCTGGTTCCCGCTGGCAGATACACTACCGTTGGTGCTGCCACTAGAAGAATCTGTTTTGGTTTTAAACTTTCTGGACATTCTTCTGGTTACTGCTGACAATATCAGACTGTGGCACAAAAAATGTCCCATTCTGGTAAAGCTAAAACAGCTAGTGGTGGTGGGAGATACAAAAAGACCATCACAGCCAGTATTGGAACCTTTTTAGATGTGGAGAGACCAGATCACAGTGAGGGATGGCATATTATTATGGGGAATAAGAGTGGTTGTCTCAAGCAAAGGTCATCAGCAGACACTGTCTGAACTCTACTAGGGTCATCCAGGGGTTTCCAAAATGAAGAAGCTGGCAAGAAGCTATATTTGGTGGCCAGGATTGGATGCCGACATAGCTGTGTTGGTAAGCCAATGCCCAGAGTGCCAACAAGGACAGAAATTACTGCCAGCAGCTCCCCCACATCTGCCAGGTAAACCCTGCACTCGGTTACACATTGGCTATATAGGCCCTTTCATGGGCTGTATGTTCTTAGTCATTGTGGATGTCCATTCAAAGTGGTCGGACATGCATAGGAGTTACTTGTCAAACATGGAGATGATGATTGAAAAGTTGAGAGTATCTTTTGCAATACACAGACTCCCGGAGGTATTGGTCACACACAATGGGCAACCATTTACCAGGAGGGAATTCAAGTATTTCCTAAAGTCGAATGGCATTTGGCATGTAAGGACAGCTCCATACTATCCATGTATAAAAGTTATACATGGAAAACGTTATAGACCTATGACTCAGGACTCCGAAGGGAAAGGATGCAGTGATTGTAATAGGGTAAGCTGGGTGGACCTCATAGAATATGAGTTCCCTGATTAGGGCTGTTAATCTGGTGTAATAAGGGAGCCCTGGCTGACAGATATGAACAGGAATATCAGGGGTTCTGTTCACTCTAAGAGCTGGCTCTGTGCTGGCTGGGTCAGTGTCATGTACTGTGCACATGTAAATAAAGACTGATTTCGTGACAGGTTACTGGTCTATATGGAGTTATTTCACACACATGTTGGAGGTGAGTTATGGAGTTGGAATTAACATCTGTTAAGAAATCCCGACGTGTGAGGTACTGCCAAACCAAAGATAAAGGATGGTTCATTTGCCACTGCTCCAGAGGTTGAGGTCACAGATATATACTGCTACAGGGAATTCAGATAAGGACTCAATGGGGTGGCATATAGGGCAGTGCTGAGGTGTATGCACAGCGAGATGCTGCAATGCTTACCAGCCTCCAGTTATATATAAAGGAGTTAGGCTCCAAGCTGGCAGAGGGCATAATACTGAGCTTGCTCTGTCCACAACCTTTGCTGCACCTCCCTTCCTCCTTGACATAGAACAGTCAAAGTTCAAACTCTTGTAGTTAGGAATGTTTTCTTTTAGCATATTCCTTTAAAAATATAGTTTTGTGATAGTTATGTGATGTTTTTTTGGCTGCAGTGCGTGCTATTTCTTCAAAGTTCCTTTGACAGAATTCTTGAACCAGCTGGAAGAACTAGGGCAGGAAGTGTATGGAAGCAACAGTAGGTATTTCAAGTCTCATGCCATCCTGATTTGACACCTTTCCACATTGCATATCTACACCATATGAACAGTAGCAGTACCAGAAAGCAGCTCACCATCTCCTTCTCAAGGACAACTAGAACGAGCAGCAAATACTGGTTTAGCTTAGATCCCACAGAACAATTAAATTAGTGTTGTGAAGAGTGTTATTTGATTCCCATTTCAAGACTAGCAGAGGAATGATTTAAGATGAAAACAGCTCCTGTTGAGATGTTTCCACCTCAAAAATAACATTTTTAGCTATCTGAGCATTCCCAAATGTGGCAAAACATTTTAATCTCTTGGGAATTATCAGGGCATCATACTGCGGTTCAATCTTAAATACAGAAAATTCCCATCAGTGCATCTGTGTAAGTATCATTTTGCACAGAGCCCAATATAAAGTTGCATAATGCCATCAGTGTTATTTTGGAAAGAATATGAAGAGGCATTTAATTGTAATCAAAGCATCACAGATTTTCTCTTAGAATTCTGGAGTTGTAGGTGAAGAAGAATTACACCAGTGGATTCATTATGCAAACTGCTCTCGAATTTCATATGGCCTATTCACCAGCTCTCCCACTAACCATTTACTTCCCCAAACCTTCACCTGGGCTGCTCGGTAGGAGGCACAAAATGCAAGATGTTGACAAGCAGGAGGGTTGGATATTTCCAAGTGAGTGGGAGAGCAGGGGAGGTGAGTATATTTATATTTTGAAACGTATTTTATTTCAGAAGTAATTTCATTTACTAATACAGGCATTTAGGAATGTGCAGAATTTCAATGAGGAGGGTATAATGTTTTAGAATAGAATATCCTTTATTGTTACATGTACTCAAGTACAGATGTACAGGAGTACAGTGAAACATTTTACAATGTTGCCTCTTATGGCATCATCTTAGGTACATGTATCTAGGTACAAATCTGGGGTACAAAAACAGGAATTTAAAAAAGAAAGTAGTTGCATTACTTTACAGAAATAAGACATAGTTAAAAGGATAGCCATGACGTCATGTAAACAAATTACTCATGAACACTACATTGCAGTGGCTGAGTACAGGGGCTTCCACACGTGGTCTGGCTGCCCATGCCAGACCCCAGTCCAACTGCCATCCCCTGTCCCAATCCAAACTTCCAATCTGCTCCTCATCGGTTCTCAGCTGCTCCATGGTTTATTTTCTCCGTAGCTGCAACCCCCTCACCGGTCTCCACTCTGGGACTGGACCCCCTCACTGGCCCCCACTCTGGGACTGCTCGCCCTCGCTGGCCCCCACTCTGGGACTGCTCCCCCTCCCTGGCCCCCACTCTGGGACTGCACCCCTCCCCGGCCCCGATTCTGGGACTGCACCCCTCCCCAGCCGCCACTCCGGGACTGCTCCAATCATCAGCCCCCACTTCGGGATAGCTCCCCCTCCCCGGCCCCCACTCTGGTACTGCTCCCCGTCCCCGGTCCCCATTTTGGGACTGCTCCCCTTCCAGGTCCCCAGTCCAGGACTGCTCCCCCCCCCGGACCCCGACTCTGAGACTGCTCCCCCTCCTCAGCCCCCAATCTGAGACTGATCCCCCTCACTGGCCCCCACTCTGGGACTGCTCCATCTCCCTGGCCCCCACTCTGGGACTGCTCCCATGCACCAGCCCCCACTCTGGGACTGGTCCCCCTCCCCAGCACTCACTCTGGGACTGGTCCCCCTCACCAGCCCCAACTCTGACATTGATCCGCCTCACTGGCCCCCACTCTGGGACTGCTCCCTCTCCCTGGCCCCCACTCTGGGACTGCGCCCCCTCCACCGGCCCCTTCTCTGGGACTGCTCCCCCTCCACTGCCCCTGCTCCAGGACTTCTCCCCCACCCCGGCCCACAATCTGGGACTGCTGCCCCTCCACTGCTCCCATTCTGGGACTGATCCCCCTCCCAGGCCCACATTCCAGGATAGCTCCCTCTCCCCAGCCCTCGCTCTTGGACTGCTCCCTCTCCTCGGCCCCCACACCAGGACTGCTCTCCTTCACCAGCCCCCAATCTGGGACTGGACCCTCTCCCCGGCCCCCAATCTGGCACTGCTGCTGCTCCCCGACACCGCTCTGGGACTGCTCCCCCTCACTGGCCCCCGCTCAGGGACTGCTCCCCCTCACTGGCCCCCGCTCTGGGACTGCTCCCCCTTCCTAGCCCCGACTCTGGGACTGCTCCCCCTCTACTCTCCCTGCTCCAGGACTGGTCCCCCTCTGCGGCTCCCACTATGGGACTGCTCCCTCTCACCAGCCCCCAATCTGGGACTGCACCCTCTCCCCGGCCCCCACTCTGGGACTGTTTGCCCTTTCCGGCTCCCCACTCTGGGACTGCTCCCCCTCAGAGGCCCCCACTTTGGGACTGCTCCCCTTTCCCAGCCCCCACTCTGGGACTACTCCCCCTCCCCGACCACCACACCTGGACTGCTCCCCTTCCACTGCCCCTGGTCCGTGACTGCTCCCTCACTGGCCCCCAATCTGTGACTGCTCCCCCTCCCCTGTCCCCACTCTGGGACTGGACCCTCTCCATGGCCCCCAGTCTGGGATTGCTCCCGCTCACCAGCCCCCACTCTGAGACTGCTCCCCCTCCCTGGCCTCCACTCTGGGACTGTTCCCCCTCCCGGTCCCCAGTCCAGGACTGCTCCCCCTCCCCGGACCCCCACTCTGAGACTGCTCCCCCTCCCCAGCCCCCAATCTGAGACTGATCCCTCTCACTGGCCCCCACTCTGGGACTGCTCCCTCTCCCAGGCCCCCACTCTGGGACTGCTCCCATGCACCAGCACCCACTCTGGGACTGGTCCCCCTCCCCAGCCCTCACTCTTGGACTGCTCCCCTTCCCAGCCCCCACTCTGGGACTGCTCCCCCTCACCGGCCCCGAATCTGGGACTGCTCCCCCTCCACTGGCTCCCACTCTGGGACTGCTCCCCGTCCCGGCACCCACTCTGGGACTGCTCCCCCTCCACTGCCCCTGCTCCAGGACTTCTCCCCCACCCCAGCCCCCAATCTGGGACTGCTCCCTCTCCTCGGCCCCCACGCCAGGACTGCTCTCCTTCACCAGCCCCCACTCCGGGACTGCGCCCTCTCCCTGGCCCACACTCTGGGACTTCTCCCCCTCACCAGCCCCCACTCTGGGACTGGACCCTCTCCCCGGCCCCCAGTTTGGGACTGCTGCTGCTCCCCCACACCGCTCTGGGACTGCTCCCCCTCACCGGCCACCGCTCAGGGACTACTCCCCCTCACTGACCCCCACTCTGGAACTGTTCCCCCTCAGCGGCCCCCACTCCGGGACTGCTCCCCCTCCCCAGCCCCCACTCCGGGACTGCTCCCCCTCCCCGGCCCCCACATGGAGACTGCTCCCCCTCCCCAGCCCCCACTCCGGGACTGCTCCCCCTCCCCGGCCCCCACATGGAGACTGATCCCCCTCCCCAGCCCCCACCCCGGGACTGCTCCCCCTCACCAGCCCCCACTCCGGGACTGCTCCCTCTCCCAGGCCCCCACTCCAGGATAGCTCCCTCTCCCCAGCCCCCACTCTGGGACTGCTCCCCCCAACCGGCCCCCACTCTGGGAATTCTCCCCCTCAGGCCCCCGCTCCGGGACTGCTCCCCCTCCCCAGTCCCCACTCTGGGACTGCTCCCCCTCCCCAGTCCCCACTCTGGGACTGCTCCCCATCCCCAGCCTCCACTTTGGGACTGCTCCCCCTTCCCAGTCCCCACTATGGTCCTGCTCCCCCACCACTGCCCCTGGTCCGGGACTGCTACCTCACCGGCCCCACTCTGGGACTGCACCCCCTCACCGGCCCCACTCTGGGCTGCTCTCTCCCCGCCCCCCCGGCCCCACTCTGGGACTGCTCCTCCCCCCCGGCCCCACTCTGGGACTGCTCCCCCTCACCGGCCCCCACTCTGGGACTGCTCCCTCTCCTCGGCCCCCACTCTGGGACTGCTCTCCTTCACCAGCCCCCACTCCGGGACTGCGCCCTCTCCCTGGCCCACACTCTGGGACTTCTCCCCCTCACCAGCCACCACTCTGGGACTGGACCCTCTCCCCGGCCCCCAGTTTGGGACTGCTGCTGCTCCCCCACACCGCTCTGGGACTGCTCCCCCTCACCGGCCACCGCTCAGGGACTACTCCCCCTCACTGACCCCCACTCTGGAACTGTTCCCCCTCAGCGGCCCCCACTCCAGGACTGCTCCCTCTCACCAGCACCCACTCCGGGACTGCTCCCCCTCCCCGGCCCCCACTCCGGGACTGCTCCCCCTCCCCGGCCCCCATATGGAGACTGATCCCCCTCACTGGCCCCCACCCCGGGAATGCTCCCCCTCACCAGTCCCCGCTCTGGGACTGCTCCCCCTCCCCAGCCCCCACTCCGGGACTGATCCCCCTCCCAGGCCCACATTCCAGGATAGCTCCCTCTCCCCAGCCCCCACTCTGGGACTGCTCCCCCCAACCGGCCCCCACTCTGGGACTGCTCCCCTCACCGGCCCCCGCTCTGGGAATTCTCCCCCTCAGGCCCCCGCTCCGGGACTGCTCCCCCTCCCCAGTCCCCACTCTGGGACTGCTCCCCATCCCCAGCCTCCACTTTGGGACTGCTCCCCTTTCCCAGTCCCCACTCTGGGACTGCTCCCTCTCCTCTGCCCCCTCTCCGGGATTGCTACCTCTCCCCTGCCCCCACTCCAGGACTGCTCCCCCCCACTGGCCCCCACTCTGGGACTGTTCCCTCTCCCCAGCCCCCACTCTGGGACAGCTCCCCCTCACCAGTCCACACTCTGGGACTTCTCCCTCTCCCCAGCCCCCACTCCGAAACTGATCCCCCTTCCCTGCCCCCAATCCGGTAATTTTCCCTCTCCCCAGCCCCCACTCCAGGACTGCTCCCCCTCCCCAGCCCCCACTCTGGGACTGGACTCCCTCACCGACCCCCACTCTGGGACTGGACTCCCTCACTAGCCCCCATTCTGGGACTGCTCCCCCTCATCCGCCACCACTCTGGGTCTGCTCCCCCTCCCCAGCCCCCTCTCTGGGACTTGACCCTCTCCCGGGCCCCCAATCTGGGACTGCTGCTGCACCCCGACACCGCTCTGGGAATACTCCCCCTCACCGGGCCCCACTCTGGGACTGCTTGCCCTCCACTGCCCCCATTCCGGGATTGCTCGCTCTCCCCAGTTCCCACTCTGGGACTGCTTCCCCCCCACCGACCCCCACTCTGGGACTGCCCCCTCTCTCCGGCCCTCACTCTCAGACCGTTCCCCCTCACCAGCCCCACTCTGGGACCGCTCCCCCTCCAATGCCCCCACTCCGGGTTTGCTCCCTCTCCCCAGACCCCACTCTGGGACTGGTCCCCCTCCCCGCCCCCCACTCTGTGACTGCTCCCTCTCACCAGCCCCCAATCTGGGATTGCTCCCCCTCACTGGCCCCCACTCTGGGACTGCTCCCTCTCCACAGCACCCACTCTGTGTTGCTCCCCCTCCCCGGCCCCCACTCCGGGAATGGACCCTCTACCCGGCCCCACTCCGGAACTGCTCCCCCTCCCCCGCCCACACTCTGGGACTGCTCCCCCTCCACAGCCCCCACTCTGGGACTCGACTCCATCACCGGCCCCCACTCTGGGACTGGACTCCCTCACCGACCTGGTAAAAACAATAACTGCAGATGCTGGAAAGCAAATTCTGGATTAGTGGTGCTGGAAGAGCACAGCAGTTCAAGCAGCATCCAACGAGCAGCGAAATCGATGTTTTGGGCAAAAGCCCTTCATCAGGAATAAAGGCAGTGAGCCTGAATCGTGGAGAGATATGCTAGAGGAGGGTGGGGGTGGGGAGAGAGTAGCAAAGAGTACAATGGGTGAGTGGGGGAGGAGATGAAGGAGATAGGTCAAGGAGGAGAGGGTGGAGTGGATAGGTGGAAAAGGAGATAGCCAGGTCGGACAAGTCCGGACAAGTCAAGGAGACAGTGCTGAGCTGGAAGTTTGAAACTAGGATGAGGTGGGGGAAGGGGAAATGAGGAAGCTGTTGAAGTCCACATTGATGCCCTGGGGTCGAAGTGTTCCGAGGCGGAAGATGAGGCATTCTTCCTCCAGGCATCTGGTGGTGAGGGAGCAGCGGTGAAGGAGGCCCAGGACCTCCATGGGAGGGGGAGTTGAAATGTTGGGCCACGGGGCGGTTTGGTTGATTGGTCCGGGTGTCTCTGAGATGTTCCCTAAAGCGCTCTGCTAGGAGGCGCCCAGTCTCCCCAATGTAGAGGAGACCGCATCGGGAGCAACGGATACAATAAATGATATTAGTGGATGTGCAGGTAAAACTTCGATGGATGTGGAAGGCTCCTTTAGGACCTTGGATAGAGGTGAGGGAGGAGGTGTGGGCACAGGTTTTACAGTTCCTGCGGTGGCAGGGGAAAGTGCCAGAATGGGAGGGTGGGTTACAGGGGGGCATGGACCTGACCAGGTAGTCACGGAGGGAACGGTCTTTGCGGAAGGCGGAAAGGGGTGGGGAGGGAAATATATCCCTGGTGGTGGGGTCTTTTTGGAGGTGATGGAAATGTCGGCGGATGATTTGGTTTATGCGAATGTTTGTAGGGTGGAAGGTGAGCACCAGGGCGGTTCTGTCCTTGTTACGGTTGAAGGGGTGGGGTCTGAGGGCGGAGGTGCGGGATGTGGACGAGATGCGTTGGAGGGCATCTTTAACCACGTGGGAAGGGAAATTGCGGTCTCTAAAGAAGGAGGCCATCTGGTGTGTTCTGTGGTGGAACTGGTCCTCCTGGGAGCAGATACAGCAGAGGCGGAGAAATTGGGAATACGGGATGGCATTTTTGCAAGAGATAGGGTGGGAAGAGGTGTAATCCAGGTAGCGGTGGGTTTGTAAAAAATGTCAGTGTTAAGGCGGTCGTCACTAATGGAGATGGAGAGGTCCAGGAAGGGGAGCGAGGTGTCAGAGATGGTCCAGGTAAATTTAAGGTCAGGGTGGAATGTGTTGGTGAAGTTGATGAATTGCTCAACCTCCTCGCGGGAGCACGAGGTGGCGCCAATGCAGTCATCAATGTAGTGGAGGAAGAGGTGGGGAGTGGTGTCGGTGTAATTACGGAAGATCAACTGTTCTACATAGCCAACAAAGAGACAGGCATAGCTGGGGCCCATACGTGTGCCCATGGCTACACCTTTGGTCTGGAGGAAGTGGAAGGATTCAAAGGAGAAATTGTTAAGGGTGAGGACCAGTTCAGCCAAATGAATGAGAGTGTCAGTGGAAGGGTACTGTTGGGGACGTCTGGAGAGGAAAAAACGGAGGGCTTGGAGGCCCTGGTCATGGCGGATGGAGGTGTAGAGGGATTGGATATCCATGGTGAAGATGAGGCATTTGGGGCCGGGAAAACGGACGTCTTGGAGGAGGTGGAGTGCGTGGGTGGTGTCTCGAACGTATGTGGGGAGTTTCTGGACGAGGGGGGATAGGACAGTGTCGAGATAGGTAGAGATGAGTTCACGAGGTAAAAACAATGACTGCAGATGCTGGAAACCAGATTCTGGATTAGTGGTGCTGGAAGAGCACAGCAGTTCAGGCAGCATCCAAGTAGCTTTGAAATCGACGTTTAAGGGCATTTGCCCGAAACGTTGATTTCGAAGCTACTTGGATGCTGCCTGAACTGCTGTGCTCTTCCAGCACCACTAATCCAGAGATGAGTTCACACCGACCCCCACTCTGGGAGTGGACTCCCTCACCAGCTCCCACTCTGGGACTGGACTCACTCACCAGCCCCCACTCTGGGACTGGACTCCCTCACCAGCCCCCACTCCGGGACTGCTCCCCCTCACTGGCCCCCACTCTGGGACTGCTCCCCCTCACCGGCCCCCACTCCGGAACTGCTCTCCCTCACTGGACCCCACTCTGGGACTGCTCCCCCTCACCGGCCCCCACTCCGGGACTGCTCCCCCTCACCGGCCCCCACTCCAGGACTGCTCCCCCTCACTGGCCCCTGCTCTGGGACTTCTCCCCCTCACCAGCCCCCACTCCGGGATTGCTCCTTCTCCCCAGCCCCCACTCCGGAACTGCTGCCCCCCACCGGCCCCCACTCTGGGACTTCTCCCCCTCACCAGCCCCCGCTCTTGGATTGCTCCCCCTCACTTGTACCCACTCTGGGACTGCTCCCCCTTACCGGCCCCCTCTGTTGGACTGCTCCCTCTCCCCCGCCCCCACTCTGGGACTTCTCCCTCTCCCTGGCCCCCACTCTGAAACTGATCCCCCTTCCTGGCCCCCACTCCAGGACTGCTCCCCCTCCCCAGCCCCCACTCCAGGACTGCTGCCCCTCACCAGCCCCCACTCTGAGACTGATCCCCCTTCCCGGCCCCCACTCCAGGACTGCTCCCCCTCCCCAGCCCCCACTCCAGGACTGCTGCCCCTCACCAGCCCCCACTCTGAGACTGATCCCCCTTCCCGGCCCCCACTCCAGGATTGCTCCCTCTCCCCAGCCCCCACTCCGGAACTGCTGCCCCCCACTGGCCCCCACTCTGGGACTGCTCCCCCTCACTGGCCTCTGCTCTGGGATTGCTCCCCCTCACCAGCCCCCACTCCAGGACTGCTCCCCCTCACCGGCCCCCACTCCAGGATTGCTCCCTCTCCCCAGCCCCCACTCCGGAACTGCTGCCCCCCACTGGCCCCCACTCTGGGACTGCTCCCCCTCACTGGCCCCTGCTCTGGGACCTCTCCCCCCCACTGGCCCCCACTCTGGGACCTCTCCCCCCCACTGGCCCCCACTCTGGGACTTCTCCCCCTCACCAGCCCCCGCTCTGGAATTGCTCCCCCTCACTTGTCCCTGCTGTGGGACTGCTCCCCCTCACCGGCCCCCGTTCTGGGACTGCACCTCCTCACCAGCCCCGCTCTATGACTGCTCCCTCTCCCCTGGCCCCACTCCAGCCCCTGCTCCAGGAGTACTTCCCCACACCTCCAGGATTTACCTCTGGGGCTCGACATTCCCTCCATTCCCCTCTGAGTCAGACTAAGTCATTAATTGAAAAGAAAGCCGGAAGGTGAGGGAGAAAAGAGGTAAAAATGAAACGGAAAGTGAGAAGAACCGGCAGAGCAGAACACCTCTGGCCTGAGTGTCCTACTCTTGCAAGGTTTAGGGTACCCTTCTTCAGAATCTTCTTAATGTTTCATTCTGACAAGGGAAGTCCTGCAGAATCCAAGCACAGCTTTTAAACTGGTAATAGGAACATCTCATTCGCTTAACATTTTGTTGCTTAATGTTGCACTTTTTAGGTTTTAATCTGCAGCATTAACGCAAGAAGTCTCTCATTCTGCTGTTCTGTATTATGGTCTCATGCTTTTTTATTTACTTTAGCACTACTAAACTAAAACAAATGATAAATCTTTCATAAACTGTTGCAGTTTGTCATTTTATAAGATCTTGAGGCACAAAAACAGAATTTGTGATAAAATCTCTTGCCATAAACTAGTTGCCTATAGAAGTGGCTGCAATCAACCTAGATGGAAATCTCACCGGATGTGTGTTGAGGGGAAGGTGTTATGACATCTTGTCCTTCTAGAATGATCCGTATTACATTTATTCTGGTCAGATATTCCTCATCACTTTGGTTTGGCCTCAGTAAAGATCACTTGGTTGGTGACAATCCATTGTGTACCTCTATATGTAAGTAACATTAAGACTTGAAGCGGCAATTCTCATTGTCTGAGTGACAATTACAGATAGAAATGATAAAGCACATTCAGTGCTGCCTTTAACTGAACATTTCTGCTATTGTTTATCGGCTGCAAAGAGTTACAAAACTCTTTGGCCTTTACTTGCGGCTCATTATTTATTTATGCTTTCCTGTAATGTGGGAGTTGCCAGTTTGTCTCGGATTTGTTGTTCATCTCTAATTGCCTTTGGGAAAGTGGTGGTGAGATGCCTTCTCGAACCACTGCAGTCCCTCTGGTATAGGGATACCCAGAGTAAGAGAGTTCTAGGGATTTTGACCCAGTGACAGTGAAAGGATGATAATATAGTTCAAAGACGTGAAGGTGTGCAGCTTGGAAGGAAGCTTGCAGGTTTCTGCTCCCCTTTCTCAAGCCAGTAGAGATTGTGAATTTGGAACGTGCTGTTGAGAAATCCTCTACAAGATGCTGCAGTGCTTCTTGTAGATGCCTCTGCTGCCCCTGGTGGACAGAGTGGATGCTGAAAATGTTGGATGGGCTGCCAATCTGGGATCAGTATATTTCTTTTTTGAGGGCTTGTCTTGAGATTGAGGGTTGTTTGACTTGGAAGGGCTACTTCTTCATTCACACAAGCTCCTTCATTAGGTGAGCGGGGAAGTACCTGTTCCTACGAAGTTAATTGGATGGAGTAGTTCTGGAAAGGTTGGGATGTCTGAAGGATGTTTGGAAAACTCTGCTTCTGCAAGGCGTCTGAGGACATTGCTCAGGGTTAGGGTGATTTTTAGGATGATAAATCAGAAAGGGATGAAGCCACGGCAACAGAGAAACCAGCTATTGACAGAGAGGAGGAGTAGGGTCCTCAGCAAAAGGTCTTACCTACCTTACCTACTTCAGAGACAGCATTTCTGCCTGCACCTACACCAGGAGCAGTATGTTTGTTTCATGTGCTTCACCAAAAAGTTGGTTACAGGACTCTGCCACCTCTCGGACCAGACCACCATTCTCAGAGGTGGATAAAGACATCATTACATTACTTTAGGGATTGGGAGCAGGAGTAGGCAACTCAGCCTTTCAAGCCCACTCCATTTAACATGATCATGGCTGATCTTATTCTGCTCTCAGCTGCTGCCTCCTGTCTGCTCCCTTAGACCTTTTCATCAAAAACATTCTTTCTTGAATCTGTTGGTTGATTCGGCTTCCACTGCACCCTGGGGCAATGAGTTCCAATGGTTCACAACCCTCTGAGAGAAGTGATTTCTCCTCATTTCAGCTTTGAACCTACAGTTGGTTCTGTTATAACGCGGTAGTTCCATTCTCATGCAATCCCATGTTATAAGAAAATCGCATAATAGCAGTACCATTTAAAATAATGGGGCCAGAGGTGCATTATAACCAACACATGCTTTAAAGATTTGCACTTTAGAAACAGTGTCCCCAATTCATCAATCATGTTACAGTGAATTCGCATTAACGAAATGCACATTATAGCAGAATGTACCTCCTCTTACTCAATATCTATGGTCTTTTGTTCGAGACTGTCCTACGAGAAGGAGCATCTGTTCAACATCCACCTTATCAATCCCCTTTAGCATTTTATATACCTCAGTACAATTCCCCCTCATTCTTCTGAACTCTAGCGAGTACAAGCTCTTTCATCCCTAGAATCAACCTTGTGAACCACTTCTGAACTGCCTCCAGTGCCACTACATCCTTCCTCAAGTAAGGAGATCAAAACTACATGCAATATTCTAGGGGTGGATAATTGTAACACTGCTTTTCTTACTTTTATAATTCTGCCTTTTTGCAATAAATGCCAGGATTCATGGAGTCATAGAGATGTACAGCACAGAAACAGACCCTTTGATCTAACTCATCCATGCCGACCAGATATCTCAACCTAATCTAGTCCCACCTGCCAGCACCCAGCCCATATCCCTCCAAACCCTTCCTATTCATATATCCATCCAGATGCCTTTTAAATGTTGCAATTGTACTAGGCTCCACCACTTCCTCTGGCAGCTCATTCCATACACATACCACCCTCTGAGTGAAAACATTGCCCTTTAGGTCTCTTTTATATCTTTCCTCTCTCATCCTAAACCTATGCCTTCTACCTCTGGATTCCCCCACCCCAGGGAAAAAAAAACTTTGTCTATTTATCCTATCCATGCCCCTCATGATTTTATAAACCTCTATAAGGTCACCCCTCAGCCTCCGATGCTCCAGGGAAAAAAGCACTAGCCTATTTAACCTCTCCTATAGCTCAAGTCCTTCAACCCTGGCAACATCTTTGTAAAGTTTTTCTGAACCCCTTCAAGTTTCACAACATCTTTCCAATAAGAAGGAGACCGGATTGCACACAATATTCCAACAGTGGCCTAACCAATGTCCTGTAGGGCTGCAACATGACCTCCCAACTCCAGTACTCAAAACTGATCAATAAAGGAAAGCAAACCAAATGCCTTCTTCACTATGCTATCTTACTGTGACTCCACTTTCAAGGAGCTATGAATCTGCACTCCAAGGTCTCTTTGTCCAGCAAAGAAGCTGGAGGACAGGAAAAGTTTCTGGCCATAACAGCTGCTCCTTTTTTGAGGTATTTTCGATGTTGGAGGTGATTTCCTTGAATTCCAGGAGCAGCAATTACTGTTTTATATGCGGTTGCATTGTTTTGGAACTTGGAAAAAAGTCAAACCAACTGCACTTTTGAAAGGGAGGGGAACAGACAAAGGAAGCACGTGGTGAGGTCCGTGCAGGAGAGAGAGACAGCAAGATTCCATTTGACTTTCTTATTATATCCTGCATCTGCATACCCATTTTCTGCAATTCATGCACAAAGATGCCCAGATCCCTTTGCACTGATGCAATCTACTTCCCATTTGAATAATAATTTGCCCTTTTCTTTTTCCAGCCAAAATGGACAACCACAAACTTATTCACATTAAACTCCATCAGCCAGACTATGGCCCTTTCTCCTAGCTTAGCAATATCCTTCCGTTGTCTCCTCATCACAGCCTATTTTAGTATCATCCATGAATTTTGCTATGTTACTCTGTCCCTGCTTTGGGAACATTTACATAGATTGTGAATAGTTGAGGTCTAAGAACTGAACCCTGCGGCATCCCAGTATTTACAGTTCACTGTTTAGAGAAGGCCCCATTTAACTCTGCCCACCAAGACTTCAACTTCTCCCGAAGAAATGTGAAGCAGGAGGAGTTGGCACACACTTTGCCAGGATAGCAGGCATTCCCCAGTGCTGGGTGCGTTTACTGCATCACTATCTCTTTGCAGGCACCATATCTCAATGGTGCCAATGTGTTGAAATTGCAAAGAAGTGCACTCACTCCATGCCCAATTGATGTTTGACTGCATCCAGTACATTGTGTCAGTAAATTCTCAGCAGTCATTGTACATTCACACTATGTCAGTCCACTGTTTCAGTGATTACCTAGCACCATGTCAAACCTAAAGGTGATTGCTCAGTGACAAGGGCAAGGGCTCTACGTGTGGCTGATGGTTTTCACCCTTCACCCCTCTAGATGTGGTCAGTAGCTCAGAAATAGAAGCAATGGTTCTCCTACCTGGACCACTGAGGAGCTGTTGCCTGGTCGGATTGGATGACCAAATTTGTGGTGTCCTCCACAACCTGGCTATCACGTGGCTACAATTTTTGCCACCCAGGATTTGGTCACTGCTATAGGAGGAGAAGGTAGCTAACACATCACTTGCCAGATAGGTTTTCTGTGAGAATATCATCAAGCTCCAAGATATCTGTCATTCAATACTTCCATACCTTACCATCTCTTATGATTGATAATCATAGGGATCCACTTGACCATAATCCTGAAATAAAAAATAATATCGCAAAGCAAGCATTTTGCACCAATACATCAACATCTGGTTATTGGTTAGCTCAGTTGGCTGGATGGTTGGTTTGTGATGCAGAGTATCGCCAACAGTGTGGGTTCAGTTCCCCTACTGGTTGAGGGCACCATGAAGGACAGTCCCCTGAGGTGTGGTGACCCTTGGGTGAAGCCATCACTTGTCGTTTCTCTCTCTAGTCTGACAGTATCTCTGTGGTCTTCTGGGATGATGGCAGCTGTAGCGACTGGAACCAGCTGGGTCTTGTTGACTACAAGATCCTTTTGATTGGGGTTTTTAACCTGGGCTAATCAGGAAAGCCCTGGCTGACCAATATATCCAGGAGTTTAGAATCTCCTCAGTTCAGGTGACTGACTCCAAGCTGGCTGGCCACAGGAAATAAAGGGTGACTTGGTGATGGGACACCGGCATCTGTGCAGTTATTCCAGCAACTTTACCTTTTATTCAACAATGCATCTGGTACTCCATGCAGTCGATGTAATACTCAACAAATCATCCTTTTGAATTGCCCTAGTCCCTGTTATACTGGTGCCTTTGCCTGTCTTCCTGCTCCTAGACAGTGCCGCCCCCGAGGCTGGTGGAAGATTGCAGATATTCAGTGAAGGAAGATGCAGATGGCCTTGCTAGATTTCCTTGAGTAACTCTGGGCCTTAAGAAGGGCAGGAGTGGTAACAGACTGGTTAACTGGCAACATCACAGGCAGAGACAGTGAGCAATGGTGGTGGGGACGTAAATACTGGCATCATGAATGAAGGCACAGATTTGTGCTTCGTGGAGCCGCTGCCACTCCTTCAGGTGGATTTTGCAGCAGTTTATTGGAGGACAAAATGCTTAACTACTGTGACACCCCACAGACCCCTTTACTGTTGGTGTGGTGCCAAGAGCGGTCTGAACCTTACTGGTGCCACGCTGACTGAACATTCACAGACATTTCCGGGTTCTCAGTCTGAGCTTCTAGTGCAGCGTTTAGAGGGTAGCCTGGCTTCTGCCTGTGCAGCAAAATGAGGCTGAGATATCAGCCAGCAGACACTGAGTCACTGGTGGCTTTAAAGTGGAGGTGGCCACTAATCCCACTCTATTCCGAGCTCTGTGGGAGACCCTGTGTTAGATTAGAGCCAGACATGTGCATGCTCCTTGACATTGGCAACAAGCTTAAGGAAGACACAAAATAGGAGCAGGAATATGCCACTCGATTCCTGGAATCTGTTACGTCATTCAGTAAGGTCAGATTGTTGTCATGATTCCACATTCCTGCCTGCTGCCCATAACCCTGGGTTCCTTGTTAATGAAAAATCTGTCTGAACTAATCTTTCAATACATTCAGTCAGCCAGCCTAGTTCATTGAAAGTAGAGTCACAAGTAGACAAGGTAGTGAAGAAGGTGCCTTTATTGGTCAGTGTACTGAGTACAGGAGTTGGGAGGCCATGTTACAACTGTACAGGACATTGGTTAGGCAACTTTTAGAATATTGCATTCAGTTCTGGTCTCCCTGCTATAGCAAAAATATTGTGAAAGTCGAAAGGCCTCAGAAAATATATACAAGTATGTTGCCAGGGTTGGAGGGTTTGTACAATAGGGAGAAGTTGAATAGTTTGGGGCTGTTTTCCTTGAAGCATTGAAGGCTGAGGAGTGACCTTGTAGAGGTTTATAAAATCATGAGGGGCATGGATAGGGTAAATAGCCAAGGTCCTTTCCCTGAAGTGGGGGAGTCCAAAATTGGAGGGTATAGATTTAAAGTGAGAGGGGAAAGATTTAAAAGAGACCTGAAAGACAACCTTTTCATGCAGAGGGTGAATAAGCTGCCAGACAAAGTGATGAAGGCTAGGACAATTACAGGAATTAAAAGACATCTGATGAGTATATGTATAGAAAGAGTTTCGAAGGATATGGGCCAAATGCTGGCAAATGGGACGAGATTAATTTAGGATATCTGGTCGAGGTGAAACAGTAAGACTGCAGGGTTTGTTACCATACTGTACATCTCTATGATTCTATTAACAACCCTCGAGAGAAAAGAAAACCCCTCACCTCAGTCTTAAACGGAGATCCCATATTTTGAAACTTTGTTCCCTAGTTCTAGATTCTCCAATGAGAGGAAATGTTCTCTCACCATTACTTTCCCAAGCCTCCTCAAAGTCTCAAGTGTTTCAATAAAATCACCTCTTATTCTTCTGAACGCCAATGAGTGTAGCCTCGGCCTTTACTCAGAAAACAATCCCTTCATCCTAGCAATCAGCTGAGTGAAAATTCTCTAAATTGCCTCTCATGCTTGTATACACCTTCTTTAAATAAAGGTGATTAAGGCTGTGTATGGTACACTCAGTGTGGTCACAGGATGCTTACGTTTGCCTTCGAAGGTTTGCAATGTAGGTTCACTGGATTAACACCTCAATCGGTGTCACAAAAAAATTACCTCATCGTTATCACATTGCTGTCTCTCAAAGTCGATATACATAAACTGGTTTCCAAGTTTCCTACATTATACCAGTGACTGCACTTCAATGAGTATATTGTTGGCTGTAAAATACATTGTAAAATTGAGTGATCATGACAAGTCACTCTTATTGCTTTCAGGTTGATTCAACCAACAAGAGCAATATCCTGTGAGAATGTATCTATACTTACTGGAATTCAGAAGAATGAGAAATGATTTCATTGAAATATAAAACTGTAACAGTACTTGTCAGGTTAAAGACTGAAAGAGTATTTCCCCTGGTGAGAGAGTCAAGAACTAGGCGTTACTGTCTCAGGATAAGGAAAAAGCCATTTGAGACAGAGATGAGGAGAATTTGCCTCCATTACAGATTATCAGTCTTTGGAACTCCCTAACCCAGGGGTTATGGATAAGCAGTTGTTAAGTATATTCAGGCTGAGATAGATTTTGAACTCTCAGAAATTATGGAGATGAAAAGGGAAAGCCATTTTAAGGTTGATGATCGGTGATGGTCTTATTAATTGATAATCGAAGTACAAACAGCCATATTGCTTACTGTTGCTGTTAGATCTTATGTTTGTACCACAAGCAAATTCCACCTTCATATTGCCCTCAAAAGTCAAAGCAGTGCCAGTATCTGATTGTAGGATTAGGATAAGAGGGTGAGGGACTGTGGAAACAGAAGTTAGGTGTGCCTAATTCACTGAATCATGGAGGGGGTCACAGCACAGAAGAAGGCATTCGGTTCAAAAAGGCATTCGGCTCATCTATAAAATAACTATCATTGCCTAGAGCCAATGTCCTACTTCTTCCTTATACCCTTACACGTTACTTTTATCCAAATAATCGTCTAATGCCCTCCTAAATGGGCTTTATGACTCTATGACTGTATGAATGCCTTATTGAATCTACATCCAACACACTTCCAAGCAGGGCTAACTACTTGTTGAGTAAAAATGTTTTTTTCTCACTTCACTCTGGCTTCTTTTGCATATCATTTTGTTTCAATGCCTTCTTGTTGTTCACTTTATGAGCAGGAACAGTTTCTCCCTATCTACCATAGCCATCACGCTCATGATTTTGAAAGTATCAATCAGATCTCCTCTGGTTACATCATGGACAGATTGTGCAGTGCAACAGATTGTAGGATGAGAGTGAATAGAATTTGAGAAGGTGCTTTAATGCCAGCCTTGATCAATTCAGTGATGCTGCTGAGCTTGGCCTCAGTGATAACCATACCAAATATTCCCAGCACAATCGCCTCCATGAGGATCAGGGCATGCAGACCCATCACTAATGGCTTGTTGTTGTGTTACCTATTATTTGACATCTTTTCCTGTAAAAGAGAGGTTAGCCTATCATCAAGTGTGTTGGAGAGATGTGCTTGCCACATGCAGTTGGAAAATGAAATATCTCCACAGAGGCCAGTATCCTGTCAGCAAGTCACCCTTTATTTATACAAAGAGAGTCCTGGACATTGATCCAGCTCCCTCTGAGCCAGCTCTCAGAGTGAACCTCTGCTCATGTGAATAATGTCTGACATTCCTGTTTGTGTTTTTTCTCTATTTATTTTTTTCTTCTTTTTTTGTTTTTTTTTACTTTTATTTCCCCAGCACCCATGTTGTGTGTGTGCAGGTGTGAGACACAGTGAGAGACACAAGGTGTACGAATCTTTATTCAATTCCCACCACCAGGAAGATAGGAAAACACCCGAGTGGCCAGTGACAAGCAGTGCCCTTCACAAAAGGCAATGCTCTGTGATCAAACAGTGAAGTGGAGAAAACATTCCTGTTTGTTTTTTTTTCTTTTTTTTGTGTGAGACACTCCTGTTCTTTAACACTTCCCTTTTTTTTGCCTTTTACCCCCACACTACCACCTAACTGCGGTAGTGCTTGTTTTTTCCCCCAGCACTCATGGTGTGTGTGTGTGCAGGTGTGAGACACAGTGAGAGACACAAGGTGTACGGATCTTTATTCAATTTCTACCACCAGGAAGACAGGAAAACACCCGAGTGGCCAGTGACAAGCACTGCCCTTTACATCAAAGGGCAATGCTGTGTGATCAAACATTCCTGTTTGTATCTGTCAGCCAGGGCTCTCTGATTGGACCAAATTAACAGCTCCAATTGAGATTTACCTGGCTGACCTCATTCCAAACACGACATAGAGGAAGCATTTACCCTTTGGAGTGTCGGTGTGGACTTGTTGAGCCGAAAGGCCTGTTTCCATGCTGTAGGGAATCTAATCTAATCTAATCTACTACACCTACTGCAGAGGGACTGTAATGGAGGTTAACCAGATTAATCCCGAGGTTTGTAAGAAGTGACTGGGGAGACTTTGCCTGTGTTTACTGGAGTTTTGAAAAGTGTGAGTTGACCTCATTGAAATTTATAACATTCCCACAGGGTAATACAGGATGGAGTAGGCACAATGTTTTCCCGGTTGCTCACTGTCAGATTAGTGGACATAGTCTAGGATAAAGGGTTGGCCATTTAAGACTGGGCTGAGTTAGAGTTTCTTCATTCAAAATGTGGTGAATGTTTGGAAATCTGTTCCCTAGAGGATGGTGGAAGATCAGCCATTGTGCAGACAACCCTGTAGGTTTCTGGAGATGAATGATATTAAGGGATATGAAGATAGTGCAAGAGAGTGGCAGATGTGCTGCTCCTAAACTCTTCTTTATGCTTATCTCTATTCCTTTCCTTCCTTCTGTACTTTCTCTTGGGTCAGTGATGTACTGTGGTGTGGCAGATGATACCAATGGCTCCTGGCTGCATTTCGATGGGAATTGTTGGGGAAAGAATTGCCAGTCAACAGCTCTCTTTCCATTCCATGTCTAAAATCTTCCTCTTGATGGATGTCACTCCTTCCCATTCTTTCCTCTATTATTATTCCTATTCCAGGAGCCAGGACAGGAGGTTACATCAGGGGCCAATATTTGGAACCAGGGGCTCTGGTGGTCTTCTGTGCTCAGACTGGGCACTGTGGGGCAGGATGGTAGGCCAAGAGCAGCATTGGGGCCCATGATTTCTATCTCTGTCTCTCACTCTCTTTGTATAACCAGTTCAATGTGAGCTCTTCTTTCCATCGTGCTTTGAATTTTGATTAGTTCTTGCATGGGCCCCAGTATTCAATCAGTAAATAACAATGGACATCAACTTGTGTTATTAAAGCTTTTGGGAAATTGCTCCCTTGTTTCTCAAGGTTAGTATATGGTCAGAGGCAATTGCAGCCCACACTCTGGGCAAAAATATTGGGCTGGATTTTGGAACCCTGCCAGAGGCCTGGAGGGACATGTGTGGTCTGACATTTCCTCTGCTCACCACTTGCCAGCTTTCTGGCAGCTTCACAACTCTGGTCCATTTTTAAGGAAGCAGGTCACTCCCTCACAAAAAGTGGGTAGCTTTGTACATAGTTCAAGGGCCTATTCAGGCTGATGATCAGAGGCCAAGTGGGTATTTCTAATCCGCCTATTGGCCACTCACTGTTTCTGGGACCTGAAGGATGACTGAAGGTAACTGCAAGTGGAAGATTTGGGTCCACAGCTTCATGATCCTTTCGACCTGGCTGTGGGGCTGCTCTGGGACTCGGCTCAGTATATGGTGGTGGGACAGAGAGATTTGGGTTGGGTCTGGAGGGTGTGGTTATTGATGAATAGTGTGACACGTTCAGTTGTGTTGCTCATTTCGGTTACTGCAACGAATCACCAAGTTAGACCAGCTACTAACTGGCGGAACGTTCGCAACGTTAGCTTCTGGTAGGTCTCCTGTTTCTGACTCCAGTCCCTGACCCTGAGTTTGATGTGAGAGACATCCTGAAGCACCCTGGGTAACACACAGTCCATTGAAAGTTTAAAATTCCGAAGCAATTACAGTTCATATGCACATGCAAGGACCTCCAGTGTTTTTGATTCACAACACAGACTCATGCCCAGATTTCAGTGTGTTGGACTTCTGAGGATTTAGGTCAGATTTTGTTCAAGGTTTGGCCCAGTATGCTAAGATAGACTGTAGAGGTTAAATCCTTATACTGCTATTTGATAAATCAGCAGGCGTTAAGTGGATTATTTTCTATTTTTGATTTTCTATATCTGTGAGTTAAACTTCTGAAGCAATCTATAGCTAACAGATTGCTGTTCCCCTTTTCGGGGTGTAGTTTAGCTGTTTGTTAAAGCAGGACTTCAACTTACCTAAAAAGAAACAACTAGAATTTCTTCTTAAAAAAAAGCAAATTGCTGTGGATGCTTGGATCTGAAACCAAAAGAGAAAATGCTGGAAAATCTCAGCAGGTCTGGCAGCATCTGTCAGGAGAGAAAAGAGCTGACGTTTCGAGTCCAACTGACCCTTTGTCAAAGCTTTGACAAAGGGTCAGTTAGCCTCAAAACATCAGCTCTTTTCTCTCCTTACAGATGCTGCCAGACCTGCTGAGATTTTCCAGCATTATCTCTTTTAGAATTTCTTCTTGCTGCTTTGGTGTGAGAGATAAATGAAAGGACAGGCATGGTATGTGGTTTACTTCATGCAAATTATGTTACATTTACCAATATTAAAGTATTGGAATTTATAATATTAAAGTATTATAAATCTTGAAAAGTTATTTTTGTTCTTGCTGAAAGACTACCATCATTACCAATAGCTTGTCTTTAGCATACAATCATATGTAATTCACTAGTGAGGAAAAATTATCAAGCTCTGACAAGACATAAGTTATTCCATGAACTAAACTTTGAGGAACTGAGATGTTCAGCTTGATCTTGTGCAATTGATGGGATGACAAAAAAGAGTCATGATCCCTTATTGTGTTTACAATGGGACTTTATGTTATAGACAATTGGAAGGAGATTTTCTGCATCTAAGCCCGAAGGTAACATTGAGTATTTAAATAAAATACCATTGATTAGTTAGCATTGAGGTTCCTTCAAAAGAGCAACAGATGTATCTCATAATCAGTTGAGGGAGTACTGTGCCTTGATCAATCCTTATCCCATCACAACACACACACAAAAATGTCAGTGCCTTTTGGATATTAAATTGTACTTAAGGAATGAGAACGAGAGCTGTGCCTGTGTCTTAGCATGCCGATAATTGACATTATAAAGCAAGTTCATCAACTAATGTGTTGGCTGACAATTGAAACCTGACCCATATTGAAGGGCCAACCTATTTCCTTGGATTCAGTTTTCTGTTAAACATTCCAAAACAAGAGAGAGGTGTAACCCTCAGCTATGATACTTCACAATGAGTCCTAGCTTAAGCAATGTTGTCTTACTTGTTAGTTGAGAATGTGAAACCAAACAATCCCTCTTTTATAACAAAACTTGTAGTTAAGTAACTCACGTTCAATTGTTCACTGACCGGTTTAAAGCTGTACAAACATCTAATTTAAAATGTAAGTGTAATAAATGAGATATTCACTCTCATTGCAAAAGTCCATGCGGGCGCTTAGCTGGAAAAATCACCTGTGCGTGAAAACTACTGCTCAAAAAAATGCAAATTATTTTGTGCTCAGTCTGACAGGCTGAAGAATAGCTTCTCATTGCTGTTAACCACTGGATGAAGATTTTATTTGAAGTGCAGAATGTTTCATTTCAGGGTGTGTTTTTATTTAGAAATTACTTTCCTTCTGAGTCAGACCATACAATGGTGCAGATTATGAAATGCTAATAAACTCTGAATTACTGTGTGAGCCATGAGAAAATTGGCACAGGCTCAACAAGGTTAAAGAGGTTAAACATCTGACCCAAAGCTTGGTGTGGAAGAAACAGGTTCGAATTCATAGGACTGGGGAAGGAGGGAGCTGTTCTGATGGGATGGGCTCTACCTGAATCCAATGGGACTAAGGTAACTAGAGCATAACTAGGGCTTTGGATAGTGCTTTAAACTAAATAGTTGGGAAGTGGATTCAGTTCCATTGAAATTCTGGAAACATTTAAAAGTGTAAAGGGCTCAGCCGAGGTTATGAAAGATTTCAGAACAAGCAATAGGTCAGAGAATATGGCAAGTATCCAGAATCTAACTTCAGGCACAGCAGATAAGGGGACAACTATGAGAATGGGTGGGGGTGGAGGGTGTCAGTTTATGCAGCACTGAGAAGTTGCTCTTCAATTCACACAATACACAAAACAAGGTAAATTTGCATGGATTGAAACTGGCAGGTGCGATGTATTGGGTATCACAGATATGGATGTAGGGAGATCAGGACTGGGAACCAAATATTCAAGGATACATGTATTATCGAAAGGACAGGCAAATGGGCAAAGGGGGCAGGGATGCTTTATTAGTAAGAAATGAAATTAAATTGGTAGCAAGAAGTGATGTAGAGTTGGAATGAGTAGAATCTTTTGGTGTGCATTGAAGAACTGCAAAAGAAAGAAGACCTTAATGGGAGTTATGTACAGGCCTACTGGCAGAAGTCAGGATATGGGGAAGAAAATAAATCAGAAGATAGAAAAAGCATGTAAGAAAGGCAAAAGTACAATAATCACGGTGGACTTCAATATGCAGGTGGACTGGGAAAACCAGGTTAATAGTATATTTCAAGAAAAGGTATTCATAGAATGTCTACAAGATGGTTTTTTTTAAAGAAACTTGTGGTAGAGGCAAAGATATAGGAGCAAAATTAGGCCATTCAACCCATTGAGTCTGCTCCACCATTTGATCATGACTGATATGTTTCTCAGCTCCATTCTCCAACCATCTTCCCCTAACCCTTGTTCCCCTTACTCATCAAGAATCTATCCATCTCTGTCTTAAATACTCTCAAGAACTTGGCCTCCACAACCCTTTGTGGCTATGAGTTCCATAACTCACTATCCCATGGATGAAGAAACGCCTACCCATCTCACTTTCTTAGGGGATCCTTCACCTTAAGCTCCCTAGTCAAGTGTGTGTCATTACAGATCACTAAATCCAGAATTGCCTGTTCCATAATAGGTGGCTATGCACTTTGTGGGAAGAATAGAGGAATGGACTATTTTGACTATCAGAAATCTGAATGAAAAAGAGACTCATTCAGGATTTTCTTCAGGTTAACATGCAGATTCAGTTGATGGTTGGGAAAGCAAATGCAATGATGGCATTCATTTTGAGAGGGCTAGGATACAAAAGCAGGGGTTTATGGCTGAGGCTGTATATGACTCTGGACAGCCCCCATTTGGAATATTGTGAGAAGTTTTAGGTCCAGTATATGAGGAAGGATGTGCTAACGTTGGAGGGGGTCTGTAGGTGGCTTACAAGAATTACCTTGGTGGAAGGACTTGTCATATGAGGAATAGTTGAGGACTCTGGATCTGTACTCAATGCAGTTTGGAAGGATGAGAAGGACAATCTGATTTAAACTTACAGAAGAGAGGCCTGGTCGAATAGATTTAGAGAAGATGTTTCCACCTGGAGAGACTAGAACCCAAGGGCACAGCCTCAGAGTGAAGGGATATCCCTTTAGAACTGAAATGAGGAGGAATTTCTTCAGCCAGAGGGTGGTTTATCTGTGGAACTTGTTGCCGCAGAGGTCTGTAGAGGCCATGTCAATAAATAAATATAAGACAGAGATAGATAGGGTCTTGATTAATAAGAGGATCAAAGGTTACAGGGAGAAGGCAGGAGAATGGGATGTAGAAACATATCAGTTATGATCAAATGACAGAGTAGGCCCAATGGTCTAAATCTGCTCCTATGGCTTATGGTTCTAACAGCATTATGCAGATAGACTGGCTCTACGCCTTCTAAACCCAACCTCTAGGTTATGTACCCTCAGTGCCCAATCAGTTTGATTAATCAGTATCTTATATTAAGCTTCTGATGAGTCACTAGTTAGTTTTCTCTTCTTGCTACAATAAGTGACACCAGCTGTTTTCAACTGATTGACAGATAATTGCCATTACTAGGTCATTGACTGCTTAACATCACAATCTAACCTACATGAAATTTGATCATTCTATGTCAGAGACTGATTTTTAATTCATATCTGAACCTGAAAATTACTTAGCTGAACTTATCACAGGAAGCTAATTCATTCTTTTCACATCTCACTTGGGTGTAGTCACCTGAATGTCTTACTGACTAGCTTCAAATGAAAACATATTGCTGATATACATGTGAGAACAAGGGATATGTACTCATACAAAGCCAGTCACTCATGGCTGGTTTTAGTGGATTGTTGTATGTAGTCATTGTTTTCGTTTTCTCATCTTGATAGAAGTTATTCATTTTATGCAAATGCAGTGTTATTTACTTGACAGGATGATTTTTTTAAACAAGTACTCTATCAATTAACATGTCAATGTGGAATCTCGAGTATTTTATGAGTATTAAAAACAAATCCAAAATATGCAGTGGTAAAAATGGTTTAGGGAAAAGATTTACAGAAGAACATTTATTTTTAGTGTTTGGGGGATTAAGAGTTACAATGGACCCAATTTCACCACAAATCCAACAACTTTATCATGAAAGTTTTAAACTTGAAAACAATACTGCCACTTAAAACACATGGTTACTTACTAGTTAGTTAGACTGCGATAACTACAGACTGATTAGCTCAATTATGACAAGGACTGATTTGTTTCCAGTGAGACGTCTGTTGTTGGCCTCACTCCTGATGGCACCATTTTAATGAGGCTTTTAGTCTGATGTTATGCTTTGGCTATATGGCAAACACTGAGTGTTCAATCCCTCAGTGTCACTTAATTGTCAGACTCTGCTAGTTTCTGGAGTCTGTGGTAACATGTTCTGAGAATTGTCAGCTGATTCCTGCAGTAAATTTAAACAAATTTGAAAACGTATTTTTACGACACTTCAGAAGAAAGAAGCCAGTGGATATCTAATGGATAATTGGGATACATGATATGAAATCACCCACCATATGATAGTCAGTAGATTTTAATGCCATAAATAACAAAGATGCTGGGACAAATCCAGACTAGATATTTGCTATTTTGAGGGGTATAGGTCCCATAAAATGGTATCTGAGGCATTGTGTCCACTTCTGCACTCACAATACGTTCTTGAGTGGACAACATTGAATAGACAGCAGGGATATCATTGTGGGGTTTGAAGTTGCAGCGATCTCATATAACAATGCACTGCCCAGGCGAGAAAATGAGATCCCAAACCAGTGTTATTTCAGGGGATCATTAACTTCCGGCAGATTTGTTGCTGGTTTCCTTCTTCTATAATTGTTGCAATTAGATGCCTTTCATTGTTTTATTGTTCATTGTTTTAGAAGCCTGCAGGGAGTCATGTGATGGTGTTTAAATACAATTTTGGTGAGTTCATGATATTTGCACAAACCAGTTGTTTCCAAGCATAGATGCCCTAGCCGACCTTCCCTGGAAGAGTGAGCAGAAGCCATACAGAGCAGGCAAAGATGTGAGAAGAGGGGTAAAGAAGTAGAGAGCAGGAAGTTTTATCATTCTTGATAGAAATTGTCTTACTTGCAACCACAGGGACAACCAAACTTGAATTGATATAAGAACAAACTAAGAACAAAAAGCTCAGCAAGCCAGGTAGCTTGCAGAGAGAAAAAGAGCTAATGTTTTAGCTTAAGGAAATCTGACCAAGCACTGAGTACATTACACATGCTCATACTAACAGATAAATAGGTGATTACTTGTGTACTTGAGTAGCACAGACACTCATAACATTATGTTTTATCATGCCTTCAATAAAAACAACTGTCAGGACCGAAACGGAAAAGTGAGGACCTCCATTTACTTATGATTTTATATAAAGTCTACAAAGAAAATTCTATTGTCAATAAGACATAACTTTGCTGAAGAAAGTTTGACTCAGTCTCATACATGATGCTAGAGGTATTAAAGGCTTTAAAATTATGAGATTGATTCATAGGTAGACATACAGAACCCAAAATGAGGGGCCAATAAATATATGATAATAGCTATTTCAGGACTGAACTTAGGTGAAAGCCCTTGATCCAGGGATTGTGAAACCTGCCTAACAGACGAAGAGTTAAAGTGAATAGATTAGATGCTCAGTGGCAGCAGTGTACAAATCACCAAGGTTCGTTTGACAGCACCTTCCAAATCTAGGGCCTCGACCATCTAGAAGGACAAGAGCAGCAGATATATGGAAATATCATCACCTGCAAGTTCCTCTCCAAGTCATTCACCATCCTGACCTGGAACTTTATCATTGTCCCTTTGGTATTTTAGTATTTTTATTACTTTAGTATTCATTATGACTGCACTCACACCACATGGGCTGCAATGCTTTAAGAAGGCAGCTCACCACCATCCTCTTAGGGGCAATTAGGGAAGGGCATCAAATACCATTTCACCCAGTAATGCTCATGCCCTCTGAATGAATATAACAAAATAACGTGAAGGTTCAGTAAATGTTGATCTTATTTTTTGTAAACAGTGAGGGAAAGTGACGCATAAGAATTTGTTGATAAGGTTAGGTCAAGATATGAGGGAGGAAGTTCATGTAAGAGCATAAATTTTGATGGATCATTTGGTTGTTTCAGTGTTATAAACTTAGTAGCATTCCACCAACTCTGCTTCATAATGAATTAGATTTTATGTAGGTCTATGTTCTTTATGCTTTAAGCTTGATTTATCATTAAAATCAAATTGTTATAAATAAGCTCCACAAAATATTCGAAATAGCTCTTTCCTATTCCTTGAACGGTGAGTCATATGAACTGCCCTTTCCAGGCTCAGGCTTTGCTTTGTTGATGATGTGACAAATTTGCTCTTTGTGTAAAATCATATCTCCTTTTCAAGACTGGAAGAAGAAGTTCTTTTTGCCAGACATCACAGACTTTCTGATTCTAATCGTTTTCATGTTTGCAGATTGTCTGTACATCATATTCATGATATAAAGATCCCAGTTAGATCCCAACTAGACAAAGCATTTGAAATAAAAAGAGAAGTTGCTGGAAAAGCTCAGCAGGTCTGGCAGTATCTGTGGAGAGAAATCAACGTTACCGTTTTGGGTCTGGTGACCCTTCCTCAGAAGTGTTCTTCCTCAGATGAGTTCTGAGAAAGGGTGACTGGACCCAAAATGTTAACTTTTATTTCTCTTCACAGATGCTGCCAGACCTGCTGAGCTTTTCCAGCAACTTCTCATTTTGCTTCTGATTCACAGCATCTGCAGTCCTTTCGGTTTTTGATTGATTTCTTGGAACTGCAACTCAGGAACCATGTGTTGGCTTTACAGAGGGAGCAGCGCAGACCGATCTGAATGATGATGGGCTTCAATTATGAGGGTGATTTGCACAGGCTGTGTTTGTATTCCCTTCAGTATAAAGATTAAAAGATAATCTATCTGAATCCTTCAAGGTGAAGAGATCATTTTTAAGGGTAGAAGAAGGAAAACTGTTTTCATTGGTGGAGCATTAAAATTTGGACCTGCGTACGGGCATATCCAAACCCCTTCAGATATATTGAGGAGATAGCCTAGACCCTAACCTTTATCTTCTTTAAAGGCAAATATAAGGTGTTGTGTTCTAGATATAATTTAATGCATTACATTACTCAGCTTTAAGCAAAACACACTTTAGTCTTATCCTTCAGTTAAAATACAATCAAAAGAAAGAAGAATTGAATAAACTTTAACTCTATTGGAAAACTTAACAGAATAATATATTATTTAACTACTAAACAGCAACTGCTCCGATATAGTCACATCCCAGAAACGCACCCTTAGTGAAGGCAATTTCAGTAAAATAGATTGGTGTGATGTTTCTCCAGTCCAGAAGGAAAGAACCACAAGAGAAACTTTGGTAAAGAGAGAGGTATGGCAGCTTCCACAACCAACTTCAAAACCCCAGCAACTACTGAAAGCTAAACTAAAACCTTGTTTCCATGGGAGCCTGCTTCTACTCCAACTTTTCAAAAAAAAAAACCCAAGGCCTCACAAGCTGTTTATTGATTCTGAAGAGAGAGTTTGGCATCTATGGCTCATAACCTCTCTTCAAGAGAAAATAGGACAAAATACACCTCCAAAGCTATAGTACCACCATACAAGGATGATATCAGGGAGTATTTCTTCACATGAAGGATAATAGAAATGTTGGATTCGCTGTCCAAAATCTGTGGATACAGGACAAAATGAAAATATAAAGAATTAGATAAACAGAATTGAACATTTGTGTTTGAAATTCCAGTTTCTTATCTAAGATATCAGAGATATTGTTTAGGATAACAATCATGCTGCATTATTGCTGAATATCTTTTATTGCTTCTTATAAAGCTGCCAGTCTTTTTTCTCAACCTCTCTTTGCTTCACTTATTTTCTCTTTCAGGTCCCTTCTGAGCATTTTGTATTTAGCTTAGATCTCAATTATAATTTCTACCTGACATTTGTCATAAGCACACTTTATCTTAATTTCTATCCCCTTTCTCTATTTGTTGTCCCACCTTTTCCTTTTGAGGGGATATGCCTTGACTCTGCCTAGACCATTTGAAATTGCAAGCTTTCAAAATGCTGCCCTTTTATCAGGTGAAGCGCCACTTTTGCCAGAAGCCAGTTGAGTAGTGCCTCCTTCCTTGTTGGACTGGACACATACAGCTGCAGAAAAATCTCCTGAAAAGAATTTAAAGATACTTGCACTCTCTGCCCTTGACAGTACCTCTATCCAAACCTATATTCAAGTTATTAAAGATTCTCATTAGAATTTTTCTATAATGCTTGAATCTTTCTATAATTTCCTTGCAATTTTTTTCCATTGCATCCTTCCCACTGGCTGGTGATCTGTAGACCATACTGAGCAATGTATTTGCATTATTACCTTCCTTAGGCCTAGTTACAGCATCTCGAGCATTGAAGTGTTCTCTTTAACCAATTCTGCCACCCTTCATCCCTTTTATCTTTTTCTATCTTTGTTGGAAACTCTGGTTAACGCAGTCCTGCTCTTGCTTCAGCCAGGCCTGTGTTATAATTCCACATGACAATCTGCATCTGCAACTTATCAATTTTATTTCTTGCCTTCACCAGATTCCATGATCCAATATTGTTCCACCTTACTCAATATTTATCTGACATTAACACAGATGACTAAGAGCTTTCTTTAAAAATAACATTGGCAAGACAGTAGTTGTCATGACTGGCTCCTGTCAAAACACTGCACACCAGCACCTAATTCCATCATCCTCTCTGGCAACGTTCTGAGGAAGGAACTGCTGTATCACAAATTCAATGCCCTTTTTGAGCCTGAGTTGAGTTCGAAACCCCACCACAAATTTGCCACTATAGTTGCTTAATTTTCTTTGAGTCACTTCACCTCACTTTAACCATACCTTTCTGCTGCTGCAGAAATCTTAACCTACAATTTCTCATCTTCATATTTGACTAATCCAGCACTCCTAACCGGTCTGATAATTCCATCAATTAACTGGAACTCACTGAAAAGATCATGGTTCTGTATCTGGTGTGCTTTTCCTTTGGATGTATCACAATCATAGATAAGCTGCTTTATTCAGCCAACCTGACTCTGGTTAGTACCAGGAGAAAGTGAGGACTGCAGATGCTGGAGATCAGAGCTGAAAATGTGTTGCTGGAAAAGCGCAGCAGGTCAGGCAGCATCCAAGGAACAGGAGAATCGATGTTTCGGGCATCAGCCCTTCTTCAGGAATGAGGAAAGTGTGTCCAGCAGGCTAAGATAAAAGGTAGGGAGGAGGGACTTGGGGGAGGGGTGTTGGGAATGCGATAGGTGGAGGGAGGTCAATGCACAAACAGACATATGGTGCTGAGTTCGAGGGATTTGACTGCAACCTCATTTCCCCTCCCCCCACAATGTCTCAGTCAAATCCCTCGAACTCAGCATCGCCTTCCTAACCTGCAATCTTCTTCCTGACCTCTCCGCCCCCATCCCACTCCGGCCTATCACCCTCACCTTGACCTCCCTCCACTTATCGCATTCCCAACGCCCATCCCCCAAGTCCCTACTCCCTACCTTTTATCTTAGCCTGCTGGACACACTTTCCTCATTCCTGAAGAAGGGCTGATGCCCGAAACGTCGAATCTCCTGTTCCTTGGATGCTGCCTGACCTGCTGCGCTTTTCCAGCAACACATTTTCAGCTCTGGTTAGTACCAGCAAATCGGATAGAGCCTGCTGATATAGAAGGCATCATAATGACTTTCCACAATGCAGCATCTAACACAAAGGGTGATGTCCATGCTGTAAAACTCTAACATGGAGAAGACCACAGCTGATGCGGTTGACAGAAAGGGCAAGGAAGAAAGGAACATGAATTTTTGGAAGGGGTCAGTTAGATTGAGAAGCTAACCCTATGAGTTGTGCCATGATTCCTGTGTTGCCTTTCACCCTTATCCAAATTGCAAATACACAACTGAAATAAAAATTGGCTACCACCACATCCATATTGGGCAGAGGTTATGGCTAGAGTTATAGAATCATAGAGTCTTTTGACACCTTCGGTCCAACCTGTCCATGTCGACCAGATTTCCCAATCTAGTGCCATTTGCCTGTATTTGGGCCTTAACTTTCTAAACCTTTTCATGTACCGTCCAAATGTCTTTTAAACACTGTAACTGTACCTGCATCTACCACTTCCTCTGGCAGCTCATTCCATATATGCACAACCCTCTGTGTAAGAAGTCTTAAGCCTATGCCCCCTAGTTTTGAACTCCCCCAACCTAGAGAAAAGACATTTGCTATTCACCTTATCTGTGCCCCCTCATGACTTTATCAATTTGTGTGATTTGAGGTCCTTCAAAGGCAGCAGCAATGAAAAGAACTCACATAATGCAAGTTAAAGACATCTGTTATCATATGATTTGTATGTGGGCGTCATGCGTTGACCAACTGTGTTGACTAAAATTCCTGGTCAGAAGCAATCTTAACCATCTCATTCATCATTATAGATTAATTTCAGTAATAACTGTGAAACACAAATAATGTCAGGCAAGCTGTAAAGATTCACCTCATTTGCAAATCACCTTTCAAGATTTCATTGCCTGTACAAGTTGTAGGAACTGCTGACTTCACAGCTCGGACTACAAACTGTTCACACATTATCCAAAATGCAATGCTGTCTGTTTTTGGTAATGCTTAGGTTGGAGTTGCGGAGTGGGGGGAAATGTTTTCATTATTGCTGCCACACGTACAATCTCCTGCTGTATGTGTGTGTCAAAAGACTTGAGAGGGATAATCTGAATCAGGTCCCAGTGAGTCAGGCTTAGAGTCAGGTAACAGCACAGTATCAATAGTATTGATGGACCTTCCTTCAACTTTGTTTCAGTTTCCTGAGAGTCTCCGACATACCTGCCTGCTGCCCATATGTCTGTTTGTGCATTGAAATGAGTTAATTAACAGCCGACACCATGGAGTGTTCTCCTGCTTGGGTCTGAGCAAGTACGTGGTCTCTGGCAGTTCTCCAAGTGCCAATGGCCTGGGCCATGTCTTCCTCAGCCAGCTGCTGAGACATAGCAGCGATGTGTTCACCAGCTTGTGCTCCTCACCCTAATCTGGTGAAGATACCATGGAGATGTCAGTCTCTGAGCTGCAGGAGGTGGGTGTAGGAGGTAGCCTTGCTGATGCTTCCTCACAGGGATCTGTGGATTCTTCTCAGAGTTAGCAGAGGAGCTGATGCCCTGAGAGGCTGCTCTCTTATCGAGTCATATAGAGTCATGGAGTCCTACAGCCCACAGACAGGCCCATCAGCTCAAACTGGCCCATGCTGACTAAAGTGTCCACCACTCAAACCCCATATTTGTGGCCCATATTCTTCGAATCCTTTCCTATCCATGTATTTGTTCAAATGCCTTTTAAATGTTGTTAATGTACCCACTTCCATTGGCAGCTCATTCCAAGTGCATATCACCCTCTGTATAATAAAGCTGCCCCTCAGGTTCCCTTTTATACTTGCCCCTCTAACCCTAAACTGACGCCCTCTAGTCTTTGATTCCCCAACTCTGGGAAAAAGACTGAGTGTATTCACCCTATCTATGCCTCTCATGATCTTATGCACTTCCATAAGATGCCCCCTCAGTCTCCTACGACCTAAAGAAAAAAGTCCTAGCTTGTCCAACCTCTCCCTGTAACTCAGATCCTTGAGTCCTGGCAACATCCTTATAAATTTTGTTTGTGCTCTTCCTAGTTTAATAACATCCTTCCTATAGTAGGGTGACCAAAATTGAACACAATACTCCAAGTGTGGCCTCACCAACATCCTGTATAGCTACAACATAACTTCCCAACTTCTATACTCAATGCTCTGACTGATGAAGGTGCACGGTGACTTCAGCACAGCGACTGTACAGATGCCACTGGTGCCTGTGAGTAAAGGTTACATTCACAGTGGTCATAATGCAAGGGGCAGCTCAACACTCACGATGAATCCCACTTGGTTGTCAGGATGTGGAGATGTCTGTATCATCTCATCAGCGGTCATGGTCATTTCCAGCTAAGGTAAAGGTCCTCTACTCATAGGGGGTTAGGAGACAAGTGTCGGGCCCTGCCCCATCTATTCTGGCTGTCTCTACCCTACTGTGGGCTGTTTGCTCCTGGAATGATCCAAAGGGAGAGGTTGTGAAGGAAGTGGGTGGCACAGCTGTTGGTGTTGGTGCAGGTTGGGGAAAGATGGTGAGGAGCCCTGAGTGAGTAAATAGCATGTGCAGAAGCCATGCAGGGGTGATTAGTCTGGGGGTGTTTGGGGTATGTGAGGGTGGTTGATAGAACATGCTACCTGTAATAGTAAGACCGGTGGGCCTTGAGCAGTGTTGACAGGTGGGTACAGTAGCAGAGTTACAGAGAGCATGCACTAACAGAGAGAAGATGATGGCACTTACTCTAATGGGAGAGAAGAAGGTCATTAATCTTCTTGCTGCACTATTGGGTATTCCCCTGGACTGTTGACAACACACTGACCCAGGTGACAATGTCAGACCAGACTGGCAGGTTCTGGTATTGTGGCTCCCTGTAAGGAAAGAGGATGACACTTTTCTTCACTATGTCATCGAACAGAACTTCCTGATCCCTGTAGGTGAAGTGGATTACCAACCCCCCTCTCTGAGCCATGTCCTTTGGAATTGGGCAGCAGCACATAATGAATAGCAGCTCCTGGGTTGCAATGATTGATTGTGGTGGCAAGAGTCCTAGAATGTTCCAGCAGCACTGAGTATGTATGCTGCTGATTAGTGAGAGAAGAGCACTGTAAGGGCTTAATGCATACATTATGAGATGAGCAGCAGAGAATTGTGTGAGTAAACTTGCTGGAGTCCAAGGACAGAGACCATATATATAAACTTAGGAACAGCAGGAAGCCATTCAGCCTCTTGAGTCTGTTGTATGATTCAATGAGATCATGGCTGATCTGTGACCTAACTCCATGCCTTTGGCCCATATGCCTTAATACCTTTGCTTAGCAAAAAATTATCTATTTCACATTTAAAATTAACAGCTGAACCAGCGTCTATTGCCTTTTGTGGAAGAGAGTTCCAAGTGTCTTCCACCCTTTACATGTCGATGTACTTACTAACAGCTCTCCTCAATTTCTAGATCGTGCCCCTTCTTTTAGAATCCCCAATTCTAGAGTTCAAATCCTTGTCGTTAAGTGAATGTATCTCTGCGTTCTGTACAACATCCTCTAGCTTTATATATGTGTGTGTTTTGTTATTTTGAATCTCATTCCTTTGCTCCAACTTCAATCTTGATGTTTTCAACCATCCTGAACCCACACACTCCCACTTGTGATGTTTCTGCTTCTTTACACAGCATTTCAAATGAGGCTGTTCTGAGCATCCCTGTGGTCATCTCATTTATGCACACTTTCTCCACTCTCTGGTGTATTTTGTGAAACTATTTGGCAAAGTTTATTTGCATTTGAAATACCATACAAATACAGGTTTGCAATGAGGGTGACAAAACCTGCCCATTAATTGCACAAACTGCTCAGATTTCCACAGCCAACTTCACTTCTTTGACGTGGAGTCAGTGGGGAAAGGTTGGTATGGTTACTCACTGTTCATCTCACAACATGATAACTTGACAAACAAGGACAAAAAAAAACATTCCCAGCAAGAAAATTTCTTCTGACATGTTTAATCTGAGTCATCACTGGTATTCAGAGTCCAAGCTGCTCCCCTCTGTTGCCTGTGTTTAAAATGATTCATAAAACTCAATGAAAAAAGAGAATTTGAACCTTCTGGGCATATAAAGCTACAGAGACCCTGAATTATGTTAGTCAAATGAGGAATTATCCAGTTATCAGTTACTTATCACTTCCAGAGTACAGGACCTGAAAGGGCATGTAACTTGCAGATAATTTTATGAAGCACACAAGTGCAGTATAATTCAATGAACAGCAACTTTTGTCACTTTAATTGCCTCATTTAGTTCCATTATATTCACTTGCAGCAATTAAATATTCATCAATTAATAAGGGGCAAGTAACCACAACCATAAAGTATATGTCAGGACTTAGGTTTGATCAAAGCTTTACCTAAAGGAAACTAGGTGATTGATAAGACCCAGAAAAATCTTCCATTGAAATTATGATGCAAGGTTGACTCATTGATAATTGTGCAATATTCAGCACCATTTGCAATGCCTCAGTTACTGATGCAGCAAGATTGTATCCAGGTCTGATAAGTGGTTAGTAATATTTGTATCACACAAGTGCCAGACAAGTGCCAGACAATGAATGTTTCCAACGAGAGAGAATCTAACCATTGCTTCTTTACATTCAATGGCGTCACTACCCACTGAATCCCCACAATCAACATACAAGGGGTTACCATTGACCAAAACCCATGCTGGGTTACCCAAATAAATACAATGGCTACCAAGAGCAGGTCGGAGGTTGGAACATCTATGGTGATTATTTTTCTTCCTGACTCTCCCCCAAAAGCCAGTTCACCATTTATAAGGTACAATCTCCACCGTCCTTGCTAATGAAACCCAGATGCCAAGAATAAGTAATAAACAAAGATCTCAAACATCTCCCAGTTCTAAAGAAGGACATCATTGACTTCAAGCAATTGTCTCAATATTGGGCTGAGATTTCATGGATGGCAATGGAATTCTGGTTGTGTTGGATTTTCCAAAGCAACATAGTATTTTGGCATTTACCATGTGACGGGAAGGTTGTCTAATGTGGGATGTATGACTAATTATAGGGGTCTCATCATGGGGAAGAAAGTAGTGTTTCCGGAACAGAAAAGCATTGCTACAGTTTGACAGGGATGCTAAAAATGCATTTATCTCTTCATCCCTCCTTTATCTGGCAGGAAAAACAAAATGGAGATAAAATCTGAAAATAGTGAGCACTGTGGCTGAGTCAGCAGTATTCAGTCTTCTCAGTTAGAAACATGTAGGCTCAAACATTGCTCCAAGACTTGAGAACATACATCTTGGTTAGCACTGCAGTGCAAGACTGAGGTGGTGCTGCATTGTTGAAGCTGTTGAACAGGACATTAATCCACGGTCTATTTTGCTGAATGGTGGCAGGTAAAAGACCCTGTGACAATGTGTCAAAGAATAGCAGGGGCGTTCTCCTTAATTTCCTGGCCAATATTTATTTTTGTGATGTTGATTGAGGGACAGATTGTTTAGTCATACCACCTTAAAACCTGTCATGATACCAGGAGCAACTTATTATGTTTTTAACTAACTTTTGGATATCGAGACAACATTCTCACTAGGCAGCAATGCATTGCCTATTGAGGGGGATTATTGATTGATAACCATCATAGTAACTGCACATTGAGCCTCATGATGATGCAGCTTTCTATCCTGCCATCCACAGCAAGCAAACAGATGTCAATCATTCTCTAGAAGTCAGAGCAAGTACCTGGTGACTCGGTCCAAAAAACCTCCATGTTGTACACCAGATGCCAACCTCTCAGCAAATGTTCAATGGACACATGACCCCATTGGAGAAAGTGAGGACTGCAGATGCTGGAGATCAGAGTTGCGAGTGTGGTGCTGGAAAAGCATTTCTGATGAAGGGCATATGCCCGAAACGTCGATTCTCCTGCTCCTCGGATGCTGCCTGACCTGCTGTGCTTTTCCAGCACCACATTCTTGACATGCACCCCATATCCTTGGACATCAGTAAATGACATGTGCAAGCCTCTAAGACTGCTCATCACACACCCCCAATCCACATACAGTCCATCTCTGTACTTCGGTGCTACACCTCATTGCAATGCTGCTGTAGGATACTTTGTGCTCAGGAACACACATCCAGCTCACAGACTGGACCAAGCTGCATCCCAGGACTGCTTCCATGCTCTCTTATTAATTACTCCCTTTCAGCCTACTTAGATACTGACAGCTTTCCTATCTCGCCTTTCTGCTGTTTGTTCCCTCAGCCAGATAAACCAGACTCACAGTACTGATGTATTGCTGTACTGTTCAGTACAGACTTAAAACTAGGAAGCTTGTTTTGTTTGTCAGCAGTCCTCAGTCAAGAGATGGCAGATGGCCTTTAGTTTGGTGATCCTGGCATGGTAAGTCAAGGGCAGCTTCCAATACCAGTGGGGCTTGGACACAGTCAGTCAGCTGCTTGGGCTCTCAGGCTCAGGATTCACTCCTTATAAAGCATGAGGAGCCAAATGTCAAGCAGCCCATCAGCTACCTTAAGCCTTTGGCCTCATTGTGGGCTGTTTTCCTCCAGGACTAAGGGAGGTAGTTTTTAAGGGAGATAAACTGTGGTTGGGACAGTTGTTATTATAGTTGCAAGTGGGGTTAAAATGGAAGGTCTCCCAATTGAGTGAGTAGGAAGGGTTTTTGCCCGAAACATCGATTTCGCTGCTCGTTGGATGCTGCCTGAACTGCTGTGCTCTTCCAGCACCACTAATCCAGTATTTGGTTTTCAGCATCTGCAGTCATTGTTTTTACCCAGCACTGAGGGCATGCTGTGTTAGTAGTGTGGGGTGAGTAAAGGTAGATGATGCAGGAAAGATGATAGGGCATAGACCTTGTGGGAGGTGAGTGCGGTAGCAGAGATAGAGTGAGTGTAAGATATCAGAGAGAGAAGATGGTGCCATTTACATTGGCTGAGTTGAGAAAGTCATTGACCTTCACCATATACCATGTTCAATTCTCTAGATAGCTGGGTCCATACTGAAGTGGGTGGCAATCTCAGAGTTGGCTGGTATGGTATGGTGCGGTGGACTCCTCTGGGTTTACTGAGGAAAGGGCCATCTCTGTTCCATGTCACTCCCATCCTCCAGGACCTAGAGCTCTCTTTTCATAAACTGAGGGGTCACATCAGAGGCAAATGTCAGAAACCAAGGGCAGTTCGGAACTGACAGTACTTGGCTGGGTGCACAACAGGATTTTAAAGATGGCTCCAGTCTCAGGGATTCCAGTCCATTCTGGGATACCCCAGCAGTGATGAGTTGTTGCTGCTGAGGCAAGTGCCAGGATATGAGGAGAATTGGAGGTGATGAGTTCCAAAGGAAAGGCTAGGTCATTAATAAGGTAGCTTTGGGAAGATACAGCAAGAAAACTCATGAGGCTTCACAGAGAGAAACTCCTTATGAAACTTATCATAGCTGTCACTTGGCCAAAGCATAGCAGAATTCAGCCCATTGGCTGGTAAGTGATTTGGGATATTCTGGAGTGATGAAAGCTCCAGAAAGATGCAAAATATTTGAGACACACAGAATTTTATACAAATATCTAAATGATCAATCCCCCTTCTGGGAGCACATTGATCACTCCACTCTCCTACTCATCTGTAAATTGGCCATGGGCAGATTAATTCAGGTTGGAGATTTAATATTCGTGTTGATTCACTGATTTCTTGCCCCCTCAAAATTTGAATCTTTGAGTTTGATACAAATAGCTTTCAACATTCAGATCAGCCAATAGCTTGTGCCATGTTAAAATGTGGGGGTAGTGAGGACTGCAGATGCTGGAAAGTCAGAGTCGATAAAATGGGGAGCTGGAAAAGCACAGCAGGTCAAAGAGTATCCGAGGAGCAGGGGAGTCGACATTTCAGGTCGGGACCTTTCATCAGGACTGGGGAGGGGGAAGGGGACTGAGAAATAGATAGGGGGAAGGGTATGGGGCTGGGAGAAAGGTGGGTGGGATGATGATAGGAGGATGCAGATAGGACATGATAATGATTGGTTAGTGGGAAGGGTGGTGCGGATAGATGGGAAGGAAGATAGACAGGTTAGGTCAGGTCAGAGGGGTGGGGCGGAGAGGGAGGGCTGGACATGGATGAGGCGGGTGTTGGGGAGATTTGGAAGCTGGTGAATTCTATGTTAATGCCATATGGTTGTAAGCTCCCAAGGTGGAAGAGTTCTTCCTCCAGTTTGCATGTGGCCTTATTTTAATGGTGGAGGAGGCCTGGAATGGACATGTCATCGGGGGAATGGGAGGGGGTGGTGAAATAGCTGGCAATTGGAAGCTGGGGTTGATTGGAACATAAGGACAATAGATATCCCCTGAACTGGTCCCTGGGTTTGTGCTTGGTCTCTCCAATGGAGAGAAGACCACATCAGGAGCAACAGATGCAATACATCAGGTGAGAGGAAATCCAGGTGAATCTCTGCCTGATTTGGAAAGATTCTTTGGGGCCTTGGACGGAGGTGAGGGGAAAGATGTGGGGGTAAGACCTCCCCCTCACTGATGCTGAATGGTCAATCCTCAGCAAAAGACTCACCTTCATTCCACTATGCCCACATATCAATGAATTTTACACACGTCAAGATGCCAAACTCTTTTCTGTCGCTTCTGTGCCTACTTCTTTAAACATGACGCCCACCCACCCTCCAAAGATCCATTCTCTCACTTCCAACAAACTCTATCCTCCTGGACACCCTGTCTGATCTCCTACCCAGCCTTGATCTCTTCATGTCCAACTGCCATTGCAACATCAACTACCTCAATCATTCTACTCCTCTCACCCTTTTCAAACTCTCCCCCTCGCAATGGGCAGCCTTCCACTCGAACCCCAACCTCACCGTTAAACCAGGTGACAAGGAAGCCATGGAGGTGGTTTGGTGCACTGACCTCTACTTTGCTGAGGCCACAAGCCAACTCTCTGACACCTCCTCCTACCACCCACTTGACTATGACCTCTCCTCCCATCATCAAACCATCATCTCCAAGACCGTCGACAACAATATCACCTTGGGAGATCTCCCATCCATGGCCTCCAACCTCATAGTTCCTCAACCCTGCATCACTCATTTCTATCTCTTACTCAAAATTCATAAACCCGACTGCTCCATTTGACGGATAGTTTCTGCCTGCTCCTCCCCCACTGAACTCATCTCTTATCTTGATTCTGGCCTGTCCCCTTTGGTCCAAGAACTCCCCATCTACATTTGGGACATCACTCCATGACTTTCAATTCCCCAGCCCCCAACACCTCATCTTCACCATGGATATTCAGTCCCTCTACACTGTATTCCCTGCAAGGAGAGCCTAAAGTCCCTCCATTTCTGCATCTCCCACCAACCCACCCAGTACCCCTCCAATGACATTCTTATTCGATTGGTGGAACTGATCCTCACCCGAAACAACTTCTCCTTTCAATCCTCCCACTTGCTACAAGCCAGAGGAGTGTCTATGGGTACCCACATGGTTCCCAGCTATGCCTGACTCTTCATAGGATACGTGAAACAGTCTCTGTTCCACAGCGACACCAGCACCAACCCCCACTTTTTCCCTCTGCTACATTGATGACTGTATTGGTGTTGCCTTGTACTCCCATGAGGAGCTTGAACAGTTCATCAACTTCATTTAGACCTTCCACCCTGCCCTCAAATTCACCTGGACCATCTCTGACACCTTCCTCCCCTTCCTGGACCTCCCTGTCTCAATCTCCAGCAACCGACACAACAACGACATCTATTACAAACCCACTGACTCCCACAGCTATCTCGACTACACCACCTCCCACCCTCCTCCTGCAAAAATGTCCCTTACTCCCAATCCCTCTGGCTCCATGATATCTGCTCCCAGCTTGAGTAATTCCACTCCAGGAAATCCCAGATGTTCTCCTACTTCAAGGACCGTAATTTCCCCTACCCTGTGATTAATAATGCCATCGCCTGCATCTCCTTCCCTTCCCACTCCTCTGCCCTCAAATCACCCCCCCCAAAACAAAAATAAGGACAGAGTCCCCGGTTGTCACATTCCACCCCATTCATCTCCAAATCCAGTGCATTACCCTCTGCCATTTCCGCCACCTGCACCTGACCCTACCATAAAAATGATACTTCCATCCTACCCCCTATCTGCTTTCCATGGGAACTGTTCCCTCCACAATGCTCTTGTGAAATCCACACTCCCCACCCAACCCCTCCTTCACACCCAGAACTTTCCTATGTGGCCACAGGAGGTGCAACACCTGCCCTCACATCTCCTCTCTCACCTTTGTCCAATTCTCCAAAGAATCATTCCAAGTCTGGCAGAGATTTGCCTGCATTTCCTCTAACATGATTTATTGCATCCGTTATTTCCGATGTGGTCACATCTACATTGGAGAGAATGAGCGCAGATTTGGGGGCTGGTCAGGGAACATCTATGGTCCGTACGGTTCAAACAGCCCCACCTCCCAGTTGCGAGCCATTTCAACTCCCCCTCTCACTCCCCCGATGACATGTCCATCCCTGGGTCTCCTCTGCTATCAAAATAAGGCCACATGCAGACTGGAGGAAGAACACATCACCCACTATAGGGCCTTAACATAGAATTCACTGGCTTTCAAAAACCCTCATCCCCACCTCATCCTAGGTCCAGCCCGCCCTCTCCACCGCATCCCTTAACCTGACCCTACCTGTCCATCTTCCTTCCCACCTATCTGCTCCACCCTTCTCACTGACCAATCACAATCACCTCCTTCCTGCATCCACCTATCGCCACCCCACCTACCTTGCCCTAAGTCCCATCCACTCCCTCTATTTATTTCTCAGCCCCCTTCCCACTCCCCAATCCTGATGAATGGTCCTCATCTGAAATGTCGGCTCCGGTGCTCGTCTGATGTTGCTTGACCTGCTGTGCTTTTTCTAGCTCTACAGTTTATTGACCCCATCTCCTCAATATTAAAGTGTGCCATTTCAAAACCTTCTCTGAGAGAATAAGTGTAAAACCATTAGAGATCATGCAACGGTTGGTGATCTATATATAAGTGTGAAGATAGCTGAAAAAAAAATTACATCATAGTGCCTACAATTAGAGTCATAGAGCCATAGAGATGTACAGCACGGAAACAGGCCCTTCGGTCCAACCTGTCCATGCCAACAAGTTATCCCATCCCAATCTAATCCCACCTACCAGCACCCGGCCCCTGTCCCTCCAAACCCTTCCTATTCATATACCCATCCAAATGCCTCTCAAATGATGCAATTGTACCAGCCTCCATCACTTCCTCTGGCAGCTTATTCCATATACGTACCACCCTCTGCGTGAAAATGTTGCCCCTTAGCATCTTTTATATCTTTCCCCTCTCTTCCTAAACCTATGCCCTCTAGTTCTGGAGACCCCCCACCCCAGGGAAAAGACTTTGTCTATTTATCCTATCCATGCCCCTCATAATTTTGTAAACCTCTATAAGGTCACCCCTCAGCCTCCGATCCTCCAGGGAAAACAGCCCCAGCCTGTTCAGCCTCTCCTTATAGCTCAAATCCTCCAACCATGGCAACAATCTTGTAAATCTTCTCTGAATCCTTTCAAGTTTCACAACATCTTTCCAATAGGAAGGAAACCAGAATTGCATGCAATATTCCAACAGTGGCCTAACCAATGTCCTGTACAGCTGCAACATGACCTCCCAACTCCTGTACTCAATACTCTGACCAATAAAGGAAAGCCATACCAAACGCCTTCTTCACTATTCTATCTACCTGCGACTCCACTTTCAAGGAGCTATGAACCTGCACTCCAAGGTCTCTTTGTTCAGCAACACTCCCTAGGACCTTACCATTAAGTGTAGCGGTCCTGCTAAGATTTGCTTTCCCAAAATGCAGCACCTCACAATTATCTGAATTAAACTCCATCTGCCATTTCTCAGCCCATTGGCCCATCTGGTCAAGATCCTGTTGTAATCTGAGGTATGGAATTGTGCACATGCATGAGTACACGTATCAGCAAACACTGCTGAAAATGAAACAGGAAACAATACAACAAAACAAAATGGGGGCAGAGGTTATGGTCAGCATTGATAGGATGGAGTTTTCTTAATTATGTTTCAGTCAGGAACATGCAGCAGAAAGGTCCATGTGAATTAGGAAATGATGAAATCATGTATGCAGTGTCTTCCTGGGAATCAAGTCCCTTGGCAGATTACAATGGTTTAGGTCTGCAGGAAAACCTAGGTAAATGTTTGAAGTGCGCGAACTCCATGTCAGAGATACAAGTTATTACAAATGAAATGGTAGAGCCACAGTACATTTGGCAGGGGAGAAGCCCTCCTATAGGTAAATAAATAGAATAATACAGGTGGTGGATGCAGATACAACAGCAACATTTAAAAGGCATCTTGACAGACACATAAAAAGGCAGGGAATAGAGGAATACAGACTGCATGGAAGAAACATGTTTTTAGTTTAGAAAAGGCATCATATGGACTGAAGGGCTTGTTCCTGTACCGTACTGTTTATTTGTTCTCTGTAAGTTTTCAAGTGGAAAACAGGAGATGGTTTAATGGCAAAGTGAAAGGCAACAGGAGCTATGATATCAAATATTAAAGCATTAAAGGCATCAATATAATAGTGTGAAATGATGAGGGATACACAGTAAAAAGAAAGAAGGTAAAGAGTACAACAGCTGCCTTCAATCCCTTGGGTTTCTTAAAGGAGAATGAGAACTTTTCAGTTTGACAGCATTGATTTTGCAACCATTTCCTGCTCTGGTTACAAATTTTACTTTCTGAGCTATGCTGATCTGCTGTTGAGATTTTAATACTATGCCCAACACTGGAGTGCATAATCCTTAATTTGAATAATCTAATTTGTTTACCCCTTAAGTGTTCAGTCAGTGAAATGCTGGCAGTAGATTGCCATCCAAGGAAACATTTCTACTGACAGATGTCTTTGAGAATTTAGGAGCAGATTAGGAAAATAGTGTTTGAAAATATATTTTTTAAAAGTGCACTGTGTATTATAATAGGATGAATTATGTTGAGCAATTAAAGAATAAACAATACTTGGCAGGTAAATAGATTTGAAATGAATTCATATAATTTTGTACTAGAATTGCAGTGTTTTAGATCTATTGCTATTGATCTTGTTAACTATGTAGTTATTGCTCTATGTGAAAATATTCCATTGACAATTTTAGAAGAGCTTCTTCTGGTATTCCTCAGGTGGCTATTTTAATGTTTATCATAAATAACAGGAAAATTCATCAAGCATTTGTCCACAAACAAAGCCAAAACTAAAATTTCAGCTACAGCTGCAGAAGGAAAATAGCACTGATTTAAGGCCCCACTTTTCTGCTGGAGCTTAATATCTCAGTTTGCTTTTAGCCTTGGGAAAAAAAAGTACACTTAAGTTTTGCTTTCTTTAATTTCATATGTTGTTTTCACCATTATGGACTACAGAATTACTGTCAGTTTCGATTCACAGACAATTGTGGAAAAACTGAGAAATGCTAACTTAAGATTGGTATATAAGACAAAGACCACAGGAGGAATCTTATGGAGGTCTGAATGACATAGGTTCTGGCAGGACCTGTGGCAGAATTGTGTAAGAAATGCAGTGAAGCCTAACTTGATGTTGGGAGAAACTCACTACATCTTTTATACATTTGTGAGTGATGCAGTGAGTTGCCAGTTAAGAGTGTTTGTAGATTGTTAAAAGCCTGATTAATGATGTTTCACTAATATTCAACTTTCCATCTTATGCGAATAAGAAATGTGCTGAACAAGCGAAATGTTGAGAATTCTCAACATGGAAGTCAGAGCCTGTTACCACCCTGGCCCCAAAAGACCAGGCACCAACATTTGAGGGCACGCTGCATGGGCACTGGTGCATAAACTTCATGGCCATTGACATTAGGAACTGACATGTGCCATCCTCGAAGAGTCCTCAATGTATATCGCTAATCCACTCACAGCACGCTTCTGTAACAAAAGGCTACCTCCTTTGATGAATGTGATCACCAGTCAGCCATGACAATCTTCCTGGCTGTGTACCTGTGCTAAATGGCACAACAGTACAGCAGCCCTGTGAGCATGGTATCTCTGGCTGAGGGGACAAAATGTGAAAATGGCAAGGCAAGGCAGGAGCTTCCAGTACCATGACAATAGTGTCATTGCTGTAGTATCACAATGATAGTTGCTGGCGCAGCCCATCATTGAAATACAGAAGCATGCTGTAAGTGGATTAGCGATATACATTGAGGACTCTTCGAGGATGGCCATGTCAGTTCCTAATGTCAATGGCCATGAAGTCTTTGCACCAGTGCCCATGGAGCATGCCCTCAAATGTTGGTGCCTGATCTTATCCTGATCCTTATATAGCCTCAGCAGCACATCCCTGTTTTTGTATTCTAGCTCTCTTAAAATGACTGATAACATTACATTTGCCTTCCTAACTGCCAACTGAACCTGCATATTAATCTTATGAGAATCCTGAACTGGGATTCCCAAGTCCCTTTGTGCTTCAGAATTCTGAAGCCTTTCCTCATTTAGATAGTATTCTATACCTATTCTTGCTACCAAAGTACATAACCTCACGCCTTCCCACATTGTACTCCATATGCCACTTTTTTGTCAACTCTCCTGGCCTGTCCTAGTCCTTCTGCAGCCTCCCCACTTCCTCAACACTACCTGTCTCTCCACCTAATTTTGTGTCATCTGCAAACTGAGCAACAATGCCCTCAGTTCCTTCATCTGGATCGTCAATGTTGTGGATCAGACACAGGGGTCAGTTAGCCCCTCCGGCCTGTCAGAATCAGGATGGTACCCACTTAAGGGATGAGGAGCTCAATGTTAGGCAACACATCTTGACTCTGTCTGCCCTATTGGGGCTGTTTACCTCTTGGACAGAGAGAGATTAACGGAGATGACAGTGGGTGCCACAACTGTAGTTGCAAGTCAGGAGCTGGTAAGATGGGGATAGAAGAAGTTGAGAGAGATAATTTTGGGGCATATCAGCATATCAACTGCGATCGAATGGTTGAGCAGACTAAATGGCCAAATGGCCTAACTCTATTCTTATATCTTATAGTCTAATGGCCCTCTCACTGCCCCCATGAAGTATATCCTATTGTTATAATCTAACTGTTAGTAGTCCAGTAAATAATTCCAAACAAATAAAGTAACATATAAATAAGTCATTCCTTCTCCCAAGCAATGCCATGTGCAATCTCCAGGTTTGTATCAAAAGCCTTATTTTTGTTTTTTCATGGTCCAAACGGTAAAACCTGTAAATGTATAATCCAACTGATTTCACAATATAATTTTGAATTGGGGGAGTGGGGGGGGGGGGGAGGGGGGGTTGCGTAGGACAGGCCATATTTCTAAATACCTCCTCGAATTGATAATGTGAGACCTGGCTCTCTTCAAACAGGTAATGTGTGCCCATGTATAAACGCACGCACACAAAAAAAATTGGCCCGAGGTGAGTTTCTCAAATTGCTGCTGGAAACCACACCTCCACTCTGTGCAAAGGCAGATACTATTCACTGCACAGTCGGCGGTGGAGCTCTCACTGACATTTCTCTTACCTCCAGAGCTACAGGAGAAAAGCTAGCATTTCCTGGGCACAATCAGTAAGTCCTTGTCTTAACTATCCTTCAATATGTTGATGCTACTGGTCAGATATCTGGTGCTTAGCTGGGTGGTTAAAAATTGAACTTGTCTGGTTAAATGTTGTTTCCACAAATCCAACATTTACACTTCAGTGGTTCAGTGAATAGTTGATCAGGATCTGCGAAATCAGAAATGCTTTCACTCCTTTAAACAGGATTCATTTTCGGCTGTGTGATTTTTTTTTGTTGTCTCTGTCATCAATTTCACACCCAAAGCAGACTGGAGTGATGATCTATCTGAAGTAAGAGAAAACTGTACAATTTATTTTCAAAACATTTTTTCAGGGTTTGAATACCAGTCAAGGAACTCTAAGTTTTGACGAGTCTTAACTTGCATTTAGCTTTCTCGATGCAAACGTACAGCATTCAGCAGAGCCAGGCTATCCTGTAACTGCACCATGTCCAGATTCAATTCAGTGAAAGTAAGTAACATTCCTGGAAAGTGAATTTGTGTGGCAGTTTTGGGTTTGCTTTTTTTTTTGCTTTCAGTGCACGTATAGCTTTCCTATTTTATAGATTTTTATTCTCCACAATTCTATTTACTTTACCAGGCTTTTGCTTTGGTTTTCCAACACTGTCTATATCAGTACTTCCTGCCTGGAGTTAACTAGTTGAAATTCAGGGAGCTTGTCCTCTGCAGGAGAAACAATTTTAGATCCCAGAAAGCATGTTGATGTATTTGCAAGACATGCAAATTAGTCTATTTAAATCTCAAATTTTATATTGCCATGCAAAATGAAAAGGGAAAAAAGCTGCATGTGCTAGAACTTCAAAGTGAAATCAGAAAATAGAGACATAGAAAATTGGGGCACGGGTCGGTCATTCAGCCTGCTCTACTATTCATTATGATCATGGTTAAATATTCAACTCCATAACCTGTTCCTGCTTTACCCTTTGATCCCATTAACCTTGAGTCCTTCTTGAAATCATGCAGTTCTTCAACTGTTTTGGCCTTGACTACTTTCTATAATAGCTAATTCCACAGTCTCACTACTCTCTGAGTGAAAACACTTCTCCACATTGTGGTCCTAAATAGTTGAACCCATATCCTCAGACTGAGAACCCTGGTTCTGAACTCTCCAGCCATTGGAGACATCCTGCAACTACCTTGCCTAGTCCTGTTAACCTTACAGAAATTGCTATGAGAATTTGAGTTCCATGAGTTTGAAACTTCTATGAGTTTCTTCTGAATTCTAAAAAATATAATCCTAACTGTTTCAACTGTTCTTCATTTGTCAGTCCCAACATCCCAGGAATCAGTCTGGTAATCCTTTACTGCACTCCCTCTCCAGCAAGACCATCCTTCCTCAGGGGCTAAAACGGCAACAATATTCCAAATATAAATGCAGAAAGACATTCTTGTTCTGGTACTCAAATCCTGTTGCTACAAAGGCCAATATACTATTTACCTTCTTTACAGCTTGCTGCACTGTAATGCCTGCCTTTAGCAACTGGTGTACAATAATAAAATACATAACAGGCCAGAGCGCTGTCGATTATTGGTCTGTCAGTGGTATATTTTCAAGCCTTGAAATGGGGTCACAGTTGGAAAAAGTTTGTGAAACATTGCTCTACAACTCTGAAGTACACAGTAGATGTGTTTGCAATGTGGCCAAATAGATTATCAATTTAATTAATTTTTGCGATTTTGGCAAAATTTATTGCCCATCCCCAGTTTGAGAAGGTGGTTGTGGACTTGCTTCAATTATTTGTATTCAGTGTTAATTATTGCTTGATGAATTAAATGGCAAATGGACTGCTTCAGGGAACACTTAGGAGACAACAACATTGACAAGGATCTGGATGTATACATCAGCCAGATCAAATAAGGATGATAGGTTTCTTTCATGGAACAGATCTCAGTCACTCAGGTGTCAAATGATTATCTTGACAGTTTCATGATCAATTTTACTAATACCAACTCTTTATTTTGAAACCAAATTCAAATTCTTTAAGTATATTGTAAAATTAGTACTAGCTTTCTCTGATTCTAGCAGCTTCTAGATTATGTGTTCAGTAGTCTAATCACAACACTACCATTCCCCCGCCTCCTTTAAAATTAGACGTGATAATACTTGCTGATGCTGGCTGACCTCCCATGACCTTTTCACGTTTCATACTTTTCTGGACATAAGCACACATTTTAAAAGTTGAAGTGACTTTTAAGATATTTGTTTATGTGCCCAAATAAATCTAAAATTTGATTTCATACTAGGCTAAAACTTCACTTTGCATTTCAGGGCTTGCAGAATGGATTAGTTTGTATTAAGAAGTTTCTGTAACTGTGCTGTAAGGGAGACGTCTAGTTTTGCCAAAGGTGTATTATTGCCTCAGTAACAGATATATCTGACTGGTACCAATGATAATTGGTGGGTCCATTTGAAGATTATTTGAAGGATCGATCTAGCATTCGTGACTTTCCCACACCTAGTGACATTTGTTATAAAATAAAACAAAATACTGCAGATGCTAGAGATCTGAAATATAAACAGGAAGTGCTGGGAAAACTCAGCAGGTCTGGCAGCATCAGTGAAGAAAGAAAGAGAATTAACGTAACAAGTTCAATGTGACTTCTTCAGAAATGACTTCCAAAGGACAATCTTGCCTCTGTTTCCATTACTGTTTTGTTTCCTAGACCAGCTGATATAACTTGAGGAGTGTCACACTGTATCAAATGTGGCTCAGCCTCTCCCACTTTTGTACCATTCTGTTTGGCCACATTGCAAATACTGTGAACATCAAGGGCCGTTAGAGTAGGGCTTCCCAGATCTTTTTCCTTTTTTGAGACTTGAAAGTTCTCACAACTTATCAATGAGACCTGTGACAGAAGATTGAGGTGGATGGCCAGTCTGTTAGAATAAGAGTTCAGTCAGACCTTCACAGATCAGCCTTGGAGGTCACAGACTTGATATTTCAGCTTGTGATCCACCTTAGGGTCTGAACCCCACTTTGAGAAGCCTTCCTGTTGTGGGACTTGAACCCAGAGCAGCTACCTATTGCACCACATAACATCCTCTGTTCCGGGAACATGAGTTATAATGTGTTGCCAACCTAGCATTGTATTATCAGAGCTAATTATTCAATCTGGTGTATGTGTATACACAGACTGTTGGGGATAGCAAGTTCTCAGGTTCTGAGATTTAATTTCATAACTCTCTATGCTGGGCAATATGGGAGTGTATGTGTTGAAAGGAATGGAATATTTTCTTGAGTTATGTTGTGCCAAGCTGAGTTTAACACAGTTCGACGAACCCTTTATCTCTGCAAACAATGCACTTGCACTCTTCAGAGGGGCCCCCGAAACTTTAGTCTGCCTCCACCTTTTAACCAAAGTGACACAATGTTTGATAGACTTTCAGTTTTTGTTACAACAGGCCCCTTTGATAACAATATTGACAAACACGTTTGATTGTTTTGGTATCTTTTACCTTTGATGCTACATGGACCACTGAATGTTCAGCATATCTCCAAGCTTTCATCATTATGACACATTGTTTATGAAGTTCACACTTTTTGAGCAACTATAAAAACAACGTACTACGTTCTAGTATTTGCTGCCTCCACAGTAAGACAACTTGGCACTGATCCAGATTTACAAATTGACGATGCACTGGGAGAGGCCATGGACGTTTGAAAACATAAGATTAGCAGGCAAGGGTGAAAGCTGCCAGCACTCCATATGTAGTTCACCAGCAGAGGCCTAACTTTCACTTGCAGGAGTATATTTCTGCTTGCTACTTTGTGTCTAGATGCATAAATAAAGTTGAAAGCATTTTAGAAGGGCTTGATTCTCAAACGGAAGAGATTGAAACTTGAGATAGTCAGACAAAACAGTTCTTTGTGGGTGATAATTACATTTCTAATTAGTCATGCTGTAGTATTGCATTATGGATACTTAATAATGTCATTATAATAATCAAAGCCCTACTGTAATGCTGAATAGCCATGAATTTGTCAATTACATTTTATCAAGAAAAGTAGTTGTGATCTCCCTGAAAAAGCTTTTGTTTTTAAATAATAAAACTCTGATGCAATCTGTATCAATAATGTTATCTTCTGGTCATGATGCATGAAATATAATTTGCTTGAAAGCAAAGCTGTGAACCTTTAGCATATTTCTACCATTTCAAATCATAATAATTCATAGATTATTATATGTGCTTTTACACCATGCTTTTGACCTATGCTCACTCCAATGAGAACACTAATGCATAAATATTTACATAGTCACTGCATTTTTGAATTTATGCAAGTTTTTGAGACTTGCTTTATAAAACTTTCTCTTGGCACGTGGGTTTGCAGAGATTAGAGTGGCACTGGAAAAGCACAGCAGATCATGCTGCATCCGAGGGATGCTGTGCTTTTCCAGCACCACTCTAATCTTGACTCTAATCTCCAGCATCTGTCGTACCCACTTTTGCCCACATGGGTTTTCCAGGTTAGACCAACACTTATTGCCCATCCACACGATGTCTGAGAAAGCACTGCATTCTTGAATTGCTACAGCCAAGTAGTACAGAGACATTTTCAATGATTTTAGAGGAGTTCCAGAATTTTGACCCAGTAGACCGTGAACATCTGGCAATATAATTCCAAGTCAGTGTATGGCTTAAAGAACTTACAGCAAAGTCAAAAGTAACATCTCTCTTAATAGATTGTACCACGGATTTTGGAGTATGAAAAAAGATGTGTATCGGCCTTAGTTGTTACTCCTTTATAACTCTGAGAGTGAAACCTAGTAGTAGATGGAGTCAAATGAGATTTTGTATTCGGTGTGAAAGAAAATGTTTGAGAGCCCACTAGGGCTAATTGGCCAATATTGCATATATATTAAAACAAAGATGTGAAGGGATAAGGTTGTTTTTAACATTACACCTGTAAAATGACTGAAGACATTAACATCTTGCATTCTTATCTTTTGTTTTAATTCATGGGGTATAGGCATCATTGGGAGGTCATCATTTATTGCCCTTCCCAAATTAACCAGGAAAGTGTGTTAGTGAGCTACTTTCTTGAATAGCTCAAGTCTTTGGGGTGTAGGGGAACCCACAGTGCTGCTTGTTTTAATTTATTGTCATATGTACTGAGGTACAGTGAAAAGTTTTGTTTTGCATGCAGTATAGGCACATCGTACCATTCAAAGTGCATAAGGGTAATAGAACAGAGCAAGGAATACAAAGTTACAGCTGCAGAGTAGGTGGACAAAGAGCAAAGACTAAATTTGAAATTTGAAAGGTCTGTTCAGAAAAGGTCCATTCTTAACAGCAGGGAAGAAGCTGTTCTTGAATCTTTTGGCGCATATGTTTAAGCTTTTGTAACTTCTGCCCGTCTGAAGAGGTTGGAAGAGATAAACTGGGGTGGGAGGAGATCCCAGGTTTTTGAGCCAGCTACACTGAAGGAATGGAAACATAATTCTAGATCTAGATGGTGTGAGGTTTGGAGGAGAGCTTGAAGACAGTGATATTCCAATGCGTCTTTGGCTTTTGCACTCTGAGGTGGTAGAGGTTGTGGGTTTGGAAAGTACTGTCTTAGGAGGTTTGGTGAGCTACTGAAACCTGTCTTGAAAATGGTACACACTACTGTCGGTGATGAAACATGTGAAATATTGATTATGATGATTGGGTGCCGATCAAATGACATAATCAAAGGTTTTGAAGTTTCATTAAGCAATTGAATGAATCACAGTTGGAAATGAAATCTTCAAAAGTTGAAACTAATGTAAGGAAATTCTTGAATGAAATAATGATAACAGTCATGCAGGAATGCGTACGAATGCAGTGGAACAATCTTGTGGTATTTATGGTGATGCACGTTACAACAACAGAAAACCACATAATCATAGCATTTGAGCAGAGGAAACCAATTCCCTTATATACAACACCATGGACAAGGATAAGATCTGCTTAGTTTATACCATGAACAATGTGGGCCAGCAACGCCCACATCTGAAGAAAAATAATTCATGGATCATTATTTCAAGTAGTTCGAGAGGGTTCAAACTAGTATGGCCGGGGGGTGGGAACCTGAGCTGTATACCGGAGGTGAGAGTTGATGCAGATGAGGCAAGAGCAAGAGGTACTGGATTAGTGGTGCTGGAAGAGCACAGCAGTTCAGGCAGCATCCAAGTAGCTTCAAAATCGATGTTTCCAGCACCACTAATCCAGAATCTGGTTTCCAGCATCTGCAGTCATTGTTTTTACCAAGAGCAAGACGTAGACCAGCTAGTAGGAAGGATTTTCCTGGGAAGGAACCAGGGGATCAGTTAAAGTGTGTTTGCTTTAACGCAAGGAGTATCAGGAATAAAAGTGATGAACTTTGAGCATGGATCAGTACCTGGTGCTATGATGTTATGGCCATAACAGAGACATGGGTTTCTCAGGGGCAGGAATGGTTGTTGGATGTTCCAGGGTTTAGAGCATTTAAAAAAATAGGGAGGGGGGAAAAAGAGGAGGGGGTGTATCACTACTAATCAGAGAGGGTATCACAGCTACAGAAGCTTCCATTGTCGAGGAAAATCTGCCTACCGAGTCAGTATGGATGAATAGTTCACCTCTATCGACAAAACCCTAGCCAGAGAAACAATAGCCAACCTGCTGGACACACAGAACAGACAACAGGACGTTGAACCTATCAACAAAGGCTGCATACTCAAACTACTGGACCTGTGCCTCACAACAAACTTCACATTCAACAACCAAATATATGAACACATCAACGGCACCCACATGGGCTCACCGATCTCTGGACTCATAGCAGAAGCAGTAATGCAAAGGTTAGAACAAACAGTCTTACCACAAATTCAACCCAAACTCTGGGTCAGATACGTGGATGACACCTTTGTAATCATTAAAAACACAGAAATAGAGAATACACACCGGATCATCAACGCCACACTCACAGGAATCCGATTCACTAGAGAGGAAGAAAAGGACAACCAACTCCCATTCCTAGACGTGATGGTACAGAGAACACCGAACGGAGAATTCACCACAAAGGGAAACAGGAAAGCCACACACACAGACCAAGTCCAGAACTACGAAAGCAACCACCCCAACACACACAAAAGAAGTTGCATCAAGACACTATTCAAAAGGGCCACAACACACTGCAGTAGACCAGAACTGCAAAAAGAGGAAGAGGAACACCTATACAACGTATTCGCCAAAAACGGATACCCGCGCAATTTCATCAACAGATGCCTAAGGTAAAGACAACGGAACAAGGACATGCTGCAACCCAAAGGACTAGCCACACTACCATACATCAGGAGCATTTCTGAACTGACAGCCAGACTACTGCAACCACTAGGACTCATAACAGCACACAAACCAACAGCCACGCTCAGACAACAACCCACCAGAACGAAGGACCCGATACCCAACATGAGCAAAACCAACGTAGTGAACAAAATCCCATGCAAGGACTGCACAAAACACTACATAGGACAAACAGGAAGACAGCTAACGATCCACATCCATGAACATCAACTAGCCACGAAACGACACGACCAGCTATCCTTAGTAGCCACACACGCAGATGACAAGCAACATGAATTCGACTGGGACAACACTACTATTATAGGGCAAGCCAAACAGAGAACAGCCAGGGAATTCCTAGAGGCATGGCACTCATCCACAAACTCTATCAACAAACACATCGACCTGGACCCAATATACCGACCACTGCAACGGACAGCTGGAACTGACAACCAGAAGCGGCAGAGACAGGCCACTACAAATGCCGGAGGAAAGATCACAGAAGTGCTTCACAGGAGGCTGCCAAGCACTGAGGATGTCACCGAGACAGGGGATGAAACGTCTGTAACACAAATTCGCAGCTCAGCGAACAGAACCACAACAACGTGCACCCGAGCTGCAAATCTTCTCACAAACTTTTAACTTTCCCAATATTGATTGGAACCTCCTTCGAGCAGAAGATTTGAATGGAGCTGTTTTTGTAAGGTGTGTTCAGGATGGTTTCCTAACTCAGTACGTTGACAGGCCGACGAGGGGAGAGGCCATTCTAGACTTGGTGCTCGGAAACAAGCCAGGGCAGGTATCAGGTCTTGTGGTGGGAGAGCATTTTGGTAATAGTGACCACAACTGCCTCACATTCTACATAGCTATGGAGAAGGAGAGGATTAGGCAAAATGGGAGGATATTTAATTGGGGAAGAGGAAACTATGATGCGATTAGACATGATTAGGAAGCATGGATTGGGAGCAATTGTTCCATGGTAAAGGCACTATAGACATGTGGAGACTGTTTAAGGAACAGTTGTTGCGAGTGATGAATAAATATGTCCCTCTGAGACAGGCAAGAAGGGGTAAGATAAAGGAACTTTGGATGACGAGAGCGGTGGAGCTTCTCGTCAAAAGCAAGAAGGTAGCTTACATAAGGTGGGAGGAAGTTAGGGTCAAGCTCAGCTCTAGAGGATTACAGGCAGGCGAGGAAGGAGCTTAAAAATGGTCTGAGGAGAGCCAGGAGGGGGCACGAGAAAGGCTTGGCAGAACGGATTAGGGAGAACACAAACGTATTTTACACGTATGTGAGGAATAAGAGAATGGTCAAATAAAAGAGTAGGGCCAAGCAGACCCCACCACCAGGAATATATTTCCGTCCCCACCCCTTTCCGCCTTCTGCAAAGACCGTTCCCTCCGTGACTACCTGGTCAGGTGCACACCCCCCTACGACCCACCCTCCCATCCTGGCACTTTCCCCTGCTATCGCAGGAACTGTAAAACCTGCGCCTACACCTCCTCCCTCACCTCTATCCAAGGCCCTAAAGGAGCCTTCCACATCCATCAAAGTTTTACTTGCACATCCACTAATATCATTTATTGTATCCGTTGCTCCCGATGCGGTCTCCTCTACATTAGGGAGACTGGGCGCCTCCTAGCAGAGCGCTTTAGGGAACATCTCTGGGGCACCCGCACCAATCAACCACACCGCCCCGTGGCCCAACATTTCAACTCTCCCTCCCACTCTGCCGAGGACATGGAGGTCCTGGGCCTCCTTCACTGCTGCTCCCTCACCACTACCAGGCGCCTGGGGGAAGAACGCCTCATCTTCCGCCTCGGAACACTTCAACCCCAGGGCATCAATGTGGACTTCATCAGTTTCCTCATTTCCCCTTCCCCCCCTCACCCTAGTTCCAAACTTCCAGCTCAGTAACTGTCCTCATGACTTATTCGGACTTGTCCTACCTGCCTATCTCCTTTTCTACCTGTCCACTCCACCCTCTCCTCCCTGACCTATCACCTTCATCCCCTCCCCCACTCACCAATTGTACTCTATGCTACTTTCTCCCCACCCCCACCCTCATCTAGTTTATCTATCCACGCTTCAGGCTCACTGTCTTTATTCCTGATGAAGGGCTTTTGCCCAAAACGTCGATTTCAGAACTCCTTGGATGCTGCCTGAACTGCTATGCTCTTCCAGCACCACTTATCCAGAATCTGGTTTCCAGCATTAGATTAGATTAGATTAGATTAGATTACTTACAGTGTGAAAACAGGCCCTTCGGCCCAACAAGTCCACACCGCCCCGCCGAAGCGTAACCCACCCATACCCCTACATCTACATCTACCCCTTACCTAACACTACGGGCAATTTAGCATGGGCAATTCACCTGACCTGCACATCTTGGACTGTGGGAGGAAACCGGAGCACCCGGAGGAAACCCACGCAGACACGGGGAGAACGTGCAAACTCCACACAGTCAGTCGCCTGAGGCGGGAATTGAACCCGGGTCTCTGGCGCTGTGAGGCAGCAGTGCTAACCACTGTGCCACCGTGCCGCCCATTGTTTTTACCTCAATCAGTGATAGCATAGGGAACTTATGTGTGGAGTCTGAGGAGGTAGGGGAAGCCCTACATGAGTTTTTTGCTTCTGCCTTTACGAAAGAAACGAACTTTGTAGTGAATGAAACCTTTGAAGAGCAGGTGTACATGCTGGAATGGATAGAGATAGAGAAAGCTGATGTGCTGAAAATTTTGTCAAACATTAAGATTGACAAGTCGCCAGGCCTAGACCAGATTTGTCCTCGGCTGCTTTGGGAAACGAGAAGTGCGATTGCTTCACCACTTGTGAAGATCTTTGCATCCTCGCTCTCCACTGGAGTCGTACCTGAGGACTGGAGAGAGGCAAATGTAATTCCTCTCTTCAAGAAAGTAAATAGGAAAATCCCTGGCAATTACAGACCAGTAAGTCTCACGTCTGTCGTCTGCAAGGTGTTAGAAAGGATTCTGAGGGATAGGATTTATGACCATCTGGAATGGCATGGCTTGGCTTGGTGATTAAATGCAGTCAACACAGCTTAGTGAGGGGCAGGTCATGCCTCACAAACCTTATCGAGTTCTTTGAGGAGGTGACTAGAAAAGTTGATGAGGGTCGAGCTGTGGATGTGGTGTATATGGACTTCAGCAAGGCATTTGATAAGGTTCCCCATGGTAGGCTCATTCAGAAGGTCAGGAGGAATGGGATGCAGGGGAACTTTAGCAGTCTGGATAAAGATTTGGCTGGCCAACAGAAGACAGTGAGTGGTAGTAGAAGGAAAATATTCTGCCTGGAAGTCAGTGGTGAGTGGTGTTCCACAGGGCTCTGTCCTTGGGCCTCTACTGTTTGTAATTTTTAATAATGACTTGGATGAGGGGATTGAAGGATGGGTCAGCAAGTTTGCAAATGACACAAAGGTTGGAGGTGTCGTTGACAGTATAGAGGGCTGTTGTAGGCTGCAGCGGGACATTGACAAGATGCAGAGATGGGCTGTGAGGTGGCAGATAGAGTTCAACCTGGATAAATGCAAGGTGATGCATTTTGGAAGGTTGAATTTGAAAGCTGAGTACAGGATTAAGGATAGGATTGTTGGCAGTGTGGAGGAACAGAGGGATCTTGGTGTGCAGGTACATAGATCCCTTAAAATGGCCACCCAAGTGGACAGGGTTGTTAAGAAAGCATATGGTGTTTTGGCTTTCATTAACAGGGGGATTGAGTTAAGAGTCGTGAGATCTTGTTACAGCTCTATAAAACTTTGGTTAGACCGCACTTGGAATACTGCGTCCAGTTCTGGTCGCCCTATTACAGGAAAGATGTGAATGCTTTGGAGAGGGTTCAGAGGAGGTTTACCAGGATGCTGCCTGGACTGGAGGGCTTATGAAGAGAGGTTGACTGAGCTTGGACATTTTTCATTGGAGAAAAGGAGGAGGAGAGGAGACCTAATTGAAGTATACAAGATAATGAGAGGCATAGATAGAGTCGATAGCCAGATAATATTTCCCAGGGCAGAAGTGGCTAACATGAGGGGTCATAGTTTTAAGCTGGTTTGTGGAAAGTATAGAGGGGATGTCAGAGGCGGCTTCTTTACACAGAGAGTTGTGAGGGCATGGAATGCATTGTCAGCAGCAGTTGTGGAAGCAAGGTCATTGGGGATATTTAAGAGACTACTGGACATGCATATGGTCATAGAAATTTGAGGGTGCATACATGAGGATCAGTGGTTGGCACAACATCGTGGGCTGAAGGGCCTGTTCTGTGCTGTACTGTTCTATGTTCTATTTTCTATGTTATTTGTAGTTTTGTGTCATAAAGCGTTTTGACCTATGCTTCACTCCAATGAGACCACTGATGCTTAAATATTTACATAGTCACTGCATTTTTGAGTTTATGCAAGTTTTTAGACTTGCTTTAATAAAACTTTTTCTTGGCACATGGGTTTGCAAGTATGTGTTTGTGTGTGCATGTGTGTCAGAGTGTGTGTGTGTGTGCAGATACTCACACACTCACACACACACACACACACACACTCACTCACATGCACCCACTCACACCCTCTCCCATATACACCCACACACATACACACCTCTGTTTCCCTCACATACACACACATACACACACACACATAAGTCTATAGGATAAATTTGCATTTGCAGAATTGTATTTGCTGATACATTCTACTTTTTTCAAAACAGCACACAATCTGCAGGCAGCCAATCCATGTGACATTTTATAAATTGCTACTTTGGAAATAGAATCAGTCTGACTCAAGTTTGAATACAAACAGACTCTAACCTCATACCTTTAATGCATTGTCTGAACTGAGATGTCACCTTTTTTCATAAAACCTTAAGTTATCTCAGAAATGTGACTTGAAAGAAAGTTCTGGGATTTACATATTACTGAATAATACCTGCAACCATTCTAAAAGTTGAAAGACTTAGTAGTAATTTAGGTTTGTTCAATATATTGAATCAGTTGCATGACACTGTGATCTTTTGTATAAATTCTGTGCCTTATGATCCTACTCCACTAGTTAGCTGATGCAGAAGCAGCACTCCGAAAGCTAGTGCTTCCAAATAAACCTGTTGGACTATAGCCTGGTGTTGTGTGATTTTTAACGTTGTAAATTTAACAGTTTTTGCATTGATTTCTCAGATTTGGGAAGTCAAGCAGTAAAAGTGAGGCAAGAGCATTCCACTCCAAAAGACATTATGTGGCCCTCCCGATGGGTTGGGAGGAGCAGGAAGACTCGGCCCAGTCAATCAACCAAACTTTCAGGTCACTATATCACTGAACAGGAGCTCTTTCTAACCCCTGTCCAAACTAGCCATTGCTGTTTCAGTGTGAAAGCTACAAATTGAGGATTGTAAAATTGAGTTGGATTGAATTTGTTTGCATTCCATCCCTTTCATGAAGTATAATTTCAAAAAGATATCAGAAAGTAGAAAAGCTAGATGAGGGTAAGGGAGGTTTAAGGAGCGTAATGCAGATTGTGGCTGAGAGAGTTGAAACCAGGAACACCAATGATTGAGAATTTAAAACTGGGAATGTTGATGAGATCACTAATATAGCACACAAACACCCTGAACAAGCAGGAGGAGATTAAGAAATAGAGATGGTGAAATCATGAAGGGATTTAAAAGGATGTCAGTCTTAAAATCAAGATGTTCCTTAATTGTAAGTCAAAGTAGGTCGCAGGGATTTTGGATGAATGGGTCTTGGTGCATTAGTGTTGCAGAGTTTTAACTGGGTTCAGATTTACAGAAGGTAGAATACGGGAGAGCAGACGGAACTGCAGTGGCACAGTCATATTGAAAGGCAATGAGGAGTATCAGCAGCAGGGGCAAAGTCCAAAGTAGAAATAGATGACCTTACAGATAGCACAAATCTGTGCTCCAGGCAATCCCTGACCTTAAACTCCATATCTGTTCAGTTGTGTGAACTCAGGTGCTTAAATAAAATGATTCACAACTTGTGTTATATTTTAGGATTTTCTAACTTGTATTTAACATACTCCTCAGCTATTTAATCTGTAATTTAATAGTATTTGCTATGACCTCCACAAAAACTAACACATTTTAATCAAAAATTCAAGCTGCCAATTAACAATTGGAAGAAAAAAAACATCATTTTTGAAACTTCTGCTATGACAAAAGACTAAATTATGCTTTGACTAAATATTATATTTTTGGAGACAACTTGTACATTAAATGGTGGAAATGAGATTCTCCATTTAAAATTTTAACATGATGGAAAAACTATGGGTATATGTTATGTTGTCACTTGAGAAGGCAGTTCACGGTCTAGGAAACAGTAAAAAAAAGATTCTCAACTCCTGATGGCACTGCTTCTCATTACAATAACTACTTTTCGCTGTGAGTGTAACACTAGAGATTCCTCCTGCAAAAACTGAGTTTTAAATCTGAGGGTGAGCACTCATCCGCATTCTGTGTGGTAAATGATAGAATCAGCCCTTTCTTGGCTCAGTTCTGACAGCTTCTATCTTTTACTGTACAATGCAGAGGTGGCTGCAAACTACACAAGACAGAACTGCCAACTACTTTCTAAATGCATTTCTCATAGTTTATAGGAAACCTGTAACCTAATCTCAAAAGTGGTTTCCTTTACCTCCATTCCCATGTCAACAGGAAATACATTTGCTTTGTATCTAAGTAAAATGCTAATTAGTTTGTTTTAATCTGGGTTCCCTTTCATCTTAGAAGTAAATTGATAGTTTATAGGAACACTGTTTAACACTTGATCCCTATAACATCTTTGGGGAACTTTGGAGGCATTGGAGTCTGCTTATGTCATATTCAGATATTGTGATAATTGGCACAAAGTGGAAATACCTCATGCCTTCCTCTCAGTAAAATAATCAGAGTCTTCCTTGATCTCTTAACAACCAAACGGCCCAGTAAACCAGCAGGTAAACTGCAGAACAAGTCACCTGATCTTCATTTACCCTAACTTACAAACTGCAGTCCTAAAATATAAGAACATAAGAATGAGGAGCAGAAGTAGGCAATTTCTTTAGTAAGCCTCTTCGGATCCTCCTCACAGCACATCTTGAGCACTGTCTGTAGTTTTGGTCTCCTAGTCTGAGAAAGGATATTCTTGCTATTGAGGGAGTCCAGTGAAGGTTCAGCAGACTGATTCCCGGGATGGCAGGACTGACATATGAGGAAAGACTGGATCGACTGGGCTTGTACTCACTGGAATTTAGAAGAATGAAGGGGTTTGGATCTCATAGAAACATATAAAATCCTGATAGGACTGGACAGGCTAGATGCGGGAGACATATTCCTGATGTCTGGGGATTCCAGATTTAGGGTCACAGTAAGAATCAGGACTGAGAAGAGGAAGAATTTCTTTATTCAGAGTTGTGAACATGTGGAATTCTTTTCCACAGGAAGCTGTTTGGGCTAGTTTATTAGATTTATTTAGGAAGAAGCTGGGCATGGCCCTTGCAGCTAAAGGGATCAAGGGGTATGGAGAGAAAGTGGGAAAGGGGTACTGTGATTGCATTATCAGCCATGATCGCATTGAATGGTGGTGCAGGCTCGAAGGGCTGAATAGCCAACTCCTGCAACTATCCTCTAGTTTCTATGTTTCCAAATTCAGTCCCTCAATCTCTTACAAGCTAAAAAGATACATTCCCAGAAAACATACTGTTCTTATAAAACTCCCAATGGTACTTTATTAATGTAACACAATTGAAACCATGTCAAGTTGTTCAGGTTTCATATGCCCTGTCTGTTTTGTTGATAATGATCAGCATGATCGCAGCACAGTTTGGAATTCCTGGTTTCAGTTACATAAAGATCAGATTGTATCTTTGATTTAAAAGCAGAGTGTTTCAGAGATCTAATTAAGAGCACAGTTCCTTTGACTATTCAGGAATAGTTTGCCCCATTGTGAATATTTATTTGTTTTAGGCTTGGCAAAGTTTCTAGGCAATGTAGTTAGCCATCAATTTAAAGTGTTTGCTGTCCTGTCATAAAATGGATGTATGTGTCACACGAGAGTTCACATACAATTTGGTATTGACACCAAAATGATTGAAAGAAGTGGGTGTATGAATCTCCCTGGTGATATTTTTAATAAGACTATAAGAAGATCATAAGAAATAGGAACAGGAATAGGCCATTCAGACCCTTGAGCCTGCTCCGCCATTCGAAAGATTCATGGCTGATTCCACTAAGATAGGGCAGTCACAGAGAATACTGCCTGCCATCTTGAAAATACAGGTAGCCATACTTGCATCATATCAAGATTGGTGTACTTCAGTGTTTAGCCTTTATTTTAACCTCCTCTCACCTGCTGTGTGGTGGTTTAATATTGAATCACGGTGGCATTCCTCATGTCCAATTTCCTGCCTTTTCCTCTAACCCTCGATTACACTACTTATACGCTATCACTACAGCTCTCTGTGGCAAGGAGTTCCAAAAACTCTCAACCTTCTGAGAGAAGAAATTTCTCCTCATCTCAGCCTTAAATTGGGGCCCCTTTACTCTGAGACTATGTCCTCTGGACACTCCCATGAGGGGAAATATCCTCTCAGCATTTACTCTGTCAAATCCCTTGAGTCCTAAATGTGTCAATGACATCATCTCTCGTTGTTCTAAATCGCAGTGAGTACGGTTCCAGTCCGTTTAGCCTTTTCTCAGAAGACAATCCCTGCATTTCCAGGTATCATATTAGTGATCTGAAGCTTCTATGAACAAAATATCTTTACTTAAATAAGGGGACCAAAATTGCTCAAATTACTCCAGGTATGGTCTCACCAGCATTTTGTATAGTTGTGTTAAGACTTCCCTACTCTTATACTCCAACTCTCTTGAAATGAGGGCCAACATTCCATTAGCCTTCCTGATTACCTGTGTGCTAGCTTTCTGTGTTTTGTGCACAAACACCCATAAGTCCCTTTGTGTTGCAGCTTTCTGCAGTTTCTCTCCCTTTAAGTAATATTGTGTTTTTTGTTCTCCCTTCCAAAGTGAAAAAACTTTCCATTTTCCCAAATTATACTCCGTTTATCAACATCACCGACCTATCAATATTTCTCTATACACTGTTTGTATCCCTCACAAAACCTGCCTTTCCACCTATTTTTGTGTCATCTGCAAATTTGGCTACAATGCATTCACTTCCTTCCTCCAAGTCATTAATATATATTGTAAATAGTTGCAGTCCCAGCACTGAGCCCCGTGGAACCCACTAGTCACAGGTCACTAACCTGAAAAAGAACCCACTATCCCCACTTGCTGTTTCCTGCCCATGAGCCAATTCTCTGTACATGCTAATGTAATACCTCCAACAGGGTAGGTACTTATGACTTAACCTTTTGTGTGGTGGCCTGTCGAATGCCTCTGGAATTCCAAATATAACACATTTACTGCTTCCCCCATATACACTCTGGTTGAGACTCCCTGTAGCTACCTTTGTTAGGATCCTCGCCTGCAAACCAGGGTCAAGGGGACTTATCTGCGTTTAGTCCTGTTAATTTGTCTCTAGTGATGGTGATGGCACTTAGTTCCTCCTCCATTTTCTTTATGTTAATGGGTGGTTCGAACGATCTTTCACCTTAACGACCAATGCAAAATATCAGCATAACTTTTCTTGTTCCCCAAACCCATCTCCCCAGATTCATTTTCTAAGGGGCCTGTGTTCAAAATCAGTTTTGAAAGGTGATGCTTGACTAGGAACAAGGTTCTAATCTTTAGTGGAACGTTTTGTAGATCCATGTGAAAGCAGAAGCGTCCTTCATTTGATTAGCGTCTGGCGTGACTGCAGGATGGCTGAAAATGTTTCAGAAAAAACCATGTAAAAGGTCATTGACCGGAAGTGTTACCTCTCCTTCAGTCCCCTATTTGCTGAGTATTTCTAGCATTTCCTATTTTTACCTCAGATTTCGAGTATCCTCAGTATTTTGCTGTTGAAAAGAAACATAATCAGTCTTGCTCCTTATTTGTTCGGTTGTGTTTTCATAATTGACCCCTACAGACTTTCCCATTATGCATATGTTTTTATTTCAGTACATTTCATAATTTGTGGCAAGGGCTTTTCAGCTTGGAACAAACATGTGCAGGGACTTCTGATGGAGTTTTCTACCTATTATTCAATAGCTATTTAGTCCAGCTCCCTCTTCAGGGGACTTTGGACCTGGGTGAATAACTGTATATCCTCCATGTAAAACCAAACAGTGAGGAATCAATACTAAGCACAGCAGAGGCTGAACCAAACAGAGTTGGATATTTAATTCAATGGTAAATCATGTGCAGAAAGCAACATTATGAGAGAGAAAGAGAAACTAGATAAAAGAAAGGAGATAGTGTTGGTGGTGCAGTAGCTCAGTGGTTAGCACTGCTGCCTCACAGTACCAAGGACCCGGGTTTGATTTCACACTTGGGCATCTGTCTGTGTGAAACTTTCAAATCCATCATGTCTGCATGGGTTTCCTCTGGGTGCTCCAGTTTCGTCCCATAGTCCAAAAATGGACAGGTTATGTGGATTAGCCATGGAAATTGTCCCATAGTGTCCAGGGATTTGCAGGCCAAGTGGATTAGTCATAGGAAATGCAGAGGTATAGGGTGTGGGGGGAGGGGGGGGGGGGGTGGTGAGTCGAGGTGGGCTGCTCTTCAGAGGTCAGTGTGGACTTGACGGGCTGAATGACCTTCCACACTGTAGGTATTCTATGAGAAAAAACAAAGGAAACATTTAAATGTCCATCAATATTTAAAAGCTTAATGAAAAAAATTCCATACTTGTAAATGTTAATTTCTAGTGGTTAGTGGTTGCTTATCAGTAATCGAGGAGTATCATGTTGTTATAAGGTAGAACAGACAGACAAGCTCTGACTTTTCATTTTTTTAGTGTCCATCTATGACAAGTTCATGCCGTCCTATACATTTCAGTTATGAGGGTGATGATAAGATATTGGTATGAGCAGCTCAGATAACAACATCCTGATTTTTATGTTTGTAACTTAACGATTGTGAGCATGATCAGTTTGCTCTTATTTTTGTACTAGGCTCTGGGCTCTTATTCAGTAAATAATACTTTTGGGTTGTGTTCCAATAGCCACTGTTTCGAAGAAAATTTGGAAATATGGTGCAAGACTGAGTTAAATCCAACAATTCTGTTGAAGCAGTTACAATCTATGATAATTTAGATACTCTGAGTATTTTCTTGTTACTGACAGGATGGTGATAGTTCACCAGCCTAGATTTTAAAGAAGGTGGATCAAAGGACTTTACCATGGGACTGTTACTGAGTTTGACCAAGAAGCCAATAAGAAGTCCAGTTGGCGGGTGGTGAAAGGGGTGTTTGCCTGTCTCTCTTCCACAACTATGTCCTCGTTTGGTATCTCTGAAGAGGGAGCAGCGTGATTTCTGGTATGCTTGAGTCCTTACGTGAGCAGTGGCTACCAGAGGGACTGGAGGGCATCATTACCCTCTGAACCATCACCTTCAGTTTAACTGCTGTGCAAAAACATTAAGACTGTTTATTTTTACAGTCTCTAGTTCTTTGAAAATGGGTACTTAGTTACTCATGATTGACTAACACATCGTTGATTCTAAAAGAAGCAGGAGGAAGATTGGTCAGCTGTACATTTTAATAAAGATGTCTGCCGTCATTTTAACAGTTACTGAATTTTCACCACAGTTAGCTGGTCTTATTTAACCTCAGGAAACAATGCAGCAGGAAGAAAGTAAAAATCATTGAACCACTCCCCAGGACCTTTCCAGGACTGTTGTCGTAGTGCTTACTGTAGGCCCAACAAATTGATGGTAAACTCTTCCCCCACCATTACCTGCTTCTCACTTCAGCTACAATCAGAATCTTTTGATCACGATCCTTCATTATCACTAGCGCTCTCAGCCCCACACCAGAAGATCCTCCTCTATAGGAATTCCTGTATGGCAATTGACCTGATCCTGATGGGAAGCTATTGAAAAAAATTAAGGTATCTACCATCATAGTCCAATCCCCTTCAGTCTTTCCACATGGATCAGAGAAATAAGATCATCTTTGTCTTGAAAGGATGAGGTTTCTAAAGCACTCTGATATTGAGACCTCCTTTGGTTAAAATGCATTCTTTAGTGATAGATTACTCACTTACTGATTTCGCATGCCATTCTTTTTTGAAGGATTACTTTAGAAGACAGGTTAGCATGTGTTACAAACCTATATGTGCTCCATGTTCACTTTCATCAGTTTCTGATGACATGAATTATTCAGTGGCCATGCTTCATTTTTCAGTTCTCTGTGTAACTTTCATAATAATGATGATCTGTTTTACATTACATGAGTAGAAAAGCATGGGTAATAACTTATACTCTTTCTAATTCAATAATTAACTCTTAGCTTGGGAGCAATTTTAACTTGTTTTAATTTAAGTAAACTAGTTTGAACGAGTGGGGTTTTGCTTGCAGACTAGGTTTGTTTAAGTGTCATTGCTCATTGTCTGTGTCACATCATCTCAATGGAATTGCATCAAAAACAATTTCCATCTATGCAGCATCTTCATAAGAACGTAAGGAAAGGGAGCAGGAATAAGACAGTCACCCCTCAAATTTACTCCACCATTCTATAAGATCATGGCCAACTATCCCATGCCTCAACTCCTCGTTCATGTCAGCTTCTCATAGCTCTCAAATGTGCAGTTTTTAAAAAGTCTATCTGCATTTTCTTAAATTAATTTCAGTGATCCAGCTTCCACAACTCACTGGAGTGGAAAATTCTAGAGATTCACAAACATCTGGGAGAAGAAATTCCTTTGCATCTCAGTTTTAAATGAGTGTCCTCCTACACTGAAACTATGTCTCCTAGCTTGAGAATATCCCCTGAGGGGAAACGTCATCTCAACTATTACCCTGTCAAGTCCCCACAGAACCTTGTATGTTTCAATAAGATCACCTCTCATTCCTCTAAACACTAATGAATAAAGGCCTAACCAGATTAATTCAACCCCTTCATTCCAGGCATCAGCTCAGTGAATTTATTTCAAGTTGCTTCCATTGTCAGTAGACCTTGATTAAATATGTGTCAGGAATCTGGTTAGCAGACGTACGCTGCAGAAATTGCCATATCCCTCGTCAGTACAACAACAAAACTGGCGAATACCCGAAAATGTAGAATTTTTCCAGGAACATCCTGTACAGAAAGCAGGGCAAATCCAACCTGGTTAATTACTGCTCCATCATCATAAGTAAAGTGATGTTAGGGATCAAACAGGACTCGCTCAACAATAATCTGCCCACTGATGCACAGTTTCATTTTCATCAGGAACACTGGCCTTAATTTAATCTTGGAGAAGAAAAGGACTCCCTGAGGGGAAGTGACAGTGTTGGCCCTTAATGACAAGGCATCAAGCAGCTGTGGTAATGGGAGTCAATGGGAATTAGTGGGAAAAGAAAGGGAGACAGTAATGGCTGTTAGAGGTCAATCCTCTCAGCTCCAGAACATCTCAGTACAAGTAGTTCGGAGTAGTGTCCTAGGCCTAATCATCTTCAGCTGCTTCATCAATGACCTTCCTTCCAACCTAAGATCAGAAGTGGGGATGGCTGCACAATGTTCAGCACCAGTTGTGATTCCACAGATTCTGAAGCAGTTTGTATTCAATTACATCAAGACTTCGACAGTATCCAGGCTTGGGCTGGAAGTGGCAAATAGCTTTCAGATCACAGATGCCCAGGAATGATCATCTCCAACAAAGGCTGCAATACCAAGCAAACAATAGCTGCAATACTCTGTCTTGGATGATGTTGAAATAAATCATAGTTGAATCAATTCAAGGAACTAAAGGGTTTTCCATCTCTCTGTTGACTAGATCCTTGTGGATGGTAGCAAGGCATTGAAAGGTCAGAAAGAGAGACATCATCACAAGGACATGTCGCCTCCTCTTTTATAGCAGCAGTTTTGTTCTGGGGTATCCAATCATTTTCTGACCTGAGGAGGGATTTAATGATGGGAAGGTGACCAAAGGTCAGGAAGAACTGGCTGAGTTGTGCAAGTTAGTGACTACATTGGCACTTAAGTGAAGTTAATGTTACTTGTTACTGGGTGAGTCCTTACACTGAACATTGGGGACACTGGAACTATTAGTAATGCTTATTATTACTTGTGTGAAAAGGATATAGAGACATGAGAGAAAAATATTTTGCCAGAATGATTCCAAAAATGAGAAGTTGTACCTACGTGGAAAGATTAAACAGGCTGTTTTGTCCAGGAAACAGAAGGTAGAGGATGGCCTGATAGCTATCTTTAAGATTTTTAAAGGGATTGATCATGGTAAAAACAATGACGTTTTGGATGCAAGCAAGATCAGGATTATGGACAATAAATATAAAATAGTTGGCTAATAATCCATTTAAGAGAAGCCTGTTTATGCAGTGAGTGGTTAGAATGTGGAACTTGTTCAAGCAAGATGTAGCTAAAGCAGAAAACATAGATACCACACAACATTCACTCCCTCCACCATTAATGCTCAGTAGCAGCAACATGTACTATCGAAAGAAGCACTGCAAAAAATTGCCGGAGATCCTCAGAAAGCACCTTCCAAACCCATGATCACTACCATCTCGAAGACAAAAAACTGCTGATAGAAGAGGTTGCCACCACCTGCAAGTTCTCCTCCACCCCATTTAGCATCCTGACTTGGAAACATATTGCTGTTGCTTCAGTGTCATTGGGAGGAAATCCTGGAATTCCTTCCCTAAAAACATTTTGGGTCTATGTACCACACATGGAATGCAGCGGTTCAAAAAGATAATTCACCACAACCTTTTCAGGGGTAACGAGGGATGGACAATAAATGCTGGCCAGCCAGTAACATCCTATGTTGTATGAGTGAATTAAAAAAACACGTCAGCCAATGACCATCTCCAACAAGACAGAATCCAACCATTTCCCTTAACATTCAATGATGTCACCATTAATGAATCACTGTCAATATCGTAGAGCTGACCACTGACCAGAAGCTGAACTGGACCTAGCCCATATAACTACTCTGGTGACAAGAGGGATAAGAATTCTATGATAAGTAACTCACCTTCTGCTTCTGCAATGCTTATTCCCCATCTAACAATGCACAAACCAGGAGGGTGATAAAATACTATCCACCTTCCTGAACTGTGTAGTTCTAAAAATATGCAAGGGGCCCAACACCATCAAGAGCAACGTAGCTGCATAATTGGCACCCATCTATCACCTCCAGTATTCCCTTCCTTTGCCACTGGTGCACAGTGGCACCAGTGTGTACCACTTTCAAACTTCACCCCGCAACCAGGCTGCTTGGGAGCACCCAAGAACTCTATAAGAATAAGGGCGGCATATACATTGGGATATCATGACTTGCAAATTCTCCTTAAAGCACAACACTGTCCTGACCTGGAATTATGTCATTGTTCCTTCACTGTCACTGGTTTAATTTATTTGAACTCCCTCCTGAACAGCATTGTGGCATCCCTACACCCTGAGGATTTCAGCAGTTCAAGAAAGCAGTTTACCATTCTCTCTCAAAGTCGATTAATAAGGGCAGTTAGTGCTGGCCAAGGCAGTAATACCAATGAATGAATTTTAACCAATAACATAGATGCATTTAAAGTGAAGCTCGATAAGCACAGTTAAGGACAATTAATAACAGATTATGTTGGTAGGGTAAATCAAGTAACAACAGAGGATGTTTGTCTGGAACATTAGCACTGGCCTGAACATGTTAGGTCAAATGGTCAGTTTATGTTGTAATTACATCCTTCCTATTGCTCATGAGTTATTTTTTCATTTACATTTTGTATACATTGTGTAATCGACATTGTATTTCTCTGCTACTATTAGGTAGAGAGATTGCAAAACCTGTCTTTACAAAAGAATTCATCATTCCTGAGTTTTATTAATTTAACACTTTCTGTGTTGTATATGTAGTTGTTATTATCTGGAATGGGCAGGTTGTCTTATAAGAATTGAAAAGTGTGGTGCTGCAAAAGCAGAGCAGGTCAGGCAGCATCCAAGGAGCAGGAGAGTCAATGTTTCAGGCATAAGCCCTTCATCAGGAATGTCAAAGCTTGAAAGTCCCAGTCCCTGCTCCTGTGACTAATTCATATGATCCAATGTTATTATAGTGAGTAAATTAAGGTCTGTTCATTTTGTTGGATTTCGTGAAATGAAATATATCTTTTCACTGTGTGGTACAAAACCTGCTGGGAAAGGAGAAAGGCTTTAATTTACCTTTCTGGTTTATGGAATATAACATTCTGTTTACTCTTGGAGACCATTAGTCGTGACTGACTTCTAGGTACATTTTCAGAAATCTCTGTAAACATCTGTTTCTCACGGAAAGATGGAAGTAACTCAACAATTTGAAAACAAATAACACATTAGTTAAAGTGTCTTTTTGAAAAATAACTGTACATGCAGCAGTAAAAAATGAATGTCGTAATCTGCTTTTTGTCAGTCCACTCAATCTATTACATTTGTAGAAATATCCTTACTGTTTTACAGAGAAATGTTCATTAGACATGTGTAAACACGTAGCTTACTTTAGTCAAAGTAAATCTTAATGGAAGTTTATGTTCATGATCCACATACCCATTAATTGGAGCTGTGAAAGACCTATCATTAGCTTTGAACTTATCACTTGCACAAAAACTCAGTTTGAGATATAGGAAATAAACTTTATGAGACACAGTTATTGGGAGGATCAACATTGTGACACTTCTCACAGAAAAGGAACTGTAATGGTACAACCAACGTCAACTCTCAAGAATCCTATGTCAAGGCTGCATGTATAAAATTAAACATTTGAACTGAATGCTTTTCATATATGTTCATTTAGTTTTCCAAATCAACATGGTTGGCAACCCACCATCTGTGAGATGATGGGCATATTGCCTCAGAACTTTGACAAGGTCAGATGATGTCATCTACTACACTTGGATGGCTACACAATCCAATTTTAGTAAGGTACAGGTTTCCAGGGGTGCCATGCATGAGGTTGTCCCTTGCAAATGGTGTGACATGGTCTTTAATGATTTCTTAATTAATGCTTCACAGACAATTGAGGCATTTTAAAATGCTTCTACAATGAGGTGTAAGTGAAGAGAGACAAGACATGAATTTCTATTAAAAAGCTTTAAGAGATTTGGAAAATTGGGAATCAGCAGTTTTTATGTTAGATGAGGATGGCAAGTGGGATTGTTCCCAGTGGAAACTCACCCCAGAATTTATACCACACGCTAACAGAAACTGTGATACAGGCACAATGCTTCAAATCTGCAGGCAGGCACTGCTAAACCATAAGACTCGTGTTTGTCTGGGGTCAGGTATATTTGCTGTTAAAGGAATGTGGATGTCATGGGCAGAGGAGGTTGGCCTAGGCTCCATAAGATTAATAAGGGAAAAGAATGATGAAGGGATGGTGGGGACAGGTTGGATGGAAAGGGGTGATTAAGGATTGCAATGTGAAATGGAACCGGGTACTGATGGGATGTAGTTGCACTGTTAAGTTGCAGCCATGATTTTATCTGTTCGTCTCTGCTTTGTTACTTTGTCACCTGACAACTGGAACCACCAATAAATGCTCGCCCCTTCATATAAGTCACATATTTGACCATCACTGCCCCTTTAAGTTTTATTGTGAATTGCTTGAATTCAGTTCCTGACACAAAAACTGACACAATTTAAGTTCAACTGAATTCTGAGAAAGGGTCACTTAACCTGAAACATAAACTCTGATTTCTCTCCACAGATGCTGCTAGATCTGTTGAGCTTTTTTTCACAATTTCTGTTTTGGTTTATGATTCACAGCATCTGCAGTTCTTTGAGTTTTTAATATTTAACCTCTGTGCACATTAGGACTCTAATATAATGCTCTGATTTGAGCTTCACATTTCTGATAGGATGTGTTTAGGTCGGAAGTTTGGTTTGTAGATGTTTCATAATCAACTGCCTTAGAGATGTTATCACATACCTTTGCAGCAAGTGAAACTTAAACCCAGAACTCCTGGGTAAGTTACAGGGACACTACCACTGAAACACATGAGCATCCAATTCCCAGATTAAACCCAGCTCAATATTCCTCAACACTGAAATATCACATTGGATGGAAATTGAATCAAGCATTTGACTTGAATGCAGGAACGTACTCTTTAACCAAGTAGGGTCAGTGGGCCAGCGCTAACTGAACCAGGGCAGACAGATGGAATTGTAGTTCATCCATAAATCCTACTTGGGATGGAAAAGCACAGAATTTAGCAAATTAATTGCAAAAAAAAGCTGGAGTGCCAGAAGATGACTGAAGCAATACACTGCAGCACCTTCAGCAGTGAGAAGCTCTAATAGTATGTGAGATTTATCAGATAGTTTCCATTAGAAATGTAGACATAGGAAGTCATCATGGAAAGCTTTGGAAGTGTTTCAAACTTGGCATCTCTAAGAAATTATAGTTAAAAACCGGATTTGGTTCTTAAAGTAAGACGCATTTCTATTTTACAGGGATAAAAATATCATGAGACTGCACGACTCTTGAGATTTACATGTACATTAATAAATGCTTTGATTAAAACTCAGTAGCTGCTTAGAGTACCGAGGTGTTCTGTATGTTTGGAACCATTTGAAATGTATATATTTCTTTGTCACCAACAATAAAGATTGCAGTTAAAGAGTGAAGATGGTCTCTCATACGATTTTGATTCTCATGTTCTGCTCTTTTTGAACTTTTTTACAGCATCAGCGTGAATAGCACTATGACTGATGGGGACTATGATTATCTGATCAAGCTCCTGGCTCTTGGAGACTCAGGAGTTGGTAAGACCACGTTTCTGTACAGATACACAGAGAATAAATTCAATCCCAAGTTTGTCACTACAGTGGGAATTGATTTTCGAGAAAAGAGACTGGTGAGTATTTTCCTATTATTTTAACCATTCTAGCTGAAACCTAATTCCAAGAGATAAACTAGGAGCAGCAAGGTGGCTCAGTGGTTAGCACTGCTGCCTCACAGTGCCAGGGCCCCAGGTTCGATTCCAGCCTGTGTGGAGTTTGCACATTCTCCCCACTTCTCTGTGAGTTTCCTCCAGATACTCCGGTTTCCTCCCACATTCCAAAGATGTGCAAGTCAGGTGAATTGGCTATGCTAAATTGTCCATAGTGTTAGGTGCATTAGTCGGGGGGGGGGTTACTATTCGGAGGGTCGGTGCAGACTTGTTGGGCTGAAGGGCCTGTTTCCACACTATAGGGAATTAAATCTAAAGAGGAAAAGTCTTACATAAAATTAAATTTGCTTCAAAAGTGTACTTGTAAAAGTAATTTTCTATCCATTATTTGAATGTTCTGTGGGGAAATGTCACAGTTTTCAAATGGCAGGTATCATTGTTAAAATATCGTCGGTTTCCACTTATTGCAAAGTACTTTCTGGCCAAGTGGGATCTCTGAGGTGATTTGTATAATGAAAGATTAAATTAATCAGTGAATTAAGTTAATATATCAATGCTCTTATGATTGAAGCTATAGAAACCAGGTTTGGGCTGATAAGTGGCAAGTAACATTTGCATCACACAGTTGCTAGTCAATGACCATCTCCATCAAGGAAAAACTATTCACTTTGAATCCCTCAGTGTCAACAGCCTTAAGCTCAGCATTGACCAAAAACTGAACTGCATCAAACATATAACTAGTATGGCTGCAAGAGCATGTGAGAGACTGAGAAATCTGAGGTAAATGACACAACTCCTCACTCCCCAAAACCTCTACATCAACTAGAAGGCACAAATCAGAGTGCGATCAGAAACCCTTCACTTGTCTGGATGAATGCAGCTCGAACAAAATTCTAGGATGACTGGAAAGACTGAGGGGGGGGGGCGAACTGATCGAGGTCTACAAGGTTATGAGAGGAATAGATAAAGTGGATACTCAGAGGTTTTTCCCCAGGATGGAAAGGTCAACTACAAGAGGGTACAGGTTTAAAGTGAGAGGGGGAAAATTTAGGGAAGAAGGGCAGGGAAAGGTTTTTTTTCAGAGGATGGGTGCATGGAATGTATTGCCAGTGGAGGTGGTGGAAGCAGACAAGTTAAGGCATATCTTGATATATAGATGAATGGGAGGCGAACAGAGGGATAGAAACCACATATGGGCAATATGTAGCAGGTTTAAATAGAATTAGGATTTGGTGCAGGCTTGATGGGCTGCATTGTATTGTGTTATTGTATATTATTGTAAGAAGCCTACTTGATTGGTAACATATCACCAGCATCAATGTCCTTTCAACATTAACACATTGTAGCAACAGAGTGTAACATCAACTAGGTGCATAGTAGTAAGTCACCAAACATCCTCTGGTAGGTTCCTCCTTCTAAATTTCTTCCACTTAGAAGGTGAAAGTCAGCAGATACATTGAACACCATCACTTGTTACTTTCCCTCCAAATCACACACTGTCTTGTTTTGGAATGATATCCCAATCCTTCCTTATTGCTCGATCAAAGTCCTGGAGCTTCTTTCCAAGTAGCACTGTGGATATACCTATCAGATAAAGTACAAGGATTCAAAAAGGTTGCTCACCACTACCTCCTTAAAGATAATTAGTTTTAGGCAAGGAATTCTGGCCAACCAACAATGCCCACATCCCATGAAAGGATAAGTATAATAAATTGATACTAAGTGAGATGTCTTTCCGTCTCAAACACTCCTCCCCATTGAGATAATGTCTTGTTGCATTTGACTGTATCCTAACCCAGATGTGGGATGTGCATAATCTTGATGCCACATGTGAAGAATTTAACCACAATGCATCCCATTCAAATCAGGCAGTGCCTTTGATGGTAAGCAACAAATGCTGGAGATCACAGCAGCTCAGGTAGCATCCATGGAGAGAGAGCATGCTAATGGTTCGAGTCTAGATGACCCTTAATCAGACCTGTGCAACAAAGATGTACACGGTAAAAGAGATGACATGGATTCCTGCTGGAGGGAAGAGCAAAACCTCTTCAGGGTAGACATTCCTCGAAGAGACACGGCAGTCGATTAAACACAATGTAGGAGCAAATTACTGAAGATGCTGGAATCTGTGCTGAAAAAAAAACAAATGCTGGAGATCACAACAGGTCATACAGCTTCCATGAGTCTAGATGACTCTTCATCAGTGTCCTTGACTGTGCCAGGTTTAGACCCACAGTGAACTTTAATTAAGTATTTAACTAAAACTTTGTTTTCCACAGGAAACGTGAAGGAAGGATAATATTCTAATGGAAGGTGCTTCTTTACTCTTTGCCCATTCAGTTTTTTGAGCTTAAACTTCCTCTATGACCTGGTAGAACATGTTTTTATTTTGAAACGTTTGAACCAGTGAAGATCCTTCGACGTTGACTTTCCTTTGTGTTCAAAAGCTAGAAGGCAGTGGCTCTCTGAGGGATTCTGTGTATCAACAATAATTTAGTGAATGTTGGGAATTTCTAAACTGGCAACAAACCAGCCGGCATTGAATCCCTCTGGCTTGTGTGACTTCTGACCAACATTCCTACCAGTGCAAACTGCCTATAACTTCCCATAGGAGACAGTCTATCATGGAGAACCAAAATAACAGATCACAATGATATTGTAAAGAAACCTGAGGATAGCCATCATCAAATATAACACCTCAAAATGTATTGGTTAACATTAAATAAAGGGGAGAGTGAAGGATATTTTCTATTGAAACTATGTCCCATCTTGTCTCTCAATATTGAAAATACAGCCCAAGCTGGTCATCATCTTCTCAATGAAAAATTTATGACTTGAAGTTCTTTTTTGTAGGATGGTGTATGGCTTAGAGGAGAAATTGCAGGTGCTGGTATTCTTATACATTTGCCACCGTTGTCCTTGTAGATGTAGAGCTTTATGGTGGTTTGGATGGTGCAGTTGAAGGAGATTTACCGAGTTGCTACACCTTGTAGATACTGCACACTGGTGGTGGGAGAGTGAGTGTTTAAACTGGTGGATGAAGTGCCACAGAAGTAGATGATGTCGAGCCACTTGAAGCACGATAGAAATATAAAACCCTGTGTTCCAATATTTCCAGTGTTTCCAATTTATTTTAAAAAATAATATCTTTTAAGGCAGAGAAAGTTCTTCAAATTACTCTATCATAAAAAAATGGGAATTCATTTGATTTGTTTCTGTAATCTGCTGGGCATTTTTTATCAAGATGTCATGAACTTAATCATATAGCTAGAAGACTGAACCATCTTGGTCATGTCTTATTAGCTCATGTCTGACAAGCTGTATGTTCAAAAGAGGCACCCCAAGACAATTTGCCAGTGGGGATGGGACTGGAAATGAACCAAGCTGTAAGTGTGTGTGTGTACGCACGCGCCTGTCTTCTCTGTGTGTGGGTGTGTCAGAGTGTGTGTGTGTCTGAGTGTGTCTATATGTAGGTGTGTGTGTGTGTGTGTGTGTGTGTGTGTGTGTGTACACGCACGCGCCTGTCTGTCTGTGTGTGTGTGTGTGTCAGAGTGTGTGTGTGTACATGTGTGTCTATGTGGTGGGCAAGTGTGTATGTGGTGGGCAAGTGTGTGTATCTGTGTATGTGTGGGTGTGTGTGTGTGTGTGTGTCTGTGTGTGTTTTTCAGGTGGGGGGGAGTATCTAATGTGTGGGGTCTGGGTGCAATCAAGTACCCAGAATGTTTTTCTGGGTCTACAGTGTATACCTAGTTTTTCAATGTAAATGTAATAGTCAAAAGGAACTCACTGCGACAGTAACATTGCCTCTTTACTGCGAAATCTGTAAGGAATGGAACTAATAAATCTGATAATATTAATCCTTTGTGGCAATCCACCACTTACAGGCAGCATCACTAATAAAATTGCATTCTTTTGTTTAGGAGCACCATGTTGGAGGAGTGAATGGTAAAACAGACAAACCTTTTAGAATCCATCTGCAACTATGGGATACAGCCGGGCAGGAAAGGTAATTCTGTATATGCTGTTAATTAACATGCAACCACATCTCAACCCCAGCACCAATATATTTGCAGTTTGTGGTGGGAGGAAGGAATATGATGTAAAATAGAGCGGGAGGGGGTAGGCCACTGCAATCCCCATCCAATACCAAGTTATGTTGTGTTTGACTAAGACATTGACCAGTTCTCTTGCCCTTGGGCCATTTGAGGCCTTTGGGAGCAGGGTTTCACTGTCCTCATAATAATACTGTTTTCTTTATTTCAAAAATATACTTTATTGATTAAAAATACCTTTATATACATACATAGAGACTGAATCATGTGAAGAAAGAAACAAACAAACACTGGAGTTTGACTCTATATGGCTAGGGAAGGCAGACTGAAGGAACTCATCCCTCTGCCTTACCATCTCAGCTGAGAGCAACAAAACATGAAGCTTACCTCCTTTTCAAGGTAGTGCCTGGTGCCAATCGGACCCACCTGCACCAAAGATGTTCGCCTCATTTTATACTTCATTAGTACCGCTTGGCACCCAGTGAATGCTGGCACTGCTAGTAATATTCAACTGCCAGCCAATCAGATTAGGCCGAAGTTGTTGGGGTCAGGATTTCTTTCTCCATGGGATGATGGTCTCACAGTTCCCTCATTTAGGCAGACCCTAGTGGGTTATCACTGAAAGGCAAGCAGCAGCCTTTTTTACAGTTTGTAACACCAAGCCGAGGTTGTGGTGTGAACAGTACGTCCCCTCCCCAGTAATATTCCGCTCTGTAAATTTCTTCAGTTTTTTTCATATTCTAATCAACGATTGACTTACTTTCCTCCTGCTGGTATAATTATACTCTACTTAAAAAGGCTCTGCCTTGATGAAAAAGAAGTTTGGTAAATACGCTTTTTATTCAAAGAGAGGTAAAACATACCACTTCAGTACTAATAGTACTAATAGTACTGAAGACTTGTGCTCCAGAACTTGACATGCCCCTAGCCAAGTTCCTCCAGTACAGTTACAACACTGGCAATTACCCGACAATATGGAAAATTACCCAGGTATGTCCTACATAAAAAGCAGGACAAATCCAACCCGGCCAATTACCGCCCCATCAGTCTACTCTTGCTCATCAGTAAAGTGATGGAAGGTATCATCAACAGTGCTATCAAACAATGCTTGCTTAGCAATAACCTGCTCAGTGACACCCTGGGTTCTGCCAAGGCCACTCAGCTCCTGACCTCATTACAGCCTTGGTTCGAACATGGACAAAAGAGCTGAATTTCAGGGCTGAGGTGAGATTTTTTTTGTATTCATGCATGGAATGTAAACATCACTGGTCAGTATTTATTACTCATCCCTAATTGCCCTGAGGGCAGAGAGATTCAACCACATTGTTGTCGGTCTATAGCCACATGTAAGCCAGACCAGGTACGAATGGCAGATTTCCCTCCTAAACAATATTAGTGAACCAGTTGGGTTTTTCCAATATTCAGCAGTGTTTTCATGGACATGACTAGAATCTTAATCCCAGGTTTTTTACTTAATTCAAATTCTAACAACTTTTGACTGCAGGCCACATTGACCAAATGTGGCCTCAGGAGTCCGAGCAAAACTGGAATAAATGGGTATCGTGGGTAAACTTTCCACTGCTTGGAATCATACCTGGCACACAGGAAGGTGGTTCTGGTTGGAAGAGGTTAGTCCAGGTCATCTCTGCAGGAGTTCCTCAGGATAATTTCCTAGGTCCAACCATCTTCAATTGCTTCATCAATGGCCTTCCCTCCATCATAAGGTCATAAGTGGGGATGTTCACCAATGGTTGCACAATGTTCAGCACCATTTGGGACACCTCTGATACTGAAACAGTCCATGTTCAAATGGAACAAGATCTTGACAATATCCAAGGTTGGGCTGACTGGTGGCAAGTAACATTTGAATTGCAAAAATGCCAGACTATTACCATTTCCAATAAGAAACAATCTAACCTCTGCTCCTTGAAATTCAATGGTATTACCATCACTGAATTCTGCCCCCCCCCCCCCGCCCACCGCCGGCTATCAATATCTTTGGGGTTACCATTGACCAGAAATTTGGCTACAGAAACACAATAGCCCCAAGAGAAGATCAAAGGCTAGGAATACTGTGGTATTCCTTGATTCCCCAAAGCCTGTCCATCATTTACAAGAAATAAGTAAGGAGTGTGATGGAATACTTCCCACTTGCCTGGATGAGTACAGCTCCAACAACACTCAAGAGGCTTGACATCATCCAAGGCAAAGCAACCCACTTGATCAGCACTACATCCACAAACATCCATTCCCTCCACCACTAAAACACGGTAGCAGCAGGGTATACTATCCACGAGATGAACTACGGAAATTCACCAAGGATCCTCAGACAGCATCTCCATATGCTTGACCACTTCCATGTAGAGGGACTAGGGCTGTAGATACCTGGGAGCACCACTACCTCCAGGTTCCTCTCCAAGCCACTCACCATCGTGACTTAGAAATATATCACCTTTCCTTCTCTGTTGCTGGGTCAAAATCTTGGCATTCACTTTTTAATGGCCATAGTAGGTTGACTACAGCAGTTCAAGAAGGCAGCTCACCACCACTTTCTCAAGGCAACTAGTGACGGACAATAAATGCTGGCCAGCCAGTGACACTCACATCCTATGAATGAATTCTTTTAAAAGTTATAAGGGAGATTTTAAAGCCATTGGGCTTTCAAAATGATTCTGCCTTCAATTTGATTCTGGCCTGTCTAAGGGAGTGTAACATAAGAGGGAATTTAACCCTTACATTTAGTTAACCAGAAGATTTTTTAGCTGTTCCTTTGATTACAAGTTGGTAACATTGCTTGATAATAGAGTCTGGAAATATTCAGCATGTCAAATGAAAGGTCATTGACCTGAAACATTAATTCTGGTTCCCTTTGTGATTTCTGCCTGATCTGCGGAGTTTCCCCATGTTATCTCTTTCTGTGTCAGATAATCAGCCTCCACTGTGGTTTGTCCTTTGTACATATTTAATCTGCTCATTAATTAACTATGGACAGATATCAGATGTTTTACTGGGTTTGTAAGAAATATTTAGCATGTCGCCTCTGCTGTTCTATGTTAAATTATCTATGTGAAAGAGGGTTATTTAATGCTGAATGACATTATAAATACGTCTGCAAATGTTTTCACTGCTGCCAAATAGTTAATGTAACATTTCTGCTCTGAGCACAAAAATGTTTATATGTTTTAAGTAAGATCATAAGAATATTGGACATGGGAGCAACATTAGGCCATTTGGACCATTCAGTCTGCTACGCCATTCAACCATTCAACCCAATTCTCCTGCCTTCTGCCTGTAGCTGTTGATCACTCTACCAATCAAGACCCTAACTATCTCTGTCTTAAACACTCTCAATGACTTGACCTTCACAACCTTCTGTGGCAATGAGTTCCAAAGATTCACCAACCTCTGGCTGAAGAAATTCCTCCTTATTTCAGTACTAAAGGGTTGTCCCTTCACTCTGAGGCTGTCTTCTTGGGTCCTAGTCTTTCCTACCAGTAAAACCATCTTCTCCACTCTATTTAGGTATCTCAGTTTTTTATGTTTCAATCAGATCCCCCTCATCCTTCAAAACTCCAATGAGTACAGACCCTGAGTCCTCAACGGCTCTGTAAATAATTCATTTACTTTAAGCAATGCCTAAACATTGGTAATATAAATATATATTGTCAAGATATTCTATAATTCCAAATTTCAAATTCAAATTCTATTGTGTACAATTCTTGCTTCTGTTGCTCACATCTTTTATTTGTGTGTGAAAAATATTCTTTGCCAAACTATTAACATCCTCCTGGAGGACCTCAAGTGCTGACTTTTGGAAGGCAGTCATTACCCAATGGAAAATGGTGCTACAAGTGAGAAACATTGTTTGGTTTGTAGACAGAAATAGGAATAACATGTCAATGGTTCAATGAACACAGAGAGAAAAATATTCTTTAGACACAGTCCATGCATTGCGTGAACTGACTGACAAGTTTGGAAACCTGAGAGACCGCTGACCATTAGTGTGCCTGAGTTGTCAAAGCTGAAGAAGAGCTCTAATTGAAAGTGTTTCAATCAAACATGCATGAATCTTATCAGCCTCAACAACACGAATAAGCTTGACACCATCCAAGACTGATACCACATCCACAAACATTCACTCCCTCCAACACTGACACTCAGTAGCAGCAATATATACTATCTACAAGATGCACTGTAAAATTCATCATGGGTCCTTAGCAGCATCTTCTGAACCCATGACCCTTACCATCTAGAAGGACAAGGGCAGCAGACATATGGGAGCATCGCCATTTGCAAGTTCCCCTCCAAGCCACTCAGCATTCTGATTTGGCATTCTGGGTCTACCTCCAGCATGTGGTCTGCAATGGTTCAAGAAGGCAGTTCATCACTATGCTCTCAAGGACAACTAGGGATGAGCAATAAATGCTGGCCAGCCAGCAATGCCCATGTCTCATAAGCAGATTTTAAAAAAAAGTGCATATAAAATGTTTTCAAAAGATATAGCTGGTACATAATTAGTAAATGTAATAGTGCTAGTATTGGTACATGTGACAACAAATGGTGGCTCAGTGGTTAGCACTGCTGCCTCACAGCACCAGGGACCCAGGTTTGATTCCAGCCTTGGGCGACTGTCTGTGTGGAGTTTGCACATTCTCCCAGTGTCTGCATGGGTTTTCTCAGGGTGCTCTGGTTTCCTTCCACAATCCAAAGATATGCAGGTTAGGTGTTAGATGCATTAGTCAAAGGGAAATGGGTCTGAACTAAGTTCCATTGTTTTTGTGAGGAAATCAAAATAAAGATACACTGCGGTAACACAAGTCCTTTAAGAAATGCAAACTTTATAGCAATGATTCTCATTGTCAAATGACCAGCAATGTTAAAGATTCAGGCATTTGGGCCTCATAGCTGGGGGTGTAGATTTGCTCTCGCTACCATTCTGCTGTTGTGCAGTACAGGAACTGAAACTCTGACCAGCAATGCCTGGTGAATAATTCTTATACTGAGCTACATGAGAGTTTGCTATGCTTTTAAAAGAGCAAAGTTGAGTTATGTAAGTCTACCCATATGTGATAGTTTAATGGATGGTTGGGCAGTAGGAATAATGGCATAGGGTCAAGATGTGTGTGTGTGTGTGTGTGTGTGTTTGTTTGTGTGTGTGTGTGAGAATTTGCCCCAATATTTGGCTGCTTCAACCTGTTACACTGTCATACAATCATTGAATCCCTCCAGTACAGTAAAGGGCCATTCAACCCATCGGGTCTGCACTGACCCTCCAAAAAGGATCACACCCGGACTCAGAAACACCCCCCCGCCTCCCCCCACCCCGCACTATCCCCATAAAGCTTACATTTACCATGCCTAACCCACAGAGCCTGCACATCCCTGAATACTGCGGAGTAATTTATCATGGCCAAAACACCTAACTTGCAAACCTTTGGACTTTTTCTTTTCCTTTCCTGTTCTTTTCTTCTACCCTTTTAAGTTCTTACCTTGTAAAGCCAAACAGTTGTCCATAGGAAAAGTCACCTCGCTAAGTGTACTCATCCCCCCCCCACTACTGCAGAGTAGGCTTGAAAATGTTTTGCTAGTCCTCTTGACCACAGAAGATTATTGAACTGGGAAGGCTCAAAAAATATCAGTGAAATAATAGCCTTCAATGTCACAATCAATAGGGAAAAATATACTTAAAATAAATTACTTCTCAAGCAACAAGAATTTTCATTGCTAGAGAAAATAATGTTATGTTTTGATTTGCAAGCCAGAAATTCCTAAAGCAATATTCCACTGTGACAGAGTGTAATGATAAGGGATTGACAACTTGTTTTTTTTTCAGATGGTTTATTGCATTATTTTTCTTCATTCCTAGGTTTCGAAGCCTCACCACAGCCTTTTTCAGAGATGCCATGGGATTTTTATTAATCTTTGATCTAACGAGTCAACAGAGTTTTCTGAATGTGAGAAACTGGATAAGTAAGTTGCAGTAGTAATTCAGTTCTAATTAATGCATTCCTTTGCAAGGTGGAGCTTGAGAACCTTTCATGATCATGAATAAACCTGTTTCTCTACATTGTAAAGTTTCTCAAAATGGATGCATACTCAGCAATTATTAGTACAAAAGCAGATACTGAAGATGCTAGAAATCTGAAAAAGAAGCAGGAAGTACTGGAGAAAAGCAGTACATCTGACAGCATTTGTGGAGAGAGAAACAGAGTGAATGTTTCCAGTCCAATATGACTCGGAAGAGAACTTGCTGAGTTTCTCAGGTAGTTCCTGATTTTAGTCCAGCAACAGTCAGTGTTGTGTTTACATCAGACTTTCAAGTAATCTGAAAATAGTGTCACCTTATCTGTTAGAAACCCTGCAAGTTCACTGAACTGAACTTCGGATAAACTAATGTATGGTCACAGTCTGATTGCTGTTAGAAAGTAGACCTGAGACACAAATCTATATATGTGTGTGTGTGTGTATATATATATATATATATATAGGCAGAGCTGAGTTTGCCTTATAAACCTTATAATAATTTTACAGCTGGGAAGTTAAAAGTGTGCACTGGATATATATTTTTTAAATTCATTGATGGGATGAGGATATCCCTGACTGCCCTCGAATGGAATGTCATTTCAGAGGGCAATTCAGAGTCAAATATAGGTCTGGAGTCTGACATAGGGCAGATCAGGTAAAGATGGCAAACATTTGTGAACTTGATGAGTGTTTCCAACAATTGAAGCCAGTTTCATGATTATTATTACTGATGACTATTGTTCGATTGAATTCAAATTCTTCCAGCTGCCATGCAGGAATTTGAACCAATGTACCAACAGGAATCATCTGGGTGTTTGGATTAATAGTCCACTGTCATTAACATAATCATCTTCCTGTATGATAATGCATGAAAGTTGCAAAAACAGAAGTGTGAGATATGTGACTTTAAATTAAACAATATATATATAATTGCATAAAATTTATAATAGTCTTTAATTGGCAGTCTTACAAATAAAAGATCACCTTGAAGTTGCTTCATTATTTTCATAAAGCCATCTAAACAAACAAAATAGCTGTAAAATAATGACTAAAACATCCATTTACCATCCAGGTCCTTGGGGATTTATTTTCAATTTAACTCTGTAAAACATCAACGTATTACTTACATTGGAAATTTAAATAGGGACCAGTGTGCTAAATTCAACCTCAACAGCCTCAGGAGCACAAAATGTAATTTGCAAAATTTGACTGGCTTGCAGTGGTGTATAAAATCAGAGTCAGAGGGTCAGTGAAAACTGTCAGGAAGGTGAGGTTTGTACCTTTTCAGTGAATCTTCAACAGGATCCGGTGAACGGCTTATTTCCTCCCCTTATAAATGAAGAATACTGCAGATAGAGTCATAGAGATGTACAGCATGGAAACAGACCCTTCGGTCCAACCCGTCCATGCCAGCCAGATATCCCAATCTAGTCCCACCTGCCAGCACCCGGCCCATATCCCTCCAAACCCTTTCTATTCATATACCCTTCCAGGTGCCTTTTAAATGTTACAATTGTACCAGCCTCCACCACTTCCTCTGGAAGATCATTCCATATACATACCACCCTCTCCATGAAATAAGCTGCCCCCTAGGTCTCATTTATATCTTTCCTCTCTCACCCTAAACCTCTAGTCTGGACTCCCCAACCCAGGGAAAAGACTTTGTCTATTTATCCTATCCATGCCCCTCATGGTTTTATAAACGTCCATAAGGTCACCCCTCAGCCTCCGACACTCCAGGGAAAACAGCTCCAGCCTGTTCAGCCTCTCCCTGTAGCTCAAATCCTCCAACCCCAACAACATCCTTGTAAATCTTTTCTGAACCCTTTCAAGTTTCACAACATCTTTCCGATAGGAAGGAGACCAGAATTGCATGCAATATTCCAACAGTGGCCTAACCAATGTCCTGTACAGCCGCAACATAAGTCCTGTACTCAATACTCTGACCAATAAAGGAAAGCATATCAAACGCCTTCTTCACTATCCTGCGACTCCACTTTCAAGGAGCTATGAACCTGCACTCCAAGATCTCTTTGTTCAGCAATACTCCCTAGGACCTTACCATGAAGTGTATAAGTCCTGCTAAGATTTGCTTTCCCAAAATGCAGAGACTCACATTTATCCAAATTGAACTCCATCTGCCACTTCTCAGCCCATTGGCCCATCTGGTCAAGATCCTGTTGTTATCTGAGGTAAACTTCTTCGCTGTCCACTACACCTCCAATTTTGGTGTTATCTGCAAACTTACTAACTGTACCTCTTATGCTCACATCCAAATCATTTATATAAATGATGAAAAGTAGTGGATCCAGCACTCCACTGGTCACAGGCCTCCAGTCTGAAAAACAACCATCCACCACCACCCTCTGTCTTCTACCTTTGAGCCAGTTCTGTATCCAAATGGTTAGTTCTCCCTGTATTCTATGAGATCTAACCTTGCTAACCAATCTCCCATGGGGAACCTTGACGAATGCCTCACTGAATTCCATGTAGATCACATCTACCACTCTGCCCTCATCAATCCTCTTTGTTACTCCTTCAAAAACTCAATCAAGTTTGTGAGACATGATTTCCCACGCACAAAGCCATGTTGACTATCCTGAATCAATCCTTGTTTTTCCAAATATGTATACATCTTGTCCACCAACAGCCTGCTCACCATCGATGTCAGGCTCACTGGTCTATAGTTCCCTGGCTTGTCTTTTTAACCCTTCTTAACCAGTGGCACCACGTTAGCCAATCTCCAGTTTTCCGGAACTTCACCTGTGACTATTTATGATACAAATATCACAGTAACAGGCACAGCAATCACTTCTCTAGCTTCCCACAGAGTTCTAGGGTACACCTGATGAGGTCCTGGGGATTTATCCAATTTAGAGTGTTTCAAAACATCCAGCACATACTCCTCTGTAATATGGACATTTTGCAAGGTGTTACCATCTATTTCCTGACAGTCTATATATTCCATGTCCTTCTCTGCAGTAAATAATGATGCAAAATACTCGTTTAGCATCTCCCCCATCTCCTACTTCCACACTGTAAGTAATCTAATCTAATCTAATCTTGCGGCTCCACACAAAGGCCGCCTGCAGATCTCCCTAGTTACCCTTTTGTTCTTAATGTATTTGTAAAAACCCTTTTGATTCTCCTTAATTCTTGCCAAAGCTATCTCATGTCCCCTTTTTGCCCTCCTGATTTCCCTCTTAAGTATACTCCTACTACCTTTATACTCTTCTAAGGATTCACTTGATCTATCCTGTCTATACCTGGCATATGCTTCCTTCTGTTTCTTAACCAAACTCTCAATTTCTTTAGTCATCCAGCATTCCCTATACCTACCAGCCTTCCCTTTCACCCTGACAGGAATACACTTTCTCTGGATTCTTATTATCTCATTTCTGAAGGCTTCCTATTTTCCAGCCATCCCTTTACCCGTGAACACCTGCCCCCAGTCAGCTTTTGAAAGTCCTTGACTAATACCGTCAAAATTGGCCTTTCTCCAATTTAGAACTTCAACTTTTAGATCTGGTCTATCCTTTTCCATCACTATTTTAAAACAAATAGAATTCTGGTCACTGGCCCCAAAGTGCTCCCCCACTGACACCTCAGTCACCTGTCCTGCCTTATTTCCCAAGAGTAGGTCAAATTTTGCACCTTCTCTAGTAGGTACGTCCACATAGTGAATCATAATAGTTTTGCATGGTGGCTCAATAGTTAGCACTGCTGCCTCACAGCACTAGGATCCCCGATTTGATTCCAGCCTCAGGCGACTGACTGTGTGGAGTTTGCACATTCTCCCCGTGTCTGCGTGGGTTTCCTCCGGGTGCTCTGGTTTCGTCCCACAGTCCAAAAATGTACAGGTCCAGTGAATTGGCCATGCTAAATTGCCGATGGGGTTAGGTGCATTAGTCTGAGGGAAATGGGTCAGGTGGGTTACTCTTCGGAGGGTCGGTGTGGACTGGTTGGGCCAAAGGGCCTGTTTCCACACTGTTGGGACTCTAATCTTAACAAACTTCTCTCTATCTAAACCATTAACACTATGGCAGTCCCAGTCTATGTTTGGAAAGTTAAAGTCCCCTGCCATAACCACCCTATTATTCTTATAGATAACTGAGATCTCCTTACAAAATTGTTTCTCAATTTCCCTCTGACTATTAGGGGGTCTATAATACAATCCCAATAAGTGATAATCCCTTTCTTATTTCCCAGTTCCACCCAACTAACTTCCCTGGATGTACTTCTGGGAATATCCTCCCTCAGTACAGCTGTAATGCTATCCCTTATCAAAAACACCACTCCCCCTCCTCCCTTGCCTCCCTTTCTATCCTTCCTGTAGCATTTGTATTCTGGAACATTAAGCTGCCAGTCTTGTTCATCCCTGATCCATGTTTCGGTAATTACTATGATATCCCAGTCCCATGTTCCGAACCATACTCTGAGTTCATTCGCCTTTCCTGTTAGGCCTCATGCATTGAAATAAATGCAGTGTAATTTATCAGTCCTACCCTGTTCTCTGCTTTGTCCCTGCCTGCCCTGACGGTTTGACTCAACTGTACCAGTCTCAGATTGATCTCTTTCCTCACTATCTCCCTGAGTCCCACCCACCCCCCCCAGCTATCTCCCGGGGTCCCCTCCGCCCTTCACCGTACTAGTTTAAATCCTCCCGAGCAGCTCTAGTAAATCTCCCTGCCAGTATATTAGTCCCCTTCCAATTTAGATGTGATCTGTCCTTCTTGTATAGGTCACTTCTACCCCAAAAGGGCTTCCAATAATCCAAAAATGTGAATCCTTCTCCCATACACCAGCTCCTCAGTCATCCATTCGTCTGCTCTATCCTCCTTTTCCTGCCTCACTAGCTCATAGCACCGTGAGTAATCCAGATATTACTCCTTTCAAGGACCTCTTTTTTAAATTCTTGCCTAACTCTCTGTAATCTTCCTTCAGAATCTCAACCTTTTCCCTTCCTATGTCATTGGTTCCAATGTGTACAATGGTCTCCTGCTAGCTCATCTCCCCCTTGAGAACATTCTGCACCCTCTCTGAGACATTCTTGATCCTGGCACCAGGGAAGCAACACACGATTCTGATTTTTCACTGCTGGCCACAGAAATGTCTGTCTGTACCTTGGACTAGAGAGTCCCCTCTTGGAACCTGACATACTCCTCATTGCATTAGAGCCAGTCTCAATGCCAGAAACTTGGCTGCTTGTGCTACATTCTCTTGAGAATCCATCACCCCCTACATTTTCCAAAACAGCACACTTGTTTGAAATGGGGATAGCCACAGAAGACTCCTGCACTAGCTGCCTACCTCTCTTACCTTTCCTGGAGTTAACCCATCTATGTGACTGTATCTGAGACATTCTCCCCTTCCTAAAACTGCCATCCATTACATCCCCTTGGTCTTGTAAATTCCTCATTGCCTCTAACTGTCTCTGCAACCGATCCAATTGATCTGATAGGATTCGCAACCAACAGCATTTATTGCAGATATAATCCTCAGCACCACGTAAACTCTCCCAAAACTCTCACATCCAACAAGAAGAGCATATCACTTTACTACAGGCCATTTTTGCTTCTTTCAATCTACAGACCCAGAAAATAGCACGATCTTATTCCTCTACAAAACACTGCTCCAGGCTAATGTAATACCTATGGCTTATATTTTAAGTTTAATCAAGAGACATATCTCAATAAAACATATAATCAAGAAAGAACCCACTCTGCTCACTACTACAGACTGACTGTAAGGCCATGAGTAAAATATCCGCTTGCCTGTTTCTGTGCTGTGACCTCTCCCAAACAGGTTCCTCCAAGATTAGTTGTGAATTTCACTGTTTGTTCATTTTCCCAGATGCACTCCGATGTCCAGTGATACATGAATTCAACAGCAAAGGCAATAATTGTGTAGGTTCACTGCTGTGGCAGTTAGCAGTGCAGGATTCTTTCTTTCTTTCTCTCTCTCTCTCTCTCTCTCCCCCTTCCCCTCCTGCACTGACCTCACAATGTGCTTCCTTTGTCTGTTCCTCTCCCTTTTAAAAGTGCTGTTGTTTTGACTTTTTTATTTCTCCAAAGTTTCAAAACAATGCAACAGCATATAAAACAGTAATTGCTGCTCAATGCTGAAACCCTGAAACAAAGACTGTAAATACTAGAGAAACTCAGCAGGTATGGCAGCACTTGTGGAGAGAAACAGTTATACAGTCATAGAGTCAGACAGCATGGAAACAGACCCTTTGGTCTAACTCATCTATGCTGACCAAGTTTCCCAAACTAAACTAGTCCCGTTTGCCTGTATTTGGCCCGTATCCCTCTAACCCTCTCCTATTAATATACCTGTCCAAATATCTTTTAGAAGTTGTAAGTGTACCAGCATCTATCACTTCCTCTGACAGTTCATTTAATATGTAAACTATCGTCTGGATGAACAAACTGCTTTTTGGTCCCTATTAAATCTTTCTCCCCTTACTGTAAAGTTACGCCTTCCAGTTCAGAACTCCACTACCCTAAGGAAAAGACCTTTGCTATTCACCATACCTATGCCCCTCTTCATCTTATAAAGCTCTATAAGGTGGCCCCTCAATCTCTGACACTCCACTGAAAGAATTCCCAGCCTATCCAGCTTTTCCTTATAACTCAAACTGTCTGGTCTCAGTAACATCCTTGCAAATCTTCTCTGCATTCTCTCCAATTTAATAACTTTCTTCCTATAGCAGGGTGAACAGAACTGTACACAGTACTCCAAAAGTGTGCTCACCAACATCCTGTACAACCTCAACATGGGCTCCCAACTCCTATAATCCATGCCATGGCCAGTGAAAGCAAACTCACCAAACACCTTCTTTACTATTCTGTCTACCTGTGACGCAACTTTCAAGGAACTATGTACATGATGCTCTAAGTCTCCCTGTTTGACAACACTCCCCAGGGCTTTACCATTAACTGTGTAAGACTCATGTTTCCAAAATGCAACACCTCATATTTATGCAAATTGCCCATTGTCCAATTGATCACGATCCCTTTGTAATCAGTCTACTATACCACTGATTTTGGTATCATCTACAAACTTATTATCCATGCTTCCTAAATTCTCACTTTAACTCCACCAACACTTCTTCAGAACCCAGTAGTAAACAAATAAATCAGTTGGTTGCTTGTATGACCCTGCTCTGAAGAAGAGTCGTATTGGACTCAAAATCTTAGCTCTGTTTGTCTCCATCTTGACATATGCTGAGTTTCTCTGGAATTCTCCAGGTTTATTTCATCCCCTGTCTGCAGTTGGTATTGACACATTTATAATGTCAAATTGAATAGGGGGCACCGAACGGAAAATGATTTTGAAATATGTGTTCTGTAACTTTAAAAGAGTGCATGAGAAAAATAACTCTGCCACTTCAAAACACACAGATCAATAATGTTCTTGTAAACTGTTTTGCCCAGTCTCCAAAAAGATATAGATATGTGAAAAAGTATTCAGAGTTACTATCCAATGTACTTCCATGCCTTAGAGGACTACATCGAAATGACAATCTCAACCAATTAAACTTATTTTCACTGGAGAAAAGGCTGAGGGGAACCACTTTGGCTGTTTTCAAAAGCGAAGGATAAGAACATGAGCTATTTATTATGAATAGCACACATAGGACTAGAGGGCAAAGGTTCAAAATTCAGAAGACTTGAGCAAGGTTAAAAATGAGAATAAAAGCTTTTTCTGTCACAGAAGAGTAGATATTTGAAATTAATTTGCAGAGAAGGTAATTGTTCCAGGGTCAAATTGTACATTTAAAAAGAGATTGGCCTGTCAGAATGATAGAAGGTTAAAGAGATTTTGAAAAGGTTACAGAAGAAAGGTTAATGATCCTAAAACGAGGATTAATTTTGGCCATTGAAAAGAGATCCATTAGAGAATTATCATAAATGGATGTCACTGGAGTGGACTTGACGAGCTTAATTATTTTTTGTGTCTCTAGATTTCTCTAGATGTCCTTATTATGTAATAGCCCAACCTACCTATGCTTCAAAATGTGTAATAGACTCTTTTCTTCAAATTACAGAACATTTAATTATTTTAGTCTTGCAAAATAGAATGGAATAGAATAGCCTTTATTGTCACGTACAGTCAAACGAGTGCAGTTAAAAGTTGGTGATGTCACCTTCATTTTAGGTACAGGATACCTAGGTACAGATACTTTAAGTGTTTGTTACCAAATTGAAAGACTTAAAAAAAGGTCTAACATTGTTATACAAGGTTCCAAAAAATACTCATTTTCCTCAAAGTCCAGAATAAGAGTAAAAAGTATCTTTAAAATATCAACCAAACTTTCATTGATTCAAATGAGAGTATTTCTACACACCTTGGTTAATTGTTTCCTGAAACTTGGCAGTGAACAGTTGAACAGTGATTTTTATTACAAAATGGGCTTGACTTTAATCTGACATTGAAATAAACCTGCCAGTGCTCTAGGTAACAAAATGACATTCATGAAAAATGGTTAGTTTCGAGGTTAGGTTCTTCCAGAGGCCCTGCCCTCAGACTGAAACACACCACATATTTATCACTAATTGCCAACATTTTCTTGATTCCTAAGAAAAAAAAGGAGTATTCGTGACAGAAATCATGCCAAGTAAGAAACAATCCTCCAGTAATATAACTGAGCAAGTTAATATCTTGACTTTACCAATAATAGCAATCACTGTAGGGAAATAAAAGTATCCAATCTAATGAACAATTTGAAGCAAGAAGTCAACATACTTTAACACAGATTTGGCAATAGATTGAGGATAGAAATCTACCATCTGAGATTGTGGATGTGAAATGGCCAAGGAAATACCATCATAGACACAAGTGCATAAGGTTAGTCAAAATCTGGCAGCATCTATGGGGAGATAGCAGAATTAATGTTTGGGGTCCAGTGTCACTTCATCAGAACTTTAATATAAGAAGTTTAGTGTATAAAGTTAATAATGGAAATAAAGCTTGGGAGAAGATGCTGTATGAAAGTGTAAGCGTCTGAAAGGTTTAATGCTGAAGACTGCATAACACTGCCCAATTAGATGATGCTATACAGTCTTATGAGGCGAAACAGATTTGGACTTCAGAGGTGTTAAACTTTAAATTGAAATCTATCTCAAAGTTTCAGTAACAATGTAACTTATATACAGTAACCATGATGCAATAAACTGTATTTTATTTAAGACAAGAGCCTTTTCTTATTCGACTACTAGGTAGCTTTCCACTCCCACACTAGATCAACGAGGCCCTGTAGATCCCTCATTGGGAAGCAGATGGTGGTAGCAAATCTTCCGGGTGGATCTCACACCAAGGTGAGCAGCGTTGAGGATTCATTGTCACTAGTACACATTGCTGCTTTTGTGTACTGCTCACAGAAGGATTGATCTTTAAATGGATGGCTAAGTGGCTGATCAAGTGAACTGTTTGCTCCAGATGCTGCAGAGCTTGGTGAGTTTTGTTACAGCTGCACCCAGTCCAGCAGGAAGGAGTATTCTTTATATTCCAGTTAAGATTAAGGTCACGTGTGACCCAAGGCAATACCATTGAGCTTTAAAGGTATATGCTGAGGGCCTTTATTGTTGGAGGTGGTGTCTGGCATGTTAAAATGTTTCTTTCCATTTATTAGCCCAGGCCAGGGTGTATGAGAGTCTTGTGTGCGGGGGCTATTTTAACCCAACTCACCTGACAAGAAATTAATGAGATCGGATCGACTATCTGTCTTAGATGCAATTGGTTTTCTAGGCGAGAGTGAGGACTGCAGATACTGGAGGTCAGAGTCCAGATTAAAGTGGTGCTGGAAAAAAAAACAGGTCAGGCAGCATCTGAGGAGCAGGAAAATCGATGTTTCAGGCAAAAGTCCTTCATCAGGAATTTTGATATTCCTAATGAAGGGCTTTTGTCCAAAATGTCGATTTTTCTGCTCCTCAGATGCTGCCTGACCTGCTGTGCTTTTCCAGCACCACTTTAATCTGGCAATTGGTTTTCTATTGAAATCAGTGGGATGTAAATCATTTGAAATTCTGTCTCAACTGGTTACTGCAGTAGGGGTACATTTTAATGATTCTCCTGTCTCTCTGTTAGGGTTACTTTTTGCCTTTGATTTAGAGGGCTGCAGTTTCAAAGGAATTTTAGCAGATGGAATGTGCATTGTTAAGGTGCCAAGCTTTGACTGGTGTTTTGAACTGAGGCCCCTACCAGTTCTCATCACAGTTAATGGAAATATTCAAAGAAGAATAGAATGCTCCAGTGATAACCTGGCTTGTAATTACCTCTAAATCAACACTGCATCTAGTTATTCCTTTCATATAATTTGTGGAATGCTCAAGCACACTGTAATATTTATGCAAGTAGCAATCAAAATGCATGTGATAATTCAATATAAATTCCTGAGAGATATATAGTAAAGCAGAACTTAAATTCCAAAATAACTCTTAGTTGACTCTTCACAAGAACAAATAATACTGGGACTGCCAGTTGGGACCATCTTTGTGATTTGATACTTTCCATTAAAGGATGTTAGAAGAGCATAGTCATTTCATGGCATTCTTACCTAAGACCATAAAACCATGAGAAATAGGAATAGGTTGGCAATTCAGTTCCTCGAGCCTGCTGTGCCATTCAATTGGATCGTGGCTGATTCAATATTCCTCATGGCCTCTTTTCTGCATTTTCTCCATAGCCTTTGATTTTCCTATTATTCAGGAATCTATCTATCTCAGCCTTAAATATCTCAAAGGACTCTGCCTTTACAGTTGACTGTGGCAACGAGTTGCAAAGACTCCCAACCCTCTGAAAGAAGAAATTCCTTCTTATTTCAGTCATAATTTGGTGCCCCTTTATTAGGAGACAATGCCCCCAGTCACATGAGGGGAAGCATCATCTCAGCCTTTACCATGTCAAACCCCTTAAGAATCTGTATGTTTTGATGAGATCACCTCTCTTTCTTCTAAACATCAGTAAGTAGAGTTTAGCCTTTGCTCAGAAGACAATCCTTCCATACTAGGGATCATTATCATGAATCTTCTCTGAACTTCCTCCAATGAAGCAATAACTTTCCCTAAATAAGGGGATCAAAACTGTTCAGTGTACTCTCGACCTTCACTGTGTTCTGTTCTCCTATGTCCCAAGCAACTGCAGAAAACGTCTATTACCCGAGGAAAATGCTAATGAATTGGTGCTAAAATAGGTTTCCCAGTAACAGGCGGCTTGCCATCTGGACACACAGTGGGAAGAGTGGTCAGATACAGGAAAACATCAGCGAACTAGCCTGACGTGCTCTGGACAGAAAAATACCTTGTCACCCATCCACAGCTATCTCCAGAGGGCTGTGAAAAACTGCCCCCCCCCCTCCCAATTTCAGGGCTGGAGCGTCTGATCTGTTAGTGATATTTTAGAAAAAAATTACTGTTTGTTCAATCTATTGTACAGAAATACCTGGATTCCCTAAGAAAAGTTGTTTCTCTGGATGCGATTTTTCTGCTTGCTAAATGTAATCTGTTACAGAACATTATTGTGCCATTTATGTGCAATGATCAATGTGGCACTACTATTCTTAGAAAGTGTGTTGGAAAATATTTAGACTGGAACAATGTATTATTTCACCAAAATAACTTCAATCATTGTGTAATGTAATGGTGTAGTTCAATAATTATGTGACTGAGTGTGAGCTGATGTTCATCAATTGCTTTCATCAATTGATGAAAATCGTGCAAGGTTAAGTATTGGAAAAGCTCTTTAGTGTGCTACTTTGATACAATGACTACACTTTCTAAACTAAATCTGAGAACATACAGAACAGTTCCAGAGCAATCATTAAGAAAGAAAATATGAGTTGTGCTGTGTAGTGAGGCAAAATAAATATTTAATACCATATATTTTAATAATGCACACATACACGACAAATGCAAAACAAGTGTTTGTACAATTACTATGGATCAGACCCTGTTTACAAACAAGAATGCTGTAGCACCAGGAGTGTCAGTGATTTCTACATGCGTTGATATGATTTACTAATCTAGGCTGATTCAGTTTTGTAAAACAAATTGTAACAAAATTCAAACTAGGATGTTCTGTAAGAACAGCTTTGTAGCTTTATTTTTGAAGATACCTTTGTATTCTGTTGCAGAGTCTTTCTTCTACTCAAAGTAAATACGGATAGACATTTTGGACATTTTTCAGTTCATTCACAGGAAGTGGGCTTAGTTGGCTTAGAGATATTTATTACTCATAGTTCATTATTACTTATAAAAATAACGATGCACTGCCTTCTTGAACTGAAACAGTCCAAGACTTTCTAGTCATTGACATGCATCCAATGCACTTACAACTTTACTTAAATGGGATGACCACTGCTGCAGATGTGGTCTCAGCAATACTTGAAGCATAACCTTCCTTTGTTTGTATTTAATTCACTGTGTGATAAATGGTACATTCTATTAGCCTTCCTAATTCCTTGCTATACCTGCATACTAACCTTTTGTGATTCATGCATATGATGCTCTGCACCACAGAGCTCTCCAATGTCTTACCATTTAGACAATGTGGTTCATTTTATTCTTCCTGCCAAATGTTATGTATGTTATGATCTGTCTGTACTGCATGCAAAACAAAACCTTTCACTGTACCACATGTGAAAATAATAAATCAAATCATATAAAAAATCAAAATGGACAATTTCATATTTTTGTATATTAAACTCCATTGACCCCATTTTTGTTTATTCACTTAATCTACCGATATCATTTTGAAGCTTTCTAACTCTTCTTCACCAATTACTTTCTGATCTACCTTTGTGTCTTGAGCAATATGAGTGATTTGCTAGACTGTTTGGAGGTCAGTTAAGAGTCAACCACATTGCTCTAGGTCTGCAGTCAAATGTAGGCTAGCCTGAGTGAACCAGTTGGACTTTTTAAACAGTAATCAACACTGTCTTCATGGTAATGATTAGACTTTAATTCCAGATATTTATTGAATTCAACTTCCACCAATAATGTGTTGGAATTTGAACTGAGGTCCTTGGACTATCTCCAGATTGCTCGTCCAGAACACTTACCAGTATGCCATCATCTCCTTCCAAGTATAATGCTAATGTCTCTTCTCCAGTTGGTCATAAATTTGGAAAATCCTTTATAAGCTAGCGTTTAAAGCAGTAATTATATTCTTTAGACAACTCCACTTTCACCAACTCTCAATTCTTGTTCTGCATTATGTGTCATTCAGTCAGTGTTGGAGCTGAGGCAGTCACAAGGATGCTGTAGAGTCTACATCATAGTTAACAATAATGCCAATGATAGACCGGTCCTGGTTATTTCTCTCTAACAAAGTTATTAATATTTATACATTTCATAGATGATCATCCATGGAAATTCCCCCTACTACTCTCTTCGGTATCATACTCTACATGAGACATATTGCAACATGTGAAATTAAAACTTAGAGCATCCGAAGACCGGTTTTGTGAACTTGATTGGGGTTTTTCTGCAGTATTGTTTTCCCAGGGGTTGAAGGATTCACTTGGTTCATCCAGGCATAAATAATGAGGATGACTGTTTTACTACTGACATTTTGGTGCAGTCTTCATCAGTCTGTGAAGTTAGCTCAATCCCCATGGACAAAGTTCCTTTACTCTTTGACACTTGGCTGCATGTCCAGATTTGATACTTTGATTGGATTTCCTCATGCATTTGAAATTCCTGGCTTGCAGCAACTTGGATTGTTTACTACTACCCTCAGTCTGTTTGAGTTACTAATTGTCTTAATTCTTTTCTTCATTCAGGCCAACTTCAAGCAAATGCATATTGTGAAAATCCTGATGTGGTTTTAATTGGAAATAAGGTGGATTTGTCCGATCAGAGAGAGGTACAGGAGTATCAAGCCAAAGAACTAGCAGAAAAATACGGGTGAATGCTTGCACGCCTAACTTTTATTATCTCCTTCAACAGAATTGCATTTGTGTCTATTTATGAAGAAATATGCTTTAAGAAGGAAAAACCTAGTGAATGAGACACACTGGTCAGACTCACTTTTTATATTACCAAGTGGAACCCCAGTCCGAGCAGTGTTTTCATTTCTAAGTATTACTGGATTCTCCCTCTGACTTGTCAATATATCTGTGACTGACCATCAAACTAATTGTTTAAAATTGGAAAGTTAAGGTAAGCCCTGACTTGAACTCTGGACAGGATTTTGACATTTGGTACAGTAATGTGAGTTCAGAACTAATTCAAAAAGAACACCCATGCTACTTCAACTCCCAGGGCACATTCAATCCTGCTTGCTCACTTCCCACTCGTTTTGGGGAGGTGGCCCTAGAGTGGAATGGGAACATGTGAACAGACAAGTTAGGAGGAGAAGGAGGCTATTCAATAAGACCATGGCTGATCTTATTCTAACCTCAAATCTATCCCTGTTATCCCACCTATCCCTGTTATCCTTTCACTCCCCTATTTAAAAAGAATCTATCTACCCCCAAAGACTCAGGACACTGTGAGAGGGGAAAAAAAACTAATCTCTATTTTAAATGCTTGATCCCTGATTTTTAAACAGTGACCCCCGCACCCCCCCCCCCCCCCAACCCCACCCCACCCCACCCCCCCACGCCCTTTGCTGGTTCTTGGCTCTCCACATTCATCCTGTCAAGACCCCTCAGGATCTTATGTTTCAATTAAGCTACCTCTTCCTTTTTTTATCACTCCAGTGGATACAAGCACAGCCTTTCCAACCCTACCTCTTATGGCAATCCTCTCATTCCAGGTCTTAGTCCAATAAACTGTCTCTGCTTCCAATGCATTTACAATTTTACTTAAATAGGATGACCACTAATGTACTTTGTACTCCAGATGTGGTCTCAGAAGTACCTGAAGCATATTTAGTTAAATTTGTGATAAATAATCCAATTACTTGCTGTACCTGTAAATTTCCCTTTTATGATTCATACATGAGTCCCCCCAGATTCCACTGCATCACAGAGCTCTGCAGTCCCTTGCCATTAGATAATAGGTTTCATTTTTATTCTTCCTGCCAAATGGACAATTTCATATATTTCTACATTATACTCCATTTGTCACATTTTTGTCCACTCACTTAATCTATTATCTATATTTTTGTAGCGTTCTATCTCCTCCAAATAACTTACTTTCCTACCTATTTTTCCGTCATTAGCAAACGTTGCTACTACACCTTCCATCCTTTCATCTGAGTCATTTTTATAAATGTAAATATAAAATGTTAGTATTTGAGGTCCCAGCATTGATCCTTGTGGCACACCACTCATTATGTCTTGCCAGCCAAAAAAATTAACCATTTGTACCTGTGTTCTACTTCCTGTTAACCAATCTTCTACCCATGCCAAAATGCTACCCCCTAAACTGCAATAATGCTAATTGCAATTTACTGCAATAATGCTTGTAATGTCACCTTATCAAATCAAATGCCTTCTGCAGAAAATTGCATGGCATACCTGAATGAAGTGGCTGGATAGTGGCAAGAACTGTCTCTTGGGAGCATAGTGGAGGGTACAGCACAGAATCAGTGGAAGAGACAGTCTAAACCAGGGTGGCCAACTGTCTCAAAGGTGGACTTTACTTTCTCGGGCATTGAGTGAAGATGCTTGGGGAGTCTCCTCTCTCTGTTGTCAAAGTACCTTTGGCGCCTCCACACGTTGATGCAGTAACAAGGATGTCTACAGCAGGGACCAGTTGGTATTCTGCCTCTGCATCACAAACCAGATGAAATTGATGCCAAAGCCACAGAGTTTGCCAGGCCTTTGATTAGGAGCGTTTGACATACGGGGAATGGATGCGATTTTGACAGAGCCTGAATTGGACGCAGTCATTCCTTTAAAACTTCATTGAGCTGTAAGATCCATTTTTATTGACTGCACATGATATATTTTGTGAGCTGTGCCTGTATTATTTATTGGGGAATGATGCATGTATGGGACCATGTATGATTCTAAGCAACAGATTCTATGTACAGCTTAGCAGAAACATTGCTTGTGATTTTTAATGATATGATCTATCACGTATTGGGTTCCTATTCAATCTTTAGATCATAAATACCATGGGTGGGAAATGAAATGTTCACATTGGTGTGCACTTTACTTCCTTTCACATGGTAGAAACAATATCTCATGTTCTTTTCTTCCCTAGAATTCCCTACTTTGAAACGAGTGCTGCCACTGGAGCTGGCATTGATCAAGCTATAATCGCATTGCTGGACTTAATAATGAAACGCATGGATCAGTGTGTTGACAAGAGTCAACTACCTGATTCAGTCAATGGAGGATCTGCCCAAAAACTTGAACCTGCTGACCCAAATGAGAAAAAGTGTGCCTGCTAGAAACAACTTCATCAAAGCTAGAAAGATCTTTTGCATGTGCAAATGTTTTCACCTGAAGGTTTATTTTCCTATATCATTGTTTTTGCTTTTTTCTAACTTTCTTCCGGCCATCTTCAGCAGTAACTTATTATTGTAGATGGAACTGTTGGGTGTTGCCATCTGGGAGTTGATAAATGTCAGTTAGAAAATTTGACTTGTGGATATGTACCTCAATAAAGTGTATAATTGCCCAGCCAAATTAACAGCACTTATTGATGCTGCCTACTGGTTACATAAAAAGTAAACAAAACAGTGTTCTCTCTTATTGATAATTAACTTATCCATCGAAAATAAGGCCAACATATTGCAAAACGTAACAGCTAACTGACCCCATGGAGTAACTAATGTTGGGCAGTCCACAGCCCGGAGGACTCAACATTGAGTTCTCCAATTTCAAATAACATCCCTTCCCAGCCCCTCCCCCTCCCTTTCACCCCTCCCTGCCACCAACCTGATTTATTCCTTCCATTGGCCAACCAGGTCATACCCACTATCTGCCTTCACCTATCCACACCTCACTGTCCTGCCCCACAACCCCCTTTATCTGCGGGTCCTCCCTCACCAAACCCCAGTCATGAAGAAGGGTTACACCTGAAATGTCAACTCCTCCACCTCCTGATGCTGCCTGGCTTGCTGTGTTCTTCCAGCCTCCTGCCTGTCTACTTTGGATTCCAGCACCTGCAGTTTTCTTTTGGTCTCATAAAAGAACATTGACAATCTTAATTAAATATTTGGACTTCCTTTGAAGAGACCCATCCCTCTTTTGATAAAATGCTTTTGAAGAACGATCTTAGTTTGTTTTCATCCATCCCCAAACTGCTGTTGACAAAAACTTCAGTATTCATTCATTCATTCCCCCATGTTGAGAAGATGATAAAGTTTGCAGCTTGATTTATAGTCTTGCACCTTGGTGTTTATGTACTGAAAGCAACAATATAAAACATTTCTAAGTCTCTCCTTTCAATGTAGTGTTAATTTGCTGTATTTATGAGACATTGTGTCAAAGGAACGAGGCATGAAAACTATTGTTGATATATTTTTTTAAAAATGTATCCAGTTTAGAGATGTTTATACATTCTGGAGAAGGTAAGACTTGATCCCAGACCTCTGAGGTAGGGACACTACCACTGTGCCATAAGAGCCCTAACATTTGTGGATAAAGTGTGGTTAGTACTGAATTTCACCTGCATCAGGCCTTGGACCCTCAAGATAACATGATGGCTGCTTGTCTGTGTAGAGTATTTGCAACATTTTAAGGGTCAAAAACAGCCACGTTTGTACATGTATTAGGCACTTTGTGTTGTCTGGATGCAAACCATACAGCTTATCGACACCCAAAACTAGTAGAACTTGTGAGACATAATGAGAAGTTCTGAAGCCAGCAGTGCATAGACAGTGGAAATGAGGCCAGAATTGTTGAACGGATGGGACAGCCTTTATTATCCATCCCTAATTGCCCAGAGGGCAGTTAATTGTCAACTGCATTAGTGTGGATCTGGAGACACATATAGTCCAGACCAAGTAAGGATGGAAGTTTCCTCCCCTAAAGGACATTAATGAATCTGATGGGCTTTTCCTGATAATTGACAATGGTTTCACAGTCACCATTAGACTCTTAAATCCAGATTTTTATTGAATTCAAATTCTCCCATCTGCCGTGGTGGGATTCAAACCCAGGTCTCCAGAATGTTACCTGGGTCTCTGGATTAACAATCCGTTGATAATACCACTAGGCTGTTGCTTCCCAATTGGCATTGTAGAAAATGGCATCGGAAATAGATGCTGATGTGATCCCAATCCCTCCGAGCTTTCCCATGGGAGGGTTATGAGCACATTGGAGAACCCTGTGGCTGAAGTGGGAAGTCAACTGAATAACTTAAGAAGGCAGTTAAGAGCAATTTGGCACATGGATTCTCTCACTCTGAATTGTGACTCCAACCTGACAATTTGGAGAGGCAAAAAGCACAATGGTAAAGACTTCCTCGGTGAAACAAGTTGGGAATGTTTTGACTGGTTACATTCAGGAGCTGGGCGAGAGGCAGTTGTTCGACACACTCCGTCTCTTAGAGGGTGCTATCATTGCTCATCAGGTGATTGATAAATTCATAGAAGGCACTTCACCTGCCACCTTGCTGGTCACATTCAATACAGCATGGGAGACATTTATGCTACTAGACCTTGCATTGCTCCTGAGGGCAATGGTACCTGCAGCAACAGGACCAACAGGCAGCTGCCTGCTCCTCAGCCGCACTCCCCTCCACAAAGCAGTCAGGATGCGCACCTATATGCAGCTGAAAGGAGGTAAGACCCCATCAGTACAGGGTCTACAGGGAAAGGATCTGTTGTCAGGCATGTGTGAGCACTGGCACCTCAAGACATTCAGGCATTCACAGCAGGTCACTGTTGACACTGGCATCTTCATAGAACAAGACCTCCTTATCCAATGGGCTAGATGTCATTACCCATGGCTAGCAAGGTGTCAATCACTGGACATTGTTCTCTCCCTTCACCCCACTCCATCTAATTCCTCATCCCTATGATTCTGATTCTTGCCAAGTTGTGCTGTCCATGAAAAGAGAGAAAGCAGAGTGGACTGTGTTCATAATAGCATGTGTGCACAAGAGCAGGATGAAGGTAAAGTCACCATTATCTTACCAGACCATAGGGCTGCTCCCCCAATAGAAAGATGCGACTGGTGGCGGTTTAATGTAAGAGTCACCACACTGCCGGTGAGAGCAGAGATTGAGAAGGATGTGGTGACGTCAGCTGTTTTGTCAATTGAACCCAAGCTGCTGGCATCACTTTGCATCCGAAACTCACCATCCAGCCACATGAACTGAAATGCACCAATTGCAAAAGGTTACAGTGAGGCATGGGTCTGAGAAGGAAATGGGCTGAATGAAATTGTGAGTTACCTGGTGGGGATATGTGGAAGTGCAGATAGGAAGAGGAAAGTGTGATGCCACTCATCTGTCATTCCCTCCTGGAATACTGGATCCTCAGTGCACTCTGTCTCTAGGTTAGAGGGACCACCCTCCTACTTCCCCAGTCACTTGGATCCATGTCTACTTGGTTGGAGAATGGACCAAGTTTTCTGCCATTAGGAGAGCTCACAACCATTGATTTCACAGCAGAATCTGCAGGAAGGAGTGAACCCTGGTTCCTGGCCTGGGGGTTGTAGAGGGAGGAGGCTTCGAAGCTTTCATTCCTCTGGCTGCTGCAACCTGAAAACACAGATGGTGCACTGAGATTGTCTGAAACACGGTATTTTCCTGCCAAGCAAGAAAAACTGGATGTTTTCTTTGATAGCAGCATTCCTTGCATAATTTTGACAATGTCGAAAAGTGTGGTGCTGGAAAAGCGCAGCCGGTCAGGCAGCATCCGAGGAGCAGGAGAATCAACATTTCGAGCATAGGCTCTTAATCAGGAATGGGGGGGTTGGGGGTGCCAAGGGGGCTAAGAGATAAATGGGGGGGTAGGTGGGGGGTGGGGGGGTGGGGCTGGGGGTGAGGTAGCTGGGAATGCGATAGATGAAGGTTAAAGGTCGGAGTGGGGGTTGAGCAGATAGATGAGAAGGAAGATGGACAGGTAGGACAGTACAAGAGGGCAGTGTCGAGTTGGAGAGTTGGATCTGAGATAAGGTGGGGGAGGGGAAATGCGGAAACTGGTGAAATCAACACTGATCCCGTGTGGTTAGAGGGTCCCAAGGTGGAAGATGAGGCATCCCTCCTCCAGGTATTGGGTGGCTAGGGTTTGACAATGTCTAAGACTCCTATCTACATCTGCGCATGGTTCAATGATAGCCAGGATAGAGAATGAATCACCTCAATAGCCTGAAAGAAAGATGACATGGAAACGATTTGGAAAACAAGTTTTTTTTAAAGTTCTGTTCCCAGTTAGTTATCAGGAGAGGCTGGATAGGCTGGGGGGTCTTTTCCCTGGAGTGTCAGATTGGAGGGGTGACCTTATATAGGTTTATAAAATCATGAGGGGTATAGATAAGGTGAATAGTCAAGGTCTTTTCCCCAGCGTAGGAGAATCCAAAACTAGAGGATACGGGTTTACAGTGAGAGGGGAAAGATTTAAAAGGGACCTGAGGGGCAATGTTTGCATGCAGAGGCTGGTGTGTATATGGAATGAGCTGCAAGGGGGTGGTAGAGTCTGGTACAATTAAAACATATAAAAGACATCTGGTACATGAATAGGAAAAGTTTAGAGAGACATGAGTCCAACACGGGCAAATGGGACTTGTTCAATTTGGGAAGTCTAATTGACATAGGCGAGTTGTACCGTATGACTCTATGAAGGTGATCTTTTGAAACAGAAACTTAAATCTAAGTTAACTTTAAATTTTGATGCCAGTTTTGTTTCTATGTTCCCTTTGATATTTGTGAGTTTGGGCAACTAACATTTGGGAATTACCTCAATAGCCTGAAAGAAAGATGACATGGATGATTTGGAAAACAAGTTTGAGTAACAATGTGAGGAAAATGAGTGAATGATTGAATGAGGAAAGGCCTAATCTTGGTGCAGTGAATATTTTTGCACATAGTCAGGGTTGAAACGCTCCTCCAATTCAGTTTTATTTCTAATAATATTTTTGTATTCAATATTAAATCCAGTATTCAGAAGCACAACTATAACTTAACTGTTTTCAACAGTTGTATTACTGCTTGAGTTCCTTTTGAAAAGTCCTTATGAATCACCCTTTGTAACATAGCAGACTACTGGTCACTTATGGCTCTCTTTGAATTGAATTTGCTGATACTTGCAGCATTTTGATTTGAATGAAAGTGATTAGAATCTTTTCGTGGTCCAGTACAACAATATTAAGCAAATGGATAAATGCTTTTGAAAAAGTTTCATTTTGTTTTGAATTTACATCTGATGCTAAATTCAGTACTCCCAATGGAAATCTGAACTAAAGCCTGGGTCAAAGATGAGTTTCATTCTCTGTAGCACCAAGTCTCCTTGGATGCCTCAGTAGTTTGATTGTTGAATTTACCTTATAATTTAACCTTGTATTATTCTAGCACTATGATACAGAGATTAGTTCCATAAGTGCTATGTATATGAAATTATTATAAATCATGTCTTGAATGAATGATGAATGGTACTTGGATAGTTGGTTAGCTTATATTTTGTGATATGCACAAACTATTGATAACCTCTCACTTTGAAAAGATAATTGCATTTAATGGTTTTGTTTTATTGACTACTGTTCAAGTATCTTAAGAAAAGGATGCGATTTAGCCTGTGAGGTATTGATTTTTCACTTTCATTTATGCACATGGCTTCACATTCAAAGGTGCTTAAGGTTTGTGTCAACTAAGTTATTCCTGTACACATACTGTACTAACCCAGAGATGTATCATTGCCCAAAACTGATGTTGCTGGTGTAATGTAGGTACACTGTATTAAAGGGCTCTTTACAAGTGTTTATTCTCGGCATGACTTTCATCTCAGCCACAGTATTAAGACCAAGCACAATTTTGTTGGTTCATATTCCACCACTAAGCACTTGGGGCAGTCCCCATAGTGCAGCTACCTAAGAAGGACATCCTATGGTAAACAAAGTTAAAAATCACACAACACCAGGTTATAGTCTAACAGGTTTATTTGGAAGCACTGTTCCTTCATCAGGTGGTTGTGAAGCAGAACCATAAGATACAGTATTTATAGCAAAAGATTACAGTGTCAAGCAGCTGAAATGATATATTGAACAAACCTAGATTGCTGTTAAGTCTTTCACCTTTTAGAATGGGTTGCAGGTTTCAGTTCATTAATATGTAAACCCCAGAATTTTTTTAAGTCACATTATCAAGACAACTTAAAAAGCTTGTTAATTTTTTTTAAAAAGGTGCCATCTCAGCTCAAGACAATGCATTAAAGGTGAAACGTTAAAGTTAGTCTGTATCCCAATCTTGAGTCAGACTGGTTCTATGTCCAAAGTGGAATTTAGAAAATATTACATATATTGATTGTCTGCATTAACTGCCTGCAGGTTGTGCATTTTTTGAGCAAAATAGAATGTATCTGCAAAAATAATTCTGCAAATGACCGAGGCATGATATATTGGCAAGACCAAGCAGACACTATGACAAAGGATGGATGTGGCTCAGCAGTCACCAGACAGGGGTGTTCCCTCCCAGTCAGGAAAAATTTCAGCAGTGCGGGACATTTGGCCTCAGATCTTTGGATGACCATCCTCCAAGGCGGACTTCGGGACAGGCAACAGCACAGAGTGGCTGAGCAGAGGCTGATAGCCAAGTTTGGTACCCATGGGGATGGCGTCAAACATGTCACATTACAGGTTCATGTCACATTACAGGTTACCCTACTGCACTGCACACACTCTCTCTCTCTCTAACATACACACACACTTACATACTCACACAGACTCTCTTTCATACACACGCACTCACTCATACACGCACACATACACTCCCCATGCTCACACCCACGCACACACCCTCTCACGAGCTTATACATCGTCACACTCATAAACACATTTTACCAATCTTGCACACATGCAAAGACAGAATTTCTCATGTGCACTCACACTCACACGTGCACACTCACACATATAAGTCTATGGGGTGAATTTGTATTTGTAGAGTTATATTTGCAGATACATTCTATTTTGCTCAAAAAATGCACAATGTGCAGACAGTCAATTTGACTATAATCTGGTGTGGGGTGATTTTTAACTTTGTCCACCCCAGTTCAACACTGGCTTCTCCACATCATCCAGTGGTGAATCCTCGAGTGCAGTGGGTGAATATGAAGGGAGTAGTGTCACACAGACCAACTGGTGATTACGCACCTAAGATCTCCAATTTGTACCATATGGCTCCGGGCTACTAACTCATGTCTCACTCTGCAAACAACAAGCAAGGTGGTGTGGACAGGTAATAACACCAGTTACAGTTTTAGTGGTTGGATTGTACTGTTTTAGAGTCATATACATGCCCTCATTAACAGCAAGCTTGTGGAAGGAGGGAGAGGTGGGTGTGAGGCATGCTGCACTGGTGGAGGGAGATAGGGTTTCTAAATGTTTGGAGTGAGTTCAAGTGCCAGAGGCTGTTGTGTGAACGATGAGTTGTGATGCATTGAGCACCCCAAGAGGTTGGCAAAGTGTAGGATAAGTGATGTCATGGGAGGATTTATTATCGGCCTTGACCACCTGTGAAGGCCAAAAGTTAATTGGTTTCTGGGGAACATTTTTATATCACTCTTTTTCAAAACTGTACATTTCCAATTAGAAGTACAAGACGGTGATATATCCAAACCACTGGATTGTCTCCAACAAATGGTAACAGGCACAATACTATTAACTCTCCTGGTGTTAATACTGCACCACCTACTGGCCAGGAAATTTTCTTGCTAGTCTTCAGGCTTTTTCCTCAGTTCCATATTCACCAGCTACGACTTTGTATGAAGTATTGTGACCTTGTAACTTTCTCACCATCTGTTGTATCTTCACCATGAGCTTTACCAACTCACCAATGTATGGCTGGCTCATTCATTGCCATTCGTTCAAAAATCTCTTTCAGTTAACTTCTAAGAAGAGTTAGAGAAATGACAGCATTTGTATTGTTCTGCGAAACTGCACGTGTTAGTAACACAGTTGACCAATGCAGGTTAATGAATAATTCAGCTGTGTACTTTTATTGATACAAACCATGCTGATTCCATTCTGAAGAAGGGTCACTTGCTTTCTTTCCACAGATGCTGCCAGGTGTGTTGAGCATCTCCAGCAACTTCTTTTTTTGTTTCTGATTTGTATTGGCAACTTTGACTCATAGAATCATAGAGTCATAGAGATGTACAGCATGGAAACAGACCCTTCAGTCCAACCCGTCCATGCTGATCAGATATCCCAACCCAACCTAGTCCCACCTGCCAGCACCCGGCCCATATCCCTCCAAACCCTTCCTAATCATATACCCATCCAAATGCCTCTTAAATGTTGCAATTGTACCAGCCTCCACCACATCCTCTGGCAGCTCATTCCATACACGTACCGCCCCTCTGTGTGAAAATGTTGCCCCCTTAGATCTCTTAAATATCTTTCCCCTTTCACCCTAAACCTATGCCCTCTAGTTCTGGACTCCCCGAACCAGGGAAAAGACTTTGTCTATTTATACTATCTATGCCCCTCATAATTTTGTAAACCTCTATAAGCCTCCAACACTCCAGGGAAAACAGCTCCAGCCTGTTCAGCCTCTCCCTGTAGCTCAGATCCTCCAACCCTGGCAACATCCTTGTAAATCTTTTCTGAACCCTTTCAAGTTTCACAACATCTTTCTGATAGGGAGGAGACCAAAAATTCATGCAATATTCCAACAGTGGCCTAACCAATATCCTGTACAGCCACAACATGACCTCCCAACTCCTGTACTCAATACACTGACCAATAAAGGAAAGTATTCCAAATGCCTTCTTCACTATCCTATCTACCTGCGACTCCACTTTCAAGGAGCTATGAACCTGCACTCCAAGGTCTCTTTGTTCAGCAACACTCCCTAGGACCTTACCATTAAGTGTATAAGTCCTGCTAAGATTTGCGTTCCCAAAATGCAGCACCTCACATTTATCTGAATTAAACTCCATCCACCACTTCTCAACCCATTGGCCCATCTGGTCCAGATCCTGTTATAATCTGAGGTAACCCTCTTTGCTGTCCACATCACCAATTTTGGTGTCATCTGCAAACATAAGTGTATCTCTTATGCTTGCATCCAAATCATTTATGTAAATGACAAAAAGTAGAGGGCCCAGCACCGATCCATGTGGAATTCTACTGGTCACAGGCCTCCAGTCTGAAAAACAACCCTCCACCACCACCCTCTGTCTTCTACCTTTGAGCCAGTTCTCTATCTAAATGGCTAGTTTTCCTGTATTCCATGAGATCTAACCTTGCTAATCGATCACCCATGGGGAACCTTGTCGAACGCCTTACCAAAGTCCATATAGATCACGTCTACCACTCTGCCCTCATCAATTGTCTTTGTTACTTCATCAAAAAACTCAATCAAGTTTGTGAGACATGATTTCCCATGCACAAAGCCATGTTGACTATCCCGAATCAGTCTTTGCCTTTCCAAATACATGTACATCCTGTCCATCAGGATTCCCTCCAACAATTTGCCCACCACCGAGGTCAGGCTCATTGGTCTATAGTTCCCTGGCTTGTCTTTACTGCTCTTCTTAAACAGTGGCACCACGTTAGCCAACCTCCAGTCTTCCGGCACCTCACCTGTGACTATCAATGATACAAATATACAAGAGGCCCAGCAATCACTTCTCTAGCTTCCCACAGAGTTCTCGGGTACACCTGATCAGGTCCTGGGGATTTATCCACCTTTAACCGTTTCAAGACATCCAGCACTTCCTCCTCTGTAATCTGGACATTTTGCAAGATGTCATCATCTATTTCTCTACTGTCTATATCTTCCATGCCCTTATCCACAGTAAATACTGATGCAAAATTTTCATTTAGTATCTCCTCCATTTTCTGTGGCTCCACACAAAGGCCGCCTTGCTGATCTGTGAGGGGCCCTATTCTCTCCCTAGTTACCCTTTTGTCCTTAATAAATTTGTAAAAACCCTTTGGATTCTCCTTAATTCTGTTTGCCAAAGCTATCTCATGTCCCCGTTTTGCCCTCCTGATTTCCCTCTTAAGTATATTCCTACTTTCTTTATACTCTTCTAAGGATTCACTCATTCTATCCTGTCTATACCTGACATATGCTTCCTTTTTTTTCTTAACCAAACCCTCAATTTCTTTAGTCATCCAGCATTCCCTATGCCTACCAGCCTTCCCTTTCACCCTGACAGGAATATACTTTCTCTGGATTCTTGTTATCTCATTTCTGAAGGCTTCCCATTTTCCAGCTATCCATTTACCTGCGAACATCTGCCTCGAATCATCTTTCGAAAGTTCTTGCCTAATACTGTCAAAATAGGCCTTTCTCCAATTTAGAACTTCAACTTTTAGATTTGGTCTATCCTTTTCCATCACTATTTTAAAACTAATAGAATTATGGTCGCTGGCCCCAAAGTGCTCCCCCACTGACACCTCAGTCACCTGCCCTGCCTTATTTCCCAAGAGGAGGTCAAATTTTGCACCTTCTCTTGTAGGTACATCCACATACTGAATCAGAAAATTGAACAATGAAATTGGTGATGAAATTTCAGCTGGAATTGATTCTAAAAGAAAGCAAAATTGGACAGAGTGTGAAAAAGGTGACTGGCTCACACTATCTGTTTTGCATTTCATCACATAATACTTTAAACAGTTCTCAGTAAATAATCCCTGTTTAAATTTTCCCCATAAATCACAAATCTGTAATTTGACATTTGACAGACACTTTGTTTGCTATAGTTGGGAATATGGAGGATGACAGCTAGTTAACATACAAATGGATAATTTTAATATAAAGTAAATCACGATTAATCATGTAGAGTCTTTCAGGCACATTCTGACTCTCCAAGTGGGAATAAAATTCTCACAAAAATAAGAAGGCACTGAGAATGCTGTAATGTGGTACAATTCACAGGAGCACTAGAAAAATCTCTCAGTTCTCATATGGAAATGGCCAGTCAGCTCCTGGTGGATTAAGATTATTTTGTAATGCAGTGAGATTTTGTTATGGGACCTTTTTTGTTATTTTAGTTTCTGGATTTATTATTTTTAAAAGTAAAATTTGATCATTTGTCTTGTTACAGTTTTGTGATGCATTATTAACAGGGTACTACATTTTCTGACATTACAAAACCAATTGAATAATTGGAAATCATTTCTTTTGGCAGTTAATCAGATTTTGGAGCACCTGAAATGATGATAGGTGTAATATAAATTCAAATTATTTCTCCCTTAATTAGATCTACGTGTGGACTGTGCCATCCAATGTTGAAAGTTTGGGTGATTTGTCAGCCATCTGCTCTATTAACACCGAAGCAGTGTATTGTGCCAGGTTAACCTTTTGTTATAAGGAACCCAATGGTTTGGATATCGTACTATTCAACTGTCAATACCAGGTAGAACACAATTCAGATCAGAAAGTACATAGTATAGGAAATTGTGGAGATGAACCCAAATCTAACCAATCTGTCATGCCATAATATACCATTATATTACCAATTGTTGATTGAAAGTTAAATGGAGGCAAGGGAACTCAGAGAAATAAATCTTGATGTCTTGGAAACAGTCCACATTATAGGAGAGGAGGTACTCGAGGTCTTAAAAAACATAAAGGTGGATAAATCTCCAGGACCTGACCAAGTGCATCCCAGGACATCGTGTGAAGTTAGGGAAGAAATTGCAGGGCCCCTGTCAGAGATATATGTATCATCTACAGACAAAGATGAGGAGTCAGAGAACTGGAAGGTGGCTAATGTTGTGCCTTTATTTAAGAAATGCTGCATGGAGAAGCTTAGAAACTATAGGTGAGGCTGACATCAGTGGTGAGTATGTTGCTGGAGGGGACTCTGAGTGGTAGGATATATGTACATTTGGCGAGGCAAGGATTTATTACAGATCATCAGCATGGCTTTGAGCGAGGGAAGTCATGTCTCATAATTGAATTATCTGAGGACACAACAAAAAAGGGCAGAGCAGTAGACGTTGTCTACATGGACTTTAGTAAACCCTCAACAAGATTCCACATGATAGACTGATTAGTACATTTAGATCACATGGGATTCGGGGAGAACTGATCAATTGGATGATGGTAAGAGACAGAGGATAGTGGTGGTGGAAGCCCGGGTGTCCTTGGAGAAGGAGCACGCGGTGTCCACCAACACCCTGGAGTTGTTCAGGGAGAGGTGGGCGCCGCAGGGAGTGGAGTGCATCATTTCTCCCTCCAACTGTATTTTGATTTAGTCCCTACCCTCCCCTTCACCTTTTTGATCACACAGCATTGCCCTTTGATGTGAAGGGCAGTGCTTGTCACTGGCCACTCGGGTGTTTTTCATATCTTCCTAGTGGTGGAAATTGAATAAAGATTCCTGCACTCTGTGTCTTTCACTGTGTCTCACATCTACACACACACACCATGGGTGATGGGGAAAAATAAGCACTACCGCAGTTAGGCGGTAGTGTGGGGGTTCAGGGGGAAAAAAAATAAACAGGTGATAGCGAAAAAAGAAAAAAGATAGTGGTGGTGGATTGTTTTCAGACTGTAGGCATGTGACTAGCAATTGTTGTTTATCGATTTGGGTAAGAACTTAGGAGACAGGGTTAGTATGTTTGTAGGTGACACCAAAATTGGTGGTATGGTGGACAGTGAAGAAGGTTACAAAGTGAACTTAAATAATTGGGCCAATGGGCTGAGGAATAGCAGACCTAGTTTCATTTGGATAAAAGCGAGGTATTGCATTTTGGTTAAACAAACAAGTGCAGCATTTATACACTTAATGGTAGGGCCCTTGATAATGTTGTCAAACAGAGAGACCCAGGGGTTAGGTAAATAGTTCCTTGAAAGTTGCATCACAGGTATATATGGTGGTTAAGAAGACATTTAGTATGCTTGCCTTCATTGCTCAGACCATTAAATGTAGGAGTTGGGACATCATATTGAGGTTGTACAGGATGTTTGTGAGGCTACTTTTGGAGTACTGAGTAGAGTTCTGGTCACCCTAGTAAAAGAAGGATATTGTTAAATTAGAGAGTGTTTGGAAAAGAGTTACCAGGATTTTGCCAGGAATAGAAGGTTTGAGTTATTAGTAGAGGCAGGATAGGCTGAGACATTTTTCACTGAAGCATAGGACTTTGAGGGGTGGTCTTACATAGGTTTAGAAAATCACAAGGAGCATAGATAAGGTGAATAGCAAGGGTCTTTTCCCTAGGGTAGAGGCATTCAAAACAAGGGGCAAATATTTGAGATGAGAGGTGAAAAGTTTCAGACCACTCAAAGCACTCTTAAGCAGGCAGCCCCAGACCATAACTTTGCAATTTATTTTGGTAAGGGTACAGTGAAAATTACCAGATTAAGTTAGCTAGGTTGACTACTAGATAGACTCATAGAGTCATCGAGATGTATGGCATGGAAACAGACCCTTCAGTCCAACCCGTCCATGCCGACCAGATATCCCAACCCAATCTAGTCACACCTGCCAGTACCCGGCCCATATCCCTCCAAACCCTTCCTATTCTTATACCCATCCAAATGCCTCTTAAATGTTGCAATTGTACCAGCCTCCACCACATCCTCTGGCAGCTCATTCCATACACGTACCGCCCTCTGTGTGAAAATGTTGCCCCCTTAGGTCTCTTTTATATCTTTTCCCTCTCACCCGAAACCTATGCCCTCTAGTTCTGGACTCACCGACCCAGGGAAAAGACTTTGTCTATTTATCCCATCCATGCCACTCATAATTTTGTAAACCTCTATAAGGTCTCCCCTCAGCCTCCGACACTCTGGGGAAAACAGCCCCAGCCTGTTCAGCCTATCCCTGTAGCTCAGATCCTCCAACCCTGGCAACATCCTTGTAAATCTTTTCTGAACCCTTTCAAGTTTCACAGCATCTTTCCAATAGGAAGGAGACCAGAATTGCACGCAATATTCCAACAGTGGCCTAACCAATGTCCTGTACAGCCACAACATGACCTCCCAACTCCTGTACTCAATACGCTGAACAATAAAGGAAAGCATACCAAATGCCTTCTTCGCTATCCTATCCACCTGCGACTCCATTTTCAAGGAGCTATGAACCTGCATTCCAAGGTCTCTTTGTTCAGCAACACCCCCCAGGACCTTACCATTAAGTGTATAAGTCCTGCTAAGACTTGCTTTCCCAAAATGCAGCACCTCGCATTTTTCTGAATTAAACTCCATCTGCCACTTCTCAACCCATTGGCCCATCTGGACCAGATCCTGTTGTAATCTGAGGTAACCCTCTTTGCTGTCCACTACACCTCCAATTTTGGTGTAATCTGCAAACTTACTAAGTGTACCTCTTATGCTCGCATCCAAATCATTTATGTAAATGACAAAAAGGAGAGGGCCCAGCACCAATCCTTGTGGAACTCCACTGGTCACAGGCCTCCAGTCTGAAAAACAACCCTCCACCACCACCCTCTGTCTTCTACCTTTGAGCCAGTTCTCTATCCAAATGGCTAGTTTTCCCTGTATTCCATGAGATCTAACCTTGCTAATCAATCTCCCATGGGGAACCTTGTCGAACGCCTTACTGATACATAGATCACGCCTACTGCTCTGCCCTCATCAATCGTCTTTGTTACTTCATCAAAAAACTCAATCAAGTTTTTGAGACATGATTTCCCATGCACAAAGCCATATTGACTATCCCGAATCAGTCTTTGCCTTTCCAAATACATGTACATCCTGTCCCTCAGGATTCCCTCCAACAACTTGCCCACCACCGAGGTCAGACTCACCGGTCTATAGTTCCCTGGCTTGTCTTTACCGCCCTTCTTAAACAGTGTTACCACATTTGCCAACCTCCAGTCTTCCGGCACCTCACCTGTGACTATCAATGATACAAATATCTCAGCAAGAGGCCCAGCAATCACTTCTCTAGCTTCCCACAGAGTTCTCGGCTACACCTGATCAGATCCTGGGGATTTATCCACCTTTAACCATTTCAAGACATCCAGCACTTCCTCCTCTGTAATCTGGACATTTTGCAAGATGTCACCATCTATTTTCCTACAGTCTCTATCTTCCATATCCTTTTCCACAGTAAATACTGATGCAAGATATTCATTTAGTATCTCCCCCATTTTCTGTGGCTCCACACAAAGGCCGCCTTGCTGATCTTTGAGAGGTCCTATTCTCTCCCTCGTTACCCTTTTGTCCTTAACATATTTGTAAAAACCCTTTGGATTCTCCTTAATTCTGTTTGCCAAAGCTATCTCATGTCCCCTTTTTGCCCTCCTGATTTCCCTCTTAAGTATACTCCTACCTTCTTTATACTCTTCTAAGGATTCACTCATTCTATCCTGTCTATACCTGACATATGCTTCCTTTTTTTTCTTAACCAAACCCTCAATTTCTTTAGTCATCCAGATTTTAAAATAGACAAAATTTTATTCACAAAATTATACAATGAAACACAAAGAACAGAATAAAGAACCCCTACAGAACTCAACCTACCCACTGGACTTAATTATGCTGTTCCGAATATACACAACAATCCCAATAAGCAAACTCCTTCTAAAACCCAGTATAAATGGAACACATGCTTACAGGTTGAGTGTGAAGGGCAGAAAAGAGAGACAGAGAGAGCTTCCACTCAGTTCCCTGTTGTACTTCTCACTAGCTCAGGTCTGAACTAAAACTGCTCAGCTCAGCTCAGCTAAAGAGCTGACCACACCCCTTTCATTATACAGGTCACTTATAAAGCATGACCACTCTGGCCTGAAGTCTCATCTGTTTATATGTAAACAAAAGACCTCTCAAAATCCTTTTCATCTCTGTACCAAGTCCGCTTTCTTGCCCCTCTGAAAAAAATCAAGGACAGAGTCTCTGAGCCAAGGAAAAGCTTTTAGAAATAAAAGGGACTGGTTTTGTGACAGTGGGGAGGGAGTAGGGAATTTTATACCTGGGCTCTTGATTTTGGGAAGGCCCAGTGCTGTCCATTTTATTGCCAGAGAGGCAGGGAAACCTCAAAGCCTCTCTAAGATTCCACCCAAAATTAACTTGCACACAATTTGCAATTGTCAGTCATATTTAAAATATGAGTAAATTGTTGGAATATAGATGTGTATGCATTGCTATTTTAGAAATATGTTTGTTCATTTGTGAAATATAGGGAAGGGCTGAAACTTGCATATTTTATCAATCAGATAAAAGCTGTGTTGTAGAACAATTTTTTTTTCAATTGCTAAAAAGAATTTCCGTATTCATTCAGTCTGCCTTTTCCTTCTAAAGAATACTGATTTCTTTCTCTCAGGTCAGTATATTCGGTTCAATCCTCGTCATAGTCTAGGATGACATTTCATGCCCACTGCTGGTTGCTATTCCTAGTGCATTTCAAAAGGCAATTGAATTTCCCAATAAGTAATTTTAATACTTCATTCCACAATTCGGAACATGTATTATGAACCAGAAAGGTCTCCAGCATTCACGCAAATCAATTGTTGAGGGCAATAGGAGTTAGGTATAGGGTAGGGGAGCAAAAGCCTTTGCTTACAAAGCCCAGGGAAGGCCGCCTGCTGATCAAGAGGAGAACCAAAATTTAAATGGGCCTGACATGTAGGATATTTACCACAAAAATCAATGGAACTTCAGAAAATGTTACAGAGAGCAATTAGAACATGGAACTTGTTACCACAGGAGGCAGCTGAGCTAAAAATGTAGATACTTTTAAATAACAGCTGGATAATCTCACAAGCCAAAAGGAATAGAACATAGAGCCTAGAACATAGAACAGTACAGCACAGAACAGGCCCTTCAGCCCACGATGTTGTGCCGACCATTGATCCTCATGTATGCACCCTCAAATTTCTGTGACCATATGCATGTCCAGCAGTCTCTTAAATGTCCCCAATGACCTTGCTTCCACAACTGCTGCTGGCAACGCATTCCATGCTCTCACAACTCTCTGAGTAAAGAACCTGCCTTTGACATCCCCTCTATACTTTCCTCCAACCGGCTTAAAACTATGACCCCTTGTGTTAGTCATTTCTGCCGTGGGAAATAGTCTCTGGCTATCGACTCTATCTATGCCTCTCATTATCATGTATACTTCAATTAGGTCCCCTCTCCTCCTCCTTTTCTCCAATGAAGAAAGTCCGAGCTCAGTCGACCTCTCTTCATAAGGTAAGCCCTCCAGTCCAGGCAGCATCCTGGTAAACCTCCTCTGAACCCTCTCCAAAGCATCCACATCTTTCCTATAATAGGGCGACCAGAACTGGATGCAGTATTCCAAGTGCGGTCTATCCAAAGTTTTATAGAGCTGCACAAGATCTCACGACTCTTAAACTCAATCCCCCTGTTAAGAAAGCATATGGTGTTTTGGCTTTCATTAACAACCCTGTCCACTTCAGTGGCCATGTTAAGGGATCTATGTAACTGCACACCAAGATCCCTCTGTTCTTCCACACTGCCAACAATCCTATCCTTAATCCTGTACTCAGCTTTCAAATTTGACCTTCCAAAATGCATCACCTCGCATTTATCTGGGTTGAACTCCATCTACCACCTCTCAGCCCATCTCTGCATCCTGTCAATGTCCCGCTGCAGCCTACAACAGCCCTCTATACTGTCAACGACACCTCCAACCTTTGAGTCGTCTGCAAACGTGCTGACCCATCCTTCAATCCCCTCATCCAAGTCATTAATAAAAATTACAAACAGTAGAGGCCCAAGGACAGAGCCCTGTGGAACACCACTCACCACTGACTTCCAGGCAGAATATTTTCCTTCTACTACCACTCGCTGTCTTCTATTGGCCAGCCAATTCTGTATCCAGACAGCTAGGTTCCCCTGTATTCCATTCCTCCTGACCTTCTGAATGAGCCTACCATGGGAAACCTGATCAAATGCCTTGCTGAAGTCCATATACACTACATCCACAGTTCGACCCTCATCAACTTTTCTAGTTATATCCTCAAAGAACTCGATAAGGTTTGTGAGGCATGACCTGCCCCTCACAAAGCCACGTTGACTGCTTTTAATTAAGCCATGCTCTTCCAGATGGTCATAAATCCTATCCCTCAGAATCCTTTCTAACACCTTGCAGATGATAGACGTGAGACTTACTGGTCTGTAATTGCCGGGGATTTCCCTATTTCCTTTCTTGAAGAGAGGAATTACATTCGCCTCTCTCCAGTCCTCAGGTACGACTCCAGTGGAGAGCGAGGATGCAAAGATCTTCGCAAGTGGCGAAGCAATCGCATTTCGCGTTTCCCAAAGCAGCCAAGGACAAATCTGGTCCGGGCCAGGTGACTTAATGTTTGACAAAACTTTCAGCACATCAGCTTCCTCTATCTCTATCCATTCCAGCATGCACACCTGCTTTTCAAAGGTTTCATTCACTACAAAGTTCATTTCTTTCGTAAAGACAGAAGCAAAATACTCATTTAGGGTTTCCCCTACCTCCTCAGACTCCACACACAAGTTCCCTATGCTATCCCTGATCGGCCCTATTCTTTGTTTGACCATTCTCTTATTCCTCACATAAGTGTAAAATGCCTTTCTGTTCTCCCTAATCCATTCTCCCAAGCCTTTCTTGTGCCCCCTCCTGGCTCTCCTCAGACCATTTTTGAGCTCCTTCCTTGCCTGCCTGTAATCCTCTAGAGCTGAGCTTGACCCTAGCTTCCTCCACCTTATGTAAGCTACCTTCTTGCTTTTGACGAGAAGCTCCACCGCTCTCGTCATCCAAGGTTCCTTTATCTTACCCTTTCTTGCCTGTCTCAGAGGGACATATTCATTCACCACTCGCAACAGCTGTTTCTTAAACAGTCTCCACATGTCTATAGTGCCTTTACCATGGAACAATTGCTCTCAATCCATGCTTCCTAACTCATGTCTAATTGTATCATAGTTTCCTCTTCCCCAATTAAATATCCTCCCATTTTTGCCTAATCCTCTCCTTCTCCATAGCTATGTAGAATGTGAGGCAGTTGTGGTCACTATCACCAAAATGCTCTCCCACCACAAGATCTGATACCAGCCCCGGCTCGTTTCCGAGCACCAAGTCTAGAATGGCCTCTCCCCTCATCGGCCTGTAACGTACTGAGTTAGGAAACCCTCCTGAACACATCTTACAAAAACAACTCCATTCAAATCTTCTGCTCGAAGGAGGTTCCAATCAATATTGGGAAAGTTAAAGTCACCCATTACAACAACCCTACTACGTCCACACTTTTCCAAAATCTGCCAACCTATGCTTTCTTCCATCTCCCTGCTGCTATTGGGGGGCCTGTAGTAAACCCCTAAAGAGGTGAGTGCTCCCTTGCTGTTCCTAATTTCCACCCATACTGACTTGGTAGGCAGATCTTCCTCGACAATGGAAGCTTCTGTAGCTGTGATACCCTCTCTGATTAGTAGTGCTATACCTCGACCTTTTTTTCCCCCCTCCCTATTCTTTTTAAATGCTGTAAACCCTGGAACATCCAGCAACCATTCCTGCCCCTGAGAAACCCATGTCTCTGTTATGGCCACAACAACATAGCACCAGGTACTGATCCATGCTCAAAGTTCATCACTTTTATTCCTGATACTCCTTGCGTTAAAGCAAACACACTTTAACTGATCCCCTGGTTCCTTCCCAGGAAAATCCTTCCCACTGGCTGGTCTACCTCTTGCTATTGCCTCATCTGCATCAACTCTCCCCTCCGGTATACAGCTCAGGTTCCCACCCCCCTGCCATACTAGTTTAAACCCTCTCGAACTACTCGAGTAAACCTTCCACCCAGGACATTGGTCCCCTTCCAGTTCAGATGCAACCCGTCCTTCTTGTACAGGTCCCACCTTCCCCAGAAGGCATCCCAATTATCTACATATCTGAAGCCCTCCCTCCTACACCAGCTGCGCAGCCATGTGTTAAGCTGCGCCTGCTCCCATTTCCTAGCCTCGCTATCTCGTGGCACCAGTTGTAAACTAGGGAACACTACTCTGTTCGTCCTGCTTTGCAGCTTCCATCCTAACTCCCTGAAATCACTTTTTATATCCTCAATCCTTTTTTTGGCTATATCATTAGTACCAATATGTAACACGATTTCTGGCTGTTCGCCCTCCCCTTTTCGAACCTTATACACCCGAATGGAGACGTCCCGGGCCTTGGCACCAGGGAGGCAACATACATTCCGGGAATCCCGATCCTGACCACAAAATCTCCTGTCGATTCCCCCTATCTATCGAGTCCCCTACCACGAGTACTTTTCTATTCTGCCCCCTTCCCTTCTTTGCCACAGTGTCAGGCTCAGTGCCAGGGAACTGACTACTATGGCTTTCCTCTGGTAGGTCATCCCCCCCAGCAGTATCCAAAACAGGATACTTGTTGCTGAGGGGAATGTCCACAGGGGATCACTGCACTGTCTGTCTGTCCCCTTTCCTCCCCCTAACTGTAACCCATCTATGCTTGTCCTGAGCCTTAGGAGTGACCAACTCCTGGTAACTCCTCTCAGTTACCCCCTCAGCCTCCCGAATGATCTGTAGTTCATCCTGCTCCAGCTCCAATTCCCTAACATGGTTTTCAAGGAGCTGGAGTTGGGTGCATTTGTTGAGGCTAGATGAATGGTAATGGGAAGGGGCTTGCTTGGAACATAAATGGGCTGCCAATGGCTTTAAATGCTGTGAATACTTGGTAATACGTTGCAGTTCTTTAAGAAATGTCCCTTTCTGAAGGCCTCATCAGGCCCCGAATCCTCGTCCCACAAAGTTGACTTTGAAGCAACTCCACAAGGCTATGGTTAAAATAGAATTTGGAGGTGTTTTTGCAACATAATGCACATATATAAAGAGGAACCCCCCCAGGTTTCTCGTAGGTGTCCTTACCATGGTTTCAGATAAGAGGGAGACAGAGGTAATAAGTCACTGAGCAACTTTAACTATATCCCCACCAGATTAACATCACCCCTAATGATCTTTCATTGCCACTTGATGCTGTATTATCATCAGGTTAAAGATTTTGTGGAGAAGTATAGATTTTCAAATAAATTTGTTGGAATGTGCAGGCTCTTCACTAATATGGTCACAAGCCGTGAAGAAAGGCCTTTGGAGTGGAATGTTTCAGATTAAATTCAACATAAATGTCAAGCAAATAATTTATAAATGCCTGAATGAGTCTTTAGAGAGTTAGTTTATGTTAGAAATCTCAGTTTGATGCCGAATACAGTTTCAGATGATTGAAATTGTACCTGAAGCTGATTTTAGGGTGCTCATCTGGCATAGTGAAAATATTTAACTGTTGTTTTTACACAGTCTTTTGGTTTTGTCTTTGAGAATCACCTGACTTGCATATGTTGATGCACACTAGAAAATATCAATTGTTTTGATTGATCTCTGGGGAGAACACATTGCCCTTTTGAGTATATTGGGTCTATCTTTTCTGACATTTAAAAGTCTGACATGAAAGGCAACCTCATAAAATGTGTAGTTTCCAGAGAAATTGACGTGGTGGATATTTTTATGTTATTATTTGGTCATGAGATGTGGGCATCATTTTTTGAGGCTGTTTATTGACCATCCCTATTTGCTCTGGGGAGGTGGTAGTGAGTTGCCTTTTGCAGTCCATGTGGTGTAGGTATACACCTGGATTTTAATGCAGATATTAAGAAGCAACGGTAATATATTTGCAAGCCAGATGATTTGGTACTTGGATTCTGACGTGCTGTGGTTCAGGATTGAAATTCATACATGGAGAAATGTCACTTGGTGAGATAGTAAATGGTATATGAGGAACCAGATCTAAGGCCAAAAGAATTAACGCCTTGTGGAGAAAATTCAGAGAAACAGAAATCAGCATATCTCCAAGAGTTGCTTAGAATATCAAACAGATAAGATTTTAAGAAATTACTTCTGTTATCCAAAGGGAATGTAAAGACATTGCAGCTAATACTATATCATAAAATCCCTACTGTACAGATGGAGGCCATCTCATCACATCTGCACAGACCCCTGGAAGAACATCCCACCCAATCCCTACATTTACCATAATTAACCCACCCATCCCTGAATACTAACAGATCAATTTAGCATGGCTAATCCACCTAACCTGCTCACTCATTGGGCTGTGTGAGGAAACCGCAGCACCCAGAAGATACTCACACAGACACAGGGAGAATGTGCAAACTCCACATAGTTGACCAAGGCTGGAATCAAACCTGGGTCCCTAGTACTGTGAGTCAGTAGTGCTAACTACTATGCCATTGTGCCAACCCTATTTCTTTGCGTATTCTTTGGATGTACTTACAAAGTTATTTAAATGATGTGTACAAAAGATAACAGAGCCTGGATTATTGAAGTAGGTCAAGAGCTCAGATTTCACACAATTCCCAGGATCGTAAACGTGACCCAGGAAAAAGTGTCACCCTCAAAGGAGTTCAGAGGTAAGTACATTGGTCGGTTGGCTGTTTAAGAGGCTGGTCTTAGTGATGCAGCACCTTGTTGAAGCTATAAAAAAGATGATGAACTAAAAAGTCAACATCCAATCTACATCCCTCATGTCGACCAGTGCCACCTCATGCTCCACCCGCCCCATAGCTCGTACTATCCTCCATGTCAATCTATGTGTCCCAACCATCCCATGGTCTCTCATATCCCCCATGCCATATCTATACCCCTGTTTCCACCCGATGGCTCTAATAGCCCCTTTGGCAATCTTGTGCTACACTCACATATACCTTTCCCCTGTCTACTCAGCTAGCATCCACAGACATCAAAACCATACTGAGGTTAAATTAAGTTCTTTAATATCAATTGATGAATTCTCCATTACGAATCATAGAATTCCCTACAGTGTGGTAGCAGGCTATTTGGCCCATCAAGTCCACACTGACCCTTTAAAGACCATCCCACTCAGACCCGCCCCCCTCACTATCCCTGTAACCCTGCATTTCCCATAGCTAATTCATCCTAACCTGCACGTCTTGGATTGTGGGAGGAAACCAAACTAATCCCACACAGACATGGGGAGAATGTGCAAACTCCACACAGACTGGAAGCAAACCCAGGTCCCTGGCAGTGTGAGGCAGCAGGGCTAACCACTGAGCCATTGTGCCACCTTTGTCTGATGGGTAAATATATAATTACTACATTTAAATACATTTTATCCTTTATTATAACAAGTATTTGTTTTCATGGCCCTACCCCAAAGACTTCATATGTTCATATGGAGTTGTCAATCAAACAGTGAACAAGAATCCGACTGTGGTATAAAAGTTTGTGAAATCAGTGAGACAGCACTAATCCTGTAATGATGATTCTCAGGCTTAGTTTAGCAGACAGAGTGAAATAGCAAACGCTGATATTTTTTAAACCTGCAGTTCTTTTGCAAATATTTAAAGGAAATGAGGTTTAAATGCCTTGCCAGCTTCACCACTCTCAAGAGCCTCCATTGATAGCTCTCAACAACTCCAATGAACCTGACATTTACAATGAGTTTATTGACTGTTTACAGACTTGCACCTTATAACTTTGACAATCCAAAAGGGCACTTCACCTTTCCAAAATGGCACCTGAACTCTCCCAGAATTGATTCAGGATCATACTCAACAGAAGTCCTCTACATCTCCAAAGATGTGATAAGTCTGGATTTTAACCTACCAGAATCGAGAGTGTGTTGCTGGGAAAGCACAGCAAATCAGGTAGCATCCGACGAGCAGGAGAATCAATGTTTCGGGCATAAGCCCTTCGTCAGAGATGAAACCCGAAACGTCAGTGCTGTTACTCCTCGGATGCTGCCTGACCTGTATCACAGTCTCGACTCTGACCTCCAGCATCTGCAGTCCTCACTTCCTCCTATTTAACGTACTGGGTCAAGAACGCACAAGCCATGTTTTGGAAATCCATTTGCAAAAAATCAGCTGTAATTTAATGTCACTGCACTTTAACATGTGCAGTTGCCTCCCTGAATCACAGATCGCAAAATTATAATCTGACTCCATTGTTCCCCCCAACACCATCAAATGATGGGGCATGTATTTGAGGGTGGACCTTATGGCATTGTGCCTTTGATGCCATTTTCATGAAGATTTAGAACCTCTCTATCTGCACAAAAATGCAGGCTTTGATGTAATTTACTTCTTTCTCCCATTCCTTCCTACAACTGACAATCATATTCATACTCAGAAACAATTTCATTCCTGTTGTAGAGTTTTCTCACTGATATAGTTATCCAAAAAGCCCATAACACAAGACATTCTTGCTCTGTTTTCCTTAATTCATCCATTGCCTTTAGATGAACTGTTTCCACCTTTTATTAACATGTATTATTTAAAGTGTTTATTTTAATTGTTGCATGATGAGGAATCAAGGACTTAACTGACCCCCAGAAAAAACTCAGAAATAGAACCCAATGCTAATATTTATTAGAAATGCATCTTTTAAAAGGTTAGATATTAGGTTTATCCTTCTTTCATAACAATATCTCTGGTTCTACCATCATCAAGGCTGTTTTTGCAGTTCAGATCCAGCGAGTTTTCTTGTTGGTAAATACACAGCCTGGTAACTCAGTTTTGTTTCGTGATTTCTGTGACTATCAAGTAACTCCTGAAGGAATGTGATCATAACTGAAAGCTTGTTGAGTGAGAATGGGAATGAGCTAAGTTTTCAATGCTCTCCTCCTCAGTCTCTTGATGCTTTTGCCATTGACTCACACAGAACGGTTAGTGGCTTGAATGAGGTACCTAACTGATGTCAATTCTCAGTGTAAACCAACACCCTGTAAGAGGAGACAAGAACATTGGGGAAAATGGGCTGTATCTTACATAATTTGGCAAAGATTGAGTTGCATTTTGGAGAGATTTCCATTGCGCGGACTAACAAATTTTCTCACTGTATTTTACCAAATCTCTTTTTGAAATACTTAACCCACCCATATGGGTCTGTCATGTCTGATTCTAGTCCCATCCTACCACATGCTGTTACAGAATAACTCATTGCTCAGTGGATATCCACTCAAAGACCAGCATCCTGTGGGCCTATGCCACCTTTATAAGGTTGCTCATCACATTGTTCAGTCGAAGATTTTTCCAAAAGATGTCAGAGAAGAGGAAGGTGGCACCTGGTTCTGCAACAGAGGCCTCAAGACCCTGATTGTGAGGAGGATGCAAAGGAGAGGAGTCCTTTTTCTGTACGACCCACAAGTAGGCTAGACTGTAGACAACCAGGCTCAGAGTCCACAATGGGGTCAGCACATCATCCAGAGGAACAGCCAGTGCCTCAAGAATGTCAATGACTCTCTCTGTTGTGCTAGAGTAGGTGCCAAACTCTACTCTCTGCCACCTCACACTCAATGCTCCCTGCTATTGCATCCAGCTTCCACAAAAGCTCATGTGCTACCGCTCTAATTATTGCCTTCAAAATCTAATCTCACTTGGCCTCATCATAACCTCCCATCTCCCACAGCACAAAGCTACATCACCTTTCAGCTGTCTCTTCACTTCCTTCAAAAAACTCACCACGATTTATCAACCATCAAGACTAGTGTCTGTATCCCCCTCTTTCCTCCTCTTCTCTCATACAGGAAAAGACAGCCCACACCAGGCAGAATGAACCTGTACAGGTAGAGGGATGCCTGACACTAAGTTCCATGTCCCATACAAGGAGGGAAAACCTGGTCCTCACTGGAGAAGACAGGGAGCACTCATGTGGGATGATGAGGCGTCCATGTCTCACTAACCGAGTGAGTGCCCCTCTCCATTCCACAGAAATTCTCATATATAGTCTAGATTAGAGTGGTGCTGGAAAAGCACAGCCAGTAAGGCAGCATTTAAGGAGCAGGAAAATCGACGTTTCGGGCAAAAGCCCTTCCGGCTGTGCTTTTCCAGCACCACTCTAATCTAGACTCTGATTTCCAGCATCTGCAGTCCTCACTTTTGCCTAATTCTCATATATACCTCACTGTCAGAGTCAATCATTGCACACACATTTCTAACCATTGGCCACCAATATCTTCTCTCTATCTCTCTTGGGTCTTGCAGAAACTGAAAACGTCCAATACCTCTTGTCAGCATGTATTCCAGGAGCTGACTCTTCAATCTCTGAGGGGACGGAGTGACAGGGAGGGGATTGCTCTGGAGGGCTTTCAGCAAGTATAGAGTGAGAGTCTCAGTGTGTTTCCTTATCCCGACAGCAGATCCCTCAATGAAAGACTGCACCCTGCAATGAAAAGATCTTGCTTTCTGGGCTTCTTATGTGGCAAGTCCCCTACTGGACCACAGGGTGAATACCAGCGAAAGCAGGATGAGTCCCCTATTTATGGTCAGTTCAGAACCTCAGTTTATGATGGGGCAGTAAGGTTGCCCACAAGCTGTCTTGCCCGAGGCTTAACAAAGGTAGAGACAGTAAGACACCAGGTCATTCTTCCATCCAATTAAATGCCTTATCACCACTAAACCTGCACCAATGAGGGAATTAAATTGCACCTACTGATTATAATGGCCAGTCAGCAAAATATAGCTCAAAAAAAGTCTTCATGCCTAAATGTCACTTGTTAGTGAAATGCCTTGAAGTGTGAGGGCAAAGGATGACAGACACAAAAGTTATATCAAAGTGCATATTTATCAACATTTAGGAACATTTGCTGTGGTAAAGGGGAACCAATGGATGTGTTGTATTATAATTTCAGAAGGTATTGTTAATATGCTACATCAAAGTTTATTATGGAAAATAAAGACTCATGGTGTAGGAGATAAGATACTAGTTTGGATAGGAAATCAGCCAACTAACAAGAAACATAGCATAGCCATAAATGGAACATTTTATGCTTGGCAAGATGTAATGATTGATGTGCTACAGCGATCAGTATTACGTCCTCAACACTTTACAATTTATATCAATTGGCACTGAAGGTATGATTGCTAAATTCGCTGATGACACAAAAATGTTTGGAAGGTAAGTTGTGAACAAGACATAATGACAATTCAAAAGGAAAAAAGCAGGTTTAATGATTGGACAGAGATCTGGCAAGTGGCATACATGGGAAAATGGTGGGAGATTTTGAGGAGAGAACTAAAAAAGTAACATTTTATCTTAATGATGAGATTAGAGAGCTCTGAAATGCTAAGTGATCTGTGTGTTCCGTACATAAGATTAGTTTGCAGGCACAAATAGTAATTAGGAAAGCTAAGTGAATTAATGTTCCAGGATACAAATGCTACAGGAAGGATAGAAAGGAGGGCAAGAGAGGAGGGGGAGTGGTATTTTGATAAGGCATAACATTACAGCTGTACTTAGACAGGATATTCCTGGGAATACATTGAGGGGAGTTATTTGGGTGGAACTGAGGAATAAGGGCTTGTAATCAGTGGAAAAGTGAGAAACAAATTTGTAAGGCGATTTCAGCAATCTGTAAGAATAATAGGTTGGTTATGCTAAAGGATTTTAACTTTCCAAGCATAGATTAGGAATGCCATAATGTGAAGAGTTTAGATGGAGAGGAATCTGTTAAGTGTGTACAACAAAGTTTTCTGATTCAGTATGTGGATGTACCTACTGAAGAAGGTGTAAAACTTGACCTACTCTTGGGAAGTAAGGCAAGGCGGGTGACTGAGGTGTCAGTGGGGGAGCACTTTGGGGCCAGCGACCATAATTCTATTAGTTTTAAAATAGTGATGAGAAAGGATAGACTGGATCTAAAAGTTAAAGTTCTAAATTGAAGGAAAGTTAATTTGGCAAGAACTTTCAACAGCTGTTTGGGGGCAGATGTTCGCAAGTAAAGGGACAGCTAGAAAATGGGAAGCCTTCAGAAATGAGATAACGAGAGTCCAGAGACAGTATATTCCTGTTAGTGTGAAAAGAAAGGCTTGTAGGTAGAGGGAATGCTGATGATTAGAGAAATTGAGGTTTTGGTTAAGAAAAATTAGGAAGCGTATGTTAGGTATAGACAGGAGAGATCGAGTGAATCCTTAGAAGAGTGTAAAGGCAGTAGGAGTATTCTCAAGACAGAAATCAGGAGGGAAAAAAGGGGGCATGAGATATCTTTGGCAAAGGGCTTTTGCCCGAAACGTCGATTTTACTGCTTCCTGGATGCTGCCTGACCTGCTGTGCTTTTCCAGCACCACTCTATCTGCAGGGTTAAGGAGAAGCCAAAGGAATTTTATAAATACAGTAAGGACAAGTAGATAACTAGGGAGAGAATAGGGCCCCTCAAAGGTCAGCAAGGCAGCCTATGTTTGGAGCCGCAGGAGATGGGGGAGATACTAAACATGTATTTTGCATCAGTGTTTACTGAGGAGAAGGACATGGAAGACATAAAATGTAGGGAAGTAGATGATGACATCTTGAAAAATGTTCTTATTACAGAGGAGTAAGTGCTGGAGGTCTTAAAATACATAAAAGTGGATAAATCCCCAAGACCTGATCAGGTATACCCTAGAACTCTGTGGGAAGCTAGAGAACTGATTGCTGGGCCCCTTGCTGAGATATTTGTATCATCGCTAGTCACAGATGAGATGCCAAAAGACTCGATGTTGGCTAATGTGGTGCGACTATTTAAGAAATGTGGTGAGGAAAAGCCAGGGAACTATAGACTGGTGAGCCTGACATCGGTGGTAGGCAAGTTGTTGGAGGGAATCTTGAGGGACAGGATTTACATGTATTTGGAAAGGCAAGGACTGATTAGGGGTAGTCAGCATTGCTTTGTGCATGGGGAATCATGTCTCACGAACTTGATTGAGTTTTTTTTGAAGAAGTAACAAAGACGATTGATGAGGGCAGGGCAATGGGTGACATCACACAGAGGGTGATGTGTGTATGGAAAGAGCTGCCAGAGGAAGTGATGAAGGCTGGTACATTTACAGCATTTAAAAGGCGTCTGGATGGGTATATGCACAGGAAGCATTTCGAGGGATATGGGCTAAATGCTGGCACACAAAGTAGATTAGGTTAGGATATCTGGTCGGCATGGACGAGTTGGATCGAATGATCTGTTTCCATGCTGTACATCTCTTACTCTATTTATTACGAAACACATTGAATACCAAAGTAGAGAAGCCATGCTTTTGTTGTACAGGGCATTGGTGAGACAATTTGGACTACTGTGTGCAGTACAATATCTGTCTCCTGGTTTAAGTAAGGATATAAACATATTGAAGGCAGTTCAGAGAATGTTTGCTCGACTAATACCCAGGATGGACATATTGCAACATGAGGATATGCTGTTCCTTCAGGTTTGTAGCCATTGACATTTCAAAGGACTGTTCTAAGAAAAGCAGTTGTGTAAACTGTTTTCTCTCGAGTTTCAAAGGTGATCTCATTGAAACTTACAAAATACTTGAAGCGAAAGACAGGGTAAATGCAGGTAAGATATTTCCCCTGTTTGGGGAGCATTTAACTGGGGACATAAATTAAAAATATGGGGTATCCAATGTAGGTCTGAGATGAGGAGAATTTTTTATTTACTCAGAATGTTGAGAGCCTTTGGAATTCTCTGCTACAGAGGTCTGTGCCGGCTCAGTCTTTAAGTATGTTTAAAGTAAATTTGATAAATTTCTGATTACCACTGATGTTCAGGGTGAGTAAATGGCATTGAAGTCTTTAAGCAGCCATGATCGCTTTGAATGGCAAGGGCAGGTGAATGGGCTGAATGGCCTACTCCTGTTCCTGTCTTCCTGGTTAGTGGTGGCTTAATGAAAAATTCAAGATCCTGAGAAAAAACTGCTAGTCTAGATCTGGAAAGAATTATTCCTTTGGGGGGTCAATTTAGAACAAGAGCTCATTATTTAAAACTGAGGGGTCACCCTTTGCGTCTTTGGAATCCTCTTCCTGAAAAGCCGGTGGAGGCAGTATCTTTGAGTACTTTTAAGACAGAATATAGATTGTTGAGAAGCAAAGGGGTGAAAGGTTAATGGAAGCTGGCAAAATGTGGAGTCGAGGTTAAATTTAGATCAAACATGATGTTATTGAATGGAAGAGCAGGCTGGAAGGGGTGAATGGACTACTCCTTATCCTGAGTCGAAATGTGTGGCACTAGAAAAGCACTGTAGGTCAGGCAGCATCTGAGGAGCAGGAGGATCGATGTTTTGGGGATAAGCTCTTCATCAGTAATGATTCTCCTGCTCCTTGGATGCTGCCTGACCTGCTGTGCTTTTCCAGCACCACACTTTCCGACTCTGATCTCCAGCATTTGTAGTCCTCACTTTCTCCTATTCCTTATTGTAACTCAGATATTTGGATTCAAACTTTGGGAGAAAGATCATTTTCTTCACAGGGCTCTCATCACAGAGAAACTTGAGTCTTGGATAATTAAAGGGAGTCACCTTTACACCACATGACACCTGGTAGTCTACAGCTCCCCCTATGTTAAATAGTTAAGACCTTGAGCTGCACAAATCTCCAGGTCCATTGATGTCTGTCAACATTGTCCAATCTATAGTCAACTGAAATGGAGTAAGAATCATATTAAAATATCTTCAAAAATTCAATAACTTGTGTTTAGTGAACTTGTTCAGTGTCTCTCAATTACCTGCTTTATGTTGTTCATAGAATGTAATGAATAATGTTTGCACAAAATGATAGTTCCTCATTTTACAAAGAATAATTTGTTTTAATTATTTGGCATTTACAATTTATGAGGAATGCCATGAGAAAAGTTTAATCTTGTGCTTTTCATTGTGCACATTTTCAAATTGTAGTTTCATTCAATAAAGATTGGAGTTGAATTCTTATTTTGATATTTCCTTTACATTAAAAAAGCTACTGACTGCAAGCATTGTGGTTTGACAAAGGGAAGCATTTAGAAAGATAGCAGTAATATTTCCAATATTGTAAATAATGTCTGCAGCACTTTCACCACAGGGTCTGCAGGAGTTCACAAGGCAGCTTTCCACCATCTTCTCAAATTGATAACAAATATTGCCCAAGCCAACCACACACATCCAATGAAAGGTAAATATTTTAAAAATTCCCTTGTTCCTATATTTATTCAGTCTTGCTCCTATCAAATGAGAGAATCCTGCCATCTCACTCTTGTGAATCTAGTTTTCCACTGGTTTTGTTTTGCTTTTGATTCCATTTTTTATTTTGGAATAAGTTGCCTGTCTTCTCAAATGTGATAGTATCTCTCCTATAGCAGGGCAATCAAAACTCCAAAACTGGCCTCACCAATGTCCTGTACAAGCTTAATATGACGTCCAAAGTCCTGTACTCAATGCTATGACCAATGAAGGCAAGCATGCCAAACACCATCTTAATCACCCTGTCAACCTGTGACACAACTTTCAAAGAACTATGTATCTGAATCCTGAAGTGTCTCTGTTTGAGAATGCTACCCAGTGCCCTATATTAAATGTATAAGTCCTGCCCTTGTTTGTTTTACCAAAATGAAACTCTAGTCCCCACTCTTCAGCCCATTAGCCCAATTGATCAAGACCTCATTGTAACCTTAAAAAACCTCCTTAACTATCAAGTATATCATAAATTTTGGTGTCATCCACAAAAATTATGCTTGTCAATGCCAAAACACCTGGCAGCAGACAGCATGAATGTAATCTGCACCAGTCTCTATTGTTGAGGTAGAATAAGAGACCAGAAACAAAAACAGAGATTGCTGGAAAGGCTTAGCAGGTCCAGCAGAGTCAGTGGAGAAAGATCAAGAGTTAACGTTTCGGGTTGAGTGACCCTTCCTCAGAACTGAGAGACCAAAGGTTGGCTCATAGGCAATCAGGAATCTTCACTGTCAGCATGGCTTAGCAATGCTATCCACAAACCATGCAAATGTACATAGCTGCCATTAAAAGACAGCCATGCAAAATGCCACTAAATTTGTGTACTAAAGCAATATCTACATTGCTTGGAGAGTCCTGAAGGAAACCTGTACTACCCTACCATAATCAATCTTGGTATACAACATCGTGCACTACTTGACCTTCAGGAGAACATTGTCCTTGCTATCAGGTATAGGCAGGGCAGCAGATGAGATGAAGGAGGAGAATCTGGAAGCAAATAACCTATGTCTCCCATGGCCAAGCTATGTATAATGCATCTGACTTGGGTGAATAGAGCCTTAATTTCTCTTTATTCATTGGTGGGATGTGGGAGTCATGAGCTGGGCCAGCATGTATTAAGAGGGCAGTTAAGAGTCAACCACATTGCTGTGGGTCTGAAGTCACATGTAGGCCAGGCCTGGTAAGGATGACATTTGTGAATCAGATGGTTGAATCAACGTTGATTTCGCAGTCATCATTAGAATCTTAATTCCAGAGCTTTTAATTGACTTCAAATTCCACCATCAACTTCAGCAGAATTTGAACACAGGTGACCAGAACCCATTATCTGGTCCTGGGTTAATAGTCTAACAATAATACCACTGGGCCATCACCTCCCTCATTACCCAATCTAAAACAGTCCTCAACTTTATCACCCCACTGTTAAAGGTGGTCACTGCAACTCCTGGCCACAATCCTGCAAAAATAGACAATCCAAAACAAATATTCCAAATAAGCTCAACGTTTGAACCATCCCATTTAGGGGGAAAGAAATCATCTAACCACCTTTGATGTCCTGCTGTGGAAGTCTGGAACCCACTTTGCACCTCATGGTGAGGGCTATGGTGACAGCAATCTGAACATGAACAGGAGCATGCTGTGTTTGCATGGCATCAAACTGATGTTTCAAGGCACAGCTCAAAATGCCACCTGCACTGCAGTGGAAGCTGAGACACCAGCCAGCATGCATCCCTTCATAGTTCTGTCCTTGTAGATTAGATTAGATTAGATTAGATTAGATTACTCGGCCCAACAAGTCCACACCGACCCGCCGAAGCGCAACCCACCCATACCCCTAACTTAACACTATGGGCAATTTAGCATGGCCACTCATGGACTTCCCACAACTTTGACACTAGGAAGAATCAGTTCTATATTTACATTGAGCCCTGTGCTCCTTGGCAGTGATTATTTCATACAATGCCCCATTATAATTTTATTGGACTCCTCTGCAATTGTGCATGTTTGCTACCAAGCTCTCCAGTGATCTGGCACCTTTTCTACCCTTTTGCCCTGCCTGGTTTCGCACTCCCATGCTGATGCCTTGAGGGCAATTATGCCAGGCAAGCTGGTGAAACTCGTACCCTCTTGATCTTGATCATGGTCTTATTAATTGGTGGAACAGTCCCAAAGAGCCGAATGGTCTCCTCCTGATCTTGTTTGTAATGTATGTTCTGGTTGTGCAGTAACTTAGGGATTCTATTCTAGTAACCTCTCAACACCCAATGTAATTCCCTGAGGTAAAATTTGAGTCCCTTGTGTTGAATCACAGAGAGGGTCATGAAGGCATACGGCACAGAAATCTTTGGTCCAACTTGTCCATGCTGAGTAGATATCCAAAATAAATCTAGTCCCATTTGCCAGTATTTGACCCATATCCCTCCAAACCCTTCCTATTCCTATATCCATCCTTTAAAATGTAACTGTACTACCCTCCAGCACTTCCTCTGGCAGCTCATTCCATACACGTACCACCCATTATATGATCAAGTTGGCCCATAGGTCCTTTTTAAGTCCCTCCCACACCACCCCCCACCTTAAACCTATGCCCTCTTGTTTTGACTCCCCTACCCTGGAGAAAAGACCTTGACTATTCACCCTATACCTGTCCCATAGGATTTTATAAACTTCTATAAGGTCATCCCTCAGCCTCCAATGCTCCAGAGAAAATAGCCCCAGCCTATTCAACCTCTCCCTGTAGGTCAAATCCTCCAACTCATTAAATCATCACAGTCGACAGTGTCTGCTGTGTCACAGTCACTATCAACATTTTGCCCCTGTGTTCATTAAGAAGCTTTACTACCCTGAGTATCCTCTCCAATATCTCTACACCAAATGAAAAAATCAACAATCATCTGCCAAAAATAAATTCTGCATTTGGTAGGATCACTGAAGACTTTGGCAAAGGCATGTAACTTGTCTCAAAATAAAGATAAAAGCTTTCCAGATGGTGGTTCTTACATCACTTCAAGAATGTCAGGACTCACCGCTGCTGGGAGCAGTGAGTCACTGATCTGTGCTTTTAAGCTTGAAGTCAGAGAGCAGAGGTTTCTGGGAAAGGAAGGGCTTCTTATTTTTATTTCTGTTCTGCTATAGAAGTCAGTGTCTTCTCAACCCGAGACCCTACCTTTGTAGGGCCTCCCACCCAACCACCTCCTCTAACCTTAAAGACCAGGGACATATCAGGTAAGCATCTCTTTTATACTTTTTGACTGGGGGACTAGCAGGGATGGCAGTGCAGGGAGAGCAATGTTCCTCCTGCATGATGTTTGAGGTCAGGGATGCCAATAGTGTCCCATCCAAGAACATCTGCAGGAAGTGCACCCAACTCTCACTCCTCCAAGACCCTGTTAAGGAACTGGAGCGGGAGCTGGATGAACTTCGGATCATTCGGGAGGCAAAGGGTGTGATAGATAAGAGTTACAGGGAAGTAGTTACTCCTAGGCAAGAAGAAAGCTGGGTGACTGTACAAAAGGGGAAAAAACAGTTAGTAGAGGGATCCCCTGTGGTTGTTCCCCTGAAAAACATGTATACCATTTTGGATACTGTTGAGGGGGATGACTTACCAGGGGTATGCAGTGGGGTCCAGGTCTCTAGTACAGAGCCTGTCCCTGTTGCACAGAAGGGAAGGAGGGAAAGGAGGAGAGTGTTAGTCATTGGGGACTCAATAATTAGAGGCTCTGATAGAAGTTTATTGGGAATGAACGAGACTTGCGGTTGGTGTGTTGCCTCCCAGGTGCAGGGTCCATGATGACTCGGATCATATCTTTGGGGTCCTGAAGGGTGAGGGTGACTAGCCTTAAATTGTTGTCCATGTAGGTACTAACGACATAGGTAGAAAGAGGGATAGGGATGTAAGGCAGGATTTCAGGGAGTTAGGTGGAAGCTGAGAGCTCAAACAAATAGAGTTTTTATCTCTGGATTGTTACCCGTACCACATGATAGCGAGGCAAGGAATAGGGAGAGATATCAGCTGAACATGTGGCTGCAAGGATGGTGCAGGAGGGAGGGTTTCAGGTTTTTGGATCATTAGGGCCCATTCTGGGGAAGGTGGGACTTGTATAAACAGTACAGTCTTCACTTGAAACAAAGGGGTACTAATATCCTGGGTGGGAAATTTGCTGGTGCTATTCGAGCGGGTTTAAACTAGCTCAGCAGGGGGATGGGAACCGGAGATGTAGCTGCAGTGAACAGGAGGCTGAGAGTAGGAAGGACAGGGACGGGATTTCAGGGTCACAAGAATGTACTGGAAGACAGCAAACTGGTTTGAAGCATGTCTACTTCAACACCAGAAGTATCCGAAATAAGGTAGGTGAGTTGCAGCATGGATAGGTACCTGGGATTTCGATGTTGTGGCCATTTCGGAGACATGGATAGAGCAGAGTGAGAAATGGATGTTGCAGGTTCCAGGGTTTAGATCTTTCATTAAAAACAGGCAAGGAGGTAAAAGAGAGGGAGGTGTGGCCTTGTTAGTCTAGGATCGTATAACGGTGGCTGAGAGAACTTTTGATGAGAACTCATCTACTGAGGTAGTGTGGGCTGAGGTTAGAAATAGGAGAGGAGAGGTCACACTGCTCGGAGGTTTTTATAGGCCTCCGCAGAGTTGCAGGGAGGTGGAAGAGAGGATTAGCAAAGTTATTCTGGGAAGGAGTGAAAGGAACGGGATGGTCATTATGGGGGACTTTAACTTCCCCAACATTGATTGGAAATGTTGTAGCTCTAGTACATCGGATGGACCAGTTTTTGTCCAATGTGTACGGGAGGGTTTCCTGACACAGTATGTTGAAGGGCTGACAAGAGAGGAGGCCACACTGGGTCTGGTGCTTGGTAGTGAACCAGGCCAGGTGTTTGATTTAGTTGTAGGTGAGCCCTTTGGAGAGAGTGACCATAATTCAGTTATGTTTAGATTAGCGATGGAAAGGGATAGGTACATGCCACAGGTCAAGAGTTATTGATGGGGTAAGGGCAATTATAATGCGATTAGGCAAGAATTAGGATGCATAGAAGAGGTAGCAAAATACAGGGGATGCAGACATTCGAAATGTGGAGCTGGTTTAAGGAACAGATATTGCGCGCCCTTGATAGGTATGTCCCTGTCAGGCAGGGAGGAAGTGATAAGGTAAGGGAATCGTGGTTTACTCCAGAAATTGCATCTCTTGTTAAGAAGATGAAAGAGGCTTATGTGATGATGAGGCAAGATGGTACAGATGAGGTAATGGAGTTACAGATTACTAGGAAGGATTTAAAGAGAGAGTTAAGAAGAGCAAAGCGAGGACACGAGCTGTCTTTAACAAATAGAATAAAGAAAACACTAAAGTTTTCTATAGGTATGTGAGAAATAAAAGGGAATAGGGCCAGTCAAAGACAGAAGTGGGAAGTTGAGTGTGGACCCTGTAGAGATCAGAGAGGTGGTAAATGAACATTTCTCATCGGTGTTCACTCAGGAAAAGGAGAATACTGTAGAGGAGAAGAATGAGGCACGAGATATTAGACGAAAAAGGATCGAGGTTAGTTACACACAGGTGTTATCAATTCTAGAAGGAGTGAAAGTAGACAAGTCCCCTGGGCCAGATGGGACTTATCCGAGGATTTCCTGGGAAGCTAGGGAGGAGATAGCAGAGCCTTTAATTTTGATATTTGAGTCGTCATTGTCTACAGGTTTAGTACCCGAGGACTGGAGAATTGCAAATGTTGTGCAAGGGCAGCAGACATGACCCAGGTAATTATAGACCAGTGAGCCTTACTTCTGTTGTAGGAGAGGTTTTGGAAAGGATATTGAGAGATGAGATTTATAATCATCTAGCAAGCAACAATTTGATTTCAGATAGTCAACATGGTTTCGTTAAGGGCAGGTTGTGTCTCACAAACCTCATTGAGTCTTTTGAGAAGGTGACCAAGCATGTAGATGAGGGTAGGGCAGTTGATGTGGTATACGTGGACTTCAGTAAAGCCTTTGATAATGTTCCACATGGTAGACTGATGGAGAAAATGCAGAGGCATGGAATTGAGGGTGATTTAGCAGTTTGAACTAGAAACTGGCTTTCTGAAAGAAGGCAGCAAGTGGTGGTTTGATGGAAAATATTCAGCCTGGGGTCTGGTTACTAGAGGTATGCCACAAGGATCTGTTTTGGGACCACTGCTATTTGTCATTTTTATAAATTACTTAGATGCAGGCACAGGTGGATGGATTAGTTAATTTCCAGACGACACTAAAGTTGGTGGAGTAGTGGACAGTGTGGAAAAATGTTACAGGTTGCGGGGGACTTGGATAAACTGCAGAATTGGGCTGAGAGGTGGCAAATGGAATTCAATACAGCTAAATGTGAAGTGATGCACTTTGAGAAGAATAACAGGAAGGCAGAGTACTGGGTCAATGGAAAGATTCTTGGTAGTGTGGATGTGCAGAGGGATCTTGAAGTCCATGTGCATAGATCCCTGAAAGTTGCCACCCAGGTGGATAGTGCTGTTAAGAAGGCATACGGTGTGTTAGGTTTCATTGGTGGAGGTATTGAGGTTTCGGAACTGCAATATCTTGCTGCAACTATACAAGACGCTGGTGCGGCCACACTTGGAATATTGTGTACAGTTCTAGTCGCCCCATTACAGGAAGGATGTGGAAGCATTGGAAAAGGTGCAAAGAAGATTTACCAGGATGTTGCCTGGTCTGGAGGGAAGGTCTTATGAGGAAAGGCTGAGAGACTTGGCTCTGTTCTTATTGGAAAGAAGAAGGCTAAGGGGGGGATTTGATAGAGACATACAAGATGATCAGAGGATTAGATAGGGTAGACAGTGAAAGACTTTTTCTGAGGATGATGATGTCAGCTTGTAAGAGAGGGAATAATTACAAATTGAGGGGTGATAGATTTAAGACAGATGTCAGAGGCAAGTTCTTTACACAGGGAGTGGTAAGGGCGTGGAATGCCCTATCTGTTAAGGTAGTCAACTCAGCCACATTAGGGAGATTTAAACAATCCTTAGATAAGCACATGGATGATTTTGGGATAGTGTAGGAGGACGAGCTGAGAATAGTTCACAGGTTGGCGCAACATCGAAGGCCGAAGGGCCTGTTCTGCGCTGTATTGTTCTATGTTCTATGTGTGAGTTGGACAACCTACCAGCTTCACAAGAAGTATTTCATCTTCATCATCTGCAAACATTTGAGTCCAAAGATGTGCAAGTTAGGTGAATTGGCTATGCTAATTTGTCCATAGTGTTCAGGGAAGTATAAGTTAGGTGCATGTGTCAGGGGTAAATGGAGGGGAATGGGTCTGGGTGGGATATTCTTCAGAGGGTCAGTTTGGACTTGTTGGACCAAAGGGCCTGTTTCCACATGATAGAGATTCTAATTCTAATATTTAGCGACATGAGTCAGCAGAACCAAACTCCCAGCATTGAGGTGCTTGCAGAGTATTTCATAGGCAGTGTCAAGAGAATACGCTCATCAGAGCTCAACTTTGCTGGGCTACAGGATTTTACCATTGATAGTGCTCTACAGCCAGTTGAGGTCAGAATCACCTAAATTTCAATATGAAGATGAATTAAAAGCCAAGTTCCGAGCTTGCAACCTGGAACCCAAAACATAGGGAAAATAATCCTTGGACAGAGCCAAACAGAGAAGTCTCTGTCATCTATCAATTTAAGGTGGCATGGTGGATCAGTGGTTAGCATTGCTGCCTCACAGCACCAGGAACCTGTGTTTGATTCCATCCTGGGGCAACTGTCTGTGTGGAGTTTGCACGTTCTCCCCGTGTCTACATGGGTTTCCGCCAGGTGCTCTGGTTTCCTCCAACAATCCAAAATGTGCAGGTTAGATGGATTGTCCGTGCTAAATTGCCCATAGTGTTCAATGATGTATAGGTTAGGTGCGTTAGCCATGGGAAATGAAGGGTTACTGAGAAAGGATAGGGGACTGGGTCTGGATGGGATGCTCTATTTGAGGGTCAGTGCGCTCAGCAGGTCTGGCAGCATCTGTGGGCAGAAAGCAGAGTTGGGTGAGTCTTTATCGAATGAAGGCCACCAGCTCTAGCAATACTAGTGGAAGGTTAGCAAGCAGACTGAATCCGCCTTTGGGAAGAAACCATGGAAATACTTGTTTTCCCTTGTGGGAGAGTCTAGGAGCAGTGGGCATAATGTCAGAATAAGGGATTCCACAATCAAGATGGAGGTGTGAAGGAATTTCTTCTCTCAGAAGGTTATGAATCTGTAGAGCTCTTTACCACAGAGGACATTAGAGTTTGGGTCATTAATCATATTTAAAGCTACTATAGACAGATTTTTATTCAGTAAGGGAAACAGGGGTTATGAGGAGAAGGCAAGGAAAGTGGAACTGAGGATTATCAGTTCTGCCACGATCTCAATGAATGACAGAGCAGACTCGATAAATAGTCTAATTCTATGTCTTACAAAAGCATGTTGCAATATCAGCCTGCCCAAGGGTAAAACCTGGAAATTCTACTAATATATTTGACAAATAATTCCATACCAAAGTTCATATTCTGTTTGGTAACCTTAGATGAATTGTAGTTTCTGTAAAACATTCTTCTGCTGGGTTTGGATGCAGAATTGAAAACTGCCAATCTAACACCTTTATTTAAAAAGGGAAGCAGACAAAAACTGGTAACAATAGACCAGTTAGCTTAACATCTGTCATTGAGAAAATGTTAGAATCTATTGTAAAGGTTTAATAGCAGTGCATTCATTTAGAAATACATGATATAATAATAACTCAGACAGCTTGGTGTCACAAGAAGAAATCACACCTGACAAATTATTAGCATTCTTTGAGGTGGAAACAAGCAGGATAGATAAAGGGAAGCAACAGGTATAATATATTTGTGTTTTCAGAAACTATTTGATAAGATACCACATATTAAGCTACTTAGTAAGAAAACTGCTTAATGTGTTGGGTGTAGCACATTAACCTGGACAGAAAATTTCCTAACTAATAGAACGCAGAGCTGGGAAAAGGGGACATGTTTAGAGTGGCAACCTTTAAAAAGTGGATTGCCATGTGGATCAGAGCTGCAATCATAGTTACTTACAATATATAATACGGACTTGGATAAAGCAAGTGAATGTACTATAGCCGAATTTGCAGGTGCCAAAAAAAGGGAGGGCAAGGATGACAATCTGTACAGGGATATAGACAGGTTGTACAAGTGGGCAAAAATTTGGCAGATGGAATGTAAGTCGAAAAACATGAGGTTATACATGTTGATAGGAAGAATAAAGGAGCTAAATATTATTCAGGCAGAGACTGCAGAGAGCTACAGCAGAGGGAGATTTGGAATCCTTGTGCATAAAAAATCTAGCATACAAGTGAAGCATGTAAAAGGGAAGACAATGGAATGTTGGTCTTTATTTCAAAGATAACAAGGAATAAAAATGGGCAACTCTTGCTAAAATTATATAGGATACTGTTTAGACCATACCAAGAATACTGTGAACGGTTTTGGTCAGTTATTATGGAAAGATATACTGGCATTGAACACAGTCCAAAGAATGATCACTAGGTTGAAGGAGAAGTTGAATAGGTTGAACCTGTACTCATTAAAGTTTAGAAGTGACCTTGAAATGGTCAAGATTCTTATGTGGCTTGACAGTGTTGATGAGGATAGGTTATTTCTCTTTATTGAGAGTCTAGGGCATAATTTGAGTAAGGGGTATCCAATTTAAGACAAAGATAAGGAACTTCTTCTCTGAGGTAGTCAGTCACAGGTTGGGTGCCTGTCAGTGCCGATGAGTTGGACCGAAGAGTTTGTTTCCATGCTGTATGACTTGATTTGTCTGGGCATTAATATTTGTAGGACGAAAGATGCAAAAGTAATTAAATAGTGCCTGTTGGTTTGAAATTTTTCAAACTTTCATTGCCAAATGTTGAATGATCAGGAAAAGTAAGATTAGATTTAGCTATGCTACTTATTTTGACACTTGCAGGGAAACAAAAGAAATAATGCACTTACTATTCAGTCATACTCATCAACTTATACATGAAATACAATCAGCATGAGTTAGCAACTGTCTCTTGACAATTAATGGTGTCACCATCACTAAATGCCCCACTATCAACATCCTGAGGATTACCATTGACCAGGAACTCATTGTACTCCCCATATAAATACAGTGGCTACAAGTGTAGGTCAGAGGCTAGGAATACTGCAGCGAGTTACTCACTCTTGGCACTTCACTGTCTGTCCATCATCAGCAAGGCACAAGTCAGGAGTGCAATGGGATATTCCCCACTTGCCTGCAGATCCAACAACATTCAAGAAGCTTGTCATTATCCAAGACAAAGCAGCCCATCCACAAGCATCCACTCCCTCTATTCTCTTGACACCAGCAATGCAATGCTCCGTAAACACCTCAATGCTGGGAGTTTGGCCCTGCTGCCTCATGTGTACTATCTACAAGATACATTGCAGAAATTCAGCAAAATGATCCTCAGACAGCACCTTCCAAACCCATGACCACTTCCATCTAGAAGGATAAGGGCAGCAGATACATGGGAACATCAACCACCAGCAAGTGCTCCTCTAAGCCACTAACCACCCAGAATTGGAAATATATCACTGTTCCTTCAGTGTTGCTGTGCATTGTGGGTCTACCTACACCAAATGGACTGCAGCAGTTCAAGAAGGCAGCTCAGGTTGGGCAATAAATGTGGCCGCCAGCAATGTCCACATCTCATGAGTAAACAAAAATAAGGAGCTGGTGCTGGATTTTCACTGCGTGGAGGGGGCAAATTCAAAAGAAGGAACTGCACTCTGATCTGCCATTCTCCTTTCATCTCTGTCCTCATCATCTTCAAGGCAAATAATCTTCAGTGCAAGCTTGTCTATCAGCTGATCTTGTATGTGTCAGCTCCCTTGCATAATAGCCAGTGTTACACTGAAAGGTCATCAAACTAAAATAATTATATCAGGTCTTGATGAAATCACACCTGGTGATCATAGAGTCATACAAAACAGAAACAGACCCTTCGGTCCGATCAGTCCCTGCCAACCATAATCCCAAACTAAACTAGTCCCCCGCCAAACATTTCATATTCATGAACTTATCCAAATGTCTTTTAAATATCGTAACTGTACCCACATCCACCACTTCTTCTGGAAGATCATTCCACACACGAACCACTGTCTGTACAAAAAAATTACCCCTCATGTCTTTTTTAAATCTTGCTCCACTTAACTTAAAAATATATCCCTGGTCTTAAAATCCCCTACCCTTGGGAAACGATGCCTGCCATTTACCTTATCTATGCCTAGTTTTGGTCTCTTTAATAAGGAAGAATAGAAGTTTTCAACCTGTAGAGACATACCTGCAAGCAGGTGGAACTCAGACCTTCTACCCCAAGGGAGGGGCACTACCACAGGAGTCCTCCTTTTAAGTGTTACACTACAAATGTACCTACAAGCATCTTGTCCTAGGGGTTTGATGATTAGATTTGATTCCCTACAGTGTGGAAACAGGCCCTTCAGCCCAATTAATCCACACCGACCCTCCAAAGAATAACCCACCCAGATCCATTTCTCTCTGACTAATGCACCTAACACTTTAGGCAATTTAGCATGGCCAATTCACCTGATCTGCACATCTTTAGACTGTGGGACGAAATCGGAGCACCTGGAGGAAACCCACGCAGATACAGGGAGAATGTGCAAACTCCACAAGACAGTCGCCCAAGGCTGGAATCGAACCTGGAACCCTGGTGCTGTGAGGCAGCAGTGCTAACCACTGAGCCACCATGCCGCCCGTGTTTAGCTCAGTTGGCTGGACAGCTGGTTTGTAATGCAGATTGATGCTAACAGTGGCGTGGTGGCTCAGTGGTTAGCATTGCTGTCTCACAGCCCCAGGGTCCCCGAGTTGATTATACTGTCAGACAGCTGTCTGTGTGGAGTTCACACATTCTTCCTGTATCTGCATGAGTTTCCTCCTACAGTCCAAAGATGTGCAGGTTAGGTGGATTGGCTATGCTAAATTGCCAATAGTTTCGAGGAATGTGCAAGCTAGGTGGATTAGCCATAGGAAATGCAGGTACTGGATTAGTGGTGCTGGAAGAGCACAGCAGTTCAGGCAGCATCCAATTTGCTTCCTCAGTGCATGACTCCGTAAGATTTCGCTGCTCGTTGGATGCTGCCTGAACTGCTGTGCACTTCCAGCACCACTAATCCAGTATTTGGTTTTCAGCATCTGCAGTCATTGTTTTTACCTTGTTGATTTTAACCCTACTGAGAATCCTCTTGCAAGGATGCCTGCCTTGAAGAAGTTTTCCTCCTCTCTCTACAAGAATCTCAGGGAGTCCCTCTCCCACTGCAACTCCCAGGTCATTTCCTCTGCTCTGAAGCTCTTCAACCATGTTGTGAAACAAACTCGGTACCACAGCCACATTTGCTTCCTCAGTGCATGCCTCCGTAAGATTTCGCTGCTCGTTGGATGCTGCCTGAACTGCTGTGCTCTTCCAGCACCACTAATCCAGTATTTGGTTTTCAGCATCTGCAGTCATTGTTTTTACCATAGGAAATGCAGGGTTACAGAGATAGGGTAGAGTGGTGGGTCTGGATGGGATGCTCTTCAGAGGGTTGTTATGGACTCAATGAGCTGAATGCCTACCTTCACACTGCAGAGATTCTATTAAAAGTGTGGGTTCAATTCCAGCTGAAATTATCACAAATGATTCTCTGACTCAAGTTCACCCCTTGCCTGAGGTTTAGTGACCCTCAGGTTAAACTTGCCACCAGTTACCTCCCTCTCTAATGAGAGACTAGTTTGGTTGGAAGATGGTGATTTTACCTTTACATATCTGTATTAACTCCACCATTTACAAGTATATTCATTCAGAATAAAAACAATTAAATAAAAGATTTATTTCAGACAAGCAAATTACCCTGTACATGTTAAATTCTGCCCATGCTACCTCAATTAAAAATTAAAATAGGCATGCAGCATTGTTTAAAACTACCTGCTGCTGGCTCTGCACAATAATGTGTTCTGTAAAGCAGTAAATCATATGATAATGCGCTAAGAGACTTTAAATGACGCAGTAAAGGCTTGTTTTCATAACAATGCTTGAATAAAAGTTGTATCATCATTAATTTTCGAAGCTGCACTTCATAGAACATTTTCATTTCATTGCCTCTACATTCCTCTTTTTTTTCATTTACAGCATTTTATTTCTTAACATGAAATGTATCTGAAAGACCACAGACTCAGGCATGAAACCTTTCTTTCGTCATGTCCAGTTTCAGACAAATTTGATTTTTGCTCTTCATCCTCTGATGCTTGTTTGGTCCCAGGGCAGCTGGAAGGCAGGTTCCGTGCGCAGAGACATCAAGCTCTGTTCTGAACAGCCCTTCTGTGGTAAACACTCTGCTGTACAGAAGCCGTTGATCCATGTTCAGGCACTGTTCTTTTTCCACTTCATTAACATTTGGTACGGGGTTTTGTTTCGAGCAGATTCATAACTATGGAGTGTGGCGCAAAGAAAGGGCGAGGACCAAAGTAGACAAACAGAAAAGACCAAATGACCATCATCTTTCAATAACCAAGACTTATCTTGTGACATATTACATTTACTGATATGATTATCTGCATTTCTTAATCAGTAGAATAAGACACAGTGAGCCTTTCAATAAAAGCCCCTTTTCATTATCCTGAAGACGATATGTGATTAATTCATGCTCTTGGTTACCTTTGCTTTTGTTAAACTTACTTGGGATTTTTCCTGATTTTTAAAAAATCCGATATGAATTATACATTCTTGTAATCCAGTTTACATTCAACTCTTTTTGGTTTATTTTCTTGTGTTTGTGATGGGGCCAAATTTAATTTTCAATTCTTTGGTGAATATGCCTACTTTGTCTTATTCATTTGTGGGATCTGGACATCACTGACTTGCCTACATTTAATGCCTGTCCGAGGCTGCCCTTGAGAAGGTGGTAGTGAGCTGCCTTCTTGAACTGCTGCAGTCCACCTGCTGTGGGTAAACCCACAATGCCATGAGGGAGGGAATTCCATTTGACCCAGTGATAGTGAAGGAAAATCAATATATTTCCAAGTCAGAATGGTGAGTGGCTTGGAGGGGAATTGCAGGTGGTGGTGTTCCCTTTTATATGCTGCCCTTGTCCTTCCAGTTGGAAGTGGTCATGGGTTTGGAAGGTGCTGTCTGAGGATCCTTGGTGAATTTCCGCAGTGCATCTCACAGATGATACTGCTGCGAGTGAGTGTTAGTGGTGGAGGGAGTGGATGCTTATGGATATGGTATCAATTAAGCAGGTTGTTTTATCTTGGATGGTGTCAAGACTCTTGACCATTGTTGGAGCTGCACCCTTCCAGGCAATAACTTCTCCACCATTGTACAGTAGTAACTTATATTTAGTAAGATAGGCACAATGCTAAGAAATAACAATTATTTTCATATATTGTGCTTTAAGTATCCACTTTCCAAACTCTTTAATGTACATTATTATGAAAAAAACTCAAGATTTACCTGACAGAGGATACCGGTGAGGCATTCTTGTTTTGCTTTTCAGAGTAAACTTCTGTTTTGTATTTCAGTTCTTTGTTCTGTTTAACAATAAAGTAAGTCATTTGCTAGTATTTCCATATTCTAGTACTAGATTAAAATTGTGGCAATGCTGATGAAGTTCTTAATATTTTAAAATTTCATCAGTATGAACATGTTGTATTCAGTTAAAGGAAGGTTGTGACTTCCTTTTGCAGAGTACAAAGCCAAATAGAACATGCTGTGCAGCACTGAAAAATGTCATTCAACCCATCATGCCTACGCCAAACCTTTAACTGTGAGAAAAGTTTAGCCAAGTTGAAAGCTTGAATTCTTGTCATTTGAAAAGGTGAGACTTCAAAATAACTTCAAAGAAGGTTTCAGGATTTTAAAGGAAAGTGACATTAGTGTTAAAAATTGTTCATGATGAAAGGTTGAAATGTTAAAAATTAGAAGCCATCAAATAAGAAGGTAACGTGAAACAAGTTTTAAGCCAAAATGTTATAGAAAGTGAAATAAATTACCAAGGCAAGGGCCTGCTGGGTCTTTCTAGCTAATATACTACCTCTAATACCATGACCGCTTATAAAATAGCCTAACATGTGGTATGTTAACAATGCCTTCTGAAAACCCATTGCTTCCTCTTATCTGCCCTGCTTGTTACTTCCTCAAAGCATTCTTGTAAGACACATGTTTGGCATGCTTGTTTTCATTGGGCAGAGCATTGAGAGCAGAAGTTGCAATGTCATGTTGCAGCTGTTCAAGACACTGGAGAACAGTGTATAATTCTGGTTGCCCTGAAATAGGAAGGATGTTATTAAACTTGAAAGGTGCAAAAAAAATGTAAAAGGATGTTACTGAGATTGGAAGGTTTGAGTTATAAGGAAAGGTTGGGGATGGGCTGGGATTTTTTTTCCTCTGGAGCATAGGGGTACCTTATAGAGGTTTATAGAATCACAAGAGGCATAGGAGAAAATGAGGACTGCAGATGCTGGAGAGTCAAGAGTCGAAAAGTGTGGAGCTGGAAATGTTCAGCAGGTCAGGCAGCATCCGAGGAGCAGGAGAATTGACATTTCAGGCATAAGTCCTTCATCAGGAATGTTGCACGGTTAGGCAAAGGGCACAGTTGAGGTGAATAGCAAAGGTTTTTCCCCATGATAGAGGAGTCCAAAACCAGATGGGCATTGACTTAAGGTGAGAGGGGAAAGATATAAAAGGGACAACATTTTCACACTGAAGGTGGTGTGTATATGGAACGAGATGCCAGGAAAGTGGTAAAGGCGGGTACAATTACAACACTTAAAAGACCCGAGGGTTACCTCAGATTATAACAGGATCTTGACCATATGGGCCAATGGGCTAAGAAGTAGCAGATGGAGTTTAATTCAGGTAAATGCAAGGTGCTGATTTTGGGAAAGCAAATCTTAGCAGGACTTATACACTTAATGATAAGGTCCTAGGGAGTGTTGCTGAACAGAGACCTTGGAGTGCAGGTTCATAGCTCCTTGAAATTGGAGTCACAGGTAGATAGGATAGTGAAGAAGGCATTTGGTATGCCTTCGTTTATTGGTCGGAGTATTGAGTACAGGAGTTGGGAGGTCATGTTGCAGCTGTACAGGACATTGGTTAGGCCACTGTTGGAATATTGCGTGCAATTCTGGTCTCCTTCCTATCGGAAAGATGTTGTGAAACTTGAAAGTGTTCAGAAAAGATTTACAAGGATGTTGCCAGGGTTGGAGGATTTGGGCTATATGGAGAGGCTGAACAGGCTGGGGCTGTTTTCCCTGGAGTGTTTGAGACTGAGGGGTGACCTTATTGAAGTTTATAAAATTTTGAGGGGCATGGATAGGGTAAATAGGCAAAGTCTTTTCCCTGGGGTCAGGGAGTCCAGAACTAGAGGGCATAGGTTTAGGGTGAGAGGGCAAAGATATAAAAGAGACCTAAGGCCAACTTTTTCACACAGAGGGCGGTACGTGTATGGAATGAGCTGCCAGAGGAAGTGGTGGAGGCTGGTACAATTGCAACATTTAAGAGGCATTTGGATGGGTATATGAATAGAAAGGGTTTGGAGGGATATGGGCTGGGTGCTGGCAGATGGGACTAGATTGGGTTGAGTAATCTGGTTGGTAGGGACGGGTTGGACCAAAGGGTCTGTTTCCGTGCTGTTCATCTCTATGACTCTATGACGCTATGACCTTCGGACAGGTCCATGGGGAGGAAAGGTTTAGAGGGCCTGTTTCCTTGCTGTATACCTCAATGACTCTATGACAGCTACCAGCATGGGCAGAAGTTGGTACAAGAGGTTATTGACTTAAACAGCTGTGTTTCATAATATCAAACAAGTTGAAAATGCTATCCATTTCACAGAATCATAGAATTATTATTATGGTACAGAAGGAAGCCATTCAGCCCATCATACCTGCACCCGCAGGAGGGAGGCGGGACTGGGGATATGGCGTAGATAGCTGAGAGTGCAATAGGTGGGTAAAGGTTGGGCTAACAAAATATTTTAGGGTGGCACAGTGGTTAGCACTGCTGCCTCACAGTGACATGGTCTCAGGTTCAATTCCAGCCTTGGATGACTGTCTGCATGGAGTTCGCACACTCTCCCTGTGTCTGCATGGGTTTCCTCCTGGTGTTCTGGTTTCCTCCCACAGTCCAAAGATGTGCAATTCAGGTGAATCGGCATGCTAAATTGCCCATAGTGTTAGATGCATTAGTAGGGAGTAGGGAATATGTCTGGGTGAGTTACTCTTTGGAGGGTCGGTGTGGACTTGTTGGGCTGAAGGGCCTGTTTCCGCATTGTAGGGAATCTAATCTAATCAGCTCTGTTATCAGTAAAAGGCAGGAGAGTGGCGTTAGATATGTTTGAAAGAGCAAGAGATTTGAATATGTTGCCAACTTGACAGTTCCTTTCATGGCTTTCTTGAATATGCCAATAAAATTGACAGTTCCAATGATATTTTCCATTTTTTAAGATTCCTATCTACTTTAATAATGCTACATAATGCCTGACATCTCTTAACTGACATTTGATGTTTTTCCAAAGATGTCCTGAAGCTATATTCAAAAGTACAGGGTGGCACGGTTGCTCAGTGGTTAACACTGCTGCCTCACAGCACTGGGGTCCCAGATTCAATTCCAGCCTTGGGAGGCTGCCTGCGTGGAGTTTGCAAATTCTCCCCGTGTCTGCATGGGTTTTCTCTGGGTGCTTTGGTTTCCTCCCACAGTCCAAAGATGCGCAGGTCAGGTGGATTGGCCATGCTAAATTGCCCATAGTCCGAGGGAAATGGGTCTGGCTGGGTTACTCTTCGGAGGGTTACTCTTCGGTGGACTTGTTGGGCTGAAGGACCTGTTTCCACACTGTAAGGAATCTAAGGTACTCTATCCTGTTGAAGAACTAAAATAATTTTAAACCTTCTCCTATCAGGTCTAAAGTGCCCAACTCATTCTTTGCAAATCCTACCAGCAAAAGTCAGAGCTGACTGAAGGTTAGAATTTTGTCTTTTTAATAGTTACTGGGTGAGAGATTAACAATATCCGGTGAAGGCACAACATAGGACGACTTGCATGCCAAACAGCAGAAGCTGTCTCTAAAATAGACAAGACTAAACAATCTCATAGCCAATGGATGAGATCTAAGCTCTTCAATCCCGTCACACTCAGATGTGGTGACAGATAATTCGACATCAGGCTGAAGGAGGAGGTTCCACAAATGTCACCATCTTCAATGATGGGTGACCAGCACATCATCCTCATTCAGACAGAAGTTCTGAGAGGATGATCCATCTTGGCTTCCTCTAGAAGTGTCTCATCACAAGTCTCAGTCTGAATCCAATTTGAATCAATCTATGTGATATCAAGAAATAGTTGAAAAGGCTATGTGCTTTAACAATATTCTGGACATAGTATTGAAAACTGTTACTGCAAAACTAGCCAAGTTGTTCCAATACATCTAAAACAATGACATTGGCCCAACTATGTGGAGAATTGTCCAGGCATGCCCTGTCCACAAATCAGGACAAATTAAACCTGAAAAATTACTGCCTCTGCAGGAATTCCTCAGGATGGTTTTTGAAATACAAGGGAGTCAAGGGTAATGGACTGCTGGCAGAAAGTTAAGTTATGGTTAAGAAAGTTAAGATTTATCTGATCTTAATAAATGGTGGAGCAAGCTCAAAAGGCAAAATGGCCTGTACCTGTTCCTAATTCTTAAGTATCTACTGCTGTAGACCCCACCGTCTTTTGCTCATTCACAAATGACCTTCCCTCCATCATAACACCAGAAGTGGGGATGTACTGTGACGATTTCACAATGTTCAGTACCATTCATAAGTCCTCAGATACTTAAGTAGTCCATGTTATGTGCAGCAAGACCTGGACAATATCCTGGGATGTAAGTGGGTGGTAATATTCATGCTTGGGGGTTAACATTGACCAGTAACTGTGAGGCTAGGTATTTGATTTGAGGTTTAGACATGGATGTTTAATGCACTCTACTGCCTATGTAACCTCCATTGTTCTTTTATATATTTAATTATCCCTAAGGGTAAGGGTTTAGCTTTTTTTCTTTCTTTTCAAGGTGGAAGATATATTTGCTGCACTTTGTTAAGCACCTTTTGAAATGTTTCACATTGTTGTTCCACAATGTTAATTGCCATATTTTCTGTTCATTTGAGTCCTATCTCACACAATAATAAATTAACAGTGCTGGTTTTAATTAGGAACAAAAAGATTGTGAGATGAAAGTTAACTCAGTCAATTCATATTCTACTGTCCTGATAAATGCACAATGCAATTAATGATCATTGCAATCAACATGTTAGCTTCATGTGCTTATAATTTACAAATAAACACCTCTGCTTCAAGTATGCCAACTTGTTCCCTCAGAGAGAGTATAATTTGATCCTGTTTTGACAACTTCATTTTCAAATTTTCAATCTGTGAAGAGAATAAAAAAAGTATTACATAAAATACAGCAGAAGATGTTTCAGATTTCTCCTTCGTGGGTGAGGAGGTCCCTTCTAGTTCACAGTTTTTACACACACATGAAATAAAAACAACTAACACATCATATCTTGTGGGATAACTAAGAGCCACTTTTAACACAGTAACATTGGGAGATGAGTGTAAGCCACTCAATTCACCATTCAATTAGGCATTGTTGGTTTTAACCTTAACTGTATTCATATCCTTATATACATATATGCATATACATTCCTTTTTAGCCTTGCCAAGTAAATATGTATGTGCGCATTTTTCTGATTATTCATTCATCCATCAATATCCAAAACATTATAAATGTAGATAAAGAATGCTGATATCTGGAGCCAAAACAGAAAATCGTTGAAAGAATGAGCATCAGTGTTGAGTTAATGTTTAGTTGTAGACCTCAGACTGAGATTAATGTAGTTTCCAAACTTGATATTTTAGAAATGAACTACAGTGTCTAGACTGCAGATAATTTAATCTGATTTTCTGGTATTGTCATCTGGTTGGATAAGCGGCTCACAAACTTCCTCCTGAGGAGTAAAATCATGCTATTTCTGATTACTCCAGTACTTGAGGAGTCTTAGAATATCACTACCATCAGAAATAGGATTGTGCAAAAATAATGATTATGAACAATGATGAGACATTTTACCCTAGCTTATCATCTTTTCTTAGCCTCCTTCCTCCAAGTTGTTGCTAACTCTTTTTGAATTCTTGCACGATTGTCAGCAACTTTGTTTGCTTTCCTCTTGTTCCAATTTCTTTAGTACTATGCTTAGATACTGAGTGTTGGCAGACTGCATGGTCATCTCTCAACTCTTATCCAAACTGAGGCCAGAGAACTCAACACAGATTGTGGAATGAACCTGGCACTTGACCCTGTATGACACAATACTCCATTAGCTTGCATATTTGCCCACTGAGGCACCCGGACAGCGAGATAGCAGAAGTAGTTTGATTGTTATTTTCCTACATCGTGGAATAAACATTAATGTCTTATATAAATATCATGCTCTGCACCTCACCGTATTTATTACACTGTAGAGGTTTCGATGTTGTTGGGTGACAACACTGTCCAGATGAAATATCTTTTCTTGTAGCGTAGAAACTTCTAGCTGAAAATCCTGAAACCTGTTAACAAATACTTTTTGGTTGATTTGGTTAATGGCAACATTGTAAAAGCTTTCTCTCATTGCAAGCCATTTCAGCACTAGAATTAGCGAGAAAAATAAGGGAAGACAGTGTGACAGTGATAAATGATTTTTTAGCAAATAATTAACACGTGTATGGATTCAGCACATGTTCCTTAACATCAATTACTCAATCGTCAGCAGGATGGGAAAACCTTTCCACCCAGGAGATTAGAGTCAGAATGTAAAGGTGGTGGTGTCCATCCCTAGAGCCACTCATCTGATTGAATGCTTCCTCACCACTAAATTCAACAAGGTGGGGAGAGGGAGGGTCACAAGATTCCATCCAGACATTTTTACAGGAAGTGAGTGAGAGCAAGAGTGGGACAGACCAGCAGTCATTGCATTCTGCAGCGAGAAATGACTGTTTTCTCAATTAGCTACTGCACCAAATGCTGGGAACAGTTTGTCCATTGGTTGAAGAATGGGAAACTGTGTAGCAATTTAAATAGACTGGAAACCCCCCCACCCACCTTGGTGAGGTTCAGAGAAGAAACTGCTAGAAAGGGCTTAACTGCTGCAAGTCAGTCTGGGAGTTCTCAGAAGGTTGAGGCACAAGGCCTTCAACAGTCACTGGGTGTCATGACTCAACAAATGAGGCAAGTGAACCAGTGGAAGCTGGAAGTGACTTCAGATTCTTTGCTGAAAAGACTGCAAATTTTGTTGAAAGAATGCTGTAAAGTATATATATCATGTGGGTTTATTATACATATATAGATTTTTTTCTGACTAAGTAATGATTAGGCAATATTGCTTTTAGTTTTATAGTTATAGTAACAGTTTTAGAACTTGAAATCTTATTATGCAATTTCTTTAAGTCATTCACTGCAAATACATAGAAGTTATGTGTATTATTTATTGGGATTACTGCAAAGACACAGATTATTTTCTGAATTAAAAACTGATATGTCCAGGGAGAGACCATGGAGGCAATCTGTGTATACACCTAGAAGATATGAGCACAGTCTCAATGAATATTTTGCAACAATATTCACAATGGAAAAGGAGGATGCAGATATAGACATCAGGATGGAGGATCTCAGAATATTACAAGAAATTAACATGGAGAAAGAGAGAGAGAGAGAGAGAGAGAGAGAAGGTACCAGCAGATTCCGCAGCCTTAAAAGGGATAGTTCCACATACCCAGATGAGAGGCATTCCAGGTTTCTAAAGGAAGCAAACAAGGAGTTAGCAAGATCCCTCATAGTAATGTTCAAGTCCTGCCTGGCTACAGGTGAGGTGCCAGAGGACTAAAGAACTGCTAATGCTATCTATTCTTTAAAAAAAAGTTGGCAAGTTACAGGCCACTCACTCTAACCTCACTGGTGGGCAGTTATTAGAAAAAAACACTGAGGAACAGAATACATTTGACCTTGCAATGACACAGACGAATCAGGGATAATCAGTACTTTTTTATATATAGAAAAGTTATGTTTAACAAATTTGACTTAACATTTTGTGGACTTAACTCGAAATTTAACAAGGCAAATTTTAACATGAGATCCATGGCAACGTGACATACAAGATCCAAAACTGGCTGAGTCAGGAAGTAAAGGGTGTTGATTGAGGGATGTATTTGTGACTAGAAGTCTGATTCCAATTGGGTTTCCTCAGAGCTCATTGTTAGGGCCCTTGCTGTTCGTAGTGTACATTAATGACATGGACTGAAATGTTGGGAGCTATGTTCAAGAATTTCACAAATAACATAAAAAGTGATATAGTGGTAAGTAGAAAGAATAACCATAAACTGTAGGAGGATATTATTGGACTGCTGAGCTGGGCAAAACAGTGGCAATTGGAATTCAACCTGAGAAAGTGTGAGATAATGCACTCAGGGAGGGTTAACAAGACAAGGGATGAATGGTAGGACCCTGGAAATTCCTGAGGATCAGAAGAAACTTGGGGTGCATATGTGTGCATATTTACAGATCCCTGAATATAGATAAAGTGGTTAAGAATGCATTTGGGATATTTGCCTTTATTAGTTGAGGCATAGAATGTAAACACAAAGAGGTTAAGCAGTACCAGTATAAAGCACTGGATAGGCCACAACTAGAGTACAGCATGTGGTTCTTGTCACCATGTTATAGGAGGGTTGTGATTATACTACAGATATCTCACAGGAAATTTATCAGGATGTTGCATAGGCTGTAAGGAAAGATTGCATTGGATTGTTGGCTGACAATGGTGTGTAAGGTAATGAGGAATATTAATAGAATGGATAGGAAGGCATTTTTCCATTCAAAGAAGAGTCAGTAACCAAGGGAAGATAAGAGGTGGAAGGCTAAGAGGACAGTTGAGAATTTCTTCACCCCCAAAGGGTGGTGGAAGTTTGGAATTCACTGCCTGAAAGGTGGTTGAGTCAGAAACTCTCATAAGCATTTAATAGTATTTTTACATTGATTTTTTGTAACATAGCTTCCAGGGCTGTGGGTCATGAACTGGAACATGGGATGAATGTAGGAAGTTCATTGTTAATTGGTGGATTTGATGGGCTGAAAGGCTTCCTTCTGTGCTGTGAACATCTATGTGCTGCATTGCAGTCCCATAAGATGGCATAGAATGAGAAGCAATTTTATTGAAAGGAATAAAATTCTTAATGGGCTTTACAGGTAGTTGCTGACTGAACATCTTACTTGCTGGAGAGGCTAGCACCTTGGCTCATGGCTTCAGCATAAAGGGTTCAATTGTATTTAGGAGTTGAATAAAGAGACATTTCTTCAATAAAAGGTTTGAGGACCTTTAAAATTCTCTATCAGAGTTGGCTGTATGTCCTTATTTTCAAAATTGACATGAAGAGATTTCTGGGCGCTTAATGTAATCAAGGGATATGGATATCATGTAATCTTATTGAATGATGAAACAGATTGAAGGAGTTGAATTGTGTATGCCTGCTGCTATTTCTTATGCTCTTACGAATAGATATCTTGGGGATGTGAACGAATATATTGCCTTCCTGATATCAAGATGAGAAACATTAAGGCTTATGCTTTAAACCATCTAAAAAGGATTGGGAGAACAATTAAATTGTTATGATTGTTTTATGTCATTTAAGGAAGGGATTTTGCAGAACATTTTAAAGGAGACCTATTAAAAAGGCTTCATGACTGGCATTCATGCAATGTTTATATGTAAATATGCAAAGTATTAATAGCTGGCAATTGAGAAACATTAATTAGAGTGTGGTGTGATGGTGGTGGGGCGTAGTCAACAGTAACTTAATTGTATTAAAAATACATTTCTTTCATCCCAGAACAAAGAAAAAAGAGCAACAGAAAAGATAAAGGAGACACAAATTGTCATTTGCTAATGTTCTTTAAACTAGGAATTATGCCAAAGAAATAATGGCTGGCAAATGTTACACTCTATTAAAAGAAAAGCAGGGTGAGAAAAACACGTTACAGCCCAGTTAGTCTCATCCCAACTGGAGGTAAAGCTCTAAGGGATATTTTATACTTCACAACTGTGGGTGACTGTTTTAGTCACCGTAAACAGATTTCAGAAATTTGGATTGCTATTGTGCACGATTAACAGGAGAGTATCTCCAGTCACATGCGACATCTGAAAGCTGAATCTCTGGATTCCACATTTTGAGATGAAAACAGAAGGACATGGACTGCAAAATTACAATTTACAATTTTGCAGTATCTTTAGCCTAGTTAAACATATTCAGCATTAAATAGTGAAAATTTAAACCTTTGAAAAGTAAAAAATAAAGAATTGATTACACCTAATTTAATCATAGCTCCTTGAAAGTGGAGTCGCAGGTAGATAGGATAGTAAAGAAGTGCTTGGTATGCTTTCCTTTATTGGTCAGAGTATTGAGTACAGGAGTTGGGAGGTCATGTTGTGGCTGTACAGGACATTGGTTAGGCCACTTTTGGAATATTGCATGCAGTTCTGGTCTCCTTCCTATCGGAAAGATGTTGTGAAACTTGAAAGTGTTCATGAAAGATTTACAAGGATGTTGCCAGGGTTGGAGGATCTGAGCTATAGGGAGAGGCTGAACAGGCTGGGGCTGTTTTCCCTGGAGCAAGGGAGGCTGAGGGGTGATCTTATAGAGGTTTACAAAATTATGAGGGGCATGGATAGGGTAAATAGGCAAAGTCTTTTCCCTGGGTCAGGGGAGTCCAGAATAGAGGGCATAGGTTTAGGGTGAGAGGGGAAAGATATAAAAGCACCTAAGGGGCAATTTCTTCACGCAGAGGGTAGTATGTGTACGAAATAAGCTGCCGGAAGAAGTGGTGTCGGCTGTTACAATTATACCATTTAAAAGGCATCTGGATGGATATATGAATAGGAAGGGCTTAGAGAGATATGGACTGGGTGCTGGCAGGTGGGACTAGATTGGGTTGGGATATCTGGTTGGCATGGATGAGTTGGACTGAAGTGTTTCCGTGCTGTACATCTCTATGACTCTAAGTGGAAGCAATGTGCATTTTTGTGCTTCATCACTTCCTGAACCACTTGAACTGTGCCAGCATGCTCCACTGAATCAATAGGTTACATGTATTTTGATGGACACCACTCTGCAAGTAGGGGGAAAGCCAAGGAGGCAATTGCCATAGGCTTCATTCTCTGCATTATATTCAATCTTCTAGCCAACTGAGCTGTCTGACCCCCAAAGTAAGAAGCAAATCAGAAGAAAAAGATGTACAGAAGGTCGAACCAGTTAAGACAACTATGAGACAGACATTAAAACATTTCTCAGGTGTTCTGAAAAATGTTCATGCTGAGAAAATCAAAAAAGACCAAATGGATAATTTTCACTTCCACAGCTTGCATAGTAACCTGATGGAGCAGTTCCCACAGTTAATATAGAATCAACTTGATTCCAATGGAAATGAAAATTGGGCAGGAACTGCAGAGGACAATAAGATCATTAAACCATAAGACTTGGAAGCAGAATGAGGCGATCAGTCCATCGATTCTGCACAGCCATTCAATGAGATCTGATAAGCCTTATCTCTACATTTCTGGATTTTCACTATAGCCTTTGATTCCCTTACTGATTAAAAATCTCAACCTTGAATACACCCAACTACCTCGATTCTACAACTCTCTGTGGTAAAAGAGACCATTCACAGGTAAAGGGACATCGGGTAAGTGGGAGGTTTTCAAAAGCAAGATAATGAGAGTTCAGGGAAAGCACGTTCCACTTAGTGTGAAGGGCAAGGCTGGCAGGAGTAGGGAATAGTAGAGATATTGAGGTTCCAGTCAAAAAAAAGGAGGCATATGTTAGGTACAGACAGCTGGGATCAAGTGAATCCATTGAGGATTATAGGGGGCGCAGGAGCACGCTTTAGAGGGAAATCAGGAGGGCAAAAAGGGGACATGAGATAACTTTGGCAGATAAGGTTAAGGAAAATCCAAAGAGATTCTATAAGTATATCCAAAGAGATTCTATAAGTAATGCAAAAGAGTAACTAGGAAGAGGATAGGGCCCCTTAAAGATCAATAAGGCCATCTACATGTGGAACAAGAGATGGGTGAGATCCTAAACAAAGACTTTACTTCAGTACTTACTATTGAAATAGACATGGAAGCTAGGGAATTCAAGGAAATAAATAGTGCTGTCCTGAAAAGTGTACACGTTACAGAAGAGGAGGTGCTTAACACAAATAAAAGTAGGACATGATTGCGTTTACCCCAGGGCATTGTGGAAAGCTAGGAAAGAAATTGCGGTGCCCCTACTGGAAATATTTGTATCTTCTACAGCCATGAGTGAGGTGCCAGAAGACTGAAAAGTGGCTAATTTTATGTCACTGTTGAAAGGAAAAGCCAAGGAACTATAGACTGGTGAGCCTGACATCAGTTGGAGGAATTCTGAGAGACAGGATTTATATGCATTTAGAAAGGCCAGTCAGTATGACTTTGTGCATTGGAAATCGTGTTTCTCAAACTTGATTGAGTTTTTTGAAGAGGTGATTAAGCAGATAGATGAATGCAGAACAGTGGATGTTGTTTGCCTAGACTTTAACAAGGTCTTGAACAAGGTCCCCTGCATTATAGAATGGTTATGTGTTGCTGGAAAAGCACAGCAGGTCAGGCAGCATCCAAGGAACAGGAGAATCGACGTTTTGGGCATAAGCCCTTCTTTAGGAACCTGAAGATTCCTGATTCCTGAAGAAGGGCTTATGCCTGAAACATCGATTCTCCTTCTCCTTGGATGCTGCCTGACCTGCTGTGCTTTTCCAGCAACACGTTTTCAGCTCTGATCTCCAGCATCTGCAGTCCTCACTTTCTCCTTATAGAATGGTTAGTAAGGTTAGATCACATGGGATCCAGAGAGAGCTGACTAATTGGATACAAAATTGACTTGACAATAGGAGTCAGAGCATCATGGTAGAGGGTTGATGTTCACAATGAAAACCTGTGATCAGCAATGTACCATAAAGATCAGTGCTGGGTTCACTGTTATCGGTGAAGAAGGTTAGCTAAGACTACAATGGGATTTGATCAACTGGACCAATGGGCCAAGGAATGGCAGATGGAATTTAATTCAGATAAATACAAGGTGTTGCGTTTTGGTAAGACAAACCAGGACAGGACTTATACAGTTAATGTTAGGGCCCTGGGACATGTTGTTGAACAGAAGGATCTGGGTGTACATGTACACAGTTCCCTTAAAGTAGCATCACAGGTACACAGGATGTTGAAGAAAACTATTTGCCTTCATCGATGAGAGCATTAATTATAGAATTTAGGATCATATTACAGCTATACAAGACATTGGTAAGGTCACATTTTGAGTACTATTCTAGTCGCCCTGTTATTAGAAGGATGTTATTAAACTGGAAAAAGTGCAAAAAAGGTTTTACAAGGGTATTACTGAGACTGGAGGGTTTGAGTTATAAGGAGAAGTGAATAGGCTGGGACTTTTTCTCTGGAGTGTTGGAGTCTGAGGGGTAACTTTTTAGAGATTTATAAAATCATGAGTGACAGTGAAAAGGTGAAAAGCCAAGATTTTTTCGCCCTGGTAGGGGAGTCCAAAAATGTTTAAGGTGACGGGGGAAGATTTAAAAGGGACCTGAGGGGCAATGTTTTCACACAGAGGGTAGTGCATATATGGAATGAGCTGCCAGCGGAAGTGGTAGTTAGCTAGTACAATTCCAACATTTAAAAGACATTTGGAGAGATAGATGGATAGGAAAGGTTTAGAGTGACACAGGATAATGCAGGGAAATGGGACAAATTCAGTTTAGAAAACCTGGTTGTCATGAACAAGTTGGACCAAAGGATCGCTTTATATGCTGTATGACTCTGATTCTATCAATTCATTACCAGCTGAGTGAAGAAATTCCTCCCCAACCCTGTCTGAAATGTTGAATCCCTTATTCTGAGATTACGTCCTCGGAATCTAGAATTAACCAGGAGACGAAATAACCTTTCTCTACCTACCCTGTCAAGTCTGCCAAGAATCATACATTTTTCAATAAGGTTGCCTCTCATTTTTTTTACATTCCAGTGAGTACTAGCCCAACCTACTTAACATTTTTGCAAGATTTTCGCAAGGTTTGTGAAGGTTTGTAGCTCAGATATAAATAGAAAGCAGGAGACAACAGCTTCGCTTCACTTGGAGGTCACCACTGATGATGTTACCTAGCCAGGTAATGAAACGTCTGGATATCAAACCTACAGCTCAACGAGCAAAACTACACCCTACTTAACCTTTCCTTACAAAAGAGTCCCTCCATACCTGGTTTGAGCTGAATAAACTATCTCTGGGCTACCTCCAGTGCCAGTATATATTTCCATTGATAAGGGATCCAAAACTGCTTACAGTACTCCAGCTTCTAATTAATGCAGAGTACAGTTTTAGCAAAACCTTCCTACTTTAATACTCCATTTCCTTTGAAATATAGGCTTAAATTTGTCATTTGCCTTCCCTATTACCTTCTGAATTTGAGTGCTGGCTTTTTCAGATACATGGTTGAGGACTCTCAAATCCCTCTGTTCTGTAGCATTTTCCATTCAAATAATATTCAGCTCCTCTATGTTCCTCAAATATTTCCTTAATTATAGTCTATCTGCCAAGATTTTGCCCATTCATTTAACCTGCCTGTTGGTTCTCTTTGAATTCTTTGTGTCACCACTTGCCTTCCCACCTATTTTTGCATCATTCATAATTATGGCAATAGTACATTCAGTCTATTAATATATATTGTAAATAATTTTCTGCTTGACTGATTTAAAGGTTAAGTCAAGAGTCCTATCAGACCATAGAGCTGCTTCATTATTAGAGAGATGAGTATCTTCATAAAGGGAGAGGTTGAGAAGGACAGTCATTGATAGTAACCTCAGCCAGTATGGGAATTAAACCTGCTCTGCTGGCATCGCTTTGCATCACAAACCAGATTTCTATTCAATGAACTAGCCAACTCTCATTGCTGAAGGTTAAAAAACTTAGCTCCAATAGACAAGAAATGGAAAGTATTAGACAATGGAAGACAAGCTGAAACATTTGTCATTGTAGTAAAACCAACAAGGTAAAAACAATGACTGCAGATGCTGAAAATCAAATACTGGATTAGTGGTGCTGGAAGAGCACAGCAGTTCAGGCAGCAACGCTGCTCGTTGGATGCTGCCTGAACTGCTGTGCTCTTCCAGCACCACTAATCCAGTAATTGTAGTAAAACCTCCTACCTCGATGAGCCATCGGGAACATCCATAGAAGTAGAACTCTTCCATTCCATGTTATTTTCCATAGACTGCTTCCTTTCTATCAACTCTTTCTTCTCCTAAATAAATATTTGAATCACAACTTCAGGAATTCTCTCAGAATACAAAATGTTTAAAACTTAGAGAGCTAACATTAATTTTCATATAGATTTAAGGAATTAGGAGTGACAAAACACTGTTCATCCAACTTGCTCTTTTGTTTAGGCCTTTATTTAGGATCTGTAGGGAGACTTTATTTTCCTCTCATACAATTTTAATTAATGTATTCTTTTAAGCTTCCTTTGTGTGCTATTTTGAGACTGGTGTTAATTCATGAAACAGGTTGTGTTAAAATAGAACAGAAAGGAATTTTGTGTGAATATATTAACTAGTGCATTGCCAGAGGAAACAAAACTTCAGAAATGTTATAATCTTGCCTGTTTCTCAGTCTTTACTGCATCTTTGATAACACAAAATATACTTGTATGCATATTTTCATTATTGGCATTAGGAATTCTGTAAAGACTGAGACTTTTGGACTGTATCCAAAAAAGCAGGGGTACAATTATAGATCCTGAGAAAGATGCTGCTGATGAAACTTAACTGGTGTGGTAGCATCTGTGGAGAGAAAACACAGTTAATGTTTTAACTCCAGTGACTCTTAATCAGAATTTTTCTGATGCACAGATGCTGCCAGACCTGCTGAGTTTCACCCGGAATTTCTTTTTTGTTTTGTTTCAGATCTCCAAAATTCACAGTTCATTGTTTGATTTATCTGAGAAAGATGTTTTGATCCCTGAGTGCATTGGATAACCTAAGCATCATTAGTCTGGATGGATAATGGAGCATGTTCTGCTACTAAGGGCTCTTTCTTTTACACCTGGACAATTTAATTGTTTAGACTTTCCACTTACAGTGAAGCAGCAAGTTCTTTTCATTGGTTGAATGCCTGATACAGATTAAAACCCACCACCACGTGTCTCAGCTTCAAATAACTCCACACAAGTAAAGTGTCTCTTTTGCACAATTTCTCTAAATAGGCCACGCTTTACAGACAGAAGGTGAATTGGTAATTGTTCCATTACATGTCCAGCAGGGATCACTCTATCCAGGAATTTTCCAGCCATCTGGAGTCAAACTGCAAAGATCTAAAGTCTGCTGACAGTTCACCATCAGCTTGGGAATGTTGCAGAGCTGTCTGCATCAGAACTTAATTAATCAAAATACTGCAAATATGAAATAAGAATAATAAAAAAAAGTGGAAATTTCTCAGTTGTGTCAGGCAGTATCGATGGAGTTAACTTTTCAGGTCAATGACCTCTCATCTAGATTCTGGATTCTGATCATCCTAGTTTGAAAGATAAGTTGTCAACCTGAAACATTAACTCTATCTGGCATGTGGCTGGTCCTGCAGGCAGCAGGAAGATAACTTAATGTGGTGGGTTGGCAGTATCCCAGAATGCTGCTGCGTTCCCTCCTGAACCAGACTTAAGTTCTGAGTGGGAACATCCAAGCTCACCTTTCATGCCCAACCACCAAGTGAGGCTCTTAATTGGTCAGACAACATAAGGACCTGATCCTTCCTGGGCTGAGATTACCTTCACACCGGATGAGATGAAAAGAAAGTCAGCCAACCCAATGAGCAGGCTAGTCACTGGCAGATTATCAATTATTGAGAGGGTCACTCAAACAGCACAAGTTTGTGCTTAATTGAGGGACTGGAAATAGGGCAGAATCATGGCCACTGAGAGCCACCCCTGATCCTTGCTTCTGACACCTTTCTCCTGTGACCTCAATCCCATCCAAAAAACAAAGACCCTTACCTGACATCTTGCTCCTCGTGATCTCGGTTATACTCTAGCAGCAGTTGCAGTCTGCTGTAGACGAGAGCTGCGTATCTCTAATTGGCCAGCTGCTCTCTCTGGGCAGGCATTGTGTCAACCCACCCTTCCCTAGGTCTTTATTTAGGATGAGGGCCCACTGCTGCCTTCCAAACTGCCTGACTGGAGGGAGACACAGAGAGTTCTGCTCAGTCAAAATCGTTATGGGTTTCTTGCCATCTTTTTCAGCATGAAAACCTGACCTTTCATGAGGAAATAGACCAACTTCACCCCTTAGAATGGTTGAAAAGTAATGTGCATGGATTTTATCGAGCAGAACCTCTCTAGGGTCATTACAGGCAGTGATTTTGTCTTGTCTGGAGCGGTGATTGGAAGGGAAAGCATAATTTCCCCCATGCAGGGAGCCAACATGTTAACTTGTCAGCATCATTCCTCACTGGAACAGTTTCCCAGAGGCTGGATCAAGATCAGGAATGCTGTCTATCTTCAAAGTGACAGACTGTCAATTGAGATAAGTTAAAGAGCAATTAAAGCTAATTATCAGAGGTTGACTGGAATTCCCCAATCAGTCTGTGAGATCTACCCACAGAATTAGCAGCATGGATACCAAATTACTGCCTCTAAACAGACTCTGCCTTCTCTTGTTGCTGAATGCCTTAAAGGAGCAATTTCTTTTAATTTCAGATTTTATTTTTAAGTTGCTGAGAGGCTGCCTCATAATGACATACTATAGTTTCTTCTGTGCTGGAGGGCCACCTTTCTGACCCCACCCATTGGACAGCAAGTACATTCTCTCACCAATCAATGGAAAATTGTTTCTAACATGTTGTTGCCTTGGGCCCTACATTGGATACACCAGCATCAGAGTCCTAACCCAACAGGAAATTGTGATCTAAGAAACAATACTGAAGTTGAAGGACACTTAGAATGGACCCCAATCTCAAACACATTGAAAATCTTTCTTCACTTGGTCAGGTTGTTTACAGTCTTAGAATCATAGAGATGTACAGCATGGAAACAGACCCTTCGGTCCAATGCGTCCATGCTGACCAGATATCCCAACCCAATCTAGTCCCACCTGCCAGCACCCGGCCCATATCCCTCCAAACCCTTCCTATTCTTATACCCATCCAAATGCCTCTTAAATGTTGCAATTGTACCAGCCTCCACCACATCCTCTGGCAGCTCATTCCATACACGTACCATCCTCTGCGTGAAAAAAATCGCCCCTTAGGTCTCTTTTATATCTTTGCCCTCTCACCCGAAACCTATGCCCTCTAGTTCTGGACTCCCCGACCCCAGGGAAAAGACTTTGTCTATTTATTATATCCATGCCACTCATAATTTTGTAAACCTCTATAAGGTTACCACTCAGCCTCCGACGCTTCAGGGAAAACAGCCCCAGCCTGTTCAGCCAATCCCTGTAGCTCAGATCCTCCAACCCTGGCAACATCCTTGTAAATTTTTTCTGAACCCTTTCAAGTTTTACAACATGTTTCCGATAGGAAGGAGGCCAGAATTGCATGTAATATTCCAAAAGTGGCATAACCAATGCCTTGTACAGCTGCAATATGACCACCCAACTCCTGTACTCAATACTCTGACCAATAAAGGAAAGCATACCAAATGCCTATCTATCACTATCCTATCTATCTGCAACTCTACTTTCAAGGAGCTATGAACCTGCACTCCAAGGTCTATTTGTTCAGCAACACTCCCTAGGACCTTACCATTAAGTGTATAAGTCCTGGTAAGATTTGCTTTCCCAAAATGCAGCACCTCGCATTTATCTGAATTAAACTCCATCTGCCACTTCTCAGCCCATTGATCCATCTGGTCCAGATCCTGTTGTCATCTGAGGTAACCCTCTTCGCTGTCCACTACACCTCCAATTTTGGTATCATCTGCAAACTTACTAAATGTACCTCTTATGCTCGCATCCGAATCATTTATATAAATGACAAAAAGTAGAGGGCCCAGCACAGATCCCTGTGGCACTCCACTGGTCACAGGCCTGGAATTTCAGATAAGGTTAGCAATATTAAAATGGTCCGATTTTATGCTCCAACTTATCGTGCACCTTAAGGTCTGCCGATAGAATTTTCTCCAGGCTCGCTCCATTTACCTTCTCCATCCTCTCTATTAGTTTTTCCAGTTCCGTGGCTCTATTCTGTTTCTGCTGAAGTTGTAATATCAGGTTATTGTAATTTTCCACATTTCTCTTCAAACTTTGTTCCTGCTCCTCAGCAAAAGTCTGAAAACGAAGTGAAACATTTCAGAATAGGTCATAGATTTGATTATTGCAACTCTTATAAGCTCTAAATGAAAAAAAAAGAAATAAAACAAAGAACTGTGGATCTGGAGATCTGAAACAGAAGCTGAAATTGCTGGAGAAACTCAGCAGGTCTGGCAGCATCTGTGGGAAGAAAGCAGGGTTTTAGGTCCGGTGATTCTTTATCAGCAGATGAAGGGTCACCAGACCTGAAACACTAACTCTGCTTTCTTCCCACAGATGGTGTCAGATCAGCTGAGTTTCTCCAGCAATTTCTGTGCTTGTTTAAAAAAAACTGCTTTTTAGCGACTGTGGTTCCAACATCGTTCTCATGGCTTTAGTTCATCATATACTATAGACAATGAGTTGACAGACAGGCAACCTGCTCTCAGAGTTGCTGTTGAAATGTTCATTTTTCCAGGGTTGGGGGAGACCAAAACTAGAAGGCATAGGTTCAAGGTGAGAGGCGAAAGGTTTAAAAAGCATCTAAGGGGCAACAGTTTTATGTAGAGGGTGGTGCGTGTATGGAATGAGCTGCAAGAAGAAGTGATGGAGGCTGGTACACTTGTAACATTTTAAAGGCATGTGGTTGAGTACATGAATTGGAAGGGTTTAGAGGGATATAGGCCAAATGCTGGAAAATGGGACTAGATTAATTTAGGATATCTGGATGGCATGGACAAGTTGGACTGAAAGGTCTGTTTTTATACTGTACATCTTTATGACTCTTTGTGGACAAAGCCTGATCTCCAGCATACATCCTGGATATTTTGGTGAAGTATAGACACTGATCAAATTCAATTACTATCAATGTGTTAACTTCTATAGATATGAAATTCTGTTAAATGTTTGCCATCCTCGTTCTGTCTTTGCTTTTTAATTTTTAATCTTCAGTCAGATGCTTAATGACACTGACCTGTAACTTGTGCTTCTCTTCATCATGTCGTTGTCTTAGTTCATCCATCTGCTTTTGGTAATTTTCGAAAAGTTTTTGTGAGGCTTTCCGAAGTGCTGCAGCTCCTGCTTCTTGACTGGCCTCCAGCTAAACACATGAAATATTTAAACATGAGAACCACAGTCACACAGACATTCCCACCATTTTCCTCATCCCAAATGGGAGCTCAGGAAGTATTTTGGGGAATGCATTAGCATCGATTGAGAATTGGTTAAGATGGAATGTTGGGATTAGTATGTCTTTTTCAGGTTGGAAAGATGTAATCACAAGAATCAGACCTGGGGCCTCAAATATTTATTAACAATATCAATGACTTGTGGCAGTGCATCCATATTTGATGGCAACACAAAAAAAAAAGTGGGAGATCATGTTGTAAAGGGTACATAAGGAATCTGCAAGGTGATACAGATAGGTTGAGTGACTGGGCAAAAACTTGCCAATTTGAATTTAATGTCGGAAAGTGTGAGGCTATATACTTTGGAAGGAAGAATAAAAAGGCCAACTTTAATTTAAAAACAAACGTCAGACTTCAAAAAATGTACAACACAGATGGGTCTGGGTGTTCCTGTGCATGAAACATAAAATGTGGGTTTAGCAAGAAATTAAAAACATAAATCGAATTTTGCCTTTTATCATTGGAGACTGAAGTTTAAAAATCAGAGAAGTCTTGATACAACTGTATAGTGTGTTGGTGGGGCTGAACCTGAAATAATGTCAACAGTTTTGATCCAAAGAGGATACACTGGCACTGGAGGCTATTCAAAGAAATTCACTGGGCTGATTCCTGGGGTGAAGAGTTTACAATTAGGGAGTTCTGAAGCTGGGTCACTGGACCCAAAACATTAACTCTGCTTTCTCTCTCTAGATGCTGCCAGATCTACTGAATTTTTCATGCAATATCTACTTTTGTTGGTGTTGTACAAATACGGAGGGCTTGTTACAACTGTACACAGGTAAAAACAATGACTGCAGATGCTGGAAACCAGATTCTAGATTAGTGGTGCTGGAAAAGCACAGCAGTTCAGGCAGCATCCGAGGCGCAGGAAAATTGATGTTTCTGGCAAAAGCCCTTCATCAGGAATGCTGAAGGGCTTTTGCCCAAAACGTCGATTTTACTGCTCCTCGGGTGCTGCCTGAATTTAGATTAGATTACTTACAGTGTGGAAACAGGCCCTTCGGCCCAACAAGTCCACACCACCCCGCCGAAGTGCAACCCACCCATACCCCTACATTTACCCCTTACCTAACACTATGGGCAATTTAGCATGGCCAATTCACCTGACCTGCACATCTTTGGACTGTGGGAGGAAACCGGAGCACCCGGAGGAAACCCACGCAGACACGGGGAGAACGTGCAAACTCCACACAGTCAGTCGACTGAGGCTTTTCCAGCTGTGCTTTTCCAGCACCACTAATCCAGAATACAACTGTACACAGCATTAGTGAGGCCTGACCTGGAGTATGGGTACAGTTTTGGTCCCCATATTTAATAAAGGATATACTGGCATTGGAGACAGATTAAAAGAGATTCGTGAGGTTGATTCCCGTGTGGTGACCTATCAAGAATGGCTAAGCAGCTTAGGCCTTTATTCATTAGAGTTTAGAAGAATGAATCTTACTGAAACACACAAGATTGTGAGGGGGCTTGACAGGGAAGATGTTGAGAAGATGTTTCTACCAGTGGGGCATCTTGAACCATTTTGACATGGTTACAGAATAACAGGACATTCATTTAAAATAGAGATGTGGAGGATTTTTTTTCCCAGATGGCAATGAATGTCTTAAATTCTCCACTTCAAAAAATTGTAGAGGCTAGATCATGGAAAGTTAATGTATTTAAAGAAGGGTAGAGTGGACTTTTTAAATATCAGGGTGTTGATGCTTATGCTGAGCTTGCATGAAAGAGTAGTTGAAGCCTATGGCAGATCAGCCATGATCTTGTTAAATGGTGGACCAAGCTTGAGGGGCAAATGTCCTACTCTTGCTGCTATTTCTTATTTTGTCACATACTAGCTGACTTAAAAACAAGGAGCAGGAGTAGGCCTTTCAGCCTCTTGAGCATGCTCTGCCATTCAATAAGATCATGGCCAAACTGAGTGTAACTTCAAAAGTTCATTCCCACCTAACCCTGATTAACTTTCAGCCTCTTACTTAACATGAATCAATGCATCTTAAAAATAGTCAAGAACTTTGTTTCCATCAACTTTTCAGGAAGACATTTCCAAAGACTCACACCTATTAAATAAATGACTCCTTGACTGTCCCGTAAAAGAAAACATCCTCTGTCAAGATCTCTCAGGATCATCTTACCCTTCTATCTAAAGTCCAGCAGATAGAAGTCTAATCTGTCCTATCTTTTCTGGTAAGACTTATTCCAGGTATGGTAAACCTCCTCTGAACTGCTTCTATCCTTACATCCTTCCTTAAATCACAGGACTCATAATGTATGCAGTGCTCCAGATGTTGTCTCACCAATCCCCTCTAGAACTGAAGCATAAGTTTTTACATTTGTATTCAATTACTTCAGTAGTAAATTAAAATATTCCATTCGCTGTACCTGCAAACTAACTTTTTGAGAATCAAGCACGAGAAGACTCAGATCCTTATGTATCTAAGAGCTTGACATCATTTCTCTCATCATTTAGATAATATTCCTCTTTTCCATTCTTCCTTTCAAGATGGACAATTTTGCATTTTTTCCACATTGTACTCCATTTGCAACATCTTTCTTTACTCAGTTAAACTATTTATATCCCTTTGCAGTTTCCTTATGACCTCCTCACAACTTAATTTCCTTCCTATCTTTGTGTCATTAGCAGATTTAGCAACAATTCTTCTGTCCCTTCATCTAAGTAATTTATATAAATTATAAAGTATTAGGATTCCAGCAGATGATCCCTATGGCACATCAGTCTTGCCAGCCAGAAAGTGACCCAGTTATGCCTACTGTCTGCTTCCTGTGACCTAACTAAATCTTCTATCATGCCAATATGTTAGCACTACATATGAGCTCTTATTTTCTACAACAACCTTTGATGAGGCATCTTCTGAAAAGACTTCTGGAGACCTAAGTACAGTACATCTGTTGGTTCTACTTTATCTGCAGCACTTGTTTCTTCCTCAAAATACTCCAATCGGTTGGTTAAACTTGATTTCCCTTTCGCAAAACCATGTTATCTTTGTTTACTTATCTTGAATTTATCTGTGTCTTGCCACAACTTCCTTAAAAATAGCTCTAAACACTTTCACAATTACAGATGTTAAGTTAACTGGCCTATCTGCTTTTGGGTAGTTGTTAGTTCTAGAAAACGGATTTTTAAAAAAATTTCAGCACCTTTAATCAGTATCAGCTGGTTGGCTTATATTGCATTTAGAGGTGAGATATACATTTCTGTCCAGTGTCATAGCCATTTTTTAAATTCTTGTATACAAGTGTGATCTTCTTCATTTCCTCACCAAATATTCTCTTTAACTGAGATTATGATTAAGTGCAGATTTTTCATAGATGTTTCACTGTAGTTGAGTTGGCCAGAGCAGTGTGAGTTGTGACTCCTGACTTCACATGCTGGATACATGGAGTCCTGGAATGGCTTTGGGGCATCAGCCGCAGCAATGGAATAGCAAGGACTCTTGGCTGTGGTAGACCTGGACCGTAGACTCTTTCGGCGGTGAGAGGTGTCGGTGCCCAGAGCAGGGTTCCTGGCTCCTGTCGGCAAGGACAGGGGACCTTGCAGAAGTGTTGGAGCCATGTTTGAAACCCCAGCGGGTTTCTCTACATTTCTTTGAACTTCAAAATGGCACCAGATTGTGGCAACAGAACAGTTTTCATTGTATCTCCTTAGATATATGTGATGATAAATCATTCATTCATTCATTAGCATTGAATCAGTAGCAAATCTATGTACATGTCCAAAAGGGACTGGGTTAAGACTGCCAAAATACATTCCACAGAGGGGTTAATGAGACTGACAAACAAGAAAACTTTCATTCCTTCATAAGGCTAACTTCACAGTGGGGTTAGGAATAACAAGGAGGTATCTGAATAACTGGGAATGGGGAAAGCTCAGTAGGTAATCTCATCAAAAACACATTTTGTACATGTGCAATGACAAATTGAATTAGGGGATAAAGCCCTAGCACTAAGATATACAACACCTTTAAATGGGATTCGAGATCGCTCCAGTAACTGTATGAGCAATTGTGTGTAGGGCTGGCTAAATGTCTAAATAATCCAGTCCATCAATAACTATTTGCACTTGGAAGTAAATACAGGTTGGAACATGTACTAAATCTCTCAGTACACCTCCTGTACCCAAAATCAGTGTCCCACTTTAAAATGAAGACCAATGAAGTTATGTTGAAGCAAATAAAAGTTTACAAATGCTTTGGAGTGAATCAAAAGTGCCTTTGAACAAAATGTCTTGGAGAATCAAACAAAATGTTCTAGAGATCAATACATGCTGTCAAAAAGTCATTTTTAATAAATGCAGATCATGAATCTGCTATTGGTGACGTGGGTGGAATGCTCCCCTGATTCATAATGAGTCAGAACAATTTTGTCTGTGTGAGCTAGGCTTGAAATTTGAAATTTGTCATGATGAATGACAGGATTCAAAATGGATACATTTAATAAGATTGAACACCTGAGAAAAGAGAAAACTCAGACGATAAGGGACTTTGATGGAAGGTCACAATTGTAGATTAGATCTTTCACTGGGACCACAAGCCACCTCCTGTAGTCATAATTTAATTATTCATATTAGGTTCTAGGGCTTGAAGATTACTCAAATCAATATTTTATCATTTTTCAAATGCTGCATTTCCTACTGCCTGTGAGCTTCAGTGACTAAAGAAAGCTCATGACAATGAAAGCTGCAGCATTAAAATAACTATCAATGTCACGGTCTAACACCACAGACCATGCTGATGTGCATTTTGATTAAATTGTAAAGAGCTGTTCATGGTTACATACATTAAGGATCTCAGCAATTGTTGTAAATGAGATATTGCTTCAGTTGTTACAAGACATGAGTGGTGGTCTTGGAATCGGGATGAGTAGGAACATGGGAATAGTCAAAACATGTGGCGCTGGATAAACACAGCTAATCAGGCAGCATCCAAATATCTGGAGAATTGAAGTTTCAGGCACAAGCCTTTCATCAGGAATATGGGAGTTGGCCATTTGGCCCCTATGTCCTTCTCTGCCATTAGGGAGGCTGTAATAGGGCAGTGAGAGGTGGGAGGAGATAGATCAGAGCCTGAAGAAGGAATCAGGCCAGAAATATTAGATCTGGAGGGGCCTTGGTCTGGCTCAAGATCAAAGAATGTGAGCACACTTCCTGTCAGCATATTGGAAGAATAGTTCATGTCTGGAAAATGGACAGTGTGTGTGGTCAAATTTACAGACCAGGGCATACAGATTGTTAACACCAGGTAGAAGAACTGATGGCTAGTAGTATGAGTTTTTTAAAGGGGACATACAGTACAAGAAAATAGGGGAAGTGGAATTATCATTGGACTGTTAGTCCAGAGACGCAAGTAATGTTCTGGAAAGACAGGTTCGAATCCTGGTGGAATTTGAATTCAATGAAAATCTGGAATTAAGATCCTAATGATGACCAAAAATCTATTGTTGATTGTCAGAAAAATCCATCTGGTTCACTAATGGCAGTTAGGGAATGAAACTGCCATCCACATCTGGTCTGGCTTACAACTGACTCCAGACCCACAGCAATGTGGTTGACTTTATGGGCAATAAATGCTGCTCCAGCTAGTGAAGTCCTCACCCAATGAATGAATAAAAAAAAACAAAATCAACTTTAATTGATTCTTCTGGTGCAGCCAGACAGGCAGGCTGTTAAAAACAAGATTATTAACACAATCAACTGAAAATTACTTCCAATATTTTCCAACAGGATATGCATATTCCTAAGTAAGCCAGGAGTAACAGGAAGTTATACAAGGCAGGGCCTTTACATGTCAGAAAGAAGACAATGTATTTTTAACCTGTCTATAGAATTTCTGGGAACGAACAGGGATGCGGTGAAGTGTATAAGAGCTGCTTGATCTTTGTCTCCTGTCAGCTGCTGTGCATCAGTAATACCTTTATTTCAGGATGAAAGTGGGCCAATGTGAATCAGACGCAATGGGTAAAATCTCACTCAATATTTCCAATGAGTAGGCACTCAATTCACTGGAGCAACTGCCCAATTGAAAATTACTCGGAGTTAATACACAAACAGTACTATTTCAATATAAAAAAAACTGACAGCATTCTCTGGTTCATTTCCTTGGGTAATGTTTTGATCACTCAGAGTCAATAGGTCTTGTTTAAAATTTAAACTTGGCAGTTAACCATCTGCCATCATTAACTGATACATTCCCCACAGCAACCCATCTACCAATCAGAGTCCACTTGCTAACCAATCAGTACTTTCCTCTTATACAGTATAAATGTTATTTTCTACTTACAATTTCGTTGCTTGCAATTTTGGCCAACAAGACTTCAATGAAATTTCAGTCTTCAATGAAATGTGCCTTTTTCAGCAAATATTCAGATGATAAAATCGTTCATTTAATAGTAGATCTTTTGAGTGCAGTTTTGGACACTTTATTGAAAGGGCAGAAGGCCAGAAGCATGTATATGGTCTAGGATGATACAGATGTGAACCTGGATCTTTGAATGACTTAGGGAGGGTGTTAAAAAGTCTCATCTGTAAGTTCAGACTGGGAACTTGGATTGTAGGGTGAAGAAGTAATACGCAGCAGCTTTCAATTTCACCCCAAAGTTCCAGCTGCCAAGTAGTCAGGCAATCCATCTACATTTAGCCCCCTACTCCATTAGTTGGGCTATAGGTGTCATTCAATTTATATACAAACAAGGTGCAAGAGTAGGCCACCTGGCCCTTCAAGTCTATTATGCCACTGAATAAGATCATGGCTGCTCTGATTTTTACCCTCAACTCTACATTCCTGAATAACTCCAATAATCTTTCATTCTCGGTAATCTACAATCTACATACCTCTGCCATAAAATGTTTTCAGTTTCCGTATCCAATACCTTTTGAAGAAGGGAATTCAAACAACTCATAACTCCCTGAGAGAAAACTGTTTTCTTCATCTCTGTATAAAGTGGCCAAACCCTTATTTTTAAATGATTATTTTTAGTTCTAGAAACCAATCTGCCACTCCTTATCAATCTGATCCCATTTCTTTAACGTTTTGGAAATGCTCAGCATTGGATTATACTATAAATTTAATATTATAAGGAGTTCTAATAAATGCATCAGCATAAGGCCTATATATGCAATTCTGTTCATGTTTACATTTTATTCCAGGTCAAATGCTAAACCTAGAATTAGTTATTCAAGAGCAAGATAACTTTAACTAACAAACATAATAAATTCTTGGGTTAGGTTTGGCAGTATCAAACATGATAACTCTTTCTCTTAAATGATTCAGTACCTGACAAAAAAGTGCCTGCATTAATAACTTTGGTTCATCTTATATTCATAAGCTTAAATGAATTAAAGTGCAATGAAATGGATTAAAATAAAATTGATGAAAAAGTTCATAATTCATGTCTCATTTCATTATTTATATTTCTTACTGTTCTAATCATAAATTCACTCTTCCCGAGAACTCAGAAATGGTCCTGAACTTGATCATGACCAATTCATTAACCATTGTGATGCAAACCTATAGCTTTGTCCTTCTGAAGGAGCAACACGGAAAATCTTGGGCCCTGATTTGAACTTTGGTTCATTTTTGGACAAGTGGACAAGAAGACAAGCTGAAAATGTGCTTGCTCCTTCAGCAAAGATGCCGGTCAATACAATGCTAGGTAAGAAATCAGTAGAATGAAGCAGAAGAGTCGTCCATAGATACAGGGAAAACAGAAGAATCAACCATGTCATTAGGGATGGGTGAGGAAGGTTGTGGAATGTGCTTGCCAATGGGAAGGGTAGTGCCCATTCTGGAGGAGGTGGAAGTATTCCTATGTGGAAAGGAGCTCCTCTGGCACCAGAGGAAAAGTTAAAATAGACTCACACGATTGGGTCACTTCTGGCCCATAGATCTTCTTTCCTATTTCCATCACCATATGAGAAAGGTGGCTTCCCTGTTAAGATCACCAGTTACACTGACAGTAGGGTCTGCATGATTCTCTGTGGAACACTACTATATACAGAAGCACCTCCACTGGGTTTCCTTGCCACCTATTCTGATGCAATTCTCCAGTGGATCAGAAACCAGATCAATTTATCCGCTCATTAAGAGTCATTCTTTGAGAACAGCACTGGTAACAATCTCAAGGCAGGTCTCAATCTTATTGCAAATCTTTTCTGCTTTCAGATAATTCTCAATATAATGCAGCAGGATTGGAGGGTTTGAGCTGTGGGAGAGGCTGAATAGGCTGGAGCTTTTTTCACTGGAACATTGGAGGCTGAGGTGTGACCTTACAGTGGTTTATAAAATCATGAGGGGCATGGATAGGGTAAATAGCCCACATCTTTTTCCAAGGGTAGATGAGTCCAAAACTAGAGGGCATTGGTTTAAGATGAGAGATGAAAGATTTAAAAGGGATCTGAGAAGCTACTTTTTCATGCAGAGGATGGTGCACGTATGCCAAAGGAAGTGGTAGAGGCAGGAACAATTACAACGTCAAAAGGCATTTGGATGGGTACATGAATAGGAAAGGTTTAGAAAGATATGGACCAAATGCTGCTCAATGGAACTTGATCAGTTTAGGATATCTGGTTGGAGCAAACAAGTTGGACCAAAGGGTGTATTTCTGTGCTGTGGCTCTAAACCACCACCAATTCAACAAGAATATGTATCTTGTTGAGAACTCTCTATTTTTATGGGCACCTTAATTTCCTAAGAAACCTGGTAGGCAATTATCCTCATCCGCCAACCTGATGACTTTTTTAAAGACATCCAATCAGATTTGTACCACACTCTCAAAAGCCAGATATCCCCGAAAATGTCTTCACTTTCAATTTTTTTTTCCTTAAATAGTGCCTTGAAGCATCTTACCAGTTACTAAAGTCAGGGCAATTTATGAACAAGTTTCCCAGTAGTGTTCTATTTCCCTTTGAAAAATGCTTGAAACTGTGGTAGCAACCCACTACTCTCAGGAAACAACACGAGTATAGCATTTTCATGGCAACCTGATCATAACTTCTTCAAAGATTTTAACCTGTTTATAATTTAAGCACGAAGACTGATCCATTCAAAAATTCTTTATTCCAGAATCAAGAGTCAGACCTGAGGATTCAACAATGCTCAGGTCAGTTCAAAGAATCTTTTTAAAGAAATACATTAGAGATTGCCTGGTATACCTTTTGCAAATCAAAGATGATTCTGGCACAGGCAGCTAAATATCAGGGAGACAGGTATTCCATCTCATGCTTTGGTAATCATCAGAATATTAGCAGACAAAATGTGAGACAAGAATTTTCTTTGGCCTTTACATCTTTCTCAAATAACCACACTGAATGTCTTGACATTATTTGGACAGAATTAAGAATATTCAGGAGCTTTATGCTGCTAAAGCACAGCAAATATGGCATCAAACCAAAAACAAATTACTGAGTTCAGATTGTCAAGTACTCCTGGATGTGGGTGTATGGAAGACAAGACAGTGTGCGGAAGATGAATATATTTCTGACTGTGGGTGCCATCAGATCTCCTGGAATTATGTCCCAGCAGCAAAATGGCTTTGACATTGACCATATGTGCAATTTCCAATAGAAGTGCTGCCAGCATGGTTTAATAATGCGTGGACTTGTTTTCTTGAACTGTGTCAGATAACTTAGGTAGAGTCACTGCTACCAATCCTTCAGGTTGATAGCAACCTTAGTTACAGATACCAAGTAGGAAAGGATGGTAACATGGAATTTTGTGCAGAAGCTAGGTTAAATATTGATAAGTAGGATTTATTACATATTGCTTAGTCACTAACATTGCATCTGAGACACATGAGTGTCTCTTGTGAGACATCAAGCTCAACGTATGGTTAGGTATACATTGCTAATATTGAAACTCTCTAATAATACATTTACGCTTTACTGATCACTGCAACTCTGCTTTATATCCTAATAGGCAGGGATTATCCAATGATGTCAGTTAACTTGCAGGTACTGATTGTCTTATATATTTCTCCCAAGTTTTTCTGGTTATTAAATTCTTTACACAATTTTTCATGTTTATTTATGAAATTAGTATCACTGGACCTGAAATATTAACTGCGCTTCCTGTCCATAGATGCTGTCAGATCTGCTACATATTTCCAGCAATTTCTTATTTGTGTCAGTTTCCAGCACCTACAATTCTTTCAGTTTTTTGCAGTAGCACACATTGCTGTCACTGAGCGTCAGTGGTGGAGGGATTGGATGTTTGTGGATATGGTGCTAACCAAATGGGCTGCTTTATCCTAGATGGTACCAAGCTTTGTTAGTGTTGTTAAAGCAGCATTCAACCAGGCAAGAAGGAAGTATCCCATCATACTCCTGACTTGTGCCTTGTAAATAATGGACAGGCTTTGGGGAGTCAGGAGGTATTGTTTAACACTGGATTCTTATCCTCTAATCTGCTCTGGTACCCATTTTATATGGCTATCCAATTCAGTTTCTGGACGTGGAACCCCCAGATTGTTGATAGTGGGGAATTCAATGATGGTAATGCCAGTTAATGTCAAAGAGTGATCGTTAGATTCCCTCTTGTTGGAGATAACCATTGCCTGTCACTTGTATAGTGTGAATATTACTTGCCATTAGTCAGTCTGGTTATTGTAAGTTCTTGCTGCACTTGAACATAAACTGGTTTAGTATCTGAGTGGTCACAAATGGTGCTGAACATTGTTCTATCATCAGTGAACATCCTCACTTCTGAGCTTTGTAATGGAGGAAAACCATTAATTAAGCAGCTGAAGATATTTGGGCTTGGGATACTCGGCTAAGTAAATGCAGAGATGTTCTGAACCTGCATAAAGTAGATCTGCTGCTTGTGTGCAGGTTGAAGTTAGACTTATTGCTATACTGGAACATTAGTGGATTGGTTTTTGCTCCTGAATGCCCTTGTAGGAATCATTATGTGGCAGAAGTGCATTGCAGAAACATTGCAGTAAGTGGATCGGAGATGTGCTGTAAGTATGTGGAGAAGCTGGCATTATCAGATGCCAAGGTTCTCGAAAATTGGGTGCCCTGAGCCGTTCGAATGAGATGCCAAAATAGAGGTCCAAAGAAGCAAGCAGGGAACTGGAGTTGTATAGTACGGATTCTAATTTTCACATCAGGTATTGTCAATGTCTATTTCATATCGGCACCATGGTAGGATAGGAACGTACTAATTAATGCAGCAAGGTTCAGTGTTATTGATGGTGATAGCAAGAAAAAAAATACTCATTAATAGACATCCTGCTGCTCCCTAGTGAGAAATTTGCCCTGATGTCCTGGTTTCTGTTGGAAAATATAACTTTTTGCACCCGCCATCAAGATATGCCTTGTCAAATTCTCCCAGATTTCTTGACATGAATTATGTCTTTCAGGGCCCTATATAATTCCACCCCAGGTCTTCAGCAGATAAGCAGTAAAGGTTTGCTAGATTTCTTTTATTCTTGCACAGAATATGGACATTGCTGGCTGGATCAGCATTTATTGCCCATACCTAAATGCTCAGAGAGCAGTTAAGCATCAACCACGCTGCTGTCCATCTGGACTGGCATTAAGGCCAGCCCAAGTAAGAACAGCAGACCTCCTTCTGTAAAGGGTAGAATGAACTAGGTGAACTTTTACAACAATTTACAGTGACTATATTGGTTGCCATTCCAAATTTTGATTGAATTTAAACTTTACTATATGCCGTAATGGAATTTAAACCCATGTCCCTATAACATAAACCTGGAGTTGTGGGTTGCTGGTTCAGTGAAAGTACCACTAAACCACAGCCGTTTACATCATAGCTGAGATACATAATGGTGTCTTGAAGACTGCAGGCTTAACTTAAGAGCAAGTACTCATTACTGTTTCACACAGCAAGACTACAACAAACTGGGCCGCTCCTACCAAGAACAGTCCTTTATATCCTGATGAGGAACCAATTTTGTGATGTCAATTAACTCTCTCAGGTACTAAAAACAACAATTCTGCAGAGATACACAGAAGTGCCACAATAAGGTTTTTATCTTCAGCCAGGTAAACATATAACAGACTACACACGCTTCCCGCTTCTTGCTTGCCTACCTTTAGGATTAGGACAATTTTTCCAATCTAAAAGCAACATTTCCTTCTTATGTTGAATTATATTTTGTAGCTCGCTTAAGACACTAAAACTGCATTATACCAACCTAGAACCTCTTCCCCCATTTTAACACCTCATGCCTTTAAATTTCTGACCTCACCTCGCTTGTTCCATTAGGCATGACAATTTATCTACTTGCCTTAACTGGTTTACTTACCTCTTAATGTTGATAAATAGCACACCAAAGAAAGACCATTGGAAAGCTCTCCCCAACTTTAAACTTCTCTACCTCAGAAGGTATTGGAGGCAAGTACAATGAATATTTTTAGATTCATTCTTATTAAGCAAGTGAATCAAAGGGTTTTTAAAAATATATTCACTTGTGGCCAGTATTTTTAGTTGCCCTTAAGAAGGTAGTACTGAGCTGCCTTCTTGAACTGAAGCAACGCATGCACCTCTGCACAACACCATTCAGAGGATTTTGACCCAGCGACAGTGAAGGAACGGCAATATATTTCCAAGTTAGGATAGTGACTGCGTGGGGGGAAGAACTTGGTGTTTTTATGTATCTGCTGTTCTGATCCTTCTGGATCTTGGATTTGGAAGGTGCTGTCTAAGGATTTTTCTGCAGAACTTTGGCAGTTCATCTTGTAGGTAGTACACACTGCAGCTACTGAGCATCAATGTGGAGGGCCTGGATGTGGTGCCAATCAAGCGGGCTGCTTTGTCCTAGGTTGTGTTAAGCTCCTTGAGTGTTGTTGCACTCATAAAGGCAAGTGGGGAGTATTCCATCACAATCTTGATTTGTAGGAGAGCGTGAGGACTGTTGAAGGGTTGATGAAGGGCTTATGCTGAAACATGGATTCTCCTGCTTCTCAGATGCTTCCTGAATTGCTGTGCTTTTCCAGCACCACACTCTTGACTCCAATCTTGATTTGTGCTTTGTAGTTGGTGGACAGACTTTGGGTGTCAAGAGGTGAGTTACTTGCCACAGTGTTCCTAGTCTTTGACCTGGTCTTGTAGCCTTTGTGTTTATATGGTGAGTCTAGTTAAGTTTCAGGTAACCCCCCCACAATGTTTTAGTGAGGGACTATCTGGGGGTAAATGGGAATATGGAATTCAATGCCCACCCAGGGCAGCGAGGAACCTGTTGAATGACAGAGCAGGAGCAGGGTTGAAGGACTCAATAGTCAACTTCCGCTTCTCATGTCCACACCCTTCTGGCCACCTTTAAAACAAGGTCCAGCAATTCTGGAAGGCTATTCAACTTTTATCGGAAGAGGTATGAGAACTCTAGACTTTTGCCATGATCAGCTTAGGAATGTCCCCCTTGGCATCCCTGTGATGCAACAGAGAATTATAAAATGGCATTCTCAACTCATTCATGTTGTTGCCGGGTCTCACCACTGACACTTCCAATTAAAATTGGGGCTATATATTGTGAGAAAATTACTTTATTTTAGCTTTGACAAAGGGTCAGTTAGACTCAAAACATCAGCTCTTTTCTCTCCTAACAGATGCTGCCAGACCTGCTGAGATTTTCCAGCATTTTCTCTTTTGGTTTCAGATTCCAGCATCCACAGTAATTTGCTTTTATCCAGTGTTTAACTCACTGCCACCTCTCTCCCAGGAAATGCCTACCCTGAAGAAGTACTGCTCTTCTCTGCGACAGGATTTTCGTTTGTCTCTCCTGCTGTCCACCTTCACTGCTTTCCTTTTCTCTCTCAGTGTTAGACAAGGTATTTACTAAGACTCGCTTCCACAGCCATATTTCCTTCCTCATTGACTGCCTTCGCCTCCAATTTACTCCACATGGATTTCAACTCAAATTCCACCCTGCATGCAGCCTCCAGGATTATAGATACTTGCACAATATACAACATTTTTCCAACTGCTGTTCTCACCGCATCCTAAAAGCCACACCCAGGGCCATGCGCCGCCACATGAAAGCACTTGATACTTCCCTCTCACAGCATCGACTTACTTTTAGCTTTGACAAAGGGTCAGTTAGACTCGAAACGTCAGCTCTTTTCTCTCCTAACAGATGCTGCCAGACCTGCTGAGATTTTCCAGCATTTTATCTTTTGGTTTCAGATTCCAGCATCCTCAGTAATTTGCTTTTTTACTTTATTTTTTGTTTTGTGTGTTACAGTATGGATGAAGACAATAACTGTGCTGATTGTTTTATTAAACTATGTTGTAATCTCTTCAGACCAAGTGAAAAATGCTTCCATTAAGTTATTGCAATACAATTTTCAGTGTTCTTGTGGTCTTAAGGAGGTTGGCAATTCCCCTAATTTGTTTCAATGGCATCATTTCCATCTGACTGCTGAAAAGATTGTTATAATTAGAGCTTCACATTGTTCGCTATATAAATAAGAGGCTTTCAAAATACTTGATGAAACTGGTTTCCTGATAAGTGACCTGGGACAATTTTGAATTTCTACCAACTTCTACAGGAAATTATTTGTATGATTTGTGGACAGCAAACTCTGCTGAAATCACTCTTGAGTAAAACAAATTTCATTGCCTCTATGTGTAACAACACAATGACAGTAATGCCATCAAATTGTAATGCTCAGTAAATTGAAGTGACTCAGTTACCACAGAATGGCGCCCAGTTTCTTGTTAGAACTTTAGTCGAAGTGGATGTCTATGTGTAGTTTGTACTATGTTTCTAGCTATTCAATGATGTTTCTGCAAAGTTACAGCACATAAACAGGAGACACCCCATGAAAATTTGACTCCGCCCCTTCTTCCCTGAGCTGTGTACTTATCCTTCTTTTGCCCTCAGGTGACGTTGTATATTGATCACTGTGTTCCACTATTGTCACATCTCACCAGAGCAAATTGTGAAACTGAATTCAGTTAATCAACCCTTTGTTAATTTGTACCCAATCATTTATCAACAAGTTACCAGACAAGTTTTTTTTCTAATTTCATGGGACCTCAAGGAGGGTAAATTAGTTTGGGGGAGTCAAGAACTGTTATGGTGCAAATTGTCTTGGAGAAGTTGGGATAAGCTGCCTTCTTGAAATGTTACAGTCCTGTTAAGGTGGAAGCTCTAGAATTTTGATCCCATGTCAATGGAAAAACAATGGTATAGTTCCACATCAAGATTGTGGTTTGTAGGGGAACATTGAGTTAGTGATGTTCCCATGCATTTGCTCCTCTCATCCTTCTAGATAGTAAAGATCACAGGTTTGGAAGGTGCTGTTGAAGGAGCCTTGGTGAATTACTGCAGTGCATTGTGTAGATGGTGCACACAGCGACAATTGTGCATCAATTGTGAAGTGAATAAAAGTCAAAGATGGTGGATGGGGTGCCAATTAAATGGCCCTGGATAGTGTCAATCTTCTTGAGTGTCATTAGATCCGCACCCATTCAGGCAAGTGTGGAGCATTCCCTCACACTTTTGCCTTGCAGATGGTGGACAGAATTTTGGGTGGCAAGTGGTGAGTTACTAGCCTAGCCTCCAACCTGCTCTGTAGTTCTATTACTGGTCCAGTTCAGTTTCTAGTCAATGTTTACTCTCAGGATATTGCTATGTTTAATTCAGTGATGATAATGTCATTGAATGTGAAGAGACAATGGTTACATTCTCTTTCTTGTTGGAGATGTCATCACCATGCACTTTTGTGTTGTAAATGCCAGCATGAACAAAGCGGGGTGTTGGTTTAGCTCAGTTGGGTGGACAGTTGGTTTACATAGTAGTTTGATGCCAATCGTGTGGGTTCAATTCCTGTATCAGCTGAGGTTACCATGGAGGACTCTCCTTCTCAATCTTTCCCCTTGCCTGAGGTACGGTGGCCATCAGGTGAAATCACCATCAATTGTTTCTCTCTAATGAGAGGCCTGGAGTAGGTAAAGTTATGGTGACACAATTATGAACAAAGAAGGCTCCTTCAACAGGGTACCCTACCATTCCAAAGACCTACAACATCTTTAGATCTCCTTTTTAAATTAAAACAAGTTGTATTTTGGATATCCAGTAGCATAAATTGTATTTCACTTTAAACTGCGCACTTCACAAGATATGCAAAGTACAACCTGTCCCCATTCCCATTTCCACTTAACTTCACTCATCCTGGTAAAAAAGATCAGGACTATTACTTCCATGATGACATTTTGGACAATCTCTCCATTAATATAAAATCTCAGATCATAGTGTCCAACATTATATAAATGATTGAAAATCATAAGAAATAGGAGTGGAACTAGGGTCATTCGGCCCATCGAATCCACTCCGCCATTCAATCATGGCTGATGGGCATTTCAATGCCAATTACCCGCACTCTCCCCGTATCCCTTAATTCCTTGCGAGATTACGAATTTATCAATCTCTGCCTTGAAGACACTTAACATCCCGGCCTCCACTGCACTCAGGCTGAAGAAGTGTCTCCTCGTTTCCATTTTAAATTGACCCTCCCTAATTCTAAGGCTGTGCCCACGAGTCCTAGTATCCCTGCCTGACGGAAACAATTTCCCAGCATCCACCCTTTCTAAGCCATGCATTATCTTGTAAGTTTCTATTAGATCTCCCCTCAAACTTCTGAACTCTAATGAATACAATCCCAGGGTCCTCAGCTGTTCATCGTATTCCAGGAATCTCCGCTGGACACACTCCAGTGCCAGTATGTCCTTCCTGAAGTGTGGGGCCCAAAACTGGACACAGTATTCTATATGGGGCCTAACCAGAGCTTTATGAAGTCTTAGTAGCAACTCACTGGTTTTACATTCCAACCCTCTTGAAATAAATGACAATATTACATTTGCATTCTTAACCACAGACTCAACCTGCAAGTCAATCTTTAGAGAATCCTGTACAAGCATGCCAAATCCCTTTAAACTTTGGCTTTATGAATTTTCTCACCGTTTATAAAATAGTCCATGCTTATGTTCTTTTTTCCAAAGTGCAAGACCTCACATTTGCTCACATTGAATTTCATCAGCCATTTCTTGGACCATTTTCCTAAACTGTCCAAATTTTTCTGTAGCCTCCCCACCTCCTCAGAACTACCTGCCTGTCCACCTAACTTTGTATCATTGGCAAACTTCACCAGTCTCTTCATCCAGATCATTTATATATAAAGTGAACAGCTGGGACTCCAACACTGAACGCTATGGGACACCACTTGTCACAAGCTGCCATTCCCAACTCTCTGCCTTCGGTCAGTCAGCCAATCCTCAATCCATGTCAATAGCTCACCTCGAACACCATGGGCCCTCACCTTATTCAGCAGCCTCCTGTGAGGCGCCTTATCAAAGGGTTTTTGTAAGTCTATGCAGATAACATTTCATAATTTGGCAGCAGTTATTGAACAAACCTGAGTGTACCAAGAATTGAACTGACAATCAATTTTAGATTAGCAATAGGGCTCATAATGTGGCTCACTTTACTCACTCAAAAGTTATGTATATATTCATATGCATAAACCAACATTGTGCAGACTAAAGGAAATTGTTAAGATGTTTTGCATTCTCAAATAAAAGCTTGGGGAACACGTTCCATATGCATTGCTCATGGTAGCTGTTAACAAATTATCTATTCCCTGGTGCACATTCTAAAGCAAAGCCTCAGCCAATTAGAAACCAGTTGCCTATGAATCTGCATCCTGTTTTCCATGCAGCATAAATTGTTACCTTTGAGATTTGCTATTCTTGTGACTGTTCAGATGACTGCAAGTTGAAATACATTGACAGCATGTCTCTTTTTTTCAGGTTCCTGCTGCTTCCATTATCCTCCAATATTCTAAATCCCAGTTCTGATGAAGAATCACTGTATTCAAAATGTTAACATTTTTCTCTCTTCACAGACGCCGACAGACCTGCTGACTTTTGTTCTAGATTCCAATCTGCCTAAAACTCCACCAGAATGAATAGGCTCTAAAACCCAGAGAGATAATCCAGACACAGGTACACAATGACAGAGGGCAGGGATAAATGTCTATGATATAAAGGTAGCATTCACTGTTTCATCAAGAAACATAAGCAAGGTTGAAACCAAAGCGCGTCAGGGTAAAGTCTCTGTTGAGTGAAGTCATAACTGACACAAACAGAAATGCTTTTAAGAAATCAATCATCACATATTTGGGACATGGATGCAGGTATTTCTCAGGGAAGTAAAGCCCAACCATTGTTAGTTGTTTTGTCCACAACTGCTCATCCACAATATCTTTGTCGATGTATTGTTAAGTTGTCAAGAGGTTGGTTTATTTAAGACTGCAGACAAGCTTTGTTCCAAGATTAAGGGGACAATTTTCAATTACAAACATGGAGCAAGTTTTCAGAGCACTGCTCCTTTATCAGGTAACTGTTTTGCAGGACCATAAGATACAGAATTTATAGCAAAACATTGCATTGTCATGCAACTGAAATTATATACTGAACAAACCTAGATTGTTGTTAAGTTTGTCATCTTTTAGAATGGGTTGCACATTTTGGTTCATTAATATGTAAATCCAAGAACTTCTTTTACATCACATTCTCGAGATAACTTAAGGTTTTATAAAACTGGTGACAGCTCAGACAATGCATCAGAGTTGTGAGGTTAGAGTCTGTCTATATCCCAGTCTTGGGTCAGACTGGTTCTATTTCCAAAATGGAATTTATAACATATTGATAATTTAGTAATGGATGTAAGCTTGCTCACTGAGCTGGAAGGTTTGGTTTCAGATGTTTTGTCACCATACTAGGTAACATCATCAGTGAACCTCAGGTGAAGCACTGGTGGTATAGCCCGCTTTTTATTTATGTGTTTAGGTTTCCTTGGGTTGGTGATGTCATTTCCTCTGGTGATGTCATTTCTTGTTCTTTTTCTTGGGGATGGCAAATACGATCCAAGTCAATTTGTTTGTTTATAATGTTCTGGTTGGAGTGCCATGCTTTGAGGAATTCTCACGTATGTCTCTGTTTGGCTTGTCCTAGGATGGATGTATTATCCCAGTCATAGAGTAATAGAGTCATTGAGATGTACAGCATGGAAACAGACCCTTCGGTCCAACCCATCCATGCCGACCAGATATCCCAACCCAATCTAGTCCCACCTGCCAGCACCCAGCCCATTTCCCTCCAAACCCTTCCTATCCATATACCCATCCAAATGCCTCTTAAATGTTGCAATTGTACCAGCCTCCACCACATCCTCTGGCAATTCATTCCATACACGTACCATTCTCTGCATGAAAAGTTGCCCCTTAGGTCTCTTTTATATCTTTCCCCTCTCACCCTAAACCTATGCCCTCTAGTTCTGGACTCCCTGACCCCAGGGAAAAGACTTTGTCTATTTATTCTATCCATGCCACTCATAATTTTGTAAACCTCTATAAGGTTACCCCTCAGCCTCCGATGCTCCAGGGAAAACAGCCCCAGCCTGTTCAGCCTAATCCTGTAGCTCAAATCCTCCAACCCTGGCAACATCCTTGTAAATCTTTTCTGAACCCTTTCAAGTTTCACAACATATTTCCGATAGGAAGGAGGCCAGAATTGCATGTAATATTCCAACAGTGGCATAACCAATGCCTTGAACAGCTGCAATATGACCTCCCAACTCCTGTACTCAATACTCTGACCAATAAAAGAAAGCATACCAAACGCCTTCTTCACTATCCTATCTACCTGCGACTCCACTTTCAAGGAGCTATGAACCTGCACTCCAAGGTCTCTTTGTTCAGCAACACTCCCTAGGACCTTACCATTAAGTGTATAAGTCCTGCTAAGATTTGCTTTCCCAAAATGCAACACCTCGCATTTATCTAAATTAAATTCCATTTGCCACTTCTCAGTTGAAGTGGTGTCCTTCCTCATCTGTATGTAAAAATACTAGTGAGAGTGCGTCATGCCTTTTTTTGGCTAGTTAATGTTCATGCATCCTGGTAGTTAGTTTGCTGCTTGTTTGTCCAATGTAGTGTTTGTTACAATTCTTGCAAGGTATTTTGTAAATGACATTAGTTTTGTTTGTTGTCTGTATAGGGTCTTTCAAGTTCACTAGCTACTGTTTTAATGTGTCGGTGGGTTTGTGGTCTTTACATACAGATGAGGAAAGACACCACTTTGACTGGGACAACATCTCCATTCTAGGACAATCCAAACAGAGACACGCATGAGAATACCTTCCAAACAAACCTGTTGGACTACAATCTGGTGTTGCATGATTTAACTTTTTCCACCCCAATCCAACATCAGTTCCTCTACAAACTGGGAGCAGACAAGACTGTTACCAATGCCTGCATATTTAGAAAACAGTCTCCAATTACAAGAATGTGAGCAAATATGATATTCGTAATTGGCCTAATATTTTTGTGTCTAGATACAGATTATGGTCACTGTATTCACAAGTATTTTACAATAACATATATTAACATGACAAATGGTCACATAGTACTTTTTCCAAGCTTTCACTTATAAACCTATTATAGTATAATGTATTTAGTTCACACAGTAGACCAGCAGTAAATTAGCTAGGAATAGAAAAATGCAAAACAGAAAAGCAATTACGTTAAAGAATGATGACAGCTGAGTTGAAGCAGACATGTTGCACAAACAAAATTCTTTAAGTAGTAATGAACAGTTAAAATATTATTTTTTGGTGATATTTGTTGAGGGGAGAATGGTCCTCATACAATATAAGAAATAGCATGGTATCTTTTACTCTCAAATAAATGAGGCCTCAGTTTAACATTCATAGTGCAAGTAAGAACAGAAAAGGCTGGAGAAACTCAGCAGGTCTGGCAGCATCTATGGAGAGAAAAACTGACTGAATGTTTTGAGTCTGAATCAAAACCAGTTCTGAAGAAGAGCCATCTCAGACCCAAAGCATTAAAGCTGACCTCTCTCCACAGGTACTGGCAGACCTGTTGAAGTTTTCCAGCATTTTCTGCTTCAGCCAGTTTTGAGAAGAGTTTTAGGTCAGGTTGAGGTTCTGGATGTAAGTTTGCTCGTTGAGCTGTAAGGTTTATTTTCAGATGTTTCATCACCATATGAGGTAACATCATCAGTGAGTCTCTGGTGAAGCTTTTTTGGTGCTCAGCGAGCAAACTCACATCCATTTTCTGCTTTTTTAAATTTCAGATTTCCAACAAATGCAGTATTTTGCATTTATCCAAAATACAGTATGCAGCACTCCCTCAGTATTACACTGAATGTCAACTTAAATTTCCAGACCTGTAGTAACTTTATCTTTCCATTGAAGAACATTTCTGTCACAATCATTAGTACTTCATACCTTTGTTAATAGCTCCTTGTTTTCCCACTGAATAGCACGGAGCTGGGCATCCTTTATTTTGATCTGTTCCAGGATCTGACGATATTTAGAACACAGCTCAGCCACACATGGCTCAGCTTCATTTACACCAGGTGATTCCAACATTGGCTTCTATGAAACAGAAAATCATATTGGAGGAGTGGCATTAATGAAATGCTTCTTTACAAGAATATTACAAAACAAAGCATGATACCAAGCCACAAGGACACATTGGTTCAGGTGATACAAAGCTTGATGTTTGTTTTTAAGGAGTGTCTGACAGGAGAAAAGCAAGGGACAAAGAGGTAGAAGGAGAAAATTTAAGAGCATTGCTGGGACCTAGACAACGATCCATCGAACATAGAACAGTACAATACAGGAACTGGCACTTTGGCCTATCATGTCTGTGTTGATCATGATGCCATTGTAAACTAATCCCATCTCCCTGCACATAGTTGTGGTTCTGTTCGCTGAGCTGGGAATTTGTGTTGCGTTTCGTTTCGTCCCCTGTCTAGGTGACATCCTCAGTGCTTGGGAGCCTCCTGTGAAGCGCTTCTGTGATCTTTCCTCCGGCATTTATAGTGGTTTGTCTCTGCCGCTTCCGGTTGTCAGTTCCAGCTGTCCCTTGCAGTGGTTGGTATATTGGGTCCAGGTCGATGTGCTTATTGATTGAATCTGTGGATGAGTGCCATGCCTCTAGGAATTCCCTGGCTGTTCTCTGTTTGGCTTGTCCTATAATAGTAGTGTTGTCCCAGTCGAATTCATGTTGCTTGCCATCTGCATGTGTGGCTACTAAGGATAGCTGGTCGTGTCGTTTCATGGCTAGTTGGTGTTCATGGATGCGGATCGTTAGCTGTCTTCCTGTTTGTCCGATGTAGTGTTTTGTGCAGTCCTTGCATGGGATTTTGTACACTACATTGGTTTTGCTCATGTTGTCCTATGTAGTGTTTTGTGCACTCTTTGCATGGGATTGCATAGCCACGAAACAACACGACCAGCTATCCTTAGTAGTCACACACGCAGATGACAAGCTCCATGAGTTCGACTGGGACAACACTACCATTATAGGACAAGCCAAACAGAGAACAGCCAGGGAATTCCTAGAGGCATGGCACTCATCCACAGATTCAATCAATAAGCACATCGACCTGGACCCAATATACCGGCCACTGCAGCGGACAGCTGGAACCGACAACCGGAAGCGGCAGAGACAAACCCACTATAAATACTGGAGGAAAAATCACAGAAGCGCTTCACAGGAGGCTCCCAAACACTGAGGATGTCACCTAGACAAGGGATGAAACGTCTGCAACACAAATTCCCAGCTCGGCGAACAGAACCACAACAACGAGCACCCGAGCTACAAATCTTCTCACAAATCCTGCACATAGTCTGTAATGCTTTATTCATGTGTCTGTCTAGATGGCACTGCCATCCATCTGTTTCTATCACCTCCCCTGGCAGCCTGCTCTGGGAACTTACCATATTTTGTATAAAAAAACTTAGCTTGCACATCTCCTTTAAATTTTCCCCCTCTCACCTTATACCTATGCTCTCTCGTATAATTAACAAGGGAAAATGTTTCCATCCAGCCATCCTATCCATGCCACTCATAATTTTTTATGTTTCGATCAGGTCACCCCTCAGCCTCCAACACTCCAACAAAAACAACCACGTTCGTCCAACCTCTCCTTATAAGCTAATACACGCCAATCCAGGTAACATCCTGGTAAACCTCTTTTGCACCCTCTCCAAATCTTCCACATCTTTAATACAGTGCAGTGGCCAGAACTGCACATAATACTCCAAATGTGGCCTAACTACATTTGATACAGCTGCAAGATGATTTGTTAATTTTCACACTTGATGCCCCACCCAGTGAAGGCAAGCATGCCGTACTCCTTCTTTATCACAACTTCACTTTCAGGATGTGATGGACCTCCATCCCAAGATCCCTCTGTATACCATTTACTGCATATGTTCCTCTTGCATTTACGTCCAAAAACACATCACCTCAAATTTGTCCAGATTAAACTCCATCTGCCATTTCTTTGTCCAACTTTCCAACTGATCTAATTCTGTTGTATCCTTTGATGACCTTTCTTACTTTCTTTAACTCCACTAGTTTCCATGTTGCCTCCGAACTTACTAATCTGACCACCTACCTTCATCCAAAACATTTATATACATTATAAACAACAGAAGTCCCAGCACTGATCCCAGCAGAACACCATTCATCAGTGATCTCCCATCAGAAAAACACTCTTACACAACTACCCTCCATCTTCTGTAACAAAGCCAATTTTTGTATCTAACTTACCAATTCACCAGGGATTCCACGTGAGTTAATCTTCTGGACCGGCCTACAACGACGCTTTGCCAAATGATTTAGTAAAGTCCATAGACAATATCAACTGTAATAAACTCATCAATCACCTTCCTCCCATCTTCAAAAAACACAATCAAAATTGTGAGAAAAGCCTTCCCCCACACAAAGCTATCTTGACTCCCTCAAGTAAGTCTATTCTTTTCCAAACATGAATAAATCCTGTCCCTAAAAATTTTCTCCGACAATTTCCCTCCCACTGATGTAAAGTCCATCAGTTTATAATCCTCTGTTGTCCTTCTTAAACAAAGGAGCAACATTGGCTATTGGCTAGTCTTCTGGGACTTCTCCTGTGGTTAAGGAAGATGCAAAGGTTTCTGTCAAGGCCTCAGCATTCTCCTCCCTTGTCTCCCTTAGTATCCCGGGATAGATCCCATCAGGCCTGGGCGATTAATCTACCTTAATGTTTTTCAAGGCATGAACGAGTTGGACCAACTCCTGCTTCTTAGTATCGACATGACACGTGATAGAGCAATTTAAATTGGAGCTGAACAAAAAGTGAGAGTTTGCGGAAATCAGATTTCTCTGAGGAGTGTGTAGAAGAGGCAGAAACCTAAAGTCACAATGGGATTCAAAAACAAGGATGAAATTTTAAAAATTATTTGTTGCTTTACCAGGAGCTAATGTAGGTCAGTGAGCACAAGAGCGATGGGGAATTGAATTTGCTCTAAGTTAAGATACGGGCCACAGACTTCTGGATGACCTCAAGTTTACACAGGGTGGACTGCAAAAGACATGCCAGAAGTGAATTGGAATAGTTATGGAGAGGGACAAAGACATTCATGAGAGTTTCAGCAACAGAGGAGTTAAAACAGGGTTAAAGTTGGACAATGTTACAGAAGTGGAAATAGGTGATTTTAGTAATGGCATGAATATAATATCAGAAACCCATTTTAATCTCAAATGTGACACCAATATTGCAAACTGACTGAGTTAATCTTGGACAACATAGCGTTATACAGCTTGGAAACGACCCTTCGGTCCAACTCGTCCATGCTGACCAGATATCCTAAACTAATCTAGTCCCATTTGCCAGCATTTGGCCCATATCCCTTTGACCCCTTCCTATTCATATACCCATTCAGATGCCTTTTAAATGTTGCAATTGAACCCACCTCCTCTGGCAGCACATTCCATACAAAAACCATTCTCTGCATGATAAAGTTGCCCCTCAGGTCCCTCCTAAATATTTCCCCTCTCACTTCAAAACTATGACCTCTAACTTTAGATTCACCTACCTTGGGAAAAAGACCTTGACTATTCACCCTATCTATGTCCCTCATGATCTTATTAACCTCTATAAGGTTACCCCTCAGCCTCCAACACTCCAAGGAAAACAACCCCAGCCGATTCAACCTCTCCCTATAACTCAAATCCTCTAATCCTTGTAAATCTTGACTTTTATTTATAGTTATATTTCTATATTGTGAATATATATCATCAAAATTATGCTGTCTTAGAAGTGGTTACTGGTAAATGAATTCTTTGAGATTGTTTCTCAATCATCTGCTTAGTGAGGTGGTCATGGGGAATGTTCTCTGACAATCCATATGCAAATGTTACCTGTTTACACAGAAAATGCGAGATACGTAAAGAGAATGCAGGTCTAAATGACCTTATAGAGTAGTGGAATTAAAACCATTTGCATTTGAGAGAAATTTAAATGGACCAGAGCAAAAATAATGTAACTTTTATGAGCTAACAAATGAAAAATCAAAGATATTTGCACATAGACCATTACTGTTCCATTACTGTTCTTTGTAAATGGGTTAACTGTGGAGTAAGGGGTTACTATTAGTCAATAATACAACTGATTATGTAATCATAGCATAGGCCAAATGCTCTGTGAGAACAGTCTAAGGTGGAGACTGTGAGAGAAACAATACTCTTTTACAATGCAGTAATGTGGACAGTGTTAATAAAGGGGTGGAATTATTTTATCATGCTTATATCCCAATTACTGATGGAGTAGAACAGATAGGTCAACCAACCTGTTCACCATGAAGTGGGCTGAGACAAGGCAAGTCTCAGATTAAGGGCTGACCCGACAATTGTTCAGACCCCTACTACATAGTCAATACCATCCCAAGGCATTAACTACAGGGATAAAACAGGAATTAGAACAAATAGACTTTGTCAAAGAAGCAGCAGCACACATACTTCCATGCTCTAAGCATTATCCTGCAGTATTTTACCAGGCTCAATTACATTAAGCTCAGATCTGAATTAAAGATATGAATCACTACTAGATGTATATATTCACATATCATAAGCAATTACATCTACATGGAAAATATATTTGGATTAATTAACTTGTCACATGGAATATGAGAATTCAGCACAGCAATTAACCACCAATTTTACTAAAAAATTCCTGACCACTTAACTTGTTTCTTGAAGGGAGAATTGCATGTTTCTCTAATTTCCACTCTTTTCACTGTTTTAAAGCGATAAGTTGATCTAGTAGGTCTGCCATGCTGAGCTCTGCATCACACCCAGGAAAGGTGGTGCATTTACCTTCCCTTTTTTAGCTATTATGGCAAAAATCAAAAATCTTACATTCCCAGAATTGCTATGTATTAGTTTTGTTAATCAGGGAAGATGACTAGGGGAAAAAGATCCACGTGGATCACAACAAGCAGGGTACTCCCCTGTAGTAACAGACTTGCCTGCAGATGCAGCATCGGCCTCTGCAAACACTCTGGTCGACTTGATTAGAGTGGTGTTGGAAAAGCTCAGCAGGTCAGGCAGCATCCGAGGAACAGGAGAATTGACGTTTCAGGCAGGAGCCCTTCATCAGAAATCCTGAAACTCCGAGATGAGATTGAATCAGCGATGGAAGAGACCTGGACCAGGCTGGAACCAATCTCGGCCATACTACAAAAACATGACCAGGAGATCCAGCGTCTCGGGCAGCATGTGGATCAGATAGAGCTACAGACCGCGGCTTCAGAGACTGTGGCAAAATCCTTGGCAGGTCGGGTCCAGGACTTGGACAGGCAGGTACAGGCCTTAGCTGGGCAGGTTGCGACCTTGAAAATTGAGGCCATTGGAGGAACATTCATCTGACTGGGCTGCTGCAACAGGAGGAAGCAGGCCAGCTAGTCAGCTTTATGGAGCAATGGCTCTTGCACTTCTTGGGGCTGGATGTCGAGGCAGGCTGGGTGTGGGTTCCGCCCGGTCCTAGTGTAACTCCAGCTCTATAGAGATAAGCAAATGATGGAGGTTTCCAGAGCACTGGGGAAGGATCCACAGGCCCTGATATATAAGGGATCAAAAATTATGTTTTTCCAGGACTTTTCTGTGGCTGTGATCCACAAGAGGAAAGCCTTTGATGAGGTAATGAAGAGGCTGAGAGACTTGAATATTCAGAGCTGTGTAAGATATCTTATAGTGTTACATTTCAGCCACGGAGGATCTGTGTATAAATTTGACTCATCAGGAAAGGCAAAAGACTTCCTGGACACTTGAAAATAGACTGGCTGGTTTGAGTAATATGGACAATAGTGGTTTCTTTGTTTTGTCTATGGTTTATCTTGTTTACCTGTGTTTTTTTTTTCTCTTTTAATATGTAAGGGGCCTTTGTTATCTTCTTTCTCCCCTCCCATTGTCTTTTTTCTATTATTTCCTTTTCTCTATTTTGGTCTGGGATGGGGTGTGGTTTTTGGGGTTTTCTTTCTTATCAGTACTGACTGGGGTTGAAGTATGGGTGGGATGGGTTGAATGCACACTTCTAATTTTCTTGTTATGAGATACATGTATATTTTTACTTTGTTTTGCCTGGGTTTGGGGCATGGCTTCAGCTAGAAGGAGCCATGGAGGGATTAGTGGATAGTGTGAATGCCCCCTGTGGGCAAGGGGGCAAGTCTCCTTTTATTTGTTTATGTGTTGGTTCATTGTAGAAGGATTTAAAAAGTTTTGCTTTGGCAGTTTTTGTAGTTATATTCTTAAGTTTATACAAATCTTATACTGCTTTCAATCAGCACGCTATGAGTAGGATTGTTCCCCTCGGTCATGGGCTGTCTTGGACAGCTATGGCTAATTGTCCGTTTAAATGGTGCACCTGGAATATTAAGGAGAGTCATTCACCGATTAAGAGAAAGAAGATACTTTGGAGCCTTAGAAATGAAAGGGCAGGCAGTGACCAGTGGGGTACCGCAGGGATCCGTGCTGGGACCGCAGCTTTTTACAATATATGTAAATGATATAGAAGATGGTATCAGCAATAACATTAGCAAATTTGCTGATGACACAAAGCTAGGTGGTAGGGTGAAATGTGATGAGGATGTTAGGGGATTACAGGGTGACCTGGACAAGTTAGGTGAGTGGGCAGATGCATGGCAGATGCAGTTTAATGTGGATAAATGTCTGGTTATCCACTTTGGTGGCAAGAACAGGAAGGCAGATTACTACCTCAATGGTATCAAATTAGGTAAAGGGGCTGTTCAGAGAGATCTGGGTGTTCTTGTCCACCAGTCAATGAAGGCAAGCATGCAGGTACAGCAGGTCGTGAAGAAGGCTAATAGCATGCTGGCCTTCATAACAAGAGGGATTGAGTATAGAAGCAAAGAGGTGCTTCTGCAGCTGTACAGGGCCCTGGTGAGACCACACCTGGAGTACTGTGTACAGTTCTGGTCTCCAAATTTGAGGAAAGACATTCTGGCTATTGAGGGAGTGCAGCGTAGGTTCACGAGGTCAATTCCTGGAATGGCAGGATTGCCTTACACGGAAAGACTGAAGCGACTGGGCTTGTATACCTTTGAGTTTAGAAGACTGAGAGGGGATCTGATTGAAACGTATAGGCTTATGAAAGGACTGGACACTCTGGCAGGAGGGAACATATTTCCGTTGATGGGGGAGTGCCGAACCAGAGGACACAACTTAAAAATACGGGGTAGACCATTTAGGACAGAGATGAGGAGAAACTACTTCACACAGAGAGTGGTGGCTGTGTGGAATGCTCTGCCCCAGAGGGCAGTGGAGGCCCAGTCTCTGGATTCTTTTAAGAAAGAATTGGATAGAGCTCTTAAAGATAGTGGAGTCAAGGGGTATGGAGATAAGGCTGGAACAGGATACTAATTAGGAATGATCAGCCATGATCATATTGAATGGCGGTGCAGGCTCGAAGGGCAGAATGGCCTACTCCTGCATCTATTGTCTATTGTCTATTGTCTATTGTCTATTGTCATGTTGCAAGAAACACATTTAGGTGATAAGGAACATTTAAATTTACAGCAGAGAGGGTTCAGCCAGGTGTTTTCTCATCCTTTAATTCTAAAAGCAGAGGGGTAGCTATACTTATCCAGAAAAATCTCCCATTTCAGCCGATGAACTAATTTAAGGATGAATATGGGCAGCTTGTGATCCTCAAAGCTTTAATACATGGAGAGGAGTATGGGATTTTGAATGTATATTGCCCATGGCACAACCCCTCAAATGTTTAACGGATGTACTTTCCTGGTTGATGGCCCTTGGAGCACATCATATGATTATAGGGGGAGACTTTAACCTGCTTATGGACCCCAAGGTAGACCTCAGGGGTCTCACAGGCATATCCCCGCAAACCAGACAACTGGTGGAACTGTGGAGATGTCTTCACCCTGATGGTAGGGATTTTACCTTCTTCTCTAACCCACACAAGTGCCACACTAGGATTGACACTGGCCTTTTTGGCTTCGGTGCTGTCCTGTAGAATTGGGAACATAGCCATTTCTGACCATGCGGCAGTGTATCTGGAGGTTAAGGCCAGAGGCAATGGGACAGTCTTGTGGCATTGGAGCATAGATCCTTTCCTCCTAAAGGACAGTAAGTTTACTGACTATTTTTTGAGGGAATTTAAATTTTTTTTTGGATATTAATTCAGGTACAGCCAGTAATCCGTCGGTGTTCTAGAAGATTGCCAAGGAGTTTGATTATTTCTTACTCGGCGACCTGGAAGCTTCAGAGGGGAGAGCACCAGTGTATGCTTGAGACCCAGTTGAAGGCAGCCGAGACAGCATACTTTGGCACGCCGTCTGTGACCAAATTACAATGGATTACAGCCCTCAGGGCTGCTCTGAACTCCGCGCCCACCCAAACAGCAAAGAGGGAGATCTCCTTTGTGAAACAGAAGTTATTTGAGTATGGTGGTCAGCGGGGTCAATACCTGGCATATCTGGCCAGGAGGAAGTGTGCCCCAAATCTATCACATCCATTAGAGAGTGTGTTGATACTCTCACTTGCGATTCCAAAAAGATTAATGCCGGCATTTAGGTGATTCTATTCTGAGTTGTACCGGTCAGAGGGCTGTGCCAACAGGTTAGGAAGACGGAGTCCTTTTTTAAGACCTTGGACCTCCCAGGTGTAATTTGGGAAAAGGCGTCCCTTTGGAATGTCCCTCTGATAATCCAAGAGATACAGGAGGTGGTGAGGAAGCTCCAGAGCGGTAAAGCGTCTGGCCAGATAGATTCCAGAGTGAGTTTCATAAGAAGTTTATAAACATGTTGGCTGGGCCAATGTTGGACATGTACAATTATTCGTACAATTTGTACTGCCTCCCATCCTCTCTGATAGAAGATAATATCTCCCTTTTCTCAAGAGAGGGAAAGCCCCAGAGGATTGTGCTTTGTATCGCTATTAAACATGGATTTCAAAATTTTGTTGAAAATACTGGCATTGAGGTTGGAGAAGGTATTGCCCTCCATTGTAAAGGAGGACCAGCCAGGTTTTATTAAGCGTTGCAGGTCATAGAGTCATAGAGTCATCTAACAACATTAAAGAGAGCTGAACATGGTCCAGGTGTGCCAGCAGAGGTCAATTCTGGGCTTGGTAAGTGTTTGACCGGGTGGAATGGCCATACCTCTTTTATGTCCTGGAATGGTTTGGTCTTGTAGTGGGGGGGGGGGGGTCTTCGCCAGGCAGTATTACATAGCGACCCTAAGGCAGTGGTTCTCACTAATGGCGTAAGGTCTGACAATTTTACTATTGGTTTAGGCAGCCGACAAGGGTGCTCCCTTCCACCGCTGCTGTTTACATTAGTGATTGAGCCATTGGCAGAGGCTATCCAGAGGAATGCCAATATAGTTGCTCTGAAGGTGGGATTGGGGTGCATAAAATCATCCCTTAAGAAGATAACATTCTTCTTTTCCTAACTAACCCGACACCATCTGTGCCCCATTTACTGCAAATGATTAGTATATTTGGTTCTTTCTCAGGATATAAAATCAATGTTATGAAGTCGGAGGCCAGGCCTGTGGTGGGGTCTTGTCAGAGTACCCGATCTTGGGGGTGGAATCCGATTACCTTTCGGGGTGGTCACAGGGAGGTTCCTGTATTTTGGCATTTTTATTGCTCCGGCCTTTGATCCATTATACAAAGCTGATTTTGTGCAGTTGCTAGAGAAGATAAGACAGGACCTCCAGTGTTGGGAGGCTCTTCAGATATCCTGGTTGGGTAGAATAGCTCTGGTTACAATGAAGTTCTTCCTCGTTTATTATATCCCATTCAAATGTTCCCTTTGATGCCACCTAGGCGAGCGCAACAGAGGCTTAACAGTTGGTTTGGGTCTCTTATGTGGCATCACAGGTAAACTCTGATTAAGGTTGACAAATTGCAGCTCCCACAGGTGATGGGGGTGTTTTAAGAAATATCAGTTAAGTTCCCTATTATCTTATGTGACTGATTGGGTTGTCAGGACCCAAGGTCAATTTGGCTGGACATCAAGGCTTCCCAGGCAGAATGCCCCCTCATTAATTTACTGTTGATGGACAAGATGAGGACTGTCATGGAGCGTTTCAGAAATCTGTCCTTAACACAGTTAAAGCGCAGCGAATAATTCGACAAAACATGGGCAATTTAGATAAAACTTTTTTTACTCCCAAAGTGAATGCCAGGATTTTGGCAGGGATCGATGGATTCTGGCTTTAGAGGAGTCTCCTGTTTGGGAGACTTATTTGAGGGGGAGGTCATGATGTCTTTTGATCAGCTGAGCCAGAAATATGAACTATCAGGTAGGTATTTCTTTCATTATTTTCAGCTTAGGGACTTTATATAGAAAAAGACTACATTATTGATAATCTTTTGAAGTCTGATGTGGAGAGGAGAGTACTTCGGTCCACATGTACTCTATTGTTCAGTACCCTCTGCCATTTATTAGGAGATAGTGTCACAAAGGACATTGAACAACTGTGTGGGATCTGGACTCAGGAATTGGGGGTGGAGATCTTGTCAGAGGCATAAGAGGATATAAGAGAGAACATAAGGAAAATGTTGATTTGTAATAAGATGCAGGCTGTGCATCTGAAGGTTCTCTACAGGGTTTTTTTGGCAGCGGAGCGGCTTGCGAAATTTAAGAAAGGAGCGTCTCCAATGTGTCCCAAATGTAAAACAGATATTGGTTCTCTTACTCATTGCTTGTGGTCATGCCACAGCTTTGTAGGTATTGGGCGCAATAGCGAGTGTTTTGAAAGGGGTCCTGGGAACCGAGGTCAAGGTAGTCCCTCCTCTTGGGTCTGCCGAATCTGCCCTCTTTAGATGTGAATGGGAAGAAACTGTTTAATATTCTCTCATGTTGTGCAAGGAAGAACATTCTGATGAGCTGGATATCAGAGAATCCCCCAGGACTTTCAGGGTGGCGTAGGTTAGTTATGGTGCATATCCCCCAGACTTCCTTACAAGTACGGTGCACCAAAAATGGAACATTTTTCTAAATGTGGTGGCCACTTTTTGAACTTTATAGATGCAGACTTGTTGGCTATATTGATTAGGGCCTTTGTGTCGTCACGAGGGCTGTGTCCGGCAGGCAGAGGGCCCCTGAGAGGAAGAATCCCAAATAATTACAAGCATGCCAACTGATGCTCCCAGTGATGGTGGGGTTGTGCTGAGTGTTGTAATTTAATTTAATTTAATTTACCTTGGTTCAATCCAATTTAATTTAGTTTATTTCATTTAACTATATATTGAATTGTAGCATGGGTAGTTTTTTAAAAGTTTTTTTCTTTTAAACTGTTTGAGAGTAGTTTGTTTACTGTTATTGTTGTTGCATTATAAGATTGTTATACTATTTTGTAGTAATTTTATAATTTTGTAAAAAATTCAAAAAATTCTTCAATAAAAATATTTTTTAACAAAAGAGTTAGTTTCCTCTGCTAAAGTAAGAGAATTTCAAGCGAATGTGGAAAGTGCTCCTATAATGGTTGTGTCAGGGTCTTCCCATTCCTGTCAGAACTATTGAATGCATTTTGTAACTAACTGAGCAACTTCTAACAAAATATTATTGGAATCATACTGCAATAGCATAAAGAAACTGTGCAAGATAATAACCAATTGTCTAGTGTGTGGTGGGACGCTATAAACAAAAACTGTATTATTCAGAGTAAAGCTTTCATCAGGTGATATTGCTGAGTGTGTCATATTTTCACACTGTCACAGCCTGCAATGTGTACAATAGCCCTTTGTCAACCCAAAGTTTTAATGTTATAATTCAACCAGTGACATTGTAGTTCCAACAAAAATGCAAAAATTCCATTAGTATAGGGCATCCCAAAATGTGTTACATCCACTCAGTACTTTGAGTCATAGAGTCATACAGACTCTTTGATCGAACCAGTCCATGCCGAACATAATCCCAAAGTAAACTAGCCCCATCTGCCTGCGCTTGGCCCATATCCATCCAAATGTTTCTTATTCATGTACTTATCTAAATGTCTTTTACATGTTGTAAGTACCCACATCTACCACTTCATCTGGAAGTTCATTCCAAACATGAACAATTCTGTGTAAAAAACTGACCCTCATGTCTTTTTAAAATATTTCACCTCTCACCTTCAAAATATGCCCTTAATTTTGAAATCCCCTATCCTAGGGAAAAGTCACTTGTCTATACAGTTATGGACTAGGCTAGACCTCCTCAAAACATATCAAGCAAGTAGCCTGGACCCTAACTTTGTGAGTTGTTTTAAGCAGGTGTTGAGTGGATAGGTCAGGAGAGATGTAGCTGGCCCAACCACTTAGTTTTAAACCAAACAGAATTTATTTGCAAGATTACAAAATGAAACACAAAACAAAAGAGAACAGAATACAGAATAATTTAACCCTATCCGAAAACTCAACAGATTATCCCAACTTAATGATGCTGTTCCAAATACTTGCAACAATTCCACATTAACACCCCTTTACAAAAAAAAGGAAAGATCCATAAAAGATTTTCACAGGAGAGATGTTAGAGAGAGGGAGAATCATCATGGAACTGCTTCTTTGGGTCCAGAGAGAGGGAGGATCAGCATGGACCTTGTTTCTTTGGGTCCAGCAGCTTCATAACTGACTGCCTGCTAAAACCAAACCAGAGAAAAGCTGAGCTGGGAGAACTGGCCCCTCCCCTTTCAATGTGCAAGTGTTTTTTTTTAAACTTGAAAGCCTGTTTCCTGAGGCAGTATCTGTTAGCTATAATCAAATGGGCCCTAAAACCCTTCGGGGATTCTCTGTGCTTATGACCTCTGTGAAAAAAAAATACAAAGACAACATAACCTCGTTAAAGGAACAACATCATCACAATACCCCTCTTTATTTCATAAATCTCATTAAGGTCACCTCTCAACCTCCTACGCTCCAGTGGAAGAAAGAGAAATCAGATCCTTCAAGCAGACTTTAGGAAGTCAGGAAGGGTATTCAAAAGCAGAACTTCAGATGAGGTAATGCCTGCATTACTCCCGATGTGATGCAACATTGAGTATAACAATAGAAGGATAGAGTAGATGAATGTGTGGCTGGAGCATTGAGGGCTTTAAATTCCTCAGGCTTTTAGGATCATTTCTGGGGAAGGTGAGTCCTGTATGAATCGGATGGCTTACTTTTTGACAGGAACAGGGCCAACATCTTTGTGGGGAGTTTACTATTGATGTTGGGGCAAGATTAAACTAGATGATCTGAGCTGTGAGAAAAGATTTTCCATTAGTAGAGGGGTCAATAACCAAATGGCAGAGAATTAAGTGAAGAGGAAGAAAGCCATGAGGAGAGTTGAGGACAAATATTTTCACTCAGAGGGTGGTGGAGCTCTGGAACTCACTGCCTGAAAGGGTCATTCTGTCAGAAACTCTCATAACATTTTAGCAACATTTAGATATTCACTTGTGTTGCCATAGTCTCCAGGGCTATGGGTTAAAAGCTAGAAAATTGGATTAGTCTAATGAGATCATTATTGACTAGCATGGCCACAATGGGCTGAATGGCTTCCTTCTGTGAGACAACTTATGAAAGTCCATTCAAATAAGTACATAAATACCAGAAAGGGATCAGTTATCACAGTTTCTACCTTCACTGCATTGAGTATGATGGATGCTGCTTTAACTAGTGTTTTACTGGCACTCACTATTTACTAGGTCTGAGGGAAGGGGCTTTGGCTGTATAAAAAGGAGGCATGCTCCTCCAGCTACAGAGTTTGAATTTCACGGCTGCACACCAGGGTGACAGTGTGCACCTAAGTGGCGCACATCTATTCTTATAGCAACTGTCTTCCCCAAAATGGTGAAATATTCCCTGGCATGAGTGGAATCACTCTGGGAGAATGCCAACATAATGTGTGAATTGTTTTTGGTCAGGTGAGTGCAAGGTCAGTCTCACCAATCCAATGTCAGCCATTTTAGCAAAACATGGAATCCTGATTCTAATAACACGCCGCTAATGGTTTACGGTTGACAGTGCGTACTCTTGAGATTCTCACAAAGTATTAGTAAAATCAGCAAATATAAAGAAAATACAAAGAGTACCTTCAACTCTTGAGCTTGTCGATTGTCAGCCACTTCACCTTCATTTCCAAATAGCTGTTGTCGCATATTCTGTAATGTAATTCGCATCTAAATAGAAAGGGAGAAAGATAAAAGTCTGGATAACTGACACCCCTGACTCATCCTGCTCACAGACTGAGTTCTTGATTTCTCTGAGGGCCTTTGCTTGACCAAATCCAAGGCCTTCCCTTAATCAATATTTTAATTAAAATAAACAACCTTCTTGTGTGAAGTGTCATTTTCTAATGTAAGAGTACTATACTATACATGGAATAGAACATTATTTTGCAGTTATTTTTAATTTAGTTATTTGTAAACACAGCAAGATCTGGACAATATCCATGTTTGCGTTGAGAAGTAGTAGGTTACACTTGCACCACACATACTGTCATAGAGTCATAGAGATGGACAGCACAGAAACAGACCTATCGGTCCAACTTGCCCATGCTGACCAAATATCCTAAATTAATCTAGTGTCATTTGCTAGCATTTGGCCCATTTCCCTCTAAAAACTTCCTATTTTTACACCCATCCTGATGCCTTTTACCTGTAAATGTTGTAATTGTACCAGCCTCCACCACTTCCTCCAGCAGCTCATTTCATACACACACCAACCTGTATGAAAACATTACCCCTTAGGTCCCTTTTAAATCCTTCACCTCTCATCTTAAACCTATGGCTTCTAGTTTTGGATTCCCCTCCCTTATCGATGTCCACACAAATGCCAGACAATGACAATCTCTAACAACAGAAAATCGAATCACTACCCCTCAACATTGAATGGTGTTTCCATCAATGAATCACTCAGTATGAACATCCTGAGGGTTACCATTGACCAGAAACTCAGCTGGACTAACCATGTTAATACACTGGCTACAAAGAATAAGTCAGAGGTTTAGGAATACTGCAGAGAGTAACTCACCTGCTGACACCCCAATGCCTATCCATTATCAACGAAGTACAAGTCATGCCCGAAACGTCGATTTTCCTGCTCCTTGGATGCTGCCTGAACTGCTGCGCCTTTCCAGCAACACATTTTCAGCCCTGGATGAGTACAGCCCCAATAACACTCAAGACGCTTGACACACCATCCAGAACAAAGCAGCCCACTTGATTGGCACCACATCTTGAAGCATCCATTCCTTCCACCACCAGTGTTCATTAGGAACGATGTGTATCATCTACAAGATGCACTGCAAAAATTCACCAAGGGTCCTTAGACCTTTCACCTTCCAAATCCATGACCACTTCCATCTAGAAGGGCAACGGCAGTATATACATGGAAATACATCTGCAAGTCCTCCTCCAAGCTGCTCACTATCCTGACTTGGAAATATATCACTGTTTCTTCAATCTCACTCGGTCAGAATCCTGGAATTCGCCTGCTAATAGCATTATAGGTCTGCCTACAGCAAATGGACTGCAATAGCTCAAGAAGGCAGCTCACCACCACCTTCTCAAGGGCAACTAAAGATGGGGAATAAATATTGGCCCAGCCAGTGATGTCCACGGCCCATGAGCGAACTTCTAAAAAACTTTATTTTATGTTGGCCTTTACTTTGGGCGGCACGGTGACACAGTGGTTAGCACTGCTGCCTCACAGCACCAGACACCCGGGTTCAATTCCCGCCTCAGGCGACTGACTGTGGAGTTTGCACATTCTCCCCGTGTCTGCGTGGGTTTCCTCCGGGTGCTCCGGTTTCCTCCCACAGTCCAAAGATGTGCAGGTCAGGTGAATTGGCCATGCTAAATTGCCCGTAGTGTTAGGTAAGGGGTAGATGTAGGGGTATGGGTGGGTTGCGCTTCGGCGGGGCGTTGTGGACTTGTTGGGCCGAAGGGCCTGTTTCCACACTGTAAGTAATCTAAACTTTCAAGACAAGAAATTCTAATTGCTAAAAGTGAACATACATAAGATTATTCAAATTTCAATTGTTGCCTGGTCAATAAATGTTGCTAATTGGAACATACGTGTCTGTTTATTACTGCAGTGGAGAAATACTCAGCAACATAGTATTGTTTTATATCTGACCCTAGAAATTGAAACATTTATGCTCATTATTTTGGGTGAAAATCTAGCTGACTCAATTTGGACAGGGAAACGTCACATTCCAATCTTTTAGGACACAGGCCAAAATGTTGTATTATGTTCATTGCTTGTGGAAATTATAGAATCATGACAACAAGAGGCCAGATGATCCATCATGTCTCTGCTGGCCCTCTGAAGGAGAAATTACTCTAGTGCCACGGTCTGTGATCTTGATTTTTCTTTTCAGCTAATAATCTAATTTCATTTTGCATGCCTCAATTGTTCATGTCTCTACCATGCTGTACCATGCATGGTCATACATTACAGTAAGATTTTTCCCTTGCCCCTTGGATGATCCACCCTTGACCTCAGTTCAACCTCAAATCTCCAATGATCCCAATCTAATCTTCCTCTTTACTGATACCCTAGTACACTGTCTGTTAGATGCCATCTAGAATCCTGGGATGCCAGTCATGCCTGATGGAAATACAGCACCTATTTTGCACAATCTTACACCTGGTTTTCAGACAGACATTGTTGACATTACATGAATTAACCACACGAAATATCACAGGAGTCACACATGGTGCTTTAAGTGATAATAAGAATAAGTTATTCAGCAAGTCTTTGCAAAGTGCATTATGAGTAATCAAGATTATTATTTCACCTTTTTAACGTATTCTGTCTCTTCCTTAATTTGTGTCATGGCAGAACCACAATAGAGTTGTTTCCCTTCTGATTCTTGGCTGTTGTTTTCCAACATTCTACTCTCGGTGCAATACATTTTAGTGCAATAAAAATGTAACCTTTTTAGGTGACAAAGAAAGGAAAAATTTGATTAGACAACTCTTTAATTAGTTTTATTTTGTCATAAGTCTGAATTGTACTTGTATCTTCAATAACATTAACTCTGCATTTTGTCCACAGATGCTGCCAGACAAGTTTCTCCATTTATTTCTATTCTTGAATTGTACTTGTATTTGTTTAGATTAATATCTATTATCTCCTCAGACAGACAATGCTCAATTTAGATCCTTTATGTTGCAATGCTGAAAACTCTTGTAGCCTACATAAATAATCTCCACTTACCTGGATGTTTGTAGCCATAATGACAAAACTGGACACCATCCAGGTCAAACAGCTCACTGGGTTGGCACTCAATCCACCATTTTAATCTTTTGCTCCTTTCAACGCTGGTTACATTGGCTGCAGTGTGTACCATCAATAAGATGCACTGTTGCAAATTACCAAGAATTATTTGATAGCAATTTTCAAACCTTTATCTAGAAGATTTGCTCATTGGCAGGAGACACAGGATGGTGATAGAAGTCGTTCCTATGACTGGAGTCTGGTATCCAGTGGCATACAACAAGGTCAGTGCTGGGTCCCTTCTTGTTCAAGATATGTATAATATATACTGAAATGATGTGGATGAGAGTACGGGGGTTATGATAAGCAAGTTTGCCCATGATACTATGATTGGCCAAGTGGTTGGCATTGAGGAAGAAGGGCTTAGGTTACCGGAGGATATACACTGATTAGTAATATGGGCAGATCAATGGCATATTAAATTTCACCTTGATGAATGTGAGGTGTGCACTTTGGAACAACTAAGGGAGTACTCAATGAATGATAGGACACTAGGAAACTCAGAGGAACAAAGGAATCTTAAAGTCCACAAATTCCCGAAGCTGACAGGACATGTTAATAATTGTCTTTATCTGTTGAGGCATAGATGATAAAAGCAGGGAGGTTATGTTGGAGCTGGCCAGGAATTTGGTTAGACCACAGCTGGAGTACTATGGTCACTGAAACTATAGGAGAAAGTGGGGACTGCAGATGCTGGAGATCAGAGCTGAAAATGTGTTGCTGGAAAAGCGCAGCAGGTCAGGCAGCATCCAAGGAGCAGGAGAATCAACATTTCAGGCATGAGCCCTTCTTCAGGATTCCCGAAGGACTCATGCCCGAAACGTCGATTCTCCTGCTCCTTGGATGCTTCCTGACCTGCTGCGCTTTTCCAGCAACACATTTTCAGCTCACCCAAACTATAGGAAAGATGTGATTACACTGAAGGGGGTACAGAGGAGATTCACCGGGATATTGTTTGGTTTGGAGCACTTCTGCTTTGAAGCGAGCCTGGATTAGGTTGGGTTGTTTTCTTTGGAGTAGAGAAGGTTGAGAGGAACCTGATAGAGGTATATAAGGTTATGAAGGGTATATACAGAATGGATAACAAGCAGCTGTTGCCCTCAGTTGAAGTGTCAATTTAAGAGGGTATAATTTTAAAATGGAAGGTAGAAGGTTTAGAAGAGATTTGAGGAAAATACATTTCACCCAGAGAATTGTGGGGGCCTGGAATATACAGCCTAGGAGGATAGTTGAGGCATGAAACTTCATAACCTTTTATAAAATACTTGAATGGGCACTTGAATCATCAAAATATTCAAGGCTATGGACCAAGTGTTGGAAAGTGGGACTACTGTACATTTAGTGTAGATTTAATGATACTTACTCAATGGGCCTAAGGGCCTGTTTTACTTTATGGTTCTATTACTCTGAGAACAAGCGTAGCAGACACAAAGGAGCACTGTCACCTGCTTGCTCAACTCCAAGTCATACGCCATCCTGATTGGAACAATATCTACAATCCTAGAGACATAGTAAGATAGAGAATTGAAGCAGCAATGTTCCTTTCTGCACTTCAAGCCTGCTCTGCCATTCATTTTACTCTTGGCTCGTCATCCAACTCAGTACAACATCCTTGCTTTCTCCCCATACCATTTGATCACTTTAGCACTAAGAATTATATCAAACCTAAATTATTTAAAATCTAAATCATCACTAAGTCTAAATCTTATACCTGCACTGCAGTGTTGGTAACCTCACCACAGGGACTTTAAAAAAAAATCTATTCATGGAGAGTAGGCATTGCTGGCTGGACCAGCATCTATTGCCTGTCCCTAGTTGCCCTCAAGAATGTGGTAGTGAGCTGCCTTTTTGAAATGCTGAAGCATATCCTAAGAATGAATAAAAATTGTAAAGCATATCATCTCTTCTTAATTGAAGATCTAACAACATACTGCAGATCTGGAAACTAAGACCAAGTTGCACTATGTCGTTGGCGAGAACTTGTTAAGCACAGATAACCTGGTAAGGTGGATGTTGACACAACACTCCCTGATCTTCAACAAAAACAAAATATTATTTACATCAGAAATCTTAATAAACCACAGAGGCCTGGCAGCATCCATGGTGAGAAAAACAGAGTTAGCATTTCAGTTCCAATATGTTGTTTCTTGGTAACTGAAAAGTTGGAAAAATTATGGGTTTTAAGCACTAAGGAAAGTTAGGGAGGAATTATTGGAGCATAAGGTAAAGTCAGAGTAAAGTTAGGGAGAGATTAGAGGTAACAAAGAACAAATAGCAAAGGGAGTGGATATGGTTGTAGAGAAGAAAGGACCAATGTAGGTGTGAAACTGGTATGGCAAAATAAAAAGAAATACCTTTGTGAATACTGGTAATGCTAGAGAGAGTGTAATTAGATGTGTGAATATTGATATACAAAAAAATTAAGGTATATGTAAGTAATTGTCTTAATACATAATTTTAAAATATCAATGTATTGAGAAAGGAATTTCATAGAGTTTCCAAAATAGAGTTTAAAGATCAAATATCTTTGGGCAGCATGGTGGTTCAGTGGTTAGCACTGCTATCTCACAGCACCAGGGACCCAGGTTTGATTCCAGTCTGTGTGGAGTTTGCATATTCTTCCCGTGTCTGCATGGGTTTCCTCCCACAGTCCAACGCTGTGCAGGTCAGGTGAAACGGCCATGCTAAATTGCCCATAGTGTTAGGTGCATTAGTCAGAAGGAAATGTGTTACTCTTCAGAGGGTCAGTGTGGATTTGTTGGGCTGAAAGGCCTATTTCCCCACCATAGAGAATCTAATCTCAAAAATATTATTTTTTAAAATTTTAAGACTTCAGAATAAGCAAAACAAGATTGAAAGGCACATTGTTTTATAACACAGCATAATCTGCAAACTGGCAATATAATAGTTTGCCTGCATTTGGTAACTTGACAGCCCTCCATATGTTACTTTTGCAGATGACCTATATCTTCCAAGCCATTGCATTGTGATTGACAGCACACCAATTCACAGAGGAGCAGAATAAGTGTGAATTAACAGAACACATTGCTACCCTAGTAGAATATAACGCAAAAGGTGCTATACTGCATTTGTATTGTGTGTCAGTGAAACCAGACCTTGAATTATATATTTAATTTTGGTAAGAAAGCCAAAAATAGGAATGATACTTTGCCTTCTTAGGTGGTAGATGATACTAAAGTTTGTCTTTTTTCCATAAAGGAAAATAACTGCCTATAATCTAGTGAACCCTGGATATCTAGAGATATACTGGATTGGATGAAGAGAAAAAGGGAGGCTTATGACAGAGACTGAGGGCTGAAAACAGCAGAAGCACTGGAGCAGTACTGCTTGTGCAAGGGAATCATTATAAGTAAATTAGGACAGCAAAAAGAAGGCATGAAAGGATAATGACAGATAAAATAAAGAAAATTCCAGTTATCCAAAAGTAAGTTCAATGTAAAAGAATAACAAGGAAAAGAACTGAGCCCATTAAGGACCACAGTGGTAATTTATGCATGGAGTTGGAGGATGCAGGTAGGGTTCTGAATGAACACTTTGCATCAGAGTTCACTCGTATGAGGAATGAGATGGTTATAGAAATCAGGAGAAGGCCAGTGCTGCAATTAAATTAAAGAAATCAGCATAGACAGAGAAGAGATTCTGAGTGGTCTGGTAGGCTAAAAAGTAGGTAATTCGCCAGGAGCGGACGAATGTATCCCAGACTGGTGAGTAAGATAAGGCAGGAAATTGCAGTGACTCTGGAAAAAATGTCCAATTTCTCTCTAGCCTCTGGAGAGGTGTCAGAGGACAGGAAGACAGCGAATGTGGTCTGATTATTCGGGAAGGGAGCAACGAATAAACAATGAAACTAAAGGCAGGCCAGTCTAACCACAGTGGTGGGGAAACAATTAGAAGCAATTTTGATGAGCAGAATTAATCTGCACTTGGAGAGTTGGGGATTAGTCAAGAGCAGTCAACATGACTTTGTTTAGGGATGTTACGGACAATACCAAACGCCTTCAAAACACATTAGGAAGATAATCTAGATCCTAACTTTTTCTTATTTAAAAGGTAAGTAAGGTACTATGTTCTGGATGCAATTTGATTGGTCAAACTGTCAGGTTTGAAACAAAACACACTTTATTCATACACTATGATTAAAATGCAAAACAGAATTAAAAGAAAAGAATTGGTTTAATTGTAACTAAATCAAAATGCTTAACTACATACACACACACACACACACACATATATATAGATAAACTACTAATAATGAACTGTTTCAATATAGTAAAATCCCATTAACACACCCTTGACAAAAGCAAAGTCAGTAAAATAGATTGTCTCATATGCAATTCTAGCAGGTGGATGAGAATCCCAGCCTTCTAGCTGTAACAGAGAGAGGAATAGAGGCTTCCATATTTCACTTCAAGACCCCAACTGCTACTGAAGGCTGTTTCTATTGTTCCAACTTTTAAAAAAAAAACAAGACTTCACAAACTGTTTACTTTATTAGCTTTGGAGCAGACTGCTCATCACGTATGTCTGAGTCTTTCTTCATAAAGAATAATAGGACAAAATACATCTCTTAAAGTCACATTATCCTCACAGGGGAGTCATTTCTGACAAACTTGATTAAATTTTTTGAAGAGAAGACCAGGCATGCAGTTGAGGTCAATTTATTTAATGTAATCTACGTGAACTTCAATGAAGCTTTTGGTAAGGTTCAGCATGGGAGATTGACAGTGAAGAGAAGAGCTCATGGCAAATTTGGTCCAGATTAGCTGAGCAGCAGGAAGCAGAGGCTGATGGTTGAAGGGTGTTTTTGTGACTGGAAGCCTGTGTCCAATAAGGTTCTACAGAATTAGTGTTGGGGCCCTTGCTGTTTTTGATTTAAATAAATTATTTAGATTTGAATGCAGGAAGATTGATCAGTAAGTTTATTGATGATACAAAAATTGGTAAGGTGGTAAGTACTGAGGTGGATAGCTTTAGATTACAGGAGGATTTAGACAGGCTGATCAAATGGGCTGATCAGTGATGAATGGAATTCAGTCTGGATAAGTGTGAAGTGATGCACTTGGGCAGAACAAGCAAGGCAAGGGAATACATGATGAACAGTAGGACCCTGGGAATCAGTGATAATCAGAGGGACCATGGTGTGCACAATTTACCAGTCTGTTCAGACATGTCAATGAAGTATTTAAAAAGGCATAGTGGATAATTAGCTTTGTTAGTCAATGCACGGAGCTGAAGAGCAAGGAGGTATGCTGTTAATATATAAATCGTTGATTAGGCCTCAGCTAGAGTATTGTGTGCAGTTCTGGAAACCAAATTATAGCAGGGATGTGACTGCAGTGGAAAGGATGCAGAGGAGGTTTATTAGGACTTTCTCTGGAGAGTTTTAATTATAAAAAGAGATTGGACAGATTGGGGTTGTTTTCCTTGGAGCGGAGGAGACTGAGGGAGCATATGGTTGAGATGTATAAAATTATGAGGGGGATAGATAGGATAGACAGGAAACTTTTACCCTTGACAGAGGGATCAATGGCCAGGAGTCATAGGTTTAGGATAAGGGGCAGTAGGTTTAGAAGAGATATGAGGAAAAGGTTTTTCACACAGAGGGTGATGAGAATCTGGAACTCACTGGCTGTAAAGGTGATCAAGCAGAAATTCTCATAAAATTTAAGAAGTATTCAGATGTACACGCATGATGTCAAGACAAGGATAGAGACAAGGTCCTGGAAAATTATATTAAAATAATTAAATTCTTGACCAGCACAGACTTGATGGGCCAAAGGACCTTTTTCTGTGCTATAGACTCTCTGAATTTATTACTTCTATTAGATATAATAAGCCCACAATTGATTACCATGGCTCCTCCCCTTCTTTAGCAACTTTCCAAGTCACAGTATGAAATTCATGCCTATTCTCAGCAAACGTGGGTCTGGCAGGCCATATTAGCTAAATGCTCAGATATCTAATCAACATCCCCAGATATGTCAAAAATTGCTCCTGGGTTGTGATAGGGGCAGCAGGTAGAAGATCTGGGAGACATTTCATTGTAGTTTTGGTTGGTGGGTAAATGGGATAGTAACAGAATATCACCCTGAGCCACCCACATAAGCTGCTCTCTTTTCCAGCCATGATGTTTAGAGCCACAAATATTAAATACTGTAATGTAAACCTATGTCAGATTATGCTAATTTATTAAAATTAGGATACAGATTAAATTAGAATAAAGGTACGTTTTAGACATGGTAAGGAAAAAGCTTCTGCATAAAGTTTGTGCAATTCTATGCATGTATTTGATTCACCATATTACTCTTTTGTTTCCTGCCATAAGGAAGTTGATCCCTCTGTTCTTAAATCAAAACTAGTGCAGCTAAATGCTAAGAACAGACGTGTACCTAACTTCCTGATCTTACTTCAGTGGAAGGCCTGTAGTTAAAAAGCAGTTCAGCAAGAGTTGTGATCCTACCTAATCCTAACCTGTTCTGGTTTCCATTGCCTTACCTGAGACAAAGGATTCAGGCGTATACCTAATTGAGACATTATTTTGTATGCTCTAACAAAATACACAGCTCAACATATGCTACAGTGCAAACAGAATTCAACTTGACTCTTTGGATTGGAATTTTAACTGAAAGGCAGACCAAATGCAAAGTTCGAATTCAATGATTGAGGTAAGCATACTTAGTATCCCAATCTCCAATGGTTCAGTTTGCAGATACTATGAGGGCAGACTCTTTGTACTTTCCAATCTAGAAATTTCTGATTAAAAAATCAGACTGTTCTATTAAAGGAATGAATACTACATTTTTTAATCTTTCATCTGAACCAGAAATCACAAACCAGGCTCTTTAGGCATCCCTAAACAATTTAAATATTTGCAATTATTGTTAACTTCTGTATATAAAAAAATTAAAAAGAACATCTCACTCACCTTTCTGAAATGAAATGAAACTAGATATGTCTGTAATTCAGCACCTGGCAACTGAGGCATTCCTGACAAAAACCTTTGTAGGCTGATTATCCAAATCTAGACATGGTCACATATACCCCTGCGTTTAGTCAAGATATTTCACAGTTAAAGATCTATAGAAACCCATTAGTTCCTGTCCATACTGCAGAGCCTGTCACTGATACTCAAGCTGCACTTCCTTATTGGCACGTTGCCACGAATGACAACATTACGTAAAGGTAGACTGTCATAGTGTCAGGTGCTAACAGAAGAGTAAATTCATAAACAGACACTTTCTGCTGTAGTTGATTTTAATAGAAAGAATTGCACTATCACAGATAAATATCTCTGCGCCCGCAATGGGGCTATCTTGGTAATACAGCATTGAAGGTCATGCTTGAAGACATTCCTGGTAGTTTAACACATGTATTCTAGCTAGTATTAGCATAACAGCATGTGATGTTTAACATCACATGCACACTCAGCACACAGTCTCCCCATCAATCAAAAATAAAAATGGCCACTAAAATTAAGGTATATAGAAACAAGGGAGAAGACTAAATCCTTTATGCCATTTGTATTTAACTTTATGTTCATATGACAACAGTTGCAGGGGGTTCTGTACTGTCTGGGCCAGCTGTTTTATTAAGAGTTTAGCTTAAAGTTACATCATTGACTCCGCCTCTTTCTGCAAACAATTTTATTGGAGCTCTGCTGCTACTACAGAATAAAGATACAAGCATGTCTTTACTACATTAATATTGTATTAACAAGATAATTCATTTGGACAGGACTCAATGCTTTGGACCAATGATAACATATCAGGAAAATGAAATTAAAATCCGACCTGATCAGGTGCAATGATTAATCTCTGAAACCCACCCGATTGCCTGACATGATTTAGAGGTAATGAAGGAAACCAGCTGTGACTGTAACATGTTACTACATTAATAAATCTCAAAGAGGCAATTATCCAGCTACTTATAATTGTATTAATGATAATGAAGTTAATAGCACAGCCCCAGCGTTTATTAAAGTTTTCCTATTGACATCATCAATAGTGCTCAACCCAAATACCAAGAGTGCTCACTCCCTCCAAAACTGTCATTCATTTGTGGCCTACCTCAGATTGAGCAGTTCAGATTGGCTGTCTACCTAACCCATGAATCAAGAACTCCAACTGTTTCCCACATCTGGGAAAATCACCTGGGAAGTGGGACATAGGGACTTGAGAACACCTGAGAGATAAGGGTTTGAAGGAGTACAGTGCTGACCAAACAAATTTCTTCCCACTTTCCTGATTCCTGAGCTGAAAAACTGGCCTCAATGGCACCAGGAAAACTTGGCACCAACCGATCATGCCATTTTTTTCCTAGCTCTAAGTTAAGTAATTTTTTTAAAAAGGGATTAATCTGTTTGTTAATAGCTGCTGGCTGAGCCACTAGCTCCTAAAGACTTGGAATTGGTTGGCTTGATGCTCACAAATTGATTTAAGTTGCTTAACCGAACATGAGACAAATGTATTTCTAAATTTAAGGGCTTAACACCTTTTAAGATCTTCCACCTGGGAATCCTGAGAATGATTTTCGGAGTACAGGATATCATCATCAGAACATTCGTAACAAACCTAAGAATTTGGATTCGGAGTAGGGCATTCTTCCCCTCCTGCTTGCTCTGCCAGTTGATAAGATCATGGATCACCTGACTGTGGCCTCTACTTTCCTATCTACTTCCTATAACCCTTTCCTCCCTTGTCAATTAAAACAAATAATTTGTCAATTCAACATTAAAAATACTCAAAGACCCTGCCTCCACTGCTCTCTGGGGAAGAAAGTCTCCACATGACCCCTGGGAGAAAGAAACTCTCCTTATTTCAACCATAAATGTGAGTTAACTAATTCCTAAAATGCAATCCTAGTTCTAGTCTCTCACCCAAGAATAAACATCCCTCAGGAAAATACCACTCAGGATACTCTTATGCTTCTAAACTCCAATGATACCAGCCCAATTTGTCCAACCTTTAGTTTTCTCAAGATAATTTAAGTACTTATCTTGAGAAATTAGGTTCCTTGCTTTCTATGTGGAAAATATTTTGAAGACCTAGTTTCTATCCTACTATTTACTTCAGTGTGCTCATCTAATTCCCTCGCAAATGTTACGACAAACCTGCATTTAACAGTCAGTGCAACTTCTAGGTTTGTGATTAGCAGTTGCAGGAGGTACTTTAATTTCCTCTGTGTGATTGTTAAGTGACTCACTCGAGCAGAGTTCCAGACGCATCTCTGAAATCCATTCAGACCTTGCTGACAGTCCGATACTGTGATATGTCTTGTTGAATATGCTCATTGTCGCTTTCGATTGCTATCTTGGTGGGGATCTCCTGATTAGTTAAGATGACTACAATGATGGCTCCCCTCTCCATATGATGTCACTGGTGTTTTCAAGGTATCAAAATATGTTACATATCATTTTTACAGATAAATAGCCAAAGGAAAATTCACAGTGATAGAAAAGAAAAGCACGTGCATGCATGTTTTTCAACTTACCAATACTGAAAGGTTAAAGAACATGTGCTGAAAAATGTGTTGCTGGAGAAGCGCAGCAGGTCAGGCAGCATCAAAGGAGAAGGAGAATCGATGTTTCGGGCATAACATCGATTCTCCTGCTCCTTTGATGCTGCCTGACCTGTTGCGCTTTTCCAGCAACACATTTTTCAGCTCTGATCTCCAGCATCTGCAGTCCTCACTTTCTCCTAAAGAACATGTGGACATGATGTGAATTTGCATATAGGTGTCACATGCCTACTGACGCTATCTTTAATTTTTTTGTATTTACTAAGCTAAAATGTAATTAGCCAAATCTAGATTCCCAATTAGTCATGTGTGACTCAAGACATATATATTGGACAAGATCAAATTGTGACATTGCAATTATCTACACGATACTCATGTTGAGTGATTAAAGGTTCATAATTCAGAAGAAAAAACCAACAGCTCCAAAGAGCTGATTGTAATCTTTTAAAGGATGAAAACTTGCAATATGACTGAACAAAGGAATAGAGTTGCCAACATTTTATCTTTCTGTTTGTTCAGATATAGATGGAGAAGTAATGAGCACCATCTCCTTCAGCCTCCATAATTACATGTCCTCTGCAATTACTCTGCATGTGCCCTAGGTGGCTCTAAACCCAGATCATATAAGAAGACAGTGTCTGTCACTGCTCCCTCAGGGAGCCTTGATGTATTCCATATACTATCGTATGCAGGTTGTAACCTGAAGCTGTGGATAGTAATAATGGAGGCTCCATGTTTCTCTTTATTACATCGATAACTTGCCATCCCTTTTAGACTTAACCACCTACAACATTTTGTTCCCTTATAGGTTCCGGACATCACTGGCTGGACCAGAATTTACTGTCCATCCCTACTCACCCTTGGATAAAACTAAGTGGTTTGCTAGGTCATTTTAGAAGGCAAATAGAAGTCAGCGATGTTGCTCTGATCATTGTAAGACTTTTAACTTCACATGTTTTTTAATTGAATTCTCAGTGGGATTCAAACTCAGGTCTTTGGGATTGATATTAATATGGGTCTCTGGATTAATGGTCTATTGTCTAGTATGACTATTTGGAGCATTTGCAAATTATCACGCAACTTATTTGTGCTGCATACTGAAAGTACATTCCTTGATGATCATATCCTGGGATGAGGCACAAACCTGCAGCTTCAGACTCAGAAACAGGGAATTAGCTAATCTGCCCCAAGATCCCATGTGTACATGTACATCCTTTGGGGTACATCTTCACTCCCTAGTTCAAAACACTACACATGGCAGAAATCTGAAATCGAAATAGAATATGGTGGTCAATTCTCAGCAACTAGAGTTGCCACTGTGAAGACAGAATTAACATTTTAAGCGAATGACCTTGCATCAGACTTCAAATGTCACCAGTCTGATATGTTGGACTGAAATTTATTCCTTCGGTTGTGGGGGTTGGGGTGGGGTGGAAAGCTGAAAAATCCCTGCTTCTGCAGTTTGAGGGATCTGTGGCCCCATTTTATGGAGGCAGGCATGACAGGTTGCCTTAGGGGCTGCTATCCCTTTAAAGAATGGCCACCAAAGTTGAGATCATTCAGACATATGGCAGCTCAGCAGAGCCACCACCAATAATGATAGCATTGTATCTGGGAGCAGAAATACCACCGAATACCCCACCTCCTCTAAAGTAGAGTCTCGGATCTGGGATTAGTCAGGTTGATCTTGAGAAGATCTTGAGGGCTGGGACATTGGTGAAGGTAGTTAACCATTCAGCACCATTGCTTCAGGGGTAGTTAAAGGGTGCATGACAAGGTGAATTGTCCATCTTTCCCCATGCCCAGCAGCCCGCATCCTCATACCCCTGTCAATGGCAAAACAATAGTACCATTAGGAAAATGACCTTAATTGCTATTTAAAGGGTACAATTGGCCCTGGAGTGGGATGGCCAACACCCACCTTCTCTACGACTTGAAATGACATGGCAGCAGGAAGACAAAGGGCAGTGGACCCCCACTTTTCCTCACAAGATTATGGGCATCTTCCTCCCTGCACCTATCCTGCCGCAAGAGGACTGATAGAATCTGGCCCATTGACTCTGTTAAATTAAACATTTCCTTTAAGAAGATTCCAGCTCAAGTTAATGATTTGCATTGCCATAAACATGATTTTCACCTAAAATGGGTCAACTTCTGTGATTAAGTATGGCTCAGTTGAAACATGTTTTTTTTAAAAGTTAATAAATGTATCTTTTTTTTAAATTATAGGAATTTCTATTCTTAACTGTTATTGCTATTGTTTATGTTGCAGGATGAATGCCAAGACTTTGAAGAGGGTGCAGAGGAGATTTGTCAGACTGGTACCAGGGATGTGAGACATCAGGGATGTGTTTGAAAAAGGACTGGAAAATTTGGGATTGTTTTCTTTAGTGGAGAGAAGGTTAAAGAAGGATAAAGTAAAAAACAATTCCCAGTGCCAGAATGTGCAGTAAGGAGAGGACACAAATTGACAAAGAAACCAGCAACAAGTTGGGGGTAAGGAGAGAATTGTATCACATCGTTACAATCTGAAAGATATTTCATGAAAAGTGGTGAAAGCACTTCAAAAGTAACTTTCAAAAGGGAATTTGAGGTTGATAAACATTTCAGGACTGTGGGAATGATGAATGGAATAGGACAAAGATTTTCCAAAGAACAGGCACAAAATAGTGCACCGACTTGCCTTGTGCTGCATAGTGTTGATGTGTGAAGTTGTGCCTGTCTGAATGAAGAAACAATGTAAAGTTCTTCCTGCCTGTCTGATTGGAAGTTCTGATTTTCACAGCAAACAATCAAATTATCAGCTCCAAACTGACAGTGACCATTCTATCTGCTGGAATGACAATGCCCTTTAAACAAGATTACCTCATTGAAATAATAACCTTACAAAACTAGATTGCAAGTCTCAACTGGATGGTTAGAGCAATATTGCCTGAAGCCTGTTGTGCAATCCCATAGAATGCTGGCAGTGTTCTCAGTGTGATTGTTTGTTCTGACCCACAGTCAGCTGTTACTATCAGGGTGCTGGGGATGGTGTACAGGAAAAGCCTCAGAGGTCATAGAGAAGCACAGCACGGAAACAGGCCCTTCCATCCAACTCGTCCATGCTGAACAGATATCCTAACCTATCCTAGTCCCATTTGCCAGCACTTGGCCCATACCCCTCTAAACCCTTCCTATTCATATACCAACCATATACCAGCCTTTTAAATGCTGCAATTGTACCAGCCTTCACCACTTGCTCTGGCAGCTCATTCTATACACGCGCCACCCTCTGTGTTAAAAAATTGCCCCTTAGGTCCCTTTTATATCTTTCCCCTCTCACCCTCAGTGCCCTCTAGTTCTAGACTCCCCGACCTCAGGGAAAAGACTTTGTTTATTTACCCTATCCATGCCCCTCATAATTTTATAAACCTCTATAAGATCACCTCTCAACCTCTGATGATCCAGGAAAAATAGCCCCAGCCTATTCAACCTCTCCCTATAGCTCAAATCCTCCAATCCTGGCAACATCCTTGTAAAACTTTTCTGAACCATTTCAAGATTCACAACACCCTTCCAATGCAATATTCCAAAAGCTTTCAGCCACACCCTTCATCTTCCTATACTCTAGTGACAGCACAAAGGAAAAAGTTGACCCTGACAGAGTGGCACATTCCAAGATCTAAAGCTTGGGATAGCTGCTGCCACAGAGCAGTGGGGGAAAGACCACCATCGAAGGTCTTTCTACCAAATGATAACAAAGGCCTCTTCAATTTCAAAACCTCCATTCCCTAATGGGCATGTCAATAAATTCCTTTTGTTATTAGAAAATGCCTTTTCTTTGTTCTTGCTCATGGATTCAAGCTCAAATGGGGAATGTCTAAATCTACCGCTTTTTTTTCCATACAAAGTTCGTATAGAACTGTTTTTGACCTTTGTACAGTACCTATCGATAATTTATGAATACAGCATGTTTTATTAATAAATAAGAGAAGATATCCCATCAGCACTTAGTGAAACAAAAGTCAGGATTATTAGATCATATATTTAACAGAAATAACAACGCTAATGTATTTAATAGGGAGTTAACAATGCATAGTCTTTTAAAAAATACAAATAGTGATTGATTTGCATTTTTTTTGTTTCACTTCTAACTCTTCCTGTTACTTATTTCAATAGTCATCATTCAGTTCACCAATTCCAATTCCTTAGTATTGATGTCATTATCAAAGTAACTAACTGGAAGTTAAAAATCCCACAACACCAGGTTATAGTCCAACAGGTTTATTTGGAAGCACTAGCTTTCAGAGCACTGCTCCTTCATCAGGTGGTTGTAGAGCAGCATCATAAGGCACAGAACTTATAGCAAAAGATTTCAGTGTCATGCAGCTGAAATGATAAACCTAGACTAAGTCTTTCATCTTTTAGAATGGGTTTGCTCATTTCGGTTCTTTAATATATAAATCCCAGAACTTTGTTTAAGTCACATTCTCAAGATAACTTCAGGTTTTCTAACAAAAGCTTCAATCTCAGCTGAGACAATGCATTAAAGGTATAAGGTTAAAGGCACACAGTCTGTCTCTTGAGTCACACTGATTCTATTTCTAAAGCGGGATTTATAGAATATTACATGGATTGACTGTAGGCTATGCATTTTTGAGCAAAATAGAATGCATCTGTAAATACAATTCTGCAGATACAAATTCACCTCAGAAGATTATTTGTGTGCACATGCAGGAGAGACAGAGTGAGTGTATATGTGAGTGTGTGCGTTTGTGTGTGAGCACATGTGAAACAGTGTGTGTAGGCCTGTGTGTAACCTTAGTAAAGTATGTGTGTGAGTGTGATGGGGTATAAGCCTGTGAAAGGGTACATGCATAGATGTGGGTATGGGGGTGTATGTGTGAGTATGAGAGAGAGCTTGTGTATGAGGAAGGGTCTGTGTTAGTATGTAAGAGAGAGAGAGTGTGCGCGCATGTGTGTGCATGTGTGTGCAAGTGTGTGTGAGAGTGTACAGTGCAGTGGGGTCTCCTGTAGTGAGACATGCACACAAGGTCCCAGTTGACCTTGGGTTCATGTCACACTACAGGTGGCCCCACTGCACTATACACACACACACACACACTCCTACATACTCACACACTAACACAGGCCATCTCTCCTACACAAGCTCTCTCTCATATGCACATACATACACCCCATACTCATACCCATGCACGCACCCTCTCACAGGCTTATACACCATTACACTCGCACACATACTTTACCAGGTTTACACACGCACATACACCTCACTCTCTCACATGTACGCACACCCACACGTGCACACTCACAGACACAAACTCAATCTAGCTCTCCTGTACACATACATATAGGTTTTTGGGGTGAATCTGGATTTGCAGAATTATATTTTATTTTGCTCAAAAAATGCATAGCCCGCAGTCAATCATATGAGATTCTGTAAATCCCACTTTAGAAATAGAACCAGTCTGATTCAAGATGGGAACACAGACAAACCTTACACCTTTAATGTATTGCCTGAGCTGAGATGACACATTTTGTTGGAAAACCTGAAGTTATCTTGAAGAATGTGACTTAAAAGGAGTTACATATTAATGAACTGAAACTAGCAAAACCATTCTAAAAGATGAAAGACTTAATCTAGGTTTACCATTTCAGTTGTATGACACCGTAACCTTTTGCTATAAACTCTGTGTCTTATGATCCTGTTACACAGCTACCTGATGAAGGAGTAGCGCTCCAAAAGCTAGTGCTTCCAAATTAACCTGGTGTTATGTGATTTTTCACTTTGTTCACCCCAGCCCAACACTGGCTCCTCCAAATCATAACTGGAAGTTGATACTGGAACAGACTATATGGAAACAAAATTGTCAGGGCATAGCTTCTAAACAAGTTTATTGTCAATCATCTTGTTTGATTTAATTTTTTTATTGTCACATGTACCAAAATACATTGAAAAGTATTGTTTTGCATGTTATCCAGGCAAATCGTAGCATTTAATAGTATGATTAGATTCCCTACAGTGTGGAAACAGGCTCTTCGGCCCAACCAGTCCACACCGACCCTCCGAAGAGTAACCCACCCAGACCCATTTCCCTCTGACGAATGCACCTAACACCACGGGCAATTTAGCATGGCCAATTCACCTGACCTGCACATCTTTTGGACTGTGGGAGGAAACCCACGCAGACACAGGGAGAATGTGCAAATTCCACACAGACAGTCGCCTGAGGCTGGAATCGAACCTGCCACATCAGGATAATAGAACAGAATGCAGAATATAGTGTTACAGCTACATGGAAGGTGCAGATAAAAATCAACTCTAATATTTGAAAAGTCCATTCATAAGCCTGATAACAGCAGGGAATAAACTATTCTGAAATATGTTGTACCCATTTTCAAACTTTTATATCTTCTGCCTGATGGAAGAAAGTATAACCAGGGAGGGAGAGTTCTTTGATGATGTTGACTGCTTTCCCGAGGCAGCAGGAAGTGTAGAAGGAATCAATGGATGGAAGACTGGTTTGCGTGATGGACTGGGCTGCGTTCACAACTCTCTATAATTTCTTGCAGTCTTAGGCAGAGCAGTTACCATACCAAGCTGTGATGCACCTGAATGGGATGCTATCTATGGTGTATTGATAAAAATTGTGGACATGCCGAATTCCCTTAACCTTCTGAGGAAGTAGAGACATTGTGTGTTTTCTTGACTGTAGCATCGACATGGGTGGACCAAATAATTCATCCCTTAGGCTTATGAATACAATAATTAATTGCAAATAATTAGTCACTAGAATTATTAACATCTTTAAATGAAATAATTCAAAATAGTTACAGAAGTGAATGCAAGCATGACAGGATTTTAAAAATAAAAGTGAACCATAATGTATCAACATAAAAACCAAAAGAACGGCAGAAGCTGCAAATCAGAAACCATACAGAAGTTGATGAAAAAACCCAACAAGTCTGGTAGCACCTGTGAAGAGAAATCAGAGTTAATTTTTCAGTTTCAGTAACCCTTCCTCAGAACTGAAGGTGGCTAGGAAAATGTCAGTTATATGCAGAAATTAGGGTGGGGGGAGCATGTAAGTAGTAAACAATGGGTGGGGATAGAGCCCAAAGAGGGAGAAGAACAGTTGGAATGACAAAGGACTGGAGAATGATCTGGCTAGGAGAGTGAATCACTGTTAAAGGAGACTAACAATAGATAGTGTGTAATGGCAAACTATGTGATAACAAGGCCTGTTGTGTGTGTGGAGGGGACAAGGACATGGGAGAATTCAGGCCGTAAAATTATTGAACTCGATTTTGAGTCCAGAGGGCTGCGAGGTTGAAAATGAAATGTTCTTCTAGCTGTGCAAGGCTTCACTGGAACAATGCAGCAAGCCTGAGACAGAGATGTTGGCCATGGAACAGCTTGAGCACACCACCCTGTTCCTTGGCCAACATCTCTGTCTCAGGCTTGCACATTGTTCCAGTGAAACTCTGTGCAAGCTGGAAAACAATGCTTCATTTTTTATTTGGAGTCCCTTTATAATTTCAGACTCAATATCTAGTTCAATAACTTTAGAGTCTGAATTTTGGAAAGGCTAATCAGGGCAGGACTTATACACTTAATGATAAGATCCTGGGGCTGAACAAAGAGACTTTGGAGGGCAGATTCATAGTTCCTTGAAAGTAGGGTCACAGTTAAATAGGATAGTGAAGAAGGCATTCCTTTATTGGTCCAAACATTGAGTGTAGGAGTTGGGAGGTCATGTCGCAACTGTAGAGGACATTGGTTAGGCCACTTTTAGAATATTGTGTGCAATTCTGGTCTCTTTCCTGTCAGAAGGATGTTGCGAAATTTGAAAGAATTCAGAAAAGATTTACAAGGATGTTGCCAGGGTAGGAGGGTTTGAGCTATAGGGAGAGACTGAATCGGCTGTAGCTGTTTTCCTCAGAGCATTGAAGACTGAGGGGTGACCTTATAGAGATTTAAAAGATCATGAGGGGCATGGATAGGGTGAATAGACAAGGTTCTGGGGAAATCCAGAACTAGAGGGCACAGGTTTAGGATGAGGGAGGAAAAATATAAAGGGGACCTAAGGGGCAACATTTTTATGCAAAGAGTGGTGCGTGTATGGAATGAGCTGCCAGAGGAAGTGTTGGAAGTCTGGTACAATTACAACATTTAAAAGACATCTGGCTGGATATATGAATAGGAAGGATTAGAGAGATATGGGCCACGTGCTGGTAAATTGAACTAGATTAATTTAGAATATCTGGTTGGCATGGATGAGTTGGATCAAAGAGTCTGTTTCCATGCTGTCCATCTCTATGACTCTATGACTCTGTGTCCCAGCCCCCAACCCCACACACCAAGCCTCGTTATCACATAGTCTGCCATTACACACTACCCATTGTTAGCCACTAACAGTCTTCATTAACAGCGATTCACCCTCCCAGCCAGATCATTATCCACTCCTATATCTGTCCAAATGTTCTTCTCTCTCTTTGGTTTATCCCTCCCTATCGTTTACTCCTGACCCTATCTTTTGCATATAACATACATCATTTTTGATTGCGAGCAGCAGCTAAGGTAAGACTGTTTGTTTTAAAAGTACTTACCGGTAGCGGGCAGCGGTGTTTTTTTCACTCTCTTCACAGAAAGAGCGGGAGCAGCAGGGGGAAGTGACAGCGACCAGAGAGGCAGCCGGGAAGGAAAGCAGTGAGTATAAATACTCACCCTTCGACGCTAACGGTCATTTTGATTGCGAGCAGCAGCTAAGGTAAGACTGTTTGTTTTAAAAGTACTTAGCAGGTAGAGCGTAAGCTTACCTGGGTAGGTTTGTTTCCCCTTTAAAAGCGCGCAGCTGCAGGAAGTGCACCCATCTCCAGCTCCTCCAAGACCGTGTTAGGGAACTGGAGCTGGAGTTGGATGAACTTCGGATCATTCGGGAGGCAGAGGGGGTCATAGATCGGAGCTATAGGGAAGTAGTAACTCCAAAGATGGCAGATAGATGGGTGACAGTGAGGGGGACTGGGAGGAAGCAGCCAGTGCAGGGACCCCCTGTGGTCGTTCCCCTCAAGAACAAGTATACCGTTTTGGATACTTGTGGGGGGGACGACTTACCAGGGGTAAGTAACGGGGCTCAGGCCTCTGGCACGGAGCCTGTCCCCGCTACTCAGAAGGGAAGGGTGGAGAAGAGCAGAGCAATAATAATTGGGGACTCGATAGTTCGGGGCACAGATAGGCGGTTTTGTGGGAACGAGAGAGACTCACGTTTGGTATGTTGCCTCCCAGGTGCAAGGGTACGTGATGTCTCTGATCGTGTTTTCCGGGTCCTTAAGGGGGAGGGGGAGCAGCCTGAAGTCGTGGTCCATATTGGCACCAATGACATAGGTAGGAGGAGTGCTGAGGATGTTAGACAGGCTTTTAGGGAGCTAGGTTGGAAGCTCAGAGTTAGAACGAACAGAGTTGTTGTCTCTGGTTTGTTACCCGTGCCACGTGATAGAGAGTCGAGGAATAGGGAGAGAGAAGAGTTAAATGCGTGGCTACAGGGATGGTGCAGGAGGGAGGGATTTCGGTACTTGGATAACTGGGGTTCTTTCTGGGGAAGGTGGGACCTCTATAAACAGGATGGTCTGCACCTGAACCTGAGGGGCACCAGTATCCTTGGGGGGAGGTTTGCTAGTGCTCTTGGGGAGGGTTTAAACTAACTCTGCAGGGGCATGGGAACCCAGACTGTAGCTTTAGGGTGCAGGACCTGGAGTGTAGGGAGGTTAGGAATATGGCATCAATCTTAAAGGAGGGTGCCTGTAAACAGAAGAGTGGCTTGAAGTGTGTATACTTTAATGCCAGAAGTATACGAAATAAGGTAGGTGAACTCGCAGCGTGGGTTGGTACCTGGGACTTCGATGTTGTGGCTATTACGGAGACGTGGCTAGATCAGGGACAGGATTGGCTGTTGCAGGTTCCAGGGTTTAAATGTTTTAGTAGGGTCAGAGGTGGGGGCAAAAGAGGGGGGGGTGTGGCTTTGCTTGTCAAAGATAGCATTACAGCGGCGGAAAGGAAGATGGACGAAGATTTGCCATCTGAGGTAGTTTGGGTTGAGGTTAGGAATAGGAGAGGTGAGGTCACCCTGTTAGGAGTCTTTTACAGGCCTCCTAATAGTCCTAGAATCGTTGAAGAAAGGATTACGAAGATGATTCAGGAGAAGAGTGACAGTAATAGGGTGATTGTTATGGGAGACTTTAACTTTCCTGATATTGATTGGGAAAGCTATAGCTCAAGTTCGTTAGATGGGTCAGTGTTTGTGCAATGTGTGCAGGAGAGTTTCCTGACACAATATGTAGATAAGCCAACAAGAGGTGAGGCCATACTGGATTTCGTTCTGGGTAACGAACCAGGCCAGGTATTAGAACTAGAGGTAGGTGAGCACTTTGAGGACAGTGACCACAATTCGGTGATTTTTACTCTAGTGATGGAGAGGGATAAGTGTGTACTACAGGGCAAGAGTTATAGCTGGGGGCAGGGAAATTATGATGCGTTGAGGCATGACTTAGGATGTGTGGATTGGAAAAGTAGATTCCAAGGCAAGAGCGTAATTGATATGTGGAACTTGTTCAAGGAGCAACTATTGAGTGTCGTTGATAAGTACGTACCTATCAGGCAGGGAGGAAAGGGTCGTGTGAGGGAGCCGTGGTTTAATAAGGAGTTGGAATCCCTTGTTAAATGGAAGAGGGCGGCCTTTGTAAAGATGAGGCGTGAAGGTTCAATAGGGGCAATTGAGAGTTATAAGGTAGCCCGGAAGGACCTGAAGAGAGAGCTAAGAGCAGCAAGGAGGGGACATGAAAGGTCCTTAGTTGGTAGGATTAGGGAAAACCCTAAGGCTTTCTATAGGTATGTTAGGAATAAAAGAATGACTAGGGAAGGAATAGGTCTAATCAAGGATAGTAATGGGAAGTTGCGTGTGGAGGCTGAAGAGATTGGGGAGGCGCTGAATGAATACTTTTCGTCAGTATTCACTCAGGAACAGGACATTGTTGTCGATATGAATACTGAGGCACGAATAAGTAGAATGGATGGCTTTGAGATATGTAGAGAAGAGGTGTTGGAAATTCTGGCAAGGGTGAAAATAGATAAGTCCCCTGGGCCTGATGGCATTTATCCTAGGATTCTCTGGGAAGCAAGGGAGGAGATTGCAGAGCCATTGGCCTTGATTTTTGTGTCCTCTTTGTCAACAGGAGTAGTGCCAGAGGACTGGAGGCTAGCAAACGTGGTTCCCTTGTTCAAGAAGGGGAGTAGGGATAATCCTAGTAACTATAGGCCAGTGAGTCTCATTTCTGTTGTGGGCAAAGTCTTAGAGAGAATTGTAAGGGATAGGATTTATGCACATCTGGATAAGAATGATGTGATCAAGGATAGTCAGCATGGTTTTGTGAAGGGCAGGTCGTGCCTCACAAACCTTATTGAATTCTTTGAGAAGGTGACTAAGGAGGTAGATGAGGGGAAAGCGGTAGATGTGGTATATATGGATTTTAGTAAGGCGTTTGATAAGGTCCCCCATGGTAGGCTACTGCAGAAAATACAGAGATATGGCATTGAGGGTGAGTTGGAGGTTTGGATTAGGAATTGGCTCTCTGGAAGAAGACAGAGGGTAGTAGTTGATGGCAAAGGTTCATCTTGGAGTGCCGTCACTAGCGATGTTCCGCAAGGATCTGTTTTGGGACCATTGCTGTTTGTCATTTTTATAAATGACCTGGAGGAAGGGTTAGAAGGTTGGGTGAGCAAGTTTGCGGATGATACGAAAGTCGGAGGAGTTGTAGACAGTGAGGAAGGATATGGCAGGTTACAGCGGGATATAGAGAAGCTGCAGAGCTGGGCAGAAAGGTGGCAAATGAAGTTCAATGTAGCTAAGTGTGAAGTGATTCACTTTGGTAAGAGTAATAAAAAGATGGATTACTGTGCTAATGGTAGACTACTTGGTAGTGTGGAAGAGCAGAGGGATCTTGGTGTCCATGTACACAGATCTCTGAAAGTTGCCACCCAGGTAAATAGTGCAGTGAAGAAGGCATATGGCGTACTGGCTTTTATTGGTAGAGGAATTGAGTTCCGGAGTCCTGAGGTCATGCTGCAGTTGTATAAGACTCTGGTGCGGCCGCATCTGGAATATTGTGTGCAGTTTTGGTCGCCCTACTATAGGAAGGATGTGGAGGCACTGGAACGGGTGCAGAGGAAGTTTACCAGGATGTTGCCTGGTATGGTAGGAAAATCCTATGAGGAAAGGCTGAGGCACTTGGGGTTGTTTTCATTGGAGAAAAGAAGGTTTAGGGGTGATTTGATAGAGGTGTACAAGATGATTAGGGGGTTAGATAGGGTTGACAGTGAGAACCTTTTTCCACGTATGGAGTCAGCTATTACAAGGGGGCATAGCTTTAAATTAAGGGGGGGTAGATATAGGACTGATGTTAGGGGTAGGTTCTTCACTCAGCGAGTCGTAAGTTCATGGAATGCCCTGCCAGTAGCAGTAGTGGACTCTCCCTCTTTATGGGTATTTAAGCGGGCATTGGATAGGTATATGGAGGATAGTGGGTTAGTGTAGGTTAGGTGGGCTTTGATCGGCGCAACATCGAGGGCTGAAGGGCCTGTACTGCGCTGTATTCTTCTATGTTCTATGTTCTATGTTCTATCTTCCTAGCTACTGTTAGTTCCAAGGAAGGGTCACCGGACCTGCAACATTAACTCTGATTTCTCTTCACAGATGCTACTACCAGACCTGCGGAGCTTTTATAGCCATTTTTGTTTTTTTATTTCAACATAAAACTCTTTCACTGTATTTATATATGATTATATTGTTTAGAAAGGAAATTGAAACAGTTTCATTGTGCATTGTATGCAATGTAGAAACAAGCTATTTGGTGTAGTACATTGCTCATGAGTCTCCTCCGCCTACTCTTCCTCTAACTCATCAATATATCCATCAATTCTCTTTGCCATCATGAGTTTATCTTTGCGTTTCATTATGTATCCATACCAGTTACTCGCCACCTGACGTTAGTGGTAGAAAGTTGTCTTTCAGACTGGAGGCCTGCGACCAGTGGTGTTTCGCATGTTTTTTAAATAAATTATTTGGATTGGAATATGGGTAATTGTAGTTTGTAAGTTTGTGGGTGACACCAAAATTGGTAGTATAGTGGACTGTGAAAAAGTGGATAATGGGATCTTGATCAATTGGGCCAAAGGGTTGTGGAGTGGCTGACATAGTTTAGTTTATATAAATGTGAGGTGATGCATTTTGGTAAAACAAATCAGGATAGGACATTCACAGTTAATGTTAGGGCCTTGGGGGATGTTGTTGGACAGAGGGACCTAAGGGTTCATGTACATAGTGCCTTGAAAGTGTTGTTACGGGTAGACAGAAGAAAGCATTTGGCATGCTTGCCTTTATTAATCAAAGCATTGAGTACAGGAGTTGGAACATCATTTGGCGGTGATAAATTATTTCCACTGGTTGGGGATTCAAGAACTAAGGGCACATTCAGAGAATTAGGAGCAGACCAATCAGAAGAGATCCAAGGAAGCACGTTGACACATAAAGGGTGGTAGATGTTTGCAACTCTCTACACTTCACAACAGTGAATGCTGGATTAATTGTTAATTTTATATCCGAGACAGTTAACTTTTTGACAAGCAAATATATTAAGGGATATGGGCCAAAGGCATATATATAAATGGAGTTAGGCCACAGATTAACCATGATCTCATTGAATTATGGAATAAGTTTGAAGGACTGAATGGCCTACTCCTGGTCTGATGTTCCTATATTTATTTCCCAAGGAACATGGTCCACCTTGTTCTTCCTATCAAAATTAGTTTGTGCATTGTGGTTTTATTATTTTTCTTGAGTTCATAGGTAATAAACTTGCTCATTCTTTCACTCAAGAAAACGTTTTAATTATATTTAATCATAATGAGATTAATCTGCTAATTATACATCCATGCACAAATGTTTTTGATGGGCAAAGAGAGAGAAAGCAACATAGATTGAGAACAGCAAAGTTAGTGAAAGCTCCGTCACCATCTATTAAAAATAATAATAGTAACTTTTATATTAAGAATATTAATAATAGGGTAGCGTGGTGGATCAGTGGTTAGCACTGCTGCCTCACAGCACCAGGGACCCTAGTTCAATTCCATTCTTGGACAACTGTCTGTGTGGAGTTCGCATATTCTCGCCATGACTGTGTAGGTTTCCTCCCACAGTCCAAAGATGTATGGATTGGTCATGTTAAATGGCCCATAGCATCTTGGGATGTGCAGACTTGATGGATTAGCCATGAGAAATACAGGGTTACAAGGATAGGGTGAGGGGGTGGATCTGAGTGGGATCCTCTTCAGATGGTCGGTCTGAACTTGTTGGGCTGAATAATCTGTTTCCACACTGTAGGGATTCTGTGACTAATTTGTTGCAGTTTTTTTTGTGTTAAGTACACCTGGTATGGCTGTTGTGAGCAAATGTTGAAATGATACTTCTGATTCTGAAGTCCCAATTCTTGATCTGAATGATGAACAACACTGCTCCCAACGTGGCTCTTGTTAAACACACTTCCTACTAGTTGCCCGATTGAGTTTGTATCTTTAATCTATATCTTCTACTTTACTGCATTCAGTTTGCAGCTGGATTGCTATCCATCAGAGCTTTCTATATTGTAACTAATATTGCAAAAATTATTTTTCAAAGCATTTATATTGCTATGCAAAGCAATTCCTTTCTGTGCTTGGGGATCAGTCACAAAGTTGAATGTAATTTATCTGCAAATATTCTCTCTTTGTTTTTCTACTCATTAAGTTTGGCACTTTTATTACAACCAGAAGAGGAGGGGTGAACAGCTTCCCTCTTTTTAACTTCTTCATGGCTGGTTGCAACAATTAAAAAAAAACTTTCTAAGTATGCAGCTATCACACCAATTAATTGGAAGATCTACTTGAGCAAAAGAAAGAGAAATGTTATTAGCTATAAACCCAAGAAAAATATTAAACAGCAAACACATGCAGAAACCCAGATAATAATCCCAAGAAAGGGAGGTTGGGTCTCTCTTTGATGTCTGTCCCAGAAGACAAAACAGTTACAATTTAAAAACCTTGCAGTCTTTGAGTTGTGAGAATGGCCAAATCTGTTGAACAATAATCTGATGTGTGCGATCTTCTAGCTTTGTCCAACACCAGCACCTCCACATCAGACCTATGAGATGACTGTTCAGCTGTTGTCTTGTTTCTCCAGCTGTGATGAAGCTTAAAGTTTTGATTTTTAAGGTTGAAGGGGAGGAAGAGATGGCTAGAGAAAAAGCTCCCAACAACTGTACTGTCATCAGTTCATGTTGCTTTTTTTTGTTACTGCTCACCAAAAACAAGCAACTGCAAAATGGTTCATTTGTGCATCCCAAGCCTAATTTCATTGTTTTTATCAAACTGAATACTTTGCAAGTGATCTTTTATCTTCCAATATGTAAATTTATCGTACAAGTATGTGTAAAACAAGTAAAGTAAATTCTTGATGCCTCATTGAGTTTCAGTGTCTGATGATTCAAATTGCAAATCTGATGCTACTCATGCGTACATTTTGTGTGGATTCCTGTGAACATAGCAGCCATGTTCAGGCAGTGGTGTCTTTAGCAAGGTTAGATCTCATGGAATACAGGGTGAATTAGCCATTTGGATACAGAACTGGCTCAAAGGTAGAAGAGTTGAAAAGTGTGGTGCTGGAAAAGCGCAGCAGGCCAGGTAGCATCTGAGGACCAGGAAAATCGACGATTTGGGCATAAACCCTTCTTCAGTACTGAGGCTGGTGTGCCAAGCAGGCAGAGATAAAAGGTAGGGGAGGTGGAATTTGGGGAGGGGCACTGGGAATAAGGTAGGTGGAAGGAGGTGAGGGTGAGGGAGATGGTGATAGGCCGGAGAGGGGGGTGAGGGTGGAGAGAACATAGAACATAGAACATAGAAGAATACAATGCAGTACAGGCCCTCGATGTTGCGCCGAAACAAGCCCACCTAACCTACACTAGCCCACTATCCTCCATATGTCTATCAAATGCCCGTTTAAATGCCCATAAAGAGGGAAAGTCCACCACTGCTACTGGCAGGGCATTCCATGAACTCACGACTCGCTGAGTAAAGAATCTACCCCTAACACCTGTCCTATACCTACCACCCCTTAATTTAAAGCTATGCCCCCTCGTGATAGCTGACTCCATACGTGGAAAAAGGTTCTCATGGTCAACCCTATCTAAACCCCTAATCATCTTGTACACCTCTATCAAGTCACCCCTAAACCTTCTTTTCTTCAATGAAAACAGCCCCAAGTGCCTCAGCCTTTCCTCATACGATCTTTCTACCATACCAGGCAACATCCTGGTAAACCTCCTCTGCACCCGTTCCAGTGCCTCCACATCCTTCCTATAGTATGGCGACCAAAACTGCACACAATACTCCAGATGCGGCCGCACCAGAGTCTTATACAACTGCAACATGACCTCAGGACTCCGGAACTCAATTCCTCTACCAATAAAAGCCAGTACGCCATATGCCTTCTTCACCGCACTATTTACCTGGGTGGTAACTTTCAGAGATCTGTGTACACGGACACCAAGATCCCTCTGCTCATCCACACTACCAAGTATCCGACCGTTAGCCCAGTACCCCATCTTTTTGTTACTCTTACCAAAGTGAATCACCTCACACTTACCTACGTTGAACTTCATTTGCCACCTTTCTGCCCAGCTCTGCAGCTTATCTATATCCCACTGTAACCTGACACATCCTTCCTTACTGTCAACAACCCCACCGACTTTCGTATCATCCGCAAACTTGCTCACCCAACCTTCTAGCCCCTCCTCCAGGTCATTTATAAAAATGACAAACAGCAATGGTCCCAAAACAGATCCTTGCGGAACACCGCTAGTAACTGCTATCCAGGGGTTGGGACTGAGACAAGGTGGGGGGGAGGGGAAATGAGGAAGCTGGAGAAATCTACATTCATCCCTTGTGGTTGGAGGGTTCCTAGGCGGAAGATGAGGTGCTCTTCCTACAGGCGTCATGTGGCCAGGGTCTGGCGATGGAGGAGGCCAAGGACCTGCATGTCCTTGGCGGAGTGGGAGGGGGAGTTAAAGTGTTCAGCCACGGGGTGATCGACTCAACACAGAATCCACCCGACCTCAAACTTACCTGGCCTGCTCCATCGCCAGACCCTGGCCACACGACGCCTTATCTCAGTCCCAACCCCTGGATTCAGCACCGCCCTCTTGACCTGCAATCTTCTTCCCGACCTCTCCGCCCCCACCCCCTCTCCAGCCTATCACCATCACCCTCACCCTCACCTCCTTCCACCTGTCTTATTCCCAACACCCAACCCCCAAATTCCTCCCCCCCTCCACCTTTTATCTCAGCCCACTTGGCACACCAGCCTCATTCCTGAAGAAGGGCTTATGCCCGAAACGTCGATTCTCTTGCTCCTCGGATGCTGCCTGGACTGCTGCGATTTTCCAGCACCACACTTTTCAACTCTGGTCTCCAGCATCTGCAGTCCTCACTTTCTCCTCAAAGGTAGAAGACAAAGGGTGGTGGTGGAGTGTTGTTTTTCAGACTGGAGGTCTGTGACTAGTGGAGTGCCACAAGGATCAGTGTTGGGTACACTACCTTTCATCATTCATATAAATGATTTAAATGTGAGCTTAAGAGGTATAGTTAGTAAGTTTGCCGATGACACCAAAATTGGAGGGGTAGTGGACAGCGAAGGTTACCTCGGATTACAATGGAATCTAGTTTAGATGGGCCAATGAGCTGAGAAGTGGCAGATGGAGTTTAACTTAGATAAATGTGAGGTGCTGCATTTTGGGAAAGCAAATCTTAGCAGGACTTATACACTTAATCATCAGATCCTAGGGAGTGTTGTTGAACAAAGGAACCTTGGAGTGCAGGTTCATAGCTCCTTGAAAGTGGAATCGCAGGTAGATAGGACAGTGAAGAAGGCGTTTGTATGCTTTCCTTTATTGGTCAGAGTATTGCGTATTGAAGTTGGGAGGTCATGTTGCGGCTGTACAGGACATTGGTTAGACTACTTTCGGAATATTATGTACAATTCTGGTCTCCTTCTTATCGGAAGGATGTTGTGAAACTTGAAAGGGTTCCAAAAAATTTACAAGGATGTTGCCAGGGTTGGAGGGTTTGAGTTATAGAGAGAGGTTGAATAGGCTGGAGCTATTTTCCCTGGAGCATCGGAGACCGAGGGGTGATCTTATAGAGGTTTATAAAATCATGAGGGGCGTGGATAGTATAAAAAGTCTCTTCCCTGTGGTGGGGCCATAGGTTTAGGGTGAGAGGGGAAAGTTATAAAAGAGACCTAAGAGGCAACTTGTTCATGCTGAGGGTAGTATGTGTATGGAATGAGCTGCCAGAAGAAATGGTGGAGGCTAATACAATTGCAACATTAAAAAGGCATCTAGATGGGTATATGAATAGGAAAGGTTTGGAGGGATATGGGTCAGTGCTGGCAGGTCGGACTAGAACGGGTTGGATATCTAGTTGGCATGGATGAGTTGGACCAAAGAGTTTAGATTAGAGTGGTGCTGGAAAAGCACCCAGCAGGTCAGGCAGCATTCGAGCAGCAGGAAAATCGACGTTTCGGGCAAAAGCCCTTCATCAGGAAGGGCTTTTGCCCGAAACGTCGATTTTCCTGCTTCTCGGATACTGCCTGACCTGCTATGCTTTTCCAGCACCACTCTAATCTAAACTCTGGTTTCCAGCATCTGCAGTCCTCACTTCTGCCGAGTTGGATCGAAGAGTCTGTTTCCGTGTTGTACATCTCTATGACTCTATAAGTCCATAAAATTTCAAGTATTAAAGTTAAATGATGAAAGTTGACTAATGATAATCCATTTTCACTATGATTGGAACACGTTTGTATTGGCAAAGGCTTTGGGTTAGACCTGAATGCTTCCAAGTGGAAATACTTTTTCAAGCATAATTTCTGAAATTACTACAAGAAATCAAACTTACTAAAAATACAAAAGATGAGAATTAACACTTTAAGTAAGAGGTAGGTCTGTGTAGTCCTAGATCTTTCTTTTTAACCATTATTCTTAACACCATAACTTTTCTTAATGAAATTTAAATGAGATTTTCTCCTTTGATATTAATTTTATTTTGCATTAGGCATTTTCAGAATCAAAACAATTTTATTGTGTTTTCTGTGGCAGATTTTTACACTGGTTGACAACCTTCCTGCAGAAATATTGTTTGAATTTTGATCTTCCCTCATTCCTCAGTACTTTCATCTGTATTTTCTCTCTCCTTCTGGAATGGTGATGGGTTTTACAATTCTCTACACTACTGAGCTCAGTTTCTTTTAGTGTGGGCTAATTACCAGGTGAGACTTTGAATTAAGGGCTATGATGATATTCAAAGTTATTACTCACACTTCATGAAAGTTTACTTTGTATTAGTTGTGTAAGATCCGGTATAAATGTGAAAAATTTGGAGATCTGAAGGGTGTAACCCTGTCTGTAATTTGAACTAATGGGAATGAATAAGCAAGGGTGAACTCCCTGTAAAAGGTTCAACACTTGTCACACACCCTCCCAGGTGAATACACAATAGGCTATGGTGCATTCTGTCTGTTTTGTATACTTAGGCAAGTCAAACTGTTGCTGGGTGCAGCCAATTGAATCAGTTAACCTCTAGAGTGCCGGCAGCTCTAATAATTTATTTTCTCCCTGAATGGATATTTTCTTTCCTCCTGAAACAAATTCAACGACAGTTAGAGCAAGGGGACAACGGTCTATCACGCAAAGTCAAAGTGATGCTCCCTCGTCTGGCTCTACTGATTGGGCCACAACCCTTTCTTGTGCCCTCTTGGTTCTTGACAGGAGTCTGCCTGAGCACATCCACCTGTATCACAGTGCTGTATAACTTGATTGTCAGGTCCTTTTATAAGTAATAGTTTCTCAGCATTCTGTTAGTGGATCTAGTTCCTGCTAAGCATCTCTTCATCCTCAGTTCTTACTTGATACGAACTGACATCTGTAAAGTTTGGCACCTTTATAAGAATTCCTTTCACATTCCCAGTGGAAAAAATTCAATTTTATCAAACACCTATCGCTTGACACTTACTTATTTTTTGGTTCATTCACAAGATGTAGGCATTGCTGGCCAGCCCAGCATTTTCAGCCCATCCTTAATTGCCCGGAGTTGAGAGTCAACCACATCTTGATCAGACCAATTAAGTTCAGAATACTTCCTTGGTGAACCACTTATATGACAATTGACAGTGGTTGTGTTGTACAGACTTTTTTTTAATAAAATGAATTTAAATTCCACCATCTGCCATGGCAGGATTTGAACCCTTGCTCTCAGAGCATTAGATTCTGGATTGCTAGCCCAGTGACATTACCATTACATCACTGCCTCTCTATATTGTGAAGCAAAACCCTGGCTTTTCTCCAGCTTTTCTCTTTCATTGCTTGGTGGCTGCAGTGATGGTAGTGGGGCATCTTAACTTTAGAAGTGGGAAGTTAAAACCATCCAGGTTACTGCAGAAACTGGGAGCTAAAGGCACTGGGAATCAGAGCAAGACGCTATACCGATCTCTGTATTCCTATATTAATTTCTCTATGTGATTCAAACAAGCAGGAACACTAAATAAAGTGAGGCTCCACTGCTGTAGGGTTATTGGCATGACCCCACCAGCTGCCAGATTTCCTAATCTGAACATGATTCCTGCAGCCAAATTTGCCACAGATCTAAACATAGGAACAGGAAGCAAGTTATTCAGTCTATTGAACCTGCCCACCATTCAATACGATCATGGTTGACCCTGTGGTGTCAACTACTGGCCATTGAGGGCATTTTTCAATGCAGCCTACAGTCTTCCGGCCTGGAGCCTGATGTTAACCTGAGCGAGTTCAATCATGCTTGGCTCCTGTTCAGGGGCCATTTATGAGTTTGTGCACTCACTCAAACCAGCCTGCAGTTAACATGGGAGGCTTTTGTTCCAAAGCACTAGCCTGACTTGTCTGTTGCACTGGCTTTAAATTGCTGGGAATTTCACTGTTTCTCTTGGTGAATTGTAACATTGAAGAGACTGTTTCATGACAGGTGCTGAATTTTAAAAGTATTCTGTACCTTGCATTTAAACTACAGACTGATGACAGGATTGACCTCTTGTATAAATTTTTGTAATTCCCTTGAGTAAACTAATGAACCAATGACTGTACTAACCTCATTTAGAACACCATCAGTCCACTTAGCAATTAAAAATGTGAGCTGTTGTTTTATCTGCTTCCAAAAACTGTAATATGACTTTTCTGCAAGGACTTCCCAATATTTGATGGGTTGGAAAGAAGTGACTATTATCATTCAACATGCAACTGCGATTGTGTACCATATTTGATTTTCTATGTCCTTAACCTAAGGAGTAGTTTATTTCCAATTCAGCTTGACTGGAAACTCTGCAGTGATATCCTCACAGACAAGAGTAACAATACAATCTGAAAAATGCATTGCTGGAAAAGCGCAGCAGGTCAGGCAGCATCCAAAAGGAGCATGAGAATCGACATTTCGGGTTGAAGAATGGCTTATGCCCGAAACGTCGATTCTCCTGCTCCTTGGATGCTGCCTGACCTGCTGCGCTTTTCCAGCAACACATTTTTCAGCTCTGATCTCCAGCATCTGCAGTCCTCACTTTCTCCTAACAATACAATCTCCCTTGAATACCAATTTAGTCAAATATACAGTAAAATCAATTTTCCTTTAGCACTCAAAATTAACCCAGCTCCGACAGTGATAGAGGAAATAAATAAAACACTGAAAATGAGGCACGTTAGCAGAGGAGACTGGGAGTATGATTAAAGTATGATGCAATGATGCAAGTATGATTAAATTGGTGGGTTTTTAAAGGCTTTTAATGGAAAAGAGGGGGCACAACGACATACTGCTTTCTGTATGGATTTCCTGAGAGTCGTGCTAAAACAATGAAGTTGTTCGACTAATGTTGAACATACTAGTTGCATCTTTTCTGTCTCACCTGTGAACCAGCTGAGGACCCTATAGTAATCTGTTGATTTTTCCATGAAAATGCCAAAGGCAATCAGTGTTGACTTGCCATGCAGTACAGATTGTAATGATTGTTTGAAATTTATCATTCTCCCTCTCCAGTCGCACCCCTCCATGATGTCACCCCCTATTGGGAGAATTCAGTGATAGTGGTGGCAATGCTTTGTGGTACTATCACTGGACTGTTAATCCAGAGACCCAGCTAATGTCTGGCAATCCTGCCACAGCAGATAGTGAAAATTACATGAAAATCTAGAGTTAAGAGTCTAATGATGACCATGACTCCACTGTTGATTATTGGAAAAACCTATCTGGTTTCAGGGAAGGAAACTGCCATCCTTTGCTGGTCTGGCCTACATGTGACTCCAGATCCACAGCAATGTGGGTCTTAGCTGCCCTCTGGCAACTGGGGAGAGGCAATAGATGCTTCCCAGCCATGTGATGCACTTATCCTGTGAATGAACAAGAAAAAAGATACCAATGTGTACCAAGAGTTAGATTGTCTCTCGGTGGAAATGGTCATTGCCTCACATTCATGTGGCTCGAATTTTAAGAATCAAGTGCTGTTTCTGCTGCCTTGAAATTATTGCACTGAAAAGTATTCTTACCACATAGTGGGTCTAGTACCTTCTTCATCACTATTTGGCCACTTGTCTGCACTGTGAAGCAGCTGGGCCTTTGACCTCCAATTTCCTCTTTTCATTGAGACAATAGCAAACCACGTTGTAACTTCCATTTGCCTCTGAGGATTCTACTCCAGCGTCAGTACCTGCCTCCTGGCAGTGCCCAGTGCCATGAATTGGACACTGAGATCATCTCGGGCCCAACTTAAGGCATCTGTTAAAATAGTCTTGCACTAGTGCTGATGATGCAGCATGGGGTCAGAACCTAAAACTGACCTTAGAAGTCATGTTAGGTTAGGTGGATTGGCCATAATGTCCAGGGACATGTAGACTAGGTGGATTAACATTGTGAAATGCAGGGTGACAGGTGTCAGGTAGTATGTGGGTCTGGGTGGGATGCTTTTCAGAGGGTTGGTATTGACTAGATGGGCTGAATAGCCTACTTCCGCAATGAAGGAATTCTATAATTCTAATGAAGGGCTTGAGCAAGAATATCACAGCGGACATGACAGTTTAATACTGCGGGTGTATTATAATGTTGGAAGTACTACCTTTTGGATGAAGCACTAAACTGAGGCCTTATCTGTCTGCTCAACACCACCAGCTGCATGTCCCCCCCTCCAAGACATTCATCATCCTGATTTGGAAATATGTTACTATTCCTTCACCGTCACTGGATTAAAATCCTGGAATTCCCACCCCAAAGGCATTGTGAGTCAACTCACAGCAGGTGGACTGCAGCAGTTCAAGAAGGCAGCTCACCACCACCTTCTCAAAGGCAGCTAGGGGCAGGCAATAAATGCTGGTCAGCCAGTGAAGCCCACATCCCACTAATGAATAATAAAAATGTTTTGTATAGTTAGCCATAACATAGCAAACATATGTGTTAAAGCTGCAGGAATTGTGGAAAGCAGTGTTTGTTTCAGCTGCCCACAAAATGAAATAAACTGAAACATGACCATCTTCTCCTCTGCATGAAATCAAGCTTCCAACTTCACAAGCTTCATTCCCCAGGAGAACTGTCTTAACTTCTCCAGTTTCATTACCTGAAGTTGATGTTCTTTGTTCTACAGAAATATTAAAGGAATAAATAAGGATAATAACATTATAAAATATTTAAATATAAGTTTACATTACGGTTATTGTACAGCTGCAGCATGTGAAACATGCTGGTCAACACTGCCATCTGCTGTAAATTTGCTGTTCTATTTAGTGTGGAATATTTGCAAATGACACAAACTGAGCACAGGAGATGGGGAATTCATTTAGGCCCATTTTAGGGTTCAGGGATCATAATGAAGCAGACAATGCACAAACTGCATGTTTCTCCTGGTCAGAATGGTTTCAATGAATAGCTAACCTTATAACTTGCTGCACATTGGCTGTGTACAGCAGCTTGTTCCTCTTAAATGGGTCACTGTTCATATTGTACCAAAGCTGCTGCAGATTTGGACATGAGTGTAGGTGGAATGATCAGTTAGGCATAGTCAGTAAGTTTGCAGATGACATGAAAATTGGTGGTGCGGTAAATAGTGAGGAGGGAAACCTTAGACGGCAGGACAGCATAAATGAGCAGAAGAGTGGCAAATGGAATTTAATCCTGAGAAGTGTGAGCTGTTGAATTTTGGGAGGAATAACAAGGCAAGGGGATACATGTTGAAAGATAGGGCTGTATGAAATATTTAGGATGAGAGAGATGGGAAGGTAGAGTGAGGCACGGATGCTGCGAGCCTGCAGGTAGGTGCAAAGCAAGCGAGTGCTAAGAGAGCAAGCAAGCAGCCCTGACACACTGCCTCATCCGAACTGTGATTTGGTGTCTGTCCATGCAGTGAAGTGTCCTTGCAGCAGCCCTTCATTGCTGGCTGTCAGTGTGCCCTGCATAGTAAGTCTGTGCTTTTTAAGCAATCTGCAAAAGGAAGGGAAGTCGCCACAATTATTATGAGGAGTTGGCAAATGTCAGGTGCCAATGTTCGTGGGTGAGGGGTGTGTGTGGGTAGTGCCAGTGGATCATGCCCTGAGATGCCGTTTGGTGGTGGGTAATGTGGAGGCTGATCAGAGCTAGAGGTGAGCTAAAGTCGCCAGGTAAAAACAATGACTGCAGATGCAGGAAAGCAAATACTGGATTAGTGGTGCTGGAAGAGCACAGCAGTTCAGGCAGCATCCAACGAGCAGCGAAATCGACGTTTCGGGCAAAAGCCCTTCATCAGGAATAAAGGCAGTGAGCCTGAAGCGTGGAGAGATAAGCTAGAGGAGGGTGGGGGTGGGGAGAGAGTAGCCCCGCGCTGGCCAATTACCTGCCCTCAACCTCTTCATTTCCAACTGCCGCCGGGACATTAACCGCCTCAACCTGTCGACCCCCCTCCCCCACTCCAACCTCTCACCCTCACAACGCGCAGCCATCCAATCCCTCTGCTCTAATCCCAACCTCACCATTAAGCCAGCGGATAAAGGGGGCACAGTGGTAGTCTGGCGCACTGACCTCTACACCGCTGAAGCCAAACGCCAACTCGAGGACACCTCTTCCTACTGCCCCCTCGACCATGACCCCACCCCCCATCACCAAACCATCATCTCCCAGACCATACAGAACCTCATCACCTCAGGAGATCTCCCACCCACAGCTTCCAACCCCATAGTCCGAGAACCCCGCACTGCCCGATTCTACCACCTTCCCAAGATCCACAAGCCTGACCACCCTGGCCGACCCATTGTCTCAGCATGCTCCTGCCCCACTGAACTCATCTCTACCTACCTCGACACTGTCCTATCCCCCCAGTCCAGAAACTCCCCACATATGTTCGAGACACCACCCACGCCCTCCACCTCCTCCAAGACTTCCGTTTCCCTGGCCCCCAACGCCTCATCTTCACCATGGATATCCAATCCCTCTACACCTCCATTCGCCATGACCAGGGCCTCCAAGCCCTCTGTTTTTTCCTCTCCAGACGTCCCCAACAGTACCCTTCCACTGACACTCTCATTCGTTTGGCCGAACTGGTCCTCACCCTTAACAATTTCACCTTTGAATCCTCCCACTTCCTCCAGACCAAAGGCGTAGCCATGGGCACACGTATGGGCCCCAGCTATGCCTGTCTCTTTGTTGGCTATGTAGAACAGTTGATCTTCCGTAATTACACCGGCACCACTCCCCACCTCTTCCTCCGCTACATTGATGACTGCATTGGCGCCACCTCATGCTCCCGTGAGGAGGTTGAGCAATTCATCAACTTCACCAACACATTCCACCCTGATCTTAAATTTACCTGGACCATCTCTGACACCTCGCTCCCCTTCCTGGACCTCTCCATCTCCATTAGTGATGACCGACTTGACACTGACATTTTTTACAAACCCACCGACTCCCATAGCTACCTGGATTACACCTCTTTCCACACTATCTCTTGCAAAAATGCCATCCCGTATTCCCAATTTCTCCGCCTCCGCCGTATCTGCTCCCAGGAGGACCAGTTCCACCATAGAACACACCAGATGTCCTCCTTCTTTAGAGACCGCAATTTCCCTTCCCACATGGTTAAAGATGCCTTCCAACGCATCTCGTCCACATCCCGCACCTCTGCCCTCAAACCCCACCCCTCCAACCGTAACAAGGACAGAACGCCCCTGGTGCTCACCTTCCACCCTAAAAACCTTCGCATAAACCAAATCATCCGCCGACATTTCCGCCACCTCCAAAAAGACCCCACCACCAGGGATATATTTCCCTCCCCACCCCTTTCCGCCTTCCGCAAAGATCGTTCCCTCCGCGACTACCTGGTCAGGTCCACACCCCCCTACAACCCACCCTCCCATTCTGGCACTTTCCCTTGCCACCGCAGGAACTGTAAAACCTGTGCCCACACCTCCTCCCTCACCTCTATCCAAGGCCCCAAAGGAGCCTTCCACATCCATCAAAGTTTCACCTGCACATCCACTAATATCATTTATTGTATCCGTTGCTCCCGATGTGGTCTCCTCTACATTGGGGAGACTGGGCACCTCCTAGCAGAGCGCTTTAGGGAACATCTCCGAGACACCCGCACCAATCAACCAAACCGCCCCGTGGCCCAATATTTCAACTCCCCCTCCCACTCTGCCGAGGACATGGAGGTCCTGGGCCTCCTTCACCGCCGCTCCCTCACCACCAGATGCCTGGAGGAAGAACGCCTCATCTTCCGCCTCAGAATACTTCAACCGCAGGGCATCAGTGTGGACTTCAACAGCTTCCTCATTTCCCCTTCCCCCACCTCATCCTAGTTTCTAACTTCCAGCTCAGCACTCTCTCCTTGACTTGTCCGGACTTGTCCAACCTGCCTATCTCCTTTTCCACCTATCCACTCCACCCTCTCCTCCTTGACCTATCACCTTCATCTCCTCCCCCACTCACCCATTGTACTCTATGCTACTCTCTCCCCACCCCCACCCTCCTCTAGCTTATCTGTCCATGCTTCAGGCTCACTGCCTTTATTCCTGATGAAGGGCTTTTGCCCGAAACGTCGATTTCGCTGCTCCTTGGATGCTGCCTGAACTGCTGTGCTCTTCCAGCACCACTAATCCAGTAAAGTCGCCAGGTACCCACTCTAAATTCCACGTCGAAAATTCTCAATGTTTAAGTTAGAAAGTTGGATATTAATCAGGTGAGTTATGTCATTAAAAAGGTGTTTAACAACCTATAATTCCCCTTAACTGCTAACTTGATGCTGCAGTAAGAAACAGTAAGCAGTAAGAAACACACCTCATCATTTAGCAATGGGGTGGCATGGTGGCTCAGTGGTTAGCACTGCTGCGTCATAGTGCCGGGACCTGGGTTCAATTCCAGCGTCAGGCGACTGCCTGTGTGGAGTTTGCGTATGCTCCCCTTGTCTGTGTGGGTTTCCTCCAGGTGCTTGGGTTTCCTCCCACAATCCAAAGATGTGCAGGTCAGGCGAATTGGCCATGCTAAATTGCCCATAGTGTTCAGGGGTGTGTAGGTTAGGGGTAAATGTAGAGTAATGGAGAATGGGTTTGGGTGGGATATTCTTTGGAGGGTTGGTGTGGACTTGTAGGGCTGAAGGGCCCGTTTCCACACTGTAGGAATTCAAGGAAAAATCTATGAATAAAATATGCAGTGAATAGCTCCCAGCGTTGAGATACACCTTGTCAGGTTTCTCACACAAATCCCACCAGAGTCCTCATTGCTGAAAGCTGAACCTATTAGAACAGAAATAACGCTGGATGTGAGTAGAATTTTGATTTTTTAACAGAATTGGGTAGGAGTTTTCCAAATTTTGTTCTCCTACTTTCTGATTGAAGAAAAACATTCTGTGTCAACATACCAAGTTTGAGGAATTTTGTGAGACACTTGGAATGCTGCATTCAATTCTGGTTTGCCTGCTATAGGAGAGATGTTGCTAAACTTGAAAGGGTCCAGAAAAGATTTACATGGATGTTGCCAAGGTGAGAGGGTTTGAGCTATAGGGAGAGGCTGAATAGGCTGCATGAATTTTACCTGGAGCATCAGAGACTGCGGGGTGATCTTATAGACGTTTATAAAGCCATGAGGGGCATCATTAGCCAAAGTCTTTTCTCCAGGGTAGGGAAGTCCAAAACTAGAAAGCATTTGGTTTAAGGTGACAGTGGAAAGAATTAAAAGAGAATTTAGGGCCAACTTGTTCATGCAAAGGTGATGCATGTATGAAATGAACTGCCAGAGGTAGTGGTAGAGGCACATTTACAAGGCATCTGGATGAGTACATCAATAGGAAGGGTTTAGAGAGATATGGGCAAAATGTTGGCAAATGGGACTAAATTAATTCAGGATATCAGGTCAGCATGGATGAGTTGGACCGAAGGATCTGTTTCTGTGCTGTATGTCTCTATGACTCTATGGCGAGTTGCTTTCATGCATCCTATACATGAGTGTTGCTGTGGCTCCATCTGTTACAGCAAGAAGCTAATACTCCATTTCTGATGAGCTTGTAGATGATAAAGAAGCTTTAACAAGTCCATAGGTTCCAAAGCCACAGATTTCCTCTGCCTCGCTGTTACTGATACATTGTTCAGTGAAGCTTGATGTCAGTGGTGACCCCCTAGATAGTGATCAACTCAATAATTAGTGCCATTGGAAATCAGGAAGAGACAAGTGAAGATTTTCTTGTTATAGATAATTACCTTCATGGCTAATGTGTTACCTGTCAATTGTTTAAACTGGCACGGTGCACACTGGAGTCATAGCCTTACCTGAAATCAAAACATTAATCATGGCATAGTTCCTACAACAAATCTTGTAACTGAAATGTTGCTGTTTAGTTGTGCAGAATGATATTAATAAATTACCTTATACATGTATTCCCACCCAGAAATGAAACCTGATTTGCTTTGTTTTATAATGGTTTAACACAGTTGAGACAGATTGATCATGCTGTCTATGTGCAACATCAAATTCCTGGTTTTAGCTGTGCAATGCTAGGAAAACAGCATCTAGCTGGGTGGAGTGGTGAGTTAGTTGTTAGAGCACTTGGGCATTATTTAAGTAGAGACAGGGAGATGTAGGAAATAGTTATCCCATACCCTGCCTGTACAATATTAACAAAAACTCAGCTGCAAGCAATTTTGAAAACATGTGGGAGAATAGAACTATCCAGAGTAAGTGTTTGAATTCTGATGTGCATTGCCAATAAGAGAAGCTCCTGATGGGAAATGGGAAAACTATTCTAAAATTATTTATATCACCCTCCTCTGAAAGTAGAAGTTGTTGATGTGTGACTTCTCTAATCAGAAGTACAGCCTCTGTTTCTGTTTGTCAATGTGTACAATGGTTCTCCATTTGCTTCAGTCCCCAGTAGGTATTGTTCATATCTCTCTCTCTCTCTCTCTCTGTCTCTTGTCTTCAAGCTCTGCTGGCAGCAGATGAATCTGTATTTCAACATGCAGGCATCAAAAGCTGAATTTGAAAGAAAAAAGTGATGCTGTGGAAAAGTAAGCTGCTTCTTAGCTTTGATGAGACGAGTATGAAACAAATGTCATCTCATCAGTAACATCAGAGAGTTTGACCCTCCAGCTGTGAACCATCATTGTGTGTTTACTTGCTTCCTGTGATGTCTGTTCAAATGGTACCCTCCAGGTCAAGAGGGAGATCCTGGCTCCACAGAAAGATTTTTTTTTAAATTAGCTGAACTGATTTTTCTGCCTCCATTTAAGCATTGCTGGTTGGATTGTTTTACATTTGGAAAGTTAATTAATATGCACATGGCATATCCTATGACTAGACTGTGGCTAATATTTGGGTGGAATCTAAATGTGGTTTCAGGTACATTCTTCACATTTCCTGTCAATCAAATGCCTATTTCACATGGATACCTGAGATACCACCTTTATTTATATGGTAGCATTATAAATTGGTGAGGGATGTCGTGCCCTGAAATTGATTCAAAGAAATACCTCATTTTATGAAAGTAAGTGCAACGAGAAAAAATTAGAACATTCAGCCCTGGCTTCGTGTTGAAGATTCAATACATTCTAACCCGACTGCACTGTAGATTTCTCTGCTTCAAGTATCTATCTCAACTTAAAGGATATAACTGTCTTAGCTTCAACTGCCTTCATAATGAAATGTTTCTTAATTTCTCTTTTCATTCTCTCAGTGGCAATTCAAAATTAATAACCTCGTGTTACCAATTCCTCCAGCACAAGAAATTGTCTTTCCCCTTTGCGCCATCAACGTACTGCATAATTTTATGGGCTGTTAAATGTCTTAATGATCCCTACTGGAAATAATGCCAGAACTTCAATCCTGGCAAATGCTGTTTCACACATCTTTCCAAACTGCACATATTTATGAACACTTCATTTTGTTTCATGTCCATCAAACAACATTTGACCCATACTCAGACGTTCAAGCAATATCTGCAGAGAGAAAAACAAGTATTTTAACAGCAATTAGCCAAGTGTCAATATTGGTGAATTTCCTGCACAGACTTTGCCTGTGAGCTTGACTGAGTTTTCTGTTCTATCTTCCCAAACTTGCCTTATTATCTAGCACCACACCCCTATGGCACCCGTTTGATTGTGTTCTCCCACATGAATGAGTTGGACTGGAAGGCCTGTTTCTATGCTGTATGATTCTTTGATTCACTGAAGGTTGAAGTGTTGGTTTCTGCTGGCACTGATGCCATCTTTAAAGTCCAGCTATGCTCCCAGTTAAGCATTGGTAGTCCACTGTAGCCCTGCTTGGCTCCCGTCAATTGCCCCAGAGTTGTCAGAAATAGAAAATTAGCATCCCACTTTGCCACCACAGTCGTGGACGTCCTGGTGGATGGGGGTTGTGTTCAGTCACTGCTCATAAACGTGCTCTCAGATGGTAAGTGGTTCCCAAAATGGAGGGCCATAGGAGCACGAAGTGACTTGATGTGGTTGGTTACCACTCTGAGTTTCATTCTGAAAATTTTCATCTATGTTCTTTCTGTGAAAGAATGGGAAACTACATATCGATGAGGTGAAATGGGGTAATAATGTGAATACTAATGCATGTAGATCTGTTGCCACCTTCTAGTGAGAATCTCATCGTCCTGTTCAACACTTGGTTGGAAAATAGGACTCTCAACATCAAGAATCTCCTTCATGCTGATCTCACATGATTCTCCCAACTTATCAATGCCCAAATCATTTAGGGGCTGGAAAGGTTTGCCCAAATTAACATTTCAGGTTGATAACCTATCCTGCTTCTTTCAAGAAACAGCAAACTCAACTCTTAATGGCTGGCCTCAGCATATTGTTCATATTTTATTGTTCTTGTTTGTATTATTGCTGTGGGATGGTCTTTTTTTCTGAGAATAAATCAATTCTTCTCAGGAAAATCCCCACCTCAAAACAAAAAAATCAGTCCCTTAAAGCTGATGAGAATCATTGGTTAGAGTCATGTCTGGTACAATGAAGATGGTAGAGATTGCTGGAGAACAATCATCTCAGCTCCAGGAAATTGCAAAAAGTATTCCTCAGGATAGTGGCCTAAGCCCAACCAACTTCAGCTGCTTTATCTATTTGCTCCTTCATAAGGTGGGGATGTTCACTAGTGATTGTACAATGTTCAGCATCATTCACGACTCCTCAGATACTGAAGCAGTCTATGGCTGCATACAACAAGACAAGGACATACTTTGGCTTGGTCTGATAAATGACAAGTATCATTTATATCAAAGATGTTGCATGCAATTGCCATCAAACAAGTGACAGTCTCATTATCGCGATTGAAATTCAATGACATCACCACTGCTGAATCTCCCATCATTATCCTGGAGGTTGCCGTGAACCAGAAATGACAATTCTACGGTGTGTACCTGGCTTCAATAGATGGTAACTATTTGAGAAGGCTCTTCAGTATGGAGGTCTGCTCTCAGCGTCCTTATTAAAAATTTAGTTTAAAATTTTTTAAAAGCTAGACCACCCCAAGGGGTGGATGAGGAGTGGGTAGGGTAACAATGCAGCTGCACCCACATTCAGTCAGACAGCGAGGATGTGTCACGAGTGCTGAACCCCCACACTGCTACCGGGTGCCCATCTCAAAATGGGTGAACTGCCCCAGTTTGCAGCAAAAAACTGAAAAACTGAAAAATCCAAGTTGGCCTCGGTTATTTTGCCTTCCTGGTTCATGGGCACAGACTGCCCTGTTGGACTCCAATACACGCAGTCAAAGTGGGTGGGAAAATTGACACTTTGGCTGATGCTGGCAACACTGAACCTAATTCTCCTGCATTCCAGACTAGCTTGATCTGAAAATCCTGTCTAGAATATCAATGCAGGCAAACCAGCAATAGACAGATATTAGCGGAGTCCTAGAGAATTGTTTGCTTGCTGTTGCTAATAGACATAATATAATATAGAGGTGATATTCAAAGCATTTAGATAACACTTTGAGATAATAATTAGTAACACACAGGTACAGACATAGTGGGCTGAAGGGCCCACATGCATTACTGCTATAAATTCATATGATTCTATATGTGGCAGTAATATGGACTTTTTTAAATCTGCAAAGTTATTTACTTCACATTCTTCATGTTCAGGGCAGACTGGACTCTCTGGACTGTAACCATAATCAAGGCAAATCCTTCTGTACCTTACTGGCATCCACTCAACCTGTGAGAATACATGGAAAATTGAGTCAGTCTTCAAAGACTGTTTTTCAGACTGTATCGGGCAATCAAATACATGAGGTGAAAGTATAATGTGTAAAGCCACTGGGGAGACTCATTCCCAGAGACCATGGATTTAACGGCCTTTGTCTAAACTGTTTGGTTCACAGCCAATGGGACAGCACCTCAAATGTCTTTGTGCTCGAACTGTGGGGCTGAGTTTTACAATTTCAGTTCACTTTAACTTTATTTGTAATCCATAATAACAAATACAGATTGTGATAACAGCTTTAATTGCACTGCATGAGCAGTCTGATACTGATTTCAAACTCCCATTCATGACAATATAATATTTAATTAATCTTTTTGAATGATGTTTGAAAGTATAGTGTATGAAAGTATACAACAGGCAGCAATGAGAATAGATCATTACCATGATGCGTCAGCAACACCTTTTTGAGGACAATAAACACCAGCAGCATTCAGATTCCGTGAATGAATACTAAAACAAGCCTTAATTATTTTAATTATTGATCACTGTTGGATATTTTGGGCCTTGATTTTCTGCTTTCGCTTTGTCTCAATCCAGACTGTTGTCTTGATTTTCCAGGGTCAAGCATATTACCATGTTCTGCAGGTGTTTACCTTGGGGCAGGGAAGGATGTGCAACTCACCTTAAGGTCATGTGCTACCACAGCAGCTACAAAGGAATGGATTTTTCCTCAATTCATTCAACTCTCACACTTAAACCAGTGAGGACTCTCCACCGACTACATGTTATTAGGATGACAGACAGCAGGAAACACTTTCTGTTGTCACAGTGCAAATTATACCAAAAATGCCAGATGACTTATCCCTGTTATTGGCATACTATTCGAATATGCTCATCCACATTTGTTTTATACGGTGTAAATGGGCAAGAGCGAGCAAGAAGCTGGTAGAATGACATGCAAAAAGTTTCTCAGCCCCATTCCTGGTGGTGTAAACCCGATTGAATTCCCCATCTATTTTGTGGATACTTGCTGGCCTCTCAGGGTTGCAGTTCTACAGTCAAATCATAGCCTTTCCACATCTTGGGTTTGTTTGCATTCTTAAAAAAATTCTCTCTTGTTCATATTCCTTGAGATCCTAACTCAAAGACAGTGGAGGTCAGTAAGAGGTTAACAACAGTCTAGCACTTGTTCCCCCATAATGCTGACAATGCACAATCAACAAATTTATACTATGTGATATGCACTCCATTAGTCATGGTGTACACATAAAAATCAACAGTTGCCAGGATAGAACATTCAAAACTACATCTTTTTACCCACAACTACATGCTTTCTTTAGTAATTATGATAATACATCCGCATTCAACGCTACTGTTCTTTATAATTATAATAAATGAATAAATCCTAAATGTGAACTGCTGGGATCATTACTTGAAGACCATGCTGAATGTTTACTTACAGAGTCTCATGACAGAGCATAATTAATGGTTCTAATGAAGTCGTCCTATTTCTTTGCTCCAGTAGTTTGACTTATTCTGAGTTCTCATCACTGATTTTTGCCCACACTTTACAAACCTCTGTTAACTATGGGCTATCTGGTCCACATTTACCCTTGCAGAGTACCACTAGTCGACTTCCTTCTCAAACCATTTATAATTTACACTTCAATACACTTTCAGGAAAATCATTCCACAAGCCAAGTGTTTTGTTTAAAGGTCTCCACTTGGCCTCCTTTATTGCTGTTAATTCCATCACCACTTTTTGATAGTTGAAACTTTTGCAACAGCACTCCACATCCAATAAATCCTATTTACCAATTTATCGGTTCATAAATATGAGCTCGAGCAGGTACCTGACCATTTGTTACCAGATTGCTCATTAAAAGTTAATTAAAATGTTACTGACCCATGACTGCTGCATTGTGGTCTGCACCTTGCTCTGTAAAAACTAGCGTTGTTTTCTCCAGATCTCTTATCCCTGCATTCATCTGCTCCATTGTGAATTTATTTTTGATAAATTACCTGATTTTCGTGGGTCTGTTTGAGGCCTATAAGACAGATAGATTTAAAGGTAAGTTCACATGCACTGAATGTCTCAAAGTGCTTTGCAACAAATGAAATGCTTGTGAGTGTTTTGTAATAGGAAACAAATACACTATAATTTCCTATTGTAGTGTAGGAAAGGCTACTTCTTCTAAAATTAATCAGCCCAGGATGTCTGACGTGTCTGTTCTTTTTTTTTGAGCAGAACTTCTGACACTCCTGTGTTTTTTTTCAATAAATCCACCAGGGAGACCTAGATATTTCCAATGGTCAGACCAGGGTACAGCAATCTGTATGATGGCATGCCATCTCATGTTTCATTTAAGATGTAGCATCTAACTGTGTCACTTGAGCCAGTTGGGAGGTCATGTTGTGGCTATATAGGACATTGGTTAGGCCACTTTTGGAATATCACGTGCAATTCTGATCTCCTTCCTATCGGAAGTATGTTGTGATTCTTGAAGGAATTCAGAAAAGATTTACAAGGATATTGCCAGGACTGGAGGATTTTGAGCTATAGGGAGAGGTTGAATAGGCTGGGGCCTTTTTCCCTGGAGCATCGAAGGTTGAGGAGTGACCTCATAGAGATTTATAAAATCATGAGGGGCATGGATGGGATAAATAGACAAAGACTTTTCCCTGGGGCAGGGAAGTCCAGAACTCGAGGGCATAGGTTTAGGGTGAGAGGGAAAAGATATAAAGAGGAGCTATGAAGCAACCTTTTCATGCAGTGGGTGGTGCGTGTATAGAATGAGCTGCCAGAGGACGTGGAGGAGGTTGGTACAATTGCAACATTTAAAAGGCATTTGGATGGGTGTATTAATAGGAAGGGTTTAGAGGGATATAAGCCAAGTGATGGCAAATGGGACTAGATTAGGTTAGGATATCTGATCCGCATGGATGAGTTGGACTGAAGGTTGTGTTTCCATGCTGTACATCTCTATGACTCAATGACTTCTTTTGCCCTTGAAAGCTAAGTCATTGGACAATCCTGGCATACAACTATTTGAATTTAAAGGTTTTTTTTATTCTGGCCAACTAATTTCTACTGGATACTGAAACTCAATCCAAGCATGCTGGAAATTGTTATAACCTCTTGAAAGTCACATTTGCCACATATGGAATCCTGAACAAAGCAAATAGGTGCAGGAGTAGGCCATTCGGCCCTTCGAGCCTGAACATAATCATCTCTGACAGTGGGCCATTATTTACCAATTATTTTCAATCCTGTGCAAACTCATGTTAATATTTTGCATGACAAGCTCATCCTCAGGCAAATGGTGAAGCCCAGAGGTAAATACATACTGTTAGAAAAAGCACCTGAGAATGAATGACGATTTTTATTTCTCTCTTCTCGCCTTGTGCTCTACACTGCTGCCGGGCAGCTTTGCTCCTGACCAAACTTTGATAGCCTACAGGCTGTCAATTCAACTTTCTTCCTCTTTCTATGCACTAATGTTAAGTGCTATGGTGCAGGAACATGAACAAGTACAACAAGAGGAACAATGGTATAGAGCAGACTGAGCCCACACCATCCACTGGAGATGCAGGACTCCCGACCTGCCCAAATTGGTAAAAACAGTCCAAGCGTGATTTAGGGTCCAGTAGTGAGGGAACATCCTGGTTGCAAGGCTCCCAACATTATGTCTCATTCAAACACCAGACAGCATTACTTGATGAAATAGGACTTAATTTCACTAAAAACAAGACCAATAGCCAGAAGGCTTGCATACCTGATCCTCAGGAAGAAACTGTAACAACACAACCATTGACGATGGGCAGAAAGGCTGAAGACTCTCATAAATGGAGTTTGTCATGCACAGACACACTGCAGTGTCCAAAAGAACACAGATTTTTCCAGTGAAGCCCAGATACTTTTGGATGTGCGTGGCTGGGAGTATATAATGGAGGTGGTGAAATGCGGGAAGATGTGCAAATGGTATAAAGATAAGTGGGGATAAAGATTTGGGGTGGTGATTGTATGGAATAATGGCTTAACTGATAAAGAAAAGGAAAAGAGAGTATGAATGCAAGCTAGCAACAAACATAATGGCAGACTATAAAAGCTTCACATTGTAGGTTTGCTCGTTTAGCTAGAAGACTTTTTCTCAGACGTTTCGTCACCATGCTAGGTAACATCATCTGTGAGCCTCTGATGAATCGCTGGTGTACTGTCCCACTTCCTATTTATGTGTCTGGATCTGTTGTGGTTGGTGATATCACTGCCATTCTTTTCCTGAGAGGTTGGTAAATGGGTCCAAATCGATGTGTTTATTGATGGAGTTCTAGTTTGAAAACCAGACCTCTCGGAATTGCCGTGTATGTCTTTGTTTAACCTGTCCCAGGATGGATACATTGTCCAGCTGAACTGGTGTTCCTCTTCATCTGTATGTAAAGATAGTTGGCCATGTCATTTGGCAGCTAGTTAATGTTTATGTATCCTGGTGGCTAGTTTCCTGCCAGTCTGTCCGATGTGATGTTTGTTGCAGTCCTTCCAGGATGTTATGTATATGACGTTTGTTCTGCTGGTTGTTGGTACTGATGATGAATCTTAATAAATCTAAAGAGCCCGGCATCTTCACTTCTTTCCCCGCTTGGTATTCTCTTCAGAGGTAAAGAGGGCTGGAGGCATGGAACAAATTGGTCTAGAAGCCTGAGTGGAGTGGGTATGGCCAGTGAGTGGGAGGTCCGAGAGGAGCTGGAAAAGACAGTGAGTGGGAAGACTGCTTAGAGCTGGTATGACACTGCAGAGATTGTCAGTGGATGGGAGGCCCGAGTGAAGCAGGGATGGTCAGTGGACGGGAGGCCTGAGCGATGTGGGGATGGTCAGTGTGTGGGAGGCCTGAGTGATGTGGGGATGGTCAGTGGGCAGGAGGCCTGAGCAATATGGGGATGGTCAGTGGGCGGGAGGTCTGAGTGATGAGATGGTCAGTGTGTGGGAGGCCTGAGCGATGTGGGGATGGTCAGTGTGTGGGAGGCCCGATCACTGTAGGGATTGTCAGTGGACGGGAGGCCCGAGTGAATCAGGGATGGTCAGTGAGTGGGAGGCCTGAGTGATGTGGGGATGGTCAGTGGGCGGGAGGCCTGAGCAATGTGGGGATGGTCAGTGGGCGGGAGGCCTGAGTGATGTGGGGATGGTCAGTGGGCAGGAGGCCTGAGCGATGTGGGGATGGTCAGTGGGCGAGAGGCCTGAATGGTGTGGGGATGGTCAGTGGGTGGGAGGCCTGAGTGATGTGGAGATGGTCAGTGGGCGGGAGGCCTGAGTGATGTGGAGATGGTCAGTGGGTGGGAGGCCTGAGCGATGTGGGATGGTCAGTGGGTGGGAGGCCTGAGCGATTTGGAGATGGTCAGTGGGTGGGAGGCCTGAGCGATGTGGGGATGGTCAGTGGGTGGGAGGCCTGAGTGATGTGGAGATGGTCAGTGGACGGGAGGCCTGAGCGATGTGGGGATGGTCAGTGGACGGGAGGCCTGAGCGATGTGGAGATGGTCAGTGGGCGGGAGGCCTGAGCGATTTGGAGATGGTCAGTGGGCGGGAGGCCTGAGCGATGTGGAGATGGTCAGTGGGTAGGAGGCCTGAGTGATGTGGAGATGGTCAGTGGGTGGGAGGCCTGAGCGATGTGGGGATGGTCAGTGGACGGGAGGCCTGAGCGATGTGGAGATGGTCAGTGGGTAGGAGGCCTGAGTGATGTGGAGATGGTCAGTGGGTGGGAGGCCTGAGCGATGTGGGGATGGTCAGTGGGTGGGAGGCCTGAGTAAAGAAACTACCTCTGACATTTGTCAGATACCTATCTCCCCTCACTTTAAAATTGTGTCCCCTCCTGTTTGCCATCCCCATACTTGGAAAAAGGCTATCCCTGTCCACCCTATCTAACCCTCTGATTATCTTGTATGTGTCTATTAAGTCACCTCTCAACCTTCTTCTCTCTAACGAGAACAGCTTCAAGGCTGTCAGCCTTTCCTCGTAAGACATTCCTTCCATACCAGGCAACATCCTTGTAAATCTCCTCTGCACCCTTTCCAAAGCTTCCACATTCTTCTTATAATGCAGTGACCAGAACTGTACATAATACTCCAAGTGTGGCCGTACCAGAGCTTTGTACAGCTGCAGCATAACCTCCAGGTTCCAGAATTCGATCACTCCATTAATAAAGGCCAAAACACTGTATGCCTTCTTAACAACTCTGTCAATTTGGGTGGCAACTTTCAGGGACCTGTGTACATGGACAGAGATCTCTCTGCTCATTTGCATTCCCAAGAATCTTACCATTAGCCCAGTACTTTGCATTCCAATTACTCCATCCAAAGTGTATCACCTCACACTTGTCCACATTAAACTCCATTTGCCACATCTCAGCCCAGCTTTGCATCCTATCTATGTCTCTTTGCAACCTACTACATCCTTCATCACTATCCACAACTCCACTGACCTTAGTGTTGTCCGCAAATTTACTAACCCACCCTCCTAAGCCCTCATCCAGGTCATTTATAAAAATGACGAACAGCAGTGGACCCAACACCGACCCTTGTGGTACGCAGCTAGTAACTGGACACTAAGATGAACACGTTCCATCAACTACAACCCTCTGTTTTCTTTCAGCAAGCCAATTACTGATCCAAACTGCTACATCTCCCACAATCCCATTCTTCTGCATTTTGTATAATAGACTATTGTGGGGAACCTTATTGAATGCCTTAATGAAATCCATATACACCACATCAACCGGTTTATTCTCATCTACCTGTTTGGTCACTTTGTCAAAAAACTCAATAAGATTCGTTAGGCACGACCTACCCTTCACAAAACCATGCTGACTGTCCCTGATCAGATTATTCTTTTCTAGATGGTTATAAATCCTATCTCTTATAACCTTTTCCAACACTTTACCAACAACTGAAGTGAGACTCACTGGTCTGTAATTACCAGGGTTGTCTCTACTACCTTTTTTGAACAAGGGAACCACATTTGCTATCCTCCAGTCCTCAGGCACTATTCCTGTAGACAATGATGATTTGAAGATCAATGCCAAAGGCTCGGCAATCTCTTCCCTTGCTTCCCAGAGGATCCTAGGATAGATCCCATCCAGCCCAGGGGACTTGTCTATTTTCACACTCTGCAGTATTTCTAATACCTTTTCCTTGTGAACCTCAATCTTTTCTAGTCTAGATGCAAGTATCTCTGTATCTTCCTCACCAACATTTTCATTTTCTATAGTAAACACTGTTGAAAAATATTTATTTAGTGCTTCCCCTATCTCCTCTGACTCTACATACAACTTCCCACTCTTATCCTTGGTTGGTCCTAATTTAACTCTCATCATTCTTTTATTCCTGACATACCTATGGAATGCCTTAGGGTTTACTCTGATCCTATCCGCCAACAACTTCTCATGTCTCCTCCTGGCTCTTCTGAGCTATCTTTTTAGGTCTTTCCTGACTTCCTTGTAACTCTCAAGCGCCCTAACTGAGTTTTCACATTTTATCCTAACATAAGCCTCCTTCTTATTCTTGACCAGAGATTCCACTTCCTTAGTAAACCATGGCTCACGCTTTATATATCTTTCTCCCTACCTGACAGGTACATACTTATCTAGGACACACAGGACAGTATTGTAAACTTTTCACTGCACTCCTATACTTTTGTACTTGAGTGCACATGAGCTTTTCTGGCAATTTCTGTTTTTGTCTTTACTTCCATAGTTGGAGCGCAATGAAGGTTTACCAGAATAATCCCTGGGATTTCAGAATTGTGTTATGAGGAATTGGATATGCATTCCCTAGAGATTAAAAGAATGGGGGGGGTTATCTCACTGAAACTTAGTAGATTCTTACGTATCATAAAAAAGGTGTTTGTGGAAAGCAATATTTCCTATGGCTGATGAGCTGACATCAAAGGAGCATATTTTCTGAATAAGGGACAGGCCATTTAATACTGACATGAAGGTGAACGACTTCACTCAGAGAGTAGTGAATCTTTGAAATTCTGGAGGGTTATTCAAGCTCAATTGTTAAACATATTAAAGACATAAACCAATAGGTTTCTGGAGACAAATACCATTGAAAGCTATGGGATTACCAATGTAAAATGGTATTGAGATCAACCATGATCTAACTGAATTGTTGAACAGGTTCAACTGGCTGAATGGCCCACTCCTATGTTCCTACACTTTTACACTAAAAAATGTTACTGAGCATTTGTGTAAGGAGCGATGCCAGTGACATGAGATTATATGATACTGAGAACCTGAGGCTGGAGCGTTTCCCCTCTTGCAATTCCATCTACACAGTCACAGTTAATAAAGTCCGTTAATATTAATTTGATTTGATATTATTACAGGTTCCTCATAGCTTCAGGCTAAACTTTCAGAGGAGCATAGAGGAGACCTATTCACCCCCACCCGCTCCAACATGCACTGTCCAGGCCCCTTGGGATGTGGACTTACTCCGGCACTCATGAACCAAATTTGAACTTTGGTGAATTACAAGTAAAAAGGTTTTGGGCCAATTCTTTCTGACCATGAGCACATAGACTGGGATCACATCCAGCTAATCATTCCTGTCTTGCTGCCTTGTCTAGGATGGAGACGGGTTTTATTACATCAAGCTCTCCCACATCTGGCACAATTAAGATGAAGGAAGATATTTACAGCACTCTCGCACCCTCTAGTGTCTCATTAAAGAACAATATTTGCAAAACCTTATATATGCATCAGGATCCTATAACTTCAAGAGTGCTTTGTGACGTGCAGCAAAAATGCAACAAAAACATTAATATAGATTTGAATCATGATCATTTATAATGGAAATTTGTATTCACTCATCCTTTTACTGATGTCCAATAGTCGTATTAATTCTTGAATATAATCCTTCTATATTTGAAGCTCAGTTCAGTTTTTTTAGATAGTGCAGTCTGTCAGATCAAATCGCAAAGAAAATATCTCATTTTAAAAAACTAAACTGCTGGAGTTTTGGCTCCACAATTAAAAAGGTGTCATTTTTCTGGGTGTCCACTGATGGCACCTTTTAGTATTTGTCATCCTACCAGTCTGTGGTTCTGGGTAAAGACTGTGTGAGGTTGATCTCTGTCACCAACATACTTTTTCTTTGTTTTGTCTTGGGCCTTTCTAATGATTAGTGGTTGAGGATACACTGTCATAGATACACTGTAGAAGGATCACTGTTCTTAGGTATTATGAAGATTTATTGTGTGATAATGCTAAGTACAACTACATTTGGTCAAGTATAGTTACTGGAACATCTGTTCCCTCCAAACTAAAGTCAAACACCTGTCTCCACCTGACTGTGTGTGACAACATTAGAATGAATGGAGCCGATCTAACATTGACATTAATGCCTTATGCAACAGGACATTGTGGCATTCCCATAAATTTATAACAGAAAAGAAAGGAATTGATCATGTGATAGAGAAAAGATCATTGGCCTAAAGGGTTAACTGTTTCACTTTTCACAGCTGCTGCTAAGCCTGTTGAGTATTTGATTGATTGGTTTAATGTTGTTGCATGCATTGAGATACAGTGAAAAGTGCTGTTTTGTATGCTCTACAGGCAGATTGTACCATACAAAGTGCATCAGGGTAACAGAACAGAGTGCAGTACGTTACAGCCGTAGAGAAGGTGCAGATATTCTTTTAGTATATATGATACACACATATTTGCCATACCTGTATCAAATTTCACTCTTGGGAAAATTGCTGCAATAGTATTTAATGACAGTCACAAGCCTAAAGAAGCTGCCTAAAAAAGTAAAATTTAAAGTGTCATTTTAACCTATCGTGTTACTAAGTGGAAGAGGTTATGATTCAGAATATAATCCATTCCAAGAGACAATAGACAATATACAATAAGTGCAGGAGTAGGCCATTCTGCCCTTTGAGCCTGCACCACCATTCATTATGATCATGGCTGATCATACTCAATCAATATCCTGTTCCTGCCTTATCTCCATAACCCTTGATTCCACTATCCTTGAGAGCTCTATCCAACTCTTTCTTAAACAAATCCAGAGACTGGGCCTCCACTGCCTTCTGGGGCAGAGCATTCCACACACCCACCACTCTCTGGGTGAAGAGGTTTCTCCTCATCTCTGTCCTAAATGGCCTATCCCTTATTTTTAAGCTGTGTCCTCTGGTTCGGGACTCACCCATCAGTGGAAACATGTTTCCTGCCTCCAGAGTGTCCCATCCTTTAATAATCTTATACGTCTCAATCAGATCCCCTCTCAGATTTTATGCATCACTTATCTGTTGATTTGCTCCAAGAAAAGAGTCCTTTTAATAGTCTATATTTATTTAGTACTTTATATTCTGTGCTCCAATCTTTATCAGTTCTTCCTAATGTTTTTGCCTTTCTTTATTGTTTCAAGGAAACCCCGGGCGCGGTTTCTCAAATACAAAAGGGATCTAAAGAGCAACGTTTTCACACAGAGGGTGGTGCGTGTATGGAATGAGCTTCCAGAGGAAGTGGTGGAGGCTGGTGCAATTACAACATTTAAAAGGCATCTGGATGGGTATATGAATAGGAAGGGTTTAGAGTGATATGGACTAAGTGCTGACAAATAGGACTAGATTAGCTATCTGGTTGGCATGGATGAGTTGGACTGAAGGGTCTGTTTCCATGCTGAACATCTCTATGACTCGATAAGCAGATAACCTAAAGTAATCTAGTCCTATTTGCCAGCATTGGGCCCATATCCCTCTAAATCCTTCCTGTTCATATACCCATCCAGATGCCTTAAGTGTTCTAACTATATCAGTCTCCATTATTTCTTCTGGCATCTCATGCCTCTGCATGAAAAAGTGGCCCTGCCGGTCCTTTTTAAATCTTTCCCCTCTCGTCTTTAACCTATGCCCTCGAGTGTTTGGACTCCCCTACCCTCAGAAAAAGACCTTGGCTCTATCCATGCCCCTCGATTTTATAAACCTTTATAAAGTCACTCCTCGGCCTCTGAAGGTCCAGAGAAAATAAACCCAGCCAATTTAGCTCAATAGCTCAAACCCTCCAGTCCGGCAACATTCTAGTAAATCTTTTCTGAACCCTTTCAAGTTTAACAACATCCTTCCTATAGAAGGGAGACCAAAATTGAGTGCAGTATTCTAAAAGTTGCCTAACCAATGTCCTTTACAACATAACATAAAATCCCAAATTTTGTACTGACCAATGATGGCAAGTATGCCAAACGCCTAGTTCACCACCCTGTCTACCTGCAACTCCATTTTCAAGGAACTATGTCCTTGCACTCTTTGTTCAGAACACTCCCCAGGGCCATATTATTAATTGGATAAGCCCTGCCTTGACTTGTCTTACCAAAATGCAACACCTCACACTAAATTACACTCTATTTGCCACTCCTCCACCTATTGGCCCATTTGGTCAAGGTCTCGTTGTACTGTGAGATAACTTTCTAGAGTGGCTTGCTGTTGAACAGAGGTTCATCAGCTCTTCATTAACTTTGTATTCTCTTTGTTTAAATTTTCTTTTGACACTTTTAGGTGTTAAATCCTATCAGTCCCGTGAAGATTTTTTAAAAACTTGCATTTATCTTGAATTTTAAGCAATTCGGTCTTAAAAACATGTTTTGGAACTAGGGGTGAAAACAGACAGATTATTTTGGGGATGTGACCAGTCATCTTAACATTATCATAGAGTCATAGAGTCATAGAAATGTGCTGCACGGAAACAGACCCTTTGGTCCAACTTGTCCATGCCAACCAGATATCCCAGCCCAATCTAGTCCCACCTACCAGCACCTGGCCCATATCCCTCCAAACCCTTCCTATTCATATATCCATCCAAATGCCTTTTAAATGTTGTAATTATACCAGCCTCGACCACTTCCTCTGGCAGCTCATTCCATACACATACCACCCTCTGCGTGAAAAAGTTGCCCCTTAGGTCTCTTTTATATCCTTCCCCTCTCAGCCTAAACCTATGTCCTCTTGTTCTGGACTTCCCCACCACAGAGAAAAGACTTAATCTATTTATCCTATCCATGCCCCTCATGATTTTATAAACCTCTATATGGTCACCCCTCAGCCTTCGTGGTTCCAGGGAAAACGGACCCAGCCTGTTCAGCCTCTCCCCATAGCTCAAATCCTCCAACCCTGGAAACATCCTTGTAAGTCTTTTCTGAACCCTTTCAAGTTTCACAACATCTTTCCGATAGGAAGGAGACCAGAATTGCATGCAATATTCCAACAATGGCCTAACCAATGTCCTGTACAGCCGCAACATGACCTCCCAACTCCTGTACTCAATACTCTGACCAATAAAGGAAAGCATACGAAACACCTTCTTCACGATCCTTTCTACCTGCGACTACCTTTTCAAGGAGCTTTTAAACCTGCACTCCAAGGTCTCTTATAATATAACATTGGTGAGTATAACTGAGTCTCCTACACTTTTTTTCCGAAAACAAAACTTATTTTACCAGCTGTTCCAAAACATTTCTTCACTTTACCTGAAAGTGTAGATCCCTTTTAAATTCCCTATGGTTTTCCTTTCTTTTACGATGGATTTTAAAGTGTGAATTTTATATTAATTAACAACCAAAGGCTGAATCTAACATATCTTGGCATTGTTTTTGTCAAAATTATAGGAGGTTGTGTGCACAGCCTGGACCATCATGGAAGCCACCCTCCCATCCATGGACTTCATTTACACTTCTCATTGTCACAGAGAGGCTGCTAACATCATCAAAGACCCCTCCCGTCCCAGTAATGATCTTTTACAACCTCTTCCTTTAGGCAGAAGAAACAGAAACTTGAACAAATGTACCAACAGGTTCAAGAACAGCTTCTTCCCTGCTGTTATCAGACTGATGAATGGACTCTCTAGCTTCAAATAATGTTGATCTTGTCAATCTTGGTAACGCTTTGTGCACCTCCTGTGCAACTGTAACCTGTATGCCTCACTCAGTCTAAGCCCCCTATAAACTGTATGGCCTTGTTTGCTATGATTTGCCTGCACAGCTCGCAAACAAAGCTTTTCGCTGTGCTTAGGAACACATGATTACGATAAATCAAATCAAATACAATATCCTGTGAGGCAGCACATCTCGTACTAAAATAAACAAATTATTCACTGTCAGTGGAAGATCATGTCAAATATTACTGATATGATTAGTGAACTTCATGTCCATTGAAGTAAAGGATGTCAATATTTGAATCAAAGTCCTTTCCATTTTCAGTACCCAATGTCAGTATCACATTTTGTTAGGTCCTGAACAGCTGGTGCAAAATGCAGAGTTAAATTCTGCCTCAAAAAATTAACTTTAGACCCAACATTGATACAGTTATATTGTCCCCAAATGTATTGATAAAAATACCTTTCATTTTTCAACTGTCAATGTTCTCACTGAAGTTGCAAAATTACTCCATGTTACTTGTGTGCTTGTGCAGATTCAGACCAATCTATTTCACATACCATACTTATAAGGTGGTGGTGAACATCTGTGATGTTTTTTGTAGTATCTCACCATTTAAATAATAGTCTGCCTTTTAATTCTTCTGACCACACATTTCCCTCCATTAATTTTCATGTGCTTAGTTGTTTTGCCAACTCACACAACGTATCTCTATCCCCTTTCTTCTTCTGGTTCCTTAAGTACTCATCAAAACATGTCCTCCCACCTATTTAAATATCATCAGCAAGTCTGAATACATTGCACTCTACCCCCTGTCCCCCCCCCCCCCCCCCCCCACCCACCTAAATTATTAAGTTGGATATAAATATCTGCAGGCCTAGGACTTATCCTTGTGGCACTGCATAAGTTATAATTTTCCAATCTGAAAAGATCCATTAATTCTGACTTTTTAATCTCCTGTGTCAACCCTTGGTTTCAATAAAATTCTGGAGTGATCAGCTTTCCCCCAGCTCAACCCCCATCACCTATTTATCTCTCAGCCCCGTTCCCCTTCTAGATTCCTGATGAGGGGCTTATGCCTAAAATACCGACTCTTCTGCTCCTCAGATTCTGCCTGACCTGCTGCGCTTTTTCCAACGCCACCTTTTTCAACTCTGACTCTGCAGCATCGGCAGTCCTCACTTTCTCCACAATATAACTGTTGTCAATTATTGTAAAATCCCCTCTGGTTCGTTAATGTCCTTTCAGGAAGGAAACTGCCACCCTTACCTGCTCAGGTCTATATGTGGCCCCAGATCGACAGCAACATAGTTGATTCTTAACTAATCACTGGACAATTAGGATGGACAATAAATGCTGGCCTAGGTCATGACACCTTCATTCCATCGACTAAGATAAAAAAATAAACAATCCTCAATCTAAACTAATTCCATGAACTCAAATCTTGTGCAATGAACTTTTATGTGGCACTTTATAAAATACCTTCTGGAAATCCAAATATACTACATCTACATGTTTCCTTTTATTGACTCGATTGCATCTTGAAAGAACTCTAGCAATTTCATTATACATGATTTCCCTTTTACAAAAAGCAAGTTCTGTTTGATTGTGTTAAGCTTTTCTAAATGTCCTGCTACTTTTTACTTAATAACATACTCTAGCATTTTCCCAAGGACAAATATTTGGGCAGCTGACCTATAGTCTCTTGCTTTGTCTTCTTTACTTCTTGAAAATGATTATCACATTAGCAGTTTTCCAATCCACTGGAACCCTGATAAATCCCGGGAGTTCTGTAATATTTTCACCAAAGCTTCTGCTACCTCTGCAGTCACTGGTTTAAAAACTCTAGAATGCAAGCCTTCAGGTTCTGACAATTTCTCTGTCATCAATCCTATTAATTTGTCAAATACTTTGTTCCTCATGATAGTGACTCCCATTAACACTTTCTTTATCAGATACCTTTAAGGTGTTTATAGTGTCATTTAAAATGAAGAGCAATATTGAATATCGAGTTAAACTATTTGCTATTTCCCTGCTCTCCATCGAAGGGAATGGTCCTTGCACAAGGCAGACAGGGATGGAGAGGGGAAAATGTTTTTGGTGGTGACGTCTAGTTGGAGATGGTGGAAGTGTTTAAGAATGATGTATTGGATGTGGAGACTGGTGGGATGATAGATGAGGACAAGGGGGACTCAGTCTTCATTGCATTGGGGGGGTGGGACTCAGAGCAGTGGAACGGGGAATGGAGTTGGCGTAGTGGAGGGCTGTCTGAATGACAAAGGGAGGAAAAACATGTTGTTCAAAATAGGTGGACATCTGGGATGCTCCTTGTCTGAGCAGAAGCAGCAGAGGCAGAGGAATTGAGAGTTTGGGATGCTGTTCTTGTAAGATACTGGGTGGGAGGAGGAGTAGTCCAGGTAGTTATGGGAATCTGTGGGTTTGTAGTAAACATCTGTCACCAGAAATGGAAATGGAGAGGTCAAGAAAGGGGAGGGAGGTGTCCTAGATGGACCAGGTGAAATTGAGGGTGGGGTGGAAGTTGTGGGCGGTCAATGAGCTGCTCCAGTTCGGCGTGGGTACAGGATGGTGCACTGATGCAGTCATCGATGTAATGGCTGAGGAGTTGGGGCACAGTGCCTGCATAGGTACTGAAGAGGGACTGTTATAGTGTCACAGAGTCATAGAGATGTACAGCATGGAACAGACCGTTTCGTCCAACTCATCCATGCCGACCAGATATCCCAACCCAATCTAGTCCCACCTGCCAGCACCCAGCCCATATCCCTCCAAACCCTTCCTATTCATATACCCATCCAAATGCCTCTTAAATGTTACAATTGTACCAGCCTCCACCACTCCCTCTACGCGAAAACGTTAACCCGTAGGTCTCTTTTATATCTTTCCCCTCTCATCCTAACCTATGCCCTCTAGTTCGGGACTCCCCGACCCCAGGGAAAAGACTTTGCCTATTTACTCTATCCATGTCCCTCATAATTTTGTAAACCTCTATAAGGTCACCCCTCAGCCTCCGACGCTCCCAGCCTGTTCACTCTCTCCCTCTAGCTCAAATCCTCCAACCCTGGCAATATCCTTGTAAATCTTATCTGAACCCTTTCAAGTTTCACAACATCTTTCTGATAGGAAGGAGACCAGAATTGCACACAATATTCCAACAGTGGCCTAACCAATGTCCTGTACAGCCACAAAATGACCTCCCAACTCCAGTACTCAATACACTGACCAATAAAGGAAAACATACCAAACGCCTTCTTCACTATCCTATCCACCTGCGACTCCACTTTCAAGGAGCTATCAACCTGCACTCCAAGGTCTCTTTGTTCAGCAACACTCCCTAGGACCTTACCATTAAGTGTATAAGTCCTGCTAAGATTTGCTTTCCCAAAATGCAGCACCTCGCATTTATCTGAATTAAGCTCCATTTGCCACTTCTCAGCCCAATGGCCCATCTGGTCAAGATCCTGTTGGAACCTGAGGTAACCCTCTTGCTGTCCATGACACCTCCAATTTTGGTGTCATCTGCAAACTTAATAACTGTACCTCTTATGCTCGTATCCAAATCATTTATGTAAATGACAAAAAGTAGAGGACCCAGCACCGATCCTTGTGGCACTCCACTGGTCACAGGCCTCCAGTCTGAAAAACAATCCTCCACCACCACCCTCTGTCTTCTACCTTTCAGCCAGTTCTCTATCCAAATGGCTAGTTCTCCCTGTATTCCATAAGATCTAACCTTGCTAATCAGTCTCCCATGGGGAACCTTGTCAAACGCCTTACTGAAGTCCATATAGATCACATCTACCGCTCTGCCCTCATCAATCCTCTTTTTTACTTCTTCAAAAAACTCAATCAAGTTTGTGAGACATGATTTCCCACACACAAAGCCATGTTGACTATCCCGAATCAGTCCTTGCCTTTCCAAATACATGTGCATCCTGTCCCTCAGGATTCCCTCCAACAACTTGCCCACCACCGACATCAGCCTCACAGGGTCTATAGTTTCCTGGCTTGTCCTTACCACCCTTCTTAAACAGTGGTACCACGTTTGCCAACCTCCAGTCTTCCGGCACCTCACCTGTGACTATCGATGATACAATTATCTCAGCAAAGGCTCAGCAATCACTTGTCTAGCTTCCCACAGAGTTGTAGGGTACACCTGATCAGCTCCTGGGGATTTATCCACTTTTATGCGTTTCAAGACATCCAGCACTTCCGCCTCTGTAAGATGGACATTTTGCAAGGTGTCACCATCTATTTCCCTACAGTCTATATCTTCCATGTCCTTTTCCACAATAAATACCGATGCAAAATACTCATTTAGTATCGCCGCCATTTTCTGCGGCTCCACACAAAGGCCGCCTTGCTGATCTTTGAGGGGCCCCATTCTCTCCCTAGTTACCCTTTTGTCCTTAATATATTTGTTAAAACTCTTTGGATTCTCCTTAATTCTATTTGCCAAAGCTATCTCATGTCTCCGTTTTGCCCTCCTATTTTCCCTCTTAAGCATACTCCTACTTCCTTTTTACTCTTCTAAGGATTCACTCGATCTATCCTGTCTATACCTACATATGCTTCCTTCTTTCTCTTAACCAAACCCTCAATTTCTTTAGTCATCCAGCATTCCCTATACCTACCAGCCTTCCCTTTCACCCTAACAGGAATGTACTTTCTCTGGATTCGCATTTTCTCATTTCTGAAGGCTTCCCATTTTCCAGCTATCCCTTTACCTGAGAACATCTGCCCCCAAACAGCATTCGAAAGTTCTTGCCTAATACCGCTAAAATTGGCCTTTCTCCAATTTGGAACTTCAACTTTTAGATCTGGTCTATCCTTTTCCATCATTATTTTAAATCAAATAGAATTATGGTCGCTGGCCCCAAAGTACTCCCCCACTGTCACCTCAGTCACCTGCCCTGCCTTATTTCCCAAGAGTAAGTCAAGTTTTGCACCTTCTCTTGTAGGTACATCCACATACTGAATCAGAAAATTGTCTCTTTTTTTAGATTAGATTAGATTACTTACAGTGTGGAAACAGGCCCTTTGGCCCAACAAGTCCACACCGCCCCGCTGAAGCGCAACCCACCCATACCCCTACATCTATCCCTTACCTAACACTACGGACAATTTAGCATGGCCAATTCACCTGACCTGCACATTTTTGGACTGTGGGAGGAAACCGGAGCACCCGGAGGAAACCCACGCAGACACGGGGAGAATGTGCAAACTCCACACAGTCAGTCGCCTGAGGCGGAAATTGAACCCGGGTCTCTGGCTCTGTGAGGCAGCAGTGCTAACCACTGTGCCACCGTGCCGCCCAAAGTGTGTACTTGTTAAGTCTTGTACACACTTAACAAATTCCTCTCCATCTAAACCCTTAACACTATGGCAGTCCCAGTCTATGTTTGGAAAGTTAAAATCCCCTATCATAACCACCCTATTCTTCTTACAGATAGCTGAGATCTCCTTACAAGTTTGTTTCTCAATTTCCCTCTGACTATTGGGGAGTCTATAATACAATCCCAATAAGGTGATCATCCCTTTCTTATTTCTCAGTTCCACCCAAATAACTTCCCTGGATGTATTTCCAGGAATATCCTCCCTCAGTACAGCTGTAATGCTATCCCTTATCAAAAATGCCACCCCCCTCCTTTCTTGCATTCCTTTCTATCCTTCCTGTAGCATTTGTATCCTGGAATATTAAGCTGCCAGTCCTGCCCATCCCTGAGCCATGTTTCTGTAATTGCTATGATATCCCAGTCCCATGTTCCTAACCATGCCCTGAGTTTTTCCGCCTTCCTTATTAGGCCCCTTGCATTGAAAATAAATGCATTTTAAGTATTCGTCCTACCTTGTCCCTGCAATTCGTCCTTCTTGTTCAGGTCACTTCTAACCCAAAAGAGATTCCAATGATCCAAAAATGTGAATCCTTCTCCCATACACCAGCTCCTCAGCCATGCATTCATCTACTCTATTCTCCTATTCCTGCCCTCACTAGCTCGTAGCACTGGGAGTAATCCAGATATTACTACTCTTGAGGACAGCCTTTTTAAATTTCTGCCTAGCTCTCTGTAATCTCCCTTCAGAATCTTAACCTTTTCCCTTCCTATGTCGTTGGTTCCAATGTGGACAATGACCTCTTGCTGGCCCCTCTCCCCCGTGAGAACATTCTGCACCCTCTCTGAGACATCCTTGATCCTGGCACCAGGGAAACAACACACCATCCTGCTTTTTCGCTGCTGGCCACAGAAACGTCTGTCTGTACCTCGAACTAGAGAATCCCCTAACACATTTGATCTCTCGGAACCCGACGTAGCCTCGTTGCATTACAGCCAGTCTCCGTACCAGAAACTTGGCTGTTCATGCTACAATCCCCTGAGAATCCATCACCCCCTACATTTTCCAAAACAGCATACCTGTTTGAAATGGGTATATCCACAAAAGACTCCTCCACTAGCTGCCTCCCTCTCTTACCTTTCCTTGACTTAACCCATCTATGTGACTGTATCTGAGACTTTCCCCCCTTCCTATAGCTGCCATCCATCATATACTGTTGCTGTTGCAAATTGCTCATCGCTTCTAACTGTCTCACCAACTGATCCATTCGATCTAATAAGATTCGCAGCTAGCAACATTTATGGCAGATATAATCCGCAGTAACCCTTAAACCCTCTTTAAACTCCCACATCTGACAAGAAGTACACATCACTCTATTAAAGGCCATTTTTGTTCCTTCACAATCTACAGACCCAAATAATAACAATGTCTTATTCCTCTACAAACACTGTCCCCCAGGTTAAATTAATAGCTATGGCTTATATTTTAAATTTAATCCAAAAACTTATAATCAAGAAAGAACCTACTGTACTCACTACTGCAGATTCTCTGTAGGCCACACTTAAAACAACAATGAACTTATCTGATTCTGTGCTGTGAACTTCACCCAACAGTTCCTCCAAGATTAGTTGTGAATTTTATTGATTGATAACTTTCCCAGATGCACTCCGATGTCCAGCGATAAACAAATTCAAACAGCAAAGACAGTAACTGTGCAGGTTCTCTCTCTCTCTCTCTCTCTCCTGCACTGACCTCAACATGTGCTTCCTTTGTCTGCTCTTCTCCCTTTTAAAACTACGGTTGTTTTGACTTTTTTTTTTCCAAAGTTCCAAAACAATGCAACAGCATATAAAACAGTAATTGCTGCTCCTGGAATTTGAGGAAATCACCTCCAGCACCTAAAATACCTCAAAAAAGGAGCAGCTGTTACAGTCAGAAATTGTTCCCATCCTCCATCAGAATCCTTTCTAAAAAGCTGATAAAGAGGCAGGTGTAGCTAGGGCCCATCCCAGTGCCCATGGCTACACCTGGTTTTGGAGAAAATGGGAGGATTAAAGGAAATGTTGTTGAGGGTGAGGACCAGTTTGGTGAGGTGGAGGAGGGTATTGGTGAAGGAGGACTATTTGATGCCAGTGTGTGAGAATTATCACCAGCAATAAAAGTTTTGAGCATGTTAATTGGTCAAAGTAAGGTAGGCTTGTGGGAGCCAGCATTATCTCTGGCTTCAAATTCCATTTCAGGGCCTGATGGCAACAGAATATACATTCATAATGGAGACAAACAGACTGATTATCAGTCTGTAAACCCTTCCAGTACACCTGACAGCAGGTAGGAAGATTGGGAGAGTTTCCTTGTCTGCCATCCTCTGGAACGTAATGGCAAACCACTGCAGCATTTTCCCAAACATAATCAAAGACTCACTCAAAGTAAATCCACGGATGCCAATGTCTTGTTAAGGTACTGTAACCGAAGAAAGAACAGTTAACATCACTCCACCATTCACTGGCATGACTTTACTGTTCATTAGAAAACAAGAAATAAAAACAAAAAAAATGCTAGAAATACTCAGCAATGCTGACAATGCCTGCCTTATACAGAAGAGTAAATATTTACAATTGCGTATTTCAAAAGCTGTTAATCGGTTCTTTGCTTAATTAATCTTGTTTTTTTGTAACATATCAATTTTGTTGCTTATTGAAGAAATCTAGTTGATGGATCTTTTCACTCTGAACATAACATAGATAAAGTATTCATTTGGCCATATTGTGGTGAGACAAACAAAGTTAATGTTGATGACCTTTTATCAGCAGCGTGAACATCAGGTTCACATTATCATAAATGGATTGGTATTAATAAACAAAGAATCAGAGTTGTTTGTTATTTATTTAATATTAAATGTCCATAAACGGAAAAAAAACTGGAAATGGATAGGAAATTTGTCTGCATCTGAGAGAAAAACACTAGGATCCTACATCAGAAATGATTATATCTGTCCATGGGTACCATTTCAAAGGTTGACCTGAAAATATAAATGTGAGTCTTGACTCATTCGTTCCTCCACCCAGTGTCTTAGGCTAGTTACACTATAGACCCTTAAGAGACCAGATGGCTGTATTTTTCACAACTGCCCTCATTCACATTCAATCCTAATGACTGACTCATCTTGTGCATGTAGTTAAACTGGTGTGGTACATTTGAACTGTCCCTCTGTGACTATATGTAGACAGGTGGTATCTGTAAAATAAGCATTTTCTCATGACATGTGAATAACCAAAGTGTGTGAGCATTTGGTATGATCAGTGGATGTATCGTCAGGCCGACAGCAGGCTGTAATCATTGGTGTAACTATTCTACTGCAAAGAGATTCTGACAGTTCTAAATTGCGATTAAATGCATCTTTCTAACTGGTCTACCAAGAGCAAAAGGTCATCAGATAAATGCCACAGGCTGTTATCAACATATGGTCAGTATAAACAGAGTTTTGTTTAAATTAGCATTAAACACAACGTAGCTCACTGGATCAAAGGATTAGTGACTGCAACAGAAAAATCTGACTGCATTTTATTTATATTTAAGTCATTTCATAACATGACCTGACATTTCCTGAACGTATATTGTCATTTCAAACTTTGAGATGACAACTGCTTCAATGTCTGCTTATCAGGGACTGCACTTACAGATTTCCTGTATTCCACTGAAACTCCAGAGAGGCATCAACCGATGTATACATTTATTCTGGCTTTAAAATTTGGATGATGCTAAAAACAACAGATGATCAATGAGAAATTAGAGATAGCCCATGCTATTGCCCTCATGATTTTAGAAAAACTGGAGCTAATCTATGCAATTTACCCTACTTTTTGAGTTTTTAAAACATTTACAATGAGAATCACAGAATGATACAGTACGAAAGAAGCAGTCAATCCCATAAGTTATCACTATTTCCCATTTTCCCATTGCCTTGCAAGTTTAACTTCATGTTTTGCATACAATGATAGGATCTGTGTGTCAAGGGCAGGCCAGTATTTGTTGCTAATCCTAATTGTCCCTGAACTAAATTGCCATTTCTAATAGCAGCTAGAGTCAACAACATTATTATAAATTGGTGGAATTTGAATTCATCTTGCCATACATCTAGGTTTCTCAATTACTAGTCTTGTAACCGTTCCCTCCGTGACTACCTGGTCAGGTGCACACCCCCCTACGACCCATCCTCCCATTCTGGCACTTTCCCCTGCCACCGCAGGAACTGTAAAACCTGTGCCCACACCTCCTCCCTCACCTCTATCCAAGGCCCTAAAGGAGCCTTCCACATCCATCAAAGTTTCACCTGCACATCCACTAATATTATTTAATGTATCCGTTGCTCCCGATGTGGTCTCCTCTACATTGGGGAGACTGGGCGCCTCCTAGCAGAGCGCTTTAGGAACATCTCCGAGACACCTGCACCAATCAACCAAACCGCCCCGTGGCCCAACATTTCAACTCCCCCTCTCACTCTGCCGAGGACATGGAGGTCCTGGGCCTCCTTCACCGCCGCTCCCTCACCACCAGATGCCTGGAGGAAGAACGCCTCATCTTCCGCCTCGGAACACTTCAACACCAGGGCATCAATGTGGACTTCAACAGCTTCCTCATTTCCCCTTCCCCCACCTCATCCTAGTTTCTAACTTCCAGCTCAGCACTGTCTCCTTGACTTGTCCGGACTTGTCCGACCTGCCTATCTTCTTTTCCACCTATCCACTCCACCCTCTCCTCCTTGACCTATCACCTTCATCTCCTCCCCCACTCACCCATTGTATTCTATGCTACTCTCTCCCCACCCCCACCCTCCTCTAGCTTATCTCTCCATGCTTCAGGCTCACTGCCTTTATTCCTGATGAAGGGCTTTTGCCCGAAACGTTGATTTTGCTGCTCGTTGGATGCTGCCTGAACTGCTGTGCTCTTCCAGCAACACTAATCCAGTATTTGGTTTTCAGCATCTGCAATCATTGTTTTTAGCTTATGTTAATGACCAACCAACAGGAAACAAATTGAAATGTGTTGTTTGTTCATTTCATTCCAGCTTTGATTTCACACTCTCTCAAGTGGACAATTATTAGTCATGAAACAGTATTTGGGAAATTGATGGAATTAAAACCCGTTAAGGCCCCAGGTCCTGATGCCCTGCATCAACAGGACTAAAGGAAGTGGCCTGAGAAATAGAGATGCATTGGTGTCAATTTTTCAACATTCTCTAGACTCTGGAAGAATTCCAATGGACTGGAGAGTAGCTAATGTAACCCCACTTGTTAAAAAAGGAGGGGGAGAGAAAAAACATGAAATTATAGGCCCGTTAGCCTGATATCGGTGATGGGGAAAATGCTGGAGTCAGTTATTAAGGATGTGATAACTAAGCATTTGGAAAGTGGTGACAGAATTGGTCCTAGTCAGCATGGATTCACTAAAGGGAAATCATATTTGACAAATCTTTTGGAATTTTTTGAGGATTTCACAAGTTGAGTAGACAAGGGTGAACCAGTAGATGTTGTGTATCTGTACTTTCAAAAAGTTTTTGACAAGATTCCACACGAGATTAGTAAGGAAAATAAAAGCCTATGGTATTGGAGATAATGTATTGATGTGGATAGAGAACTGGTTGGCAGACAGGAAGCAGAGAGTTGGAATAAACAGGTCCTTTTCAGAGTGGCAAGCTGTCACACCGTTCAGTGCTGGGACCCCAGCTGTTCACAATATACATTAACAATTTGGACGAAGGAATGAATGCAATATCCCCAAATTTGCAGATGACACTAAGCTGGGTGGCAGTGTGTGCTGTGAGGAGGATGCTAGGAGGCTGCAGGGTGACTTGGACAGACTGGCTGAATGGGCAAATGCTTGGCAAGTACAATATAACGTGGATAAATATGAGGTTAGCCACTTTAGCTGCAAAAGCAGGAAGGCAGATTATTATGTGTGCAGTTTAGGAAAAGGTACGGTGCAGCGAGACCTAAGAGACATGATGGAACAGCCAAAGAAGGTTGGCATGCAGACGCATGAGGTGGTGAGGAAAGCTAATTGCATGCTGGCCTTCATAGCCAGAGGATTTGGGTATAGGAGTAGGATGTCTTGCAGCAGTTATACAGGGCCTTTGGGAGGCCACACCTTGAGTATTGTGTGTAATTTTGGTCTCCTAACTGAGGAAGGACATTCTTGCTATGAAGGAGTCCACTGATTCCCAGCATGGTAGAGCTGACATATGAAGAAAGGTTGTGTTGACTGGGCTTGTACTCATGGGAAGTTGGAAGAATGAGGGGGGAGTCTCATAGAAACGTATAAAATCATGATGGGACTGGATAGGCTGGATGCAGAAAGAATGTTCCTGATGTTGGGGAAGTCTAGAACTAGGGGTCACAGTCTAAGAGAAAGGGGTACGCTATTCAGGACTGAGATGAGGAAGAATTTCTTCACTCAGAGAGTTGTGAACCTGTGGAAACCTCTCCCACAGAAAGCTGTTGGGGCAAGTTTGTTAGATATATTCAAGAGAGATCTGGGCTTGGCCCTTGCAGCTGAAGGGATCGGGGGAGAGAAAGTGGGAGTGGGGTACTGAAATGATCAGCCATGATCATAATGAATAGTGGTGCAGGGCTGAAGGGCCAAATGGCCTACTCCTGCAGCTATTTTCTATGTTTCTAATCAATTTCTGTTAGATTTTTATTAGGTAGACTGGTTTAAAAAAAATAAGATTCAGAGGAGATCTGATAAGACAACTACACATTAGTATAATTTAGGTATACAGTTCAGAAAAACTAGGAAAGAAAAAATGGAACTGAATTGTTTGGATAAATAATAATGACATATATGAATGTTCAAATGCAACAAGATCTGGACAATATTGAGACTTTGGCTGAAAGCAGCAAATAGCATTTGTACCACACAAATGCCACACCATAGCCATCTCCAATAAGAGACAATCTAAACCCCATTCCTTGACATTCAATGATGTTAGGTAAAAACAATGACTGCAGATGCTAGAAACCAGAGTCTAGATTAGAGTGGTGCTGGAAAAGCACAGCAGTTCAGGCAGCATCTGAGGAACAGTAAAATCGATGTTTCAGGCAAAAGCCCCTCATCAGGAATACAGACAGAGAGCCTGAAGGGTGGAGAGATAAATGAGAGGAGGGTGGGGGTGGGGAGAAAGTAGCACAGAGTACAATAGGTGAGTGGGGGAGGGGATGAAGGTGATAGGTCGGGGGGAGGGTGGAGTGGATAGGTGGAAAAGAAGATAGGCAGGTAGGACAGGTAATGGGGACAGTGCTGAGCTGGAAGTTTGGGACTGGGGTGAGGTGGGGGAAGGGGAAATGGTCCCCCACCTCACCCCAGTTCCAAACTTCCAGCTTTTCAACAGTTTCCTCATTTCCCCTTCCCCCACCTCACCCCAGTTCCAAACTTCCAGCTTTTCAACAGTTTCCTCATTTCCCCTTCCCCCACCTCACCCCAGTTCCAAACTTCCAGCTCAGCACTGTCCCCATGACTTGTCCTACCTGCCTATCTTCTTTTCCACCTATCCACTTCCACCCTCCCCCCAGACCTATCACCTTCATCCCCTCCCCCACTCACCTATTGTACTCTATGCTACTCTCTCCCCACCTCCATTCAATGATGTTACCATCACTGAATCCCCCACTATTAATATCTTGGGTTACCTTTAACTAGGAACTCAACTGGACTAGCCGTGTAAACTGTGGTTACATCAGCAGGTCAAAGCTAGAAGTCCTGCGGCAAGGAACTCACCTCCTGACTCCCGAAGCCAGTCTAACAACAACAAGGCGTAATGACAATTGTGATGGAATATTCCTGACTTGCTTGGATGAGTGCACCTCTAACAACATGAAAGAATTTTGATATAATCCAGGACAAAGCGCAAATATTCACTCCTCCACCATCGCTCAGTAGCAGCAATGTGTACCATCGGCAAGGCACATTACAAAAATTCACCAAAATTCCTTAGACATTCCAAACCTATGACCACTGCTATTTGGAAGGACCAGGGCATCAGATACATGGGAAAACCACCATCTACAGGTTCTTTTCCAAGCCACTCACCATCCTGACTTGTTTAATTAATTCATGGGACATGGGCGTCACTGGCAGGATAGCTTTTTTTACACATCCCTAGTTGCCCTTCAGAAGATGGTGGTGAGCTGCATTCTTGAACCACTGCAGTTCATGTGCTGTCGGTTGAACCACAACGTCGATACGGAGGGAATTCCAGGATATTGACCCAGTGACAATGAAAGCTTCAGCCTTATCTTTTGCACTAACATGTTGGGCTCATCCATCATTGAGGATTGGGATATTTGTGGAGCCTCTTACACCAGTGAGTTGTTTAATTGGCCACCACCATTCATGATTGGATGCTGCAGAACTGCAGAGCTTAGATCTGAATCATTGATTGTAAGATCACTTAGAACATAAAACATAGAACAGTATAGCACAATACAGACCCTTTGGCCCATGATGTTGTGCTGACCTTTTATCCTACTCTAAGATCAAACTAACCGACATACCCTTCATTTTACTATCATCCATGTGCCTATCCAAGAGTCAATGAAATGTCCCTAATATATCTGACTCTACCACCACCACTGACAATACATTCCACCCACCCACCACTCTCTGCGTAAAGAACATCTCTGACATCTCCCCTAAACCTTTCTCCAATCAGCTTAAAATTATGCACCCTTGTGATAGCCATTTCAGCCCTGGGAAAAAGTCCCTGAATATTCACTCTGTCTATGCCTCTCATCATCTTGTACACCTCTATCAAGTCACCTGTCACCCTTCTTCATTCCAATGAGAAAACCCTTAGGTCCCTCAATCTTTCTTCATAAGACATGCCCTACAGTCCAGGCAGCAGCCTGGTAAATCTCCTCTGCACCCTTTCTAAAGCTTCTCGACATCCTTCCTATAATTTGGCAACCTGAACTGAATACAATATCCAAGCATGGATCTATAGAGCTGCAGCATAACCTCATGGCTCTTGAACTCAATCCCATGCTAATGGAAGCAAACACACTATACGTGTTCTTAACAACCTGGTCAACTTGAGTGGCTACTTTGAAGGATTGATGTACATGGACCCCAAGATCCCACTGTTCCTCTACACTGCTAAGAATCCTGCTTTTCACCCTGTATTCTGCATTCAAACTCGACCTTCCAAAGTGAATCACTTCACATTTTTCCAGGTTGAACTCCATTTGCCACTTATCAGCCCAGCTCTGCATCCTATCAATGTCCCATTACAACCTATAGCAGCCCTCCACACTATCCACTGCACCACCAATCTTCATGTCATCGGCAAACTTACTAACCCACCCTTCCACTTCCTCATCCAAGTCATTTATAAAAATTACAAAGGGCAGAGGTCCCAGAACAGATCCCTGAGGAACACCGCTGGTCACCGAGCTCCAGGTTGAATACTTTCCATCTACTACCATCCTCTATCTTCTTTGGGCCAGCCAATTCTGTATCCATACAGTCAGATTTCCCTGTATCCCATGTCTTCGTACTTTATGACTGAGCCTACCATGGGAAGCTTTATCAAAATTTTGCTAAATCCATGTATAACACAACCACTGCTCCACCTTCATCAATGTGTTTTGTCACATTTTCAAAGAATTCAATAACATTTGTGAGGCATGATCTGCCCCTTACAAACCCATGTTTACTATCTCTACTTAAACTATGGTTTTCCCAAGTAATCGTAAATCCTGCCTCTAAGAATCCTCTCCAATAATTTGTCCATCACTGATGTAAGACTGACTGGTCTGTAATTCCCAAGATTGTCTATGTTCCCTTTCTTGAACAAAGGAATAACATTTGCCACCCTCCAATCATCTGGCACTACTCTAGTAGATAGTCAGAATGCAAATATCATCGCCAAAGGCACAGCAATCTCTTCCCTTGTTTTATGTAGTAACCTTGGGTACATCTCATCTGGCCCAGGGGACTTATCTGTCCTCATGTCTTTCAAAATTTTCAGCACATCCTCCTTCTTAACATAAACCTATTCGAGCTTATCAATTTGTTTTATGCTGTCCTCAGAAATAACAAGGTCCCTCACAGTAGACTAGGTCCCTCACAGTAGTAAATACTGAAGCAATGTATTCATTAAGGATTAAGGTGGGGGGAGACCCAGGGAGATAGTGAAGAAAGATATCGATCTGAGACTGGTACAGTTGAGAACATAAGCAAGTCAAACAGTCAGGGTAGGCAGGGATAAGGAAGGACTAATAAATTATACTGCATTTATTTCAAAGCAAGGAGTCTAACAGGGAAAGCAGATGAACTCAGGGCATGGTTAGGAACATGGGACTGGGATATCATAGCAATTACAGAAACATGGCTCAGGGATGGGCAGGACTGGCAGCTTAATGTTCCAGGATACAAATGCTATAGGAAGGATAGAAAGGGAGGCAAGAGAGGAGAGGGAATGGCATTTTTGAAAAGGGATAGCATTACAGCTGTACTAAGGGAGGATATTCCCGGAAATACATCCAGTGAAGTTATTTGGGTGGAACTGAGAAATAAGAAAGCAATGATCACTTTATTGGGATTGTATTATAGACCCCCTATTAGTCAGAGGGAAATTGAGAAATAAACTTGTAATATCTCAGCTATCTGTAAGAATAATAGGGTGGTTATAGTAGGGGAGTTTAACTTTCCAAACATAGACTGGGACTGCCATAGTGTTAAGGGTTTAAATGGAGAGGAATTTGTTAAGTGTGTACAAGACAATTTTCTGATTCAGTATGTGGATGTACCTACAAGAGAAGGTGCAAAACTTGACTTACTCTTGGGAAATAAGGCAGGGCAGGTGACTGAGGTGACAGTGGGAGAGCACTTTGGGGCCAGCGACCATAATTCTATTTGATTTAAAATAATGATGGAAAAGGATAGACCAGATCTAAAAGTTGAAGTTCCAAATTGGAGAAAGGCCAATTTTAACGATATTAGGCAAGAACTTTCAAAAGCTGACTGGGGGCAGATGTTCTCAGGTAAAGGGACGGCTGGAAAATGAGAATCCAGAGAAAGTATATTCCTGTTAGGATAAAAGGAAAGGCTGGTAGCTATAGGGAATGCTGGATGACAAAAGAAACTGAGGGTTTGGTTAAGTAAAAGACAGAAGCATGTGTCAGGTATAGACAGGATAGATTGAGTGAATCCTTAGAAGAGTATAAAGGCAGCAGGAGTATACTTAAGAGGGAAATCAGGAGGGTAAAACGGGGACATGAGATAGCTTTGGCAAATAGAATTATGGAGAATCCAAAGGGTTTTTTACAAATACATTAAGGACAAAAGGGTAACTAGGGAGAGAATAGGGCCCCTCAAAGATCAGCATGGCGGCCTTGGCATAGAGCTGCAGAAATTGGAGAGATACTAAATGAGTATTCTGCATCAGTATTTACTGTGGAAAAGGACATGGAAGATATAGAATGTAGGGAAATAGATGGTGACACCTTGAAAAATGTCCATATTACAGAGGAGGAAGTGCTCAATGTTTTCACATGCATGAAGGTAGATAAATCCCCAGGAGCTGATCAGGTGTACCCTAAGAACTCTGTGGGAAGCTAAGGAAGTGATTGATGGGCCTCTTGCTGAGATATTTGTATCATTGATAGTCACAGGTGAGGTGCCAGAGATTGGAGGTTGGCTAATGTGGTGCCACTGTTTTAGAAGGTCAAGTCAGGGAACTAAAGACCAGTGAGCCTGACCTTGGTGGTGGGCAAGTTGTTGGAGGGAATCCTGAGGCACAGGATGTACATGTATTTGGAAAGGCAAGGACTGATTCGGGATAGTCAACATGGCTTTGTGTGTGGGAAATCATGTCTCACAAACTTGATTGAGTTTTTTGAGGAAGTAACAAAGAGGCTTGATGAAGGCAGAGTGGTAGATGTGATCTATATGGACTTCAGTAAGGCGTTCGACAAGGTTCCCCATGGGAGACTGATTAGCAAGGTTAGATCTCATGGAATACAGGGAGAACTAGCCATTTGGATACAGAACTGGCTGAAAGGTAGAAGACAGAGGGTGGTGGTGGAGAGTTGTTTTTCAGACTGGAAGCCTGTGACCAGTGGAGTGCCATAAGAATTGGTGCTGGATCCTCTAATTTTTGTTATTTACATAAATGATTTGGATGTGAGCATAAGTACAGTGAGTAAGTTTGCAGATGACACCAAAATTGGAGGTGTAGTGGGCAGCGAAGAGAGTTACCTCAGATTACAACAGGATCTTGACCAGATGGGCCAATGGGCTGAGAAGTGGCAGATGGAGTTTAATTCAGATAAATGCAAGGTGCTGCATTTTGGGAAAGCAAATCTTAGCAGGACTTACACATTTTATGGTAAGGTCCTAGGGAGAGTTGCTGAACAAAGAGACCTTGGAGTGCAAGTTGATAGCTCTTTGAAAGTGGAGTCGCAGGTAGATAGGATAGTGAAGAAGGCGTTTGGTATGCTTTCCTTTATTGCTCAGTGTATTGAGTACAGGAGCTGGGAGGTCATGTTGCGGCTGTACAGGACATTGGTTAGGCCACTGTTGGAATATTGCATGCAATTCTGGTCTCCTTCCTATCGGAAAGATGTTGTGAAACTTAAAAGGGTTCAGAAAAGATTTACAAGGATGTTGCCAGGGTTGGAGGATCTGAGCTACAGAGAGAGGCTGAACAGGCTGGGGCTGTTTTCCCTGGAGCGTTGGAGGCTGAGGGGTGACCCAACTTATGAGGGGCATGGATAGGATAAATAGACAAAGTCTTTTCCCTGGGGTCGGGAGTCCAGAATTAGAGGTCACAGGTTTAGGGTGAGAGGGGAAAGATATAAAAGAGACCTAAGGAACAACTTTTTCACGCAGAGGGTGGTACGTGTATGGAATGAACTGCCAGAGGAAGTGGTGGAGGCTGGTACAATTGCAACATTTAAGAGGCATTTGGATGGGTATATGAATAGGAAGGGTTTGGAGGGTTATGAGCCTGGTGCTGGAGGTGGGACTAGATTGGTTTGGGATACCTGGCCAGCATGGACGGGTTGGACCGAAGGGTCTGTTTCCATACTGTATATCTCTATGACTCTATGATTCTATGACCTCCCCTACCTCCTGCAACGCCAGGCACAATTTCCCTTCACTATCCCTGATTGGCCCTACCTTCACTCTGGCCATCGTCTTACTCTTCACTTAAGTGTAGAATGCCTGAGTGTTTTCCCTAATCCTACTCACCAAGGCCTTTTCATGCCCCCTTCTAGCTCTCCTATGGTTTCCTCAGTTCATTCTTGAGTTTGTTTCTGACTACCTTAGCGCTGTCTATCACTAGTTGCTTATGCTTTTTGACACAGATGTAGTCCTGTTGGTAGCTTCACCAGGTTGACACCTCATCTTCAGGTATGCCTAGAGCTATTCCTGTCACTTTCCATTGAACCAGCGTTGATCCCCTAACTTGATGGTAATGGTTGAGTGGGGGACATTCCAGGCCATGAGGTTGTAGATTGTGCTGGAGCACAATTCTGCTGCTGTTGATGATCATTAGCACCTCATGGATGACCAATCTTGCATTGTTCGATCTGTCCCATTTAGCACCTGGAAATATATAACCATTCCTTCAGTATTGATGGGTCAAAATTCTGCAACTCCCTCGCTCATTGTGGGGTGTACCAACAACATATGGTTTGCAACTTCAAGAAGCAGCTCACCATCACCTTCTGAAGGAAAACTAGGGATAGGCACTAAATGTTGGCCCTGTCAGCGATACCCATGTCCTATGAGTGAATAAAAATGGAATAAAATAAGATTCAGATGCCAGTGTTTGAACAAAGACAATGTTCTCCATGAATTGCAAACTGCCACAAATTGTAGGCCAAATATACAAAGCTTCTATGGTAGGTTTATAAAAACAAGCAGGTTTTCATACTTTAGGCACAGTGATGTCAGGACGGTGTGTCACTTGAAGAGGAACTTGCAGGTGGTGGGTGATCTCAGATTTGGAAAATATTGGAGGAGCGTCAATGAGTTACTGCGGTGAATTTTGTACGAGATACACACTATGCTATTATCTTCCCCTCGTGGAGGACATGGCTATCGAAAGCTGTTTTATCCTGGATGCATTGAGCATCTTGAGCGATGTTGGAGCTGTATCACTCAGGCAGGCCTTGTAGATGGTGGCCAGGCTTTGGAAGTCAGAAAATGAATTACTCACCACAGAAATCCTTTGCCTCTGACCTGTTCTTGGTGGAAGCATTGTGGAAGACCGCACACACCACTCACTCAAACTCTTCTCCCTCCTGCCATCTGGCAGAAGATACCAGAACATACGGTCTCTCACAGCCAGACTGTGCCACAGTTTCTTCCCTCAAGCGATCAAGCTCCTTAACACAGTACAATCTGACTCTTTCCCATCTGAAATTCTTTCATATTGCTGCTATAAAAATGTCTATCATTTATTATTCTTCTGTTACACTGTAACTTGTGTGTTTTTCACTTTTGCACTTTATGTCATGTTCGATTGTGTAGCTTATGTCCTGGAGGAACGCGGTCTTGTTTTTATTGTATCAGTTGTATCTGGTAGAAATGACAAATAAAATACTCTACTCTTGTGGCCAGATCGCTTTCTGGTTAATGGTTCCCTCAAGATGTTGATAGTTGGAAATGTCATTGAATATCAAGGGGCAATTGTTAGTTTTTCTCTAGTATCTCATGTAACTTGCATCAGATCTGTGGTGTGAATGTTGCTTGCTACATGTCAACCCAAGTACAGATGTTGTCCAGGTTTTGTGGCATATGAACACAAGTTGTTTCAGTATCTGAGGTTTTGCAAATAGTGCTGAACATTGTGCAATCATTAGCGAACATCCCCACTTCCAATCTTATGATGAAAGGAAGGTCATTGATGAAGCAGCTGAAAATGGTTGGACATTACCCTGAGGATTTCCTGCAGAGATATCCTGAAGCTAAGATGATTGATCTCCAACAACATGATACATGATCTTTTGTGTGAGCTATAATTGCAACTAACAGAGTTTAAAATTATAAGAACATAAGAAATAGGAGCAAGAATAGCTCACTCTGTCCATCAAGCCTTTCTTGCAATTTAATAAACTATGGCTCATTTGTCTCACTCCTCAATTCCTCTTTTGCGCCAGCTCAGCATAGCTGTCAATTCCTTGATATTTAAAAAAAATTGATCTACCTCTTCTCTAAATACTTTCAGTGATCTAGACCACACAACCTTCTGAGGTAGAGAATTCCAGACATTTACTACCCTCTGGGAGAAGAACGTTAATCGCATCTCAGTTTTAGATAAATATCCACTTATTCTGTAATTATGTCCTCTAGTTTGAGACACCCACATTAACCAAAATATCTTCTCAATATATGCACTGTCAAGAACTTTCAGAACCTTGCATGTTTCAATAAGATCACACCTCATTCTTCTAAACTTTAATGAGAAAAGATCAAATCCATTTAGTTGTTCTTGATTTGTCAACCTCTTCATCCCAGGAATCTTCCCTATTGAATCTTTCTTGAACTGCCTCCATCCTATCATATCCTTTAGATAATATCAATTGACTAGTGATGATGGTAGTGGTAATGTCACTTGACTAGTCATTCAGTACATGGGACATGAGTTTCAATCCCACCATGGCAAATTGTAATATTTTAATTCAGCAAAAAAATCTAAAGAGAAAGTTAGATAAATGTTGACCATGTAACCATTGTTGTAAAACCCCATCTAACCCACTAATGTTGTGTAAGGAAGGATATATGTGTGACTCCAAACTGCAGCAAAGTGGTTGACTTTTAACAGCCCCCTGGACAATTAGAGATGGATAATAAATGCTGATCTAGCCAATGATTCCCACATCCTGTGAACGAAATTTTTAAAAATATGGGGACTACGACTGCACTCAGTTGCAGCAAGATTTCCTTATTTATGAACCAGAACACCCAAATCCCTCTGTGCTGAAACATATAGCAGTCTTTCTCCATTTATCTCCGTGCCTTTCATTTCTTCCTATCAAAAAGCATGATCTCACTTCCCTTTATTAAACTTGATCTGTCAGGTTTTTGACACGTCATTCAATTAATCCATATTTCCTTGCAGATTCCTTATGTTCTCATTGAAACATGCCCTCTTACCTATTTTATACCACCAGCAATTGGATACATTACACTCTGTACTCTCCTCTCAATCATTGCATACTTCATAAACGGTTGAAGCCCTAGGAGTGATTATTATGGCGTTCCACTGTTTACATGTTTCCAATCTAAAAAGCTCCATTCAGAATGAAGGTCACTGGACTAAAAGCATTAACTATTTCCTCTTGACAGATGTTCTCAAACAAATTGTGTTTTTGTTTCAGATTTCCAGCATCCACAGTTCTTTGTTTTAGTTTAGTGTTTCAAGCACTAACACTCTGGTGATAGTCGAGGTTTTTGGTTATGAATGGAATGACCTGGATGAACTTGGGTGAAGACCTCCATGCATATGAGAACATCCTGTTATTGCTGGGGTCAAGGATTATGAAATCCATTGCAAGGATCTTGAGAGCTCTCTTGTTGAATAGGGATCCTATGCTGGAGTCACTTCCCTGCCATGGCCAAAGTACATATCTCACTATCTGGTCCGTCACTTGGTATCTTGCTTGATCATAAACTGCTGCCAACTCTTGATAATTGAGGCTGTTGGGAAGGATCAGTTGCTTCACCTCCCTCTTCTCATCATAAAGCAGGCAATAAAAGAGACCACTTCCTCCCAGATCCGCTTCCAAATCTTAACAGTTTTTGTGCCTGTTTGGATTTCTTCATCTACTGGTGCTGGGTTAGTGAAAGTTGAGCTTTCCAGTGATGATATAGTTTGCAGATGCCCATATAGAGTCATAGAGATGTACAGCACAGAAACAGACCCTTCAGTCCAACCCATCCATGCCGACCAGATATCCCAACCCAATCTAGTCCCACCTGCCATCACCTGGTCCATATCCCTCCAAACCGTTCCTATTCATATACCCATCCAGATGCCTTTTAAATTGTACTAGCTGCCTGAGGGGTGAGGGGTGACCTTATAGAAGTTTACAAAACCATGAGGGGCATGGATAGGGTAATAGGCAAAGTCTTTTTTCTGGGGTCAGGGAGTCCAGAACTAGAGGGCATAGGTTTAAGGTGAGAGGGGAATGATATAAAAGAAACCTAAGGGAGAACTTTTAATCACAGAGGGTGGTACATATATGGAATGAGCTGCCAGAGGAAGTGGTGGAGGCTGGTACAATTACAACATTTAAGAGGCATTTTGACAAGTATATGAATAGGAAGGGTTTGGAGGGATATGGGCTGGGTGCTGGCAGGTGGGACTAGATTGGGTTGGGATATCTGGTCAGCATGGATGGGTTGGACTGAAGGGTCTGTTTCCGTGCTGTACATCTCTATGACTCTAAGTCCCTACCACTCTACGTAAGACTGAACTTCTTAATGAGGAACTTTACTTCCTTTCCCTACTTGCACCCAAAAATCTACTTCTCAATGGGATGCCAAACTAGTCAGGCGAAATGGAAGGCATTGAATGAAGTCTCCATGCCTAATTGCAGTGGTGGCGATAATTGTTGAGGACTGTGCTCAGAAATCATAATCCCAATGTCTCTTTAGAGTTACTTTTGAATGGAGTGAAGTCTAAAGCTGATTATAAAATAAGACAGTAAGAAACGAATCTGAATTTGCTTTGCATTAATATATTCCACCTGCCTCTTCAGCATGAGACCTGCATCCTTGTCTATGCCAATGGTCACCTCCTCAATGATTGCCTTTTTTTTGTCTTGGGATTCCAATATTCCCCAGGACCTGGGTGATGTGACCTTCTGTGTGGAAGAAAAAGATAATTGATGTTTGTCAGAAGTAAGCCTTAACTCCATTTGAGATTCCCATCCCTCATTGCTTACACTTATTTTCCTTCAGCTGCCTGTCCTTTATCAATTTGAAGGATGGATTCAGGATCAAGTCTTCCATTATCTGCTCCATCTTGGCCAGGCACCTCTCATTCTCATCCATCATGTCTTCCTGTGGAATCCTGCTGACTGCACCAGAAATTTAGTCAGATTTGAACATATGGATGGTGAAAAGATCAAGAGTATTCTGTTTTTAAATTCCACTGGCATCAGGTCATCACAAACATGATGGGAATTATGATTAAAGAAGGAAGCTTCTTTTACATTGAATTGAGCCAGTGGTTTACATCTGATTGAGGAAATTCTGTCTGTTTGATCCTTCTCCCCATGAGGCCTCTTTCTCAAAGACACTGTTTCCTCCAAAGAGGGTCAATTTGACTCCTCCAGCTGCCAAGCTGGGTGTCCTCCCTCACTGTCGCCACCTACTGCTGGAGGTTCAGTTACACTGAAATTAGAGATCTTAAAAAGCTTGGCTTCTCAATTTTCTGTTGTTTTCCTGCGGCAGTTTGACTGAAAAGTAACAATAGTCAAATACCTACACTGGTTAATTCTCCAAATTTGTTTGGAAAATTAACCAACAAGCAACATATCTTGAAAACTCAGGTAAATGCTTATTAGAATTGCATGCACCATAATCGCCTGAATTTTCCATGTACATTATGAGGCTTCAGACTATGCCGAGACACAAAACTATCCCTCATAACTGTTAAGCAAAATGAGAAAAATATCTCATCTAGCGAATATGTTTTCAGAGTAATAAATTATCTTAGTATTGGTCAAGGTAATTTATTCCAAATTTAAATCAGTTTTAAACATGAATTTATAGATTTAAACTATAGAAAAAAAAGTTTTGTCAAGTGCAAGACATGTTCAACAGAAACCAAATGAAAAAGCTACAACATGCTGCTCTGTAGACAGACATAGCATTACAGTAATAATGTATGTATACACCCATCTGGCTATAAACATTCTGTCTCCTTTGGATCAATTATAACCATTTGACAAACTGATAAAAAGCAAATTGCAGGCATAACTTTGATTCGTAAAAAGTGTTGAATGGGTGATAGTGAATTGGCAACCACTTCAAGTACAGAAACATTTAGGGAATAGTGGATAAATGAGTTGATGGATGGGCAACAGCCTTTACATGAGGATGATATGCAAAATAATGAGACCAAAGAAAGGAAATAAATGTCTCTGTACAAAACACTGATGCAGTCACACCTGAGACCTGTATGCACAAATTCACTCACCCTATCACAGCAAGGATAATCACTAGCACAATGCAGACAAGGAAAGGTTAAGTAACCCTTAACATTTACCCTGCTCAGAACTGGACTCAAAGAAAGCCTTATTTAAGTATTCTCAATTCCTAAAAGCTAGAAATCTTGAAACCTAAGAATATGCTTGGCATTTTGAACATGGTAATGCAGTCCAGAGACCCAGACTAATGTTCTGGAGGCATAAGTTCAAATTCTACTGTAGCAGCTGATGGAACTCAAATTCATGTTGTAAATCTGGAATGTAAAGCTATCCGCAGCAATGACAGGGCACAAAATTATCATCAATTGTTATAAACATCCATCTGGTTACTAATACCTGTTAGGAAGGAAATCTTTACCTGATCAAGTCGAGGTGTGACTCCAGTCCCTCAGCAATGTTATTGACTCTTTATCGCATTCTGAAATGACCAAGCTCACCCAGTTCAAGGACAATTAAGATGAACAACAACTGCATGGAACCCACGTCCTATGAAATAATAGGATTGTCACAAATTTATGAAGCTTAGAAAATGGACATGCACAGATGGTTCAAACTTTGTACAGGTGGAGAATGTGGAATGAACTGCCCAGAGAGGTAGGGAAGACAGGTAGAATAGAAATATCTAAAGGAAAATTGGATAGTTTTTGAGGGCTTGTAAAATTAAGAGGTGAGACTGGTCATAAGGTCTATAAATCTTTTCCAAACCAATAATTTTGTTCTTCCACCTGGACAGAGGAAACATAATTCAGGCAACAAACTAGGGGCCTTTTGATCCATTTGATTTGATATAACATGGGGCAACACATGAAACCAAAAAATTATTTGAGGGAGTACTATTCTATTTATTGATGCTCTGTATTTGATGTATTCAGTAAGACTTGATGACATGTAAATCTCACAGTCAGCTTTATGATAAATTCATTAGTTAATTATTAGAATTAAATTATTTGCACATTGATTTGTTTATCATTGCTGCTTAAGATGGAAAAAAAATGAACATGCGTGCATAAACAACTTAGAATCACGTACTCCAGAGACCATAGAACAGTTTGTTGCTATGGAGACTAAAGCCAAAAAAATCTGTATTGTGCATACGTTAATGAGGCCCAAATGTGTTGCTAGGCAATTACAGCTAATGCACTTGTGAAAAAAAACAATGTTCTAGATTATTAGTTTTTTAATTATGATGGTTAATTAGCATTGTTCACATTAATTACTTAAGATTCATATCTACATTATAATTTTTTTAATAAGTCACAGACATTTGCTGTTAAACTAAAAAAACTTTCAAACACTCTGCAGGCTCTTGTGCTCTATAGTTGCCAAGTTATTGTCATAGAGACGTATGAGATTCATTAGCACAACTCATGCTTAATGATAGTAATATGTCTTATTACCCGTATATCCTAACTGTGCGCTGTACTGTGCAAAACAGAACAGCAGTAAACAACAATGAATATTTAAATGGGTTAAAGGTAACTAAAAGAAGCTACTGTTAAATTCCCGAATACACTAGTCGATTTGAATTTAAGTTTTCTAAAATGCAGTTTCCACCATTTCACTTCAATGACATTTAGCTATCTGCACAGATTCTTGATAGCAAAGAAGCAATGTTACTGTAGGTTCATTGGATCTCATCTACACAGAAGTACAAATTAAACAGGTTCAATGATTTGTAACAAGCAACTCAGTAACCTAGTTTTACAGCTTTAAAGGCTAGCCTGAATCCCAGTACAATATGTGCGAAATATCATAACAAAAATTCTGACCAGGATCTTTCCATGTTGGTACCAAGTCCAACTGTCAGAGAGTTTCCAGAAAAGTAATCCATGGTCAGAAAAGGCACGGGATCTCTAGGACCCTCTGCCAGATTTGTGACTCTGTTGATGCTCATTGGACAATATCCTCTGCCCAAAGCACCATTTAAAAAGAAATAGATGGTGTGTGGGTTGGAGGGCATTTTTGGATTTGCTATTGTAGGGACTGGAGGGCAGGGGCTTCAGAAGCCTGAGCTAGAGAGTGGTTCAGTCCCTTGGTTTTTCACAAATTAATGCAGTTCAAGGCATTCCCACTCCCATCTGTTCCCTTCGTCCAAATGAGAATCGTGTGCAGTACCAAATAAGTTGATCCTTTCTTGTTCTGCATAGAGCTGAAGTAATTGCAGTCAAGGTAGGATAAAGCCCTTCAGTGGGCCACAGTTGGTGACAGGGCAGGAAACCCAAATTCAGTCTTCCTTATAATCCAGCTGATGTTATTGCTGGATAGGTCAGATCTGGACTGAAATCTGGCTTGATAGATTTTTTTAGTTTTATTGAGGTGGTCATTCAGTGAAGCACAAACTCAATGTTACAGGTCAGGTTTAATGATAAATAAAAAATGAAGTAAACTAAACAATTTTTTATATACCACACAGTTAAAATTTCAAACCCTGTGGTAAAATACAATCCATTAATCTCAATAAGAATCCTCTGTCATATTCACACCAAAGAGAATTTCCTTGTCTTTCACATCTAAGGGGCTTAATTTAACTGTGGTTTCAAGTCCTCATCTTGAGAATCTGATAGCTTCTTCCTAAAGGCTTCATATTAGCTTAAACTTTCTCAGCTTCAAATAATTTTCTTTGGACTTTAGCAAAACACTGCAGGACTGGAAACTTTAAACTAACCGCTCTATACCGAGGTAATCTCTTAACAGTTCAAATCTATCTCCCAATCTCAGGATTGCAATCCAATTTAGAATGTAGAACATAGAACAGTGGATGGCACGGTGGCACAGTGGTTAGCACTGCTGCCTCACAGTGCCAGAGACCCGGGTTCAGTTCCTGCCTCAGGCGACTGACTGTGTGGAGTTTGCACATTCTCCCTGTATCTGCGTGGGTTTCCTCCAGGTGCTCCGGTTTCCTCCCACAGTCCAAAGATGTGCAGGTCAGGTGAATTGGCCATGCTTAAATTGCCCATAGTTTTAGGTGAAGGGGTAAATGTAGGGGCATGGGTGGGTTGTGCTTTGGCAGGTTGGTGTGGACTTGTTGGGCCGAAGGGCCTGTTTTCACACTGTAAGTAATCTAATCTAAAAAATAAGCACAGTACAGGCCCTTCAGCCCTTGAAGTTGTGCTGAATTTTTATCCTACTCTTAAGATCAAACTAACCTACATTCACTACATTTTACTATCATCCATGTGCCTATCCAAGAGTTGCTTAAATATCCCGAATATAGCTGACTCTACTACCACTGCTGGCAGTGCATTCCATGCACACACCACTCTCTGTGTAAAAAACCAACCTCTGACATCTCCTTTAAACCTTCCTCCAATCACCTTAAAATTATTCCCCCTCATTATAGCCATTTCTGTCTTGGGAAAAAGTCTCTGGCTATTCACTCTATCCAAGCCTCTCAACATCTTGTACACCTGTATCAAATCACCTCTGATCCTCTTTTGCTCCAATGAAAAAAAGGCCTCGCTCCCTCACACTTTCTTCACAAGACATGCCCTCCAGTCCAGGCAGCATCCTGGTAAATCTTCTCTGCACCTTCTCTAAAGCTTCCACATCCTTCCTATAATGAGGCAACCAGAACTGAACACAATATTCCATATGTGGTCTAACCAGGGTTTTATAGAGCTGCAGAATAACCTTGTGGTTCTTAAACTCAATCCCCCTGCTAATGAAAGCCAACACACCTTCTACACCTTCTTAACAACCCTAACAACCTGGATGGCAATTTTGAGGGATCTAAGGACATGGACTGTTCTTCTACACTGCCAAGAATTCTGCCTATAACCCTGCAATCTGCATTCCCGTTTAACCTTCCAAAGTTCAACCTTCACACTTTTCCAGGTTGAACTCCATCTGCCATTTATAGTCCAGCCCTGCATCCTGTCAATGATCCATTGCAACCTACAACAACCTTCCACCCTATCCACAACTCCACCAACCTTCATGTCATCGGCAAACGTACTAACCTACCCTTCCACTTCCTCATCCAAATCATTTCTAAAAATCACAAAGAGCAGAGATTCCAAAGCAGATCCCTGCAGAATCCTTCCCCTGGTTACTGAGCTCCAGGCTTAATATTTTCGATCTACTACCACCATCTGTCTTCTATGATCCAGCTAATATCCAGACAACCAAACTTCCCTGTAGCCCATGCCTCCTTAGTTTGTGAATGAGCCTACCATGGTGAAGCTTATCAAACGCCTTGCTAAAGTCCACAAAAACCACATAAACACTTCTCTGTCTTCATCAATGTGTTTTGTCACATCCTCAAAAATTTCACTAAGGCTTGTGAGGCATGATCTGCCTCTCACAAAGCCATGCTGGCTATCTTTAATTAAACTACGCTTTTTCAAATAATCATAAATCCTATTTCTTAGAATCCTTTCCAATAAGTTGCCCACCACTGATGTAAGATTGACTGGTCTATAACTCCCAGAGGCTTACTTAACATCAACCTGTTTGAACGAATCAGCCTGACCTCACAAATGACAAAGTCCCTCTCACTAGTAAATACTGAAGCAAATTATTCATTAAGAACCTCCCCTGCCTCCTCCAACTCTAGGCATAAGTTATCTCCAATATCACTGATCACTCCTACCCTCACTCTGTTCATCCTTTTATTCCTCACATAAGTGTAGAATGCTTTGGGGTTTTCCTTACTCCGACTCGCTAAAGCTTTATCAAGCCCCCTTCTAGATCTCCTAAGTCCATTCTTCAGTTCCTTCTTGGCTACCTTGTGACCATGTAGAACCCTGTTTGACCCTTGCTTCCTCAATCTTAAGTAAGCTTCCTTCTTCCTTTTGACTAGATATTCCACATCTCTTGTCATCCAAGGTTCCTTCACCCTACCATTCCTTCCTAGCCTCAGTGGGACAAACCTATCCAGCACTCGCAGTAAGTGCTCCCTAAACAATCTCCACATTTCTGTCTTGCATTTCCCTGAGAATATCTACTCCCAATTTATGCTCCACAGTTCCTGCCTAACAGCATTGAAATTCTCCCTTCCCTAATTAAATACTTTCCCATACCATCTGCTTCTATCCCTCTCCATGACTATAGTAAAGATCAGAGGGCTGTGATCACTATCACCAAAATGCTCTCCTACCAAGAGGCCTGGTTCATTGTGAAGCATCAAATCCAATATGACCTCTCCTCTAGTCGGCTTATCTCCATATTGAGTCAGGAATCCTTCTTGGACATACCTGACAAAATCAGCTCCATCCAAACTATTTGTACTAAGGATCTTCCAATCAATATTAGGGAAGTTGAAGTCACTCTGTTACTTCTGCACCTTTCCAAATCTGCCTCTCAATCTGTTCATCTGTGTTCTGTTGCTATTGGGGAATTTATAGAAATCTTCCATTAAAGTGATTGCTCCGTTCCTGTTTCTGACTTCCACCCATAATGACTCATTCAACAAACCCTCCTAGATGACTTCCCTTTCTGCAGCTGTAATATTATCACTGATTAGCAATGCCACTCCCCATCTCTTTTACCTCCCTCCCTATCTTTTTGAAACATCTTAAACCCCAGAACATCTAACAACTGTTCTTGCCCCTGTGATAGCCACAACATTGTAGCTCTAGTACTGATCCATGCTCTAAGTCCATCACCCTTATTTCTGACACTTCTAGCATTAAAATAGACACACTTCAACCCATCACATTGACTGCAACTTTGCCCTATTAACTGTCTATCCTTCCTCACAGACTCTCTGCATCCTGTATTTGCCTGTTCACCAGCTACCCCATCCTCTGATCTGTAGCTCTGGTTCCAATCCCCCTCTCAAAGATCTCTAGCAATCCTCCCACCCAGGATATTGGTACCCCTCCAGTTCAGGTGGAACCCGTCAATTTAGCCAAGACCTCTGCAAAACTGTCTACCTGAAAGACAAAAGCTTTTCTTCAAGCTCTGCGCTTTTCTTCAAGCTATGCACTTTTCCCATAAGCCAAAAAAATCCAGAATTTTCTGTGTGAAAGTGTAATGCACTATACCCTTTAATTTGTTCAATCAAAAACTCTCAGAATTTAGACAAAATTCCATTGCTGTCCAGAAAAATTCTCTCTACACTATGTTTTAAAAGAAATCATCATGGTTACAATGATACATACACATTAAGCATAAGACCCCTTCAGACACATAGAAAACCCAAATGCCACTAATTCAAAATTCAAACTTCCAAAATAAGTGAGCAACCAGATTTTCAGAGGTTTCCATCAGTTTGCTAGTGTGGTCAATTGTTAAGTAAGGTCAGGGTCAAAAAAGCAACTGATGGGTCTGGTAAATAGAAATAACTTGGGGAAGATATGAGGGGAGGTAGAAGAGAAGCTCAGGAAAGAGTTGGAATCAGAACTGGAGCAAGTATAGCCATTTGAAGATCTATCTTGGTGGCATTTGGAGGGGAAAGAAGCAGCAAATGCAGGGTCAGCACTAAATAAATCCACTGGCTGTTTGTAGCTCCAATAGAAGCTCAATAGGAGGAGCACAGGAGGGCAATGTTGATGGATACAGCTGGTGGAGAAGAAAAGAAGCCGGGGATATATCTTTGCTCCTGGGAAGATCTGGAAATAGTGGGAGGGTCAATTATACTTAGTTAGCCCTTACGTTAATGCAGTGTATCGAATGTCAATTGTAGTGTCCATCAATTTGACAAACCAGGCCCAACTCTGGGGTTTTCTGCACCTCCCTGATCTACACTCCTTCAGATATATAGATGAGTTGTATAATGGATTTGTAAACAATCAAACCAACAAGAAATGTACATTTCCATCTTATTCTTTCTTTTCCTGTAGTTTGGTTAGTTTTCCAAGAAATCTTTCAAGGGCACAGCAAAAACAATTGGGTGTATTGACCATGTTGCTTATTCAGATTCAAATATGCATAACTAACAGTGATGTCAGTTTGCTTTGGAAATGTTCTTCAAACTCCTTGTGCTGACAAATGTAAATATCTCATCATAAGTATCAGAGGCGTTAGGTTTGGCTCAGTGGTAGCATTCTCACCTCTGAGTTAAAAGGTCATGGCTGAAAGCCCAAGTAAGGAACTTGAGCACATAATCTCGGCTGACACATCAGTACAATATCCAGGGAGTGTTGCACTGTTGGAAACACAATCCTTTAAATAAACCATGAAGCTGAAACACAGTCTGCTGTCTCAGGTGATGTAAAAAAAATCTCATCACATTATTTTGAAAAAGAGAAGGGATACCTCCCCAGTCTTCTGGTTGACAGTTAACCTTAACCCTCGCTTACTAACACATTATTTGACCATGATTGCCTTGTTGTTTGTGAGAATTTGCTGTGCTCAAATCGGTTGCAGTATTTCAGTACTAATCACACTTTAGAAAGATTTAACTGGCTATGAAACATTTAATGACATCCAGCAGTCATTGACCAAACTGTGCTAATACACATTTTTTTTCCGATTAAGTTTTAGGCAAAGCTAGAAGATAGCAAGAACATCTATTAGCTGTAAATATTATTTGGTTCAAATGACCTGGTGAAGGGGCAGCGATCTGAAAGCTAAGGCTTCCAAATAAACCTGTTGGACTATAACCTGGTATTTAAATCAGTGGTGCTGGAAAAGCACAACAGGTCCGGCAGCATCTGAGGAGTAGGAACATTCCCATTCCTGATGAAGGGCTTTTGCCCGAAACGTCAATTTTCCTGCTCCTTGGATGCTGCCTGACCTGCTGTGCTTTTCCAGCAGCACTCTGATCTAAACTCTGGTTTCCAGCATCTGCAGTCCTCAGTTTTGCCTAGCTGATATTAACCTGGTGTTGTGTGATTTTTAACTTTGTTCATCCCAGTCCAACACCAGCACCTTCAAGTCATTGATTCAAATGGTCTTTTTTGATTCTGCTCTTTCATAGCTTGTCTCTTATGCCAATCTTAAGGTAATTGATGATTGGCAGTATGCTCCCCTACATTTCCTAATAACCAATGGCAATACAATATGAGCAGATGCCTGTGAGTCAACTACTTGTTTCCTTTTTCATTTAGATTTGCATTTAGGAGCAATTAAGACAGCTAAAAGAATGCTATTATTTTCATGAGGGGATTGAATACAAAAGTAGGGAGGTCATACTTCATTATAAATGCACTGGTGAGACCATATCTGAAGTATGATGAATAGTATTGATCATCTGTTTTAAGGAAGGATTTAAATAATTTGAAGCAGTTCAGAAAAAGTTTACCAGACTATATACCTAGAATAGGTGGATTGTCTTCTGAGGAAAGATTGGATCCACTGGAGTTTAGAACAGTAAGAGGTTACTTGATTGAGACATCTAGAATCTTGAAGACAGATGGAGTTTAATTCAGATAAATGTGAGGTGCTGCATTTTGGGAAAGCAAATCTTAGCAGGACTTATACACTTAATGGTAAGGTCCTAGGGAGTGTTGCTGAACAAGGAGACCTTGGAATGCAGGTTCATAGCTCCTTGAAAGTGGAGTCGCAGGTAGATAGGATAGTGAAGAAGGCATTTGGTATGCTTTCCTTTATTGGTCAGAGTATTGAGTACAGGAGTTGGGAAGTCATGTTGTGGCTGTACAGGACATTGGTTAGGCCACTGTTGGAATATTGCATGCAAGTTTGGTCTCCTATCTATCGGAAAGATGTTGTGAAACTTGAAAGGGTTCAGAAAAGATTTACAAGGATGTTGCCAGGGTTGGGGGAATTGAGCCACAGGGAGAGGCTGAACAGGCTGGGGCTGTTATCCCTGGAGCGTTCGAGGCTGAGGGGTGACCTTATAGGGTTTACAAAATTATGAGGGACATGGATAGGATAAATAGACAAAGTCTTTCCCCTGGGGTCGGGGAGTCCAAAACTAGAGGGCATAGGTTTGGGGTGAGAGGGGAAAGAGACCTAAGGGGCAACTTTTTCAGGCAGAGGGTGGTACGTGTATGGAGTGAGCTGCCAGAGGATGTCATGGAGGCTGATACAATTGCAACATTTAAGAGGCATTTGGATGGGTATATGAATAGGAAGGGTTTGGAGTGATATGGGCCGGGTGCTGGCAGGTGGGACTAGATTGGGTTGGAATATCTGGTCAGAATGGACGGGTTGGACCGAAGGGTCTGTTTCCATGCTGTACATCTCTATGACTCTATGACTCTTGCCAGATTTGATTTGCAGAGGATGGTCCTCCTTCAGGAGTCACCAATTAAAAACAGGTATGAAATGAAATGTTTTCTCAACGTGTATTATGTGCCAGAAAAGGCAACAGAGGCAGAGTCTCTGTACATATTTAAGGCAGGGGTAGATAGATTCTTGTTAAGCAAGTGGGTGAAAAGTAGACAGGAAAGTGACTTTGAGATTCCATTATGATCAGCCATGATTATAATGAGTAAGGAGACAGACTCAAGGGGCTGAAAGACCCATTCCTACTTAGGACCACTGAATCCCCACAGTGTAGAAGCAGGCCATTTAGCCCACTGCGTCCACACTGACCCTCTGAAACACATTCCACCCTATCCATGTGACTTGCATTTTCCACAGACTATCCACCTAACCTGCACATCCTTCAATTCTGGGAGGAAACCAGAGTACCTGGAGGAAACCCACGCAGACACAGGGAGAATGTGCAAAGTCCACACAGGGTGGAGGGTGAAATCGAATCCAGGTTCCTGCTGCTGTGAGGCAGCAGTGCTGACCACTGAGCCGTTCCTGTGCATGCTTCACATACATGAGTTTATATATTTTTTCAGAAAGTAATGGAGGAGAGAAAATTAAAATTAAGTTTTCAAAAGAGCAGAACCTGGCTACCAAGCTCTCATTTCCTTCTCTGTCAGAGGGGTGATTGCCTCATGGTATTATCGCTGGACTCTTAATGCAGACACCCAGGTAACATGCTGAGGACCTGAGTTCAAATCCCACCACGACAAATAGTGCAATTTGAATTCAATAACAATCTGGAATTAACCGTCTCATGATGAACATCCTCACTTGGTCTGGCCTACATGTGACTTCCAGACCCACAGCAATGTGGTTGACTCTTAACTGCCCTTTAGGCTATTGAGGATGGGCAATAAATGCTGGACTAGCCAGTGATACCCTCATCCTGTAAATGAATTTTAAAAATGCAGACTTTGAGATTCATCTGCAATAAAATGTCAATTAATTTTATTTTAAACCATTTTAATTGCAGCTTATGTAATGGGTTAAACTAGAAACTACTGTTGGCATAGTCAGCCTGCTCAGTGTTTTAATATTTATTTTGCATTTTCTCTTTCATTATGTTTGTTTCTTTGTCTTCCTTCTCACATGTGCTGATCACTTGATCTTCCCATAAAGAATGCTGAAAATATTCTTCAACTGTGATCTGTAAAACTAAAGAATGCATGAAGGCAGAAAGGATCTGTTTGTGAATCCCACCTGCTCTTTGTCTTCTGCAGCTTTGTGAAGCTTCAGTGAATTTTTCACAATCTCTGTTTATGTTCCACATTTTGCCAACACTTGCAAATTTCCTTCTTTTGTGATATACATCACTGCACACATATTTGCTCAGCTCTCCTCAATTGCATCCATGAAAGAATTCAGAACCTGCTTGCTCTTAATCATTCATTCAGAAGCAAACTGTAAACTCACCATAGGATTAATAGTAACAATAAGAATACTGTGATAAATAAATCAATCACACCACAGAGATAAAGAGCTACAGCTGGTAAAGCCATACTTCTGAATCTATTCCCTTTTGTTCCAAGTTAAACTCAAACCCAAGCATAGAATGAGGATTTAGACAACATAAAAGAGGGCAGAAGAATAGAAATGGTTTAGATATTACCCCAATATCAATGAAACACACTGGAAGGCAATTATAAATCAAAATAACCTTCAATTTATGGCTAAAATTCTTATTAAGTTAATTTCTGCAGTAAGTCCAATTAAATCGTGTTGCCAGAGAATGTGGACTTTAGGGGTACTCAGCAATAGTACCTAAAAAGCACACAGAAACAAAACAGAAATTGCTGGGAAAACTCAGCAGGTCTGGCAGCATCAGGAGAGAAAGGGCAGCACAGTGGCTCACTGCTGCCTCACAGTGGCAGGGATCCGGATTCAATTCCACCCTCAGTCAACTGTCTGTGTGGAGTTTGCATACTCTCCCTGAGTCCGTTTGGGTTTCCTCTAGGTGCTTTGGTTTCCCCTCAGTCCAAAGATGTGAGGTTAGGTGAATTGGCCACACTAAATTGCCCTGTAGTGTGGCAACATACATTAGCCATGGGAAATGCAGGGTTACAGGGATGGAGTGGGTCTGGTTAGGATGCTTTTCAGAGGGTTGGTGTAGACTTGATGGGCTGAATGGCCTGCTTCTACACTACAGGTATTCTATAAAAAGAAAGCAGTGTTAATGTTATGCTATGTACCAACATTTTCCTAGCTCCAATTAGTTCTGATGAATCGTCACTGGACCCAAAACATTAACTCTGCTTTCTCTCCACAGGTGCTGTCAGATTGCTGAGTTTTCCCACAATTTTTCTTTGTGTTTGAGCAAAAGGGACGAGCCAGCCCATCCATAGTCAGCCAGCCTTCACATAACCTACCAGCCAGTTCACTCAAAGCCAGCTTGTCATTTGATCCATAATCAGTCAGCCCATATGCTGCCAACCAGATACTCCATAACAGTTAAAGCATACAGGCACCCAATAGTATGATCGACAAAGACACATATAATCTATTGGCAGGAGGAAGCCATTTGGCTTTTCCAGCCTGCTCTTCCATATTTCCTATTTACTTTTGCCACAGATAAAAGTGAATAATTTATTGTAATTCATGCTTGCATTCCTTAAATATTAGCCATTGTTGACCTAATATCAACGTGCCCAACTTCAACATTGCCAACTGGCACCTCATATCCTTGTAGTTCCCTATACTGTGTTTAGATTCAGGACCCTAGTCTTGAATTCAAGACTTAGTTTCTTCATTCTCCATCTGAATAAATAATTCTATCATTTTACACAACAAGATTGTTAATTGATCTTTTCTTGAAACACAATACACAGTCCAGGACAGTTGTTGTCTCGGTGATTCCTCAATGTATTGGTCTAAAAATATCATGTATAAACTCACAAAAATCCTCCACCACTGTATTATTTATAGTTTTTTTTCCAATCTATGTGTAGGTTGAAGTCATTCATGATTACAGTTATACTTTTATTACATGCCTCTCTAATCTCTTGATTAATTCCATTCCTTCCTTCTTCACAACTATTTGGAGGCCTATAGATAATCCCCACTAACATTTTCTGCCCCTTCATGTTTATTATCTCTACCCAGACAAATACCAAATCATGTTTTTGCAAATCAATATTCTTCCCCAATACTGCAAAGCTTTCCTCCTTAACTATCAAAGCCCAGTTCTTTTCCCAATTTGTATGTCATAAACAAATATTGAAAAGTCTAGGTAGTCACCCTGCAGCCATATCTCTTTATTTGCTATTTATCATCTATATTTATTGGCACTATTAATTCATCAACCTGATTGCAAGTTGAAGAATTTGAGCTATACAGAGAGGCAGAATAGGCTGGGGTATTGTCCCGAGAGCATCGGAGGATGGGGGTGATCTTGTAGAGGTTCACAAAATCATAAGGGGCATGGATAGGTCTTTTCCCTAGGGTGAATGAGTCCAAAACTAGAGAGCATAGGTTTAAGGTATGAGGGAAAGATTTAAAGGGGACCTAAGGAGCAACTTTTTCACACAGAGGGTGATGCCTGTATGGAATAGCTGCCAAAGGAAGTGGTGGAGGCTAGTACAATTACAGCATTTAAAAGGCATCTGGATGGGTATATGAATAGGAAGGGTTTAGAGGGATATGAGCCGAGTGCTGGCAAATGGCACTGGATTAATTTAGGATATCTGGTCGGCATGGATGAATTGGACCAAAGGGTCTATTTCTGCGCTGTATATCTCTACGATTCCAGGACTCTAAGTGCTCTATATATTAAGACACAGTGCTTTTAGACTTGTCTTTATAGCCTTGTTAGTCTTCTTAGCTTTAAGTTGCACATTGGTTCTATTTATATTCTACCCTTGCCTTTCTGCCTTACACTTGTGCTTGCATTTCTGTCTTTTGTATCTATCATTGGTTGTCCTTTGTTTATCTCCCTGTTTGGATTCCTATCCCACTGCCATTCCAACTTAAACCCTTCCCAACAGCAACAACAAATTGCTTGCCTGCCTAGTTTGTAGTGGTCCCCTTTCCCTAGAACCAGTCTCAATGTCCCAGGAATCTGAATACCTGCCCCCAGCTACATAGTTTATTCAGGCATACAATAATCTAATTTATTTTTATTTTTATTCTTGAAGGCACATGACCAGTAATCCTGAGATCCCTACCAGAGAGGATTTTTTTAATGTCCTAACTCCCATTGTCAGTTTGTAGGATTTCATCCCTCTTTTTGACCTGTGCCAATATTACTGATATGTTCCACAATCACTGGCTGTTCTATGCTACCTTTTAATATAGAAAGTGTAGTGACTGCAATTAGGTTAGGCAGGTGGACTTCATAGAATATCAGTTCCCTGATTGGGGCTGTTAACTGGTCCAATCATTGAATCTTGGAATCTCTGAATCATAGAATCCTGAAGAAGTGGAAATTGTCCATTCAGCCCATCAACTTGGTAAAAACAATGACTGCAGATGCTGGAAACCAGATTCTGGATTAGTGGTAAGTCTACACTGACTCTCCAAACCAGCCAGACCCAACCCCCACACACCCTTTTTTTCCAATGGCACATTCATCCAGCTTGCACACCTCTGGATACCATGAGTAATTTAGCATGGTCAATCCACCAAACCTACACATCTTTTGACTGTGGGAGGAAAACGGAGTACCCAAAGGAAACCCAATTGACACAGGTAGAATGTGCAAACAGATAGTACCTGAGGGTGGAGGAAGCTCTGGCTGATAGATCAAAAGAGAAGTAGCAGAGATTCTGATACTTTGGGCATTGACTCTGATGACTCTGTGCCAGTATCAAGACTCTCTACATGTAAATAAAGAGCGGTTTGGTGAGAGGATATTGGAATCCTGATGAAGCGTTTAAGCCCAAACGTGGATTCTCCTGCTCCTCAGATGCTGCCTGACCTGCTGTGCTTTTCCAGCACCACAATCTCGACTCAGACCTCCAGCATCTGCAGTCCTCACTTTCTCATTCAGTCATACAGCACAGAAACAGACCCTTTGAGCCAACCAGTCCATGTTGAATATAATTCCAATCTAAACTAATCCCAAAACCTTTGTCTTACATGTATCTATCCAAATGTCTTTTAAATGCTGTAATTGTACCCACATCCATCATTTCGTCAGGAGGTTCGTTCCACACACGAACCACCCTCTGTGTAAAAGGTTTGCCTCTTATGTGTTCTTAAACCTCTCTCCTCTCACTTTGAAAATGGACCCCTAGCCTCCCACCCCCCCCCCCCCCCCCCCCCCCCCACCATCTGCCCCACCATTATCTCTGTCTATACCTCTCAACTTGAAACATTTGGTTGCTCTCTCTCCATAGATGCTGCCTGACCCATTGTGATTTCCAGTATTTTTTGTTTTCAGTACAGATTCCAGCATCTGCAATGATTTGCTTCTACTTTCTATGATATTAACGCTATGCTCTGTCTGAGAGTTCATTCTAGATTCTGCAAGTAGAAATAAGCTATTTTCTTAGAAATGGAATTTTATTCTTGATCAACAACAAAATACATACAAAAAACAGATGAAGAAGTTAATTCTATGAGACATTCAATACATCTTTTATGAATAAAATGTCACTCCTTGACACTTACATATGCAACTGATTAAAAGCAACACACTTGAGAATCCATGACAGCTTCACAGTCCACTAGCAAAATTAACGACTGTTGTGGCAATGGTAAGCTTGACTACTCCTCGTGACACGTCTTTTATTCCTGACCTTTTTTACAAACAATTTCTGACATGTCAGAGGAAGCCACCCTCAATATCACCAGAAAGCTTTTGCTGAGTCCTATCCATTTTGATCCAGTAATTTATTTGACATCCCATTTTTTTGAAACACAAACTGAAGCAAGAGGATTACGTTTCGTTACCAAACATTCAGCATGTAACTTGTAAACAATTCAGGATTCAAATCTGGATCGAACCAAACCGTTGTTCTTACTCCCAAAACATCAAGCAACCAGTTACTAAAATTACATGTGCTTTATTAAAGCTGGGTTTTGCAGTAAAACTGCTGAATTTACATGGTTCTTTCATTTTCTTCACCTCCTCCCCACCCCATTGGGAGAGGAGAAAATGAGGCTTAGCTGTGAAGTTGCCACTCACTTGTTCAGGATTTTATGTAAAATAGAGGTCACTAGTTACAAATGGGAAGCATGGTTGGCTTTGCCTCTGGCCTGGAGGCATGAAAGACAATTGTGGTAGTATGTGCCCAGTCCCACAGATACAGAATTGAAATTGAGACCTTCTTGATTTATAAACTACATTAGCATGTATTTATAGATTTGTAACAATACAAAAACTACACAACCACAATCTAATAACAAACATTGGATGCTTTATCTAAAATATTATCACTGAGATATGTGAGGACACTATGGAACCCAATTGCTCTCAGGAAATGGTTCTTTAAAAGCATAGTCAGATCTTATGTACAAATAGGTAACTGACTTAAATCAGAAGTCATGTTCCTTCCTGTCTAGTCTGACACATTACCAACAACTTACTTTCTTCTTTTCCTTTGCTTTGCCCATGCAGAGTAATTCACTGCCATTAAAAATATCTCTAAACACATTAATCATTGAGAAAGGGTTATGTCCAGTTTGCTGAAGGTAAGGATCATGTTTAATAGTGCAGGACACACAAAGTTTGAAGAAAATGTGGAATAGCTAAATCAAGTAAGGTTACCAAGATGGTATTGAGGGAATAAAACCAATTCATTGATTGTGCTTCTTTGAATTTAAAAAGAAGTGAGGAATATTGAGAGATTCAATAACAAGCAAAGCATTGGTGACAGAGAAACAGAGCTGGAATTGGAGCAGGAATTAAGCAGATGAGGGCTTAGAGGTGAACGAAACATCCTTGATAGTCCCACAAATTAAAACACTGCAGATGATGGAAATCTGAAATGAAAACATGTAATTCCAGAAACATTACATTCAGAAGACAGTATCTGTGGAGAGAGAAACAGACCTAATATTTCAGAGCTAAATCCTAAATTGGACTCGAAATGTCAACTCCCCTCAATGTTCCCTGACCTGATTTACATTTCTAATCTTTTCTGTTATCATTACCCCTGTGACTTCCATGGCATTGACAGTATCAGATTCAAGCGACATTACCATCCAAGCCTCATCTGTATTCCTCTGATTAGTTTGTTGCAAATGCAAAATTCACAGAATTGTTACGTTCCCAGACTGTTGCTTCAATAAAAGATTACAAGGGAGGAAATGAGAACAGTCATGTGACCTGTTTTTAATCCTGACTGACAGCAAATTTGCAGGATTTGGTTGCTGTAGTTGAATTGAGAGCCCATGTTGTTTTACAGCGAAGTGGATGACAGTTGGTCATAGCTATGGACAATGGCAAGGGTGTCTGTGATGACTGTGGGGTAGGTTTTAAACCTCACAGGGAGCAGTTAGGAATATCAGGTTTTACAATTAGTTTTACTTTAAACTACTGTATCTATTTAATATTAATATAGAAAGAAGTTGGAGATTTAGAAGACAGTTAATCAGTACTTCTACTTGTATACAAGGCTCATGCTGGCGAGATGGCCTTTGGGAGAAAAACAGGTCATGGAAACCTACTGCTGTATAGGCTTACAGGTTGTTCTTAAGGTATCACTGAACATCATAATCAGGTCAGTCTGTAGGAACCTAAGGTAGAGAGCAAAGAGACACAGGCAGCCAATCACCCACACAAAATATAGTTGGATGTTTGGTTAAGATTAAATACATCACATTTCTGAGGTCTTAAACAAGACTGGACAAATAGCCCAACTTTGGATTAGTGGTGCTGGAAGAGCACAGCAGTTCAGGCAGCATCCAACGAGCAGCGAAATCAGAGCACACAATTCTTCAGGAATTAGAAATATAGGCCAGAAGAAAAGGAAGCTAACTCTAAATGGGTAACATTTCTCTAGTTTAGAGAATAAGTTGCTAATGGAGTACAGAATTTAGACTGCTAGCTTGTTTATTGCAGTGATAGTCTTAAAACCCAAAATCGTGTGGTATATTCCTTTCCATCAGTTACTGGTGTTCAAAATCTTTTTTAATTGTTATCAATCTCTATCCAGTTTCTAATAAGTGCTACTTAAGAGTGAATGCAGAAAGGGAGGCTTAATCTTTTACAATGGAACCTGGAGGAGCTTGTTTTCCTTATTAGGAAAGTTAAAAAAAACTTATCTCCTGTGGTGCCTTCAGGCCCTAATTTCTTTTCTTATTGATTTCACCTGCCAGCAAAGATCCATCAGCATCACTGTTCAGGCCACCAGTTAAAGTCAGAGTTGGACTCTGAAAATACCATTGGACTCTAATGCACTTTATTTTAATTGATGAAATGCAGATTTCCTGAAAATTTGGTGATGACACAAAGATAATTCGGAAAGTGAATTGTAAAGAGGACATAAAGATATTAATAGATTAAGTGAGTAGGTGAAGATCTGGCAAATGGAGTGCCATGTGGGAAATTATCCATTTTGGCAGAAAGAATAAAAAAAGAAGCATATTACCTTACTGGTGAGAGGTCTCCAAACTCTGAGATGCAGAGAAAGCTGAGTGTGCACAAATCACAGAAGGTTAATACAAAGTCACAGCAAGTAATCAGGAAAGCTAATAGAATGTTACGTTTATTGTGAGGTAAATTGAATGCAAGAATAGGGAGGTTTGCTTCAGTTATAATGGGAATTGTTGAGACCGCATAGAGTACTATGCGTAGTACAAGTCGCTGTACATATGGAAGGATGCCAATGCGATGGGAGCAGTTCAGAGATGGCTTACTAGTCTAACACTTGGAATGAGGAGATTGTCTTCTGAGGAAATGCTAGATAGGCTAGGCCTAATTCCTCTGGTTTTTAGATGAGTCAGCGGTGGCTTAATTGAAACATATAAGATCCTGAGGGGATTTGAGTGGGCAGATGTTGAAAGCATACGTCTCTTGTGGGAGAATCTAGAACTAGGGGCCATAGTTTAAAAATGAGGAGTGCTCACCTAAAACAGATAAGGAAGCATCGTTTGCTCTCAGAGGTTTGGGAATCTTTGGAATTCCCTTCTTCAAAAGACAGTCAATGCAGAATCTTTAAACATTTTTAAGGCAGACGTAAATAGATTCATGTCTGTTCTATTACCCTGATTTACTTACAAAAGGTATGATTTGTCTGGTTAGCACATGAAACAATATTTTTCATTGTATTTTGGTACATGTCACAATAATAAATCAAAAATCAAAATCAAGATTATCAAAAGGGTGAAAGACTATGGGGCGTATGCAGGAATGTGAAGTTGTGGTTAAAATCAGATGAACCATAACCTTAGTGAATGGCAGAACAGGCTTGCCAGGCTGACCTGCCTACTCTTGTTCCTTGTTTGTATGTTTATATGAAGGATTATAGATCTGAAGAGATTTATGGAATTAGCAAATTGTAAGGCTATGGAGGGATGAGAAAAACATGAGGTGTTGTTTAACTTGGAACCAAGATAGATGAGAGAGCGCAGGAATCATGTGCAAATGGTATTTGGTGTTAGGATCCAGGAAGCAGAATCGGAAAGACTTCAGATTTATGAGGCATTTAACACATCTTAGGACGTAGCAGAAGAAAAGGAGATTGGAGGTGTGAGGTTTGCAGTGATTTTCATGATTGAATATTTGAGAAGCATAGAGTTGAATAGAGTTGAGTGAATAGCAGGCATGCCTCAGGGACAACATGAGCCCAAAGGAAGCATGAGGGAGTAAAACTAAGGAAAGATACAAGGCTAGGTTGAGGACGCCCTGTTGGAATTAAGAGTAGAACTTCATTTTAATTTTTACTTTCTATTTGTGGCCTGGCAGACAGCCAGATTGACAGGCTGGTTTGCTACTTGAGAAGAAATACGTGGAAGGACTTAATCACTAGGGATTGGGGATCTGGTTCCCATCAATCTAGAAGGGGAGGGGGGTTTCTTGTGAAATGCAGCAGGTTAAAGCTTGGACAGGCTAATTGAAAAGAAAACCATGGCAGTAGGGCAGAAAGCCAGAGATTGATGTGGTGGGCTAAAGCCTTTGATCCCATTCTCAGTGTATTCCAACAACATTTTTGGCAAAAATAGTTAGGCAGCACAGACTGAAGTGTGTTCAATTATGTTATCAATATCAGTTTTTCACTAACACGCAAGTATATGTGCTTCAGTACTGTTAAATGCCTCGAACAGCCATTTCTCCATTCCCTGAACAAATTTGTATTCCAGGAATTTTTTTTTTGCTGCGTTTTACTCAAACCTATAAGCTGAATAGTGCTTCAAATTTTCTTTCCTCCTAACATAACTTGAAGATGATAACAATCATCATTAGCAGAGCTTACCTTTTACCATTGGTGGTAAATAATACTCAAGGACCTTCCTGAAGGCACAGAATTGAAGATAAGATAGAATAATGAAAATTGAACAAGAGTTTGAAAACCTTAGTGAGGTACAGCTAACAAAGAACTTAAAAATAAAGTGCAATCTAGGAGACCATGAAGTTACAAAAATAAAAGACAGCTGCAACCACGGTTGACTACAGACTGTATGAAAAGCAGATGAGAAGCAGCAGACCAGAAGCTGAAGATAAGAGATAATAATGAACAGAACATTGGTTGCAGTAGTTACAGTGAAGAATATAGGAGAAATGAAAAGTCATATATTCCTCATAGGAACACAATAAAGTGTAGACAATAAGTATGACTTAAGACAAACAATATGTCATTTTTGTGATGAGAGGGGACTTGTCAAGGCAGATTGCTGGAAATTAAAAATGAAAATATGATCTTTCTGCCTATATGCAAGCTATTTTCAGGAAATACTTTTGCTGTAGTGGGTGCTCATGGCAATTTATTATTCACAAAGCTCAAAGTACAGAGAATTATAAACATTTTTAGCACAAGAAAAGACTCAGCCCATTTTTGTATGGTAAAACAGGAAAACAAGTTAATATTCTTCGAGATAGATAACAAGATGACAGGCCTTCACAAACATCCCCATTCTCAATACTGAGGGAGCCAACCACATCAGTACAAGAGACAGGATTGAAGCATTTGCATTCTTCTTCAGCCAGAAGTGTTGAGTGGATGATTCATCTCAACCCTATCCTAAGAGCCCTTGCATCACAGTCTTCAGTTAATTTGATTTATGCTATCAATTGTTTAATTGTTCCTTTGCACTGAAGTCAATTTAAAATGTGGTTCACTTTCCAATATTTTTGCAATGGAAATTGTACCAATTGATGGTATCAAATTTATATCAGATGACTAAATTGGCAATTAAGTGTCGCCATCCCCAAGTGATGTCAGATAAGAACAACAAAGCTGTTGAATTGAATTCAAACAGGGGAAATCAAGCAAGGTGCACAAGTCAATAATTATCTGTACTCTGTTTGAAGAACTTACTGTTTCAACTAAAGATGTGTCTAAAAACTTAGAAGTGCAGACCACTAATCTTAAGGGAAATGTTTCCAGTAACAACAAAGAGCTAAAAATAAATGAGATCAGTTGCTGCTGGTTGAATTAAATGTACAGGCAGACCTTAAGCATGTGAGTAAGAAAGGACAGCAGCACCCGAAACCAAATGGCTCCACTATTACCAAAACTGGTACCAAAGAGCTACAAGGAAGGAGGCGTGTTCTTGAACATAAATTAAGCCCTCAAAATGAAGTGATCACTCTTTGAAAAACAAGTTAGAAAAAGGTTTTTGCTGAATGAGAAATCAAAAAGATGGAAAGAATTTGGTGATTGTCTGTAAAAAAATGTTCTTAGGAATTGTTTTAATCTGATTATTCTGTAACCTTAGCGATGTTCTTAAAGCAGTAAATGAGGACTGTAACTGACAGAAGAACAATCTGCTCACACTGGAGGAGGCAACACTTGGTCTACACCTCCTAATGAAGAACAATTGCATTTTGAATTATGGGAACATGATTAAATATAAAGGTGTTTCTGAATTTAACAAGGAGGAGGATAATTCAGCTGCAAGGCTGGGTGAGTCATTCTGTAAAGATTTGGGCATTAAAACACCTACAGCCATGACAATGAATAGAGATAAGGGGTTAAAATCAGAACAGCATATTTCAGACATTGTTAAAATGTCAGCACACCAATGACAATGTAGTGAGTATGTTTTACATTCATTCATGAATAAGACTAGCACTTATTGACCACCTCAAGTTGCCCTTAAGCAGTGAGCTGCCTCTTGAACTGCTGCAGGTAGACCCACAATGCCAACAGCGAAAGAGTTCCAGGATTTTGACCCAGTGACAGTGAAGAAACAGCAATATATTTCCAAATCAGGATAGTGAGTGACAATTGCAGGGGAACTTGTAGATGGCGTAGTTTCATGTATAGACTGCCCTTGTCCCTTAAGACAGCAGTGGCCGTGAGTTTGGAAAGTGTTTTCTAAGTACACTTGGTGATTTCTGCAACTTGAAGACAGTACACAATGCTGCTACTAAATGTCTACAGTGGAGAAAGTGAATATTTGTGACTGAGATGGCCGTCAAACAGGTTGCTTGCACCTACTTGGTGTCAAGTTGGACATAGACAGGACTGTGAATAAAGCATTTGGTTCGCTTGCCTTTATTGGTCAGTGCATTGAGTTTAGGAATTAGGATGTCATGTTGAGGCTGTACATGACATTGGTTAGGCAACTTCTGGAATATTGCGTGCAATTCTGATCTCCCTACTATGGGAAAGCTTGAAAGGGTTCAGAAAAGATTTACAAGGATCTTGCCAGGGTTGGAGCATTTGAACTATGGAGAGAGGCTGAATAGGCTGGGACTTTTCTTCATGGAGCTTCGGAGGCTGAGGGGTGACCTTACAGAGGTTTATAGAATCATGAGGAGCATGGATAGGGTAAATAGACAAGGTATCTTTCTCAAGGTAGGAAAGTTCAAAACTAGAGGCATTAGTTTAAGCTAAGTGGGGAAAGATTTAAAAGGGACTTAAAGAGCAACTTTTTCATGCAGAGGATGGTGTATGTATAGAGTGAGCTGCTGGGGAATAGTGGAGGCTGGTACAATTACAACTTTTCAAGGCATCTGGGACATGAATAGGAATAGTTTACTGGGAAATGAGTGAAATGGGATGAGGTTAATTTAGAATATTTGGTCAGCGTGAACCAAAAGGTCTGTTTCCATGTTGTACAACTATTTGACTCTATAACGTAGAGTGTTATTGGAGCTGCAGCCATCCAGGCTGGTAGGGAGTATTCCATCATACTACTTACTTGTGCCTTGTAAATGGTAAACAGAGTCAGAATTGGGAAGTCAGGAGATGAGATATTCACTGCAGGATTCCTGACCTACAACTTGTTCTTATCCTATATTTACATGGCTCAGTGAGTTCAGTTTCGGGCAATGGTAAACTCTAGGATGTTTTGGGTGGCACGGTGGCACAGTGGTTAGCAATGCTGCCTCACAGCGCCAGAGACCCGGGTTCATTTCCCGCCTCAGGCGACTGACTGTGTGGAGTTTGCACGTTCTCCCCCTGTCTGCGTGGGTTTCCTCCGGGTGCTCCGGTTTCCTCCCACAGTCCAAAGATGTGCAGGTCAGGTGAATTGGCCATGCTAAATTGCCCGTAGTGTTAGGTAGGGGTATGGGTGGGTTGCGCTTCGGCAGGGCAGTGTGGACTTGTTGGGCCGAAGGGCCTGTTTCCACACTGTAAGTAATCTAATCTAATCTATTCTAAATTGATATTGGAGGATTTAGTAATGGTAACACCATTGAATGTCATTGACTGCAGGAGACGTCTATTGCCTGGCAACTGTGTGGCATGAATGTTACTTTCCACTTTTCAGACCAAGCCTGGATGTTGTGTAGATCTTGATGCATTTGATCATGGAGTGCTTCAGCATCTGAGGAGTTGCAAATGTTTCTAAACATTTCTCTATAATTGGCAAAAATCTCACTTCTGACTTTATGAAGGAGGGAAGGTCACTGGTGAAGAAGCTGAAATTGGTTCAGCTGTGGCCCCAACCTTAGGAACTTCTGCAGATAGGTCCCAGACCTGAGATGACTGACCTTGAATAGTCACAAGCATCTTCCTGAGCGCCAGATATGACTCCAACCAGTGGAGAGTTTGCCCCTAATTCCCATTTATTCCATTGTGGCTAGTGTTCCTTGATGCCATGGCTTGGTGTGGAGAGTTGTCACTCTCACCCCACCTCCGGAATTCAACTGTTTTGTCTACATTTCAGGAACTGAGTGGCCCTGGCGGAACTCAAACTGGGTGTCTCTGAGTAGGTTATTGCTGAGCAGGTGCTGCTTGACACCTTCCATCAGTTTACTGATGATCAAGAGTAGACTGATGGGGCAGGAGTTGGCTGGGTTGGATTTGTCCTGCTTTGTGAGTACAGGACATACTTGGACAATTTTCCACATTCTTGGGTAGATGCCAAGAATGCCAGTATTGTTGGCATACTGGATCAGCTTGACAAAGGGTGCCAAATGTTCTGGAGCAAAGGTCTTCAGTATTATTTCTGGAAGGCATCAGGGCCCATAGCCTTATAATGTCTTATGTCTTCAGCAGTTTCATGAAATAACATGGAGTGAATCAAATTGGCTGAGTGCGTGTTAAAGGAGAACAAGCGAGTTACTGAATCCAGAGAGAGTAGGCAATATAAGTGATGCTGCTTTTGAGACAGTTAACAAAACTTTGCTATAGAGTCTAGAGTTCTACCGCATGGAGACAAGCCCTTTGGCCCAAACTAGTCCATGCTGACAAAACATCCATCCACGCTAACCTCATTTCCCTGCACTTGGTCCGTGTCCCTCTAAAGCTTTCCTATCCATGTATTTGTCCAAATGCCTTTTAAATGTTGCCTCAACCACTTCCACTGGCAGCTCATTCCATATGTGTACCACCCTCTGTAAAAAAGCTGCCCCTCAGGTTCCCTTTTATTCTTTCCCGTCCAACCTTAAACTGACGCCCTCTAGTCTTTGATATCCCGAACCTGGGAAAAAGACTGAGTCTATTCACCCTATCCATGCCTCTCGTGATCTTATACACTTCTATAAGATCCCCCCCTCAGTCTGCCATGCTCTAAAGAAAAATCCTAGCTTGTCCACAACACAGTCCTTTCAGTCCTGGCAACATCCTTGTAAATTTCTTCTGCACTCTTTCCAGTCTAATAACCACTGCTCCCTCACCACCAGACGCCTGGAGGAAGAACGCCTCATCTTCCACCTCGGAACACTTCAACCCCAGGGCATCAATGTGGACTTCAACAGTTTCCTCATTTCCCCTTCCCCCACCTCACCCTAGTTCCAAACTTCCAGCTCAGCACTTTCCCCATGACTTGTCCGGATTGTCCTACCTGCCTATCTCCTTTTCCACCTATCCACTCCACCCTCTCCTCCCTGACCTATCACCTTCATCCCCTCCCCCACTCACCTATTGTACTCTATGCTACTTTCTCCCCACCCCCACCCTCCTCTAGCTTATCTCTCCACGCTTCAGACTCTCTGCCTTTATTCCTGATGAAGGGCTTTTGCCCGAAACGTCGATTTCGCTGCTCCTTGGATGCTGCCTGAACTGCTGTGCTCTTCCAGCACCACTAATCCAGAATCTGGTTTCCAGCATCTGCAGTCACTGTTTTTACCACATTCTTCCTACAGCAGAGTGACCAAACATATACACAATACTCCAAGTGCAGCCTCACCAACGTCCTGTACAACTGCAACATAACTTCCTAATTTCTACATTCGAGCCCTGACTGCTGAAGGCCAGTATACCAAAAGCCTTCTTCACCACCCTGTCTATCTGTGATTCCACTTTCAGGAGAAGGTGTATCTGTATGCCATGGACCTACCATTCACCATGAAACTCCTACCTTGATTTGACTTTCCAAAGTGCAAGACCTCACATTTATCTACATTAGACTCCATTTGCCATTTCTTGGTCCACTTCCACAGCTGATCAAGATTCTGCTGCATTTTCTGGTAACCTATCTCAATATCTATGATACCACTTATTTTAGTGTCATCTGCAAACTTACAAATCATGCCTTGTACATTCTCATCCAAATCATTGATAACAAACAGCAATGGCCCCAGCACTGAACCCTGAGGCACTCCACTAGTCACAGACCTCCAATCCGACAAGCATCCTTCCATTAATACCCTCTGCTTCCTACAATCAAGCCAATTGTGTATCCAAGTTGCCAGCTTTCCCTGGATTTCATGCGATTAAATCTTTCAGAGCAGTCTACAATGTGGAACCTTATCAAAGGCCTTACTGAAATCCATATAGATTAAGTCTACCACCCTGCCCTCTTCAACCTTCCTGGTCACTTCACCAAAGAACTCTAACAAATTTGTGAGGCATGATCTCCCATGCACAAAGCCATGCTGACTATTCCTAATCAAACCCTGTCTTTCTGAATACATGAATATATTATCCCTGAGAATCTTCTCAAGTAACTTACCCACCACAGATAGGCTCACTGCTCTATAGTTCTCAGTTTTTTGTTTGTAACCCTTCCTGATAAGGGAACCATATTCTCGACCTTCATGTCTTCCGGGACCTCACCCGTGGTTAACAATGATGCAAAAATATCAGCCAGGGCTCCCGCAATTTCCACTCTAGCAGTGATTTTGGATATATCTGGTCAGGCCTAGGAGATTTATCCAACTTCAAATATTCTAATACATCCAACACCACCTCGACAGTGATTTAGACTGTCCCCAGGATTTCACCACTAACTTCCCCAAGTTCCCAACTTTTCATGTATTTCTTCAAGGTAAACACAGAGGAATAATATTCATTGAAAACCTCACCCATCTCCTACATTTCCACACATACATGTCCACTTTGGTACTTGAGAGGTCCTATTCTCTCTCTAGTTATTCTTTTTCCTTTAATATACTTAAAGACTCTCTTTGGATTCACCCTAATCTTCTCAGCCAAAGGTATCTCGTGCCCCTCTTTTTGCCCTCCGGATTTCCTTCGTCTGTAAACTCCTATATCCCTTATATGATTAGATTCCCTACAATATGGAAACAGGCCCTTCAGCCCATCAAGTCCACACTAACCATCCGAAGAGTAACCCACCCAGACCTATTCCCCTACTCTATAATTTACCCCTGACTAATGCACCTAACACTACGGGCAATTTAGCATGGCCAATTCACCGAACCTGCACATCTTTGGACTGTGGGAGGTAACCGGAGCACCCAGAAGAAACCCACGCAGACACTGGGAGAATGTGTAAACTCCACACAGACAGTCACCTGAGGCAGGAATTGAACCTGTCGCTGTGAGGCAGCAGTGTTAACCACTGAGCCACTGTGCCACCCACGTGCCTCCAAGAATTCCCATTGATCCCAGCTGCCTGTACCTGAGCAGTGCCTCATTCTTTTTTCTGGTCAAAGCCCCAATATCTCTTGACATCCAGGGTTCCTTGTTCTTCACCCTGTCAGGAATACATAGACCTTGAACTTTGGCTATCACACTTTTAAGGCCTCCCACTTTGCCCACAAACATACTACTCCAATCAACCCCTGCAAGCTCCCTGTCTAATTCCAGCAAAATCTGCCCCAATTTAGAACTTGAACCTGTGGACCAGTTTTGTCCCTCTCCTTAACTATTTTTAAATTAATAGAACTATGGTCACTGGTCCAAAAGTGTTCCCTCACTGTCACCTCAGTCACCTGTCCTGCCCTATTTCCCAAGAGTAGCTCGTGTTTTGCCCCTTCCCGAGGAGGACTCTCTATATACTGCTTGAGGAGACTTTCCTGAAGACATTTAACAAACTCCACCCCATTTAAGCCCTTCACACTCTGGCAGTCCCAGTCTATGCTAGGAAAATTAAAATCCCCTACTATGACAACCTTATTGTTCCCACAATTCTCCCCAGTCTCCCAGCATATTTGTTCCTCTGATTCCTGTTGACTATTCGGGGGCCTATAGTACAACCTCAATAACATCACCTTTTCCCTTCTTATTTCTTAGCTCCACCCACAAAGCCTCAATGGATGATCCCTCAGTTATTTCATCTCTGATTACTGCTGTGATACTCCACTTGATCAAAAAGGCAACTTGTTCTCCCCTCTTTCCTCCAACTCTGTTGCACCTAAAGCATTTGTACCCTGGCAAATTAAGCTGCCAGTGCTGTGCCTCCCTTAGCTATGTTGCTGTAATGGCTCTAATATCCCAGTCCCAAGTACCTACCAATGCCTGAGTTCATCGGCCTTACCTGTCAGCCCTCTTGCATTGAAATAAATGCAATTTAATCCAACAGGTATTCCTTGCTCCCTGTCATGTTCCAGCCTGACCTGTTTCTTCAACTTGCTGTTTCTGATTACTCTCTATTTCCTTCCAGCCTCACACTTACATTCCTCCTCTTGTGGATGCCCCCCCCCCCGCCAATCTAGTTTAGGTCCTTCCTTGTAGCACAAGCAAACCTGATCGCCAGGATATTGGTACCCCTCTAGTTCCAGCCAAGTATAAAAATTCCAAACCTGACCCATGGAAAAGATGTAAAATTTACTCAGATAGAGAAAGAGGATTTGCTGCAATCAATGTTGGAAAGCGAAGCAACCATTAGTAAAATGACTCTTGTTTGGAAGAGAGTTGCAATTCCAAGAAATCATATGAATAAAACTTTAAGTTTTAATCATCACATAGAATCAGGTGTGACGGGATAAGCCTTGAAATGCTTTTAACACTGAAATATTAGAAGACAGAATATCACTTATAATGTACCTAGTAATTTATTTGTCAAAGTACTTCCAATGCTATATTTGGAGAGCATTGTCATTTTTAGCGAGACATATTCTGAATGCAAGTTTTTCCAAGATGGTTATGTTTTAAAGGGTCTCTACTATTGGGTAATAGAGAGTAATGAAGAGCAATGGTGTGATACGCAGAGGGTGGCATGTGTATGGAATGAGCTGCCAGAGGAAGTGGTGGAGGCTGGTACAATTGCAACATTTAAAAGGCATCTGGATGGGTATATGAATAGGAAGGGTTTGGAGGGATATGGGCCAGGTGCTGGCAGGTGGGACTAGATTGGGTTGGGATATTTGGATGAGTTGGACTGAAGGGTCTGTTTCTGCGCTGTACATCTCTATGACTCTATTAATAGGAACTGAGAAGAAAGGAGAGTCCAGGAGAGAGACATAGAGGACAATATATAAGGGAGGTGGGGGTCAAGATTAGAGAGAGGTTTGATTTCCTGATTAAGGGCTTTTGCCCAAAATGTCGATATTCCTGCTCCTTGGATGCTGCCTAACCTGCTGTGCCTTTCCAGCACCACTCTACTCTTGACTCTAATCTCCAGCATCTATAGTACCCCCTCTGCCTAAGGGAGGTGGGGCTAGGGGCAGGGTGGGGAGGGGGAGAATTGGCAGGTGGAAGGGGTGAGGGGGCACTGAAAAAAATCATTGTATCACCTCAGTCTGTTTACCTTGATCAAATGCGGACTGCACCAAATGAGGGAGCCCTCCTGAAATCCAACAAGGCAGCCTGCATACATTTGCTTGTTGTATTCCCTGAATGATGAGCCAGGTCACCCCACCCTCAGTGACAATAAGATGGGACATTTAAACAATCAGTTATTGTTCACTTTAGGGTCTAACTTGGCCATGGAGTGGGAAGACTATGCAACATCTTGTGTAAGACGAACTTATTTGGGGTAATAACTAATCAAAGTACTTGGGCTCTCTATCCTTCATTCCTTCCATCCTCTCACACCCCTATCCAATATCCATGGACCCTCATACCTTCCATGACAACCTATGCTTCTTTACCCACCCTCTTAGCCCATTATGTACCTATACCGACATACTGCTAATTCATGCCAATCTATGACCTCCCCACATACCAGCCTTTGCTCTTACATCCTTTATGGTGACATACACAGTATCCGATATGGACAGACATCAGGAACCATGCTGAGATGAACTAAATTTTTTTAAAATGAAGTATCTGTTAAAGACTTCATTATAAAAAATCCCAATGATAAAATCCCATTCAACACATTTATATTTTTCATATATTTAAGTCTTTATAAAAAATATTTGCGTTCCAAGCCCTATAATTATCTCAGACCTGTCAATTATGTTATGAACTTACAGACCCTCTGTTCTGATAATTATAAGCTGTGTAAGCAGTCAAGTAGTAATAATGGTATAATGATAACCTTCAGGCTTATGTCAACAAAACTATTGAAACTGCAACTGGCTTTTTTTTTCAACTGAAGAGACACTACAAGCTGTTATTTAAAGGGCAAGGTATTTAAATAACTTGACATCTTGGCAGTTTACAGATATTATCCACCTTTTATGCACATTCAGGTTACTTCAAAAGTAAAAAGTCACACACTACTACTACCATGCATCATCCTGGCAAAAATTAGGTCTTAATGACCTTCACATTTAAGTAAAATGGCACTGCTAGGTTTGGAATTCCTCCATGTCTGAATCACATGCGGTCTAGTTTCTCTCAGAATAAAATGGGGACTGCAGATGCTGGAAATCAGAGTGGAAAAGTGTGGCACTGGAAAAGCACAGCCAGTCAGGCAGCATCCAAGAAGCAGCAAAGTCGATGCTGTGGGCATATCTCGTCATCATTCCTGATGAAGAACTTATGCCAGAAACATTCACTCTCCTCCTCCTCAGATGCTCTCTGACCTGCCGTGCTTTCCCAGCACTACAGTTTTCAACTTGTTTCTCTCACTCCTGTTATGTGTCACAAATGCACCCAGAACTTCTGGATCTAGGATTCTAGCACTGTTTTGGCTAAGGGACAGAACCTCCATGATTTCACAAAAAGCTAGTTGGAGGATTAGGTTAATTATAGAAAAGGACACAAACAAATCCTGACTAAGAATAATTAGCTGGGGGAAAACTAAAGTCAATGGGTTAATAATAGATAAATTAGAATCAAACATTTGATGGACAAAACAGTAGAAACAGAAGCTTCTTTTAAAAAGGATATAGTTTAGGCATAATCAATGTATATTTCCTTGAAGAGAAAACTAGGTCAAAGAAATCAGTAGTATGTGAAAGAATAGATAGAGTTTAAAATGAAGAAATAAAAATGTGGTTGTGACATTTGTCAGATGGATAATTCACCAAGATCTGCGCTGAATGTAGAATGTTCAGAGGGGATGTTTTAAAAACAAGCAATTAAGAAATACGAACAGAGGGTATGAAAAGAGGCTAACAGCTAACATTAAAGGGAATCGCAATATTTTCTATAGCCAGATAAATAGTGAAAGGATGATAAAAGAAAGGGTATGGCTGAGCAGAATCCAAAAGGATTTATGCATACTTTGAGTCAAATGGCCTCCTTCTATCTTGTAATTATTCTGTGAATTGTGACTTCATCCAAAACTTTGAGAATTTGAATCACAACTCTGGATTCTTTGCTTGAGTGGAAATTGTCCCAGGATCTGGAATATCTTTTCAAAGCTCTAGTTTCCTATTTCTATCATCATGCCAGTGAGCCTATGCTATGCTGTTACTTTAATTGTATAAAATGGATGGGCCAAAATTCATCACAGTTCTGTAATTTAAGTCAGCCAAAGTTGCGCATGAATGCTTTATTATTACCCTGCTTTAGTTCTCCCTATTTATAAAATCTAAGACACAATTATCCTATATTTTTGTTGTGATCTACTTTCATGCAGACTTTCAAGAATTTCTACATTTCAACCGCTAGGGTGCTCTGTGCATCCACAGTCTTTAAACATCTTTCCTACAAATGTATATTTCCATTCTTCCTTTTTTCTTGTCTCTGAAGGTACAAGATAATAGTTAAAGCTATTGTAATGTTTTAGTTTCTGAACTGCAATTTGATAGTTTAACAATCAGAAAGAAAAACAATTCTTTATTTTCACAATCTTATCACAGTGTGTCACGTATCACTGTTTGACCAAATTAAATGAAGTGCCTACACTTATGCAAGCTCATTTCTTTTTACTATGCTCTGCCATTCATGTTAGGCTCTGTGGTCATACAAAGTGTTCTAAATGTCAACACAACAGCATGGATCATTAAAGAGAGACTAAGCTGCATCCTGGGGAGGCTTTGAATTTAACAAGTCACAGCAGGTTTGGGGCATTGCATTGCTAATACTGTAATTAACTTCAGGAACTCTCACAACTAAATCCATCAACCGGTAATAACAATTTGGCCCATATGAAGTGCAAATCCAAGATTTAATTAGCATGCTGAACGGTTGTCTGTGAGCCCAATTCCCAACCTTTAACCTTTCTCTGTCAAGGGCAAGCCACATTGTCTTAGTTTCAAACATCATACTTCATTTTGTGGCTGTATGTCATTAATTTGTATTGTACGTTGTATACAATTTTAACAATTGAACCAACAAAATTCTTTAACCAATTTTTGATTATTAATTTTTATCATTTATTAATTATTATTATTATCCTGCATTAAATATAAAGTGCAGTTATTGTATGCAATTGTTTTGTATTCAGTTTTAGAAACGTCTGATACCTGGAAATAACAATACACCACAGCATGTAATAAACTTTCACTCTCCTAGTTTTTCTTTTACTAGCTACTTTAATAAATGCTTTTAAAAAGATAGTGGACTATGAACTTCACTCTGGAATTGATTTTGAAGTCTGGTTTATTAGACAGGAGATGTTTCCATTGTCTCCGCCCGATGGTATTGGTGGAATGCCTATATCTATTTTTTTTATGCATTGTGAATTGTTAAAATGGAATCAGCTAGAACTGGCAGCTAAAATGCCAACTGGAGGGAGCAATAAATCTGAGGAGTCTTCTACACACCCAAACTGGAAGTATTCATTTTTAAAAATGAAGACAATATCAGGGAAATACAAAGGATTTATTAAAGTTATGAAACTTTCTTGTAGGTCCAGGGAATTATCCAACAGCATAAGCATTGACCATATTGTGCTTGAGCCCAAAATTCAGTGCTGTAAATCCAGTGTAATACTGAAGAAGCACTGCACTGTTAGTGTGTTATGAAATGGTGAATGTAAAAAAATTTATTTCAAGGGAGAGCAGCATCATGAGGTTATCCAAGGGTTTGCGATTGAGTGAGGTACTGAGGTGCTCAGCCTTGATGGAGATGTGCGTGCCCAAGAATGAGACAGATACTAAAGAGTAGTCCATGGTAAGTCTGATAGAGGGATGAAGAACATGCTTGTGAATGAAACACATTGATCAAGACTTTTGATTCATTCTATCAGAGTTCCCTCGCACTCTCATCCCACGTACTTCTCGCATGGGGGACTTATACTCCCTTGCAAACATACAGAAAGCCAACACATCTGAACGTCCCATCATATCAGGCAGTAGGACCCTGTGTGAGAACCTTACTGGCGATATTGAAGGCATCTACAAACCTATTGTACAGGAGACCCCCAGCTTTTGTCACAACGCTCCAGATTTCTTAGAGAAACCCAGGACCTATGGACTAGTCAAACTGGGAGCATTCCCCAGAATTCTACACCAGCAATTCCCATGACAACGACATCACTGCAACAGCCTCAGTGCACAATAGCAACAACTGTCGATCTCTGAGGGCCGTCCTACAACTCATCGGCTTCATCCTCAACTACAACGTTTTCACCTTTGACAACCAGTTCTTCATCCAGACACATAGAACAGCCATGGGGATCAAATTTGCATCCCAATATGCCAACATTTTCATGCACACATTCAAACAAGACTTCTTTGCTGCACAGGACCTCCAAACAGCAATATACACCAGATATATTGATGACACTTTCTTCCTCTGGACCCATGGCGAGGAGTCACTGCAATAACTACACAGTGATATCAACAAGTTTCATCCCAGCATCACACTTACCATGTACTACTCTTTAGCGTCTGTCTCATTCTTGGAAACTCACATCTCCAACAAGGATGGGCACCTCAGCACCTCACTCTACTGCGAACCCACAGATAACCTCATGATGCTGCACTTCTCTAGCTTCCACTTAAAAACTCTAAAGCAGCCAACCCCTATGGACAAGCCCTGCGCATATACAGGATCTGTTCAGATGAGGAGGAGTGTGACAGACATCTAAAGGTGATCAAGGATGCCTTCATAAGAACAGGGTATGATACTGAATTCATCAATCGCCAGTTCCGACGTTCCACGGTGAAAAATTGTAATGACCTCTTCAGGAGACAGACATAGGATGCAACCGATAGGGTGCCCTTTGTTAACAAGTACTTCCTGGGAGTGGAGAAACACTCCATGTCCTATGCAACCTGTAACACATTATTGATGAGGATAAGCACCTCAGCAAGGCCTTCCCTATGTCTCCACTTCTCACCTTTAAACAACCACCAGACCGTAAACAGACCATTGTTCGTAGCAAACTGCTCAGCCTTCAGGATGACATAGACCACAACACCATACAAGACATGTCAGAGTGTCGACATGGATACCACCCACCACACACACAGCAGCTACTCATGTGACTTGGCCAATGTTGTCTATCTAGAACATAGAAAATAGAACAATACAGCACAGAACAGGCCCTTCGGCCCACGATGTTGTGCCGAACTTCTAACCTAGATTAAGCACCCATCCATGTACCTATCCAAATGCCGCTTAAAGGTCGCCAATGATTCTGACTTTACCACTCCCACGGGCAGCGCATTCCATGCCCCCACCACTCTCTGGGTAAAGAACCCACCCCTGACATCTCCCCTATACCTTCCACCCTTCACCTTAAATTTATGTCCCCTTGTAACACTCTGTTGTACCCGGGGAAAAAGTTTCTGACTGTCTACTCTATCTATTCCTCTGATCATCTTATAAACCTCTATCAAGTCACCCCTCATCCTTCGCCATTCCAACGAGAAAAGGCCGAGAACTCTTAACCTATCCTCGTACGACCTACTCTCCATTCCAGGCAACATCCTGGTAAATCTTCTCTGCACCCTCTCCAAAGCTTCCACATCTTTCCTAAAGTGAGGCGACCAGAACTGCACACAGTACTCCAACTGTGGCCTAACCAAAGTCCTGTACAGCTGCAACATCACTTCACGACTCTTGAATTCAATCCCTCTGCTAATGAACGATAATACTCCATAGGCCTTCTTACAAACTCTATCCACCTGAGTGGCAACCTTCAAAGATCTATGTACATAGACCCCAAGATCCCTCTGTTCCTCCACCTGACTAAGAACCCTACCATTAACCCTGTATTCCGCATTCTTATTTGTTCTTCCAAAATGGACAACCTCACACTTGGTAGGGTTGAACTCCATCTGCCACTCCTCAGCCCAGCTCTGCATCATATCTAAGTCCCTCTGCAGCTGACAACAGCCCTCCTCACTGTCCACAACTCCACCTATCTTCGTATCATCTGCAAATTTACTGACCCACCCTTCGACTCCCACATCTAAGTCATTAATAAAAATTACAAACAGCAGAGGACCCAGAACTGAACCCTGCGGAACTCCACTTGTAACTGGGCTCCAGGCTGAATATTTACCATCTACCACCACTCTCTGCCTTCGACCGGTTAGCCAGTTTTCTATCCAATTGGCCAAATTTCCCTCTATCCCATGCCTCCTGACTTTCCGCATAAGCCTACCATGGGGAACCTTATCAAATGCCTTACTAAAATCCATGTACACTACATCCACTGCTCTACCCTCATCCACATGCTTGGTCACCTCCTCGAAGAATTCAATAAGACTTGTAAGGCAAGACCTACCCTTCACAAATCCGTGCTGGCTGTCCCTAATCAAGCAGTGTCTTTCCAGATACTCGTAAATCCTATCCCTCAGTACCCTTTCCATTACTTTGCCTACCACAGAAGTAAGACTAACTGGCCTGTAATTCCCGGGGTTATCCCTATTCCCTTTTTTGAACAGGGGCACAACATTCGCTACTCTCCAGTCCCCTGGTACCACCCCCGTTGCCAGTGAAGACAAGAAGATCATTGCCAACGGTACTGCAATTTCCTCTCTTGCTTCCCACATAATCCTAGGATATATCCCGTCAGGCCCGGGGGACTTGTCTATCCTCAAGTTGTTCAAAATGTCCAACACATCTTCCTTCCTAACAGGTATCTCTTCTAGCTTAACAGTCCGTTTCACACTCTCCTCTTCAACAATACGGTCCCTCTCGTTCGTAAATACTGAAGAGAAGTACTTGTTCAAGACCTCTCCTATCTCTTCCGACTCAATACACAGTCTCCCACTACTGTCCTTGATCGGACCTACCCTCGTTCTCGTCATTCTCAGGTTTCTCACATATGCATAAAATGCCTTGGGGTTATCCTTGATCCTATCCACCAAGGATTTTTCATGCCCTCTCTTAGCTCTCCTAATCCCTTTCTTCAGGTCCCTTCTGGCTATCCTGTATCCCTCCACTGCTCTGTCTGAACCCTGTTTCCTCAACCTTATGTAAGCCTCCTTCTTCCTCTTTACTAGACATTCAACCTCCCTCGTCAACCAAGGCTCCCTCACACGACCATTTCTTTCCTGCCTGATAGGTACATACATATCATGGACACGTCGTATCTGCTCTTTGAAAAAGTTCCACATTTCCACCACATCCTTCCCTGACAGCCTATGCTCCCAACGTATGCTCCTCAAATCCTGTCTTACAGTATCGTAATTTCCCTTCCCCCAATTGTAAAATCTACCTTGTTGTGCGCACCTATCTCTCTCCATAACCAAGGTGAAAGTCACAGAATTGTGGTCACCATCACCAAAATGTTCACCCACTAACAAGCCCACCACTTGTCCCGGTTCATTACCGAGTACCAAATCCAATATGGCCTCCCCTCTGGTTGGACAATCTACATACTGCATTAGAAAAGCTTCCTGGACACACTGCACAAACACCGTCCCGTCCAATCTACTTGATCTAAAGAGCTTCCAATCAATATTTGGGAAGTTGAAGTCGCCCATGACTACGACCCTGTGGCTTCTGCACCTTTCCAACATCTGTTTCCCAATCTGTTTCTCCACATCTCTGCTGCTATTGGGGGGCCTATAGTAAATACCCAACAAGGTGACTGCACCTTTCCTATTTCTGACTTCAGCCCATACTACCTCCAGAGGCAGATCCCCCTCAAACTTCCTTTCTGCAGCCATTATACCATTTCTAATTAGCAATGCCACCCCCCCCTCCTTTTTTACCACCCTCCCTAATCTTACTGAAACATCTGTAACCAGGAACCTCCAACAGCCATTCCTGTCCCTCATCTATCCATGTTTCCATGATCCTGCAAGCAAGGATGCCCTGAAGCATGGTACAATGAGAGACCAAGCAGATGCTACGACAATGGATTAATGGACACTGTGCAATAATCGCCAGACTGGGGCATTCCCTCCCAGTCGGGGAACATTTCAGCAGTCAGGGACATTCGGCCTCAGATCTTTGGGTGACCATCCTCCAGGGTGGATTTCAGGATACGCAGCAACACAGAGTGGCCGAGCAGAGGCAGCTAGCCAAGTTAGGTACCGATGAGGATGGCCTCATCAGGAACTTGGGTTCATGTCACACTACAGGTGATCCCTCTATACTATACACTCTCTCATGCACACACACCCTTACATACTCACACACTCATGCAGACCCTCTCTCAAGCACACTCTCTCTCTGATACACAAATACATAAACCCCTACACTCACACCCACGCATACACTCTCTCATAGGCTTAACATTGAACATAGAAAAATACAGCGCAGTACAGGCCCTTTGGCCCTCGATGTTACGCTGATCCAAGCCCACCTAACCTGCACTAGCCCACTATCCTCCATATGGTAAAAACAATGACTGCGGATGCTGAAAATCAAATACTGGATTAGTGGTGGTGGAAGAGCACAGCAGTTCAGGCAGCATCCAACGAGCAGCGAAATCAACGTTTCGGGCAAAAGCCCTTCATCAGGAATAAAGGCAGTGAGCCTGAAGCATGGAGAGATAAGCTAGAGGAGGGTGGGGGTGGGGAGAGAGTAGCATAGAGTACAATGGGTGAGTGGGGGAGGGGATGAAGGTGATAGGTCAAGGAGGAGAGGGTGGAGTGGACAGGTGGAAAAGAAGATACGCAGGTCGAACAAGTCAAGGAGACAGTAACTGAGCTGGAAGTTTGAAACTAGGATGAGGTGGGGGAAGGGGAAATGAGGAAGCTGTTGAAGTCCACATTGATGCCCTGGGGTTGAAGTGTTCCGAGGCAGAAGATGAGGCGTTCTTCCTCCAGGCGTCTGGTGGTGAGGGAGCGGCGGTGAAGAACGCCCAGGACCTCCATGTCCTCAGCAGAGTGGGAGGGGGAGTTGAAATGTTGGGACACGGGGCAGTTTGGTTGATTGGTGTGGGTGTCTCGGAGATGTTCCCTAAAGCGCTCTGCTAGGAGGCGCCCAGTCTCCCCAATGTAGAGGAGACCACATCGGGAGCAACGGATACAATAAATGATATTGGTGGATGTGCAGGTGAAACTTTGATGGATGTGGAAGGCTCCTTTAGGGCCGCTCCCTCACCACCAGATGCCTGGAGGAAGAACGCCTCATCTTCTGCCTCGGAACACTTCAACCCCAGGGCATCAATGTGGACTTCAACAGCTTCCTCATTTCCCCTTCCCCCACCTCATCCTAGTTTCAAACTTCCAGCTCAGTTACTGTCTCCTTGACTTGTCCGACCTGCCTATCTTCTTTTCCACCTATCCACTCCACCCTCTCCTCCTTGACCTATCACCTTCATCTCCTCCCCCACTCACCCATTGTACTCTATGCTACTCTCTCCCCACCCCCACCCTCCTCTAGCTTATCTCTCCACGCTTCAGGCTCACTGCCTTTATTCCTGATGAAGGGCTTTTGCCCGAAACGTTGATTTCGCTGCTCGTTGGATGCTGCCTGAACTGCTGTGCTCTTCCAGCACCACTAATCCACTATCCTCCATATGTCTATCCAATGCCCGTTTAAATGCCCATAAAGAGGGAGAGTCCACCACTGCTACTGGCAGGGCATTCCATGAACTCACGACTCGCTGAGTAAAGAATCTACCCCTAACATCTGTCCTATACCTACCACCCCTTAATTTAAAGCTATGCCCCCTCGTAATAGCTGACTCCATATGTGGAAAAAGGTTCTCATGGTCAACCCTATCTAAACCCCTAATCATCTTGTACACCTCTATCAAGTCACCCCTAAACCTTCTTTTCTCCAATGAAAACAGCCCCAAGTGCCTCAGCCTCTCCTCATAGGATCTTCCTACCATACCAGGCAACATCCTGGTAAACCTCCTCTGCACCCGTTCCAGTGCCTCCACATCCTTCCTATAGTATGGCGACCAAAACTGCACACAATACTCCAGATGCGGCCGCACCAGAGTCTTATACAACTGCAACATGACATCAGTACTCCGGAACTCAATTCCTCTACCAATAAAAGCCAGTATGCCATATGCCTTCTTCACCGCACTATTTACCTGGGTGGTAACTTTCAGAGATCTGTGTGCATGGACACCAAGATCCCTCTGCTCATCCACACTACCAAGTATCCGACTGTTAGCCCAGTACCCCATCCTTTTGTTACTCATACCAAAGTGAATCACCTCACACTTACCCACATTGAATTCCATTTGCCACCTTTCTGCCCAGCTCTGCAGCTTAGCTATATCCCGCTGTAACCTGTCACATCCTTCCTCACTGTCAACAACTCCACCGACTTTCGTATCATCCGCAAACTTGCTCACCCAACCTTCTAGCCCCTCCTCCAGGTCATTTATAAAAATGACAAACAGCAATGGTCCCAAAACAGATCCTTGCGGAACACCGCTAGTAACTGCACTCCAAGACGAACCTTTACCATCAACTACTACCCTCTGTCTTCTTCCAGCCAGCCAATTCCTAATCCAAACCTCCAACTCACCCTCAATGCCATACCTCCGTATTTTTTGCAGTAGCCTACCATGGGGAACTTTATCAAACGCCTTACTAAAATCCATATACACCACATCTACCGCTTTACCCTCGTCCACCTCTTTAGTCACCTTCTCAAAGAATTCAAAAAGGTTTGTGAGGCACGATCTGCCCTTCACAAAACCATGCTGACTATCCTTGATCACATTATTTCTATCCAGATGTTCATAAATCCTACCTCTTACAATTCTCTCTAAGACTTTGCCCACAACAGAAGTGAGACTCACCGGTCTATAGTTACCAGGGTTATTCCTACTCCCCTTCTTGAACAAGGGAACCACATTTGCTATCCTCCAGTCTTCTGGCACTATTCCTATAGACAACGAGGACCTAAAAATCAAGGCCAATGGCTCTGCAATCTCCTCCCTTGCTTCCCAGAGAATCCTGGGATAAATGCCATCAGGCCCAGGGGACTTATCTATTTTCACCCTTTCCAGAATTTCCAACACCTCTTCCCTACATAGCTCAAAGCCGTTCATTCTAATTAATTGTGACTCAGTATTCACATCGGCAACAATGTCCTGTTCCTGAGTGAATACTGACAAAAAGTATTCATTCAGTGTCTCCCCAATCTCTTCAGCCTCCACAAGCAACTTCCCACTACTATCCTTGACTGGACCTATTCCTACCCTAGTCATTCTTTTATTCCTGACAAACCTATAGAAAGCCTTTGGGTTTTCCATAATCCTACCAACTAAGGACTTTTCATGTCCCCTCCTTGCTGCTCTTAGCTCTCTCTTCAGATCCTTCCTGGCTACCTTATAACTCTCAATCACCCCAATTGAACCTTCACGCCTCATCTTTACATAGGCCGCCCTCTTCCCTTTAACAAGGGATTCCAATTCCTTATTAAACCACGGCTCCCTCACACGACCCTTTCCTCCCTGCCTGACAGGTACATACTTATCAAGGACACTCAATAGTTGCTCCTTGAACAAGCTCCACTTATCAATTGCGCCCTTGCCTTGAAGCCTACTTTTCCAAGGCACACACCCTAAGTCGTGCCTCACCGCATCATAATTTCCCTGCCCCCAGCTATAACTCTTGCCCTGCAATGCACACTCATCCCTCTCCATTACTAGAGTAAAAGTCACCAAATTGTGGTCACTGTCCCCAAAGTGCTCACCTACCTCCAATTCTAACACCTGGCCTGGTTCATTACCCAGAACCAAATTCAGTATGGCCTCACCTCTTTTTGGCCTGTCTACATATTGTGTCAGGAAACCCTCCTGCACACATTGGACAAACACCGAACCATCTAACGAACTTGCGCTATAGCTTTCCCAGTCAATATCAGGAAAGTTAAAAACCCCCATAACAACCACCCTATTTCTTTCACAGTTCTCCTGAATCATCTGCGCAATCCTTTCTTCTACGTCTCTAGGACTATTAGGAGGCCTGTAGAAAACTCCTAACAGGGTGACCTCACCTTTCCTATTCCATCACACTCACACACACACTTTACCAAGCATGTACATACGCAAACACACTTTCTCACATGCACTTACACTCACACACCCACACTCACATGCACACACTCACACTCCCCCTCTCTCTCTCTCTCTCATACACGTACACACACATAGGTGAATAGGGTGAATTTGCATTTGCAGATACATTCTATTTTGCTCAAAAAGCGCACAATCTGCAGGCAGCAATATTTTATAAATTCCTATTTTGGAAATAGAACCAGCCTGACTCAAGATTGGGATACAGACAGACTCTAAACTCATACCATTAATGCATTCTCTGAGCTGAGATTTTACCTTTTTTTTATAAAACCCTCCGTTATCTTGAGAAGGTGACTTAAAAGAAGTTCTGGGATTTACATATTAATGAACTGAAACCTGCAACCCATTCTAAAAGATGAAAGATTTAGCAACAATCTATGTTTGTTCAATATATTATTTCAGTTGTATGACACCGTAATCTTATGTTATAAACTCTTATGTCTTATGATCCTGTTACACAGCTACCTGATGAAGAAGCAGTGCTCCAAAAGCTAGTGCTTCCAAATAAACCTGTTGGACTATAACCTGGTGTTGTGTGCTTTTTAACTTTGTCCACTCCAGTCCAACCCCGGCATCTCCATATCATATTCTATCAGGTCCATCTGCCTCATTATGTCATTTCCTCCCTCCCAGCCCCTCAAGTCCGAGGACGTAGGATAGTTCCTGATTTTGACGCTCTGGCCTGGGATGTTTTAGCATCAGATAAAGTTCCTCTAACTTTGCCTCTGATACAAGCAGGGTGTCATGCACAGTAACTTACTTCTTGTGCCTGGGTGTCTCAGAAGAAATTCATTCTCTTCTGCAGGCAGCAAAGGTAATGAGGTGGCAACATGTACCATGTCCATCTCAGATCCTGAGGGATCTGCAATGCTTTACCGAGAAGGAAGACCCACAGCTTCCGGAACAGTCAAAAAGGCAGTCAAGAACCCGGCACGTTTTGCTCCCGCACCGTTTGTGAATTTGCAGCTTTCATATAGTCCATGTGCTTGTTCAGGACCGTTGCACCTACCCAGACTTTATACATCACTGGACCTGACCTTGTATCAACCATGTGTCTTTTCCATTAAGACCATTCCTGTGGTTTCTGCACCAAACTTTGTCCCCTGAAGTAAGCAGTCATGAGGCTGTCACAAATAAACTGCAGATGCTGGAACCCAAGGTAGAGAGGCAGGAGGCTGGAACGACACAGCAAGCCAGGCAGCCTCAGGAGGCAGAGAAGTTGATGTTTCAACTGTAACACTTCTTCAGGACTGGGGTATTCTGAGGGAGGCAGAGAACTTCTTCAAAGTGGACATCTTTTGTAGAGACTTGGCAGTGGTACAAACTTGGTTCGAGTCTTGGGTCCAGTATTGACATTCCTGATGCATTCCTGTTTCCCTGCCCCAGGTCTGGGAAGAACAGATTTAACAAGGTGTGGAGACTTCTCCCCGTTAGCAATTCTGCTGGAGCTATCCCTGCAGGGATGAGGGGGTCATCCTATAATCAAATAGGAACAGAGTGAGTTTGGTATTTAATGAAGCTGCAGGCTGTTTCTTTAAACCTGCCTTCAAAGTTTGGTCTGCTTTTTCTGCCAAGTCATTGCATGATGGATGGTATGGAGCTGTTCTTATATGATGAAAACCCTTTGACTTCAGGAAATACTCAAATTCCCTGATGGTATACAATGGCCCATTAGACTTTTCCCCAGGGCAGATCGACTGGTATGAGAAGTCATAGTTTGAAGATATTATGGAGAAGGTATAAAGGAGACATCAGAGGTAGGTTCTTTACGCAGAGAATTGTGAATGCATGGGATGTGTTGCCAGCTATGGTGGTGGAAGCGAAGTCATTAGGAACATTTAAGCGACTGTTGGACACGCACATGGATAGCAGTGAATTGAGGGGTGCGTAGGTTAAGTTACTATACTTTAGGATTAAACCTCGGCACAACATCGTGGGGCCAAAGGGCCTGTTCTGTGCTGTACTTTTCCATGTTCTATGTTCTATCTGTGACCAACATTTCCTGGAATCTGTGTATTGCAAAAGGTGCACACGTTTTTTCTATCATTGTCCCTGTGGTTGATGAATGAACTCTATGCATGTCCAACCACTATGAGTGGGTGCCCACAATATCTAAGAACACTGAGCCCATGAAAGGACCTGCATAGTTGACATGTATCTGAGTTCAGGAGCTGCTGGTAGTAATTGTTGACCATATTGGCATTCTAGGCATTTCCTCACTGCATGTATGTCTGCATCCAATCCTGGCCACCAGACATAATTTCACACCAACATCTTCATTTTAGAAACCTCAGGATAACCCTGATGGATTCAGGTAGTATTTGGCAGTGACCTTTGCTCAGACAATCACTCTTGCTCCCCATAATAATAGAACATAGAACATAGAACATAGAACAATACAGCACAGAACAGGCCCTTCGGCCCACAATGTTGTGCCGAACTTCTAACCTAGATTAAGCACCCATCCATGTACCTATCCAAATGCCGCTTAAAGGTCGCCAATGATTCTGACTCTACCACTCCCACGGGCAGCGCATTCCATGCCCCCACCACTCTCTGGGTAAAGAACCCACCCCTGACATCTCCCCTATACCTTCCACCCTTCACCTTAAACTTATGTCCCCTTGTAACACTCTGTTGTACCCGGGGAAAAAGTTTCTGACTGTCTACTCTATCTATTCCTCTGATCATCTTATAAACCTCTATCAAGTCACCCCTCATCCTTCGCCGTTCCAACGAGAAAAGGCCGAGAACTCTCAACCTATCCTCGTACGACCTACTCTCCATTCCAGGCAACATCCTGGTAAATCTTCTCTGCACCCTCTCCAAAGCTTCCACATCTTTCCTAAAGTGAGGCGACCAGAACTGCACACAGTACTCCAACTGTGGCCTAACCAAAGTCCTGTACAGCTGCAACATCACTTCACGACTCTTGAATTCAATCCCTCTGCTAATGAACGATAATACTCCATAGGCCTTCTTACAAACTCTATCCACCTGAGTGGCAACCTTCAAAGATCTATGTACATAGACCCCAAGATCCCTCTGTTCCTCCACCTGACTAAGAACCCTACCATTAACCCTGTATTCCGCATTCTTATTTGTTCTTCCAAAATGGACAACCTCACACTTGGTAGGGTTGAACTCCATCTGCCACTCCTCAGCCCAGCTCTGCATCATATCTAAGTCCCTCTGCAGCTGACAACAGCCCTCCTCACTGTCCACAACTCCACCTATCTTCGTATCATCTGCAAATTTACTGACCCACCCTTCGAATCCCTCATCTAAGTCATTAATAAAAATTACAAACAGCAGAGGACCCAGAACTGATCCCTGCGGAACTCCACTTGTAACTGGGCTCCAGGCTGAATATTTACCATCTACCACCACTCTCTGCCTTCGACCGGTTAGCCAGTTTTCTATCCAATTGGCCAAATTTCCCTCTATCCCATGCCTCCTGACTTTCCGCATAAGCCTACCATGGGGAACCTTATCAAATGCCTTACTAAAATCCATGTACACTACATCCACTGCTCTACCCTCATCCACATGTTTGGTCACCTCCTCGAAGAATTCAATAAGACTTGTAAGGCAAGACCTACCCTTCACAAATCTGTGCTGGCTGTCCCTAATCAAGCAGTGTCTTTCCAGATACTCATAAATCCTATCCCTCAGTACCCTTTCCATTACTTTGCCTACCACAGAAGTAAGAATATGTCATCCTCAATTACAATCTGGTCTCACCAGGTTCAAAAAGGTTTCAGTTCTTGTTGTTGAACCAGTTGTTGAACCAGCTGTTTCAGTTTTGCTAGGACTGGATCTTTCTACGTCCAAAGTCATATATTGTCAGCTGTGACTGGAAGTATGTCCAGAAAATTTAAAACCATTACATACTCTTGTGGTGGTGTATCTGACAGTGGGAGGCAGCTGCATGCATCAACATTTGCTACTTAGCCTCCTAAATCGCCTTCCAAGTTGTAATTATATGCACTTCGAGCCAACCATTAAATTCAGCTTGAAACTCTGGGCAGCACAGCCTTAACTTCCTTAAGCAGACCTAACAGGGGTTTGTGGTCAATTATTATTACAAATTTATGTCCATAAAGGTATTGGTGGAACCTCCTGATTCCAAATATGACCGCAAAATCTTCCTTCTCTATCCAAGCGAACTTATACTTGACACTAGCCAAGGACCTGAATGCACACACCTTTGGGCGTTCCTCTCCATTGGGCCACCTATGAGCTAATACTACCGCAATGTCATACATGCAGGTATCACATGTCAACACCATATCTCGCTTGGGATCATACTGCACCAAGACCTTAGAGGATGATAGCTATTTCTTCTCTTTCCTGAAAGAGAACTGTTTCCAAGGCTGACTCTTTTTAAAGAGTTGATGCAAATGCAACAGGATTGAGGCCAGATTATGTATGATGTTTCCATAATGGCTCACCAGCCCAAGGGAAGATCTAAGCTCTGTTACAGATGTGAGAGCCAGAACACCTTTGATGGCTCTTACTATCTTCCAAAGGGTGTAATCCAGTCTTGTCAACTCTTTAGCTCATGTAGGTCACTTGGGGTGCTTGGAACACTCTTTTTTCCCTTCTAAGGCATACACACATCTAAGAGAAATGTCTAAGGACTATGTCCAAATGTTCAAAGTGTGCCATATTTGTCTTCCCTGTTATGAGCATGTCATTGAGATAGATGGCAGCCTGGGATAGACCTTGTTCTCTTCCATCATCTGCTGACAAATTGCATAGGCTGACAATACCCCAAATGGCAGTCTTGCGTATTGGTGCAAATCCGTTTGGGTATTACTTGTAGCATACCTCTGTGAATCCTCATCTAACCATAATTGCAAGCATGCATTGGTCATGTCCAGCTTTGTGAGGGACAGCCCCCCTGCCAGCTTTCCATATCAATCTTTTATGTGAGTGTTTGAGTATTTATCCAATTGAGGAAAACGATTTACCGCTTATTTAGAATTCCCACAAAAGTGAATTGATCCTTTGGTCTTCACAATTGGTATGACCGGTGCTGCTCATTCTGCAAACTGGACTGTTTTGATGATTCCTTCACTTTCTAGCCTTTTGATTTATGCCTCTAGTTTTGCCGATAAGGCAAATTGCACTGGGCTGGTCCTGCAAAATTCTGAGAATTGCTTCCTGGTCAACATGTAATGTGGTCTTAGCTCCTTTGATGGTCCCTAGACCTTAGGACCTCATTCAGCCAGCCATTTTCTAATTGATAAGTCAAGATGAATCTTTCTCAATCAATTTCACCCCACCAAGCTTGGGCCTGAGCCTGTTATTACAATCAGTGATAACTGAATCAATTGTTTCTCATAAGAGATCAGAACTGAAGTTATACCCTTAGTCTTTAATGCGTCCCTGATATAGCTTCTCAGTCTAGCCAAGATCTCGTGAAAACGTAAGTATTGGAGTCCAGAGTGAATTTTGTTCAAGACTGTTTCTGTGATCTCTGAAACGGCCACGCTGGAATCAACCTCTACTACATCATTTAACCAAACGTTGATTTTGATGAGTTCTGATTTGGATGTCGCTAAGCAAGTTAACTGTTCCAAACCAGATATAGATGGACTTTCAAGGATATGCACTCTCCTGGATACCAGCCTATGAGTTCTCTAACTCCATTTTAGGTCAAGTAAGACTTTCTTGGATTCTGAAGTCCACATACCAATAGCAACTACAATGGCTTGCAGGCCTGAATTCTGAAGAAAATTTTACGTGTTTTGGTCAAGGATTGGCTTTGTTTTGGGGTTTTGCTGTGGGTTGACCTAGAGTCTCTCTGTTCAGGATATGTCCTGAGTGAGGCTATGCAATTGTCTTCACTCAAGAGGTGTTCACCAAGCTCATTTGGACTGATGACAATGTCCACTTCCATCAGTATACCCTGCAACTTATATGCTCCACTTGCTGCATTTTTAAATAACAAAGCTAGCTGTAGCGTCTGTTTGCAGTTCAGGTATGCTTCAGATAATAAGCGCTTTTACATGGTTATATTATTAATCCCATATACCAACAGTCTTTCAGCATCTTATTAAGAGTTAAACCAAAGTTACATGCCTCTGACAATCATTTTAATCTGATCAAAAATCCCAATACAGATTTATCTGGTTCTCAAATTGCCACATAAACTAATAAAATCTCAGAATTAGAAGATGCTTGGAGTCATAATATTCTTTAACTAACTCCATCAACCCTTGAGAGGTTCTAATATCTGGTACCTCAAGGAATGTCAGGCTCCTAACAACTTAAAAAGCCACAGGTCCACAAGCTGTCAGAGAATTACCCACTGCTTTTCGTCTGCTCTATGTCATTTGCCTGAAAACAAATTGCATTCTTTCTACACACTGGGCCCAGTCTTCGACAGTGGACTGGAATTAATCAAGCTTCCTAAACAAAGGCATGATGCTGGAAATGCTTACCCAAACTCAATGATGAATGTTTCGAGTGCATTACTTCTGGAGCATGCTTATTTCTTGTCACCATTGAAATGACTCCATCATTACCGGTATCCTGTCACCAGGTCACACTTTATGACAGTGCTCCAGCTTCCTGTGAGCCAGATCTCAGAGTGAACAGAACCTCTGTTTATATCTGTCAGCCAAGGCTCCCTGGACCAGATTAACAGCCCCAATCAGGGAATTCATATTCTATGAGGTCCACCTGGCTGACCTCATTGCAATCACTACACCATGTTTCCCACAATTCAACAGTGATTTCACTCCAGGCAGAAATGCTTCCTCAGCTATTATATACTTTGTGACCTCTGGTGGTCAACAATTTTATCAAGATCTTAAACATAACTCATGAACACATTTAAGCTTTTTAATGAGATTGTTGCCTGTCTTGACAGAAGTGTAGGTGCCTGATTCAAGATCTGCTCAAAACTGAGTCGGATGAAGTTTGAGATTTATCCTTATCTCCATCTTTGTCTGTTTGTGCCAAACAATGGTGAACTGGGTTGGCAAAAGCATTGCCCACTGTCACACAAACAAATAATCTGGTTTCTGGCCTTTGTTAATGTCCCTTTGGATATTTTCCCTTTATTTCTGTGGTAAATTAACACACGTCAGTTTGGCCTGCTTCTCAAGAGAAGACTACTGGAGTGCAGCAAGTGAAACAATGTCTTTTTATCTCTCGACTACTCAAGGCAGAATGCAGTGTCAAACATGTTATGCTCTTTCTCCAGTTTTTCTTCCCTTTCAACCTCAAGGCTCCAGTCATGTACAGGTCATTCTGTTTTAATGCGCATTTTGTCATTGTGAATTTGTTGTAATATGTTTGACGAATTAGGGACACCGTTTCTACAGAGCGAACTTTCAAAACAAGCAATGGCTGTAATGCGATTACATTGCCAACATTTTAAATGTCATTTTGAAATGCAATTTTTCTATAACATGGGGTTGTACAAGAACATAACCATTGTATTATAGAAGAACTGATTGTATTGGCACCAGTCACCCTTTGGCATTCTTCAAAAATATTACAAAACCAAATGAATTGAGCACTAGAATTCTGCGATAAGAACAATGAATATTGGAAACACTCAGCAAGTCTGGGCAGCAACTGTGGAGGGGGGATCAGTTAATGTTTCAGGTCCGTGATCTTTCTTCAGAACTAAGCACAGTCAAACTGCATGAGGCTTCATGTAGGTGAAATGGGGAGCTCGTAAGGTCAAAAAGGGAAAGGCTTGCAAAAGGGTGGAAGGCATGGCAGATTAAATTGCCATTAGCTTCATAGTGTAAAGCTAAATAGAGTAGTAAAATGAACATAAGAATTAGGATCAGGAGGAGGCAATTCAATCCCTCAAGCTTGCTGTTCTATTCAATACAGTCATGGCTGATATCATCTCGGCCTCACATCAATTTTCCTGCCCACCCCCGGTAGCCTTTAAACCCATTACTGATTAAAAATCTATCTTTCTCCTCTGAGTTTTGCCAGCAACTTCTGTTTTTGCTTTTGTTTATTTTACCACATGCTGTTCTCAGAATAACTCACCATTAACTGGATATTGGCCGAGAGACCAACACCTCTGGCATTCTTGTCATATATAAAGGCCGCTGTGTACATGGACAAGCAGTGGTATTCCAAAACTGTTCTGTTCTGTGATGGACAGTCATTCTGAAGATGTGAGAAAAGGGGAAGATGGTGCAACAATTCTTCAACAGGGACCTGAGTGAAGAGTTATCACAATAATGGTAAGACAGGGCTAGAATCAAACATGAGAGACATCATATGGGTGGTATTGGTAGTTAATGAGGTGAACTTCATAAGATATCGTGAGAAATTTCACTATGCCTCACAGCCAAAAATCCACCACATATTTGAACACAGAGATGCTGGGTCTCCTGAAACAGGGGTGGTTCCTTGTTTCAGGGCTTTTCAAGATTCTGGGGTGTAAATGGTCTGGGGGTTTTGTGTGAGTTAACTATGGGGTCAGTTTAATAGTTATTCAGGAGTTAGACCATATATTTAATAGTCTAACATTTCGTGAGTATTTTATATAGTTTCATTAGAATATCCAAAGTTTCTGATTTTTATTGAGAATTTCATTGGGCTTTAGACATAGAGAAACTGCCCACTGAAAAATTAATTTCCTGGATAATTCCTTTGTAGAATGCTACAATGGGGAATCTGCAGAACCGATCTACACCCATTTAAAAAAAACTATCTGGCCAGTGAAAATCTGTCCCATTGTTCCTTCAATAGATGTTTTCAAAAGAAAATGAAACCGCAAAATACTTTCTTGGGTCTGTAATGTTAAAGTGCTAAGACATTTGATGCTGATGTTTTCATGGGACTGGGCAAAGTGACTTGCAACAAATTGAGTGCATTGTCCTTGGAAGGCTCAGCTCAACACTTAAATGTGGATTCCACCTGTAAGCAGGAGAAAGAGAACTTTCAAAACATGTGACAATACATTCAGAGGTGGGAATAAAATTGAAACTGCTGAAATTAGAACTGGAATTTGATGAGAATACAAAAATAAAGCAAATTCTTGGCAGAAGAGCTATAGGGACAAGGAGGAAAAGAAAGCAGTGACAGGATTCTGGGCAAAAGAAAGAGAATGGGAGTGTCAACTGAGAGAACGGGCTGAGGAAAAGGTATCCTGATGAAGATTGCTCTGGTGAGGGAACTACACATAACTCCAACTCAAAGGCTGAAGTATTCAAGTTCACCAATTTAATCTCTAAGGTTGAGTCTTTTGAGTGGTTAGCACAGCAATGAAGGTGGCCAGTCCTATAATGGATGCTGCTGTTGCAGAATAGGCTGACAGGGAATGCTCTTAAGGTTTACTCCCTCTTGACTGAGCACAGTGCCACTGATTATGAGGCAGCAGAAGGGACTGTTCTCAGTGCATGACAGTTATTGCTAGAGCATCACCCTCAGGAAACAGTCTGACCAGACATTCCTGAAATTTGAATGTCTTAAGCAGCTCACTTTTGACAATTGGGTAAATGCACTTCAAATTGACGCCATCTACAAAATCCTTCATGAAGTAATTCTGCTGAAGGAATTCAGAAAGTCAATACCCTTTCAAATCCACACACATGCAGAGGATCAAATGTAACAAGGTTCAGACAGGCAGTCATTCCAGCTGACAGTTATGAGTTAACACACAGCTCCATAAATTCAGCTAGACTGGGGTCTGGAGACTTTCACAGACCACGGCACAACAAGGACAATGTAAACACACAAACTAAAGAGAAAAGGGAAGCCAGGAAGAGAAAATAGAGCTGCCCTTGATCATGAAAGTGAGGAACTCACATGGGAAACTGAGCCAAGTGATTTCTACTGTGAGAAAATAGGGCTTAAACCAGAAGAGTTATTATTTGCCGTGTCTCACGGAAATTCAGACTGCAAGACCAGTGTATGGAGCATTGAAAGGCATCAGGTATATGTATTGACTGGGATATATTGTCAGGAGTTTGCATCTAAAAGTAATGGCAACCACTGGGACAGGAGAACTCAAAGATTTGAGTTGTTCAGGAAGAGTCACTTGAGTTAAACGGGCAGAGGTCCAGAAACGAGTTAAAAGTGCTGAAGGTAGGCCATAAGCAAAAACATAACATGGCCAAAAAAGGTGAAAAAAAATGGTAATGGCAAATTTACAGGAAGGACTAGAAGAGTTCTCAGACAGGACAGGATTAAGTAATGGTGAACATAGGAACAGGAGTAGGCCATTCAGCCCCTAGAGCCTGCTCCATCATTCAATGAGATCATGGCTGATCAGTGGCTTAATTCCAAATGCCTGCCTTAGACCCAACACCCCTGCGCCGTGTCCGACACTCCCCCTCCACAGGGAGGCGACACTTTACTGTCCCCAGACCCAGGACCTGACACCACCTCTTGGGACACAACACCCTGCCGTCTCAGAACCCAACAGCTCCCCCAACCTGGGAGTCAGGCCCGACCCACTCTTTGCCCCAATCCCGGCTGCTGGACCTGACCACCCATTCTCCTCTGACTGCCAGATTGGACACAACCATCTCTGCACCCAATTTTACCAGCCCACCTTGACTTATCCTAAACACCTGGCCCCTTTCCACATTGCACCTTGGTACCTTACCCATGACACAGCTGGCATCTCACCCATTTGGCAACCTCCCCCTCCCTAGCCGGAACTCTACCTACTTAACTTGCACCCTGGCACCATACTCATTTGGCTTCACGACTCATCTGGCTTGATATTAACTTGCACACTACTCCTCTCCAGCTCCCCTAATTGCCAGGCACCCTACCCCAATATCTCACAAACCCAAACCTCCCAGCACCCGACAAATACTGAAGTTGACTGCTGTGGAAAGGAGAAGAGGTTTACCTTCCTCTGACAGTTTTGCTTTATGAAAGACCTGTCAGTAGGGAGGCACAATTCCACATTTCTGAGGGACTTCTGAACAGAATCTCCTCTCAAAAATGTGGAGCTCTTTTCTTTTTGCCGGTCAATGGAAAATCTGGCCCAATTTGTTTCGTCCAACTAAACGCCTCAGTTAGTGACAACAAAAAATTGAAATTCTTTTTTAGCACACAATTAAACAACACTTAAATTAAAGTGTAGTCCTAACCAAAAATAAGGAGCCATCTTCTTTCGGGGTCTTCTTTAGTGAAAAGAAGAAGAATTTTATTACTTATAAATTCCGAGAAAGCAAACAAAATGACGTCAAAAATAGCATACTTAGATGTAAAGTTTACAAAAGGGGAGAGTGTCTACTACAAAAAAAGGCAAAATAAAATACTCCTTATAGCCCCAAAAATGTTTGCTTTTAGTTTGACTAAATCACATTGTTTGACTAATGTCTTGAATCCTCAGCAGTTGCAAAATTTATAGATATCCTTGAGCTTTGGTGAATCAGTGTTTGTTCACTTTGCTCTAACACTACACATTGTTTTTCAAGAGGCTGAGCCAAACAGGGACAGGGAAAGAGAGAGAGAGAGAGAAAGCAAATCTTCCTGTTCTGCTGTTATGAACCAATTGTTACCTCTCGGTGCTCTGCCCCAAAATCTGTTACCTGTATTAATGCCACTTTGTGTAATTCCATGTATGGCTTCATTGTTTTTCCTAAAATAGATAGTCTGCAGACAACTTTCAACAGAACATGTGAAACTTCCAGAAATGTGTAAATCCATTAGACCATAAGACATGGAAGCAGAAGGTGACCTTTCAGTGCTTTGAGTCTACTCCATCATTCAATTAGATCATGACTGATCTGATAATCCTGAACTCGACTTTTCTGTCTTTTCCCCATAACCCTTGATTCCCATACTGACTAGATATCTAACTTGGCCTTGAATATACATAATGCCCTGGCCTCAACAGCTTCCTTGGTAAAGAACTCCACAGAATCACCACCTGGTCAGAGAATAATTTCCTTCTCATCTCTGTCTTTAATGTGCAACCCCTACCCTGAAATTATGCCCTCTGGTCTAAGACTTTCCCACAAAGGTAAAACACCTTTCTGCATCTAATCTATCAAGTCTTAAAATCTTGTATATTTCAATAAGATTGCCTCTCACTCTCTTGTATTTCAATGAGTACAAATCAAACAGCAGATATAGATCTTAATGACTGGTTTCTGTTATTTTGGTGCCGTGATATTCAGACGGAGTTCTATTTATTTAAGTTTCATGATCTTGGCTCACCCTGGTCAGGTGAATGCTGCAACCTAGTTAACTCAGTAGTTTTGATGATTTTGAAACCATGTTGTTTATGAAAGGTTCCAGTAATTCAAAATCAGCTGATGAATTCAGAAATTGATAGTGCTTTTTAAAAATCAGCATCATAACAAGAAACTAAAACTGTACATAATACACAATGTGATCCTTACACACACTGTAATTGCAACAATTGCAGCAAAATATCATTTTACGTATTTTATATTCTTTTATATTCTACTCCTGTCCTGTGCATCTTCGTGGAATCATATGTTTTTGTTTTCAGTTTGATACTACCTTCAACTTCCTTAGAAAGCCACAGATGGTGCATCCTTCCCTTGGAGTCATTGTTCTCACTGGAATGCATGCTTTTTAGTATTCAGACAGATCACCTTAAAGGTCTGCGACTGAATCTCTACTGACTATCTCATAACCTAGTTATCAGTATACTATAGCCAGCTATATCCTAAAGCCCTTATAATTGCTATTATTTGAGTTAAAAATATGAGTCTTAAATTGTTTCTTCATCCCCCCAAACTGAATGCGATATTTTAACATATTTTAATCTCTGCTACCTAGGGGCAATGTGGACATGAGATCATTAATAAATCCTATGTCATTACGCAATACTAATAGCCTGGTATCTGATTGGCTATAGAATATTTTACTCTCAGAATCTGCTCTAAAAACATTGTGTGAATTTATTATCCAGGCTACCTTTGCCAAAATAATTCAAATAATTATTCACCCAATCTGTATTGTCACAGTATCTTGCCCACAGGTTCTATTATAACTTCCTATATACCACATTATACGGTGTGATTGCTATTAGGTCGCCTATATACCACAATAAATTTCTTACCTTTACTATTGTTTGGTCTCCTTTTCTAAGAAGGGATGCTTTTCTCTTGAAGGAGTGCAGTGAAGGTTTACTCGGCTGATTCAGGGGATGGTGGGACTGACGTATGAGGAGAGATTGGCTACATTAGGATTGTTTTTGCTGGAGTTCAGATGAATGAGGAGGGATCTCATAGAAACTTATAAAATTCCAACAGGACTAGACAGGGTAATTACAGGGAGGATGATCCCGATGGTGGGTGTGTCCAGAAGCAGGTGTCACCAGAGGATTTGGGGTGGACCACTTAGGATGGAGATGAGGAGACATTTCTTCACCCAAAGAGTGGTGAGCCTGTGGAATTCATTACCACAGGAAACAGTTGACGCCAAAACATTGTATACATTCAAGAGGCGGCCAGGGTGAATGGGATCAAAGGTTATGAGGAGAAAGCAGGATTAGGCTATTGAGTTGGACAATCAGCCATGATCACGATGAATGGCAGAGCAGGCTTAAAAGCCCTCCTCCTGCTCCTATCTTCTTTGTATATGTTTCTATGTATATTTGTCATCACTACAAATCTGATCCAACAACTTGATCTCTAAAATTAACATTATCTCTTTCAAGCACTAGTGTCATGTTTAATTAACAGAGTCACCCTTACACCTTCTCCAAGCTTCCTATTCTTCATAGAGAATTCCTAAAGGAATATAAGGGCAATAGAAGTATACTTAAGAGGGAAATCAGAAGAGCAATAAGGCAATATGAGATAGTTTTAGCAAATAGAGTTAAGAGGGGGTTCAAAGAAATTCTTTAAGTACATTAAAGGCAAAGGAGTAACTGGGAGAGAACAGGACCCCTTAAAGATTAATGTGGAACGACACAAGATATGTGACACACTAAACAAATATTTTACACCTGTATTTACTGTGGAGAAGGATAGGGAACTTAGGGAAATAAATAGTGATATCTTGAAAAGAGTTCTCATTGCAGAAGGGGAGGTGCTGGAAGTCTGAAAATATATAAAGGTAGATAAACTTCTGCGACCTGTTCAGGTATTTGTGGGAAGCAAATGAAGAGATTTCTGGGTCCTTTGTGGAGAAATTTGTATTATTGACAGCCACAGGTGAAGTGCCAGATGACTGAAGGTTGATTAATGTTGTCCCATTATTTAAGAAAGGCTGTAAGGAAAAGTCAGATAAGCCTATGCCAGCGGCAGGTAATTTGTTGGAGGGGATTCTGAAGGCCAGTATTTACATGCATTGAAAAAGGCAAGGATCAATTATGGATAGCAAACATGGCTTTGTGTGTGGAAAATTGTGTCTCATCAACTTGATTGAGTATTTGAAGCATGGGCAAAGAAGATTGATGAAGGCAGAGCAGTAGACATTGTCTATATGGACTTCAGTGAAATGTTCAACAAAGTTCTGCATGGTTGACTATTTAGTAGATTTAGATCACATGGGATCCAGGAGAGCTAGGCAACTGGTTACAAAATTGGCTTGAAGGTAAGAGACAGAGGGTGGTGGTACAGGATTGATTTTCAGACTGGAAGTCTGTGACCAACGATGTGCCACAAGGATTGGTGCTACGTCCACTGTTTTTCATAATATATATAAATGATTTGGATGTGAATATACAAGTATGGTTAGTAAGTTTGTAGGTGACATCAAAATAGGTGATATGGTGAACAATGAAGAAGATTATCTCAGAGTACCATGAGACATTGATTAGATGGGCCGATGGCCCGGGAGTGGCAGATGGAGTTTAATTTATACAGGTGTCAAATGTTTATGCAGCTAATGGTTGGGCCCTATGAAGGGTTGCCAAACAAAGAGACATGGGGTGAAGGTGGATAGTTCCTTGAAAGTGGAGTCGCAAGTAGACAAGGTGGTGAAGAAAGCATTTGGTACGCTTGGTCAAAACATTGAATATAGGAGGTGGGATTTCATGTTGTGGCTGTACAGGACATTGGTGAGGCCACTTTTAGAATACTGTGTACCATTCTGGTTATCCTTCTACAAGAAGGATGTTATGAAACTTGAGACGGTGTAGAAAAGATTTCCAAGGATGCTGTTAGGGTTGGAGGGTTTGAGTAACACAGAGAGGCTGAATAGGCTGGGGCTGTTTTTCCTGGAGCTTCATAGGCTGAAGGGTGACCTTACAGAGGTTTATAAAATCATGAGGGGTATGGATAGGATAAGTACGCAAGGTGGAGAATCCAAAACTAGAGGATATAGGCTTAAGGTGAGGGGGAGAAAGATTTTAAAAAAGACCTGAAGGGTAACTTTATCACACAGAGGTTGGTGCGGGTATGGGACCATCTGCCAGAAGAAGTAGTGGAGGGTGGGACAATTTTAAAGGCATTTGGATGGGTGTACCATGGTTGTGGGTATGTTTGCCGAGTTGGGAAGTTTACTTGCAGATATTTCATCTCCTCTCTAGATGACAACTTTAGTGCTTTGGAGCCTCCTGTGAAGCGTTACTGTACTGTGTCTTCTGCAATTTATTTGGTTCTGTTCCTGCTGATCTGGTTTCTGCTTCCCAGTTGTTCATTGTAGTGGCCGGTATATCGGGTCTAGGCCTATGTGCTTGTTGGTGGAGTCTGTGGATGAGTTCCATTCCTCTAGAAATTGTCTGGCTGTCCTCTGTTTAGCTTGTCTTATGATTGTTGTGTTGTCCAGTTGTATTTGTGATCCTTGTGATCTGTGTGCATGGCTACCAAGGACACCTGGTCATGGCATTTAGTGTATGATTATATGGGTATATGATTCGGAAGGCGTTAGAGGGATATTGGCCAAATGCTGGCAAATGGAACAAGATTAATTTAGGGTATCTGGTCAGCATGGACATGTTGGATTAAAGGGTCTATTTCCATGCTGTATGACTCGATGACTCTGAATGTCAAGGACCTTTGAATTTTCAAGCTTCAATTCTTGTCATCTTGCAGCTATATCTCAGTAATGGCTACTAAATCAAAATGGAGAAAGTGAGGACTGCAGGCGCTGAAGATCAGATTTGAGTGTGTGGTGCTGGAAAAGCACAGCCAGTCAGGCAGCATCCAAGGAGCAGGAGAATCGACGTTTTGGGCATAAACCCTCCTGATGAAGGGCTTATGCCTGAAACATTGATTCTCCTGCTCCTCAGATGCTGCCTGACCTGCTGTGCTTTTTAAGCACCACACACTCGACTACTATATCAAAAATATCTAGTTGTGCTATCAATTCACCTGCATTCAGATATAGAGCCCTTACTTCTGTCCATTTACTAATGTTATAAACTTTAGCAATTCCTGCTGATGTGCTGTTAGGTTTGTGTGCTCTGTCACTTCTTATCAGTCCCTGGTTATAATTTTACTTTTTGCAACCCTAAACTCTTGGTGTCATCTCTGTTCACTAATCCTAGCACAGCTCAGATGTAGAAAATGCCAATGTTACAGCACCCCATTTTCTCCAGTACAGACGTCAGTGCTTCATGAATTAAAATTGAATTCTCACACACCAACCTTTGAGCTATGCATTTAACTCCCTAATCTTATTTACCCCACTTGTAGCTAGTTATTTTTAAGATTTAAGGTTCTGAATTTTAATTTAACCACTAGCTGTTCATTTTACCTAGCTGTACTGATGTATTTGGTACCCATATGGGACATAACCACTTGATCCTTCAGTTCTTTCCAGTGTAGAGCAATGTCCTGAAACCCTGTACCAGGGCAGGCAATGCAGACTTTGTCTTGCTCTTGGCTATAGAGTTTTACCTACCATCTTGCTGCTATCATGTTCATCCATTGAATCTGCTAGAACCTCAAATCTGTTGGTCATTTATCAGGGCTGGGGCTCCTCACTTTCTCCTTATGAAATTCTGTACCTGCTTTAATCACAGACATATCCTCCTGGCCCTGACCACTGACCAAACCAGAAGACCCTATACTAGAAAATGCGACAGCAAAGGGAGGTGTCTACAAAGATCCAGTAAACTCTGTGTCCCAGGTTTCCCCTTTCCCGGTGGCAGTTTCAATCTAGCACCAAGTCAAGTGGATGTTTCAGTGTACAGTAAGAATGATGTCAGCAAGCAAATAAATAAGCAATGACACTCAATTTTTCTCACAGGGCAGATTAGGAATTTAACTGCACTTGGAAAGGGCAGAGAATGATCATTTGAAGCTAGAATTGGAAGGTGAGGACTATTGAGACTTGGAAGAGAGGGGAAAGGTTAAGAGCAGGATTACAAAGTTGGGTCAGACAGAGTTGAGGTCCCTGTCAACCAGGGTGTTAGTCAGGAGAGGCTTTGGTTAAAGAAAATGGGAGAAATGTCATCGGTGTTGTTGTGAAAGGTTACATCATCAGAATAGATGCACTGCAAACAGTCAACCCACAAAAGAGAAATGAAGCCCCCCCACCTTTCGATGGCATGTAACCCATACTCCTCCAGTTCTACAGAACAGTGATATCGATTCAAAACATTAAATCTTGTTTTTTCTCTCTCTACAGATGCTGCCAGACCTGCTGTTTCCAGCCCTTTTCGTTTCTTGGTTCATTAAGGGAATTATTAAGGGCAATGGCAGGAAGCCAGTTGGAGTTATCCAGTCAGTCCCCATGGGGAATGGGAGGTGAGCAGGTTGAGAAACTTCAGCATGTCAGTAAAGATTCTTACCGATTTTTATAGATGCACCATAGAAAGCATCTATCCAGATGCTTCATCGCTTGGTATGGCAACTGTTCTGCCCAAGACCATAAGAAACTGCAAGAAAATCAAATAATCTCCATGTGCAGTATTGAGAAAGTGTTGCACTCTTGGAGGTGCAGGTTTGTGGATGAGACAATATATCAAGGTACCATCAGACGTGATTCAGAACATTCCTGCAGCATGGCTTTGAAGAAAAGCAAGGGAGTTCCCTCCATGAACTGGTAAATTTATTTTTGCCAAAATCACTGAAGACAGGTGATCTGGTCATTGGTTTTTGTAAGATATTTCCATTTGCAGTTTGACTGCTATCAACCTTGTCCATGCTTCATTTGCCATGAAGTGCTTTAAGATTTGTAAAAGGCACTTCATCAATGCGATTCTTTCTTTCTTTACAAAAAGTGTAACTTTTCTGAAGCTCCATCTATAGTGTTAGCATAGTACAAGATTTAGACGAGATGTTGGGCCCCTGATCTCACATGTTTAATTGATGCTGCACCTGACCTTGTGACAGTCTTTTGATGCCAAAACAAATGACTTCATGTTTCCAGCATGTGGGGCCCGTTTCAGGTATTTAAAATATGTCTCATATTGAATCTTCTCTCTTCCAGCAAGGCTTGCAGCATGCAATTGATCATGTAGATCACAGGGCTGGCCCGATTACATGGATTTCTTAAAAGAAGCTTGTGTAACAAATGCAGACTAATGCTGAAGGAACTCAGCAGGTCTGGCAGCATATTGAAGAGAGAAACAATATTAATGTTCTAAATCTGTTGTGACTCTTCTTCAGAATATAGATCTTTAGGGCAGAAGTAAAACCACTCGACTAAATCAATAAACCAAAACAATCCGTGCTGTACATCTCTATGACTATGACTCTAACTGCAGATGCTGGAAATCAGAAACAAAATCAGAAATTGCTGGAAAAGCTCAGCAGGTCTCTGAAGGATCCAGTGACTCTTCCTCAGAATTCAGTATTTCTGAGGAAAGGACACTGGACCCGAAACATGAACTCTGATTTCTCTCTACGGATGCTGCCAGACCTGCTGAGTTTTTCCAGCAATTTCTGTTTTTGCAATCAATAAACCCCAAGTGCTTTTAATACTTTGATTTAAATGCCAACAGCAATTAAGAACAATGTGGTACATGAATGCAGTGTGTGTTATGGATAGCTTTGTAGACTGGATTGGTGGAGGGTAAGGAACAGCAGACCCCTTCTGCTATTTGAGAAAAGACATCTGTTGATTACTCAGTAAGCCCATGATTATGAAATTCAGAAGGTAGTGTCCAATATTTGATGTGATTCAATGTTTTGTCAGCAGTTATTGAACAATCCCATATGTGTCAAGAATTACAACTAACGAACCCAAAATCAACAGTCAGTGCTGCAATGTGGCTCACCGACACTTGCAAGAGGCTACATTTCTTAAGATGCACTGCCCAGTCTTCTGCAGGATAAAGGAACATATCTGGGCATTGTATCTTTTCAGTTAAACAATTACTTTGGGATACTTGTCCTGGCGCATTCCTCATGGTACATCTCAAACAATCAGTGTTGATTTGTCATTTTTGAATTTAAAAAAAATTATGATTACTGTTCCTTGGTCAATTATCCAAATCAATACCTTAACCAATCAGTGTTCATTTGCTAATCACTCAGAACCTCATTTTTCATGCAACATAATTGTCTTCCCTTAAAAATGTAAAATTCTTATGCCTATGCTAGTGAGTGTAAGGTGAGGATCTTTAACATTTCTCCACAGTTTTTAAATTCGATATTCTCAAACAACTAATAAAAATGATGGTAAGCATTATAAGGGAGAAAAACGAAATCTAATGTTAAACTATCTAGAAAATGAAACAACTAGCATCTAAAGAAACATAATTTAAAACAAAACATTTTAAAATTATTTCTGTGATTTCTCTTCACAGATGCTGTCAGACCTGCTGAGCTTTTCCAGCAACTTCTGTTATTGTTTCTGATTTACAGCATCTGCAATTCTTTCATATTTTATTTTAAAATTACTTCTCCAGGAACAGGAAATACGGTAGGAACTCAATATTCCTTTGTTACATTAGTTGACAAATGTCTTAAGCAATTCAGACCCAAGAATGATTTAGTTCAGCTTCAGATTCCTCCTGAGATGATAGGTCACAATTGAAGGCGTGACAACTTCCTTCTGACTATTAATTATGTACAAATGTGTGTGTATGTGTACCTGAGACATGTATGTATGTAGACAATCTATGTTTCTGCGTATGAATGGAATGCTTGTGCACATGTATCAATGGAGTATGTATTGATGTATGTGTACAGGTACATCGGATATCCGTGTGAGTTTGATGGTCAACTGCAGAGAGGATCATCCTCATCTGTAATGCTGTCTTTATTTAGTGTCCTGTACTGGGATTATATATTAGTGTCTTTAGAACCATGTTCCACCATGAGTTAACAGTTTCAGAAGAGAGGGAATGCAGAGGGAAAGGGAAACAAAATTACTTAAAGTTACAAAAATTTTCATTTCCACTCAAAGAGTGATGCAAACTCACTTGTGACTTTACAATGAAACAATGTTTTCTTTCATTAAAGGTGAGATTTATTTATACTAACTCTTTGTCTACCCTTGTTCACTAACCCATGTCAAAAGTGAACACACTTAATTGACTTGTACTGTTTTCACATTAATTACATTAGGGACTGGGTAATACTGCATCCTGTCATAATGCCTTTCCCTTCCAGGAAATAGGCTTTGAATCTGGGCCAGACAGATGGCTTTTGATGACTTTCAGGGGCTGAGGCAAAATGAATGCCCTTTGTTTAACATCATAGTGCCTCAAATTTGGCACATACTGGCATTGATTTGGCACTGTCACTCTGTGAGGCCTCAACAGGAGAGAGAGATCTGTGTGACTGTGAGAGGGGTGGGGTTAACAGATTCAGATATGCTCTCAGATCAATGGAGAGACACAATTACAGTGCTGTATTTGGAAGAAGTTACTACCAATATGATAAATACTTTGTGCCTGTGTGTCACCTCTCTATCTTCCAGTTCCTTAGGTCCTTTCCAATGTTAAATCTGGGTATTTTTTTCAATGCTTTATTTACCTCAGTACAAATACATTAACAGAATTATACCGTCGAGCTGGTAGGATTGATCAAGACAAAACATCTCAAGCCCTCCTGTGTCTTCTGATACACCTCAAGTATCACTGAGCTAAACAGACAATGAGAGCGTCAGATTTGAATCTCAATCTGAACTGAGTGAACTGGTATCAACGTGGTGACATTAGAAGACACATAATACTTCTTATTCTGGGCACGTGGTAAGGAAAGGTCAGCTAGGTTGATGCTCCTGAGCTGAAATGCTGTAAAATACCAATGTAGGCATTGGGACAGAGCAGACCAAAGGGGTAGCCATGGGCACTCACATAGCCCTCAGCTCTGCCTGCCTCTTCATTGAGTATGTGAACAGTCTATCTTCCGCAGCTACACCAGCACTATTCCCCATCTTTTCCTCCACTACGTCGTTGATTGTATCGGCTGTACGTCGTACTGCACAGTTCATCAACTTCACAAACACCTTCCACCCCAACCTCAAGTTCACCTGGACCACCTCAGACACCTCCTTCCCATTCTTGGACTTCTCCATCTCCATTTCCAGCGATCGACTCAACACAGACATCTAATACAAACCCACCAACTCCAACAGCTACCTGGATTACACCTCCTCCCACCCTGCCTCCTGTAAAAATGCTACCCTTTATTCCCAAGTCCTCCTCCTCTGGAGCATCTGCTCCCGGGGGACCAATCCCACCACAGAACACACCAGATGGCCTTCTTCTTCAAATACCACAGTTTCTTCTCCCACGTGGTCAATTATGCCTTCCAGCACATCACATTCACTTCCTGCGCCTCCATCCTTGAATCCCACCCCTCCAATTGCAATACAAATAGAACCTGCTGGTCCTCACCTTCTACCACCAACGTCCGCCATTTCTGCCACCTACAAACAGACCCTACCACCAGAGATATATTTCCCTCTGTACTGCTTTCCAGAGAGATCATTCCCTCCGTGACTCCCTTGTCAGGTCTACACCCCCCACCAACCCACCTTCCACTCCTGGCACCTTCCCCTGCCACTGCAAGAAGTGCAAAACCTGTGTCCACACCTCCCCTCCCCCCTCCACTCCACCACCAGCTCCGTCCAAGGCCCCAAAGGATCCTTCCAAATCCAACAGAGATTCACCAGAACTTCCACACACATCATCTACTGTATCCATCACACCTGATGTGGTCTCCTCTACATTGGAAAGCCAGGACACCAACGCATGGATCATTTCGGAGAACATTTCTGGGACACCTGCACCAACCAACCCCATCGCCCTTTGACTGAACACTTTAACTCCCCCTCCCACTCCACCAAGGACATGCAGGTCCTGAGCCTCCTCCATCATCAAACTCTAACTACCTGACACCTGGATGAACAATGCTTCATCTTCCACCTTGGGACCCTTCAACCACACGCGATCAATGTGGATTTCACCAGTTTTCTAATTTCCCCCCCTCACCTATCCCAGTTCCAACCTTCCAACTCAGCACCACCCTCTTGAACTGTCCCACTTGTCTATCTTCCTTCCCACCTATCTGCTCCACTTTCCTCTCCGACCTATCACCATCACCCCCACTTTCATCCATCTATCGCATTCTCAACTACCTTACCCCCAGCCCAAGCCCACTCCTATTTATCTCTCAGCACCCTTGGCCCAAAAGCCTCATTCCTGATGAAGGGCTTATGTCCGAAACATTGACTCTCCTGCTCCTTGGATGCTGCCTGACCAGCTGTGCTATTCCAGCACCACACTCTTCAACTCTGATCTCCAGCATTTGCAGTCCTCACTTTCTCCAAGACTAAAGATCTCACTGGCATTCCATGCTGCACAAGAACCAGCAAAATCAGCAACGTACATATGCACTATATGGAAAGTTCTGGCAAAAGAATATCAGTTTGTAAGAAATAAATGAACATTCCTCAGAGAGAATGTGTGCATGAATCATAGACTTCGGAATTCAAAGAGAAAATACAGTTTACTTTACTGCGAATAACTCTCTTAACCAAGGATTTCAAAATGTCTGGTATCCATCATGTAACTATTTAACTGGTAAATTACAATTCTTTATTTTAATTTATCTCGTTAATGTGTCTGCCTTTCTGCCTACGTGTGTGAGTTGGTATTATGATCAAAGAAAACTGAGGTTAAATCATAGACATTAATTCATTTTCCTTTGCTCTCCTAAAGTTATAATGTGAATAATAAATTGTTAATTTCTGCTTGGGCTATAAACTTGGTGTCTGATATCTGCCACTTGTAAAGTCTGGTTAGGAACAATTGGGCAATTCTGAAGGTCATTGAATGTTTTAATTTTACTGTGTTGCAAATTCAGAGATAGAGAGACTGATTTGGTTAAGCTTGCTGTTCCCGTGTCGTAACACCACAGCAAGCTCCCTTCCCAAAATAATTAAGCAATTAATTTCAAGTAAATTACTGGGAAATAACATTTAGTTATATGTACATCATCAGTGAGTGCAAGCTAATGATTAAAAAATGTTCAGAGAGCAACACCCAAGAATGAGTTATTGCTGTGTAATTTGTTTGCTGGATTAGAGGACATCATTGAGGTTGATCTACAATGAAGATGTTCAGAAAGAGCTAAACAGATTGGAATTTCCTTCGTTGAAAGGAATTAAAGGTCAGATTTGCTTATTCACATTAACTGTCCTCTCACCGTTCACTGTCTTTACCAATCTTTGTTGCATGTTAAAGCATACTGTGCTCTCACAGTAAGTTCATAAAACTATAATTAAAACCTTTCTTTGCACCCTGCAAAAATAAAGAGTTTTGGAATATTACTAATTGAAAGCTATTTCTTGAGATGGACTTTACCAAGAGCTGTGATGTGTCTTTTTTTAATTGCTATGAATTGTTACTTTATTTTAACTTTAGTTGTAAGTTGAATTTTTTGCACTTCTTTCTCCTGACTAAATTAAAGGTCTTTGTACCAGCAGGAACTAATCAGGGAATGCGTTGGATGAACTTCCTCCCAGTCAGAACATGGGATGATTTGTAGAATCTCAACAGTACAGATAGAGGCCATTCAAACCATTGAGTCTGCACTGACGCACCAAAGAACATCCTATCCAGACTCAGCACCCTACCTTAGCTCTCTAACCCTGTACCATTCACAATCCACCTAGCCTGCACATCCCTGGACACTAAGGCAATTTAGCATGGCCAATCCACCTAACTTACACATCTTTGGGCCATGAGAGGAAACCTGATGGAGACCCATAGCCACAAGAAAAGCATGCAAACTCCATACAGACAGTAATCCAAAACTGTAACTGAACTTGGATCCCTGGCACTGTGAGGCAGCAGTGGTAACCATGCTACATCTGCTGAAGTTATGACTGAAATCAGTAGTAGTTAAAAGGAATGGCAACACCTTGTCACCACTAGGACTCAATGAAATTTTGAAGGAAAGAAAATATTATTGCCAACTGTGGAACAAACCCACAACTGAGTTCCCATGCCTTGCTGGGGATCAAGATTTCAGCTTTTCCTGGGGAAATTATATTCATTAACACATGATATTATTATATAGAGTGTAACAATGTTGGCCTCAACATAGTTCAGAAGCTAAAGTTGATTTTAACTCTCAACGACAAAGGTAAATGTGTAGAAACAGATCAGCTGATCTACATGAAACAATATGTACGAAACTCATACTCTCACAGCTTGTTTGACAATGGAAGCTTCAGCTTGAGAAATGAACAAAACTGAAATTAAAATGAAAAATTAAATTTAAAAAAATTCCTGTGTAGTAGAAGAGCAGAGGGAATTTGACGTATGTCTCCAGGATATTAAAGGCATCATCAAGTTCAATAGTCTGTTAAAAACAAGCGATTGGAATTAACTGTATTACCTTAAATAGTATATCAGAGATCAGCCAAGAAACAGTGTTTCACAGGGATCAGTTCTGGGTCCTCTTTTGTTTGTCATTTTTATTATTGGTTTGGTTGAGAATATAGAAAGCATGGTTAGTAAGTTTGATGATGACACCAAAATTGTTGGCATAGTGAAGAAGGTTTTCTAAGATTACAAAGGGATCTTGATCAAATTGGTCAATGGGCTGAAAAATAGCAGATGGAGTTCAATCTGGATAAATGTGAGGTTTTGCACTTTGGTACAACAAACAACTGACTTATACAGTTAATGATAGGACCTTGGGTAGTGTTAGAGAACAGAGTGACCTGGGGTGCAGATATGTAATTATTTGAAGTTTGCGTCAGATATAGACAGGGTGGTTAAAAAGGTTTTTGGCACACTTGATGTCATTATTCAGTCCTTTGAGTATCGGGGTTGGGACATTATGTTGAGGTTCTACAGAACGTTAGAAGGCCTCTTCTGGATATTGCGTCCAATTCTGGTCACCCAGTTATTGGAAGAATTATAGGAAGACTGAGCTAGAGAAGGTTCAGAAGAGATTTACCAGGATGTTACCGGGTATGGAAGGTTTGAGTTATAAAGAAAGGTTGGGTAGGCTGGAACTTTTCAGAGGAGCAGAGGAGGTCGAGAGGTGACCTTACAGGAGTTTATAAAATAATGAGGGGGATAAATAGAGTTAATGAGAGTTGTCTTTTCCCTAGGATGGGAAATTTCTAAACTAGGGGACACATTTTTAAGGTGAGAAGAGAAAGATTAAAAAAAACATGAGGGGCAAATTTTTTAAACAGAATATGGTTCACAAATGGAATGAAGTTCATGAGGAAGAGGTGGATGCAGGTATAAATACAACATTTCAAAGACATTTGCATAAGTACACAAATAGGAAAGGTTTGGAGGGATATGGGTCCAGGAGCAAGCAGGTGGGACTAGCTTGGGACTATGTTTGGCATGAACTGGTTGGACTGAAGCTTCTGTTTCCATGCTCTATGACTCTATGACTGTAAGTGACAGAAAGTCTATACTTTAAAAACTCTTATCCAAGAGTACTATATCCAATAAAATAAAACTAAGAACTGTGCATGTTGAAAATCCGAAACAAAAACGGAAATTGCTGGAGAAATTCAGTAGGTCTGGCAGCATTTGTAAGAAGAATAGAGTTAACATTTTGAGAACTGTGGCTTTTCATCAGAATGGACCAATCGATAGAAAACTGGATGAGAATAGGTAGATTCTGATGACTGACATGGAAGTGAAGAGCTTCTTTCTGAGCTGTAAAAGTCATATGACACTAATCAAGGTTAGGTTAGGAGGTCAGGGTCACCCCTCTGCACACTGATGGCCTCCCTGTTCAATGAGGATGGACTCACTCTTAACAAAGCAGACACTTCCAGAGTACTGCTTTACCAAAACCATTCAGGGCATCACTGGTTAGAACAGCAATCAGAGCCCAAGAAAATAGTGGTGAACTCCCTCCTTGAACTGCTATTGTCCACATGGTTTCGGCAAACCCACCGTGCAGTTTTTGAGGGAGTTTCAGGATTTTAACCCAGCGACAAAATGGTGATATATTTCAAATCAGATGGTAAAAGGTTTGAAGTTTCCCTCCCCATGCCTGACCATGCAATATGCAACTTTCTCCCAACTGTATACCACTCTGTCAATACCATTGCTGAGTCTATACTGCCTGTGGAATAGGACATATCCAGGGATGGGAAGGTGTTGATTGAGGCCATGTATGTCAGGTACTGTTCCATAAGTATGACGATATTAGCTATTACTCAACTCGTCTATAAGACAGCTCCCCCAATTTTGGTAACAGTAGCCATATTTTAGCAAGCCAAAATTTGCAGGGTCACCAGAGCTTAGATTGTTGTTGTTATTTCTAGTGTGCAGGTCAATGCCAGCTGATCAGTCCAATTCTCTAGTTTTATGCTTTATAGCAGTTTTAATACATTTCAGAGTCTAGCCACATTGCTGTGGGTCTGGGATCCCATGGAGGCCAGAGCAAGTAAAGATTGTAGAGTTCCTTCCCTAAGCAGCATTAGTGAAACAAATAGGTTTTTACAACAATTAACAATGTCTTCATGATCATCATTAAAAGTTTATTCACAGATTTTAAAAATTTACATCCCTCATTAAGATTTGAACTGAAGACAGCTTTATCTGGGTCTCTGGAATTTTGGGGCCATGGTCTCTCTCACTCCCAGCTTTGAAGGTAGCTCAGTGGGTTGTCAGAAAAAAGTTTAAATGCTGCACCAGTCAGAATATCTCTGATATTCTGGGAAATTGCATACAGAAAAGCAGCAGTTCAAGTTTCATACAGAAGTATTTCTACATATTTCTCTCATTCAGCTTGAGACGCTGACTAGCATAAATGATAACACAGCTCCAAGATCAAGGAAACTGGTGTTGATTTCTCGTATAGATGGGAGTTGGAAATTTGATAGTCTAAGTCAGGTGATGTGGTACGATTCTGCTTGATGGTATAAAAGAAATCTTCACATGCTGTGGTCCAACTCCCTTTAATGCTCTGTCAAGCATCGCACCCTGTCCAACCTTTCCAAACCTCTCTCCTGCAGTATTCTCTGATTTCCTCAACAAGTTCGCAGTGGAACATTGCTGTGCATTTGTAAAGTCACCTGGTGCCTATTCGTTCAGTGATGTATAACTGGTTATAACTGTGGATCAAGTCCAAACTGCAGAAATACTTTGCACCTTGAGAACTTTTGTCTTGTTTCTCTTAAACTTCCACCACTCTGTTTGGACATTCTCATCCTTCACTTGATTTCACTTTGCTTCACATCCTGCTTCTGTGCAGTGGTCCTTCAGTATCTCTCCCTGGTGGATTAGAAGGAGGGATTCAGGAGGTCAAGTATGTGAACAACTTTACCAGTTCTCGGGATATGGAAACTACACCGTCCCCTGGCTTGCTTGTACTCATAACATTTCTGTTGTAACTGTGCCAGTTACCGATGTCTCCAAAAATGCTTGTCAGTAACTTAAACATTCATTGTGGACTGTTTCGAACATCTGGACCCCCTCCGATGTTGCATGTTGCATTTCCACATATATATTCCATCATCAATGCTGCTTCTCACTTGGTTTGAGGGTCCTGGGAACCATAACTGGCTGTTTGTCTTAAAATTAATCTTCAACCATGAGATCATCAAGTCTTTCTAAAAATCTGCCTAGCACACTACATACCAACAAATAGAAGATCATTCTTTTACTGATAGCAGTCCATGTCCAAATGCAGCTAGTTCTAGACAATATCATTACTTGGTCTAACAAGTGACGAAATATAATTCATGCCACACAAATGCCAAGCAATTATCATCTCCAATAAGAGACAATCTAACCACTGCCCCTTAAAATGAAATGGTGCTACCATCACTGAATTCCCCACTATCAACATCCTTGGGGTACCACTGATTACTGGACTTGCCACAGAAACATACTGGCTACAAGAGCAAGTCAGAGGCTAGGAATATTCCAGTGAGTAACTCACCTCCTGACTCCCCAAAGCTTGTCTGCAATATCCAATAATATTTTCCACTTGCCTGAATGGGTGCAGCTCCAACAACACTCAAGAAGCTTGACACGATTCAGGACAAAACAGATCATTTGATTGGCATCACATCCTCAAGCATCTACTCCTTCCACCACCGATGCTCCGAAGCAGCAGTGTGTACTATCTACAAGATGCAGTGCAGAAATTCGCCAAGACCCTTGGATAAAACCTTCCAAACCCACAACCACTTCCACCTTGAAAGACAAAGGCAGCAGATACATGGGAACACCACCATCTTCAAGTTCCCCATCAAGCCACTCACCATCATGACTTGAAAATATTCTGCAGTTACTTCACTGCCATTGAGTCAACTTCTTGAAACTGCCAACATTGTGAATGAAGGAAAAACTGTGACATGAGATTTGAAAACACAAAAATCCCAAAGATAGTGAAGAACTGGCATCAGGTAATTATGAACAAGTGGGGAAATTAATGGTAAACAAGCAGTTAGTTACATGAAACAAAGCCTGTTGATTACATCTGGCTGCAGAATCCTTCATCCATTTGCTCTTCTATCCCATCAACCCTCCTTCCACCAAAAGCACATTTCTGGTGGAGTCCTGGGCTCCAGTCATAGTGGAACTGACTAAAAGGTGCCTGGCTAAGATAGAATTCCTTTGCTCAGTACCCTACAACACCATTGCCAACTATTGCAGGAGGTCACATTTCTTATGGATTAAAGAGAAAAATACATTAACACCTTGTAATGACATTAGACCATTACGAACAAAATGAATTAATCAATAACTCTTAAAATATAATGCATTTTAAAAGACTGCATTAAGTACTTGAATGTGAATGTTACTCGTTACGTTTTCACATATTTTGAGTTTGTCTTGAATTGTAGTTGTTGACAAACAGAAGATGAAAGCAGAATTTCATATCCAGTGTGGCAGGGTGGCTCAGTGGTTAGCTTTGCTGCCTCACAATCCCAGGACTCAGGTTGATTCCACACTTGGACAACTATCTGTGTGGAATTTGCACATTCTCCTTGTGTCTGTGCAAGTATCCACTGGTGCTCTGATTTTCCTCCCACAGTCCAAAGATGTGCATGGATTGGCCATACTAAATTGCCCATAGTGTTCAGGGAGTTGTGGGTTAGCCATGGGAAACACAGGATTACAGAGATGGGATAGAGACGATGGGTCTGGGTGGGATGCTCTTTGGAAAGACGGTGTGGACTTGATGGGATAAATGGCCTGCTTTCACACTGTAGTGATTCTATGATTCTACCTAAAGGAATGAAGAGGAGAATTTATACAGCACCCTGCATAGCTTCAGGATGTCTTTACATCCAATTAAGTAATTCTCAGATGTGATCCAGTTGGAAAAACTGCAGCCATTTTATATAAAGAAAAATCCCACAAGAAGCAATGAAATATGTAACAAGATAATCTGTTTTGGTGGTGCTGAATGCAAGTTTGCAGAGCAATGTCCCTGTTTTTCTTTGAATAATGACAGGAAATCTTAATGTCCATCCATGAAGGCATATGAGACCTCAGTTCAATATCACACCCAAAATTTGGTATTTCTAACATTGAAGAACTTACTCAGAAGTACACTAAAATATCAAATAAACTATGTTCTAAAAGTCCCTGCAGTGGGACTTGAACACACAATCTCTCTGATTCAGAGGTAAAAGGGCTACCATTGAGCAAAGACAGATATATAGTCTAAAAAAGGTTCCTAGCCATAAATAACTTTTATTTTCTTTTGCTGCTGAAGTAATAGTATGAAGGGATTACCATGGTTATACTGTATCCTATGTTATGTTGAATAATTTATGGCTCATGATCTGGGCTGATGAAGTCATATCTGAGATGAATTTCAATTGCTTTCACAACATTTGTTTTTCTCCAGAAAGCAGTTAATCATGCTTCATTTCAGTTGCATGGACTCGAGCCATTGTCTGGTATCTAATTCGTGATCAGATGTGAACCTTAACAGTAAATGATAGCAAGCTACTTGATTAAAGAGAGCAAAATTATGTATTTTCTACATCCATATATCTGGGTGGCACGGTGGCATAGTGGTTAGCACTGTTGACTCACAACTCCAGAGACCCAGGTTCAATTCAAGCCTCAGGCGACTGTCTGTGTGGAGTTTGCACATTCTCCCCGTGTCTGCGTGGGTTTCCTCCGGGTGCTCCGGTTTCCTCCCACAGTCCAAAAATGTGCAGGTCAGGTGAATTGGCCATGCTAAATTGCCCGTAGTGTTAGGTGAAGGGGTAAATGTAGGGGAATGGGTCTGGGTGGGTTGTGCTTCGGCGGGTCGGTGTGGACTTGTTGGGCCAAAGGCCCTGTTTCCACACTGTAAGTAATCTAATCTAATTAACTTGTCTGTAAGTAAACTTTAGTATTCACTTGGCTTGAATATAATGGTTTAACAGTGTGGTGTGCTTTTGCCTTTAATAGTTACCTGACTTAGAGTGTCTCAAAGTGTGGTGAAAATGGACTTAATGCAAATGTTCAAGAGGGAATCAAACTCAGCCACCTCATGGACTGCAGTGGTTCAGGAAGACATCTGACCACATCCTTCTCAAGGACAATGGGATAAAGGGTAACAAATGCTGGTCCTGCCAATGACACTCAAATGCCAAGAATAGATTTTCTTTAAATGTGTACATGAAATGAAAAATATTTACAAGGCAATGGGGAGTGTTTAGAGGTCTAGATACCTCTTCCAATAAAGTCGAATAGGTTTGTTGGACCAAGCAGCTGTACTGTAGGTTTCTATGGCTCTATTCTGCAATGAGATTCAAATTAATGACACAAAGGCCACACCCTTTCCACACCCACAGATATGCATTTTCCAGCGTTAGGATGGTAATTGGGAGTGAGAGACCTGGCTGTCTTCTAGTACTTTTTGCTCCCCAGTTCAAGGATGCTGGGGCCACCAATTGTTGTCTGAGATTAAGTCAGGCACACACTTGTGAATGCTCTGAATGGTCCAGCAGTACTTTGACAGCACACTTACTGACTGACCATCAAGGATTTGAAGTTGATGGTGATTTCATTGTAGGCAAATGAGCTGTTAACAGCATAAACAGCTTGATCACTTCTGTTTTATTTTTGATTTCTTTTGGGTGTTTAATGGAAATGAGCCAATATAGAGCATGAAAAGCTCCTCTTGGAAACGGCTCTGTGACAGAATCTGACAATTTATCATCTGTGCTGTGACAGTACCCCGTAAATTTAATCCTAATTCACCATCTGTGCATCTATGTACAGTGAGTATGTCACTATGGTTTTTGCATCAACTTATCTTTGCTGTGACTTTTTAAATATATATATAAAGTTCCACAATGACATCCTCTCTGTAGTCTTTGATGCACTGATGTGAGAGTGAACATTTTGCAGTGACATCCACAGAACGTGTAAACAGTTGAGCACATCAGTTCAATCCTGTTGAAAGTCCCACTCCTGTCAGCTGACTTCATCAGTATTTATCACTTACTAAGCTATCCTGCAATTTAGTGCATGAGAAAAGCATGCAAGAAACACATAGAGATACAAGACCTCTGTGACTCAATGAATAATGGTACTACACCTGGAACGACATGTTTGATGCAATAATTGGCTTCAGCACTTCAAGGCTGAAAATGTGATAATTCTACATGCAATGGTTATCAAGTGGTTCCTTTCAGAAGGTGTGCACATGTTTATAACCTCAAGGTAAAGACAACATCAGTTTAGCTGCAATATTCTTTGAAGCAAAAGTAGCCTCAGACAGTGTCTCACATCAACAATAGGCACCTGGGTGAGATACTGTGAGAGAGACTGCATCTCCAGGTTAATTTAAGGGCCACAAAGAAAAAGAATTAAGAAGTTTTCACTCTGCCAGTTTTCCCTTGTATTCTTTGCTATCCTGAAGCATATAGAAACCCAATCACCCTGCAGCTGAAAACTCACACCAAAATTAGATGCAATTCCATGATTGGACAACATTTGCTTAATAACCCAGAGTGTGTGAAAAAATTACACTGGCGACCAATATAGAAATGTGTGGAGCACTTACATGTACAAATGTTAACCCACAGAGCCTTGTTCTTTGCAGACAGAATGAACAATGACATACACTGCACTTGTTTCAACCAATCAAACTGGGTGACGGTCATTCTCTGGTTCATTTCTATGGGCGTGCTTCGAACAATCAGAGTCAAACTACCTGGTTTAAAATTTAAACAAGGCAGTGTTAGCTGACACTGGAAATGTGGGGCAACTAGACATGCATACTCACTTGGAAACACAAGTAAATACAATTCCCCTGAAGAGGGAATTAGATGGAGGTTGCAGACTGCTCATATTTAACCAGCCCATGCTTGCAAGCCTTAGAAATGTATCTCTATCTTCAGATGTCATTATGCTGTTGCAACTAATCTATTAACTAATTCAGACTGTGCTAAGAGTTACACCCAAATCTATGTTAAGGTCAGAAACTGAGCCTGTTATATGATGTATCTGAAAAGTAGCATACAGAAGTACTCAGGGATCCATTGTAAATAGGCAAATGGAATTTGTAGTTAGAGACAGTTAGATACAGTTCTGAAGAAGTATCACTGGACTCAAAACATTAACTCTGCTTTCTCTCTGCAGATGCTGCCAGACCTGCTGAGTTTTACCATCATTTTCACATTTTGTTTCTGATTTCAGCATAGAGTCATAGAGATGTACAGCATGGAAACAGACCCTTCGGTCCAACCTGTCCATGCTGACCAGATATCCCAACCCAATCTAGTCCCACCTGCCAGCACCCGGCCCATATCCCTCCAAACCCTTCCTATTCACATACCCATCCAAATGCCTCTTAAATGTTACAATTGTACCAGCCTCCACCACATCCTCTGGCAGCTCATTCCATACACGTACCACCTTCTACGTGAAAAAGTTGCCCCTTAGGTCTCTTTTATATCTTTCCCCTCTCACCCTAAACCCATGCCCTCTAGTTCTGGACTCCCCGACCCCAAGGAAAAGACTTTGTCTATTTATCCTATCCATGCCCCTCATAATTTTGTAAACTTCTATAAGGTCACCCCTCAGCCTCTGATGCTCCAGGGAAAACAGCCCCAGCCTGTTCAGCCTCTCCCTGTAGCTCAGATCCTCCAACCCTGGCAACATCCTTGTAAATCATTTCTGAACCCTTTCAAGTTTCACAACATCTTTCTGATAGGAAGGAGACCAGAAATGCACGCATTATTCCAACAGTGGCCTAACTAATGTCCTGTATAGCCGCAACATAACCTCCCAACTCCTGTACTCAATACTCTGACCAATAAAGGTAAGCATACCAAACGCCTTCTTCACTATCTTATCTATCTGCGATTCCACTTTTAAGTAGCTATGAACCTGCACTCCAAGGTCTTTTTTTATAAATGGAATTTGTACAAACATTGCATCATTTTTTAAAAAAAGAATCATGGAGACAGCCAAACTCTGCTGCATCCCCATGGCAACTCCTTGATTAGCTGCCTGGACTGAGAACTAACATTGATTGTGAACTGTTCTTGCTGCATCTCCCTGTCAATAACGGGTCAAATCATCAGCATTCTTTTCTCATTTTGTATGAAACAGTGTCTCATTTTTCAAGACTTGTTGACTAGTTCTGTTGAGTACAAGATGTAAGCTTCAACTTTTAGTTTCCTTTTAGCAATGTTTAAGGTGACAACAATTAAAGTCTGTGAGAAAGCAAGTCAGAAACTTAAAAACAGATGGTAAGAACTTCTCTAAATATTTGAAGAAAAGAGTTAATAAATTCAGTGATTATTATGAACAATCGAATATAAGGAAATCACGGATGAAGTGAACAGAAACTTTGTAACAGTATTCACTATCAAGGATACAAGTAACAACACAGAAGCAGCAATAAATCAGGAAATGGAAAGAAGGGAGGAACTCAGGAAAATCATAATCCACAGAGAAGTGGAACTGAGTAAGTTATTGGAATTGAGGGCTGACAAGTGCCTGGTCCTGGTGGATTTCATCCCAGGGTCTTAAAAGTGGCTATTGAGATAGCTGATACATTTGTTTAAATTTTCCAAAACTCCCTTGATTCAGGGACAATCTCACTAAGTGGAAGATTGTGAATGTCCCTCAATTACTCAAAAAAGGAGAGAGACAGAAAGGAAACCACAGGCCAATTAGCTTAACATATTTCATAGGGAAGTTGTTTGAAACTATTGTGAAGGAGATTATATCACTGGATAAGTTTTAAATGATCAGGCAAAGTCAATATGGTTTTATGAAAAGGAAAAACATGTTTGACCAAATCATTGGAGCTTGAGGAGGTTCCCCTATGGATAAAGGGGAACCAGTGAATGTTCTGTACTTAGATTTCCAGAAAGCTTTTGACAAGGTGCCACATGAAATGGTTTTGCAGAAAATAAAACATTATGGTGTATGGGATAGCATATCAGCATGGAAAGAAGATTGGCTGGCTAACACGAAGGATAGAGGAGGCATAAATGGGTATTTTTCAAGTTAGAAAGATGGATGAGTGGTAAGTCACAGAGATTGATGTTGGGACATCAATGCTTACACTTTGTATAAATCACTTTGGTGAAGGAATGGAAAGAATTGTTGATGATACAAAGGTAGAAAGGAAACTACTTTGTGAAGAGGACAAAAAGAGGCTACAAAGGGTTAAAGCTAGGTTAAGTGAGTTAGAATAGACGAAGTAAATGGAGTGTAATGTTAGAAAATGGGAAATATCCATTTTGGTAGGAAGATTAAAAAATAAGCATATTATCTAAACGCTGTTAGATTGCAGAGTTCAGACGAACAGAATGATCAACATGTCTTAGTTTATGAATCACAATAGGTGCAGCATGTAATTAGGAAAGTTAATAGAATGTTATAATTTATCATGAGGGGAATTGAATATAAAACTAGGGATATTATATTTCAGTTATACAGGCATGGATAGAGAATTGGCTAACAGGCAGGAGATATTGAGTGGGGATAAGGAGTTCCTTTTCAGGCCAGCTATCTGTAACCAGTGAGGTTCCACAGGGATTAATAATGGGAGCACAACGGTTTACAATATATATTAATGGCTTGTAGGAAGTAAGCAAATGTACCAAAGCCACATTTGCAGATGACTCAAAAATAGGTGGAAAGGCAAGTTGTGAGAGAGATACAAACAGTTCACAGAGAGACATTGATAGCTTAAGTAAGTAGGCAAAACATCGGCAGAGTATAATATGGGAAAACGTAAAGTTGTTCATTTTGGAAAGGAGAACAAAAGAACAGAATATAATTTAAATGGAGAAAGATTGAAGAAAGATAGAACACAAAGAGACTTTGTGCATGAAACACAGAAAACTAGCACATAGGTGCAGCAGGTAATCAGGAAGGCTAACAGAACATTAGCCCTTATTTCAAGGAGGTTGGAGGATAAGAGTTTAGAAGTCTTACTGTAACAATACAATGCGTTGGTGTGACCACATCTAGAGCTCTCTGAGCAGTATTGGTTCGCTTATTTAATGAAATATATTTTTTCATTGGAGGCAGTCCAGAGAAAGTACATTGTGATGATGCTGGGTATGCAGAGACTGTCTCATATGCAAAGACCAAAGAGGTGGAACTCTCATATTTGGAGTTTAGAAGAATAAAAGGTGATCTGATTAGAACATATTGGATTCTTCAGGGGCTTGAAATAGTAAATGCTGAGAGGATTTTTCCCCTCAAGGGAGAGTCTAGGACCAGAGCAAAGAGTCTCAGAATAAAGGGGCTCCAATTAAAGTTTGAAATGAGGAGGAATTCATTGTCTCAAAGGGTTGTGAGTCTTTGGAACTCCTTGTCACAGGGATCTTTTGTACATATAAGGCTGAGATAGATAGATTCTCTATCAGTAGGGGAAATCAATAACTACAGGGAAAGGGCAGGGAAGTGGATGTGAGGAATGCCATGTCTGCCTTAATCCTATTGAAGGGTGGAGCAGACTTGAGGGGCTGATCGGTATATTCCTGCTCCTATTGCTTACGTCTTATGGTCATAGGGCAACTGGGAGAGGGATCTTTGGCATGTTTTGTACAGTATTGGTTACTTTATTTAAAGCAGGATGTAAATGTGTTGGAGACAGTCCAGAGAAGGTTTCTTAGACTGATAATGGAATGGCCAATTTTGATCAGTTTGGACAAGTTAAGCTTGTATTCTGTAGAATTTAGCAGAATAAAAGATCATTTGATTGAAGCATATAAAATCCTGAAAGATCTTGGCAGGGTAAATGTGGAGAAAATGTTTTCTCATCTGGAAGCATCCAAAATTCATGGATCACTGTTTAAAACTCAGGGCTGCCTATTTAAAGTAGGGAAAAGGTCGTGGAAGCAGTGTTCTTCAATATTTTAAAGACAGAAATGGAGAGATTCTTTTAAACAAACGTTTGAAAGGTGATGAGGAAACGGCAGAAATTTGAGTTTGAGTTTACAATTAGATCAGCCTTGATCTTATTGAGTAGTGGAGTAAACTTGAGGGACTGAATGGCTTACTCTTCCTTCTGATTCATAAAGTTGTATGTTTGTAATCAGAGTTGATTTCCGGGTTTGATGGCAATGGTAGAGTTGGGAATATGTTGAGCCATGAAGTTACAGGTTGAGGTTGAATATGTATCTGTGGTTGTTGATGGCCGACAGTGCTTCATGGATGGTAAAAACAATGACTGCAGATGTTGAAAACCAAATACTGGATTCGTGGTGCTGGAAGAGCACAGCAGTTCAGGCAGCATCCAACGAGCAGCGAAATCGACGTTTCGGGCAAAAGCCCTTAATCAGGAATAAAGGCAGTGAGCCTGAAGCGTGGACAGATAAGCTAGAGGAGGGTGGGGGTGGAGAGAGAGTAGCATAGAGTACAATGGGTGAGTGGGGGAGGAGATGAAGGTGATAGGTCAAGGAGGAGAGGGTGGAGTGGATAGGTGGAAAAGAAGATAGGCAGGTCGGACAAGTCTGGACAAGTCAAAGAGACAGTGCTGAGCTGGAAGTTTGAAACGAGGATGAGGTGGGGGAAGGGGAAATGAGGAAACTGTTGAAGTCCACATTGATGCCCTGGGGTTGAAGTGTTCCGAGGCGGAAGATGAGGCGTTCTTCCTCCAGGCGTCTGGTGGTGAGGGAGCGGCGGTGAAGGAGGCCCAGGACCTCCATGTCCTCGGCAGAGTGGGAGGGGGAGTTGAAATATTGGGCCACGGGGCGGTTTGGTTGATTGGTGCGGGTGTCTCGGAGATTTTCCCTACAGCGCTCTGCTAGGAGGCGCTGCAAGAACCGGGCAGTGCGGGGTTCTTGCCGGTTCTACCTCCTTCCCAAGATCCACAAGCCTGACCACCCTGGCCGACCCATTGTCTCAGCATGCTCCTGCCCCACTGAACTCATCTCTACCTACCTCGACACTGTCCTATTCCCCCCTAGTCCAGGAACTCCCCACATACGTTCGAGACACCACCCACGCCCTCCACCTCCTCCAAGACTTCCGTTTCCCCGGCCCCCAACACCTCATCTTCACCATGGATATCCAATCCCTCTACACCTCTAACTGCCATGACCAGGGCCTTCAAGCCCTCCATTTTTCCTCTCCAGATGTCCCCAACAGTACCTTTCCACTGACACTCTCATTCGTTTGGCCGAACTGGTCCTCACCCTTAACAATTTCACCTTTGAATCCTCCCACTTCCTCCAGACCAAAGGCGTAGCCATGGGCACACGTATGGGCCCCAGCTATGCCTGTCTCTTTGTTGGCTATGTAGAACAGTTGATCTTCCGTAATTACACCGGCACCACTCCCCACCTCTTCCTCCACTACATTGATGACTGCATTGGCGCCACCTCATGCTCCCGCAAGGAGGTTGAGCAATTCATCAACTTCACCAACACATTCCACCCTGACCTTAAGTTTACCTGGACCATCTCTGACACCTCGCTCCCCTTCCTGGACCTCTCCATCTCCATTAGTGACGACCGACTTGACACTGACATTTTTTACAAACCCACCAACTCCCACAGCTACCTGGATTACACCTCTTCCCACCCTATCTCTTGCAAAAATGCCATCCCGTATTCCCAATTTCTCTGCCTCCGCCATATCTGCTCCCAGGAGGACCAGTTCCACCATAGAACACACCAGATGGCCTCCTTCTTTAGAGACCGCAATTTCCCTTCCCACGTGGTTAAAGATGCCCTCCAACGCATCTCGTCCACATCCGGCACCTCCACCCTCAGACCCCACCCCTCCAACCGTAACAAGGACAGAACGCCCCTAGTTCCTACCTTCCACCCTACAAACCTTCACATAAACCAAATCATCTGCCGACATTTCCGCCACCTCCAAAAAGACCCCACCACCAGGGATATATTTCCCTCCCCACCCCTTTCCGCCTTCCGCAAAGACCGTTCCCTCCATGACTACCTGGTCAGGTCCACACCCCCCTACGACCCACCCTCCCATTCTGGCACTTTCCCCTGCCACCGCAGGAACTGTAAAACCTGTGCCCACACCTCCTCCCTCACCTCTATCCAAGGCCCTAAAGGAGCCTTCCACATCCATTAAAGTTTCACCTGCACATCCACTAATATCATTTATTGTATCCGTTGCTCCCGATGTGGTCTTGGGCCTCCTTCACCGCCGCTCCCTCACCACCAGACGCCTGGAGGAAGAACGCCTCATCTTCCACCTCGGAACACTTCAACCCTAGGGCATCAATGTGGACTTCAACAGCTTCCTCATTTCCCCTTCCCCCACCTCATCCTAGTTTCAAACTTCCAGCTCAGCACTGTCTCCTTGACTTGTCCAGACTTGTCCGACCTGCCTATCTTCTTTTCCACCTATCCACTCCACCCTCTCCTCCTTGACCTATCACCTTCATCTCCTCCCCCACTCACCCATTGTACTCTATGCTACTCTCTCTCCACCCCCACCCTCCTCTAGCTTATCTCTCCACGCTTCAGGCTCACTGCCTTTATTCCTGATGAAGGGCGTTTGCCCAAAACGTCGATTTCGCTGCTCGATGGATGCTGCCTGAACTGCTGTGCTTTTCCAGCACCACTAATCCAGTGCTTCATGGATGGCCAGCCTTGAGTTGCCAGATCTGTTTGATGTCTGTCCCATTTAGCATGGTGAGAGTGTCACACATCACGGTGGAGGTTATTCTTAATGAGAAGAGCAAAATTTCTCTGTACAATGACTATGCAGTAGTCATTCCAATCAATACTATCATTGACAGTATCTGCGACAGGTAGCTTAGTGAGGAAAGGTCAAGTAGACTGACTGCCACAGACTCAGTCTATTAGCCATGATCTTTAGGACCTCACCTGCTTGGTTGTGGTGTTGGTGCTGCCAATCCACTTTTGGTGATGGATGTTGCAGTTCATTGTGTGGCTTTGTCATCCTCAGTGCTTCTTCCAATTGGTGTTCAACCAGGACATGTACCGATTCATCAGTCAATGTTGGTTGTTTGTGGTACTCAGTTGGCTTTTTTATTGCCCATGTTTGACCTGCCCATGAGACTTCATAGAGTCGATGTTGAAGATTATCAGTCCTTCCTGACGACGTACCACTGTCACACGACTTCTGAAAAAGATAGCAGATTTTCTTCCAGTGACATCATATTCACCATCAGGTTAATAATTTAAATTCTAGATATTTTCTATTGAATTCAAATTTCACCATCTGTCATGATGAGATTCAAACCAATGCCCCCCCCCCCCAGTAAAATAGGCTGGAATTCTGGACATTACTCTAAACCACCACCTCCCCTTCAGGATAAATATTGTTCTCCCACTACACTGGTATTTTTCATATATTGTTCTGATGAGTGCAAGATGAAAAGTTTTAACAAAATGCATTTTTTTCCAGCAATACTCGAGTTCTGAACTACCAGACTATGAACATAGAACTATTTCAGTTCCAAGTATCACATCTAGTCAAAATCAGATCAAAATACTTTACTTTGTAACCCAACAATACACTTCCTGAACCCACAATGCTACTAAATGTGCCACCATTTTCCCTCAACCAGTACATCTTATTCAACACTGACATCAATAGGCATCAATTTGTCTTGCCTTGCATAACAGAGCATTAATAACCTCAATGTAGAATCAGTAGTCTTATAAACCCAGTAATCCTGATGATGTAAACAATAACACTTTACAAAGGGCTGTTTCTGGGCATCCAATATGCCTTCACAGTGTTTCACGCCTCTTTTCATAGGTAAATGGAAGGACCCTGGATTTTTCTGTTCTGTTTGAAGCTTTTGGACAACATTCTGTATGGATCCTGATACATCCAAAGCGGACCAACAAAAGCAAGTTTGAGTAATGTTTATGGGGCACAGACAATAAAAATTTGTGCTGCTCTGCCTAGGATACATCCTTCCAACTTGCTTTGGCATAGATTTTGATACCTGTAACTTCATCAGCTTGATAAATGAGGTCAAGAACTGAGAATCTTGATTAACTCTGCATCATCATACTAGCTGGCTCAAAGTGGTTACTATTACAAAAATAGATCTGTAATATATGCATACATTATTAGCAGATGCAGTGTACTGCAACGTCTTTCAATACCTGAACAGGCCATCATGGATTATATGATGAGGAGGTGACAGTGGGGACTGGAGTGGACAAAGCTAGAACAATGGACACTGCAACAGTCGCCAGACAGGGATGTTCCCTCCCTGATAGGGAACATATCAGTGGTTAGGGACTTTCTGTCTTGGATCTTCAGGTGACTGTCCTCCAAGGCGGACTGCGGGATACACAACAGCAGAGTGGCCAAGCAAAGGCTGATAGCCAAGTTTGATACCTATGAGGATGGCCTCAACCGGTACCTAAGGTTCATGTCATACTACAGGTGACCCTACTACACTATACACTCTCAGACACAAGCACACACACACACACACACACACACACACACACACCCCGTTACATACTCTCACATTTACGCAGACCCTCTCTCATACACACACACTCTCTCAGACATATCCACACCCCCACACTCACACCCACGCACACAACATCTCTCAGGCTTATACTCAGTCACACTCACGCACACACTCACATGCATGCGCACACACACTCTCTCTCCCTATTGCCCCCCACCCCCCCCCCACCCCAACACGCACGCGCGCACACCCACATACATATATAAGTCTATGGGGTGAATTTGCATTTGCAAATATTATATTTTCAAATGCATTCTATTTTGCTCAAAAATCACACAATCTGCAGGCAGTCAATACGTGTAATATTTTATAAATTCCTACTTTGGAAATAGAACCAGTCTGACTCACGGTTGGAATACGGACAGACTCTAACCTCACTTCTTTAATGCACTGTGTGAGCTGAGATGTCACTTTTTTTTATAAAACCTTAAGTTATCTTGGGAATGTGACTTGAAAGAAGTTCTGGGATTTACATATTAATGAATCAAAACCTGCAACCCATTCTAAAAGGTGAAAGACCTAACAGCAATCTAGGTTTCTTCAATATATCGTATCAGTTGCTTGACACTATGATCTTGTGCTATAAATTCTGTGTCTTATGATCCTGCCCCACTAGTAACCTGACGAAGGAGCAATGCTCCAAAAACTAGTGCTTTCAAATAAAGCTATTGGACGATAAGCTGGTGTTGTGTGATTTTAACTTCATCTTGGAATATGTCTTTCTTTGCAAATGCCTCTCAATATGTAACTGACTTTGTGAGGAGATGCAATCAAAATATATAAATGCAGGCAACAAATAGTAGTAGGAAGTGAAATGCTAAATGCTCTGTTTGTCTAAAAGTTGACAATTGTACTACTTCTTGTTGAATAGAAGCCAAAGCAGAACACTCACTGTGGTGTTAATAGAAATCAATGACACAGAGCGGAACTCGTAATCTGAATCCAGAGAGCTTAAAATGTGGAGAAGTTCAGATGTTGCAGAATTTATGCCATTACCAATCAGTCAAATGGTAGATTTTAGTTCAAAGTTTTTGTAAATCAAAAGTATATCAACATGTACATTTATATACTGCAGATTGCTCAATAATGAACAGAGACACATACGACAGCAAATCCAGTGACATTGACTTGTGTTCCTATTGGAGTGGCAGGTGCCTCATTGTCTTTCAAATGATTCTTCTGTAGCCAGTGTTCATTCTAAGAAGAACCTTTTATTAACAGACCTTTTTATTGCACAGTTAGAGTTCTACACTAATTCTTCTTCATGAGATCTTTCTACATTCGTGCTCTCCAGTTATCTGGCCTTATATTATCATTACAGTGCTTTTACTAAGACGAGTGCATTATTTCCTTTGCAATCTCATGCCTCCACTGTTTTAGATGTTTTAACTTAAACCATGAACTAATATAGGTCACCATCCACAGGACTATTAGGTGAATAGGACTTGGTGATAATTAGCACCACTGCAGCAGAGGTTTGGATAATGTCAAGGATAGAGAGTGCGGAATGTGAGAGACCAATCTGAGAGGCAAACCTGAAGAGCATTAGAATAATACAATTTGGAATTAATAAAAGCATGACTTTGGGGCTAATGGGAATGAGGAAATTAATATCAGCAGTGAAAAAGTATTGGAGAAATTAAACTGATTAAAATCTGACAAATCCCTGACACTTGCCGACCAGGAATTAAAACATTGTTGCAGAGATAATGGATACACTCACTGTAATTTTCCAAACTTACCTTGATACAGGAATGGTCCCATCAGATTAGAAGTTGGAAAATGTGATATTGTTTTTCAACAAAGGAGGGGGAGATAAACAGATTCCACAGACCATTCAGCCCGACATCAGTTGTTGGAAACATTTTGGAATCTATTGTTAAGGAAATCTAAACATTGAACTTAGAAAAGCATTAGTTTGATTCCAGTAACCCAGCATGGTTTTACTAAGTCTGGTTTGATAACTATTTTTAAGAGTTTTGGAGGCTATAATAAACAAGGTAGATCGAGGGGAACCAGTAAATGTAGCATATCTGTATTTACAAAAGACATTTGAAAAGATGTTATTCAAAAGGTTAGGGAAAACAGAAGTTCCTTGAGTTAGGGTTAATGGATAGGAATTAGAGAATATTCGTAAATGGGGCTTTTTTAAGTTGGCATGTTGTATGAGTAAAGTGCCAAAAGGGTCAATGTTTGGATCTCCATTATTTATAATCTATATTCTTGACTTAGATGAAAAGACAGAGAACAATGCTGATGATACAAAGTTAAGTGAAAAGATATGATTTGGGGAAGGCAGAAAGAGAAGGTATGCAAACGTATACAGACAGATTAAATGAGTGAGCAGCAAGCTGGCAGATGGAGTATAATGTATAGAAGTGTTAAGTTATTCACTTTAGTCATAAGATTAGAACAGCAGAATATTTTTAGCAGGTGACAAATTTCTAGGTGTTAATATTCAAAGAGATTTAGGATTTTCTTTTGTTCACGGGATGTAGGCACTGTTGGCTAGGCCAGCACTTATTGACAAGGCCTAATTTCTGCTTTTCATCATTTATATAAATGATTTGGATGTGAACATAGGAGGTATGGTTAGTAAGTTTGCAAATGACACCAAACTTTGGGGTGCAGTGGACAGCAAAGAAGGTTACCTCAGAGTACAGGGGGATCTTGATCAGATGGGCCAATGGGCTGAGGAGTGGCAGATGAAGTTTAATTTAGACAAATGTGAGGTGCTGTATTTTGGAAAGGCAAATCTGGGCAGGACTTACACACTTAATGGTAAAGTCCTGGGGAGTGTTGCTGAACAAATAGACCTTGGAGTGCAGGTTCATAGTTCCAAGAAAGTAGAGTTGCAAGTAGATAGGATAGTGAAGAAAGCATTTGGTATGCTTGTCTTTATTAGTCAGTGCATTCAGTATAGGAATTGGGTGGTCATGTTGCAGCTGTACAGGACATTGGTTAGGCCACTTTTGTAATATTGCGTGCAGTTCTGGTCTCCCTTCTATCGGAAGGATGTTGTGAAATTTGAAAGGATTCAGAAAAGATTTACAAGGATGTTGTCAGGGTTGGAGGATTTGAGCTATAAAGAGAGGCTGAATAGGCTGGGGCTGTTTTCCCTGGAGCATCGGAGACTGAGGTGTGACATTATAGAGACTTATAAAAATATGAGGGGCATGGATAGGGTAAATAGACAAAGTCTTTTCTCTGGGGTGAGGGAGTTCAGAACTATAGGACATTGGTTTTGTGTGAGAGGGGAAACATATAAAAGGGACCTGAAAGACAGTTGTTTCATGCAGAGGGTGGTGTGTATATGGAGTGAGCTACCAGAGGAAGTGGTGGAGACTGGTACAATTACAACAATTAAAAATCATCTGGATGGGTATATGAATAGGAAGGGATTAGGGGGATATGGGCCAAATGCTAGCAAATGGAACTAGATTATTTTAGGATATCTGATCGGCATGGACGAGTTGGACCAAGGGTCTGTTTCCGTGCTGTACATCTCTATGACTCCATGAGTTAACAAAACAGCATGTTCATGCAATCTCAACCAGGGCAACTAATGTGAAAAAAATAGTTGCTGTGCAATACTCTTCTTTTCTAAATTCTCTTCTAAAGATTGTTACTGAGGTCACTGTAACAAAACGTAATGATCTTTTCTCTGCATTTGACTTCACTGTAGAACAGTACAATGCCTTAACACTAACATCCTACTTCATAAACAGTTTGATAAAGGGAATGTAATGGATATTGCTTTTATGGATTTTAAGACTACCTTTGATAAAATGCCACAGATAAAGGTTGATTTAAAAAAACTGCGGCTCATGAAATAGATTCATCAGTGCCAGCTGGGAGAAAAGAGTGGTGAAGGACAGAACAAAACAAGGTCATCGTAAATGGTTATTTTTCCAGATTTTCCAGACTGAAGAATGGTTGAGAGGGATGATCTCCAAAGGTCAGTGCTGGAACTATTCCCTTTTTGACATGTATACCTCAGGCATTACTGGAGTAGCCCACTAGAAATCAAACCCTGCTATTCCCAAAGTCATCGCAAAAGTTAAATATTTCAAAATAAACGCCGAACTCCCCGGTTTATCTGACTTTCAGACTCAGGTTAACCAAAGGCATGGACCAGATTTCAATAATACCCACGGTCTTTTCCGTAGGGTGGGTGAGTCCAGAATTAGATGGTGTAGGTTTAAGATGAGAGGGGTAAGATTTCAAAGGAAACTGAGGGGCAACTTTTTCACACAGAGGGTGGCACCTTAGAGGAATGAACAGCGAGAGAAAGTGGAGGAGGCAAGTACAGTTACAACACTTAAAAAACATTTGGACAGGTATATGAATAGGAAAGGTTTAGGGGGTGTATGGGCCAAATGGAGGCAAATGGGATTAGTCCAGTTTAGGAAATCTGATCAGCATGGAGAAGTTGGACCGAAGAGTCTGGCTCCATGCTGTATGATTCTATTTACAAAAAATAATTTATTGCAAGAAATTAGTCTCTAGGTGCTGGTAAACAATCATGAACTGTCGCATAAAAACTCTAATAGTTAACATTCTAATCCCCTTATAAGCTCCGTCTTTCACACAGGGAACAAACATGAATGTTACAGGAAGAGAGATAGACTGGGATGCTAGTTCAGTGATTCCTGTTCACTGAGAAGATTCTTATGATTCTTGTGCTGGTCAGAACACTGTTTCTCAGTCTTTCTTCTCCCTACATTTTCACTGGCAGCTGGTTCACATTTAAAAAATGTATCTGTTACATTAATTATAATACATGGCTCACAGCTTCTAATCTGCCCAGCCCTGTTGGAATTTTATACATTTCAATCAGATGCCCTCTCATCCTTTTAAAGATAAATGAATAAAGGCCCAGTCAAACCAGACTCTCCTCATAGGACAGTCCGATCATCCCCATTATCAGCCAGTGCACTCCTACTACACTCCGTCTATTGTAAGTACATCTTTCTGAGGTAAGGAGACCAAAATTGCATGCAGTACTCTAGGTGTGGTCTCATCAAAGCCCCATATATCTGCAGTCAGACATCGATACATCTGAATTCGAATTCTCTTGCAATGAAAGAAAATATACCATTTACCTTCCTGATTGCTAGCTGCATCTGCCTGTTTAGTTTCATTGACTGGTGTACAAGAACACCCAGATCCCTTTGTATATCCACACTATTCAATATATCATCATTTAAATACTGTAATACTCTTCTTTCTGATTTTCATAATGAACTGTACAACTTTACATTTAGCCATGTTTTACTACATCGGCCATATGTGTACCCACTGACTTATCTTATATAAACCATCTTGAAGCCTCGTTGCATCTACCAGCCAACTCACAATCTTGCCCAAATTTGTGTTGTCAAAAAATATTGCATTTGTTTCCCTCGTCTAGGGCATTAACATATATTGTCCAAGTACTGATCCTTGTGGTACCCCTTTCGTTACTACCTGCCAGCAGAAAAAGACTCATTTATTTCCACTGTCTGTTTCCTGTCTGTCAACCAATACTCAATCCATTCCAATCTATTAATGGTATCCCACGTGCTTTAACGTTGCCCACCAACCACTTATGAGATTAAGGGTGAGAGTGGAATCTTGTACATAAATCTTTGAAGGCAAAAGAACATGTTGAAAAAGTAATTGCAAAATATATAGGAGCTTGGGTTTCAAAAGAGGAATTGATTATTAAAAACAGAGAATTTGTTATCAACCTATTTTTATTTTTCATTTGTGGCAAGCTTTGGTTAGGCCACAAGTAGTGCATTGTGTGTAGTTTTGGTCACTGCACTTGGGAAGGAGTTGAGTGATCTTGAAATGGTAAAGAGGAGATCTACCAGACTGGTTCCAAGAATAAAAGATATTATCAATTAAATTGGATTGGAGAAGCTGGGTTTATTCCTTTTTGGAGTAAAGGAAACTCGGAGTGATTTGATAGCGGCGCAAAAGGAAATGATTGGATTAGGTAGAAAAGTTAAAGCTGTTCTAAATAACTGATGATACAACAACTAGGAAATACTGATCTAAAAATTTGAGTCAAAGTTACAAGGGAATGACAGGTCGGCACAACATCAAGGGCTGAAGGGCCTGTACTGCGCTGTAATGTTCTATGTTCTATGTTCCATGGAAGATGAGAGAATAAAAAGGTTTTTTATGGAGCGAGAGGCAGTAGAGATGATGGATGATTTCAAAAAGAAATTGGATGGGGACTTGAGGGAAGTGAATTTGCGAAGCTATAGGTTAAATCATGGGTATTGGTCTAGGTTGGAGCACTCAGAGTGAACATAGACTTAGTGGGTTGAATGCCTCCTTATTAATAGAGCCATAGCTCCATGACTCTAATAGTAAATAACAGTTGAACAACTACATATCACATCCGTACAGTATAGTCTTATTTCTGGGATGGGTTAGAGTAGTATGAAAGTTGCCATGGTGACAAGTAAAATGATCATCTATACCCTCAGCTTGTGTGACCGTGATCACTACTTTGTTGTCAGCTGCATAGTGCATTCTGCCTTGTTGGCAATAATCATGACCAGAAAGCTCAGTAGCAGTAATTAGATATGAGTTGCTATAGTTGCAGGTTTTATCATTTCCCGTTTACCACCCTCCGGACTTAGAGTGTAATTCCCAGCTTGTGTAAATGAATGCTGACAGAAGTGTTATACCATTGGCGGATTTCCACTGGGGACTGAACTAAGACTGCCCAATCCTCATTACAAGCAAACATTACAACCAACAGAGAGAAGATACTTTCTGGCTTCACATACTTAGCTCAATTTGAACCTCAGGCCTCAGCACAAAGGAATGAGAGTAACTAAATACACAGCAGATCTGGCAGCAGCTGTTGAGAGAGAAATGGAATTGACATTGTAGGTCACTGACCTCTAATTCAGAACATCTTCAAAACTTAAAGCCTCTACCATCTAGGAAGGCACCACACAAACACCACCACTCGTGGTGCCCCTCCAAGTTACACATCACCCTGACTTGAAAACATGTCATTATTTTGGGACAAAATCCTAGAACTCCCTTTCTCATAGCACTATCCTCACAACACAGTCTACAGCAATTAAAGATAGTGTCTTGCAACCAATCCTTTCAAGGTCAGGTAGGGATAGAGAACAAATACCGGCCTATCCCTGCATGAATTGAAAAATATCTGCTTTCCATATTAGAAAAAAGGAATATAGATATGTTTGAGAAAATAAAAGAATGATTTAATGCAGAATGTGGAGGGTGCAGCTCTCAAGAAGGAGCGAAGCAAAAGATTATCCCTCTGAACAGGGCAAAGGACATAATTTTAAGATGAATGGTAGGAGGATGAGAGAGCATTTGAGCAAAACATTTTTCACCCAGAGGGTGTTGGGAATCTGGAATACACTATGTGGGAGGGGGGTTGAGGTGGGAAATCTTACAGCATTTAAGAAGTACTTGGATGAGCACTTGAAAACATTCAAAGCTATGAGGCAAGTGCTTGAAAATGGAACTTGTGTAGATTTAGAGCAGCTTTTTGTCAGTGCAGACTCATTGGGCTGAAGGGCCTCTTTGGTACTGTATGGTTCTATATTTATAGAGAAGCTATTTGAAGGGAAGTCCACATTTGATATGTGAGAGGCTTTCAAAGATAGGTTAAAGATAGTGCAGGATAGGCATGTCCTGTTGAAGGCAAAGAATAGGAAGGGCAAGATTTGTGAACCGCGAATAATAGGAGAAATTGTACGACTAGCCAAGAGGAAAAGGGAAGCATACATAAGGTCTAGGCAGCTAAGAACAGAGCAGGCCCTGGAGGAGTATCAGAAGAGTAGGACAAGTCTTAAATGAGGAATCAAGTGGGCTAAAAGGGGTCATGAAATAGCTTTAGTGAGCAGAATTAAGGAGAATCCCAAAGCATTTTATTCACATATAAGAAACAAGCGAATAACTAGAGAAAGGATTGGTCCACTAAGGATAATGAAGGAAGGCTGTGTGTCGAACTTGAGAAAATGGGTGAGATTCTGAATGATTACTTTGCATCAGTGTTCACTGAGGAGAGGAACATGATGAATCTTGAGATTAGAGATAGAAGTTTGATTAGTCTGGATCACATTGACATAAGTAGGAAAGATGTGTTGGGTGGGCTAGAGGTTATTAGGGTGGACAAACCCCAGGACCGGATGGGATCTATCTCAGGTTGCTGAGGGAGGCGAGAGAGGAAATAGCTGGGGCCCTGATAGATATCTTTGTAGCATCCTTAAATACATGTGAGGTGCTGGAGGACTGGAAGGTTTCTCATGTTGTCCCCTGTACAAGAAGTGTAGTAGGGATATTCTGGGTAACTATAGACCAGTGAGCCTGATGTCAGTGGTGGGAAAGTTGCTGGAGAAGGTACTAAGGGATAGGATCTATTTATATTTAGAAAAGAATGGGCTTATCAGTGATAGGCAACATGGTTTTGTGTGTGGGGGGGTGGGGGGTGGTTTGTGCCTTACCAACTTAATAGAGTTCTTTGAGGAAGTGACCAAGTTGATAAATGAAGGAAGGGCTGTTGATGTCATATACATGGACTTTAGTAAGACATTTGATAAGGTTCCCCATGGTAGACTAATGGAGAAAGTGGAGTCACATGGTGTGCAGGGTGTTCTAGCTAGGTGGATAAAGAACTGGTTGAGCAACAGGAGACATAGAATAGTAGTTGAAGGGAGTTTCTTGAAATGGAGAAAGGTGACCAGTGGTGTTCCACAGGGATCAGTGTTGGGGCCACTGTTATTTGTAATATACATAAATGATCTGGAAGAGGGCACTGTTGGTATGATCAGCAAGTTTGCAGATGACACGACGATTGGCGGAGAAGCAGAAAGCACAACAGACTGTCAAAGAATACAGGAGGATATAGATAGACTGGAGAGTTGGGTGGAAAAGTGGCAGATGGTTTTCAATCCAGACAAATATGAAGTGATGCATTTAGGCAAGACTAATTCTAGAGTGAATTATACAATGAACAGAAGAGCCATGGGAAAAGTTGATGGGCAGAGAGATCTGGGAGTGCAAGTCCATTGTACCCTGAAGGTGGCTGCACAGGTGGATAGAGTGGTCAAGAAGGCATATAAGTATGCATGCCTTCATCGGATGGGGTATTGAGCATAAGAGCTGGCAAGTCATGTTGAAATTGTACAAGACATTGGTTCGGCTGCATTTAGAATACTGTGTACAGTTCTGGTTTCCAAAAGGATGTGGACGCTTTGGAGAGGATACAGAGAAGGTTTACAAGGATATTGCCGAGTATGGAGGGTGCTAGCTATGAAGAGCGGTTGAGTAGGTTAAGTTTGTTTTCATTAGAAAAAAGGAGATTATGGGGGGAACTGATTGAGGTTTACAAAATTATGAAGGGTATAGACAGGGTGGATAGAGACAAACTTTTTCCCAGGGTGAAGGATTCAATAACGAGAGGTCACACTTTCAAGGTGAGAGGTGAAAAGTTTAAGGGGAATACACATGGCAAGTACTTCACACAGAGGGTGGTGGGCATCTGGAGCGCGTTGCCAGTAGAGGTGGTAGAGGCAGGCATGGTAGATTCATTTAAGATGCATCTGGACAGATGCATGAGTAGGTGGGGAGCAGAGGGATACAGATGCTTAGGAATTGACCGACAGGTTTAGACAGTAGATTTGGATCGGCTCAGGCTTGGAGGATCGAAGGGCCTGTTCCTGGGTTGTAAATGTTTTTTGTTCTTCTTTGTTCTAAACTCAAAGATCATAATCTCTGGATTATAATCTGAGCGATATGCAAACTGTTTTAAAATAAATTAGATTAGAGAGATGATTGATTCATTGTTGTTGTATGTACAGTGAAAAGTGTTGTTTTGCATGCTAAACAGACAGACTGTACTATTCAAAATGTGTCAGGGTAGCAGAACGGGGTACAGAATATAGTGTTTCAGCTACAGAGACAGAGATCAGAATAAATATTTGAAAGATCAGTTCAAAAGTCTGATAACAGTGGGGAAGAAGCTGTCCTTGAATCTATTTGTATGTATATTCAAACTTTATATCTTCTACCGACTGAAGAAGGTGGAAGAAAGTATAACCGGCATGGGAGGGGTTTGTGCTTATGTTGGTTGCATTCCTGTGGCAGCAGAAAGTGTAGGTGGAGTCAGTCAGCGGAAGGCTGGTTTGCATAATGGACCAAGCTATGTTCCCAACTCTGATAAATACCTGACTCAAAGATTGGTGTAAAGGAAGTGGGTTCCAGTCATAGGCCCCTGGCACCAGTATTGGGAAAAGGGCCTCTGTTTTGATAGGACTATCTCCATCTGACCCATGCTGTATCCAACATTCTCAACAATAATTAGGGTAGTAGACAGAATTTTGAACTAATTATTAAGGCCAAAGTGTCAAATTTAGACAGATGACATGAAGCAAAGAATGGAGACAAGGCAAAAGAGTATGGTATTACTATGGGAAAAACTAAACTGGCCATGACAGAAAGGAATAGATAGTATAAATCTCAGAGTCAATCCAGGCTTTAAAGGCAACTAGAGTTTTGGAAAGAAGAGGGAATATGGTGTTGAGATGTAGTGCCAAGCATGATCATACTGAATAGTGGATCAGATTTGAAGGGCTGAGTGGCCTACTCCTGCTTCTAGTTTCTATATTTCTAGAAGATAAGGATAGATTTTACAAAAAGAATAAAAGAATAAACTAAAGACTCTGGGCGGAATCTTACCAGGCCCTGAATGACATGGGCTAAGGCAGGAAATCTAGGAAATTCATCAAAAATCTAGAGCGACCTATCTCAATGTCAAGAGAAGCAAATAGCATTTTACAATAGAGTTCTGAATGTTGAGACAAGGTTCTCACCAGTGAGCAGTGACAGGCTTAATAACAGAGAATACCATTAATTATCACCCTCATTACTACCTGATGTCACCTTATTAATATGCAGTTTCCTATTTTACTACATGCCAGAGAGAAACTAGATGCTGCGAATTGTGGACATGAAAGTCAGAGCATGCCAACCTCCCTGCACTATCATGACACATCTGTTATGGTACAATTCTGCACTTTAATGCTGCACTTTTGAGTGCACCAGCACCTCTCATTGTAATGCTGCTCCAAGAACATTTTGCACATAGGAACAGGCACTTTGCTGACACACTTGGACCTCAGCTGCATCTCAGCACTGCTTTCTTTCTCTCCTAATGCTCACTCACAGTGTGCCTACTTGGATACATAAAGAGAATAACAGAGTATGCAGAGGAATATAGACAGGTTAAGTGAGTGGGGAAGGACTTGACAGCTGGAATATAATGTGGAGAAGGATGAGGTTATGCACTTTAGCATGAAAAGAGAGGAGCTTAACATTATTTACATGGAGTAAGACTGCAGGAAGCTACAGAACAGAGGAATTTGGGAGTCATTGTCCACAAATTACAAAATAGCTTGGATTCAATAGGTAATATCAAAGGCAAATGAAAGGCAAGGACAAGCCAGTGAACTATAGACCGGGTGAGCCTGACATTGGTGGTGGGCAAGTTGTTGGAGGGAATCCTGAGGGACAGGATTTACATGTATTTGGCAAGGCAAGGACTGATTAGGGATAGTCAACACGGCTTTGTGCTTGGGAAATCATCTCTCATGAACTTGATTGAGTTTTTTTGAAAAAAGTAACAAAGAGGATTGATGAGGGCAGAGCGGTAGAGGTGATCTGTATGGACTTCAGTAAGGTGTTCGACAAGGCTCCTCATAGGATACTGGTTAGCAAGGTTAGATCTCATGGAATATAGGGAGAACTAGCCATTTGGATCCAGAATTGGCTCAAAGGTAGAAGGTAAAAACTAGGTATTCTTGATGAAGGGCTTCTGCCCAAAACGTCGATTTTGCTGCTCCTCGGATGCTGCCTGAACTGAATGTGCTCTTCCAGCACCACTAATCCAAAATCAAAGGTAGAAGACAGAGGGTGGTGGTGGAGAGTTGTTTTTCAGACTGGAGGCCTGTGACCAGTGGAGTGCCACAAGGATCAGTGCTGGGTCCACTACTTTTCGTTATTTATATAAATGATCTGGATGTGAACATAGGACGTATAGTTAGTAGGTTTGCAGATGACACCAAAATTGGAGTTGTAGTACACAGTGAAGAAGGTTACTTCAGATTACAATGGGATCTTGACCAGATGGGTCAATGGGCTGAGGAATGGCTGAAGGAGTTTAATTTAGATAATTGCGAGGTGCTGCATTTTGGGAAAGCAAATCTTAGCAAGATTTATACAAGTAATGGTAAGGTCCTAGGGACTGTTGCTTGGAGTGTAGGTTTATAACTCCTTGGAAGTGGAGTCGCAGGTAGATAGGATAGTGAAGAAGGCATTTGGTATGCTTTCCTTTATTGGTTAGAACATTGAGCATAGGAATTGGGAGGTCATGTTGCGACTGTACTGGACATTGGTTATACCACTTTTGGAATATTGTGTGCAATTCTGGTCTCCTTTCCATCGGAAAGATGTTGTGAAACTTGAAAGGGTTCAGAAAGGATTTACAAGGATGTTGCCAGGGTTGGAAGATCTGAGCTATAGGGAGAGGCAGAACAGGCTAGGGCTGTTTTCCCTGGAGCATTCGAGGGTGAGGGGTGACCTTATAGAGGTTTATAAAATCATGAGGGGCATGGATAGGATACATAGACAAAGTCTTTTCTCTGGGGTTGGGGAGTCCAGAAGTAGAGGGTGTAGGTTTAGGGTGAGAGGGGAAAGATATGAAAGAGACCTAAGGGGCAACATTTTCGTGCAAAGGGTAGTGCAGGTATGGAATGAACCGCCGGAGGAAGTGGTGGAGGCTAGTACAATTGCAACATTTAAGAGGCATCTGGATGGGTATTTGAATAGGAAGTGTTGGCAGATGGGACTAGAATAGGTTGGGATATCTGGTCGTATGGGTGAGTTGGCGAGTTGTTTCCACGTTGTACATCTCTATGACTCTATATTGGCCTTTATTTCAAGGGTAATGAAAAATAAAAATAGAAAGCTTGGTAAGACAATACAATTTGGCCTCCTTATTCAAGGACTAGTATACTTACATAGAAGGCAGTCTGGAGAGGCTTTACTCAGTTGATTCAGTTTGGAGGGGCAGTCTTATGAGAGTTTGAGTAGGTTGACCGTGTACTCATTAGAGTTCACAAAAATGATAAGAAAGATTATTGAAATGTAGGGTAAATGTGGAGATGTTGTTTCAACTTGTTGGAGAGTCTCAGACAAAAGTGTCGCCTAGTTAGCAGAGAAATGAGGTGGAATTGTTTCTCTCAGACAGTAATGAATCTGTGGAATGTTTTAAAACAATTGGCTGGAGAGATTGATTCACTAAGTGTATTCAAGACTGAGATAAGCAAATTTTGAATCAATAAAAGAATCAAAGGTAGAAAAGAACGTTATCAAATCAGCCATGATCTCATTGAGTATCTGACAAGACTCAATGGGCTGAATGGCCTATTTCTGCAGACTTTTTATGTCTTCCATACTGTTTTCCTTCCCATCTATTTTTGTGTCATCTGCCAACTTAGCAACAGTAACTTAGCAACTCATCCAAGTCATCAATATATATTGAAAATAATTGTGGCCCCATCACTGGTGTCAATGGCACTCCACTAATAGCAGGTTGCCATCTTGAAATTCCCCCTTCATTTCAATTATCTATCTTACAGTCAATCCTCTATTCAGGTTAATAATGCACCACCAAATCCATGGGCTTCTTATTATGTATCTTATTAAAAGGCTTTTTAGAAATACATTTTATATATATACATATATATATATCACATCTATAACTTCCCCTTTACCTATCATACTTGTTACTACGTCAAAAATATCCAATAAATTTGTCAGGCATTATTTCTCTTTTGTTAAGCCATGCCAACTCTGCTTGTGCATTATATTATGCATTTATAAATACCCTGCGATTACATCCTTTATAATAGTCTCGAACATTTTCTCAATGACAGATATTAAGCTAGCTGGCATATAATTGCCATTTTGTCACCTTCCTCTTATTGAGTGAGGATGTTACATTGGCAGGTTTTCAATTCTTTGGGACTTTTCCAGAGTCTAAGGATTCTTGGCAGGCTACTTACCAATGTATTCACTCGCTCTGTCGTTCCTTTGTTTCATATCCTAGAATCCAACTCATCAGTGCTAGATCACCTCTTAGCCTTTCACCCCAAACTTTCCCTGGGAGGCTAAACAATTTAATGCAATTGATGGAAATGACTTAGATAACGGGACAGAAGTTTAGGTTGCCAAATTTGCTATGGTATAAAGACAGAAAGGAGAATGAGTTGTGAAGAGTATGTGAGGAGGCTACAGAAGATATAAATAGGTGAAACAAATGGGCCAAGATCCAGTAAATGGAGTATAATGTATAAAAATGTGAAATTTTCCATTTTGGCAGCAAATAAATAAATAAAGGGCACATTATCTAAATGGATAGAGATTGCAGAGTTTTAAGATACAGGGGGATCTGTGTGCCCAAATGCATGAAGAGTACAAGTCTAGGATACAGGTCCAACAATTAATTGTGAAAGCTCATTGAATATTACCAACTATCTTGAGGGGATTTGTGTACAAAAACAGAAGAAATAATCAAGGCATTGGTGTGACCACATCTAAAGTGCAGTGTATACCATTGCTCACCTTATTTAAGGAAGCATGTAAATGAATTGAAAGGATTTCAGAGAAGATTTACCAGACTAATCCTGAAAGTAGTGGAAAAATTGGACATTCTAGGTTTGAATCTGCTGGAGCTTAAAGAATAAGAGGTGACTTGATTGAAGGATACAAGATCCTGAGGGGTCTAGACAGGATAGGTATGTAAAGGATATTTCCTCTTATGGGAGAATCTAGAATGATTGGTTCATTGTTTAAAAATAATAATTTCCTATTTAAAACAGAGATGAAGCAATATTTTTCTCATTGACAGTCATGAGACTTTGAAACTGTCTTTATGAAAAGGCAGTGGAAGCAAAATCTTTGAATACTTTTTAAGACAGAGGTGGATAGATTGTTGGCGTGCAATGGGTGGAAGGTTATCAGGGTAGGTAGGATGGTGGATTTGAGGTTACAATTGGATCAGCCATGGTCTTATGATACGGTATAGTAGGCTCAAGGAGCTGAATGGCTTATTCTTGCTCTTCACATGTATAATCAGTCAAGAGGAAGCTAGATACCTATTTGTAGCAGGAAGAACATGAAGGATACTTGAGATTAGGTAAGGTGACAGGCGGCCCAAAGTAATTTTGGAACTAGGAGCATGATTCTATGGTGTAAATTCATAGAATTAAATTTGTATTTGCTAGCCTCCACCAACTAAAAGTCTGCACCTAGTTTTACCTGATAGCTTTTGTTAACGTCAGTTATCAGAAACCAAATATTTGGAATATAAACAATTTCAAAATAACTTACTAGGTATTTTTCAGGTAGAGTGTATACCAAACAATTTTTTGAAATGAGCCTTTTCTCTATGTAAATGAGATAAACAAATACTGCAACTCTTCCAAACTAACGAACATTAGTGACAACGTATTTATTACAATTCTTATCCCAGAAATGTGAAGTAAATCTGCATTTTCCTCAAGAATAGACCAAATAGTCTTTATATTGTATATGAAAGTTTATGGGCAGCAAATGATTTGCATTTAAATTGTTCAATTAAATCAAGTAGTTTTTCAATAAACTTTCATTGTTAATTCAGAAAGTGTGTTAAATTGAAAACTAGTAGAATTAAATCTCTATGGGAGCTCTGCTGATGGTTTGCTGTAAGGTTGGTAAAAGAGTGACATTTCCATGGCAAACTAGAATAATCATGTTTTATTTAGTGGTTTGCATGGCACTACCAAAGAATGTACGGCAATTGAGACTGAGAGCTCCTGTGAAACTTCATTGTGTAGACAAAAATGCTGTTGAATTATTTAGATGGACAATTAGAATCAAGGCACATTTTAAAAATTGTTTATACAACTATGGGAGTATCCCACAAGTCGTTTGAGGCAATTATTTTTGAGTCAATCTGATTAAAATGTAAATGTTTCCTGGGGGAGGTGGGTAAAGGAGGGGTATTATTAACTTAATGGCACAGTTCCAATGAGTGTGCAAAATAAGAGAGACCTTGAGATCCATGTCCACAGATCCACGAGGATAGCAGCACATATTCCAAGATTAATTAGCAAAATTTAAGCAAGGTCCTAGCTTCATAAATAGAGGCATTGAGTGGAAATTGAGCTCAGCCTTTTAACTGTGGTTAGGTCATAACAAGAGTGTTTTGTAAAGTTTAAGTTGCCACAGTTAAAATAGCATGTCAGCATTCTTGAGAAGGTGCAGAAATCATTTTACAAAATGTTTCCAAGGATTGATTAGATACCCTACAGTGTGGAAACAGGCCCTTCAGCTCCATAAGTCCACACCGACCCTCTGAAGAGTAACCCAACCAGACCCATTTCCATCTGACTAATGGGCAATTTAGCATGGCCAATTCACATGTGGACTGTGGGAGGAAACCAGAGCACCTGGAGGAAACCCACGCAGACACAGGGAGAATGTGCAAACTCCATACAGACAGTCGCCCAAGGCTTGAATTGAACCTGGGTCCCTGGTGCCGTGAGGCAGCAGTGCTAACCACTGAGCCACCATGCCACTTAGCTACAAGATTGGAGAAGCTGTTTTTCTCCTTGAAACTAAAATGCCTTAGTACTTACTGTACAGCATGGAGAATTAATTTAACTGTAGCTACAGCAGTAACTAGCTTCCAAAATTTCTAGTATAAGAAAACAAAGAAAGGCGATTGTCAGTCAGGTCAGCTGTAGAACTACACCATGTTCTTTGCAGCCAGCAACCCATTCTCGATGAGGATAAGCACCTTGCCAGGACATTCCGCATACCTCAAACTCTCACCTTTAAACAACCACCAAACCTTAAACAGACTACGTTTCACAGCAAACTGCCCAGCCTTCAGGACAACAGGAGTGTCCTCGGTCCAATCATTTTTGGCTGCTTTATCTTGCAACCTTGAACGTGTCAGAAGTGGATGTTTACTGATTGCACAATGCTCCTCGCATACTAAATCAGTCCCCGTTGAAATGTAGTAAGACATGGACAATATCCAATTTTGTGCTGACAACTGTCAAATTAGATTTGTGCTACTCAATTTCCATTAGTGAATTCCCCATGATCAACATCCTGGGGGAGTCAGATTCACCATTAACCCGAAAATGAATTGGACCAGCTAAGTAAATACTACAGCCACAAGAGCTGGTCAGAGGTTAGGAATCCTGCAGCAAGTAATAGATTGTTAGTGCTTTATAGTAGTAATATATTGCTATTCCATCACACTCTTGATGCTTTCTAAATGGTGGATATGCTTCGAGAAGTCAGGTGGTGAGTTGCTTGCAACAGAGCAAAAAACATAAAGAACTGCGGATGTTGGAGAGCAGAGACAAGGGCAGAAATTGCTGGAAAAACTCAGCAAGATTGGCAGCCTCTTTGGAAAGATCTGTGTTCTGAAGAAGGATCACTGGACCTGAAACGTCAACTCTGATTTCTCTCCATGGATGCCACTAGATCTGCTGAGTTTTTCCAACATTTTCTGGTTTTGTTTCAGATCCTAGAGCAAAACCTGGCTTGATAGATCAGATTGTTTTTTAACTTAACAAGGTTGCATTTCACAGAGACACAAGCATGCAAGCTGCTAATTTAGTTTAAACAATAAAACAAAAGTTTGCTATGCAAAATTAATGAAGACAAAATAAAGTAAACCAAGCTATTTAGATATAAAACAATTTGTATGATTTCAAAATACACAGTGAAATGAAATATAATCCCATCCATGCACAACACCAACGTGGAGAGTATTCAAATATCAGAATTCCCTTCTCTATCATATCTGACCTAAGTGTTCCTTTTAAATCCCTTCAAATGCTGCACTTTTCTGGCCTCCACCCTAAACACATTAATACAGCCATCCCCTATGGACAAGCCCTACGCATACACAGCATCTGTTCAGATGAGGAGGAACACGACAGACACCTGAAGATGCTTAAGGACGCCCTCATAAGAACAGGGTACGATGCTCAACTCATCTACCGCCAGTTCCCACATGCCACAGTGAGAAACCATAATGACCTCCTCAGGAGACAGACACGAGCTGCAACCAACAGGGCACCCTTCGTTGTCTAGTACTTCTCGGGAGCTGAAAACTATGCCATGTCCCTTGCAGCCTGCAATGCATTCTCGATGAGGATGAGCACCTCGCCAGGACCTTCCCCATACCTCGTATTCTTGCCTTTAAACAACCAGCAAACCTTAAACAGATTATTGTTTGCAGCAAACTGCCCAGTCTTCAGGACGACATTGACCACAACACTGTACAACTCTGTCAAGACAGCCACTGCAAGATGTGTCAGAGTCTCGACACGGATACATTACACGTGGGGACGCATCCTACTATGTATGCGGTAGGTATTCATGTGACTCGGCCAACATTATCTTACTCATACGCTGTGCGCAAGGGTGCCAGGATGCCTCGAGGCATGGTACATTGGCGAGACCAAGCAGACAGATGAATGGACACCACACAAAAATCACCAGACATGGGTGCTCCCTTCCAATCGGTGAACACTTCAGCAGTCAGGAACATTCGGCCTTGGATCTTCAGCTGACCATCCTCCAAGGCAAGCTTTGGGACAAGCAACAACACGGAGTAGCCAAGCAGAAGCTGATAGCCAGGGTCGGTACCAATGGGGATGGCCTCAACTGGGACCTGGGGTTCATGTCACACTACAGGTGACCCCACTCCAATACACACACTCCTACATACTCATACACTCACGCAGACCCTCTCTCATACACAGACATAGACACTCCCACACTCACACCCATGCATGCCCCCTCTCACAGGCTTATACCCCATCACACTCACACACATACATTACTAAGCTTACACACACACACATGCACACAGTCTCTCACCTGCACACTCTCACATACACACACTTACTCTGTCTCTCCTGCATGCACACATATAAGTTTATGGGTAAATCCATATTTGCAGAATTATATTATTGTGAGTTTTGAGAAGATTAGTAGCTCAGATTGAGGTACTGGATGTAGGTTTGCTCGCTGAGCTGGGAGGTTCAGTTTCAGATGTTTCGTCACCATACTAGGTAACATCATCAGTGAGCCTCCGATGAAACACTGATGCTATGGCCCTCTTTTTTTTGTGTGTTTAGGTGTCCTTGGCTTGGTGATGTCATTTCCTGTGGCGATGTCATTTCCTGTTCTTTTTCTCAATGGCTGGGCATGTGTTTGTTGATAGAGTTCAGGTTGGAATCCCATGCTCCTTGGAATTCTCGCGCATGTCTCTGTTTGGCTTGTCCTAGGATGGAAGTGTTGTGCCAGTCGAAGTGGTGTCCTTCCTCATCTGTAAATAAAGATTATAGTGAGAGTAGGTCATGTCTTTTTGTGGCTAGTTGATGTTCATGTAACCTGGTGGCTAGTTTTCTGCCTGTTTGTCCAATGTAGTGTTTGTTTCAGTTCTTGCAAGGTATTTTGTAAATGAAATTACTTTAGCTTGTTGTCTGTATAGGGTCCTTCAAGTTCATCAGCTACTCTTTTAGTGTGTTGGCGGGTTTGTGAGCTATCATGATGTAGGGGAAGAGTTACTAAAGTTTCTGGATGTGTTTTGTCTGCTTGTTTGGGTTTGTTGCTGAGAAATCAGTGGACTGTGTTCATTGGGTACCCATTCCCAACATTCACAAACGAAGCTGCATTAGAACAATATTTCAACGAGCCACCATACACTGCAGCACAGAGGAACTATGAAGAGCACAGGAAAATCACCTATGCAGTGTATTCAAAAGGAATGGGTACGCAACGAACACAGCCCACCAATTTCTCAGCAAAAAACCCAAATAAGCAGATGAAACACATCCAGGATCCTTAGCCACTCTCGCCTACATCAAAGACACCTCGGAAATGACTGCCAGACTACTTAGACCTCTTGGCATCATGGTATTCAAGCATGGCATTCCAACTGGAACACTATCAACTAACACATTGATTTGGATCCATTTACCACCCCCAAGAAAAAGAACAGGAAATGACATCACCAATTTAAGGAATCCTGCTTCAGCCGGAGGCTCTCTGACGATGTTACCTAGTAAGGTGACGAAACATATGAAACCAAATCTTCTAACTCAGCGAGCAAACCTACGTCCAGAATTATATTTTTATTTTGCTCAAAAGATCCAAAACCTACAATTAATCCATGTAAGATTCTGTAAATCCCACGTTAGAAATAGAACCAGTCTGACTCAAAATGGGAACACAGACCTCACACCATTAATACATTGTCTGAGCTGAGATGACAGATTTTGTTAGAAAACCTGAAGTTATCCAAGAAAGTGACTTAAAAGGAGTTCTGGGATTTACATATTAATGAACTAAAACTAGCAAAACCATTCTAAAAGATGAAAGACTTAATCTAAGTTTGTTCATATATTTCAGCCGCATGACACTGTAACTTTTTACCATAAATTCTGTCTTCTGGTTCTACTTTACAACCACCTGAAGAAGCAGCATTTTGAAACCTAGCACCTTTAAATAAACGTGCTGGACTATAACCTGGTGTTGTGTGATTTTTAACTTTGTCCATCCCCATTCAACACCAGCTCCTTCAAATCATTTCAAATCCTTGACAGTCTTGATTAGTCACACAACTGAGTTTAAATTTTCTCAGCTTCAAATAACCCACTCAGGTTTCTGACCAAACCATTTAGGACTGAGATAAGGAGAAATTTCTTGACACAAAGAGTGATGAGCCTGTGAAAATCTTTACCACAGAAAGCAGTTGAGGCCAAAACATTGTATTCTTTCAAGAAGAAGGTAGATATCATTTTTAGGGCTAAAGGTATGGAGAGCAAGAGGGGACAGGATACTGAGTTGGATGATCAGACATGATCGTATTGAACGGGGCAGTGGACTTGAAGGGTTGAATATTTTCTATGCTTAACTATGCTGAATGAACTCCTTTCTCTAGAAGAGATTGTTCTTAGATCTAACTTCATCCATGTCTTTTGAAAACTGAAAATGAAAGTTTCCTAATTTATGGGGTTTTTCTCCTACGCAAAAGAAAATTATTTTTTATTCTTTGAAACCAAAAACAGGCTAACGCCTTTCAATTATAAAACTCTCTCAGAGCAAATAAATTCCTGTTAACAATTCAAGAACTCTCTCATAACCAATTTAAAAAGTCATGGCTCAGAAATTATTAAACCACCGCATACACACTTACCATAATCCACATGCCACTAATTCAAAATCTAAATTCATATATATTATAATACATATGTATTTATATCATTCATTTTAATCAGATAGCTTATATCATAATATTATTTTAAACAATATAAAGGAAGATTCAGCCCTTTTTCCAGTAATATCTTTTCCAGACAGTTAATGTCAGTGAAACATCATTCCTATCTTAGCATCCTTTTTGTTGCTTACTCAACAGTCAAGGTTATACACATTTAAATTTGAGGCTTTTTGTACATTCACCCAATGTGATTTTTTTTAATATTACTGTCTGTACCTGAGATGCAGATACCAGCTAATTCACTTACTTTTCCTAACAGAATGTGACAAAACGTTTTATCTAACTGATCAGCTAGAACCGTTTATGAATCATGTGCTCTTATCCAGAACCTGATTGTAGACCCCAGCTATCTATAGATACACTTCAGGCTTAAGCACCCGGGTAGCTTGCTAATCATTTTGCTTAAGTCATGGGCTTCCTTGGGAATGATCTTTGAACTCACTGTTCAAAAAAAGACTTTCGAGCCTCTTGCAATAAAAAAAGTCCCCTTCACAGAACTAAAACCAAAACTCATTTACCTCTACTGTAGAATGAAAATTTCCAAATGATACCATATCATCAACTTTTATCACACTACATGCAGAACTTGAATGTGATAAATACATGTCAAATTCTGTTCAGTGAACTGATCAAAAATCTTGTTTGAAAGGACATACCTTACCTGAAATCTGTTGTATTTTCAACACTTTTCTATTAGCAACTAATTTGGTCTGTTCCACAAAGATCCTCAAACTTTGATTCAGTAATTTGGATTTAAGTGAGGTTTTGGATAACTTTCAGCAGTTGATCTGTATCCAAGTTGGATTAGGATATCATTTTTGACTCTCCTTTTTACTTTTAATTCATGTTTCATAAATTTGGAATACAGCAGCCATCTGTTTCTTCAATTTTCTTGTATTTGTTTGGCAGCTGTCCAGCTCATTTTGCGGCTTCTTTGCCTGATTCTTCATTCACATTTTACTTTTAATCATGTGGTTTCAGCTATTTGATTATGAAGCTGTGATACATTTTAAGGCTGAATGCAGTTGGAATTTGTTATTACAGGAGAAAAGACGAGGTCCCGGTTTCTCTGCTTGTTGTTTAATATTGTGAAAAAGTTGTAAAAAGAATGCGGTGGGAATTTCTGGCCATGGATTAGATTCGGGCTGACACCCTATGCCATGAATTCAAATCTAATCCAGACCAAGGGAATGAGATATTTCTCTCTGCTAATTGTAGGGTCCTGTAAGAGATGACGTTGGCTGATCAATCCAATTTTTAGTGAGCCGAGCCTAATTTGGAGCTTTAATTTGACATTAATTTTGATGCGGAGTGGTCTCTTTGGAGAATTAGCAAAAGATGGTGCATTCTTGCGTCAAGGCCGAAACACATTGTTCAAGAAACTAATGGGAGCTTTAGTCTGAATTTGGCTGTGTTAAATTTTGTTTAGTGATGAGTAATGACAACACTGGGTGCCTGACATTATTTTGCCTTTGTGAACATCATTTAAAAATATAGACTAGAAAGAATTATGTTACCTTTTCTGATAATAATGTGTATGTTTTCATATCATCTTTATAACTGGTATTGAGATGCAAATGAGTGATGCTGTAATGAACTTGGGTTCTAGTCAAGCGAGGATATTACTGCTTGGTTTTAGAGTTAATGGTAAGATCGTGGGGAGTGTCGCTGAACAGAGAGACCTTAGAGTGAAGACTCATAGCCCCTGAAAAGTGGAGTCCCAGGAAGACAGGATAGTGAAGAAGGCGTTTGACATGCTTGCCTTTATTTGTTAGTGCATTGACTATAGGGGCTGGAAGGTCATGTTTTAGTTGTTCAAGACATTGGTTAGACCATTATTGGATTACTGCATGCAGTTCTGGTCTCCTTGCTATAGGAAAAATGTTGTGCAACTTGAAAGGGTTCAGAAATGATTTACAAGTATGTTGCCAAGTTTGGAGGGTTTCAGCTGTAGGGAAAGGCTGAATAGACTGGGGCTCTTTTCCATGGAGCATTGCAGGCTGAGCGGTGATCTTATAGAGGTTTAAACATTCATGAGAGGCATGGATAGGACACATAAACAAGGTCATTTCCCTGGGGTAGGAGAGTCCAGAACGACAGGGTATAGGTTCCTAAGGGACCTAAGGGGTAACTTTTTCATGCAGAGATTTGTGTAGGTATAGAATGAGCTGCCTGTGGAAGTGGTGGAGGTTGGTATAATTACAATATATGAGGAAAGGCTGAGAGACTCGGGTCTGGTCTCATTGGAAAGAAGAAGACTAAGAGGGAATTTGATAGAGACATATAAGATGATCAGAGGATTAGATAGGGTAGGCAGTGAAAGTCTTTTTCCTAGGATGATGACATCAGCTTGTATGAGGGGGCATAACTACAAATTGAGAGGTGCTAGATTTAAGACAGATGTCAGAGGCAGGTTCTTTATTCAGAGAGTGGTAAGGGCGTGGAATGCCCTGCCTGCCAATGTAATATAACTCAGCCACACGAGGGAGATTTAAACAATCCTTGGATAAGCACATGGATGATGACAGGATAGTGTAGGCGGACGAGATGAGAATAGTTCACAGGTTGGTGCAATATCGAGGGCCGAAGGGCCTACTCTGCGCTGTATTGTTCTATGTTCTAATCTCCAGATGGGGGCAGGCAAGCATGGGGGCGTGGCGGGGGGGTGGGGTGGGGGGAGGTGGTTCGTGATCATCTTGGCATCATCAGTAACTGCCTATGGTCAATGATCAAAAGGGCTCAAATAACTGATCAATACAACAAAAATTGCCAGCACTAAAAATAAGAAATATTAACCAGGGGTTTGTGGGAAGTAAATGAGTGAGTGAGTGAGACAGAGAATTGTTGTGCAGTCAGAAAGAGCAGGAGATCAGTCCAAGATGGTTGTCACTGTGTTTTTGGTGCTGTCAGCTTCATTGCTGATGATGTTGTCATGGCAGAGGCACGGGCAGGGAAGAAGACGACAGTGAGTGCTTGAACTTTCTTCTTCCTCCAATACTTGGCTGCAGCAGGATAACTGGGCCCCTATCAAAGATAGTAGAGCTGGCCTTTGGTCTGAGTGCCTTTCGTTTAGGTCTCGTGATAGCCATGGTCCAACCCTGTACTGATGTCCATTTTAGGTAAAAGAGATGAGAGAAGAGACCTTTTGATGTGATCAGTAAAGATCCAGCTCATATTTTTCTTTCTAAACTATATTTTCATGGGTGAACAACTTGAAAGTTCCCTTTCATTAAATAAATCAATCTCTTGTATTGTCAATTGGAAAGAAGTTGCATTTATTAATCATTCATTCTACAAAAAGAAAATATAGCGTCATAGAATCATATAGGACTGAAGAGTCCCTTTGGCCCAAAGTCCAAAAATACACTACTACTTGAACTAGACCCATTTTCCAGCACTTGACCCATGTTATGACATTTTGTTCACACAAGTACTTTTTAAAGGTTGTGAAGTTTCCCTCTAGGACTACCAATCCAGGCAGTGCATTCCAGATTCCCATCACCCTCTGGGTGAAAATTATTTTCCTAATATCCCCTCTAAACCTTCTGTCTTACACGTTAAAATTATGCCCTCTTGGTATTGACCCTTCAACAAGGGGGAGCAACTGCTTTCTCTCCACCCTGTTCCTGTCCCTCATAATCTTATACACCTCAATCAGGTCCTGTCTCAGCTTTCTGTGCTCGAAAGAAAATGATCTGAGTGTGTTCAGTGGTTCCTCTTCATAGCTAAACTGCTGTAACCCAGGCAATGTCCTGCTGAATCTCCATGCACTCCATGTATCAGTGCAATCCTTCCTATAGTGTGGTGACCAGAGATCTACACAGCTGTGGCCTAATCAAAGTCCTTTACAGTTCCAACACAACCTCCCTGCTTTTATAATCTATGCCATGACTGATAAAAGCAAGTGTCCTACATATCTTCTTAACTAACATATGAACCTATCCTGCCACTTTCAGGGAACTGTGGACAGGTACCCCAAGATCCCTCTGTTCCTCTGAACTTCCTAGCGTGCTACCATTCATTGAGTAATGTGTATCAAATGGTATGAAAAGTGTTCATAACTCCAAATGGGCATAGTTCATTGTTGTCATGTGATCTCTTATCTTAGACACCTCATTCTGCTGACATGTTTTGTGTTCAAAGGTAGGAGTCTATCATTGTAGAGCCCTGACTTTCCAAAACGTTTATTGTGGAAGCCCATGGGATTGACGGTAAACTGCTGACATGGCCGGGAAATTGGTTGAGTCGCAGGTGACAGAAAATAGGGATAATGGTCGGTAATCAAATTGGCAGGACATGACCAGTGGTATCCCGCAAGGATCTGTGTTAGAACCTCAGTTATTCACATTGTTTATTAATGACTTGGATAAGTGGACCTTATAGAGGTTTATAAAACCATGAGGGGCATGGATAGGATAAATAGACAAAGTCTTTTCCCTGGGATGGGGGAGTCCAGAACTAGAGGACATAGGGTTAGAGTGAGAGGGGAAACATATAAAAGAGACCTAAGGGGCAACTTTTTCACACAGAGGGTGGTACGTGTATGGAATGAGCTGCAAGAGGAAATGGTGGAGGCTGGTACAATTACAACATTTAAAAGGCATTTGGATGGATATATGAATAGGAAGGGTTTGGAGGGATATGGACCAGATGCTGATAGGTGGGACTAGATTGGGTTGGGATATCTGGTCAGCATGGACAAGTTGGACCAAAGAGTCTGTTTCTGTGCTGTACATCTCTATGACTCTATGACTCTAATTGCATAAAAAGTCATCTATCCAAATTTGCTGATGATACAAAGTTAGGCGCCATTACAGACAGTGTAAATGACAGCACAAAATTATAAAGGAATATTGATAGATTGATATTGAGTGGGTAAAACTGGGGCAGATGGAGTTCAATTTGTGAGGTCACCCATTTTGGACATAAAAAGGATAGATCAAAGTACTTTCTACTTGGTATGAAATTAAATGCAATGGATGTCCAAAGGGAGTTGGGGATCAGGTGCATAGATCTTTAAAATATCACAAACAGAAGCAGAAACTATTCAAGGAATGTAATGGATGCTGGCGTTTATTTCTAGCGGACTGGAGTATAAGAATGCAGATGTTATTCAAAGCCATACACAACTCTGATTATCCCTCAATAAAAACCAAAAGAACTGTAAATCAGAAACAAAAACAGAAGTTGCTGGAAAAGCTCAGCGGATCGGGCAGCATCTGTGGAAAGAAATCAGAATTAGTGTTTCACGTCCAGTAACCCTTCCTGAAATTTAACCACACCTTAGGAAGGAAATATATTGGCCTTGAGGGGAGTACACTGTAGGTTTACAAGTATGATACCTAGAGTTCAAGGGTTAAGAGGAAATATTGTACAAATCTAGCAAGTTTTCTCCAGAATTTACAAAGTTAAGGGGTAATCAGATCAAACTGTTCAAAATATTAACAGGAAAAGACAGGGTAGATAAAGATAAACTATTTCCATTGATTGAGGATTCTAGAACGAGGAGGCATTGTCTGAGACTTGGGGCCAGATCATGGAGGAGAGGGGTTAGGAAGCATTTCCACACAAAGAGGGTGGTAGAGTTTTGGAACGGCGCAACATCGAGGGCCGAAGGGCTTGTACTGCGCTGTAATGTTCTATGTTCTCTCTTCCAAAAATGACAGTGGATGCAGGATCAGTTGTTAATTGTAAATCTGAGATGAATAATTTTTTGCTTAGCATAGGTATTAAGGGATCTGGGTCAGAGGCAGCAAATATGGAGTTAGGTCACAGCTCAGCCATGATCTCATTGAATGGTAGAACAAGCATGGAAGGCTGAATGGCCTGTTCCACATTTTCAGTGTGTGTTGTTTTTGACTTTTGAAAATTTGATTGCCTGACCCTTGGTAGTGCCACTTAGGAGCACAATTGATGCCACTTGTGCTGAGTGTTGAGCTGCCATTGGTACTAAGCCAATGACAGGCAAAGGAGAGCCACGTGGAAGCATGACAAGAATACACATGAAAATCTGTTTTAGACTTTCTGTATTTTTGTTCTCTTAATCCCTTTATAGGGCCTTAATCTGTATTTAGTTTCCAGTACAATGATTTAAACACAATTTATATTTCCTGGTTTTAGTTGTTGGTTTGAAGTCTATAATTCACTGAAAACCCTCCCTGAAACTTTTCTGGCTTATAGGTGCCACAGATCCCCTATATTAGGCAATACAATGAATCAGATGCGGGGTTCAAAGGAACCTCTGATGATAAGCCCACAAATGGACTCTGGACAAGCATACATGAAGTGAATGGCAAATCTCATTTCATCAACACAGCAAGGAAAATTCAGACCAGGACCTGTGCATTTCTGTCATTACTGAATGCTGAATCCTGCGGTGCACAAATTGGCAGCCTCAGTTCCTATATTACAACAATGGAAATACTTCCAAATGACTTAATTAGCTGTAAAATGCTTTGGGATATCCTGAGGTCATAAAAAGGAACTGTAGAAATCCAAGTCTGTCTTTCTTCTTCCACTTTTTTTTTCGACAGCTAAAGGTAAATTGAGTAATTTAGCTTTTCCCAAAAGCACAGTTAAAAATCCCAAAATATCATATAAAATGAACAGAATTCGACTAAGGTCAACCAGTAAATCAGGGGTCTTGCTAATGTACTGTGCATTAGTTGGGACAACACACCTATTGTTTCAAAACAATATGTTGACCACTGAGAGAATACCAAGGATCCACTAACTCATTTAATGCTACCTCAGCAATAGAAGGCACAGTTGGAGACTTTTGGCACTGTATAAATCATAGAATCATTTCAGCACATGGAAGCATTGCTTTTGTAATCATATTCTCACAGTTCCATACTGAGTTGGTAGCACTATACTCTGTATATTTATGGACTAAATGCATCTGTTGAGCTTATGCCATCCGTGTGAAAAACAAAGCCACCATTTCGACTGGGACAACACATCTATCCTGGGACAGGCTAAGCAAAGACATGCCAGAGAATTCCTAGAGGCCTGGCACTCCAACCACAACGCCATAAACAAACACATAGATCTAGATGTCATCTATCAACCCCTCAGAAAACAAACAGGAAATGACATCACCACAAACCCCAGGAACCCCATCCAGGAGAAAGATATAAATAGAAAGCAGGAGACAACAACTTCGCTTCACTTGGAGGTCGCCACTGATGATGTTACCTAGCCAGGTAATGAAACGTCTGGATATCAAACCTACAGCTCAGCGAGCAAACCTACACCCTAAATCTCAACCTGAGCTACAAACCTTCACAAACCTTGCATGTACAAACTTAATTAAGTGCTCTTTCTAATAAATCATGTACTTACTTACTTACCATCCAACAAAACATTGCCTTCACTGGACAAAATATCCAAGGGTGATGCCAACAGGAATCATGAGCTGTGCTAAAGTAATAGGTGTTTAATGGCTCCCACAGACTGCATATAAAGACATGTAGCAGAGATAGACATCACATAAAAACAATAAACCAGCCAGTCCACTATGTGTATTGACATTTCTCCAAACATCCCCCTTTTCATAAAACAACCAATTACAGTGTTGAGTTCTGCCAGTTACCCAATATACATTATCATACAGAAAATTATTATTCATTAACACAATGATGGGCCAAGTCAGTTCCTGCACATCTATTGCATATATAGGCCTTAAATTGTGCATGTATTCTAATGGTTCACATACAGTCATAGAGTCATACAGATGTAAAGCACAGAAACAAATCCTTTGGTCCAACTTGTCTGTGCCAAACAGATATCCTAAATTAATCTAGTGCCATTTGCCAATAGTTGGCCCATATCCCGTTAAACTCTTCCTATTCATAAAAACCATCCAGATGCCTTTTAAATGCTGTAATTGTACCAGCCTCAATGACTTCCTCTGGCAGCTCATTCTGTACCCACATCACCCCCTGCATGAAAAAGTTGCTCCTTAGGTCCCTTTTAAATCTTTCCCCTCACATCTTAAATATATCCCTTCTAGCTTTGGACTGCCCCATCCCAGGGAAAATGACCTTGACTATTCATCCTATTCATGCCCCTCATGATTTTATAAACCTCTATAAGGTCACTCCCGCTCCCCCCACCCCCATCATGCATGATGCTATTGGTTAGTCTGGAATTTATATATTCCTACCTTCTACATGGTATGCCACTTTATGGTGAAAGCTATCGCTATGGTAACTATTGCTGATGGTCCATTTCTGTTGAAACAGTGAACTTCTAATACAGATGGTCACTCTGTACTCAGTGCAGGTGGTGGCATCACTTCTTTCTGATCTGCCCATTGCTTGCAGTGAAGGTGAAGCTTTTCTAATTGGGCATAGTTGTCGCCGTGTACAAATCAGGTGATAACTGCTTTACACAGGTACTAATTTGTCACATAGGTTGGGGTTTATTGACCATTTGTACTCTGACTGGCTCTTTAATGCTGAGCTCTGACAAAACTGACAAGTCATTGCCAAAATGAAATTTGGATTTCATTCCTCTTAATTTCATTTTACTCATGCCCACCAGTATTTTACTTCCTCTTGTTGAGTAATCTGGGCGTTGTATGACATTAATCTTTAGTTTGGACTATTTACTGTGCCTTTAGTCAACTCAATTGCCTTGGTTGAGTATGCGCTAGATTTGCTTGATTTCTTTATGATGCACTTGGCAATTTCCATTGTAACCTCAGCCTTTCCATTTGACTAGGGATAGTTTGGAAATGGCATATGTTTTTGAGTTTGCTGCTCCTTTATGAAGCAATTGTATTCTTCACTTATGAATTAAGGGCTATCGTCACTTATCACAATGTCTGCAATGACATCCTGATTGAAGTGTATTTCTGGCACTCTATAACCTCACAGTTGTTGATGATGTCAGTGGCCTAATGTCCAGTAGTCAGGGTAATCATCGACAGCAAAAAGATAATAAGCTCCTGTGAGAGTATCCATGGTCTGTCTGGGATGGCTTGTGTCATAAGTAGCTGTTTGGCTTGAGATTCATTACATGCACTGTCCTGACTGATATGGTTCTTAATCTTGTTGCTCATGTTTGGCCAGGAGAGTACTTCTCTTTCCTTCCTCAGCCTCAACTCAATTCCCTAATGGATGTGCTTTAGGCATCTCTTATCTCATCTCCTTACGGATAATGACTTCATTTCCTTTGTACAAGATGCCATTTTGGGCTATCATGTCATTCCTGAGTGCCCAATACTTTCTTACTCAAACAGATGTGTCCATGATGCTTTCAGGCCATCCTTTCATCAGTGCTTCCCACAGCAATTGGAGAGTGCATCTTGTTGCATTATTTGCTTGATTTTAGGAAGACTCTTCTGGAGCGTGTTGAGCTGTTTCTCCTCATCGAATCTAGAAGATTTTACAGTTGGTCTTAACATCCTCAACTTCCTTCATAGGGTGAATTGCATTTGATAGCATGGCACCACTTTGCTTTGTACGTCATGTCTAAAGAACATCTCTGGAAACAAAGTTCTATCTTTGCAGACATGTTGGAACACATAGATATTAGATATAGATATAGAATCCCTACAGTATGGAAACCGGCCCTACAGCCCAACAAGTCCACACCAACCCTCCGAAGAGTAGCCCACCCAGACCCATTCCCCTACATTTGCCCCTGACTAATGCACCTAACCTACACGTCCATGAACACCATGGGCAATTTAGCATGGCCAATTCACCTAACCTGCACAGCTTTGGATTGTGGGAGGAAACCGGAGCACCCGAAGGAAGCCCATGCAGACAAGGGGAGAATGTGTAAACTCCACACAGTTGCCCGAGACAGGAATCAAACCTGGGTCCCTGGCGCTGTGAGGCAACAGTGCTAACCACTGAGTCACCATGCCACCCCAATTGTCTCTTGGCAGATGCTTTGAAGGGACTTGTAGTCAGATTCCATTGTCATTTTGTCTCTTCCAAAATGGCATTGATTAAAATTCCTGGTGAACAGCTTATTCCCAAAATGTTGATCCTCTTGCTCCTCAGATGCTGTCTGACCTGCTGTGCTTTTCCAGCACCACACTTTTTTACCTCGATTAAAATGCTCACAAGCAAGAAAATCATCTAGTATGATTTCTCTATCGGGGCATAGTATCATTTAGATTGTGTTAATGCTCTGATGCAAATGCAACTGGTTGTCTTTGCTTCATAAGGATAGCTCCAGGTTCAGTCTTGCTGGCATCACAGTGCCAAGTGACCTTTTCATTGATTACATAGTACCTCAGAACAGGCATCGTCATTACTAGTTATTTTACTCAAGTGAGTGCTACTTTCTGCTCTGTGCCTCAACACTGCTGCACATCATCAGCAGTGAGCTTACTAAGAGGTTCACACTCAGATGACAAAATGGGCATGAACTTTGCTAAATAGTTCACAAGTCTATCAAATTATTGTGCTGTTTTCATATCTATTAGTTGTTGCATTGTTGGTACAGCATTTTTAGGATCTGGGTAAAGTCCTTTCCTTGTCAATATATGACCTATGTACTCAACATCAGGCCTCTTTAACTGCTTCTTTAAATTATTCAGCTTCAGGTTCAGGTTCATCTGATGAGCTTTGTCAAGCACTAGATTCTGGATCATGATCTGTGATGGCTTCTTGCATTGTGTGGCCACGTCCATAAATTAACAGATCATCCACCACAGCCTTCACTCTGGGAATCCCACTATCATACATTGTCTGCATTTATACTCTTCTGGACCAACTGAGATGTCTAATGACATGTGCAAACAACTAAAGTTCATGAAAAGTATCTAGAACTTAATGAAAAAAAACTGTTTCTTTCAATTCCCAGTAACTATCGATGATGGTAAAAATTGACACACTGTGGTAAAATGTTTTCAGTGGTTGGCATGTGGTAGCATGATCTTTTCAAAGCTTTGTTAAGATTCTTTGGATCCATTGATAACGCTCAGTTTCCCAGCTCATTTCACTGTTAATCCTGTCCGAATGAGTTGAAAAGTGTGGCACTAGAAAAGCACAACAGGTCAGGCAACTTCTGAGGAGCAGGAGAGTTGACGTTTCGGGCATATGCCCTTCATTAGCCCATTCCTCGGATGCGGCCTGGTCTGCTGTGCTTTGGCAGCACCATACTTTTCAACTCTTGATCTCCAGCATCAGCAGTCCTCACTTTCTCTCTGTCTGAATTAGTTGTTATTTTATTTGACTGCTCTCTTCTTTTTCCGATCTTGTCTTTCAGGTTGTACTTAACATGGACTTGAGTGCACTTTATGATGCTATTCACCAAGAAGACATCTAAGATTTTTAAAAACATCAGTGTAATCTTCCAGCATCTGTTCCGAATTCAGCTCCTGGCCTGTGAAATACTGCAAATCTGAGATTTTGCTCAATGCCAACTATCTGGCCCCGGCATAGTAGGTCAAGATCATTACCTCATGCTAATCCAGGACAACAGTCATAGTCAGATGCTCGATCTGGTGTTCTCAGTCAGGGGTTTGTGCCTCTACACTTGGAGAAGGGGGTCTCAATTAATCCTGTGTTTCCATGTCACCTAAACTGGGGACAGACCTAATGAGGTCAGAGAGATTTATGGTCTTCGGTCTGGGATTTAGGGCTTCTTGTCCAAGACTGTCACTCAAGGGTGTGGGCCACAGTCAGTCCATTAGGTCCATTGACAGAAACTATGGGGTGGGGACAGGAAGAAGAGGCTACTGCTGTCTGAAGGAGGTTCAGCAAACTATTCTTCCTGATTGGATGCTTCTGACTGAGGAAGGAGTTCACAATTGTGAAGGGGGAGGTGCCAGATACCTACAAACTGGGGAACCTGGTAAAGCATGGATGGGCAAGCAGTAATGGTCATGTCCTTTGCCAGGGACTGGGAAATGTGGGCAAGTGCAGACTCATGTTGATGTGTGGGGACGTGGGGAGGTGCAAAGTTGGTGTGGTTTGCAGGAAGGGGCTGCTAGAAAGGAAATTTGGATATCTTCAGACTTACTGACTTTACAGGCAGAGGCTGGCCAAAGAGCAGTCAGTCACCTTCCATTGGGCTGGAAATTGAAACTATGTGATAATGAACTCTCTGAGTGGGCAGAGTAAGTGTCCCAGTCTGTGAGGGAGGGGGCAGCAGGATCATCAATGCAAGGGCTTTTAAAGGGAAACATTACACACAGACGCATGTACTGCACAGGGTACAGACCTGCAGAGTCCCGAATCTCTGGCCATCCTAGTGCACTGTCTCCCTGCCACAGATATTACTGACCACTTCATTCACAGCAACACTTTTAAACACTGAGGCCAGGGAAAGAGTAGGGATAGAACATAGAACATAGAACAATACAGCACAGAACAGGCCCTTCGGCCCACGATGTTGTGCCGAACTTCTATCCTAGATTAAGCACCCATCCATGTACCTATCCAAATGCCGCTTAAAGGTCGCCAATGAATCTGACTCTACCACTCCCACGGGCAGCGCATTCCATGCCCCCACCACTCTCTGGGTGAAGAACCCACCCCTGACATCTCCCCTATACCTTCCACCCTTCACCTTAAATTTATGTCCCCTTGTAACACTCTGTTGTACCCGGGGAAAAAGTTTCTGACTGTCTACTCTATCTATTCCTCTGATCATCTTATAAACCTCTATCAAGTCACCCCTCATCCTTCGCCGTTCCAACGAGAAAAGGCCGAGAACTCTCAACCTATCCTCGTATGACCTACTCTCCATTCCAGGCAACATCCTGGTAAATCTTCTCTGCACCCTCTCCAAAGCTTCCACATCTTTCCTAAAGTGAGGCGACCAGAACTGCACACAGTACTCCAAATGTGGCCTAACCAAAGTCCTGTACAGCTGCAACATCACCTCACGACTCTTGAATTCAATCCCTCTGCTAATGAACGATAATACTCCATAGGCCTTCTTACAAACTCTATCCACCTGAGTGGCAACCTTCAAAGATCTATGTACATAGACCCCAAGATCCCTCTGTTCCTCCACCTGACCAAGAACCCTACCATTAACCCTGTATTCCGCATTCTTATTTGTTCTTCCAAAATGGACAACTTCACACTTGGCAGGGTTGAACTCCATCTGCCACTCCTCAGCCCAGCTCTGCATCATATCTAAGTCCCTCTGCAGCCGACAACAGCCCTCCTCACTGTCCACAACTCCACCTATCTTTGTATCATCTGCAAATTTACTGACCCACCCTTCGACTCCCTCATCTAAGTCATTAATAAAAATTACAAACAGCAGAGGACCCAGAACTGATCCCTGCGGAACTCCACTTGTAACTGGACTCCATGCTGAATATTTACCATCTACCACCACTCTCTGACTTCGACCGGTTAGCCAGTTTTCTATCCAATTGGCCAAATTTCCCTCTATCCCATGCCTCCTGACTTTCCGCATAAGCCTACCATGGGGAACCTTATCAAATGCCTTACTAAAATCCATGTACACTACATCCACTGCTCTACCCTCATCCACATGCTTGGTCACCTCCTCGAAGAATTCAATAAGACTTGTAAGGCAAGACCTACCCTTCACAAATCCGTGCTGGCTGTCCCTAATCAAGCAGTGCCGTTCCAGATACTCGTAAATCCTATCCCTCAGTACCCTTTCCATTACTTTGCCTACCACAGAAGTAAGACTAACTGGCCTGTAATTCCCGGGGTTATCCCTATTCCCTTTTTTGAACAGGGGCACAACATTCGCTACTCTCCAGTCCCCTGGTACCACCCCCGTTGCCAGTGAAGACGAGAAGATCATTGCCAACGGTACTGCAATTTCCTCTCTTGCTTCCCACATAATCCTAGGATATATCCCGTCAGGCCCGGGGGACTTGTCTATCCTCAAGTTGTTCAAAATGTCCAACACATCTTCCTTCCTAACAGATATCTCTTCTAGCTTATCAGTCCGTTTCACACTCTCCTCTTCAACAATACAGTCCCTCTCGTTCGTAAATACTGAAGAGAAGTACTTGTTCAAGACCTCTCCTATCTCTTCCGACTCAATACACAGTCTCCCACCACTGTCCTTGATCGGACCTACCCTCGTTCTCGTCATTCTCAGGTTTCTCACATACGCATAGAATGCCTTGGGGTTATACTTGATCCTATCCGCCAGGGATTTTTCATGCCCTCTCTTAGCTCTCCTAATCCCTTTCTTCAGGTCCCTTCTGGCTATCCTGTATCCCTCCACTGCTCTGTCTGAACCTTGTTTCCTCAACCTTATGTAAGCCTCCTTCTTCCTCTTTACTAGACATTCAACCTCCCTCGTCAACCAAGGCTCCCTCACACGACCATTTCTTTCCTGCCTGATCGGTACATACATATCAAGGACACGTCGTATCTGCTCCTTGAAAAAGTCCCACATTTCCACCACATCCTTCCCTGACAGCCTATGCTCCCAACGTATGCTCCTCAAATCCTGTCTTACAGCATCGTAATTTCCCTTCCCCCAATTGTAAAAACTTCCTTGTTGTGTGCACCTATCCCTCTCCATAACCAAGGTGAAAGTGACAGAATTGTGGTCGCCATCACCAAAATGTTCACCCACTAACAAGCCCACCACTTGTCCCGGTTCGTTACCGAGTACCAAATCCAATATGGCCTCCCCTCTGGTTGGACATATTGCAGAAAGTAGGACAATGATGTCAACAGGACCCACTGCTCTGTATACACCTTGTTCCTCTTGCTTACAGATACTACAGATCCATGTTGAATGGAAGTTAAGTTATGCTGCATTTTGGAACAGTCAGATTTGAAACTACATAGAGAGACAAATAACTAGATATAAGGTCAAAACAGTGCAGCTACAGAGATAGTGAGTGTGAAGTAGCAGAGAAAAGAGTGTGGCACTTACTCTGGGTGGTCTACTGAAGGACCCTTTTTGCAGCACTGCTGCCCATTCTTCCATACCAAGGAGATGGCACTGACTGGAGTGGTGATCTCAGACCTGACTGCCGGGGGTGGGGGCATGGCTTCCTTTGATCTCTGGGAAGAGGACTCCTCCTTTTCATCACCCTGTCCACCAACCCCAGGTCCATCTTTGAGAATTACGGAGTCATCCACTTTCTCAGACATCTTTACAAAAATATCCTTGACTGAGCAGGGCAGCTTTGGAATGCCAATGCTCATCTGCATGCACAGCAACCTTTTACAAATGATATAGACACAAGAGCTGTCAACCTTTCAGTGGATATCCACCAAGTGACAAGTTGTTCGAGGAACAGTACATGATAAGTTGAGGTTGAATTGGACGTGAAGGATACCAGAGGGAGGTAATTAAATGTTTTCATAGAATTCATAGAATCTCTACAGTGTGGAAACAGGTCACTTTGGCCCAACAAGATCACACCGACCTTCCGAAGAGTAACTCAGCCAGACCCATTCCCCTACCCTATTACTCTACATTTACTCCTGACCAATGCACCTGGCCCACACATTTCTGAACTCTATGGGCAATTCAGCATGGCCAATTCACCTAGCCTGGATTATGGGAGGAAACTGGATGACCTGGAGAAAACCCATGGGGAGAATGTGCAAACTCCATACAGACGGTCGCCCAAAGCTGGAATTGACCTCGGGTCCCTGGAGCTGTGAGGCAGCAGTGCTAACCACTGAGCCCCTGTGCTGCCTGTTAGAGATAGAGTAAGAGATCTCTTTGAGCCTGATGGCATGAATCCCTCCAAATAATATGATGCAACTCACAGCCAAAAATGCATAAGATTTAGCCCTTGGTGATTGGATGAATGGTCTATATTGACCTTTGTGGGAGCTGGTCTCTGGAAAACATAACAATGGGAATTCTTGTGCTTTAGAGTTTCAGTTACCAGTCAACATTAGCCCCAAGGAATCATCTCACACCCCAAAGTAATGAAAATGTAGCATTAGTAGAAATATATTACCATTTACAAATACATTAGAGAGATACAACAATCAAATCAGGAAGGAAAAATGTGGAAATATTTAGCTGGGGAGAAATAGGAGTCAGTTAGTCAGTGAGTCAATGTTCAGGTCTGTGTCAGGACTCTCAGTAAAGGGCTTAGACCAGAAGCATTGACTGTCTGATTTCTGTTTCTGCTGCCCTGCCCTGTTAATATTTATACATTCCCTCACTTTCTTCCCTCACCTTTTCCTATTATGTTTTTTGAAGATTGTGCTCATAGCCCTCCTGGGTACTGTTTTCTTTATGTTTGACTGAAGAGTGAAAGTAAGTGAACAGCATGGAGGCAGGACCATACCAACATTATATTTTTAATGCAGGGTTTTCACCAGTGCTATATATATTAACATTTTAATATAAGGTTTTCACTTTTCAGGCAAGAGCTGGCATAATCTTTCCTCCCTGCTATTCTGTTTTCTTCTACTCTCAGGAAAGTATGTGACAAAGCCTACATTTATTTGATTTAATTTTGCACCACATTCAAACATGATTTCTCAACTGTAAAGAAAATCATTGCATAGAACAAGCACAAGAACAACTTACAGAAGTAATTTTTTAAAGACAACACACTGAAGTCGGTCATTATATTGGAATAGAATTCAGTGTCAGTTCTGACCCTGAATAAGATAAGGGGAAATGACAGCCTCAGTGATATTATCACTGGACTTATTGGCCCCATGTAATGTTCTAGAGACTCAGGTTCGAATCCCACCATTCCACCAAATGGTGAAATTTGAATTCTATAAGAGTCTGGAATTAAGAGTCGAATGATGACCATTGCCAATTGCTGGGAAAATCCCACCTGGTTCACTAATGTTCTTCAGGGAGGGAAACCGTCATTCTAACCTGGTTAGCCTGTCTACTATCCTAACCTGGTCTGATGTACATTTGACTCCAGACCCAAGGCAATGTGGTTGACTATCAACTACCCACTAGACAATTAGGAATGGTAATAAATGCTGGCTTCAGTCAATATCACCCCATCCCACAAAATGCTTTAGAAAAAAGGATACCCACAGTATCTTCTTCCCAAACCATTCAAAGACAAATCAGAATTTAGAATAAAGGTCAGCAGGATGTTGTCTGATATACATGTGTGCACAACCCTGACAAGCTGGGTCAGCAGATGATAATTCCAAATTTAGGAAGCTGACTGCCATTGACATCAAACCTACAGTAGACTGAGTTTAGCATCAAGGAGCTCAAGTAATATGGGAATTGGGAAAATGCTCTGCTGGTTGGACTCACATCTGGCTCAAGGGAAGATGATTGTTGGAGGTCAGTCATCTCAGCTCCAGGACATCTTTGCAGGAGTTCCTCACAGTAGTGCCCTAGGCACAACCATTTATCGCTGTTTCAATGATTTTCTCTGTATTATAAGTACAGAACTGGGGACGTTCGTTGATGATAGCACAATGTTCAGCACCACTCATGATTCCTCAGATACTGGAGCAGTCCAAATGCAGCAAGACCTGGATGACATCCAGTCTTTGGCTAACAAGTGGTACACAATGCCAGGCAATGACCATCTGCAAAAAGAGAGAATCTACTCATTGCCCCCTGACATTCAAAGGTATACCCATCACTCCATCATTCTGTTGTTTTCCATTGACCAGAAACTGAATTGGAGTATCTATTTAAATAGGCTAAGACTCCTGCAGAGATTAACTCCCCTCATGATTCACCAAAGTCTGTCTATCATGTAATACTCCCTACATATCAGGATCGGTGCAACTCCAACAACAGTCAAAAAGCCAGTTCGGACAAAGTAGCCTGCCTTCAGTAGCAGCCATGTGTGCTATCTACAAGATGCAGCGCAAAGTCCACCAAGGCTGTTTAGTCAGAATCTTCCAAACCCCTGACTATTTCCACCTTAAGGACAATGAAAACTGATGCATGAAACACCACAAACCTACAAGTGCCTCTCCAAGCTGCTCACCATTCTGACATGGAAGTATATCAGCATTCCTTCAATGTTACGGAGTCAAAATCCTGCAGTTCCCTCATGACTGGCATTGTGGGTCTACTTACAGCACAAAGACTGAAGGAGTTCAAGGCAGTATGTCATCATCCTCTTCTCAGTACAACTAGAGATACTCAATAAATGCTGGCCCAGCTAGTGATGCCCACATTCCATGAATAAAAAACCCTACTCAATCTTGAAGAATATTCATAAATTTCCATCCATCATATTAATACCAAAACACAACCTGATGATACAGTCATGGAGTCGTCGAGTCTGACAGCACGGAGATAGGCCCTTTGGTCCGAACTGGTCTGTGCCGACCAACACGTTTGTCCATGCTATCCCCATTTCCCTGCACTTGACTCATATCCTTCTAATCCTTTCCTATCCAAGTATTTGTCCAAATGCCTTTTAAATGTCATTATGTACCCACTTCAACCCACTTCCTTTGGCAGCTCGTTCCATGTGCATACCACCCCCTGTACAAAAAACCCCTCAGGTTCCCTTTTATTCTTTCCCCCTCTAACCTTAAACTGATGCCCTCTAGTCCTCACTTTGCCATCCCTGGGAAAAAGACTGAGTGCAATAACCTTATCCATGAGTCTCATGATGTTATACACTTCTATAAGGTCCCCCCTCAGTCTTCTACACTCTGAAGAAAAATTCCTAGCTTGTTCAACCTCTCCCTATAACACAGACCATTGGGTCCAGGCAACATTCTTATAAATTTCTTCTGTACTTTTTCCAGGTTAATAACATCCTTCCTTTAACAAGGTGACCAAAACTGAAAACAATACTCCAAGTGCAGCCTTACCAACGTCCTAAACAACTGCAACATAACTTCCCAACTTGTATATTCAATGCCCTGACTGATGACCGTGTGCCAAAAGCCTTCTTCACTGCCCTGTCTACCTGTGACTCCACTTTGAGAGAACTGTGAACCTGAACTCCAAAATCCCTCTGTTCCACTATTCTCCTTAAGGCTCTACCATTCACCATGAAACTCCTAACTTGATTTGACCTTCCAGAATACAAGCCCTCACACTGGTCTATATTAAACTTTATTTGCCACTTCTTGGCCCATTCCCCAGCTGATCAAGGTCCTGCTGCAATTTCTGAGAACTTTCCTTACTGTCCACAATATTACCTGTTTTAGCGTCATCTGCAAATTTACGAATCGCGCCTTGTACATTCTCATCCAAATCATTGATATAGATAACAAACAGTAATGGGCCTACCACTGACCCCTGAGACACTCCATTAGCCACAGACCTCCAGTTCACTAAGCATCCTTCCACTATTACCCTCTGCTCTCTACTGTCAAGCCAACTGTGTATCCAAGTTGCTAGCTTGCCCAGGATTCCTTGCGATCGAACCTTCCAAAGCAGCCTACCATGTAGAACCTTATCAAAGGCCTTACTGAAATCTATATAGACTACATCTACTGCCCTGCACTTGTCAACCTTCCTGGTCACTTCATCAAAGAAGTTAACAAATTTATGAGTCATGATCTCCCACACACAAAGCTATGCTGACTACTTCTAACCAAACCCTATCTTTCCAAATGCATATTTATCTTATCTCAGAATCTTTTCAAATAACTTATCTACTACAGATGTTAAGCTTACTGATCTATAGTTCCCAGATTTTTCTTTGCAGCCCTGCTTGAATAAGGACATATTTGCTGCTGTCCAGTATTCCGGACCTCACCTGTTGCTAATGATGATGCAAAAACATCAGCCTCCACCCCCACAATTTCCACTCTAGTCTCTTGCAGTGTTTTTGGATATATCTGGTCAGGACCAGGAGATTTATCCACCATCATACATTCTAATACATCCAATACCTCCTCTAATATGATATGGACTATCCCTAAGATATCACCATTAAGCTCCCCAAGTTCCCAAGCCTTCATGTCTTCCTCCATGGTAAACACAGCAGAGAAATATTCATTGAGGACCTCGTCCATCTTCTGCCGTTTTACACATACATGTCCACTTTGGTCCTTGAGGGGTCCTATTCTCTCTCTGGCTATTCTCTTTTCTTTAATACACTTAAAGCATCTCTTTGGATTCCCCCTAATCTTCTCAGTCAAGGTTATCTCGTGCCCCCTTTTTGCCTTCTTGATTTCCTTCTTCAGTAAATTCCTGTATTTCCGTATACCTCCAGGGATTCCTTTGATCCCAGCTGCCTGTACCTGAGCCATGTCTCCTCCTTTTTTCTAGTCAAGGCCTCAATATCTCTGTTCATCCAAGGTTCCCTATTCCTGCCAACCTTGCCCTTCACCTTCACAGGAACATACAGACCTTCAACTCTAGCTATTTCACTTTTAAAGGCCTCCCACTTGTCAAAGGTCCCTTTGCCTTCAAACAAACTACCCCAATCAACCCCCACAAGCTCTCATCTAATTCCACCAATATTCGCCTTGCCCCAGTTTAGAACTTCAACCTGTGAACCTCTCCATAACTGTTTTAAAATTAAAAGAACTATGCTGACTGGTCCTAAAGTGCTCCCCCACTGTCACCTCCATCACCTGTCCTGCTCTATTTCCTAAGAATAGGTCGAGTTTTGCCCCTTCCTGTGTAGGACCCTCTATATACTGCTTGAGGAAGCTTTCCTGAACATACTTAACAAATTTCACCCCATCTAAGTCCTTAACACTCTGGCAGGCCCAGTCTATGTTAGGCAAGTTAAAATCCTCTACGATGACAACCCTATTGCTCCTGCAAGTCTCTCCAATCTCCCTGCATTGTTCTTCTAATTCTCACTGACTATTTGGGTGCCTATAGTACTACTCCAATTGTGTCACCATCCCCTTCTTATTTCTTAGCTACACCCACAAAACCCCACTGGGTGATCCTTCAGTTATATAATCTCTACCTACTGCTGTGATACTTGCCTTAAAAAGTGTTAATGTGCAAGGTATGTTAACGTCCACTGTCTATGTGTGGAAATGAATGTCATTAAATATAGTTTGGATTAAGTCAGAATGGAGACTTTGATTTCAAGACAAATTAAATTCTTACGACCATTGTACTGACCTCAAGCATCTTCTACAAACCAAACCCAAACTCATGATTGTCAAATCTCTGCATATGATTATGGTACACTAGCTATCCTCAATATTCCTCGATCAATTACACCACCCTCTTTCAAGGCCTCTCCTCCATAATCAAAATGCATGGAACTGCACTTGTTTGGTTTTCCTCTGATTAATTCAGTTGCAGCCAAAGCATAGGATGTGGGAGCAGATGTAGGTCACTCGGCCCATTGAGTCTGCTCCACCACTCAATGAGATCATCAATGATAGTCCTCAACTCCACTTTTCCACATAATCCATGATTCTCTTAATGTCTAGAAATCTGTCTAGCTTGGTCTTGAATGTACTTAATGAGCCAGTCTTAACAGCCTTCTGCAGTAACAAATGCTATAGATTCTCCATCTTCTGAGAGATAGAAAAAAAAATTCTGTTTTAAATGAGTAAAACCTACTCTGAGATAGTCACAGAATCAGAAGTGTTATGGTACAGAAGGAGGCCATTTGAACTTGTTATACCTGCACTTGCTCTTTCAATGAGCATTGTTACTTGTGCCTCGTTTGTTTCCCATATTGTTACATATTATTTTTATTCAAATAATCATTTCATACCCTCTTCAATGCCTGAATTGAAGCTACATCCACCTCACTTCCAGGCAGTGAATTCCATAACCTAACTACTCAAGAATAAGGAACAGTATTCCTCACTTCACCCTTGCTTCTTCAGTAAATCATTTTAAATCTATTTCCTCTTGTTCGTGTATCTTTTAAGAGCAGGAACTGGAGGTCTGTGGCTAATGGAGTGTCTCAGGGGTCAGTGGTAGGCCCATTACTGTTTGTTATCTATATCAATGATTTGGATGAGAATGTACAAGGCATGATTTGGATTTACAGGGCAAAATGAATAACACTGGAGACCAATAAGTCCTCTGAATCTGATTGGTCGCATCCTGGGATTTCAATGAAAGTAGGTACAGTGGTAATGAATGCATTGGTAATAATCTTTGCGGATATAGCAAGCAAGATAGATAAAGTGAAACCAATAGATGTAACATATTTTGGATTTCCAAAAGGCATTCCATAAAGTACTGCATATTAAGCTACTTAACAAGAGCCAACTGTGTTCAGATAGTACATTAGATTGAATTAAGGATTGGCTATCTAATAGAAGGCAGAGAGCTGGGATAAGGGTAGCATTTTCAGGATGGCAACCTGTAACTAGTGGAGGACCACAGGGAACAATACTCTGGTCACAATTATTTACAATATATATGAATAGCTTGGATGAAGGAAGAGAATTTTACAATTGACAAAAAATAGCAGAGAGGGCAAGTAGTTTGGATGACACAAAAAGTTTACATTGGAATATAGACAATTGAACAGGCAAAAATATGGAAGGTGGAAAAATGTGAAGCTATGATTTTTGGCAGGGAGAATAAAAGAGTTGAACGTTATTTAAATTGAACAAGCTGCAGCACATGGATTTTGGAATCCTAATGCATGCATCACAAAAAAGCCATCAACAAAGTTCAATGGTAAATAGAGAAGACAAGTAAGGCATTGGCCTTTATTTCAAAGGGATTGGAGTATAACAATAGTGAAGTCATGCTAAAAGTATACAAAGTTCTGGTCAGATGACAGATGGAAATGAGGAGCAGTTTGGGGCACTGTATCTAAGGAAAGATATACTGGCATTGGAGGCAGTCCAGAGAAAGTTCACTAGGTTGATCCCAAGGATTTTTTTATGAGAAGACGTTGTCTTGGTTGAGCTTGTACTCATTGGAGTTTAGCAGAATGAGAGGAGACCTTACTGAATATCAGGGGACTTGACAAGGGAGATGTGGAGAGGTTGTTTCCCTTGTGAGTCTAGAACCAGAAGTTTTAAAAATCATGAGTGGGCTGGATAGCGTAGGTAGGGTTGAACATGTGACTTCTTGTTATTGAGTCCCTCACCCTGTCAAAACCCTTGATGATTTTGTAAACCTTGATCAGGTTCCACCCTTAATCTCCTTTTTTCTAATGAAAACAATCCTAACCTACTCAACCTCTCTTCATAGCTAGCACCTTCCATACTAGGCAACATCCTCGTAAACCTTCTCTGTATCCTCTCCAAAGCGTCCACATCCTTTTGGTAATGTGGCGACCAGAACTGTACACAGTATTCTAAATGCGGCCGAACCAAACGTTTGTAAAATTTAACATGTCCTGCCAGCTCTTCTACTCAATACCCCATCCGATGAAGGTAAGTATACCATATGCCTTCCTGACCACTCTATCCACCTGTGCAGCAACCTTCAGGTTACAATGAACCTGAACTCCCAGATCTCTCTGCTCATCAACTTTTCCCAAATCTCTTCCATTTACAGTGTAGTTCGCTCGAGAATTACACCTTCCAAATCCGTCACCTCACATTTGCCCAGATTAAACTCCATCTATTACTTCTCTGCCCAACTCTCCAGTCTATCTATATTCTCCTGTACTCTTTGACAGTTCCCTATGCTTTCTGCTACTCCACCAATCTTCGTGTAATCGGCAAACTTGCTGATCATACCAACAGATCATTTATTTATATCACAAACAACAGTGGCCCCAGCACTGATCCCTGTGGAACACCACTGGTCACCTTTCTCCATTTCAAGAAACTCCCTTCAGCTACTACTCTCCGTCTCCTGTTGCTCAACCAGTTCTTTATCCACCTAGCTAGAACACCCTGCACACCATGTGAATTCACTTTCTCCACTAGTTTACCATGGTGAACCTTATCAAACGCCTTACTAAAGTCAATTATATGACATCTACAGCCCTTCCTTCATCTATCAACTTAGTCACTTCTCAAAGAACTCAGTCACAGCAAGGCATGATCTCCCCCTCACAAAACCATGTTGCCTATTACCGATAAGCCCATTCGTTTCTAGTATAAATAGATCCTATCCCTCAGTACCTTCTCCAGCGACTTGCCCACCACTGATGTTGTGAAACTTGAAAGGGTTCACAACAGATTTACAAGGATGTTTGCCAGGGTTAGAGGGTTTAAGGTATAGGGAGAGGATGAAAAGGTTGGGGCTGTTTCCCCTGGAACGTCAGAGGCTAAGGGGTGACCTTATTGAGGTTTATAAAATCATGAGGGGCATGGATGGGGTAAATAGACAAGATCATTTTCCCAGCATGGGGGAGGCAAAAACTTGACAGCACAGAGTTCAGGTAAGACAGGAAAGATTTAAAATGGACCTAAGGGGCAACATTTTTCACACAGAGGGTGGTGCATGTATAGAATGAGCTGCCCGAGAAAGTAGTGGAGGCTAGTACAATTATAACACTTAAAAAGATATCTGGACAGGTGTATGAATAGGGTTGGGAGAGTGTGATATGGGCCAATGGGAAATGGGACGAGATTTATCGAGGATATTTGGTCAGCATGGATGAATTGGACTGAAGGGTCTGTTTCTGTGTTGCACATCTCTATGATTCTATTTCCACTGGTTGTGCATTCTCGAACTAGGGGGCTTGGTTTCAGAATTAGGGCCAGACCACTCAGGAGAGATGTTGGGAAGCTTTTCTACACACAAAGGGTGGTAGATGTTCAGAACTCTCTTCCATAAAAGACAGTGGATGCTGGATCAGTTGTCGTTTTAAATCTGAGATAGATAACATTTTATTTAGGAAGGTATTAAGGGATATAGGCCAATGGTAAGTATAGAGAATTCGGTCCCAAATCAGCCATGATCTCATTGAATCTTGGAACTTGCTTGAAGGCCTGAATGGCCAAACTCCTCTTCCTATGTATCTGGAAGCTGATGACATTTCTCCCCACTCAAAAACAAAATGAAAACCTTGATTAGGTTATGAATGCCTCAATTTTATAAACCTTTTATTTCCTCTGTTCTTTAGTCAACCAACATTAAACCTTTGTTCTGAAATGTACTGAGCTTATTTGCTGCATATAGAGTGTTGTAAAGGAGAGAGAAAGGAAACAGGCTGATGTTGATGTCCTTTTCGAGATAGATTTAAATTCTCTTTCAGCATGGTGTAAGAATTATAGGGTTTGGTCCTTTTATGTCACAATATTAATCTTGGCAAGAGACTATTGCAATTCTGCATCTTGAATGAGGCAATTCAGTCTTCTTTAAGAACTTAATATGAGAGGATGAAACATCTATGGAAAAGCAATACTAGGAGTTGGATCCATTATTTCTGTTGCTTTGAGTATGTACTGATTTGTCCTGCAACTGATGGAATGCCAAGTGTTAGTTTGTGTCCAAATACATGGAGAATTCACAACTCTCAAAGTTGTGCTTCAACAGGAGGCAGCTGAGACTTGTACTATTGTTTATTATGTATCAAGTCAGTGCCAGAGTTTTTTTTAATTTAAAAGTTGCAAAACCTAGACCAGGACCTATTGTATAGTACACCAACCACATTGAAATGAGCAAGAAGGAAGTTGAAGAAACCCAACTTTCTGACTGATTAAAACCATTAAAATTATGGGCTACATGGGTACTGTGTTTGCAAAATCTACACTGGGAAATCAAATTGTAGGGGCTAACCAATAGCTGGCTTTAATATTAAAATTCCATATACTACACAACTATTAGTGGTCCAGCAAAACATTTGTTTAAGAGGAGAGAGTAGTTTTCTTTGTATTCCTGAATAATAGCACAAACATAATTCTAAAACTTCAGTGAATTTCCATTCTCAGGTAAAGAACATAAAACACACATGAAACAAGTTTATAAAAATGGCACATTTATTGCTACAGAACTGTCATGTACATGACTGCTTGGAATAACTACTGATGATAAACAGGTAATGGCCTACATCGAGCTGGCCTTTGAATACTCCAGCAAACAATCTGTTCGGACATTTCTACAAATCTGAAAAACACCAAAAAAACATGAAAAGTTGAGGCACTCGAGCCACACAAATGGGAAAAAGGTGAAATAGGTTTTTTTTCTTCACTGCTGCAGCTATGTGTAGTCGCGACATCATACGACTTACAACTAAAACGCTACCATACAGTTCATCTCAGTAACACATGGTAAAATAACATCTTTTAAATAGTAAAATAAAGTAACAAACTTTTACTCAGAATGATTCCAAAAATCTACAAAGAGAAATATTCAGAATCCGAGAATTTTTTTTTTCAAGATCCATGGTATAAAAGGATTGCTCCTGCGAAAAATAAGCCAAATATATTTTTTTCTTTAAATTTAGCTTTTATAGGGTGTACTACAGTCTATTTCATAGCAAAAAGAGCACTAGACAAAAGAAGCTTTATAACAAAAAGCCAGGCACTGATACATGGTAATTCTCTGCTTTTCTCTTCACTTAATTGCATCACAAGTACAAGAATGAAAAAGGCCACAGTTCATATTCTCACCATTACATATGTCTATAATACTTGAAATGAGCATGGTAAACCAGCACTGCACAAGATGAATAAGAGTCCATGAGAAAAATGTCTGTAAAAGTGGGCTCATAAAAGCCTTGGTGCCCCATTTTATGGAATTACATCTCCTTTTTAAAATTTTAGCTATATTTTTTTCCAGTCAGCTATAATTGGCTAATGTTTGTGCTTGTTCATATCAAACGCTAAATCATTTCTGGAGAGTGTTCACTTTTTTTATTTAAAAAAAAATTGCCTGATACAAAAAAAATTACAAAAGGAAAATAAAACAAAAACTGAACAAAATTAGAAAAAAAAATCGGAAGACTGGATAAATTTACAAATTGCATCATTGATTCAATTGACAGTTTATAGGCGTTAGTGTTAATTACAGCTACATTGAAGACAATGGGTACTGATGAGTGAGCAGTTGATTCAGTTTATGAACTGTTATAGGCAGGGAAGTGGATCCATTAATAAGACTAAGGTAATAAGCTTATTTGATGTTATTGCTGATTTTTAGAAGTAAAATGTTATAACTCTTTTGCACATTAACTAAATAGTGTCTCAGATGATAACACATGCAATACATGCTCAATTAAATAAAGAGGTATTGTAAATGTCATATTTTGGCAAAATCAATTGTGTGTCACCTATTCAAATCCAACTGTCTCTAAATAATAGTACATCAAATAAAATTCCTTTATACTGTCATGTATTAACAATAATGGCACAATATTTCTCAAATGGTATGTTTGTGATATTGATTCTACTCAAGATCTTAAACCACAAAGTAAAGAAACCCCCTATCCTTCCCTGAACAAAACTTGAAACTTGGACACCTGGTTGCAAACAACCTTTAAATAAAAGTAAACTGCACTAACCGTTTTAAATTCAGGTTTAATCTTCCACATCTTAATTACTCATTATATCAAGAATGTTGTTACAGTGTAACTAGTAACATATACTCAAAGGAAACTTCTATTTAATAGCTCATGTTTAGACACACAAAGTAGCTCAGCTGACAACCCATCAATGCCTGACCATGTTATTGTATATCCTTAGCTATTTTCTTTCCTGTCATATTCTTTGCCAATGGTGAGAAGCCACTCTGAGTTTGAAATAATCACCTTATTTCCTCCTCTACATATAAACCAGACCTTCTCCAATACAGTCAAGAGATCGACAGAGAAACCTACTGGAAGACATTTCTTCACCAAAGTAAATTGCCTCAACAGCATGATTTCAAACCATTTGGCATGTAAAATTATGAAGGAGTTAATCATTGCGGTTACAGCTAGAATCATACTTCAACTGGTTTACTGTACTCAACATAGTTAATACCCGATTAATTAATACCCGATTGTAGTAGGGCATACAGCTAACCATGTAAGCATATACCACACTTACCTTACATAGCTTATTTGTGCAGCTCTTCACACCACAACAGTTAGCCCTTAAGTAGTCAACTTTCATTCATTTGTATCCAAAGTACTTTAAGAACACAAGATGGAACAAAGGAACAGGAGTAGGCTATTCAGAGCCTTAACTCTTTCAATTAGATTGTGGCTGACCTATATCTTAACCCCATTAACCCTCCTTGACTCCAAATCTCTGAATAACCTAAGTCTTTTATTAATCACTACACTTAAATAAGCAGTGGTGAAAAGAGTAACAACATTTCAGTTCTCATCACAAGTTTAGATTGCAGCCTTTTTGAATTGATTTTGGACCGTGAAGTGTTGTGCTCTTTCTATAGGCACAGCATCTAAAAACTCATTTTTACTTTACTTCGGTTAAGTGATATTGCTCCTTTCCAATTCACAGCGTCAAATGGAAATCAATTGTTTGCTTGATCCACATCCATGCATACAAAAGTATCATGAACTGCCCATCAAAATACTGAAACCCTGTACACTCACAAATGTAATCATTATCTACAATATTCCAACAGCAGAGTGATTTAGATCAAACATTTAGTAGGAAATAAATTTGAAATACCTTATTTTGTTCCTTTTTTGAAATAAGTTTCCAGAAACATGTGTGCTTGTAAAATTCCTTGACAATGCTACTTGAAATTTTACTATCTTGTTTAAACGAGACACTTTTTTAAACCACAGGGATTCCATTGTATTTCTTTTTAAAAGCAAAACAAAACCTCATGACATATTCAAAAACACAGAATAACTTTTAAGTCTACATGTAAAAATATAACTTTTAGCTTTTACACAAAGAATTCAAACACAGCTGCAAAATTTGCCTGTCGCTGCATATAACACACAAAGTTTTGCAATTTTGTTTTAAAGTGATAGTTAATTATTAGGGAGAGGAGATGGACCATTTTTTCTTCCTATTTTTTGTCATCTTTTTACACCAAAATGTGACTTTCTTCTGAAACTCTGCTCAAAGCAGAGGTCATATCACTGCCAGGAATGTTTCAAGTCTACACAGTCTAAAGTGTAGGAATTATTGGCTCCTAATAGTTTGGTAAGCCTTACACTCGGAGAATTTTCAGGCCACGCACATACACTAAAATTCCAGTGCTGTTGTATTTTGTTTTAAAAATGATATTTTAAGAGCATAAACCATCTCCACCCTCCAAACTAGTGTATGTGCTCTCTGCACAAGAATGTAAACAAAAAGAAAACAAATGATCAATAATGACTTTTCCCAACTCCCACATTAATGCTTGCTTTTATCATGTTGAATATAACAAAATCTATATTATGATTATTGGTGGGATTTTTTTTTTTAAAAACTATGTACAATATATGAAACCCCTTTTATGTTGATAGTCGCTATGATTTTTCCAAGCTTCACCTCATGCATAAACTAATGCTGGTCAGCGTCCTTCACAAATAATGCACACTTTCTCGTTCGTTATTGCTAAGTTCTTTAAAGAAACACTAGAAAACTGACAAGTTTCTCGAAGCCCCTCGTTGTTTGTTTTTTGCGCTCGGGCTTCTAGACCTTGCTGCTCTTGTCAAAGTCACAAGCTGCATATCCACTATCGATAATCGTCACTGTTTTTATTTTTTTGTCTCTAATCTACTACAGTACTTTTTTGTTGAGAGGAAAAAAAAGAAAACCAAGAGAACCTGAAGTGTTAACTGCTTTAAACCACATTAGCAGGCAGTGTTAGTATAATTGCTTTTGGTGCTGATTGATGTAAATGGTTACATTTTAATCCATTGTGCTGTGGACAGTTTCCTTCCCCTCAGCACTTGGTGCATGGAAATGTGCTTCGTTTCTGGGACTGGGCAAGTTCAAGCATTCCATGTCAAGTTTTACTTTTTCAGCACATTCAGATTTCCAAGCAGTTTGTGCAGAGGGTAGCAAGAGTGCTCTGATATCCTTCTTTTTATTAACTATATGATCGTGCTCTTACAGTGGCCTGAGCTCTCCCCCCAGATTCCTGCTACAATAGAATCCGGATCAGTGTGTACCTGAGCCAAGGGTAAGCACCTCCCACGTTTCATTCCCATCCACGCTCTCACCCTGTAGAAGTTCCGAACCAGGGGCCTGTCAGGATTCAGCAGCATTGAATCCCTTCAACATTTATTGTTTGATAAATGGAACCCCAATCAATACCACAACAATCTTTATGTTCTGTGACTTTAACCCTCTGAGCACAGAAAGGCGGCTGCTGCTTTCAAGAGACAAACCATCCGTTTGTGCGAGAACAGGGAATACAAGTTCCTTTACATTTTTGTTGGGGAGGGGAAACTTGGGAAGAAAACATAAAGTGTGGTGCTGTGCTGGAACAGTGCATTGGTGTATTAACAAGACTGTGTGTTAGTTCCAAATGTTGAGATGCTTATTGTGACCTCCTTATTCAATAGGGACAGGGTGCCCTGTGACCTTCTATGGAAGCAGTGAATAGATGAGACTCCCAACTTTTGTTCTTGCACACCTCAAATTGATCACTTACAAATTCACATTGACAGAGGTATGGGAGCAAGAAGCTAGCATATACTCTGGGCACATGCAAATAAACACTCTGCACTGGCAGGGAGGGCAGTTACCTGTGAACTAAAAACAACTTTAGGGAATGTATTGATTCTGATGTTTTCTCAATTCATTATGTGAACTGATGAAACTTTTTGGATTTTACTGCAGTGCTCAAAGGGTTAAATAACAGCTTCAGATAAAATCTAAACTGGTATTACTTAATTCTCCACAGATACACTATTTGATGGAAAATAAGACTTCTTTCAAGCAACACAAATCTGGCTATAATGCCAGATTTATGCAGCTGGCATTTGTTGAACATATATATACCAGTACTGATCACTGTACCAGCAGTACAGATAGATCTTAGTCTCAAAGCCACTAATGGACCTGGATGAATGTCGTGAGGCAGGAATCCTAGTAGAAGTTTACTAGATGTTTCCCAAATTCTAAAATCCAGTACAGATTTGGATTATTAAATACTATCAAGTCTGGATCCAGACAGGGAACTATAGTGGGTGAGATCTGGCTTAGATTTTGATGTTCCTGCCAATGGAAACCCATATAATAAATTACCCCATGCTACAAGACCTGCTTAAGATTCCCTCTCGAGCAGCTCTAAATGACATAACTCCCCAACCTGTATGAAAATCTGTCTATCAGGAAGAATAGAGAGAGAAGTTTACCACATGTAAATGTTACCTCCTAAAATTTCAAACAACACAGAATTTAACCAACTCTGAATCACTCGAAGTGGATATTGCACCATTAGCACTGTTCCACTTCAATCACAGAGCTATTTCCGCTTTAACACAGACAGATTTGCCTCTGCAGGGATGGAATTAAAAGGAAAATTGCCTAGGTCTATTGCTACTTTTTAATGCATAACATCTTCACAGAGAAAATGCAACTTGTGCAACGACTGTGCACTGAGATGGTCAGCATGTGTGCGTAAGTGTGCAGCTCTTGTTCGCTTTATATGAGCATTTTGCTTTTATAACCTAACTTTCTTTACACGTAGAAGTAAGCTGCTACTTCACGTTACATTGCATAAATATATCTGCAGTAGACCTGCCTAAAGCACTTGTTTTCACTACTCCTGACATGCATAGAACTAAGCTGACTCTTCAGATTGATCATAGGCAAACCTCTGCGCAGAACTATATTATCATCCAAGTTTAGTACAAATGCTTAAAAAACCTAAGTGGAAAGCTTCTGTAACCAGAACATTTACAATAAATCAAAGAGCGAATTGCAGGATTTCTTCTCATCCAGGAATCACACCGGTCATATGGAGTAGAACTTTTTTAAAGAACTATTATATATACACACACCATACACATATAGTATTAGATATCATGGTAAAAATGGAATGCAAATGGATATTTCTGCTGTTATAATATTTTGTATATATTATAGTGGAAACCTTCATTTACCCTTACTTTAGGGTTCCCCTATTCATAACTGATCATTATAATGTCTTGTTCTGCACTCCGTATACTGTTGTCCTTTCAATTTTTGCCCCTTGCCTCCTAAACGTCCAGCCAGTTTTGGGGCCTGGTTTGATAGGCACCAGTTACATAACTTGAAGCAGTGAGTTCAGTAAACAGATTTCAGCAGGTTGTTTTAGCACAAGGGGGATTGTAGTTAAGTCCAATTGCCACCCAAATGAATTTTCCTGTAGAATTCACTGGTACGTAATTGGGAACAAGAATATTGACTGACATTACCCTCCTCCTGTCAAGAAGCATGAGGGCCCTTTGCAGCACCCATATCATATCCTTGGTTGAGATCAGTTAACTAAGCAAAGATTACAGATTGGGCCTGGTTTCTAGGGTGCAATTCACTGAACACTCCCTTTGTCCACCAAGCCATTGAGGTAAGTTTCCACTTACTATCCTAATTACAGAAACCACAAAGCATCCTCCCAAAAGAAGAAACTTAATTTAGTAACAGTGCCATTATGAATTTTGTACCCCAAACTATTCATTTTTCTTGGATTCCACACAACAGCCATGCTGACCACTGCCATTATATCACATTTAAATTCAAAAAAGCTTTCATGTTGATGTTAGTTTCCAATATAAACAATTCTTGCTAAAAGGCAGAGGATGTGACCTATTTTCCATCAAATACTCTAACTGCAGGAAAATGACAGGAATAAAAATCACAAAAAAAAAACACAGGCATCGCAATATACATACGGATTACACCACCAACAGGCCCATTATTCCATCCGTTACTCCCATGCAGACAAAGGAATGGCTAAGCAGTCATCACCTAAGTTACCATTAGGACAGTTGCTGGTTTTTGTGAATACTGGATGTTGACGGGCAGCAAAGCTTCACTCTCTCCAGAGAACAAACACTAGCTGACTAGAACAGCAACAAAACAAAATAATGTTAAATTGTATTTTTTTTTCCTTTTTTTTATCAGAAGTACACTTTTCATTATTGCAAGGTTACGATTTCAAATAAATATTTTTTTCAACCTACAAATTGATTTTTTTTTAATTTTATTTTTTTACAGAAGTTCAGGCACAAATGCATTTTCCACAGTGTGGAGAAGATTGCCATTCAGTCTCTAGGCTGTACATTAACAGCTTGCAACATACTGCTCAACATTCTGAATGATATGTTTTGAGTTTGTCCCCCAAGTTGTACTTTGCTTGTTGGGAATGCAGTATTCTCTTTTTTCCTTCGCTCATTCTCTCTCGTCTGTGATTCATTTTCGTGACTGCTTTTAATATGTCTCCATTTTACAAAAAAAGGGGAGTGGGCAGAGTGTTTACATTTTTGTAAGATAATACAGTTGTCAAGGAAAATGGTCTCTCACTTATTTTTTGTTGATCTGGCACCATGGGCCTACAGAAAAAAAAAAGAGAAAAACAGGTTAATCAATTACATCTATATTCTACATTATTTTCCTACTTCATTTTGCCTCTCCTATGAGGGTGGACTCAATTTCAGTACTTTAGATTAGAGTGGTGTTGGAAAAGCACAGCAGGTCAGGCAACATCCGAGGAGCAGGAAAATCAACATTTTGGGCAAAAGTCCTTCATCAGGAATGGGCTTTTGCCCGAAACGTCGATTTTCCTGCTCCTTGGATGCTGCCTGACCTGCTGTGCTTTTCCAGCACCACTCTGATCTAAACTCTGGTTCCCAGCATCTGCAGTCCTCACTTTTGCCTAGTTAATTTCAGTACTTGTCCAAATATCCATTCTTGGCGTGATTGTTGAAGGCTACTTAACTCTGGTGGATACTGTTATTGAGTCTCATCTTAATTCAATGTTCACTGACATTCGGTTTTTCAAACAAGAAAACAGAATAGTGAATGAATAGCATTCGTAATAACTGTGGTGAAAATTTCCTCCACATTAGCTTAAGACACTACAACTAATTCAAACACACACATCATCATCACATTTAATAAACTAGCTTGGAAGAAACCACAGAGTTCCAAGGCTCTTTGTTTTATATACCACATCTCCTATGTAGTGTCTGTGCAATGAAATGATTAGCTGATTGCTCTGTTTGGATCATTTATTTTTAAGATCCTTGGATTATTTTTCTTCTTCAAATATCCTTCACTAAAGGAATAAAATTGTTCCTAATCATATGAAAACAGCATATCTTGGATTAAGTAGAGAGCTAAAAACATGAATACAGATAGGATGAGCCAAATGACTTGCTTCTGTTAATGCTCTGCAATTCAAAAAAGTGTCCAGGGCGATGCAGGAGTCAGCAGCTTGCTCTTCTACTCCTCATTCCTTTCTCTACTCCAAGTGACGTGCCTTATGCCTGCTGTGTGATTTCCCTTGGTCTTGATGGAGGGTTAGATTTCAGGGTTGAGCTGACTTCAGAGACTTTTAAAAATGGTTGGTGGGACAAGAAGTGGACATCCTGCTTCGATTCTTGTCGGATTTCACTTTTGCTGGCCGGGGTGGTGGAACTCGATGAAGTCAACACAGGGACTAAGGACCCTAAACTCAGCAAGGCTATTTGAAATTAATGTTAAGATTAAACAAGCCTCACTTTTCCATTTTCAATTACCTTAACCCATGGTGGCTGGAGTCATGGATTAGTGTAGATATAAATACCCTTGAAGGTCACATTAGGTCTGCTTGGTGATATGAATTAAAAATTTTGAAATATCCAACCCTTTAAAGTGAAAAGAAACTAGCTGAAGCTGTCACTTATTGCAAAATAAACACCCTCTCCTAGACTGCATTAATTGACAGGCGCTCTGGCATACCATCTGTACTTGCAGTTTTAGAAGCATTCATTGTTAATATTTCTCAAGGGTTGTTATTACAGCTCAGCTCACACACTATGGCTGCTTGGCTGACTTTCAACATCTGAAAAGCACTTATCTACAATCTCCCGGGTTTGGGGTAGAGAGATGAGTTCCCACTTTGATTGACAGTTCAAAGAGGCTATTATAGGTTTAGCTGTTTTTTATGTGCTTACTGCATAGAAGTTTTTGGTTTTATAGCCAGTTGAAAACTTGAAGGGATTTAAAATCTTTGAATGGGTTTCACAGACGGGAGGTTTTACTCAGTATCAAGTCTGCATGAATGAGAAGATTATTAGATTGTTAACGTTTAACTAGTTTTCATCTCTGCTGAGAAACGTCCACAGTGGATACTGGGTGAGTGGTTATGGAGATGACACAGGAAATATAAGTTGGTTTGGAGAGAAAATAGGGATCAAGTGAGAGGCTGAGTGTGTCTGGGTGGTGAGGACCAGAGACCCTGATAGCTTTGAAAATCATTGGGACAATATCATGGATAAATGATGCAGGCCTTCTAACTAGCCTACCCATGGATGTCTACAACCCGTTTCTGGGGAGGGTGGGTGCACTCTAACCTGCCACCATGCCCCTGGAGCAAAAGTTCAGTGTAATGGGGCCCTTTAAGCAGAGATGGATCTCCCTCATCAAGAAATTTCTTGACTCAAACCACTTGCCTTGAAAGCAAAAATCTTGCCCTACGAATTGAACCTTGAATTGGGACAGGTTTCGTGCTTCCACCACTAGCCACATGTCACTGTGACACTATTCTCTGAAACTATCTTTGGGAATTAAGCAAGATTGCAATACTTTATTAGAAAGCTGACCTGCTTTGTACTATATTTCATCACTGTTCCATCACACCTATACTTTGTATTCCACTCAAGTGATCAATATGACCGTCCACAAAATGAAACAGATCTGACTCCACTGCTGTATTTGGTTATAAAAATAGCGCAATGTTAAAGGATCCAATTGTAATTTTGGGGAATTCTGATCTTCCAGATATTGATGAGGGTAATAGGATCTATTTGTCCATATTGTACTAGAGATGTACAGCATGGAAACAGACCCTTCAGTCCAACTTGTCCAGGTCGACCAGATATCCTCAACTAATCTAGTTCCCATGTGTCAGAACAAGTCTATATCCCTCTAAACCTTTCCTAGTCATATATCCATCCAGATGCCTTTTAAATGTTGTAACTGTTTCAGCCTCCACCACTTCCTCAGGCAGCTCATTCCATACACACACCTCCCTCATGTTGGAAAAAAAATTGCCCCTTAGGCCTCTTTTAAATCTTTCCACTCTCACCTTAAACCTATGCTCTCTAATTCATTATGGTCACCCCTCAGCCTCTGATGCTGCAGGGATAATAGAACATTTGGAAAAAAAACATAAACAACAGATGAGGAAACCCGCAAAGGAGAAGGTCCTGGCTATGGAGGATGAAGGAAACAAGTAACGTGAGATGTGAGAAAATGCTTGCATTTCAGTAATCATAGAGCTGCTAATTTTGAGATTGAAATGAAAAACTGATCAACATTAAACAGATTCCAAGAGAGGATTTTGAGGTGACATGAATGTAATGAAATGGGAGAAACGACTTCTAGGGAGGGTTTTGGAGGTGAACACTGTGTTTTATCTCCATATTTTACAACATCAAAAAGGGTAATTTGAATCAGCATGAATGCAAAGGAGTCTTGGAAAACACTCACGAGATTGAGTGGTTGTGTAAAAGTTTCAAGTGTGTAGGGATGCAGCAGAAAACAGGGTCAGACAGTGTTCCCTCATATTTACTGACAGAACTAAAAATTGACATTATACAAAGTGGGATGTCTATGCTGTGTGATGTTATTTGAGATAATTTTTAATATGACTATCATCGTTTCACAAAGCAGCTGAAGTTAGCATGATTTCAATTACCTCTTTTCACATTGGGCCCATTTGGTTGGATGTGTCTCCCATATTCGGGTGGACTCCTGCAAGGGAGAGTGGCGGTGGATCTGTTGACACTTTTTCCTCCTCTCTTCTTTTCAGACAAGCTGCTTTAGGATTCAGGTTCCTCTCTTCATGAGAAAGAAAATGTTCAATGTGACTATAATGTATTTAAAATGGATAGATTTGCAGGGGTATGGGGAAAAGGCAGGGCAGGATAACTGACTGAATAGTTTGTTCAAAGAGCCAGCATAGAAATGAAGGCTGAATGGCCTTCTTCTGTGCTCAATGATTTATGATCTACTCTGCTTTAAATAAATGGAGATAGAATTATGATACAGAATTTCTCCAAGAATCTTGCGAAAGATATAGAGGGAGATCAGGGAAGCTCCTGCAAGAGCTCCATCCATAACTACAAAGGTTAACTCTAAAATTCAGCAAAGATGTCAAGCCTGGCTCAATTTACAGGGTTTAAACCTGAGTTGAGGAACCTAAAAGACATTAGCCAGGCCGCTGATTTACTGTTGATAAATAAGTCAACTTTGTTTTCATTAAATGTTATTTTTTAAACAATGTTTTGGAAACTGTGGCATGATTCTAAACAATTTCAGCAATGGCACAGTTGGGCACAACCCTGCTTTTGAATCAGAAGGTTGACAATCAAGATTCACTCTAGCAACTTGAACAGAAAAATCAAGGCCAACATTCAAATACGTTGCTGAGGAAGGAGCACTACACTGTCAGATACCATCTTTTGGATGAGACATAAAACCAACGTACTATTGCATCTTGCAAGAGTAAATAAAAGATTCCGTGGATTTATTTTAAGTGGAAATATGCCAATAATTGTTGGTGTCTTAGCCAATTTTTAACTCTCAATCAATATCACAAAACAAATTATCTAGTCATTATCATACTGCTGTATGTGGAACTTTGCTGTATACAAATTAGTTACCACATTTCTTGAATCATTAACTTCAAAAGTACATTGTTGTACGTAAGGCACACTGGGATGTCCCAAGATTGTGATAGTGCCATATAAATGCAAGTCTTCCTTTTCCTGTCTTTCCTTTACAATTTGATCCATCAGTTTATACTGACAGAATGAATTAAACTCCATGCAAATTTAGGGAGCTTTTAATGTCTTCATTGGTGGTTTGGACGGATTTCTGTGAAATATGCAAAAAAAAGGAGCCTTCCCCTTCAGGCATATAGAGCCACTAGAGGGAGTACCAACTGTATAGGATTTAGCTTTCTAAACGTAAAGCAGATTAAAAAGTATGGTGTTTGTGGGAAACATATCGAATCCTTATCAGAACATCTGACCAAATAAAGCCAAATGAAGAACAAAAGTAATTCACATGATAACTTTAAACACACTATTCAGGACTGCAATTGTAAAAGCGATGGGAACTTGTTATTACTGATTTATTTTATTCCTGTATCCTAAAATACAGTAAAATTATTAACCAGCTCTAAAGGAAATCATATTCGCTTGATGCATATTTTTCTTATTTAAATATGTTTCCTTTTAAAATGGAAAATCCATGTTGTCTCCCAATATGTGGGCTTGTATGCTTTTCTGTCCTCGTGGGATAATTAGAAAATGATGCGAGTCTTCATGAAAGAACGACCATTCTTTAAAGGGTATGAAATCATGGGAAACCTAACAAAATTAGTTTCAATGAAATTGTCAAAACTTTGGTAAATGTATGTTCAGAGATTGAATGTGAAATAAGAGCATGCCATTTGATCCATTCTATTTTTTTCTAACAGCTCATGTACAATCAATCATTTGTGGATATTTCATCAATTTAATCTCTAGATACAAAGCTCCCACTACAAAAAATGTTATTTATTCTGCTGTCTACAAAATTCAGGACATTTCCAAGTGAATGATAAATTATTTCAAAATAACTGGAGGAACATCAATAAATCAAGTCTGAGCTAGGTGTTTCATGCGATGGAAATCTTAAGTTATCTAATAGGTCTAGTTAATGCAAACATTCACACCCCATGATTTAACTCCCATTATGTTGGCTGCTATTAGGTTAACAGCCTGCCTCTATGTTAAAAGGATACGGCTTCAATCTTTATTCCAAGATTTGAGCAAGTAATTGAAGCTGGTATTTCAGCACAGTGCTTAGGAAGTGCTATACTCTCAGAAGAGCAGTCTTTTGGAATAAATGTTGAGTAATCTGGCCTCCAAAGTGGATATAAAATAATTCCACGACGTTTATACAAATGAACAGAGAATTGATTCTCACCATCGTCCCAGAGGACCATAGAGAGAGATGACTGGTGGTGAATTTAACCCAAGGAGGCCTATGACCCAGGTGAGGGGCTAGGTTGACAAGGCAGGAATTCATGGTAACCTCAGCCAGTGTGGGAATTAAACCCGTGCTGTGAGCATCAATCTACATTGCAAACCTGCCAGCCAGCCAACTGAACTAACCGAACCCCAGTACAATAATTAGCCTTCAAATCACAACATTAAAATAGCTCAGGTCAAGGCCATACCTTGTGCAAGCTGACTGTCATATTTAAGTGCATTACAACAATACTTGGCTGTGAAGTATTTTGGGACATCTTGAGGTTGTGAATGGCACTACATGATATGAGTTTATTATAAACATTTCTGTCTAGTCACAACAGCAGATGACTGTCATCAAAATTAGAGTGGTGCTGGAAAAGCACAGCAGGTCAGGCAGCATCTGAGGAGCAGGAAAAATCGACATTTCGGGCAGGAGCCCTTCATCAGGAATGATGAAGGGCTCCTGCCCAAAACGTTGATTTTCCTGCTCCTCGGATGCTACCTGACCTGCTGTGCTTTCCCAGCACCACTCTAATTTTGACTCTGACCTTCAGTATCTGCAGTCCTCACTTTTGCCTAGCAGCTGATTGTGCAATAGTGAAGTGTACCATCATTTCAGTTTAGACACATTATTATTACCTTTGCTGCCACCATTCCTGATCAAAGATAGATCAATTTTTTTTAAGTAACTTGACTGTAACTGCTTGTGATGAGAAATCTAGTTTGGATTTCAAACGTGTTGGAAAGAAAATTGAGTGGTGGGTTAAAGAGGGTAACTGGTCAACAAAATTTGGCTGAAGAGTTTTGTGTTTTTACTGACCTCGGACTTGCTGTTCCAGGCTCAAAATCACAGCAACTGCCTGGTGAAGAATCAAAAGCTTTGTCTGTGGCTTGTCACTCTTCAGGTGGAGCTGCACCATACGGCCGAGTTCCTTAAATGCTTCATTAATGTCACGCACACGCAGACGTTCACGCGCATTGTTGGCCATTCTTCTTTCTCGCTCACGTTCAGCCTTCTGTTCAGGAGAAAGATCTTCATCATCGTTATTATTGCTGAGGAAGGAAACAAAGAACATTTTGTATAAACACTTAGAAAATTAACTAAAAATAAACACAGGTACTTGCAACATATACTCTAGCAGCACAACACCTAACATCTTCCACATTTCACATATTTGGAAGAATATCTATATTGTCAGATTGGCCCAGATTTAAATTCTTGTTCATTGGATGTAAATTAATCAAAGAGAAATGATGCTTACAAAATTCAGCATATTTTCAACTTGAATGATAAATTATTCTGAAATAATTGAAAGAATATAAATAAAACTGAAGTTGGAGTTTTATGTTTTTAATTCTAGAAGTCTCAAGTTATCTAATAGGACTAGTTAGCTCAAATAATTAAGCTCGCTGTATTGATTATTTCAAAAATTATTTTATTTAATTTGTTGATGAGATGGGAGCTTCATTGGCAAGGCAGGCACCATTCTGAAATGCCCTCAACGTGCATAGGCAAGAATAAAGGGCAGCTAAGTGTCAACCTTACTGTGGATCTGTTGTCACATGTAAGCCAGAGTGGGCAAGGATGATGGACATTAATGAACCAGAAGAGCTTTTACAGCAATTGATGACAGTTTCCAACAAAAGCTAACGTTTCACCCAAAACTAAGTTTACATTCCAGGCTTATTGATTGATTTTAAATTCTACCATGATGGGACTTGAACCCATGACCCTAGAGTGTTAGCCTGAACTTCTGGTTTACTAGTTCAGAGATATTACCAGTAGATCACCTCTCCTCAAATTTGTGGGAAAGGAGAAACCCTTTAAAATTGTGGTGAAGTCCAATCAAATAGTGGAAGGTGAGGACAACTAAGCCGAACCACAGAACGCTATAATACAAACCCTATGCTCAACCCATTCATTGTTATCTAGATCTAGACCTATTTAATGTCTTGATATCCTTCTTGTCCTCATCCCCCTTCTTGTCATCTGTAGATTTTGAATCCTGTAGATTCTCATCTGGTTCCTCTTCTGATTTTATCTCTGAGCTGACTGATGACACGCTTTGTCCTTGGAGACCACTGGAAAGAGCTGGAAGGTGAACATAAAATGTGATCAGCATTAATTATGGGAAATATTACTTTTAGTACCATCATTGTCACACTTTTAAAATAGAAATCACAGTTTAAAATATATCATACTAACAAAAAACTTAATTGATTTGAAGTCGCAATACTCTAGAAATTTATGAACTTACAATATAGGCAAATTAAAGTTTGCAATTATAAAGTTCCATAGAGATAAATATATTTACAGTAAATCGGATATGCAGGAAACGTTTATCCTTAAGAAAGATACATTAACATTCGCCTGTACCTGTGTTTTTGTTTTTGCCGCTATTTACTTATTATTTACTACCTAAGCTACTCAACTCTGTCATCTGCTTGTATTGCTCGCAAGATAAAGCTTTTCACTGTGCCACGGTACACGTGACAAGAAATTCAATTCAATTCTCAACATTGTCCTCAGAGGGAATGCCATAGAGTTTTCCCAAAGTGGATCAGAAAGTCAAATTATGAGGACACAGTTGATAAATTGGGCTTGCTTTCTCAGGAGAGGTAAACTGATTGAGATATTCAAATTGTTAAAAAGAGTTGATTATGTAGATACAGAGAAATAATTTTCTATGATTCTTTATAATTAAAGCTAGGTCTTTCAGGAATTAAACCAGGAAGAATTTTCTTACACAAAGCATAATCGAAGTCTAATCTCTCCTCAAAAAACTGTCGATGACTATTTTGTTGCAGCTTTCACACCTGAGATAGAGATTCTTACTAGACAAGGATGTTGAAGAATATGGAACAACGGTGAGTAAATGGTGTTGAGGTGCAGATCAACCACAGTCACTGAATGGCAGAAAAGACCTGATGGATCAAAACTGTTTGTAACATGGCGAATATGTGATTGAGGATGTTCTTGGGAGTGCTCACACTGCTCAAGTTTGCAAATTGAAGTGAAATCAGCTCTAAAACAGTTGCAGTCTTTTTATGGAAGAAGACTTGCAAATGAGTGATTTGGAATAATGTATTTAGAGATAGGCGGCAGGAAGAACAAGAACTAAAAGCCCTTTGTCGCTTCTGATGAAGGGCTTTTGCCTGAAATGTTAACTCTCCTGCTCCTTGGATTCTGCCGGACCTGCTGTGTTTTTCCAGCACCACACTCTTGACTCTAATCTCCAGCATATGCCATCCTCACTTTCACCAAGAACCTGAAGAATGGCTGGTTGGCTGAAGGACCTTTTTGTCAGCAATACCAGGAAATGTCACTGGAAGTCATCTCAGGTTTTGCTGAAAAAGTCATTTGTAATAAATGGGAACAGCCTAATTCTGAAACAAGCTCCAGAAAATATATCATTAACAAGCGCACAACTGAGTATCAATAAAATATAGCAAATAAGAGTGAAAATGAGTTACACTACTTTATCTTTTAAAAAAACAAAATCCTCCCATGGACCTCTTAATTACAGTTTCAAACTGTGTTCAATGATAAGCTATAAGGAAACAGTAACTTTGTACCATGATGGCGAGAGAGTAGCAGCACAGTGTGGAGGCTTCTGCTCAGGCCTTGTTTACTTTTTTTTCCACTCTACCTGGTGTGAAGTGCAAGTTGTGTAGCGCAGGGAAGGCGAGTCCAAAGAGAGAGGTCCCCAGCACTGATGACACTCATCCCAGGAGATGGTAAGACCAGGAAATTTCAGCCTGAGGCAGCTAGCAGGGACAGTGAGCACAGGCAGCCTGGGCTGGTAGCAGGAGCAAGAACAAGATCCCAGTGGCTGGGGGAGCAGGAGCAAGAACAGGGTCTCGGTGGTGATGGAAGCAGGAGCGGGGTTACCCGTAGGGAGGGGAGCAGGAACAGGGTTCTCCTGGCGATGGCAGGAGCAGGAATGGAGTTCCTGTGGCAGAGGGAGCAGGAACAGGCATCCTGTGATGGGGGTGGGGAGCACGAATAGGGTTCCTATAGTGGGGGGAGCAGGAACAGGGTTCCCATGGCGAAGGAAGCAGGATAAGGTTTCCCGTAGTGGAGAGCAAGAACAGAGTTCCTGTGGTGGGGGGAGGAACAGGGTTCCCAGGTTGGTGGGGGGGTGGGGAGAAAGAGGGGGGTAAGAGAGCAGGAACAGGGTTCCCGTGGCAGCGTGAGCAGCTATAACATCCCACCTGCAGCTATCTTATGCATTTGGGTTGTCTGGAAAACTATAACATCAGTTATGGAAATCATAACGGTTGACAAGTGATGGCCCCAAGCAATGTAAAAAAATAACCTCACTATTATTTAGTCATCAGCCATAATGTAACATTTAGTAGCATTTTTAGCACCTTACAAACAAAGGCCTATTGATGCTGGCCTAATACTTTAACTCTGAGCAATTATTTTCAACAAGCTTTGATTTGTGGACTGGTAAAGGTTGCCTACATTTAAACTGCACTTAGGTAATGTTGGAATCTGCCAACATTTACCTCTGTATGGGTCCTGGGACTGGTTTATATCAGGAGATGTAGCTGACTGCACTGGAAGCTGTGGAACTGGCACTTGGTTTGACACAATTGGATGGCTGCCTCGGAGGCCAACACCTTCTTCACGATGGGCTCCCACCTAGAATTTGAAACACACGAAAAGAAAACACATCATTCTGCAGCTGTTGCCAACAAAAATCGAGTTACTGAGCGACATTTCTCTTCAATAACTTAATGAGAAGTACAAGCTTCCATACAAACAGAGGAAGATGCCAAAACCTGGCTTGTGTCAAGGGCCAGATTTCTTCAGATGGCTTGCGAATAAAATAATGAAAAGTTTAAAATCTGTTTTATTCCTAACTTACTTTCCTTCTGTGCTGAAGACATTGGGTAACAGTTGTGTAGACACTTGACCTCCTACAAAATGACCATCCCTAAAAATGAGCAAGTTCATTTAACTCATAACAGCTGGGCGCAATAATGCTTTCATTTGAGGGTCATGAACTTTCCACTAAAGTGGTGATTGAGAAAGGAAGTGGTAGCAAGTTAGTTTGATTCACTTTCCAACTTGAAGATATCCTTACGAACAGATAAATTAAGAGCAGGAATAGGCAACGAGTTGTTGCTCATTCATTTAATATGATTATAGTCTTCCTGGTGACTGCAAATTTTAGCTATCCCATTAACCTTTCGCTCCCTTGCTCATCCAGGATCTGTCTCTGCATTAAAAATGTTCGAAGATTCTGCTCCCACTGTCTTTTGAGGAATTCAAAAGGGTAATTACACTGAGAGAAAAAAATCTTAGTTCACTCTAAAATGGGAAGGCTATTTGTTTTGAAACAGTGACCCCTAGTGCTAGATTCTCCCAAAAGTAGAAGCAACCTTTCTATATGCAACCCATCAGGAGCCTTTAGGAATTTATATTTCAATCATGATTCTTCTTCTTCTAAACTGCACTGAATAGAAGCCTACTCTACCTAACTAGCCATAATAAAAAAATCCATTGGCTCCAGATATTAGTGAAATAAATTTCTATAAATTGCTTCCAACGTATTTACAACCTTCCTTAAATACGACGACCAACACTATACACAGTACTCCAGATGTGGTCCTGTCAAGGCCATTTGTAATTAAAGCAAAACATCCTTAAGGCACGGTGGCTCACAGCACCAGGTACCTGGGCCCAATTCTTGGGCGACTGCGTGGAGTTTACACATTCTCCTCATGTCTGTGTGGGTTTACTCTGGGTGCTCGAGGTTCCTCCCACAGTCCAAAGATGTGCAAGTTAGGTGAACTGGCCTTGCTAAATTGCCCATAGTGTTCAGAGATGTGCAGATTAGGTGGCCATAGGAAATGCAGGGTTGTGGGGATGGGGTGGGATGCTGTTTCAAGGATCAGTGTAGACTCGATGGATTGAATGGCCTGCTTCCACATTGTAGGGATTCTACAAGGATTCTACTTTTATATGCAAATCCCCCCCAAATTAAATAATAACATTCTATTAGTATTCCTTAATGTTTCATAGAAGATCAAGAGTAAGGGTGGAAGGATGCTTTTTGAAACGGAGATCAGTAAGTGGCAGAGTTCCACAGGGATCAGTGCTGGGTTCCTTGCGGTTTGTAATATATATATGTAAATGATCTGGAGGAAAATGTAGTTGGTCTGATTAGTAACTTTGCAGATGACACCAAAATTGGTGGAGTTGCAGATAGTGAGGAGGATTGTCAAAGGATAAAGTGGGAATACACATTGATTGCAGATGCGGGCAAAAAATGGCAGATGGAGTTTAATCTGGACAAATGCGAAGTGATGCATTTTGGAAGATCAATTCCGGTGTGAACCATACAATATATGGCAGAACCCTTAGGAGCACTGACATACAGAGGGATCTGGACGTACAGGTCCACAGAGGCCTGAGAGTGGCAACATAAATGAACAAGGTGGTCAAGATGGCATGCAGCATGCTTGTCTTCATTGGCGGGGGCATCACATGTATAAGTTGGCAAGTTATGCCACAGCTGTACAAAACATTAGTGAGGCCATATCTGGAATATTGCGTGCAGTTCTGGTCGCCACACTATAGGACATAGATGCTTTGGAGAAGGTGCAGAGAAAGTTTACCAAGATGTTGCCTGATCTGGAGCCTTTTAGGTAAAGGTATGAGGAGAAGTTGGATAAACTCAGATTGTTTTTGATGGAAAGGTGATGTCCGAAACATGGCCTCTTAGACGTCTACAAAATTACGAGAGGCAGAGATAGTCAGAGGCTTTTTCCCAGGGTGGAAAAGTCAACGACAAGACTGCACAGGCTCAAAATGAGATGGGGAAGTTGAGGGGATAAGTGGAAGGAAACTTTTTCTCATGGAGGCTGCTGGGTGCCTGGAATGTACTGCCAGTAGAGGTGATGGGAGCATGCAGTTTAGCAACATTTAAGGCATATCTTGATAGACACATGAACGGGAGGCACACAGAGAGCCAGGCACCACATATGGGTAAATAAGTAGCAAGTCTAAATTAAGATTAAAAATTGGCGCAAGCTTGGTGGGCTGAATGGTCCTGTTCCTGTGCTGTTGGTCCTTTGTTATACTACATACTAACATTTCAGTTCATGTAATCAGATACTCAGATCCCTCTGCGTCTCAGCTCTGTAATCATTTAGCATTTAAAACTCTTTCTACTTCCCTGCAATTTGCTCGACACCACACTGCTAGACACCAGCCCTGGATGGTTTAAAGATAATTAAATGTGAAATTAAAACAAAATTAGAATTTTAGAAAGCAATTAAAAACTCTTGCTCACCTAACTCTCAGTTCAAAGTCACACCGAGTGGGACCCAAGGTCCAATATTGCAAAGTATGCATAATGAACATGTCAAAAATACACTACAGAGAAAGTTTCTACTAAAATGTCAATTATTATTCAAAATAACAGGTTTAACCAATTTAGTGGCCTTCACTACTAGGAAGTATGACATTGTGTTAAATTACAATAGAGATAAGCCTTTGCAATGTGTACAGTACAACTGATTACTGATCAAGGTACATGTGAAATTGATACAGCATTTATACCGGTTTTCTCTTGTAATTCTTTTAAGATGACCTTTCTTGAAATAGCTGCACTTTAACCAAGTATATCCTTTTACTTTGATGTCACATCAATTCAGTAATTCTATACCGACATAGGCTAAATAAATAAAAAACTTCCCATATTGCTAACCACACAGGTGAACACCACATCAACAATGTGTTTTAAAGGATTTCAAAAGTGATCTGATCTTTCAACCTATTGAAGATCAAAGACAAAGTGCAGGAAATCTTCAGCAAATCACGAAACATGTCTGGAGAAAGAAACAAAAATTAATATTTCAGACCTATGGCCTTTCACTAAAAGTTGTTTCTCCCTCTTCTGATAGTTGTGTATTTCCAGCATTCTTTTCTTTCATTTCCACAAATTTCAAACTTCTACAATTTATTTTTATTAAGATCAGACCAGGCAAGACTTTTGGGTAAATACTAGGCAAATCAATGATCACTGTGATTGTACATCCTCAGATTTACACCAGATTTCATGGTTCATGCCATCTACCAGTTTACTGGTAACTGCTATGCTCCATATTGATAAATTACTGCAGATGTCATTGCTGACATGTTAGAATACTCAGCTTTGGTCCTCTAGCTTAAATAACTTGCTTAAACCAGTTCATGTTTTTTATCCTTATTTTGTAAGATGATTTTATAAGTCCTGTAACTACAGTGATGTATTCAAGAAAAGTGAGTGTTGTTATAAAGTCTATGTCAGCCTGGTATTAAAATATACTTTATTTAAAATGTTATAATGAAATATCCAACTGAGCTGAGCCATGATACTAATCATTGTGACTGTCATGGTAATACCATTTATCTGAATAACCTTAGCTCAGCTAATAATTATGTCACTCTTCGATTAATTCTGCTTCAATTGCCACAACAGCCATACTTTCATCTAAACTGGGTGGAAATCTTGAGTGCTCAACCCACAGATATTTGCTTCTGCCTTCACTTTCTATATAATGAGTCACATATCACCTTTTCTTTAAAATATCCCTTCAAAGAACACTTTCATTTTGAACTTGCTTACACGTCCCTTAATAAGGCTGGTGTAGTCCAATATTATCTTTTAAAAATTCATTGTCCTTCCCTAGTGGTTTGGTTAGGCAACTGTTTTACACTGTATGGTATCAAGAAGTGACGAGCAGGAGGGTCACTGTTTCAGTGCTCATTCTGTTCTGTTTGTTGCTCATAGTAAATAATGGTAGAAGCATTACTGGTGCCTTCAATATCCTTGGACTAGAGAAGAAAGGATTTATAGAGGTGAGTTCTTATTTTTGATTATAATTCTAGATCTTGTCAGAAAATGTATATCTGCAGGAGTCAATAAAAAAAAACAAGTGGCATCTAATTCACATCCTTACCATAATAAACTGACCGAAGGCACTTCACACAAATTTATTAAAATAAAATTTGACACCAAGACACATAAGGTGATAATATGGGAGATGACCAAAGGCTTGATCAAAGAGGTGAGTTTCAAGAAGGAATGAGTCGGACGAAGGTACTAAGATTTAGGGATGGAATTCCAGCACTTTGGACATTTGCAGCTGAAATCAAGGATGTTTGAGGCCAGAATTAGTAGGATGCAGTTAATCAAAGGGTGCAGGATATATCACAACTGATCTCCAATGTAGTAGTTACATATGTACTCCTTGAGTACATATACAGAATAGTCACTGAAGCAGGATATTAGAGGATACTAAGCACACAATGGATTGTGTAAAAACGGTGGAGTGGGGTAAGGAAATGGGAAAATGTAAAAAATGCTTACAAAAGCACAAAATATCAAATGCCAATTAATATATTTTTAAATCATATCTTGAAAAAAACTATGATCATTATGAAAAATTCCTTCACTGTTCTGCAGTTTTCTTATAGTAAATTTTAAAATAAAGCTTGAATTAATGTAACAAATAATTAAACAATTAGATTGTGTAGGACATTGCAGGTTAAACATCACTTGCAGTATGGTAATGACATTAACAGGCCCTGATATGTTGGTGACTGATGGAGATCTGAAGGAGCAAGTGATGAGCTTGTCTCACTGGGTTACCATCCTGACATTCATGTCAGGAATTATCACCATTTACTTTCTATCTGCTGGGTGGAAGACTGGAAAACTGCATATGACTGAGCTTAAATGACATATTAATGAGGCTGATAATGCATAGTAAAAGGTAAAAACAATGACTGCAGATGCTGGAAACCAGATTCTGGATTAGTGATGCTGGAAGAGCAAAGCGGTTCAGGCAGCATCCAAGGAGCAGTAAAATCGACGTTTCGGGCAAAAGCCCTTCATCAGGAATAAAGGCAGAGAGCCTGAAGGGTGGAGAGATAAGTGAGAAGAGGTTGGGGGTGGGGAGAGAGTAGCAGAGTACAATGGGTGAGTTGGGGAGGGGACGAAGGTGATAAGTCGGCGGGGGGGGGAAATGGGTGGGGTGGATAGATGGAAAAGAAGATAGGGAGGTAGGACAGGTCTTCAGGACAGTGCTGAGCTGGAAGTTTGGAACTGGGGTGAGGTGAGGGAAGGGGAAATGAGGAAACTGGTGAAGTCCACATTGATGTCCTGGGGTTGAAGTGTTTCGAGGCAGAAGATGAGGCGTTCTTCCTCCAGGCGTCGGGTGGTGAGGGTGCGGCGAAGGAGGCCCAGGACCTCCTTGTCCTCGGCAGAGTGGGAGGGGGAGTTGAAATGTTGGGCCACAGGGCGGTGTGGTTGATTGGTGCGGGTGTCCCGGAGATGTTCCCTAAAGTGCTGTCTATAGAGGAGACCGCATCAGGAGCAACGGATACAATAAATGATATTGGTGGATGTGCAGCTAAAACTTTGATGGATGTGGAAGGCTCCTCTGGGGCCTTGGATGGAGGTGAGGGAGGGGGTGTGGGCGCAGGTTTTGCAATTCCTGCGGTGGCAGGGGAAGGTGCCAGGATGGGAGGGTGGGTTGTAGGGGGGCGTGGACCTGACCAGGTAGTTCCGTGACTACCTCATTCCCAATCTCATGTAATGCTCTCATTTCTAGTCAATGTCTTTCATGGGTTTGGAAAATTCCATTCCAAGTATTTAATTGGCCCCCATTCACTTTCTTACTCTGCAAAGATTTTCATCACACATTCATCTCTGCGGTGAGTAGCCTTTTAGGTGAGTAACATGACAACTGATCAAGAACATGTCACAGGCACTGGTCATCCTGATACCATTTTCACATTTATAAGTGTTAATTTTGCACTTATCAATGAAAAGTGAAAGACCGAATGTTAACAGAGAACCTCAAGTTAAAAGCACCAAGACAAGAAACATTTCACTCACTGATTAAACAATGCTTCAAGTAAAATTTGGACGTTCAAAACGTTTCTTCACTCAATGGGTTTTGAATCTTCTCCAAGAATATTCTTAAGAACATTCAATACAATAGGAAATTCTGGCTTTTATTCCCAAATTTGAATTTAGACAAGTTACGGTCAACCAGTTTACGAAGTTCTCAAAGTAACAAGTACACATGCATCCAACCTATTGTCAGCTTTACGCCGAATGGTTGGTCCCAGCTCTCTAAGGTGTCTCTGTATAAAGATACTTATTATTTAGAACTTGACCTTGAAAACTGCTGAAATGTATGTTTAATATTATAGCTCCAGAGAACCTATTCCATCTGCTACCATTTTAAAACTGATTTATTTCTCAGTTGAGAATCAGTAAATTTTTAGAGCATGCTTTGCTTTGAAGTAAATTCCTAAAAGACAGACAGATTTGTGGGATCAAAAAGCATGGGCTCTAGCAAAATTGCTCCATTCTAAACTTTCTTATTCTCTCAGTAGCCTAATTTTTTTTCTCCAAAATACTTTTACAGATGGGCACATGTACAGATCATGATAAATATAGTGCAATAGGTCTGAAGAGCATAAAAGAATAACTTTATCAAGACACACAGTAATACATTCTAATCAAAATTCTCTCTTGCGAACAGATTCCACAATAAAGGAAACATTGTCAAAAATGACTCTACAGTTATCACATGTAATACTCATCTTTCTTCTCTAGAGGGTGCAGTTACACTTCCCATTTTCTCTGTCATACACACACATACACACACACACACAGAGCAGTATACAATGCTGCACACTCGGAACATCATTTAGTGACAAACAACATGGCAGAACAGTTCAGCCAGGTAAAACGTCAATTCATCTCCCAGGGTGCCTCTACGGAGGCTACTGATTCACTTCCATCTGTCTTCTATCATGTCCATGAACATAACTGACAATTACCTTAATGCCCATATGTTTAATTGTGGGCTTCACAATTCCCTTGCTACTTACCAACAATCCTGAAGGAATTCAAAACTGGCATCAGATTTTCATTTTAGGCAGAAAAAAAATCTTCGCCTGCCATTTTTTTTGTAATGCCAGCTAAGCTTTTGACAGCAGCAGCACCACGTGATCTGGGCCCCCTCTTGCAGCAAATATCACAAAATGTCGAACAGCTTTACTAAAGAGGCTACTTGGATTCTGGAAGCAATTTCGTTAGCTTTCCTTGAATCATTTGCTCCTCAGTTTAGAGTCAGTTATTGTTTGTCCAATGATATGGGGGCCGATTAATGTTAAACCCCACTGCAGACTTGCACTAACTAGCAGAGATGTATTTTGAAAAATCAAAACTCATGCAAGAAACAAATTATCTTGTTTACATCCGAGTCAATGTTTCTGAATTGTTCTGAATTGTCACAGGATCCAAAACATTAACTCTGCTTTCTCTCAGAGGCTGCCAGATCTGCTGAGCTTCTCTTGCAATTCCTACTTTTGTTTCTGATTTCTAGCATCCCTAGTTCTGTGGTTTCTTTGAAACTTATTTACATGCTTTACCTTTCTTATGGGATAGATCAAGAGTATTGCTCACGGATGAATGAATCAAAATAGAAATTTTACACTCTTTTAGTGTGAAACACTAACAAAGTAAAAAAAAATTCCACATGATTGAGCTGTCACTGGCTTGGCCAGCATTTATTGCCCAAGGGTACCCAAGAATCAACCACATTGCTGTGGGTCTGGAGTCGCATGCAGGCCAGACCAGGTAAGGGCACCTGATTTCCTTTCCTAAAGGGTATTATTGAAGCAGATGTTTTGTTTCAAAACCACAACTGACAGTGGTTACATGATCACCATTAGGCTAACTTTTAATTCCAGATTTTCTTAAATTCAAATCTCACTACCTGCCATGGCGGGATATCAACTCATGAAGGTCACCAGGGGTACTGGATTGCTAATTCAGTGACATGACCATTACACCACCACTTTCCCAGGTCAATTTTTACTGACTTTCTACAAAAGGAAAATTTAAATTTAATAAAGAAACTATTGCCTAAATACAGCATTAAGTTGTATTTCTTTTAGAGATAGCATGCAGCCCAAACAAATAAAAACTTTTTTTTTTACAGATTGTGTTTTTATTCATAGAATTGAAATAAGTTTCTCATAAGGTGGCTAAATGGAAGCATTTGAAGAAGGAAAAGGTGGCATTTTTATTGAGATCATCACAACCACCAGATTCTCCAAACTGCTTTACAGCCAATGATGCTCTCTAAGTTAGAAGTGTCCTTGTTCTAACTTAGGAAATATGGCAGCCAAATTGTGTGCAGAAAATTCCATAAAACAGCAATGTGATAATGGCCAGATAATCTGTTTTCTTTTAAAACAGTGTTGTTTGAGAGACAAATATTGACCACAATACTTGGATTTCTCACTTGCTTTTCAAAACTGAGCTACGGTGTCTTTTGTGTCCACCTGTTAGGGCTTTGGTTCAACTTTTCATCCAAAGATGGCACTGCCGACAGTACAGGACTCCATTAGCACTGCACTGGAAAATCAGCCTTGATGTGAGAGCTCCTGAACTTGGATTCGAATTTTATGACTTGTGGTGAGAGTGCTACCAATAAGTCATATACTCAACATTAGCATGTTCAACAAGAATTAACGTATGAAAGGTAAACTCACCATAGTCTTACCAGACCATAAAGCTACTCTACCATTAGAGGGAGAGAGAGAGAGATGACTGATGGTTGTTTAACCTGAGGGTCATGCCTCAGGTGAGGGAAGGTTGAGGGTAGTCCTTCATGGTAACCTCAGTCGGTGCAGGATTTAAACCCACACTTTGGGCATCACTCTGCATTATAAACTAGCTGTTCAGCAAACCGAGCTAATAAATTCCCTGCATGAATGCAGTGCCCTGGACACAAGAAAAAACACCCTAAAGCACTCTAAAATAATTCAAAGGGAAGAACAATGAGCCATGTACTGGGAAAGTTAGGAGAATTAGCTGAAAATATGGTCAGAGATGCATGTAAATAGCACATTTAATCTACTGAAATGTTCCAAGAGTTAACCTAGGCAACAATTTACAAGACGTCAAAAAATAAATGGAGACATAAGACAGATTAGGACAGCTTGATCAAAGAGACAAGTTTTAAGGAGTGCCTGAAAAGAAGAGGAAATTTGGAAAGGTGGAGAAGCTTAAGAAGTGAATCGAATATCTTAGTGTTTAGATGTCTGAAGTACAGCAGTGATGGCTGGAACGAAAGAAGTCAGGGCTGCTCATGAGGTCAGAATTGGAGGAATGAGGAACTCCAGATGGGGCTTAGGGCTGGAGAAGATTACAGCAATAAGGAAGGTTGAATTTTGGAGGAAACAAGCAACTTTCATTCAGGTAGCACTCGATAATGCATTAAAATGTTCCAATGTGATTTTAATCTAGCAACATTGAAGGAATACCAATTTATGTCCAAGTCAGGATAACTTGTGGCACAAGTTTGTTGCCCTTATCCTTTTGGAAAATAGAGTCCCAGAATTTTGGAAATGACCAATAAAACTTTGAGTAAACACAAAGTGCTGGAGAAACAGCACATCTGGCAGCAACTGTGATGCATGAATCAAGTTACTGTTACGAGTCTGTTGTGACTTCAGAAGAACCAATGCTCACACCCCATGATCATATCAACAAAAAAAAATGGAATAACTTTAACATAAAAAAACCAAAATAACTGCAGATGTTGGAAATCAGAAACAAAAAGAGAAATTACTGGAATAAACTGAATCTGAAATGTTACTTTTGTCTTCTCTCCACATATGCTGCCAGACCTGCTGAGTCTTTCTAGCAATTTGTTTCTGTTACAAAAGTAATTTCAACTGGGGTTTGGTGGAGATTAAGTTTATCCACTTAAGTGGTATTTCTATTGTATCTCTGCAGAAACTGTCCAAATGACAAAGGAGAAACACCAAGAAAATAACCAGTTCTTGGAAGTTTGTTACAATGGCTGGTTTAAAATACGAGGTTTGCCTAAACAGTAATATCATCAGCTATTTGACTTGACTACGGGATATTGAAGGAAGGCACTAGAAGCAGTCCAGCTTTGATTTTAAAATTTCAAAACTCTATTATTGTATGTATGGTTTTAAGCAAAAGGGATTCAGGGATACCTATAAATGTTAATTACCTTTAGTAACTTCTGTAATAAGGAGAAACTAAAATTAATCAAGCTTGAAGTTTGTTTTACCACACAAAATGGACCTGATTTAAAGCTTCCTTGTTGGTGCGTTTGAACACAGTGATGCATTATAAAATCGAGCAGGTAGTGATCCTGTTACCTATCTGGTCACCCAGACCAGTTTGAAAAATTAGCCTAGCTTGCCCGATCCCTTGGGTCCATTGAAACCTGTTGGTGGCCAATTAAAGGCCTGAACTCATCTCTGCCAGTCTTTTATCCACGGCTGGGGAGGCCCACACAATGCAAGGTGCCCGGTAGCCTTACGGACTTAGCCTGGTATTAGGCATGTAGCGGTGGTGGTGGAAGGAAAAGAGAGAGATCTCCTTTGAGAGCTATGTGACCTCCCTGGAAGCACACCCGATTGTGCTGCAAATGTCTAATGTGGCAGCATCCACCTGTGCAGGACAGTTGTAGGGATCGTGGTGGGTTCCCATTCAATTCTACAACAGTGGGCCATCTGCGCACCATGATGACTAAGTCACTTCAATAAGACCGAGCCACTTTAAGTCAGTTACTTTCTTAATTCCTGATTTTGGCTCCCCTCTGTTCATGCAATGTAGCTTGCTTCACAGTAGAGGATGGCTATTGGACCGCTGAAACTTAAAAATTCACAGTTCAGGAAGAGACAATTTGCTTTATTCTGTTTGCCAATCCTACTCTTCATTAGTAATAAACTTGTCCACTGACTTCTCCTACTTCCCTCTGGGAACTGCTCAATGATAGATGTGAAATCAAGTACCTAATAGTTACAGGAACACCAGCATGAATTGTAGCACAAAGTGTCTCTGGTAACCACTGAGTAGATTACCATAATAATGAAAATAAATTCTGAACTATTTTGCCAAGTTATTTACGCTACCTGTTTAGATCCTGGCATTATATGTAGATTCAACCAGTGGCTAGGGACTTGTTATAAGAGCTCAGTCAATGTAATTTGTGAACTAGTTAGTGTACAAGAGTAACACAAGTTGATTTGCCCTTTAAACTTTCTTTGTAACACCTGCGCCTTTGTTTAGTGCCTATCCTAGACCAGTCTCATTGGGACCAAGCCTCACCTTGTGGAAAATCTTTGAGGGAGGGGGAAGTGCAGAGACAAAGACTGCGAACCTCCACCCTTGTATGAAAGTACAGTTCAGCAACATCCTCAACTACCTATAGAATACATACACAAACAAAACACAATTATTCCAACGCACTGTGTAATAATTCCCTTAAGTAACAGCAAATTTAAAATAATAACCTGAAAATAATTAACGCCTTATTCCCAGTTCTGAGAGTCAAATGTTATTGTAGGTAAGCATATGTTTACGATGCACCTTTTGAAGTCTTGTCACATTGAGGAAAGTAAACGTGCTCCTAATAATACATATAACTTACCACTCTCAAATCCTTCATTCACTGTAACTCATATGCACCCAACAATGTTCTGGATATTTTGAATATATAATCATGATTTGCCAGTGTAAGGCAAAGACTAAATTCCACCATGCTTTACTGCACTCCGACAGTGCAATAAACTACAGGATGAAAAAATAGTGGCTTAATCTTTTGGCCCTGACAGAGGATTCTCCCTTCAACTGCAATTTTTTTTTAAAACTGGCAATCTGATCAAGCCAGTTATCTTTGTGAATAGCAGCAGGCTGGAATTTGAGGGGAAAGAGAATGGGACAGTAGAAGAAAAGGTTATCTAGGTACAACCCAGACCAGACTCCCACTTTGTAACAAACTGTGCATTCACAGTAACAACCTGTAAGAGAATGATGGAACAGTGCAGTACACTAAAGGAAACTATTGTCTGAAATAACTGTTAAGTTAATTTCATTTCCCGCTCTTTCACCCAGAATATTTTCTTTTCAAGAATATATCCATCTCTCTTTTGAAAAGTTAATTCTGAATTTCCTTCCACGACTCTCTCGGGCAGAGCTTCCAAATCAAACCATTGGATAAGAAGATTTCTCTTCAGCTTCCCTCTTGTACTTTTGCTCATTACCACTAATCAATGTCTTCTGGTTACCTATTCTTCCAGAGTGAAAAATAGTATCTTATTTATTCTAGCAAAACCTTTTGTAATTTTGAACTGCTCACCCCTCAACCTTTGCTCCAAGGGTAACAACCTAACATCTCTGGTCTCTCCAGTAACACTTTGCCTAGGTGCTTTCACAGAGCCAGTAACATAGACGTTTACAGCATAGGAAGAGACCCTTTGACCTATCGAATCTGGACCGGTCACAAAACAAGCATTTAATTATTCTAAGCCTACATTTCAGCACTTTACCCCACAAAAAAGTACAAAGTTCCAATTAGATTTGTGATCAAGATTCAGGTTAACTTAGCAACATCGTACATCTATTCAAAAAAACTAAGTATAAATATTCTCTAATGTGGAAATTAATCAATTTGGTAAATGACCCAAAGGTCAAGGTCTGCTTTTTAATTTAGCTAGTGAATCCAATTGACATGACCACAGCAACTTAATCTTGAGCGATATGACAGACTTCAAACACAGAAAGACAACTATTTAGAGCCCATACGAAGAGACAGTAAGAAGCTGTAGGCTTCTCACAGAAATAATTGCTAAGAACAGTGAGCTGAGCATGAATGCTTGATTTTATAATGGCAAGCTTAAGCTTAATCATTCAAACTTATGGAGTTTCCAAGCTTGGCTGTGTCATTATTGGAAGGTCAGGATAAAAGTCAGTTGTTCAAGCACATACAGGGGGATGTAAGAAGTACTTTGAGTTACTCTCTCACATCATTTTATTGCCAACTAGGACTGGCTTTGGAGGAGGCCAGTGACAGTGGGACTGCAGCTGATGATAGCCTAGAGAAGCAAAGCAAAAACTGATAGAGTTTATAATCCTGTAATGGCTACGTTAGCAATGATCACATTTGGTAGGGATGGCATCATGCATATTTTTGACATTTTTCATACTGACCACATCTGTGGCAGCAGTCAGAACAAAAAAAAAGACAATGCTTAAAGAAACATAGACAGTAGAAACAAAAACAGTAAATCTTAAGAGGTACATGTTAGCATTTGAAACAAAAAGATTATTGTTTTGACTAGAGCTCTCTTTTGTTTTCTTGAGGTGGAAAACACAAAGTCGCTACATTCTTGTGAGAGTTATTTCAAATCAGACTTTAATCTTCTTCTCCCTATTCATCAAGGTCTCAGTTTGTTATTTTAATAAACCTCCATGTTAAGTAAGATTACCATCTTACAATCGCACTTATCCTTTTTGTTTCATACTGACCTCTTACTTAATTTCCCAAAGTTCCGAAATCAACCAACCAAGCAATTTCCTTGACAGCCCATCTAAAGAATCCGTCCAAGGAGATTGCTGCTTGATTGATTATGAACTCATCAACTTGACAAGAATATCTGCCTGAAATGGGATATCACAGCTCAGATATCCATTTTTTTTTCCCAAGGCAGAACTAAATTGATTTTTTTAAAGATGTATTTTATCCGCTCTATCTTGTTCCCTAATTCTTGCTCCTCTCCTCACTCAAAAGACCAGACCAGTCATGTATGCTTTAATCTCGTTAAAAAATCATCAACGTAATACTCTTTAAGCACTTCAACTGTATAGACCTGGACTAAGCCTTTGCCCAGAGGATCTTGATGTCACTGAGTAAATTTACTATAAGTCATCCACCTTAAGTGAAACCCGAGCAGGAATCTGCATCAGAGTAAAAATTATCAAGGGCAAGAAGAAAAACAACGTGGCAATCAGCAACAGAAGGAGAAAGTACTGAAAATGTCCAGGTCAATCAGCATCTAAATGACAGACTTATGTGGAATTTTTCATTAATAAGATGATCTTGCAAACTAATTATTCCTATTTAATAGTATGAGCTTTCTAATTTACTCTTGCTTAATAACTAGTGCTAAGACCAGAAATAAAATTAATAAAACATGGAATTTCTCACGAGAAAGGAAAAATCATGATTCAACATAATCCTTGTATGACTAATATTAACAACCTCCATGCTGCATTTCTGCGACCTTACATCTCTCTGCATCCATACCACCCACTGTGCCCCTAACATAAGCACCAACCAGATTTTAAATTGTAACGGATTATTTTTATGACCAACAGTTTTTATAAGCAAGTTGTCCATAATGTACCACTGCATTTATTCTGCTGGACATAGACATAAACATTATTATGTCACCTAGCTCCACATGTTGCTTTTTTATTTCTCTTAGCTAGTGTTATCTTTCCCTACTATCTGATGGAAAAATTGCTTCCATTCCATGACAAAACAGTGCAGCACAAATGCTTATGTCCTATGCCTTAGGGAGGCATCCTTAATTTGGAAAATTATATTTACACATCGTTTTCTCAAAAAAGCGTTCTGTTGTTAAAGTTAATGTCCATGATGGGCAAGAGATGCACAGACCAGAAAGGGCCCAGTTTCAATCCATTATCTGCAGTATATTGACTAGCCTTAATTGGTATAGCAATAAGGGTATAAAGTAGCTTTGAGAATGGCACACATGAAACACAGAAAGCAATAGGAAACCATAAACAAAGCCAGTGAAAGTATCTTGAAACTCAGAGGTGAATTTTATTTTAATTAACCTGCTTCAGCATGGTTATTTCAAACACATTGGTGTTTAAGATTTTAACAGATTTCAGGTATGAGTTCAGTAATAATTTCATAGAGTCATTAAGCTGTACAGCACAGAAACAAACTCGATGGTCCGACTTGTCCAGCCCGACCAGATATCCTAACCTAATTTAGTCCCATTTGCCAACACTTGGCCCACACCCCTCTAAACTTTTCCTATTCATATACCCACCCAAGTGCCTTTTAAATATTGTAATTGTACCAGCCTCCACAACTTCCTCTGGCAGCTTATTCCATACACACCACCCTGTGTGTGAAAAAGTTGCCCCCGAGGTCCCTTTTAAATCTTTCCCTTCTTACCCTAAAACTATGTCATCTAGTTCTGGACTCTCCCACCCCAGGGAAAATACCTTGTCTGTTTATTCATGCTCATGATTTTATAAATTGCAGAAATAGATTTGGGGTAGTATTTTAGACCAACACATGATGTGGCAGGTCATGAGAGTAGAAGTGCTCTGTGCATTAACACCAGAATGGGAAATTGGTCTTCATCAAATGGCTCATTTTGAATCAGCAAGCCTGAATTAGAGTGCTCGATTTTCAAGATATTGAGGATGCAATGCAGTGCTAGCCTGATTCCTGCCCTCATCTTGCATCCACGTATGGGGACTTTTCAGCAATCATCAGAGTTTCTCAGATTTTCTGACTTAAACCAGAATCACCGAGACGGATTGTGGTGATACATTTTCAGGTAAGATTACCACAGATCAAGCACAGCATTGTTTTGATCAAGGGACATAATGAACACAATGAGCATTGGGAATTCTCACTTGCAATGCTTTCTCTATTTCTTGCTTCTACGATAAAATGTTCAAAAAACATTAATTCAATATTAAGAAAATTGCAAATTTGTTAAGTTAACTACATAAATTTAGCATTTTGTGATAAAATATGGAAATATTAACAAGTCAAATTATATCACAAAGTTGGATTGTGCATGCACTCTTATAATCTGAACATTACAGCATTCTGGTACTTAGATGCTTCTCAAAAAACAATGTCATTATGATTCCCAACTTAGTCTTCAAAGGTTTCATCCCCTTGGACTACACAGTCTCAAAAGTAGTGAGTCAGTAAAGAAAACTAAAATTGCTGTTTCACTCAAATCTCCTGAGTGACAACCCCGAAAGAGTGACTTAAAGGCTACAATTATCCATATTAATGTTTTAACTGTGTTGTGTACAATAGTCTTTCTGTTTCACACCTGGAGTAACGCAGATTCAAAATTTAATTTGAGGGTCTAAAGTATGCACTCTGCAACCAAGGGGAGGCAGTAGCCTAGTGGTATTATCACTGTTCTGTTACTGCGGACATCCAGGTAACGGTCTGGGCACCTTGTTCAATTCCTGCCACGGCAGACGGTGGAATTTGAATTCAATTAAAAAAATCTGGAAATAAGAATCTAATAATGACCATGGATCCATTGCTGATTGTGACAAAAAAAACATCTGGTTCACTAATGTCCTTTAGTGAGGAAAGCTGCCATCCCTGCCTGTTCTGGCCCTACATGTGACTCCAGACCCACAGCAATGTGGTTGACTCTTAGCTATCCATGATTGGGAAAGGCAATTAAATGTTGGTCTAGTCAGCGACACCCTATTCTATGAATAAAGTGATGCTACATCCAGTGGCAGCTTCTTACATCTTTCATCACCATTGCAGGACAAGAAAACAAAAGTGTCGACCTGGAAATGTCTTAAGGCAACATGAATTGGCTCAATTTTCTCCTTTACTCTTGTGGTACTGGGGGTTATGATGGGGTAAAGGCCCAAGAGCAGAAGTCCTGTGATGTCAAGTTGTCATTCTTTGCACACAAATCTAGCTAAAGAGTTTAGGCAAAGGATCATTGACAGGGCATTCCCGATGATGGGCTTTTGACCGAAACGTCAATTTTCCTGCTCCTTGGATGCTGCCTGACATGCTGTGCTTTTCCAGCATCACACTAATCTAGACTCTGGTTCCAGCATCTGCAGTCCTCACTTTTGCCGAAAGCATCATTAACAACTGTACAGCACAGGGGTCATAAAAATGAAGAAAAACAAAGAATTGCAGATGCTGAAAATCTAAAACAAAGATGAACTTGCTGGAGAAACGCAGCAGGTCTGGCAGCATCTGTGGAGAGAAAACAGAGTTCGTGCTTTGAGTCCTTCTTCAGAATACCCTGCTTTTGTTTGAGGTTTGGGAATCATGCTGATTTTTAAATTCCATAACTTGTACAGCCAGACAAACTGTGGCATTATAATTGCACTTATGATCTTGACAGAAATGAACGGTTGATAGCAAAATTCTTCTTGGTTTGACTCAATAGCCTGGAGAGAAGGTGGTAGTCGTGGTGGTGGTGTTGGGGGTGTGGTAAAGATGACAGAAATGCACTTAAAGTTCAGTGAGCGCTATTAATAATCAAATTTCAATTTAGCAAGTGGTTTAACTTTAATTCTGCATCACTGGAGTTGTGTTTCACAACAGTCAACAGGCTGTGTGCGCCTGCAGACTACCATTGTGAAGGATGGTTAGATATAAAAGAGCATTCAGTTGGCTATCATATCACTACTTCACTTTAATTCCAAGCAATTAAAGTAAACAATGTTCTAACAAACTGAAAAATGATAAACTATGTCACCAATTGCCATGGTGCTGGCAGCTATGATTTCCATTTTCCCATTAATATGTTCAGTATTCTAGGACAAAAACTGCCTCTGGTGGCAAGATCATTCCTAATTGCTAATAAAAACAGCACATTTAATGCCTTATTAAGAGGAAATTTGATGAATGTCAGCTAATTGGTTATTCAAAGATTTCTGTTAAGGATGCTTTATACTTATTGTTGGCCAACATATGTTCAATTTAATATCTATGATTAAAAACAAAGACAAAAAATACATTTTAATTTATCGTAGCAAATTCATAATACATTAGGTGTTTGTAAAATACATTAAAGCGATTTTAATTCCATTAGTTAGAATGGGAGGAATTTGAACCAGGGTCCCAGAGGTGAAAGACAATATATTAACCTGCTGTTCCACTACATTTACAAATAGATATTATTTTTAAGCAGATTGTTTAAAAAAAAAAGCACATACCAACAAACAGGCATTGTCAACATGAATTCAACCATGAATAATGCTGAATAACTCAGCTGCATTTGTGGTTTTTGTTAGGTAATCTTTGTCAAAAATGCAAACTGTTTTCCCTCTCCTAATCACCTATATTTTTCTGCCAACTGCTAATTCTGTCCATCTTTGTATCTTAGCTTTAATTCATCCTATTTCTTTTTGTACGGTTGTTACGTTGTATCAGAGTTGAAGACTTGCATTGATTTTATTCCACTTCTTCAGTAGAAATCCTCTGGTTAAGTAAAGCAAATGAAGAAAAATAAAAGATGAAAATTACTTTGTACTGGAAATTTTGGATGCATTACACTGCTTTTTGGGGATACCTGTTAAGAGACAAATCTTTAATAAGAATTATAGCTGGCTGTAATAATGAAGGTTTTTGCATACACAGTGAACAACCATTGAAGTATAAAGTGTAGATGGCTCATGACAAAAGGGCTGACTTCAGCGCTCAATGTCATCTCTTAATCTCATAAGACTGAAGGAAGGACTCCTCACTAGCACTCTTTAAAGGAACTATCAACTTTTTACGAATTAGTTGCTGATTGATTTCTATTGACTATTGCTGTAATTGTACAAGGTTTTGGTTCATTCCATTGCTGTTTCAAGTTGTATAAGTTTACAAGTAGCACTTTGGCAAGTTCAGGTTCTAATCTCTCAACCCCATCACTGGCCACAGCCTCAGTAATGGCTGTTTGAATGATGGTGGCCATATCTCTTCCACATAGGTAAAGTCATGCCATTCCAGTCTACAACTGGTTAATACTCAAGTTCAATTGTCCATCACCTTAACCGGCAATGGTGCTATTTGTTCGTAATAGAAGCAGGAGTAGGCCATTTTGCCCCTTGGGCTTGTTCCGCCATTCATTAAGATCAAGCTGATTTATCCATTGTCTCAGCTCTTCCTATCTCCATTATCCCCATAACCCTTAAGTCCCCTACCATGCCAAACCCCATCCAATTGTGTCTTGAATATACTTAATGAAGTCACCTCTACTGCTCCCTTGGGCAGAGAATTCCAGAGATTCACTACTCTTTGAGAAAAGCAGTTCCTCCTAATTTCTGTCTGAAATCAATTCCCCCTAACTTTGAGGCTATGTCCCCGGTCCTAGTCTCATCCAAGTGCAAACAACTTGCCCACCTCTATCTTATCAAGCCCTTCCATAAATTTTATATGTTTCTAAAAGGTCAGCAATCTTCTAAACTGTAGCAAGTACAGTCCCAGGTGGCTCAACCTCTCCTCAAGGGTAACCCCCTCATCTCTGGAATCAGCTTGGTGAACCTCCTCTGCAGTGCCTCCAAAGGTAGTATATTCTTCCTCAAGTAAAGAGACCAGCACTGCGCACAATACTACAGGTGCAACCTCAACAATACTTGTACAATTGCAGCAGAACCTCCCTGCTCTTAAATTCAATCACAATCAAATTACAGTTAATGTGGTTGCATGGTGGAATAGCTGGCAGGGTATACAAACTGTGAACTGTGCTGCGAAGTTCTTAGTTGTGCGAAGTGTGTAATGCTGAGGTGAAGGGATGAGTCCTGATAAGAGATTGGTAGTAGACAAGTAATGGGGATGTGGTACAAGAAACAATGGCTAACTAAGGCTTATGGTCCTGGGACACCATGTACTCCTAGGCCCATTATCAGATTATATGGGTTGTATTCAACACAACTAACTCATTTTCTCACTCCTGGCTCTTACTATCACATCCAGGTTTTTTTCTGCCCTGGCTGCCATATTTAATTGTCTTGTTTACCTACCCCTTTCATATGCCTCCCACACCCCCCCTCGCCTCTCTCTGAGATCTGTCTCCATCTTCCCCTCATCTCTTCCCTTCGCCACAACCCCCTCCCACTTCAGCTTCTGCAAAAATACCACTTTTCCCTAGCTATTAACAGTTCTGTTGAAGAGTCACCAGACTCAAAATGTTAACTCTGCTTTCTTTCCACATATGCGGAGTTTAACCAGCAATTTCTGTTTTTGCCGAAGGCTTACAGTACGAAAAATTAGTTTTAGTATTTGAAGATGCATTCATTGACCTTAACTATTCGTGTGAGTTCATTAAAATTCTCACTGTACTGTAGCTAGGTTTCACGACTGGATCTCTTGTATCGATTACGAAGGCTATCTGGCTCCATTCCTTTTGAGAGTTTGCACAGAGGATCGATTGGTCTTCTGTGATTTGAAGGCTGCTCCTCTTCTGTAGCTGCATGGTGAAAGCTTCCACTACAGCATCACAGCATCTTGGAACTTACTGTCACCCATATTGTTCCAATCCTCTGTCTTTCCCAGTTCAAAATCAGAATGACTGATCTATCTACTCCAGCCACAATGCACTTCAACCATAAGAAGTGCATGTTATCTTTAAGCAGCATAGGCTAAGGCTAAATGTTACTGGTGTTCCTCAGTTTTGGACCCTTGCTGAGGTATGCAGTAACTCAAAAGCATGGTTAGCAGTGGGTACATGTTACAATCATGCAAACTGCCTGGCATCAAGAAATCGGTATGCTGCCTACATTGGAAACAATTCGCATGGGTGAATTCTGCAGCCTGATCCTGTGTCGTTTTCAGGGACTATTGAATTTAACCTGTCCTATGATCTGCTATTCACAAGACAGTGCAAGTGAAGTCCTCTCATTCCCCACTTACAATCTTATCCTTATTGCCTTTTTCTTTTAATGTTATAGATATCTGCTGCTCAATCTAGGCCCTTTACATATTTTCAGGGTAGCTTAAAATGACTGAAGTGCACAGGAGCATTCAGTTTGCTGGATTGCCGCATGGCAGAGATTTTGACTCCGCTAAAGTGGATATTTTCTCCTGGCTAGGTTTGCACACAGGAACCAGAATGGAAGCAGATCAAGACCGAGGAAGTGGAGTGATTATCAGTCTGAAATCAACTGGGCGTGCTGTTGTACAGAGCTAGAAAAAAGAATGTGTGGGAATGTGGGTGAAGATGGAAGTCCTCATGGAGTAGATCAGGAGAGCATAAATGGGCCCAGTGCCAGATGATGATCAGGCCGCAACCTTTCTGTCAGTTAAAATTATGCCTGGCACAAAACAAAACGTCTGCGATTGTTCGTCAATTATCTCAGTCCCCGGACATTGTGGCTGGAGCAGATAGATCAGTCATTCTGATTTTGAACTGGAAAAGACAGAGGATTGGAACAATATGGGTGACAGTAATGTTCCTCAGGCTAGGGTGTCAATGTCTAATCAGCTTCAGATGCTTTATCTGCACGATAAGGAAAAGTTCAAAAGTGGTGATGTTTGCCAATGACTGCATGTGGTTTTGCACCATTTGCAATACATCAGGTACTAAAGAAAACCATGCCCAAAAACAGCAAAACCTGGATGACACTCAGGTATGGGCCGAAGTAGCAATTATATTCATGCCACACAAGTGCATCCACTACCTTGAACGAGAGAGAATCTAACCATTTCCCCATGATGTTCATAACCATTGCTGAATTCTCACCCCACCCCCTCCCTCCAATTAACAGCCTGAACATTGGTCCAGTTCACTTGCTGATCAGTCATATTTTTTGGCTAGAAGAGAAAGTCAGACCCTGGAAATTCTCCAGTAAGCAGGTCACTTCCTGATTTCCAAGTCCTTTATTTGCAAGGGACAAGTCAGGTTGTGATGGAATATACTCTATTTGCTTGGATAAGTGCCAATGACATCTGGATGGTTACATGAATAGGGAGGGAATAGAGGGATACATACCAAATAAGGGCAGAAGGTTTGTTTTTTATTTTCTTTCGGGCATAATGATCAGCACAGACTTGGAGGGCCAAAGGGCCTGTTCCAGTGCAATGCTTCTCTTTTGTTCTTTTGACATTCAAGACAAAGCAGGTCTCTACAATGGCATCCCATCCACCACTTTAAACATTCACTGATTCCATCATCAGTGTACTTGACAGTAGACTGTACCATCTGCCAGATACATAGCAATACTTCCTCAAGGGCCTTTAGATAACACCTTTCAAACTTGCCACCTCTACAACCTAGAAAGATCAGGGCAGTTACTGCATGCTAGTACCACCACCTGTAAGTTCCCCACCAAGCCACACACAAACCTGACTTGAAACTAAATTTCTGTTCTTTCACTATTGCGGGATTAAAATCATGGAACTCCCTTCCTAACAGGTTGGTGGTTGTACCTACATCATCGGGACTATAGTGACTCAGTAAAGAACATTAATCACCGCTTTTGAAATCTGACTGACTGACTGAAGGGACTCTTACAACCAAGGTACTACAAATATAGAGGTGATGTGGAGGTACATTATATTTCTTAACATTGATGTACTTAAGTCCTTTTTAATGATATACAACCATATTTGCAGCACAATGCCCTAAAGCACACTTTCTTTTTACCAAGTCCAAGGCTTGAATCCATTGTCATCCATGGGGTAAATGTGAAAGCTTGCCTCTCTGGCAAGAGGTCTAATTTAAATCAGCTCCAGTGAGACCCAAGTTTGCAATGTTGATCTAATTTGTGATCAGAAGTATAATGGGCAAAGGTTGGAAATTGCACACTGGTGGGAGGTAGTTGAAGTTGAACAAAAGGACCTTGTTTTCTGGCTATGCTGAATCTGTTAAGATTACTTGATCTTGACAGTGGATGCAAGAAGCACAAACATGTTTAATTACTGGCTGGTGTTGTTCAATGCAAAGAGCAGCAAAGGAATAAGTGTACTCCATTTCACCTATTGAGGTTCCTCCAATATTCAATGTAATCATGGTTCAACTACTTCCATACCTCCACCTTTATTTCATATCCCTTCAGGAATTTTATTGGTGGTTCTAATATTTGGATTATGCCCCTTATCAGAAATCCCTAAATGGTGGAAACATTTTTCACTGTCCACACTATTTATTTTGCATAGTACATTAAAAATTTCAATGAATTTGCCCCTTAAGCTTGAAGCATTCAGAAAATACCTTACTGTCTGTACTTTAAATTTTGGTTCATGAGTCAACAATACAATACTAATCTTGGGTTAAATTCCCTGCATAACACAAAATCTTCACTAATACCTGTAAATAAAAACTGCCTAAACAGTTTATTTTCTTGAATATGTAAACACACAGTTTGGAACTTATCTCCTGGCAATTACGAGACTATGTGGCAGGAAATTCATTTGAACTAAAATGTCTAACTTGGCAATGATAAACTAACAACCTTCAGAAACACACACACAAATTTCAAAAGAATTACAAGGAAGGAGAAGCAGAAATGTATCAATATTGCTCTAGCATGCAGTAAGTGTGTTATTGGACTAGTATTCCAAAGAGATGGACTAATAGTTCAGAGTTCAAATCCCACATGTCAGGTTGTGAATTGTAGTTCAGATTTGTTTTTTCAATAACTGTTATCAAGAATTATGTACACAAAGCTGTTGACAAAATCTTTCCAATGATGGTAATGGAAAGAAAAATTGAACAAGGTGTAAAACAGACAGCCAATTTGCTATCACCCCTTTTGCAGCTGTTGATAAAAGGTTAAAAAAAACAAATCTGTTTGCAAATATGAGAAAGAACTTTAATATTTTACTGAGCTAAAACTAAATTTGGTTAGCAACAAGTGATGTTGGAGAATTTATTAAACATAACTGACCAAAGGCTTTATACAATTTGAAGCAGAAGGTTAATAACCATTTCTTCATTTAGAGTCACAGATATGTACAGCATGGAAACAGACCTTTCGGCCCAACTCGTCCATGCCAATCAGACATCCTATATAAATCTAATCCCATTTGCCAGCATTTGGCCCTTATCCTTCTAAACTCTTCCTATTCACATACCCATCCAGATGCCTGTTAAATATCGTAACTGGACGTGCCTTACTTCAGTTGTTGGTAAAGTGTTGGAAAAGGTTATAAGAGATACGACTTATAATCATCTAGAAAAGAATAATTTGATTAGGGGATAGTCAGCATGGTTTTGTGAAGGGTAGGTCGTGCCTCACAAGCCTTATTGAGTTCTTTGTGAAGGTGACCAAACAGGTAGATGAGAGTAAGCTGGTTGATATAGTGTATATGGATTTCAGCAAGGCATTTGATAAGGTTCCCCACAGTAGACTATTGTACAAAATGCGGAGGAATGGGATTGTGGGAGATATAGCAGTTTGGATCAGTAATTGGTTTGCTGAAAGAAGACAGAGGGTAGTGGTTGATGGGAAATGTTCATCCTGGAGTCCAGTTACTAGTGGTGTACCGCAAGGGTCGGTGTTGGGTCCACTGCTGTTCATCATTTTTATGAACGACCTGGATGAGGGCGTAGAAGGGTGGGTTAGTAAATTTGCAGATGACAATCAGGTCAGTGGAGTTGTGGATAGTGACAAAGGATGTTGTGGGTTACAGAGAGACATAGATAAGCTGCAGAGCTGGGCTGAGAGGTGGCAAATGGAGTTTAATGCGGACAAGTGTGAGGTGATTCACTTTGGTCTGAGTTGTTGGAATGCAAAGTACTGGGCTAATGGTAAGATTCTTGGTAGTGTAGATGAGCAGAGAGATCTCGGTGTCCATGTACCACCCAGGTTGACAGGGTTGTTAAGAAGGCTTACTGTGTTTTAGTTTTTCTTAATAGAGGGATCAAGTTGCAGAACCATGAGGTTATGCTGCAGCTGTACAAAACTCTGGTGCGGCCGCACTTGGAATATTGTGTACAGTTCTGGTCACCGCATTAGAAGCGGGATGTGGAAGCTTTGGAAAAGATACAGAGGAGATTTACTAGGATGTTGCCTGGTAGGGAAGATCTTACGAGGAAAGGCTGAGGGACTTGAGGCTGTTTTCGTTAGAGAGAAGAAGGTTGAGAGGTGACTTAATAGAGACATACAAGATAATCAGAGGGTTAGATAGGGTGGACAGGGAGAGCCTTTTTCCAAGTATGGGGACGGCGAGCATGAGGGGGCATAGCTTTAAATTGAGGGGTGATAGATATAGGACAGATGTCAGAGGTATTTTCTTTACTCAGAGTAGTAAGGGTATGGAATGCTTTGCCTGCAATGGTAGTAGATTCGCCAACTTTAAGTACATTTAAGCCGTCATTGGACAAGCACATGGACGTACATGGAAGAGTGTATGTTAGATGGGCTGCAGATTGGTATGACAGGTCGGCGCAACATCGAAGGCCGAAGGGCCTGCACTGCGCTGAAATGTTCTATGTTCACTTCCTCTGGCAGTTCATTCCATACATACCACCACACTCTGCATGAAAATGTTGTCCCTTAGGTCCCTTTTAAATCTTTCCCCTCTCACCTTAGACACTTGTGGTAACTCAGCTCCCTGAAAGAGGTAACTCAGTATTGCTCCACAACAGTCGTTCCTGATGAAAAAGTATTTTTCAAGGGTTTTGGATGTCCCAAGGATGTGAAAAGCAATACTTTTTGCCTTAAGTTTATGCCTACATCATCTCCAATCGTTGAGATCTAAACTCTTTTTATGCATTTGGGGGAGGGGGGGTGGGGGTGGCAGCGGGGGAAGATCAAATTGGATATACAAATATTTTGTCCTTCCTGAAATTATTGTATGCACAAGTAGAGGAAAGAAACTTTGTGCTGAACAAAATCACCAAGTATCTGAATTTGTTGATACCCAGTTAGTGCATGCTGAACTACTTACTAACAGCACTTTCACAAAACACACACAGTGTACAAATACTCTTTCCGGATGGGTATCGATTAAATTCACAGTAAAACCAGGTTTCACTAATTGTACCAAATGAGTGGTTTTACAATTTTTATACGGACATAGTCTGGTGCAACACCGTCAAACAGTTGCCCTCTTCTGATTTCCTTTGTGCTGTCCACGGAAGTCAATGAAATTAAAGTACTTTCTAGAGTATGGAAAGAAAAACAGTGAAACTAAAGAATGTGTTGAAGAAAATATTTCAACAAAAGGCAATAGCAGAGACTGGGGCAACACACCTGCTCAGGATCAGGGAATAGTGCAGAGTCTGTGTGCACACAAGAAGGCAGGGTAAATTAACACGGGAAAAACTATAATCTCAGAGGTTAAAAACTGCACAGTACGTGTCACGGTTTAGAGCACTGAAAGCACATTAGAGAACACATCGCGACCTGTGTCGAATAAAATTGACTCCATATGCAAGACCCCAAGATCTGTGTAACATTATGCCGAAATAAGTCTTTCAAATACTGAAGCCATTCAAGTCTAAAACTTTGGAGCAAAGTTGATCACTGAAGAATATTGTTCCCTAGTGAAACTTCAAGTAAAAGCCATCCTGTCAAGTGCTCTGATCGATTAATTGGAATAAAGCAAGAACTTAGAAATGGCTGATAAACACAATTTAAAGAAATAAGGGGGAGGGGGAAAAGCACTTTGAGCTCTTCCAGCATACTTGCCATTCTTCCTAACCCTCGTGTGAATTGAATCAGTCTATGTAGACTTTCCACTTGTTCCCAGGCACCTGCTTTAGTAATGACCTCAGCTCCCCAGTCTCAAGTCAGACTGTCACCCAAACAGCTTTACAAACAAAGCCCAGCTGTTTCTCATCTCCAATGCATAAAATCAGAGCAAATCCAGAGAGCAACTTTGTTTTTCATTAGTGACCACCATTTGCAAATAGCCTTCCCTACTCTCTACCAGCAGGTTTTTCAATGAAAATAGCTTTTAAGAAACTAAATTGAAACTATATCAATTTAATAATGCTTAACAATTCAATGGTATTCAGACTATTAGTAAATAAATTGTTTAGCAGACTGATTGTTGGGATGGCAGGAATGATAGTATGAAGAGAAACTGGATTAATTAATATTAAATTCACTGGAGTTTAGAAGAATGAGGAAGGATCATACAGAAACTGTAAAATTCTAACAGGACTTGACAGAGTAAATGCAGGAAGGATGTTCCTGATTACCAGGTAGTCCAGAACCATGAGACACTGTGCAAGAATATAAGACAGGCCATTTGAAATTGAGATAAGGAGATACTCTGTCACCCAGAGTGTGATGAGTGGAATATTTGGCACAGAAAGCGATGAGGCTTTCAAAAAGGAATAAGATAAACTTCTAAGGACTAAAAGGATCAAAGGGCTTGGAGAAAAAGTAGGAACGTTGAATTGGATGATCATCCATGATCATTCTAAGTGGTGGAGCAGATGCGAAGGTGAATGGCTTAGCCTTATTTTCTACGAAAAGCAGTATTACTTCTTTTTAAAATGTAGATTCTCAAAGCATAATTCTGAATTTACAAGACAACCTAACATTTATCTCATCTGGTAACTGCGGCATGTTCTGCACAAATTGTTGTGCTCAGTATTGTAAAACCACTTGACACCTTTGAAGTAATCATTGGAGATTAAATACTTTCAGATATCCTTAAAATGCATTTAAGGTCCTATATCAATGCACATGTTTATTTGAGGAGTTTGACAAGGGTGCTCTTTATTACCCGTTCCTTTCGATATTTATGCAGAAGCAATGATCGAAAAAGCAATTGAAGACATAGAATGTGGCATTAAGACTGAAAATGAACAACAACAATCCACTACATTAGTAAATGACCAAACACCAACAGCAAACACAGAAGTAGGAAGAGAAACTACTTGAACTAGTGGATAGACTAGTAACAGCAGGCATGAATTTATGGAAGTGAACATTGGTAAAACCAAAATGCTTCACATTTCAAATCACCAAGAAATATTCATACATCATAAAAGGCAGATAACTAGAACAGGTGCAAGAATTAAAGTACTTTGGAAGTGTAACATCTGCAGATGGAAGTTGTAATGAAAAGTATGCCTGAAGGTGTGCTGTAATATGGCTGAACAGATCGAAGACAAGAAAAATAAAGAACAAGGAAAGAAATGAAAAAAGCTGAATTTGGTAAGAAGAGGTAGTTGCCAACTGGAAAGCTGAATAAACACCTCAAAAAGTGACTTGTGAAGAGATTGATTTGAAACATTGTTTTTTGTGGCTGTGAGGTAGGACCTGACAAAAAGAAGAGACCAACTTACTAAACAGCTTTGAATGTGGGTTTGGAGGGGAATGGAAAGGTATATTTGACAAAGTCAAGAAAAAGTAACAAATAAAGTAGTTTTGTGGAAAATGCTGTTAAACCAGCTACATATATAACAGTGGTAATGAAGAACATGGTTTGATGAACAAATGTTTTGAGATTAGCAATGAAATAAGTCAAAACTAACCTTGGCATCTATAAGTCATTAAATGATGTGCACTTTAGAACAAGAAACCAAATGAATTTGCATTTACAAATTGACATGAGGGAGAGAAAGAAAGGAAGAGTGAATGAAGTTATAACACAGCCTGTAACAACTGGATATACACAGTGCATATAAATATTGCATTTGTTATTCCATTATCTTGGCTCTCATAAATAACAAACAACATAAAAATATGCAGCATCATTTAAAAAAAGTTATCCTGGCACCATGCAAACTTGTACTAAATCTGAGCAATACTCTTCATAATTGTGACCAGAATGATAAAGCCTGCTTTCACAATACAAAATAAGATCTCTTAGTTCTAAATTAAAAACAGGGCTCATTAGATTATTGACGATCCATAAAACCGTAAAGTGAAACTGAACTTCTTTCCATGCACCATTGTGTTTAACCAGGGGAAGTAGAGAAGCTTTTCTCAATTTGCACTCCTTCAAATTCTGGCCTCTTGTGCATATTAGATTTTCATTGTATCAGCATCCACGTTTTCACTTCAGCTCTCTAGGCCCTAAGCTCAGAATTTCTATCCTTAAACTGCTCCATGCCTTTTTGTCTTTTTAAAAATGAACATCTTTAACCAATGTTTCGGTTATGTATCAAGATATCTCTCAATATGGTCCCATGTTAGAACTCGGAGAAAGTGAGGATTGCAGATGCTGGAGATCAGAGTTGAAAGTGTGGTGCTGGAAAAGCACAGCAGGTCAGACAGCATCTCGGAAGTAGAAGAATCAACGTTTCAGGCATAAGCCCTTCATCAGCCCTTCCTCCCTTCCACGTATGATGTTCTCAAATGACTGCAGAAGACACAACTGAGTGGATCACTCATGATTTGCAGGGTTGTATGGTTGCATCTAGGCCATCATGCACAATCTCAAATGATGGAAAGAGGATTTGAAACACAAAACTAAATCCACAATCATGCAAAGGATTAAAGGTCCTGTTTACATAGTGATCATGTTAGTTACTTTATTTCCCATAGAAACAACTAAAAAACAAAACGACAACAGTTTAGCTAAAGATTTACAATTAAACAGACAGGTTATTCTTCTAAATTATACAAGATTACACAACTCCAAAGTGTTAATTTTTTTTAAACCAAATATAAGCTGACAGATACATTTTACTACGTTGGTAGTAAACTTTCTTTTTCTAAAGTTCAACTTTGTTCTGCTTTCTAAACAGATTCAGCCAAATGCACATTTACAATCGAAATAATCTACTGTTCTGTGCGGTCTCTTAACAGAGAGAATACTGTATATTAGAAAATATCCCATGTACTATTAGTGAGCCAATGTGTTGTTTTGTGTCAAAGAAGAATTTGGACTTTACAAAGATGGAGAATGACTTACTAAATAATTTCAAAATGTGGATTTGGAGGAGAATGGCAAGAACCTAATGGATAGAAAATGTAATAAGTGTAGTACTGTGCAGAGTGAACAAACAAAAGAAGTTGCTTGAAAATCATTAGGAAAAGGGAGAAATTATGGGTAGGTTACATTTTTAAGAAGAAATGGAATGGTGGATGGATGATCTCAAGTGTAAAAGAAGAGAGATAAGGAGGAAGATAACATCATCGTTGGATATCTTGAAAAGCTTGTACAAGAGGGCATAACTACAAATTGAGGGGTGATAGATTTAAGACAGATGTCAGAGGCAGGTTCTTTACGCAGAGAGTGGTAAGGGCATGGAATGCCCTACCTGCTAATGTAGTCAACTCAGCCACATTAGGGAGATTTAAACAGTCCTTAGGTAAGCACATGGATGATTTTGGGATAGTGCAAGGGGACGAGTTGAGAATAGTTTACCGGTCAGCACAACATTGAGGGCCGAAGGGCCTGTTCTGAGCTGTATTGTTCTATGTTCTAAAATTGAAGGACATTACTGGCAAATGAAAAGAATGACACAGGAGGATACAGAAACATGAAACAACCACTGAGAGACACGAAGTTGCTTCTGAACAAAGTACACATGATAATAATGAATGTGTGCCAGTTTTGTTAAAGGGTCGGACAGTTAAGAATTCTAACAAAGAAAAGGTAAAGCCATGCAATAAAATTAACTCAACTTGGGCTTTGGTGTGAAGCAGCAGACAGAAAAGGGCCATTCTTGATGACTAGTCAGAGTTCTTCCTGCAGGACAGGTGGAGAAAAAGCTGGGCACTGAACGCAAAACTCCTTACCAAATTAATTTTCTAATTATATTACCAATGGATTAAGTGCGCTGATTAAAGAAAAGCTCACACTTTAATGATACAACGTGGCAACATGTAAACAGACCATTTTGGAACAACACATTAATAAATATCTGCTACATAAAACAAACACAGCTGGAACTGATGGGCCTCTACTAATCATATGTAAGGAAGATAGTCTAAAGGCATTGTTTACAAAGCAATAAAACAAAAAGGGTATGGGGGTGTGCAATGAGGGAAAGATCCTCCCACCGTCTGGTTGGTAACATGTGTTTCCATTACTAACCACCCACTGTTACTTTACTGACAAGAATTTGGCTTCATCTTTATGACCTGCTTCAAGTACTAAAATCACAAAATGTGGAAAGGATTAGCATCTTTCTCCCAGAATTTTCTTTTTTTTGAAGTTGATTCCTACCATCAGGATGGAAATCATCATCTGGCCCAAACCAGCTTTAAAGTGACCATGCACAGATGCTGTTTCTACTTACCTTTGCAATTAACTTCGGTCATTAGTTTCCATGGGAAAAGAAAATTCCTGCAACTTTCACAAGCTATCCCATTTCAAAAACATAAAATGCATGCTCTCTCCCTGCTACATTCTAGTTCCAGAAAAACACCTTGGATCACAATTATTTCCTTCATTAATTGATATTAGAAGCACTTTGGCAACAACCTTTAATGTTTGCAAACTGCTGATGTGAAGCCAACTGCAACATTTTTGGCAACTGACATAAAGTGGTCAAAAAATTTTTCGTTTGCCAAATTCCATCTTCCCCCTTCTGAAGGCACTAACTCAAGTTGAAATGTGGTTCAGTAAGTGCAAGCAGTCCTCCAGCCAGGACTGATATACGAGGCTCTACAGCGAGTGTCAGCAGGCTCGTTGACCTTGAGAGGCATCAAAGCTGAGCTAATTTTGACCTTTATTCAGTATCTATACTTGCATGCATTTTCCAACTGAGGTTGCTTGAGGGCAATTAGAGCAAAAGACCCCTGCTGATTCAGCCTATGTCCAGTACAACAGCAGAATGTTGCCTGTGCTGAGATTAGCTAATGCAGCACAGATTGGAAACTGAACCAGAGTTCTTGTGGTTTGTAAGGGCTTAATGCAGCACTATGAGGCTTAGTACTATACCGCACGCACCCTCCTCCATTTCATTTTTGCTTTTTGAATGTCTACAGAATGTAGTCTTTTCAGGCTCTGTTGCTACCCTGACGTCTAAGCAGTGACAGCTGGTAATCAAAATTGCAACCTTTTGCGCAGTATTTGGTGACGATTCCTGATCTCTGTGTCAAAAGGGAGCATAATTTGTCTCAAGCTAAATGCAAATATGCAAACTTTTCCCTCTTTTATCTCTCAGGCCAATAAAAAAAGTGACACCCTATTTTTGGTGTACTATTGAAGGAGAACATGGGAGAATTCAGGTTTTAACCTTTAATGTAATGAGCACCATATTTGTGAGACTCTGCCATGCTTGCTGCAGAGGGAGACATTAATTACAACAAAAGGATCGCTTCCAAATCTAGTGGTTGGCTAAAGAATGGTCAGTAATGGAGGAATGGGAGCACATTTCCAGCTTGTGCGGTCAAAGAACATGTTGATTTTCAGAGAGATGGGAATGAGAGTGAAGAAAATGGTTAATTTTCATATTGACAAAATGCAACAGAGAGTTGAAGTAAAAAAAAGAGAACTTATTTGATATTCAACATGCACCAGAAGAAGCACTTATACACATAAACAAGTTAATGCACCAGTTATTAACCTTGCACAACTGATCATGCGTAATATAACAAGAAGGTCCTGCCACCCACATTGTGCTAATCTCCATGTTAAATTAATGTTAAACTGTGGCCCCTGGTTGTAGATCCTCTCCCATGAGAAACACCTTATTCTAGCAGCTACACCTTGTCATGCCTCCTCAGAATCCTGCCGGCTTCAATAAGATTAGTTTCAATAAAACCAATAAAATCCAATTGTAGAATGCTGACCAACTTGACCTTTTTGATTATGACAACTCCTTCATCCCAGGAATCAATTAGTGAATCTTCTCTGCTTTTACTGCAAGTATATTCCTCCTTAACTGAAGAGACCAGCACCATACACACAACATTCTGGATCTGGTCTCAACAATGCCCTTGGCAGCTGCAGAAAAGTTTCCCTACTTTTGCAATCCATACGACCCTTCCCTTCTAATAAAGGTCAACACTCCACCCTGCATTCTTTAGTACTTGCTGTACCTGCATACTAACATTTTGTGATTCATGTAAAGAACAGCCATATACCTCACAATGGCAGCACTGGCAAGTTTCTCTTCATTGATACAACACTCTATCTTCCTTTCTGTATTGGACAAGCCTATGTATTATACTTTTCACTCACTCATTCTCTGAACTTACCTGTGTCTTTGCAGACTTATGTTCTCCTCATAATTTACCCTGTTATCCATCTCTGTGCCATTAGCAAATTTAGCAAACCTACGAACTGTCATATTGGCAACTGTCTCTCTTCAACTGAATGCTGGGAACAGTTGAATGTTTTTGTTATGATTGCAGGAGGAGTGCCACTCTAAAGAGCTGCTAGCCAATTAGATGCTCCTGCAGCACCAGGTGAGAGCAGTCATCACAGCTGGAACTGCAGGCAATCCTAACATGGATGATCCCAGAGTTGAGCTAAACCCAGGCTGTTGTTGGGGCAAGGAAGGCTGGCCCATGAAGATGGGATGGGGGTGCTGCATTGAGAGGGTGGAAAGTGGAGGTCAACGTGAGGACAGTAGATTGGAGGGACATGCCTCCAAAGAGTACAGTGGGCAAAGGAGGATCACGCCACACCTTACCAACATTCAAAGCTTTAGGGCTTCCCACATCACAATGCCTTTTGCCAGGTGTGGGCAACACAGTGATGGAGCAGGATGGGTAGTGAGTAAGTGACCAATTAATGGTAACCCCATACCCCACCCTACCCTCCGTGACAATTTGACAGCGGTTGAAGCTGGGAGGTGGAGAAACAGAAGGCAGCTATGCCCCTTTGAGTACACCCCACCCCTACTCACCCTTCTTTACTGTTGTGCACCTATGAAGTAAATCCTCATTATGGCTTTGTCCATCTGCAATTCTATTTTCATGGGATTACATATTTAAACATACAAGAGTCACGCTTCATTTACACTTCTCAGCATTCTTTTTTCCACCCACTGCAACTCTCACCCACCAAAAAAAAAATCAGCTCACATTAGCACATATTAAACTGATGTAGGATTATGCATTTTGAACACTGAGTTGTCATTTTGCATTTAAATTGTGACAAATGGCTGAAAATTCTCTTTATTATAAAAAAAAGGAACTTATTTGATTGCGGCAAGCATTGTCTTTGCAAACAAAGTACTCCCAACACTGAGTTGGATTAGATATAGGATACTGGATTAGTGGTGCTGGAAGAGCATGGCAGTTCTGGCAGCATCCAAGGAGCAGTAAAATCGATGTTTCGGGCAAAAGCCCTTCATCAGGAATACAGGCAGAGTGCCTGAAGCGTGGAGAGATAAATGATATATTTGGAATAAATTTTTTTTTTAAAAAGAGTTAAAGGCAGTTTACAAGGATTTGCAGTCCATAAGTACTTGCTGAAAAAAAACCAAACATAGGTACATTTATTTGAATTCTCAAATACCAACAATTCTTTTCTCAGGCAGGCGTCAATGCTGATGTCTTACCATTAAAGTATGTCGGTTGGCTGACAGCAAGCCTGTCCCATATCCTGATGCCAAACCTCCCATAGGTCCATTATGTGATGCCCCTATTAAACTGTGCAAGTCGCTATGGCTACCAGGCATGGCTGTAGAGGGTCCCACTGCATGATTTCGCAGGACATGAATGGCATCATCCAATCTTTCCAAGCGGTCTTCAATTCGGGTTTGCTGAAAATAAAGAGTCAGTAACCATATTGAATACGAATATTTGCAATCATTTCACATAGTGGCAAAAACTTTGCTTCATTCATTCTTTCTCTACCACAAGATTTGAGTATTCGAATGCATTTCTGGTGACCCACATACTACCCTCTGGACTCAAACTCATCCAAATCTCAAATGTACACGGGGCTGCTATTGGAATGCTGCAAACAATTCTGGTCTTCATGCTACAGAAAGGATGTTGTGAAACTTGCAAGAGTTCAGAAAAGATTTACAAGGATGTTGCCAGGATCGGACTGTTTGAACTATAGGGAGAGGCTGAACAGGCTGGGGCTGTTTTCCCTGGAGTGTTGGATGCTGAGGGGTGACCTTATAGAATCATGAGGGGTATGGATAGGGTAAATAGTCAAATAGTCCCTGGGATGGGGGTGTCGAAAATTAGAGAGCACAGGTTTAGGGTGAGAGGGGAAAGATTTAAAAAAGACCTGGGGGCAGCTTTTTTCACGCAGTGGGAAGTGCATGAATGAAATGAGCTGCCAGAGGAAGTGGTGGAGGTTAGTACAATTATAGCATTTAAAAGGCATCTAGATGGGTATATGAATAGAAAGGGTTTAGAGGGATATGGGCCAAGTGGTGGATATGGGACTAGATTTATTTAGGATATCTGGTCAGCATGGACGCATTGGACCAAAGGGTTTGTTTCTGTGCTGTACTTTTCTGTGATCTATGGCAACTTCCAATAAATCGCTTGTTCCTGTGCTTGCCCAAACACATGATCCTCTGTAAATCAATGCCTTTATTTTAAAATTTTCATCCTTCTCCCCCCGCAAACTCCTTCATAGATTTCCCCTCTTCAGCTCTGTAAACCCTCCATATATAATCTAATTTTGGCAAGTTACACATTCTGGATTTTAATTACTTCATCACTGGTGGCCATGCCTTTTACTTCATAGGCACTAAGCTCTGGAGGCCTATCTGACATCTCTCCACTTCTGTTCTATCCATTAAGGCACACCCAAAACTTTGACCAAGTTTGGTCATCTGATGTAACAACTCCTTATGTGAAATACATGTCATATTTGTTTTATAATGCTCCTTTAAAGTGCCTTGGAATATTTATGTTAAAGGCAATTAAAAAGCTGTTGCTACACCCTAAAACATTTCAAACTTGTCAAAAAACGTCATCACAAAGATAGCTCAACCTTTTAATTGTTGTAAAAGCAATACGTCTCTTTTTAGCCTTAGAGAATACATTCAAGATGCAAGGAATCCAACTGAACATTATACTGCATGAAATAATATTGCATAATTATTGGGCAATTTTACCAAAGCTGTTATTTCATTCAATGTTGTTTCTCACCTGGTTCTGAGTGACAGATTGGTTAGAACGATTCCATTGGTTGCTTAGTCTGAACTACTGATGAGTGACAGCAATTGTCTTGTTTAAGACTGATAGCTGTTCAGTTAGCTCAGTTCATTGGTTAGCAATGCACAGTGATGTCAACAGTGTGAGTTAAATTCCTGCACTGGCTGAAGTTATCATTAAGGACTCTTCTTCCCAATGTCTCCCCTTGCTTGAGTTGTGGTGACCTTCATGGTAAACTAACATCAGTTGTCTCTCTCTGAGAGAGCAGCATTATGGCTCAGCATGACTGTGGTGACTTTACCTTTACCCATTACTGACAGGAAACTCAAGCCAAAGTTTTGAAATATGAGTATGCAAGTACATACTAATCACCAGATGACCTTGATAAATGTAGCAACATTCCTAAATGCAAACTGCAAAGGAAATTATTTTTCCATTTCTCGAGTTAAAAAATATTTTGAAGTGAAGCAACAGTTTGCAATTTTGGACAATGAGAAACTTGGAAATACCACAACATAAATAACAACTGTTAAAATTTACAACTTATTTGACTGAGCTCTGCGCAGGATGTCAGTGTCAAAGAACGAACATTTTGGCTACAACACCCAAAGTTAATTTTCCAAATGTCAATGCCCCATGACTGGGTATGAACAGCTGGAAAATAGGCAGAAATTCAGTACATTATATAATGTCACATAAAACTTCAGAGGCTCTGGACAACTCATCAGTTTCCCAATTATAATATTTAAATTATGCCTCAAAGATTTCATTTAGATACCTTTTTAAAGAGGCAGTAGCACAGTTGACGTGTTACTAGATGAGTAATCTAGGGGACCAAATTAATGAAACCCTGATCACTCAATTATTTTGAATATATTTGTTTGTGGAACAAGTGTACATGGGATTAAGTTCTACTCAGCAGTTTCAAAGCCTGAATTTTTAAAGGACCTGGAAATCAAAAGCTGGTATCAGTGAAAATGTGACTTAACAAAGAAATCTACAGATGGTCATAAAAATTTAACCAGTTCAGTAAGGTCCTTAAATAAGAATTTATATCAGTCCTATATCAAAATGGCCGACTCTTAAGATGCCTGCAAAACTGGCCAAACAAATTAATTATAACAAGTTAGGAAAGGACCATAAACGTATATCTTGTTATCAATATCTATATTTACAATGTTAATTTAAAAAAAACTGAATTAGTGCATGCAGAAAACTTTATCAAAAAGCATCCCACATAAAAGGGAAATTTGTCATTGGCTGTGGATGCAAGTGTTCAGAAAAGATCAATAATATTGCTGTAATCAAACTCTTGATTTGAGGGCCTTTTAAAAAAAATCCTTTTTTTTGCCTGCGTCTAGTTGTTCCGAAAGCTTCATTGCTTTGTGTTTTAGTGCTTAATTTTAATACAACAGGCAAAATTGGGTGCTCTATAGGAATCATCTTTATTAAGGATGCTGATAACCTGACCAACTGATGGTTTGAAAATATATCCTTCAGTGTCAACAGCAAGCATTCCTAGCAGGTATGTCGCTGATCAGATTAGGGCAAATGCCTCTATGCTCTGCCCTATCAAGAAACCTCAGTTCCAACCTCATAACTGGGAGGAAAATTAGTGTGATACAGGATGGTGTCCACAAATCTACAAACACCAAACATTTTTCTGTTACTTCTTAACTGGTTTCCCAATGACCAATGCTTTCTTCGATTGACTCCAATATGAATAATTGGACTCATGTGTGACTTTTAACTAGGTGGAAGTGAGGACTGCAGATGCTGGAGATTTGAATGGAGAGTGTGGTGCTGGAAAAGCACAGCAGGTCAGAAAGCATCCGAACAGCAGGAGAGTCAACGTGTCGGGCAAAAGCCTTTCATCCTGCTGTGCTTTTCCAGCACCACACTTTCAACTGTTACTTTTTCCTGTCTGGATGGCCAGTCGTCCCTGCATCCTAGGAACCAATCTACGGAACCTTTGCTGTAATGCCTGCTCAGCAAGTGTATCCTTAAAAATGCCTACAATGAGTTCCATAATATACTGGGCATAAGATTATAAAGGATGCCTCGGAATGCCTGGGACACCACAATTTTCACTGCTACAAATGATATCATAAAAGTAGAGCATAAGTGAAATTCCCACACTCTCTTAGAATGTAATTGCTAGTGGAAAAGGAAGAATGTCCTACCCACTCATCTCAGAATCTCCTTAACAGTTATATACTTTCAAATCTTTGAACTTTTCACGTTAGTCTAATTTTCAACAACAAGTATAAATTTTGAAGGAGGAAAATGCCTCATTACTCCAAATATGAATGCACCCACTTAGCTCAATTGTTCCCAGGCAGCTAAACATTCAAAAATGTTACAACTTTGCTTCATCTGAAGGTTTATAAGTGCAGAAATCTCCTAAAGCCTTGATGTGATTCACATACATAAGAAAGAAAAAGACATAGATCTATCGACCGCCAATGAAGCAACAGGAAAAAAGCTTCAAAGGCACTGCCAGATTAAGTGTGTAAATGGAATAAATGAGTTCTATTTTGATAGCATATTGCTGCATAAGTTTTTCCTCAGACCTACCAAAGAGTGAAGTGGGCCTTCGTAATTGGGAGAAGATGGACCCTGGCCTCCATTTCTAGACCACACAGAGGTACCTGCTAAAAATACAGATTAGGGTTAAATGCATGGCGCTTAAGGTCAAGACACAAGAGGGAAAGAAAAAGGTCAAACACACACACATACATGGATATTCAATTTGCCTGAAAGACTGGTGGATTATTTTACCTGTGAGGGTTGGCGGAGATCCAACAGGCGTTGATGGAGTTGAAGGGAAGCTGTTGTTAGTGTGGTCTGGTGAGTAGATCTAAAACACAAGCAGAAATATTTTCATATTAGTAGGACACTAAGTGTAATCATCACAGTTCAATTATACATTGTGCTGCCCATTCTATTTGCACTATAGTTAATTATTTGTCTTTTAACACTTTACAAATTATCAGCCCCTTTATTCCGCAGTTGAGCATTTTGTATTTCATTCAAATTTACAGTTGGCTTGCAATAAAATTCCAAAAGTGTGAAAGAGACCAGTTGTTTTCCAACCCAATACAGCTGAGGGTACAAACTCTGAAAAGTGGATTTCAAATGGGTCACAAAGAAATTGCTGAAAAGTGTATTGAGAGAGAAACAGAAATTGTTGAAGAAACTCAGCAGGTCTGGGAGCATCTATGGGAAGAAAGCAGAGTTAACATTTTGAGTCTGGTGACGCTGATAAACAGTCAACGAACTTGAAATATTAATTCTGCTTTCTTCCCACAGCTGCTGGGTTTCTACAATTCCTGTTTCTCTCTCAATATACTTGTTCAGGGAGGACTTTGTGCACATTATTTTATATACGTACACTTATCACATGGAGAGTTGGAACCTAAATACTGTAAGAAAGTGAGAACTACAGATGCTGGAGAGTTAACATTTCATCGGAAATCCAGCCCCAGCCTTCTATTTATTTCTCAGGCACCTTTCGCCCGTCCCACATTCCTGAAGAAGGGCTTATGCCCAAAGCAGCGACTCTCCTGCTCCTCAGATGCTGCCTCACCTGCTGTGCTTTTCCAGTGCCCTTCTCTTCGACTCTTAAATACTGTACGTTGGTAAGTGAGTACAGGAGAAGGAGCGGAATTAAGGGCAAATGGTGGAAATTCTGTGTTTGGAGCAATTCATGCAGATCTCCAATCAGCACAATCTTCTAATTCATGCAGAGCTTTAATACGTGAAAAGGGTGATAGCATTCATCAACGCTGTAGTCCTTCCTTCTTCTCATATCCATGTTACACATACTTGATCTAAGTGGGCCCATGCATAAATGTTAGATCACTGTGAACATTCCATGTGATGGAATGGTCAGACTCTAGTGTACTGCCTATTTTCCTCAAAAAATCATAATTTGATTTGGATGCATTAAACATATACTTAATCTAATAGACGGATATTCAGCGGTTTGAATGCCTGTTTCTGGCAGGGGTCCTGCGCAATTTTTGCCAATTAGTGCCAATACAATAAATGCTACACTTACAGCACAGAATGAGCACATAAATACTGCTCATCAAATTTGAGGCTAAGTAATTGGATGCTTGCAAAACGGTCACAACAACATGAGTTTCTAGGTCATCACCTCTCCAGAGGGACACAGCTAAGACTGGGGAAATTAGCAGACAGGAAGTCACTGGGTATAATCTATGTCTCACTGCACAGTGGAGCAATTTATTGACACAACAACAAATGTATTAGGTTCTAAGTTTCACAATCATGCTTTCTGTCCCCTCAAAGACATTTATTTTGATAGTAACATACTTTGTAAACTTTTCATCATATTTTCCTAAAACTCAGAGATAAAAGTTTTTTTTTGCTTCTCCTTCTTAGACTTAACAAATAAACACTGCCTTACTAAAGAAAACTTCAAGCGGGAAAGCCCCAAACTGGTTTAAAGTCCAACTGGACAAAACACATCTTCCCAGGTTAGGTCTCTTTGGATGCTGGTGCAGAGAATTCCAGCTAAGTGTAGCAATCTCAGGTATTGTGCCAGGTGGCCTGTGCAGCGATCTTAAGAACAAATTATGGCATTAAAAAATAAAATCCAAATGCTATCCAGACATCCAAGAAGTTTGGATTAAATTGGTTGTGCCCGTAAGTAATCATGTTTAAGCATAGCCAAGGTTGACTCAAGTACTTTGAGGTACTCCATAAACTATGCACATACACACACAGCTAAATCAAATTTTCACCATTCACAGCCTTGCCCCTTTTCACACAAAAAAGATGCTAAGTGAGTGAACAACAATCCCTCTACTTACTGATGCAAGTGCTTTACCCAGTGCATCGCCAGTCTGTGAGCTGCCAGTTGGCGCTGCTGCTCTGGTTACTAGAAGCAAAAAAAATCAAATTAGGTCACAACCTGCAGAAACATTCCAGCATAACATTTTACTTAACGAGGAGAAAAACCCATGTCATAAGGCTGTGGAAAACCGCCAGATGACATCACTAATGTTGAATTGTAAGATTATCAGTTTTATTCAACACAGATGGACTATTAGGTGGAGAGAGAAGCGGCAAACACTGACCCTTTCACATTTCTACATTTTAAGTCCTAACTGGAATTCCAAGCAAGTTGTGAATGCCCTTGTTCTTTACTGATTAAATTACTGATTGGATACCATCTTACATGTCAGAAAATACTGGTGCTTAGACAGCCTAAAAACAGCTGTTGCCTTCTATTTAAGTTATCTTTCAGTGATGTAAAGACAGAATGAGGATAGGTCCCAGCATGCTTAGTTCAGAAAACAAAAATCTGAATAGCAGCAAGCCCTTATTGAAGGTTACATTTCTGATTCAAAAACACAAAGAGACTGTTTTTGTTGTGTCTATTTTCATGTGGCAACTAGTTAAGCTTGGTCAGAGCAAATCTCTTGCTCAAAATCATGATAAGTATTTTTAAAAAATCAAGAATCAGATTCTTGAAGAGGAGGGCTATTAATGAGCACTGGAGTCTAGCAAAAGAGAAAGATTAAAACATGGTGGTTCATGAAGACAGTTTCTATGCTTTAAACTCTAGGATTCTCGAAGTCTGGAGAAAGTGTGATCTAGTTATTAAGTGAAGTCATTAAGGCAACAATAGAAACATAAATATAAAACAACTACATGAAATGCTTCTAAAATGTATCAATATGCGCACATATAAATACATAAAATATTTGCATATAACTTGCTTAAAGATGATGCACAGGAGTGAATTATAGCACATAGTTTCTATCATTGGGGACCTGATCTTAATATTCAAATTGCATGGGGGCAATCAACAGCAATGTCGCCAATCTACATTTCTGTTCATTGTTGTGAAATCATTTTTTGGAGGAATGCTTTATACCCAATGGATTACAATAGCACCTGATGTGAAGCAAAGCTGGTAACATTTGCACGTAGTGGGAAACTTTCAAAGTTCAATTTCAGAGACAATTTCACTTGCAAATTGTTGCGTCCTATCACTGCTATTGCAATCAGTTTTAATAATATTGCATATCAAGCATGGAGCCCTGTAAAATTAACTTTTTTTTATTGTCAGCACAGGAATATCATGGGCATACACTTGGGAACAATGGGTGATAATTATGCGCAGAATTTGTTGCTGAATTGTTCCTAACCTTGTTCAGGGATAACAAAGCAAATCTAGCTTCCCCTTCTCTGCTCAAGCAAGAAGGATCTGCTAATAATGAAAATTAAGCATCAACTCAAGTTGCTAAAAGCCTGTATGAGTTGGCACCACGCCTTTGAAACTTTTGCTCATCGATATGTCAGCAGAGTTCTTACTAACTTCCTACATTCTTTTGGGCTGGTGCTTTATCCCGGAGAGTGTTGGAGGCTGAGGGGTTACCTCATAAAAGGTTTATAAGGTCATGAGGGGCACAGATAGAGTGAATTGCCAAGGTCTTTTCCCCAGGGTAGGAGAGTGCAAAACTGGAGGACATAGGTTTAATGTGAAAGGGGACAGATTTAAAAAGGACCTGAGGGGCAACCTTTTCCACACATGTATGGTGGTGCGTGTATGGAACGAGCTGCCAGAGGAAATGGAGGAGGCAGGTACAATTACAACATTTAAAAAGCATCTGGATGGGGACATGAATAGGAAGGGTTCAGAGGGATATAGGCCAAATCTTGTAAATGGTACTTGAACAGGTTAGCATGGATGAGTTGGACTGAAGGGTCTGTTTCCATGCTCTATGACTGTATGACTCTGCAACCGATATGAAACAAAAGTGCAAAGCATTGATTACACAACAGTTAAGAGTTTTGTCTGCCCATTTTTGCTTCCGCTTATGGAGAGGACAATTGAACAAGGATGTTCAATACAGATGCATCAGAATAATATCAGGAATGAGAAGCCGTAACAATAACAATTGTTACTCTTCCGCTGATGAACAGTGGGCTAATACAGATCTGGTGTAATAGGAAAAGATTTTTCATTCCTTTGACTGAAGAATGGTAACATAAGAGCTCAGAGCAGACAATGGTATTTAGCCCCCAAAGCTTACTCTATCATTTAATAAGATCCCAGTTTATCTGATTGTGGCTGCAACATATTTTCCTGGCCACTCCAACTTTTGACTCCCTTGTTGGTCAAAACCTACCTATGTGTGCCTAAAAAATATTCAATCATTCTGGGGAAAGGAAAAGACTCGCAAACCCCAGTGAAAAGATTTCTCCTCATTTCCACCTTATATGGAAGAACACTTATTTTAAAAACAAGTCTGTATTACAAGACAAAACATCCTTATATCAACTGTAACTGTCTCATAAAAGATTCCAACGCATATAGGTCCAATCTGTCCAAACTTTTCATACAAGATAGCCCCTGGTGATAAGTGAACAACAATTTAAACCAATTGCTCTCTAATCAATAGATTTAGAGAGCAAGCAGAGACCATTAGCAATGTCCTTTTCATGCAAAGCTTGAATGTTGTGTGACAGAAAGAATTAGAGCATTACACCTTTTAACAGAAAAATTGAATAAATATTTTAAGCAGGAGAAAGGTTCAGAAGAGAGTGTAGAGCAGTTGGATTAGGCTTGAATTTATTCAGCGTTAAGACAAATGGTTGAAAGATCTTATTCTAATATAAAATTCAAAGATTCGCTTGTCATCGAACTGATCCAGGCTGTTTGGCAAAATAATTTCTTTCAGTCACTGAATGGCACTACCAAAGTGATGGGATAATGATTTTTTAAAAAATGTAATTGTCATCACTTGTTGAGTTTTTAAAGGTAAGGAAAGGGAAAAGCTTTCCAAAGACATTTCATGAAAACAGTGCCCTTTTAATGATCATCTGGCTGACTCAGAGTTTCACACAAACCCAACTTTACATTCAGACATTACTCAAGTCTGAGGTCTTTTGGGTGTGGTTAACACTAATTGCTTGAACATTTTATTTTTAAGATCTTCTGGAATGTTTTGGTTTTCATGACTGATAGTCCAACTGAAATTTTCAGAGAAAAAGTTATTTGTTTTGGACTGTACATGGTAGGAATTTTAGCAGACTATAGGTACCAAGACACTTTACAAACCTATTTCTGATTTTCATACCAGCTATAACAGTTGCTTGTAAAGCATATTTTTATAACTTTTATCATAATAATTAGAATTATTGAATGCTATGTTATGATAATAGTAAGCATTACCATTATGTTGGTGATATAACCAAAATAATGGTAATATTGATATTCAACTTTCATCTGATTTTAGTCCTGAGATCTTCATTAGCTAAGATGACAAAATTAATAAAAAACAAATACGGACCCAAAGCAGCTGCTGTGATCACCTGAACGGATTAAACCGAGCTCAGGAAACAAGGATCAGTCTGACCTAGAATTGACATTGTTATAAAATACAGCAAAACTCTGATCTGTATCTCTTAGTGGATGGACACCTTTCTGGACACATTGGGATGAAAGTCATCTGTGGATTAGCCAGCTCAGAAAGACACTGGAATTATAGACCAGAATACACACTGAGTCGTATTTCAAAGTTGCTTTAAAAGAGCAAAAAAACCCAAAAAAAAATCATTTGGTAACAAGGACCGTGAAGTCTCTCTCAACTCTTAAATGTTTGTGGTAAAGCGATTTTGGAAAACAACCATTCATTAAGTATGCAAAGCTATCTAACAAACCTCCTCATAGCTAAACAAACAAGAGAAGAGCTTAAAAAACTGGAATTTAGGTCACACTTACAATTCAAAGATTCAAAAAAACTTAAGAATTTAATTGTATTTGTTCTTCTTTTTAAAACCAACCGTCCCTCCCAGTTTGTTTTTAAGCTTGTGACCTGTAAGTTTGTGCGAGAACTTGATGTCATATTTTTATTAATTTTTGGGGTAGTGGGTAAAAAAATATCTTTCACTCAAGGAAACCTTGAAACTTTGGCTCCTTTATTTTGATTTAGTTAATTACATTCTGATTGAAGCAATAATTGTGCGCTAAAAAGAAATGGGGCCAATTCCCCTTTCTCTCCTGGCCATAACATAGAAAAAAACCTAGTTATTGCACCAAGTCTATGTTGAGTTTTATATAAACTGGCTAGTTTAATTCTGCTCACTGCTCATAACCAGCTAATTGATAAAAATGTTACAGAGTTTTATAAATATTATATAAAATGAGCTCCAGACATAATGAAGATGAAAAGCCACATTCTCTACAACACAATAGAAGTGCTAGAAATTCAATCTTAGAGGGGTTAAGAACTGATGAGGTCCTAAAGATAGACAACAAATGGTGAAGTATTGTTTTAGCAAAAGGCAATATCTTGGATATTGGAAGTAACATGTAATAATTGTACAGTTTTCCCTCTTTCCCTCCAAGCATGCATTTCATTTGTTCGGTTTCAAACATAATTACCTTTAGTAACAATGATAACTGTGTTAAGGTTGGAAAGTTATTGGGGTAGGCCAGAACGCAGATTTGAGCCCGGACCTTATTCAATGGTGAAGTAGGCTTAAGAGGGTTTTGTTTTGTACAAAATATTTGCTCACGGCATATGCGTCACTGTGTAGGCCAGCTTTTACTGCCCGTTTTCTAATTGTCCAGTGCGCAATTAAGAGGCAACCACATTGCTGTGTGTGTGGAGTCAAACGTAGACCAGACTAGATCAGTTAAGAACCACAGATTTCCTTCCCTAAAGGACATTAGTAAACAGATGGGTTTTTACAACATTCAACAGCAGTTACATGGTTACTATTAGGTTAAGTTTTCATTCCAGCCTTTCATTGAATTCATTTCACCATCTACCATGGTGGGATTCAAGCCCATCTCCCAAGGACATCTGAACTTCTCTACCACTGAATGACGTGTAGGCGTATTTTTTTTGACAATGTTTAAGATAGCGATTGATAGATATCAGTGGTGTCACGGATTATGGGGATAGTGTATGGGAACAGGGCATCGATGTGTTTGATCAGTGAAGAATAAATGGGTATACTTTACAGGCTGAATGGTCTACTCTTGTTCCTATTAGGCTGGGGACTCTATGACAAATCCACTGACATTACAGTTAAAGCACCACCTCCCCTTACTCCTGCTCTTAATTCTTATGTACGCATGAAAAATGACTAGTATGCTAAAGTCATGTTGGTTGACTCTGATTTCTTTAATGGTTCATATCATTTTGTTCTAATAAAATAAATTGTTTGGCTACGATCAACTGATTCAATAACCTCTTTGCTGCCAGAAAACAACAGCACCAAAACAGTAGCAGTGAGAAGTTCATAGAGCCATAGAGTCATAGGGATGTACAGCACAGAAACAGACCCTTCGGTCCAACACATCCATGCCGACCAGATATCCCAATCCAATCTAGCCCCACCTGCCAGCACCTGGCCCATACCCGTCCAAACCCTTCCCATTCATATACCCATCCAGATGCCTTTTAAATGTTGCAATTGTACTAGCCTGCACCACATCCTCTGGCAGCTCATTCCATACACATACCACCCACTGCGTGAAAAAGTTGCCCCTTAGGTCTCTTTTTTAAATTCCCCCTCTCACCCTAAACCTATGCCTTCTAGTTCTGGACTCCTCCACCCCAGGGAAAAGACTTTGTCTATTTATCCTATCTAAGCCCCTCATGGGTGGCACGATGGCACAGTGGTTAGCACTGCCGCCTCACAGCGCCAGAGACCCGGGTTCAATTCCCGCCTCAGGCGACTGACTGTGTGGAGTTTGCACATTCTCCCAGTGTCTGCGTGGGTTTCCTCCGGGTGCTCCGGTTTCCTCCCACAGTCCAAAGATGTGCAGGTCAGGTGAATTGGCCATGCTAAATCGCCCGTAGTGTTAGGTAAGGGGTAAATGTAGGGGTATGGGTGGGTTGCGCTTCGGCGGGGCGGTGTGAACTTGTTGAGCCGAAGGGCCTGTTTCCACACTGTAAGTAATCTAATCTAATGATTTTATAAACCTCTATAAAGTCACCCCTCAGCCCCAGCTTATTCAGCCTCTCCCTATAGCTCAAATCCTCCGACCCTGACAATATCCTTGTAAATCTTTTCTGAACCCTTTCAAGTTTAACAACATCTTTCTGATAGGAAGGAGACCAGAATTGCATGGTCCTAACCAATGTCCTCTACAGCTGCAACATGACCTCCCAACTCCTATAGTCAATGCTCTGACCAATAAAGGAAAGCATACCAAATGCCTTCTTCACTATCCTATCTACCTGTGACTCCACTTTCAAGGAGCTACGAACCTGCACTCCAAGGTCTCTTTGTTCAGCAACTCTCCCTAGGACCATTAAGTACTTAAATGCAACATATGATACGTTAAGCAAAGTTACTTTTTTCTCCAAAAACACAATAAGCTAGTACTTAATGCTCAGTAAAGTTCCATAACTTACCCATGATATTGTCTGTTCCATTGGCAGCAGGCGGTGTGCAGGACGCAGCGCCATAGTGATTTGTGCCACTGCGGTGGAAACTGGACATCGGTGGGAGACTGGCATTGATGTCCGTTGAAGAGTGTGGTGGGTAGCTCTGTGGTTTATGTATACATATATCATGAAGAAATAAAAGCAAAAAATGTATTAATTTCACAAATGTTATCAGTTCTCGATATAAACAGGATTTACTTATGAACATACCAATTAGAAGCAGGAGTTGAGTTAGGCTCAAGAGTTATTTGCTTATCCCTCAATCTTCTCGGTTCATTTTGGTCATATAATTATCTGATTAAAGTTTAAAACACTAGTCTCAGAACCGCGTTTTCCCCCATTCCAACGGAATGCGACATTTAGTCATGTTATGATTTGTTTTCAAAAAGTCTAACCCTATGTTTTGATTCTTTTGAAGCCACATAGAACCATAGAGTTTACATGGAAATGATTTATTCCTTCATCTCCAATCTTTTGATAAAACAAATAATGTATTTTTAAACCCTGTCTCCCGGTCATTCAATATTTTTCTTTTTAAATTACATATCCGATATCTGTTTAAAAGTTTGGCTCCTAACCTCATTTATAGCCTTGGTCCAAACAAGTATAAAAGAGCTCAACACAACAGGAGAGGCGAGTGTGACTGACTGCCTCATCTTGACAACAACTGACCAACTGTGGCACCAAAGAACCCAAGAAGAAACTCTCTAGTGGTTGGAGTCATATCTAATACAAGGAAGCTGAACATAGATCAATGATCTACACTCCAGTATATTGTTGTGGGAGTTGCTCAGGAAAAAAGTCCTATGCCGAACCACCTTCGGCTGCTTCATCAATTGATCTTCCATTTACTACACTGTCAGAAATGGGGATTTTCTCTGACTACTGCACAATATTCAATGCCTTTCACAATTCCTCAAACACTGCAAAAGTCTGTGCCAATGTCAAGCAACACCTGGACAACTTTGAGCCTAAGTGGCATATAACGTTTATACAACGTAAGTATTGGATATTGACCATATCCAACAATACAGAATCAAACCACCTTCGCTCGACTTTCAAGGCATTCCTATCACTGAAACTTTCACTATCAACATCTTTAAAGTTACCGTTGACCAGAAACTAAACTGGACCAGCTATATCAATACTGTGACAACGGGAGCCATACAGGAGCGAGGAGAAACTCACCTCCTGTTGTCCTAATATTTGTCCAAGTTCAACAAGGCACATATTCTCCACTTGCCTGAATGAATGCAGCTCCAACAACACCAAAGAAACTTGACACAATCCAGGACAAAGCCACCTACTTAGTCATTTACGCCCTGCATCATCAAAGCAGTATGCATGATGTACTGCAGAAATTCACTACGGGCCCTTCAATTGCACCTTCCAAACACATTATTTCTACCATCTACAAGGAAGAGGGTAGCTGTTGCATGGGAATACCATCACCTGCAGGATCCACTCCAAGACCTGCATTTGCCTGGCTTGGAATATATTGCACTTCCTTCAATGTTGTTGGGTGAAAATCTGAGCACTCCCTTCCCAATAGCATTTGTGTATGAACTTGCACCCACAGTTTGCAACAGTTTTAGAAAACAGTTGAAAGGCAATTAAGCATGGGCAACAAATTAATAAATGTTGGTATCCTAGGCATTTGCCTACATCCTTTGAAGGAATTTTTAAAAAGAAAGTGTTTCCACAACCTTTCAGACAGATCATTGTCGAGGGAAAAGAAGTCTCATCTCCTGCATTTTTTTTGCCAACTTTTAAAAAACTGTATCATCTTGGTTATGAAACTTCCTGCCAAGGGAACGAGTTTCTCCATATCAACTCGACAAAAACTTTTAATTTGAAATATTCCCCAATGTTCTGTGTTTTACGTTTAATAAATATTGTTTTCAAACCAGAATTACTTTATACATACTTTCCAACCACCCCACTCCTGTTCTTCAACTGATGTCTGCAGCTGTGCACTTTCCTTCAAGATTTATTGAATAACCACCAAGAACTGAAACAGTGGTTTAGTTTTACCCTCTACAACCCAACATATGAAGGCAGCTCTACCACCAGGACACTGAGTAAGATAAAGGGCTAGGGCCTCACCTTCACTTTTAAATACTAAGCAAAATATCTTGTTAATGCAACCCAATAATCTTTTATATACATATTTGGATGAAGCCTTGTAGATTTTGTTTTGTGATAGCTTCAGTGAAATGGTCAAAATAAAGTTAACATGACCATCTTCTGATAGAAAATCATACCTTTTCAAATGAAAATATACTTGCAACAATAAAAGAAAGTTCTAGATGAGCACAGAAAAATGTGCACGTCATGGTAATGTAACAAATAATAGGGAATCTGACCAGAATATTTCTTTTTAATTGAGATGGATAGATGAAACCAGGATCATGTTGCAGGACAGCATTACTGGCTGTTTGTAATCACATTGGTGCTAATTACAAGTCTTAACCCCCAGTTCACTGATTTATTTAAAAAAAAAGAAAATATGTAATTAAAGCTGCGTGGAGTTACTTTCATGCATTTGAAACAATATTCATGCTGGTGCATTACTGTCCAATGTCAAGTCACATTTGTCCATTGTTTTAATTTTTGCAGTACTGCTCTGTTTGCAGTTCCTGCAAAGTGCAAATGGGGCTTGAAGTATGTGAAGAGAACAGTGCAGACATTCACACAGCAGAGTAAAAAAAATCAGTTTCCTTTAGGGCCAGTTTTACTTTCAACGCAAAAGATAGCAAAACTATAAAAGATGTAGGAAGGTTATAAAAGGTAGGAGAGAATGAAATCAACAAGTGATGATACCAGGGTATGACTTTCCTAACATCGGATAATTGCAAGGAGAAGAACATGAGAAGGAAGAAGTCTGGGTGGGAAAGATTCTACATTTCAATCAAACCTTTACACAAAAACTCTACCACTTGAAGCCTCATTTCTGAATCCCACATGATGAGATAAGCCCTTGATTAGACAGTTATCAACAGTCCACTAGAATTGTAATGTAGTTTTCACTGAAATTTTGTTTTTTGTTAAAATAACTTTACAGATTTTGTTAATAGAAGAGCAGAGCATGTTAGTTTTCATTTCATTTTAGGAATCTCTAAAATCAACGTTCCTCAGCCAAATGGCCTCTTACTTCCTCTCCTCCATTTGTGTGTTTTTTTAAAACAGTATGCTCGCTAGGCACAGAGCAGAGATTGAAAACACTAGATTTTTCCACGCCAAGCAGCCCACCCAAATAGAAGCTCATGAGCTTACGAAAAAAAAATCTGTATTTGATTTACAAAAAATATAAATTAAGCCATTATTTACAACGAAGCATAAGGAAATAAAAAAAACTTTTCAGAACTTTTGGATTTTTAAAAATTAAATGCACATTTTAGTTAATGGTTACATTTCATCAGGTCTATGGAGTATATATGATCTGCTTAATATTTTAACGCTTTAACACGAGAAATAGATTGGCACTCCTTTTGTACTTACTTTGATTTTGTTTTTCCAATAGAGCAACCCTAAAAGGTGAGGACCTATACTGTACGTTCTAAAGGTAAAAGCCCATAGAAGAAAATGTCAGGCAAATCAAGCAGAGTTGGTTAGTGATATCACTGTAAATTTTAAAAATGTTTTAATTAAATGAGGAAAGTGCATTAGGAGATACTAATGAAGAAATATTTTGAGTGACAAGATGTACAGACATGTGCCCCTGTGTATACATACATTTCTTTCCTAACAAGGGAACCATTTAAAATAAGAGTCACACCCAGTTTACCAGACTGTTCATGTTATGTGTCATCAAAGCATTAAGATGGTTCCATGCAAACAGATACCATGAAACTGCATATTTGTTATTTTTAGCAGGTGAAATCTATGAAAAGATTATAGATTCTCAAATTGTCATTAATAAGTCAATAGATCCTAGAAGATGCTGTATGTAAGAGTTAGCGTGGAGGCACTTCCACTGTATTTGAAAGATCATTGTGATAATTTTAGACATTGTAAGTGGAAGTGTGATTATTTTCAATGTAAGCTACTTTTATTTTAGTAAACCTGTTAAGATATGTTGATTTCAGTTCCTCAGTGGGTTAATGCATCAGGTAAAACAGAAAAGTTACATTCCATTTTTGAGGGATATGCGCATCAGGAGCACTTATTGCCCATACCGAATTCCTAGAATTCCTACTACATGGAAGCAAGTCATTCAGCCCATTGAATTCACACCCACCCTCTGAACAGCATCCTACCCAGACCAACCACATCTCTACAGATCCACATTTCCGATGGCCAATGCACCTCGCCTGCACATCTTTGGACTGTGGGAAGAAACTGGAGCACCGGAAGGAAAGCCACGCAGACATGGGAAGAATGTGCAAATTCCACACTGACAGTTGCCAGAGGCTGGAATTAAACCCGGGTCCCTGGCGCTGTCAGACAGTACAGTTAACCACTGAGGCACCAGGCCTCCATAAGGCATAGGTGAGGACTGTTTCATTATCTGAGGTGTACTGAATGGAACTGAACATTGTGGAATTGCGACATAGCTTCTTCATTTCTGACCTTATGGTGAATGGAAGGTCATTGATGAAATAGTTGAAGATGATTAGGGATAGGACACAAACCTAAAGGACCCCTGCAACAGCATCCTGTGAATATACAAGACTACCATTTCACTTCTGTGTAAGATGCGATTCCAATCAATGGAAAACTTGAGCCCTGATTCACATCAATTTTTGTTGTATTAAGATTTCTTATGATGCAATGTTAAATGCTGCCTTGATGTCAAGGGTGGTCACTCGTACATCATTTTTATAATTCAGTGCTTCTTTCCAAGTTTGGGTAAAGGTTGTAAAGAGGTCTGGAGCTAAGTAATCCTGATGAAACCAAAACATAGCAATAATGAGCAGGTTAAATGACTAAGTGGCACTTGTTGGCATTGTCTACTACACCTTCCATCCTTTGCTAAAGAAAAAGTGCAGATTGATAGGCTGGCAATTGACTACTTTCATGTCTATGATGTAAAAACTGGATGTAGCTAGACTGTACAGATTTGATCTGATCTGCTGGTTATGGAGTTGCTTTGTTCCTTCAATCACATGCTGCCTCCAGTTAGTAATAGGCAGGCAGTCCCTGCAGTATAGCATCATGTTGGTAACTCATTATTAGGTATGCTTGCTGTTTCTTCTGATGTGCAGTCCCACAGCTTTAAATGAACTGGCATCAATTCCTCAGCTTGACAGTAATGGTAGTGTATGGGATCTGTCAGGCTATGAGGCTACAAATTGTGGTGGCATATATTCTGCTGCTACTGATGGCTCACAGAATGTCATGGATGTACAGTTTTGATCAGCTGGATCTGCCTTCTATCAAATTTAGAATGGTGCTATTGCCACAAAAGGCTGTTCTCAGTGTGAAGATGGGACTGAGATGTGGTAAGTCTAACCAATATTGCATTGTGCAGATGATCTGTGAAAGGTAAATCGTTGAGGAGGAGGTAAAACAGACTTTTTCCATCTTCTTTTCTCACTTGTTCTCTCATCAACCGCTATTCGTCAAGTCTGGCATACGTGTATATATATTCCTTAAAATCTCAGCCAGCAGTGATTGCAATGTGGCAGATAAAGGAAGCAAAGGGAGATCTCTAATGTCAGCTGGAGACCCCATAACGTCTCTTCTTGGAAGGCTAACAAATTAAATACCATTCAGAGATAGGAGGCTGGGCTGCAAGGTGACTGTCACCAGGGCCCTCTACTTCCCATTGTCAGACCCCTCAATCAGAGAGTGTCTTTCACCTGTACCCAGAAGCCTCAAGTAATAGAATTTGTTTTGGGAGTATCCTGCGTGGTGAGACACTTCAGTCTGCTACTGGGTTAATACTAGAGGTGGTGGAAATGTGTCCTTAAATGGTGTTAATTGCTGTGTGTACAGTATTGATACATCACTGCAGTAAGGGTGGAAAGTGTTATCGGTAGTTTCCTAGTCCATGTCTGACCTGATCCAATAAGGTTCTCTGGGGTTTGGAGTCAATGTTGAAAGCTCCGACACCACTGCGCAACAAATGTTTAATGTGTTTTGCCACCTCTATTGGATCAGTCCTGCTTGTGGAACATGACATATTCAGGGATGGTAATGAGACATTGGCTGAAATACATAAGACGTAGGCCATTCAGCCCACTGAATTTGATATACTATTCAATGAGAACATGGCTGACTTGATAATCTGATTATGCCAGATTTTTTGTTCATTTTTCCGTGGGAGAGCTCTCCCAACTTTAATACAAGTCCCCATTTGTTAGGTGGACTTTATATGGTTGACTGGGGTGGGTGGGCTTTTATTGTACCATGTTTAGGCTGAACCCCGGTGATCTATTCAATTTTACTTTTAGTATGATTTTCTATCAGTGTTCAGAGGGATGTAGTTCATCAACAACATCGCTATGGATCTGAATTCACATGTTGGGGTAAGAATAGCAGATTTCCTTCCTTGAAGAATATTTGTGAAGCAATAGAGTTTTAAATGGCCATCTAGCAGTTTCACAATTCCCGTTATTGCAGAGAGTATTGAAACCCATTTCTATTTTTAACTGAATTTAAACTGCCTGGGTCTCATGGTGGGACCTGAACCTGTGTGTCTCTGGAGGAATCTTCCAGGCCTCTGAAGGAAAGGACCAGCAACATAAACAGTATAGTCAGTTTACGTTGTGCTGATCTCAGTTAAAGCTGCAACATTAGTACAGTAAATGGTCACAGCACTGCTACTATATGGGCTGGGGGACAAAATAGCTGGAACACAAAGGCACAGGGCTTGACTACATTGCTGTCAGTGGTTGAGTAGTCATCTATACAGCAGCCACATAAATATTGGGCACATGGAGAAAATACCCTCATTGCAGCAACTCAGTTTGCTCAGTGCATGAAAGCACAAGAATGCAATGTGCAAAAAACAAAAAAAAAATTGCAGTTTCCAAATGTACAAGAATGATAATTAAATAACTTTTAATACATAACAAATTATATGCAGCTTAATATAAGAAATGTCAGGATGGATATTTTTGTTTCTCTTCTTCAGAACTGTTTCTTTCCTCTTTCAGAACTGTTCTAAAGATGATTCACTAGACCCAAAATGTTAACTCTGCTTTCTGCCCACAGTTAGGGCCAGACCTGCTGAGTTTCCCCAGCAATTTCTGTTTGTGCTTCTGATTTCCAGCATCCACAGTTCTTTGGGCTTTTATTTAAACCAAATTTCTATTATTTGAATAACAATATGAGGTTGAACAGGTTAAATTGATGGGCGGGAATCAACAATATTAAAGAAAGATGCCAGTGGGCTGTTGGCACACAAGATGTCACTATTACCAGGCGCTCGTGAGGGTGCAGACTGCAGTAACTGCTGGACTGTGGAGTGTGGGAGGAGTTTCCCAACATTCCTCCATAACCGGGCTGATTCATTCCACCAGAGGAAGTCCATGGATCGGAATTGTGGTGCCCATCTGGAAAGGAAGGTCAGGTTACATTAAGTCTTTCAGAAAAGAAAACGCTCACAAAAAACATTCTTAAGTGAACATTCCTGCTGATTATTTGATTGCAACTATTTGGTTGGTAATGAACCCTTAATTAAAATGGGCCATTAAATTGGAACTACAAGACTACCTCTCAGCAACATTCATCTGTGGAATTCTTCTTGATTTAAACAAAGAAAAATGAAGAACAGAAGCTCAGCCAAAAGAATAATAGAAATAATCACAAAGAAAAGGGAAGTTTGCATGGCAGGTATAAAGGTTAAAGTTAATTCATCTGATTAGTACCAATCTGGCTCAGAATACAAGAGCTGTAGCTGGAAGTGGAGTCAACAGGCAAAAGCAAACTGCATGCATACTTATACCAGGTCCCAAAATCTGTGTGCATCTTCCTTCCTTTCAGATTTTTAAAAATTCAGTCATGCGATGTGGATGTTGCTGGCTGGGCCAGCATTTATTGTCCATCTCTTGTTACCCTTGGGAAGGTGCTCATGAGCTGCCTTCTTGAACTGTAAAAGCCTAACTGCTGTAGGTAGACCCACCATGCCATTAGGGTGGGAATTCCAGGCTTCTGGTCCCGCAACACTGATGGAAACGTTTAATTTTTCTCCCACAATGTCTTGCAAACTCAAAGTTTTGCTGCACGCCCCCATTGGTGATCATGCCTTGAGCTGTCTACGCCCTAAGGGCTTGAACTCCCTCCCTCCTACGTTTTTTGTTTTCGTTACATTCTTGCTAATAGCCAACTCCTTCAATCAAACTTGATACCAGCTCTAATACTGTGTGTCGAGCCATCACACTATCTGAGTGCTCTTTTGAAACACCTTAAAAATCAATATAAAAGCATGATGTAAGTGTAGGCTGTTACAAAATTAAATGGTAGTTATTTTTTATTCCAATTTAATACTTTTGAGTTAGAATATTTGTAATAATTAATACGATACTGAGAACTGCTTGCTTTCCTCATCCTTTTTACGTTAAATCTAGAAAGATGGTGTCAAACAAATCTCCTCTAGCCTCCCAGTCCAGGGAAGGTCGATTTCCTAAATCCATTTTCTACTCTTAATTTCTGGATCTCTGTCACAACAGGGTGGAACTCAGAATCACAGTGAGTTGTTGCAGCACAAAAGTAAGCCATTTAGCCCATCATTTATGTATCAGCTCTCTGTACACGTAATTCACCTAGTGTCATTCTCCAACATCTTCCCTGTAACACTACACATGCCTACTTTTGAGGTAACAGCCTAATTCCATTTCAAATGCATCAATTAAACCTGCCTCCTCCATAATCTCAGGCATAACTTTCCAGAACCTAACCACCAGCTGCATGAAAATGTTTCTTGTGTTTGTATTGCTACTTCTTACAATTACTTCAAATCTGTGCCCTCTCATTCTCATTTATATACATGATTTGGATGTGAACATAGGAGGTATGGTTAGTAAGTTTGCAGATGACACCGAAGGAGGTTACCTCAAAAGTACAACAGGACCTTGATCAGACAGGCCGAGGATTGGCAATGAAGTTTAATTTAGATTAGATTAGATTAGATTAGATTCCCTACAGTGTGGAAACAGGCCCTTAGGCCCAACCAGTCCACACCAACCCTCCGAAGAGTAACCCACCCAGACTCCTTTCCCTCTGACTTATGCACCTAACACCATGGAAAATTTAGCATGGTCAATTCACCTGACCTGCACATCTTTGGATTGTGGGAGGAAACCAGAGCACTCTGAGGAAGCCCATGCAGACATGGGGAGAATGTGCAAACTCCACACAGACAGTCGCCCGAGGCTAGAATTGAACCTGGGACCCTGGTGCTGTGAGGCAGCAGTGCTAACCACTGTGCCACCATGCAAATGTGAAGTGCTGCATTTTGGAAAGGCAAATCAGGGCAGCAATTATACACTTAATGGTAAAGTCCCGGGGCGTGTTACCGAGTAAAGAGACCTTGGAATCTAAGTTCATATTCCTTAAAAGTGGAGTCAGAGGTAGACAGAATAGTGAAGAAATCATTTGGTATGCTTTCCTTTATTGGTCAATGCATTGAGTGTAGGAGTTGGGAGGTCAATTTGCGGCCATACAGGACATTGGTGAGACCACTTTTGGAATACTGCATGCAATTCTGGTCTCCCTGCTATGGGAAAGATATTAGATTAGATTAGATTAGATTCCCTACAGATGTGTGAAACTTGAAAGGGTTCAGAAAAGATCTACAAGGATGTTGCCAGGGTTGGAGGATTTGTACTATAGGGAGAGGCTTAATAGGCTGGGGCTGTTTTCGCTGGAGTTTCAGAGGCAGAAGAGCGACCTTACAGAGGTTTATAAAATTATGAGGGGCTTGGATAGGGTGAATAGTCCAAGGTCTTTTTCCCCAGGGTTGGGGAGTTCTACCCTAGATTGTATAGGTTTAAGGTGTAAGGGAGAAGATTGAAAAGGGACCTAAGCAACAATGTTTTCATGCAGAGGATGGTGCATGTATAGAACGAACTGCCAGCGAAAGTGGTGGAGGTTGGTACATCAACATTTAAAACCCATATACCTGGATGGGTACATGAATAGGAAGGGTTGTGAGGGACATGGGCTAAATGCTGGAAAATGGCACTAAATCTATTTAGGATACCTAGTTGGCATGAATGAGTTGAACTCAAGGGTCTGTTTCCTTGTTGCACAACTCTACAACTCTCTGACAAATCAGTTCATGGGTGGGAACGGATGCTCCCGATCCATACTCTGTCCAGACAGAATGAGTTTGAATACGTTTAAAATATCTCCTCTCTGCCTTTTTCTCTCCAAATAAAACAGATTGAATTTCATTATTCTGAAGTTTCTCTTCCCTGGAACTATTCTCGAGAAACTTCTCTGCATTTTCTTCAATGCCTTCACATCTTTCCGAAAGTGAGACACTCAGAGCTGAATTAGATTTTCCAACTGAGCTCAGACTAGTGTCGTATATAAGTTTTATGTAACCTCCTTGCTCCTGTAAACTAAGCCGCTATTAACAAAACCTAGGAAACGTTATGCTTTATTAACTGCTCTCTTAACCTGCCCATCACCTTTCAGTAAATTATGCATTTATAAACTCAGTTCTCAGCGAAGAAACACAGGATTTAGAATTTCTCGAGGCAATGATCATGTTACAAGGCTAGCAATCCAGAACACCAGATGAATGCTCTGGGGACATGAGTTCAAATCCCACCCTAGCAAATGTGGACATTTGAATTCAATAAAAATGTGGAATCAAAGGTTGGTGATCACATAGTTTGCGTTAAATGTAAAAAAAATTATTTCACCAATCTCCTTTAGGGAAAGAAATCTGTTATCCTTACGTGGTCTGGCTGACATGTAACTCTAGACCCATGTAATGTGGCAGACTCCGAACTGATCTCTGGTCAATTAAAGGATGGACAGTAAATGCCGCTATCAAGTCAAGTAAGTCACTTCACATTTTCGATTTGAACTGCATCTGCCAGCTTTCTGCCCACTCACCAACTTGTCAATGCCCTTTTGTGGCTATAAACTATCCTTCGTGTAGTTCACAATTCTTCCAAGTTTCTGCCATCCAGGGATTTTGAAATTATGCCCTCTACACCAAAGACTTGTTCATTAAATACATATCAGAGAAAGTAAAGGTCCACAATGATACCTTGGGAACTCCACTATAAATCTTCCCCTGTGTAAAAACATTCAACATACACTATTTTTTTGCTTCCTGTCAGTTAATCCATAATCCATTTGCCACTGTCTGTTTTATTCTATGAGCTATAACTTTTACAAGTCTATCATGTGGCATTGTAAGATGTATCATTTAGTAGACATGGCAATCACATTAACAGCATTGCCTTCATCAACTCCCACTATTCCTTCTTCAAAATACTCCAGGAAATTACCTCAACATTTTTTTTTTCAGTAAATTTGTCTGGCTTGCCTTAATCAATCCACATTTTCCCATGTTAATTTTGCACTGAAAATTAGTGTTTGTAGATTTTATTTCTTTTCTCAGCAATGAAATCAACTAAATGACCTGTAGTGGCTAGATTTATCTTTACACTCATCTTTGAATAAAGTTGTAACATATTCCGGCACTACCCTTACATCTAAAGACTGCAAAATTATGGCCAAGATCTCCATAATTTCTGTTCACTTCTCTCAGTATCCTTGGATGTATCTCTTCCTGACCTGGTGCTTTATTAGCTTTATCAATGACCAAAACCATAATAAAGAGGGAATGTTTAGAGTACAAGAGAAATATAAAAATAGGTAAGAGCTCCTACAAATATTCAAAGGAGAAAAAACATAAGATGGTGATGGCTGATCCTATTGACAGCTGATCCTGGAGAATTAATAATGGAGAATAAGGAAAAGGCAGATGAACTGAACAGATATTTTGCATCAGTCTTCATGATAGAGGACTGAAGTAACATCCTGGAAACAGCAATTAACCTGGAAGTGGTAGGGCAAGAGATTACTTAGGAAAATCAAAATTACCAGAAAAGTGATCCTGGGTAAATTGTTGGAGTATGGACTGGCAAGTGCAGGTTCAGATGGACATCAATCTAAAGTCTTTTTTTAAAAAAGTGGATAATGATATAATTGATGCATTAATTCTAATTTTCCAGAACTCTTGATTCAGGCACCAGCCCATTAGATTGAAAGATAGCGAATGTAACCCCTTTACTCAAATAAAATGGAAACAGAAAGCACGCTAATTAGTTTAATATATGTCACAGGGAAAATCTTAGATGCTATTATTAAGGAAGTTCCAGCAGGTACCTGGATCATTTCAAAGTTACCAGGCAAAGTTAACATGGCTTTGTGAAAGGAACATCATGTTTGACCAATCTCTTGGAGTTCTTTGAGGAGGTAATGCATGCTGGGATAGAAGGTTCTAGTGGCCAGATTGTCAAATGTCTTCTGGAAATCCAAGTACAAAGTGCATACCAAATGTCATTAGAGAATATATAAGCTCATTCCATAGGGGGTAGTATTTTGGCTTAGATAAAAGATTAGCTGGCTAAAATGAAGCAGATAGGAATAAATGTTGCTTTTATAAGTTAGCAAGATGTAATAAGTGGTGTGCTATAAACAGTTGTGCATAGGATCTTGACTGTTTTTAATTTATATAAATGGATTAGATGAAGGGACAGAAGGCAAATTTGCTGGTGACAAAGATGGCAGAAATGTAAACTGTGAAGAGAACACGATGTTGATACAAAAAGATATAGATAGGTTAAAAGAGTTAGCAAAGATGCGGTGGCATAAGAAGAAAAATATGAAATGGTCCATTTTGGCAGGAAGAATGAAAAAAAAGCAACATATTGTGTAAATGGCAAGAGACTGCAGGGGTCTGGGCGTCTGCGTGCACACAAAGCTACAAACAAGGAACAAGATTCGGCTATTCAGCAGTTTGAACCTTCTCCACCATTCAACAAGATCACTGCCTATCTGATTTTAACTTCAACTCTACATTTCCGATAATCTTTCATTCCCTTGGCAACCACAAATCTATGCCTTTTGAAGGTAATTTCTTCTGAAGGTAAAACCTTCAGAAAAGAAAAGGTTTTCCTCACCTCTGTTTCAAATGGACAATCGCTTATTTTTAAATTATGAATTACAAAATATTACTGCTCCTCGGATGCTGCCTGAACTGCTGTGCTTTTCCAGCACCACTCTAATCTAGACTCTGGTTTCCAGCATCTGCAGCCCTCGTTTTTACCTACAAAATATTAGCATGCAAGTACAGCAAGTAATTGGGAAAGCTATTAGAATATTCTTACTTATTATGAGGGGAATGGAATACAGAGGCAGAGAGGAGGTGTTTCATGCAGTATCTAAACAGTATTACTCAAGTTACTTAAGGATGGATGTAAATGCAGTGGAGGCAGTTCAAAAAAGGTTTCCTAGACTGATACCTGAAATGGGGGGCAATTGTCCCATGGGGAAAGATTGGAGAGGTTAGACCTGTACGTGCTGGAGAAACAGGTGACCTGACTGAAATGTAAAAGATCTTGATGGGTTTGATGTGAAAAGACAGTTTCTGACAATCTCCATAATTTCTATTCACTTCTCTCAGTATTAACCTTTCTTTTCTCTACGGACATCAATGAATTGTTTCAGCAAGAATATTCAGATTGGTATCTTGACCAGCCCTCTCTGCCATTTAAAAGGCATCTGAGGTGGTAAGGTAAGGACTGGCGCTGTACAGGATTATTTAAAGTACAGAATCCCTACAGTGTGGAAACAGGCCAATCGGCCCAACAAGTCTATACCAAATCTCCGAAAAGCACCCCACCCCATCTCACCCCCCGCCCTCCCCCAACCTATCGCTGTAGCCCCTCATTTCCCATGGCTAATCCACCTAACCTACACATTCCTGGACACTATGGGCAATTTAGAATTGCCAATCCACCTAACCTGCACATCTTTGGACTATGGGATGAAACTGGAGCACCTGGAAGAAACCCACACAGACACAGGGAGAATGTGCAAACTTCATGTAGACAGTCACGCAAGGCTGAAATTGAAACCGGGTCCTTGGTGCTGTGAGACAGCAGTGCCAACCACTAAGTCATCGTGTCACCCATAGGACATTTGTGCTAATGGAGATTAAGGGCTGAATTTTCCCATTGGAAGTGGAAATTGGGAGGCAAGGTGAAATTGGGTCAGAAACCCATCTCCATCATGTCATGAGGTGTACAGAGTTGGCAAAGGTTGGTGAGTAAAATTTCATTACTGCTCAGTAAGCTTTGTCCAAATTTTTACTTTTGGCATGAACATAAAACTGTTTCAGTGCTGTCACCTGTCTTCCACGAGGCTGCAGCTGGCCAGTTTCAGAGTGCTCTCACTGGCTGCCTCTCGTGTGAAAATCTTGGAAGGTCAGATGGCAAGCTTTTAACGAGCTCCCAAATGATCTCAAACCATCCAATTAACAAGGTGGGTGACTTCACCTTCCTGCCCGCATGCCCTGTCCTGCTCCTGCCCTCAGAAAAGTCACTAGAGTCAGGGATAAGAGACAGGAGACCTACACAGAAACTGCCCGCACTATCTTTTGTTTGAACTTCTCATCTATCTCGATTTAGGACTGGGAAATCCTGACCTAACTTTTATTTGGTGCTAGTCTGCATACACCTGAAATATTTCCATAATAAAATCAGCTTCAGTAATGCAAGTGTTTTTCTGAAGAGTTCAGCCGCAAAACCAAACCGGTTCACAATTAGGAATAGAATGCTGTATGGCTCATTCATATTCTCCATTGTCAGGTTGATGGATGAACAACATCGCGGATGGGATGGGAGTGGGTTAAGAAGCAGATACATTCATAGGCAAATTTCAAGTTATCTTTCCTCATATTCACCCAATATAATGAGTAAATCAAAAAAGTATTTCTTCACCCCATCATTCAACTGTACTGGCTCACATCCACTTACCCTGCATGAAGAATGAACTGGGAAATGTGCTTGTAGGTGGCTTGGAGGAAGGGTAGCCAGGAGAGTCCCTATTATAATCGGCAGCACTTGCTGATGGGGCATACACCTGCAAAAATAAAAAGCAAAGTTTTATCTTTTGTTACAGAAAATATAAAAATACATAAAGTGATTTTTCAATAATGAACCAGTCAGACTGTTTACAAGGATGTTTACAAATCAACTCTTAGATGGAAGAAGTACTTCAAATGACCACTGAGAAATGGCAAGAGGCTTGTGGGAACACCATAAAATAGACGTAGCATCGACACATCCCACCTTACTCTCCATACTAAATGTGTGGTGGCTTTGGTCATGCAACCTTTTTGGTTTATTGCTGCTTCAACCTTACAACCATATTCATGACACAAAAGCAAATCAAGTCTTTTAAAAATGTAAGCGCTGGAAATGTGTGGTCAACGGTTGGAAAGAGGAAGGTTTGTTTCCATTCTGTGTCAGATCCAAGATCAGAATACCAGTGGTCAGGACCTCAACCTCTATACAGGACTATCAAAGAAAAGAAAGCCACATATTCCACTGACCTTACCCAAGCAGTAAATTACAACAAAAAATCTCTCACAACATGCTAGTCTATCTTCATCTTTCAGAGACTGAATAAATCTGCTGAGCCATACTGTTTATCTCTGTTTAACACAGGAACTATATTTTCCTCACAGGTCAGGAATTTAAAAGCTTTGAACTGCATTTGAGGTTCAGATCATATTAATAACCAGCCCTTATAATTTGTTGCTGTCAGTTGAACCTACTGATTGGATTACTTTCTGGACTCTTCCTGAAAAGCACTCTCTTTGATATAAACTAACAAGATTACCTCATGCCAATTGCCAGGCACTAATTTCTTAATTATGCATAAAACACAACATATATTTAACAAATAGTATATCAACATACTGCCAAAAGGAGCATTCAAGAAATGGTAAATCATTTCTCCATTTGCAACTGTGGTATTTCCTTACCCCCTCACCTTAGTAAGCTGATTTTATTCTTGAAAGAAACATTTGTTTACATTTAAAACTTGTGCTTCTAAACCAGCTGGTCCCACCACTCTAAGTCGAGGACCTGATAATGTAAGCTTATTGCACTGTCAATACACCATGTGCTATTGGGCTAACTAGGCCAAAATCAAGACAGTCAAGGTCACACCATCAGAATAACTGAACTTGTTTATATTGAAAATGTGGAGTAGTGACTCCACTCAAAATCTGTGACCTCTAGGATGCAAAAGCAATCCAAAATACAGCAGGCAAAAAATAAATTAATATTGGTCACAGTTAGTTAGAAATGGGGAAATATATACAGGTTTTACTCAACACCTCCATATAAGTTGAAAATTTGTGGAGTTCTTTCACTAACTAAATGCTTCCACATTTCATTGACTGAATTTTAAATACCCTTCACTGAACACAAAAAAAACTGAAAACCTGAAACAGAACCAGCTTTAAGTACTCGTCAGGCCAGGCAACATCTGTGAAGAGACAGGCAAAGTTAATCTTTTAGGTTGATGAGCTGAATCCTCTAATGAAACATTAATTCTGTTCTTCCTCCTTTCATGCTGCCAAGTCTGTTGTGTATTTCCATCATATTCTGTTTCTGTCTCTTGTTTTAACAAATTAGTTCCCAGAACATTCAAATCCTATAATGTGCAGTCTTATGAAGCTTGTTAGAACCCTGCTGCATGAAACTAAAAGCATCTTTGGCCACGATGTTGAGCAAAGAAAGTTTGGAATATTTGAGTCTGCATTAATAAATTGCTTGAGTGGAAAGAAAGCAGCAAATGCGAGAAAATAGATGATAATGATCAAATTTAAATTTATACCTAATTCAGTAATGTATTGATAAGAATGAAACCACTTTATAGGGTGTTTACAGGTATCATTTTTCATCACTGTAACACACTCGGCATGATGTTAAGATGCCAAAATGACATTGATTTAGGATACTCATGCATAAACTTGCACCACAAACACTGATCTGTAAGGCATTGCAATCCAACACATATGTACTGAATTAACTACTTTTGAGTTCATGGGTTCCAAAAATCAATTAACTGAGAGTAATGGCAACAGAAATAAGAAGTACTCAGTTACTTCAGTATGATTAAAATAATTAGAGAAATCTTAGAGATATACATGTTTATTATGCATTTGAGATTATAATAACCCAACAAGAGGAAGTGTAAATACTCTGTTCCCTTGATTGAAGGAAGTCAAATGTTTTATCGCTCAGTACAATGAGTAGTGTGGCAGAATCATTGTCATGTTTTAAGCAAGTACTTCCCAACTCATTCCTCTTACTACATGATGTGAAACCTTAGATACAATGACTCATTTGTGAGGTTCACTGTCCAATTATGACTAAAGAAAACAGACCAGAAAAAGGTCTCAGGTGTGGTCACTGGTTTATGTTGCACATCATCATCTCTTGGTCAACAGAAGAGGATCAAACTTTCTCAGGAATCTATGGACTAAAAGATAAAGGTCACCTTGATCATTATGTTTAGAATCATCATTACAATCCCAAAACATTATAAAGTTCTTCCCACTCAACCTGTGGATCTCTTCACAATGGTATGCTGTGTAAGTATAACTATTATCCTGGTCACCTTGATCATTATGCAATGATTTCAGCAAGAAAGTGTGGCTGTGTGTGCATGGATATTAGGTGAGTGAAGGATCAAGCTGAGTCTTAAGATCCTCAGGAATGGAGGACAAGGTGAGGTTCTCAAGAGAAGCTGGTATCACTTCAGCTGCATCAAAGCAAACAGCAACCAAGGAATATCCCTTAAAGAGGGAGAGAAATGCTCAAGTGTCATGTTGGCAAATTAGTTGGCGCACTGACAGCAGAATCAAAAAGGATGACTTGAAACATGTGAAACACCTAAAGAAAATCCATATTATGTTCTAAGTTAATAAAAAAGACTTTGGCCAGGACATGACTTGAAATTCCTAATCAAAGTTTTGACCTTGTGGTTGGATGCCACCAATTAAAATCCCAGAACATTATAAAATTCTTCCAACCCAACCTGTGAATCTCTTCACAATGGTATGCTGTGTAAATATAACTATTATCCTGGTGCCAACTGTAAGGTAAGTGGCAAAAGTAAAAGGGAAACGTTGTTAATTAATGCTTATAGAATGCATTCTGAATAAATTATAGACCACTGTTCAAGGAAAATATTAGCTTTAAATCTCTATTGAGCACCTGTAATCTAATATTAAGATGACAGAATGGGCACTTAAAGTTGTGTTACACAAGTTAGCTTTACGTGTGCCAGAAACTGGCATTAATTCCAGCTCTGCATCATAACGGCATTCACAAAAAAAAAGTGGAAATAATTCCAGGATGTGAAATTCATTCCAAATGAATCTTAACAAATGTGCAGGGGAAAGGAAAAGACGGACCATCTGTTTATTTAAAGGAGAACTGGTTTGTAAGTTCTCAGCTCTGGTCACAATCAAAGAAATTATATTCCCTCCAAAACCAGCAGTCCTCTGTATTTTTCTAATTCATGGGAGGGAGGGGAGATATTTCTGGAGGGCACCAGTTTGGATAATAAAACTAACATCCTGGACCAAGAAATGAGAGTACTCCTACACAAAACAATCTGAAAACAACAATTAGTCAACAGGACCATCTCTTTCTGATTAACCAGAATAAATCAATTATAGATACATTTCTGACCACGAGGGCTAAAACCCTTGTTCCATGCATTTGTTCTTCTAAATTTGGCCACTCTGAAGTCCCTCTGGTTGTCTTGCCTGTTTTTCACCATACTAAACTCTGCTGCTTATATCCTACTTTGCATCAAGTTGTGCTCACATAACACCATTCTTTTAAAAGCCGCTTCAATGATCTTTCTTGAAAAATAGGGAGCATTATAATTTTACGTTTTATGAGTATTCAAGCAAAAATGTTGGACCTCACTTCCCATCTCTGTCATAATTCTCATTTTCTCTCAATTTTCATTGCTCTAGCAATTACCTTAGCCTCTGGAATTTGCCATCTATCTCTCTCCAATTCTCTTTCTTTCATAAAGAATCTTGTGGAAACTCACATATATCCAGTATCTCCATACGCAGCTTGGTGATCAAGTTTTGTTAGATTATGTTCCTGTGAGGCACTTTGACATTTACTATATTACCACAGGTACATAAAGGATAAAGTAATGGAACGAGGAGGAGGAGGACTGATTCGGAACCAAAAAGGGTATTTTTTTGCATGGTGCAGCTTTGTTAATAAGGGTTCCGTGTGCAAAAACAGGGAAGTTTTGCTGAAACTGAAATTTAGCCTCACAGAGAGTACTGCATTCAGTTCACATTCAGAGATGTGAAGCCACTGGGATGAGAGCAGAACACATTCTCAAGAATGGTTGAGGAGCTTTAGTTATGAAGATAGATTGGAGAAGTTAAGGTTTTTTTCCCTTGGAGAAAGGAAGGTTGAGAGGAGAATTGATTGTCGTTTTGAAAGTCACGAAGGGGTCCGGGCAGAGTAAATTGGGACAAATTGCTCTCAGATATCTGCTGAAACCCCAGCACCCACATCATACTTAAAAGGCTGCTGTACAATCAATCAGTCAAGAGGAACAATGAAGCATTGCCCTCACTGGCAACCTAATGGCACAGCATCCACTCAGTCATGCTGCTCAAGGCACATAGTAGAATGGTTAAAGTATATTCAGCATTGAGAGAGACAGATTTTTAATTAGTGAGAGAATCAAGTGTTATAGGGATATGGCAGGAAAGAGGAGCTGAGGATCAGATCATCACTGAGATATCAATTCCAAGCACCAACACCTTGGTGCAATTCATCTTTGACCAGCATTTGAAGCTTACATATGTTCACTCTGCATGCATTGAGAATGTGGAAGAAATAATTGCAAATGAAATGCAGTTGAAGTGTGAAAATGTCTGGTTCATGTACCTGTCCCTTCCATGCCTGAGTGTGCAGAAGACATGGATCCCGCACCTTCACCTAAAGTAACACTCACACCTTGAGTATTGTCCCAGGAATTTTTCACTTCAGTTCACATCTAGAGAAAGTTCACGGTGAAGATCATCAGCCCTAGGTACATCCCACAGCCTCCATGTCCCTTTTCACCTTGTTTCATTCTGAGATTCTTCTGGTCATCAGCCCTGCACTCCCCTCACTCCTGTAACCACCTCCCTTGGACTGACATGTGGAGAGCCATCACATTGAACGGTCTCCCTGCCCCTTTAAATTCTGACACTGCTTACTGGCAACAAAGCCCTCCATCAATGTAGTGTATCATGCTCTCTGATGCTGTTCTGTGTATCTCCCATACACATTGAAGTCAGTCAGAGGTCCAGGATGAATCCAGTCCTGGGGTGAGGGAAGCACAATGAAAAGTCCCTACACATGTTGAACCAGACTCCTGACTACTGTGTTTGCAACTCCCTGACTGATGATATAGGATTTTCCTGATTTATGGCGGCCCACAAGGACTGATTGCTGCCTACTTCCCTGACTGAAGTTGGATAGATTCCATGACCTGTGCTTCACCCAATCAATCAACTGACCATGGCCAAGTTCCTGGAAATGTATGGACTGCGCCTGTGACTGATGATACTGAGTCCCTGACAGACAGCAACACTTTCCTCATTCCTGAAGAAGGGCTTATGCCCGAAACGTCGATTCTCCTGTTCCTTGGATGCTGCCTGACCTGCTGCGCTTTTCCAGCAACACATTTTTCAGCTCTGATCTCCAGCATCTGCGGTCCTCACTTTCTCCTCGAAGACAGCAACATCACCCTGACTGGACTGAGGTCTCAGCCCTAACCACTTTTCAACATGGTCACTTCAATGAATAATGGTCAGTGTACTTCTTGTACAGGCAGCTGGCACATTTTGTAGGTGTTACATTGACATCTTAATGAGCCAACTGCAAGACATCTATCCCACCCTGACAGATCCCTAGTCACAAACAGGACAAGCAGCCTGTCTGTGCAAAGGAACATGTCAAGATAGCAGCACTGGCGTTTGGCTTGAACACATCAATAGACATGACTCATCACAGCAAGGCAAGACATGGATACTGCAAGCATACAGATAGGCACGAAGTGAGTGAGTGCTGAAACAGCAAGCGAGCAGCTGGAGGTGCAGCTAATCCTTGTTGCTAAAGCTTCCTTGCAGCAACTTTTCAAAACTAGTTATAGTGCACCCTGTAGTGTAGCTCTGTGCTTCCTGAGTGACCTGCATGCGGATTGAAGAGGTGCCTTGAGGATCATGAATGTTGGTAAATGTTGGAGGTTACTGAAGAGGGTTACATGCAGCTGATACCGATGGATCATACCCAGAGATACTTTTTGAATTGAGCAACACGGAGATAGTGGTGAGGAAGTTGACAGGAACCTGCTTTGCCTTCCATATCGATAATTCTTGATGTATAGATTGCTCAGTGCTTTTGCTAAGATAGAAAGCTGAATATTAATGAGGCAAGTTGCCAGTAAAGCATTTAATAAGCTTTAATCTCTATTAGCAAGAAACTTGTCTCACTGGTCAGTACGTGTATAAAAGATGCAGTGAGTTGCATCAAAAAGGAATTCTGATGAAGAGTTAGATTCAAAATTTTACTTCAGTTTCTCTCTCCACATGTTGCCAGACCTTCTGAGTTTCTGCTTTTATGGCAGATCTCCAGTCGCCATAATACTTTGCTTTTACTGATCACAATTGACATTAGTTTGCAGAACAATGGTCATTAAAATTAGCATTTGCAGCCATTTTGTTACTGCAATGAAGTGAACTGGACACAGCTATTTGAAGGCAATCATCTTAACCATAGGGCGGCACGGTGGCACAGTGGTTAGCACTGCTGCCTCACAGCGCCAGAGACCCGGGTTCAATTCCCGCCTCAGGCGACTGACTGTGTGGAGTTTGCACATTCTCCCCGTGTCTGCGTGGGTTTCCTCCGGGTGCTCCGGTTTCCTCCCACAGTCCAAAGATGTGCAGGTCAGGTGAATTGGCTATGCTAAATTGCCCGTAGTGTTAGGTAAGGGGTAGATGTAGGGGTATGGGTGGGTTGCGCTTCGGCGGGGCGGTGTGGACTTGTTGGGCCGAAGGGCCTGTTTCCACACTAAGTAATCTAATCTAATCTAATCTTAACGCCATGAGACATCTTAAAGCAGCAACTGTTTCTCGATAGGGAGGCAGTGAGAAGCTTCCAAGATAGCTCCAGGCTACCAAGAACCACAACCTGCACTGCCCTGAAACTGGAAGAAGGGAACCTTTACTCAGTATCTGGACCTGCACTACTCAGGTATGTTTGGAGCAACTTCCAACTACTTAACTACAAAGATATGAAAACTGTGGAATCTGACTTCCAGTTTACACCATTTTCACTTACAAAAGAGGACCTTCAAGCAGGCCAGGCTTGCAATAATAGTCAAGGCTGACCTCACTTACATCGTCATACATAAATTTTATCCTTCCTTACTTTAAGTCTTTATGTCTAGTTTTTATCTAATAACCTCATTTTTACTCACATAACAGTGCTGTTGTAAAGTAAAGTAAACTAACCTTTTACCACACTTAAAATATAAAGTTGTGCTGTTGTCTTACTTTTAAAGTAAAGCACTTGAAACTTTTGGAGGATGTACAAATTCTTAGCTCACAGACTACTCTAAGATATGTCAATATCCTGTTAGTGCAGAATTAATATTGCTTCTGGACTTTTTTGAATGCATTGCAGTTTGACAATTCTTATTGATTTGAGAGAGTGCAAAAACATCCTGGGTTATAACGAAGTCATCTTACATTTGAAAATGGACACTTTTCTGCCTGTATTACCTTAAATTAATCAATGGGTTTCATTGTCGACAGCTTTCCGAGAATAAAAGCCTAGCAGTTACACAGAACACAAGCCACCAATCAAATTGTTAAATCAATTCATCTTCCACTAGAAAAGGCAGACCAAAACATAACCACATTCAGCCCTGGATCGCGTGTCTAAAAAGCTCATTTTGGAATAGGTGAAATCTAAAGGATTTTGAAAATTCCCACCAGTTAAAAAACAACTTAGAAAGGAGTCACAGAAGGCATAATCTTTCAAAAATGTTATTTCCTATCCCTAACTTTGACACTTGATGAAGGCAGTTCTTAAAATGACCCGGAAGACAAGTGAATTATTTTCATTAAAGTAATGTCTCGTAGGAGGAACAGAATTCAAAGGGAAAGTAGGATTGAAGGACGTTTGCAGGTTTAATTGGATAAAAGAATGGACAGTCTTAAAGACAAGGATAAGGATTTCAATTATATAGTGTGAAGGACAGAGAGGCATCAGAGTCTATTTGAATAGGACACAGAGTATGTGGAAAGTGGAAACCAGCAAAAGAAGTGTTTGCCTAGTTGTTTACAGATGTAACAGTGCCTTGTTATAGGGATTTAAAGGGAGTGTAGGTGGGATGACTTGGGTATGTTGGAACAGTGGATGTAGACCACCTCAGAGATACACAAGATACGAAGGCTAAACCCATCTCAGAGCCGAATAGAACGCCAAGGTTACAAACAATCTGCATCAGCCTGAGGCCAGGGAGGAAGGACAAAATCATTGGCAAGGGAACTGACTTTGTGGCAAGAGCTTTGGTCTTTCCAATGTTGAACTGCAGGAAGTTCTGACTCATGTCGTGCTGGAATTCAGACAAATAGTCTGACAGCAGAAAGCAATTTTGGGGAATATAAAAACTAGTATCATGAGCTTGTTTGCAGTAGTTGACCCATGCCTTAAAAAAAAACCCAATGAGAAGCAGTGTGCAAATAAGAGAAGATAATGAGTTAAAGTCAGATGTCAGATTCTTGAGTAAATCCAGAGGCAATGGTGAGGAGAAAAGTATTTGTTGTTGTTCCTTTTGCTGCAGTCAATTTAGTATGGGTGGCACCATGTACAGACAGAGCTGACAAACAGGAGAGGAAATGGAGGAGGATTTCACGGCCAATTGCATTAAACATTACAGAGTGGGTGAGAAGGGAGAATGCACCATTCATCTGGTGAATTCTCCGCAGCGACACCTCTATCACTATTTGCCAACCACTCACCACCCTTTTCTCAAACATTATTAAATGCAGTTCGCATTTACATTGGTATTCTTGCGTGTGTCCTGATAAATGCAAGACAAAACACTTCAACAAAATATGTCATTTCTTTCAGGAATACTCAAAATCTGTACTGCCAAATGACTAAATAGACATGAAGGTTGTTTTTTTCCTACATGTCCAAATATCCTTACATTACCAATTGTTTATTTTAATTTCCTAGAACCAATTCTGCCACTGCCTTCTTCCTCGTTCTATTTAAAAGATCTTGAAGACAAAATACTAATCTGGAAGTTGTTAGTTATCTGAACATATATCATTTAAAATGACATATAAAGTGAAATAATTGTTGAATAATTAGATCGTTTTATAATATCTAATCCCAGCTGCAGAAATGATGATTGTTATTGAATATAATAAGTTAGTAGAAACTAGAAGATTGCAGTAAATGTGCTTTATACTTTAAAATACCAATGTTTCGAAGCAAAGGTTAGCAGATTACATTCTTAGAATGTTCTGTTACACCAATGAGTTCTGTGTTTGGATAATCACAAGACTTGCGTTTTCTTTTGCAGCTGAGCACAGGAATACTCAAAGGTATTTTTAAAAAAACAGGAATACCAAATTGCAGAATTGTTAAGGGGGTTGTGGGGATGCTAAACAGATTCTTATTCACTCTTCCTTCCTCCTCTCCATGCAACCTTCTGCACATCTCCAAAACTGAAGAGCACTGCCAAATCACCCAAATGATAGAAACAGAGCACACAGAGTTCAATGCAGATGCTCGGGGGGTGTCGTTTACAATATCCATAAATATGAGTGAGAAACCAAACTAGTTCATAAAGGCAGAAATTTCCAAAATACATCACAAATTAACCTTTTGAGAACTATAGTACCACTTCAATACATGCATTACAGCAATAACGAGGTCATTAAAAAATTCAACAACACAACAGAATAATAAATTGAAATTGTTTTTCAACCAGCTTAGTCATGAACATTAATCCTTTCGTGTAAAAGTGTTTTAAATCAATGACGTCGCATGATTGGTGATGTTCATGAACCTATCAGTTAGTTCACTTTCACCTCTACTCTTCCTGACATAAATCACCTGAATTCCTTCGTTACATTGCTGTCCATCACTTTACTGGTTTATATTGAATAACCAACACCTTAAGGTCAAGAAGATGCTTCATTCTAATCAAGACAATTATGTAGCTTATACAGTATAAGGAATTAAAGACGCCTGAAAGTATAGACAGTAATGTAATTGTGGGTTCAGATGGTTTATATTAGAAATAACCAATCTGGAAGTAAACTACAGGCAATAACTTGAGGGGTAGATATATTCACAGGAATTCTGCTTTCTGTCTCCATCTCCTCAGTATTGGCAGCCAGACCCAATGTTCGGAAATTTATGTTCTAAACTGCTCTGACTTTGCATTGCCCTCTTCATCTCCTAGCTCTTTCTTTAATTTCTAACCAACGTTCCCTCCAATATTTCTTTGTTGAGCATTGCCAGTTTATTGCACCGCAGAGTGTGTTCAAGAGTTTTGTGGAGCCCATCTATTGCACTGTGCGATATCTGCCAGATTGCCGAGAGGCTGAACAACTTCAAGAGATCATTGCCAACCGAGCTTTTTACCATTTCTCACATTTTTTTTTCCTGGCACACAGAGAATTTAATCGATTACGCATGTAGAAAAGACAAAGTATAAATCCAAATTATGGCTTTCGTCCAGGATGTCAAAGAACCGAATGGCGACTGACCCCTCCCATCGATCGGACTGAAATCACAACACAATAACAGCCCAAGCATGAGCTGTGGTGCACGAGTCTCTCAAACATGTACACAAGGCAGCACTGATTTTGAGAGATGTGTCACTTAATTTAAACCCACAGCAAAGTAGACAGACTACAGATGAAAAGACAGGCTTACTCTTTGATTGCCTGCTTAAGCTGCATTTTTTGAAATACAAAATCAAATCCTACACAACGCCACCTTTCAACACATGCCAAATTTTCAGAAATAGCTCTCTGCAATTTTTTAAAGACTGCTTTTGAAGTGATGAATAGCAACTTCTGCAAAATCTACACAAAACATGACTACATCCAATTTTATCAGTGGAACTGCCATCACCTTGTAGATTTATTCAACATTCCGGAAAGTATGTGAAAGCTGAATTAAGTACTGTAGTAAGTTTGTTTTAACTTTGCAATTTCAGTGTATTTAGAACCCCTTCACTCCTCACCCCTATGCATTATTTAATAGCCTGGATAAGTTGGCAAACCTGTACCATGGGCTCTGCTGTGAATGCAGCTCCCTGACTTTAGTTAACACGGGTGTGAGGTGTCGCTATAGCCTGGCATAGTTTCAACACATTTTCTTCACAGCGGAACAGGATGATTGCAGCAGAATGACACAGAATTATCAGGCAATGGAGAGTAGATTTGACTATCTGCCATTTCTGGGTGTCAAACTCATGATCCATAATGCAAGTTGCAGATTTGATTTCTGCAATGCAACAGACAGGCAGTGCCCTCCTTTGCACGCTGATGTCAATGAACAACCAAATTAATTTTCACATCACAAGAGACTTAAGCAGGTAGCATTTTAACTGCACTTACCAAAAAGGTAAAAGTGATGGCCACATTTCAGTTGCTTGGTAATGGTATTGATCACAGAGATAAAAGGTAATGAATAAAGAACATGGTAAAATTAATTCATCATGGCACAGCATACAAAGAAACTAATTTGATAATTTTGTTTTTGGAGACAAAGCCTTTTCTGTTGAAGTTGAACGACCTTACTGTGATTTGTTCAATGCATTTGCTCTACCTGAATTGTCATGGATATTGCATTTACACTGCAGGTATAGGGAGAATGGCTATCACAGTAATGTACATCTTGTCTGCATGTGAAAAAGAACCACTTCAAATTAGATGTTTTGATGACTCGTTAAAAAAACAACAGAAGTTTAATATTAGGCTGGGTCTCCTGACACTCTTGAAAGTTTCACCATGGGCATGCATAAAGTACTGCACGTGCACGTTTGTGAAATGCCCTGCCACTAAAAAAAACATGGTAGTGCCAAAATAAGCAAAACAAATACAAGCAAACAGGATGGCATAACATCAACTAGCAGTACTGGCAGGGGTACTGCACATGCGTCTTTTACAGAGGCTTTTTCAGACAGATGAACAGTCGACTCAAGCGCTGAGGTTTTCATACTGAAATTGTCTATCACCATTGTGTAATCAAAATAAATTACTTGAAATGCGTCAATAGCCCCTTGCAGTTCTTAAAGTGTGTGCCACTCCTCATAAGCATATTAATCTAGTGAGCACTGATAGGTATTTAAAAAGGTATCACAGCGGACATTGTTCTGTCTTCACCTGATGTTAGTAGCTGCTTTTATGGGGAAATTTACTGAACAGTGTTTGGGAGCAGATAACCTGTCTGCCTTGGCCACTTTCCAGCTAAGGAAAAGTGTAGAACTTATAATTTAGAAAATACTGAAGATTAAACTTGAACCCTTTACAGTTTGAATGACTTAATAGTGAGGGGAGGAGCATGCAACAAAGGGTATGAGGATTTACTTACTAATCTTCCCTCAAGGAACTTTCTGCAACTCTTTATAGGATAAGAACCTTCTGAAGGATATCAGAAAACAGTTTTTAGCTGTTTTATGTTCCAGATGTCAAAGATTACCTTGTAATGATTTAATTTTGGTTTGTCCACATACCTATATATTGTGCAAATAAGATACAGCCTGGAGAATGGGAGATGGAAAGTTAAGTATTCTATGGAACTACAGATAGGTGAAAGGGTTACAAAAGTATAAAAATATTCTTGCTGATGATAACAAGCTATCTTTCAAGTTGCTTTGGCCAGCCATTACTTACAAGAACTAGGGCATTAACACAACTTGATGAACATTCACGAAACTAATAAAGTCAAATTTTGTTTGATAATGTTCTTGTGAAACATCCTGGGATGTACAACTACATTAAATGCACCACTGAAATGCAAGATCTGTTTTTTTTCCACCGAAACAATATCAGTTTATTTGCTAAACCTTATATTAATTTAATCTCATGGAATTCATCAGGTCATTTTTATGAACAGATTTTTATCTCGTTGGGTTTTGAATTCTTCTACTTAATCACAATGACCATATCACAGAAACGCTATGATAAGTTTCACTGCAGTAAGAGATCTGTAATCAGAAAGTCCGATGCAAGAGGCTTCACTTCACCATTATGGAGAGCATTCGTCCAAGCTTTCTAAATGGAACAAAAGGAGCTCCCAATATAAATACTTCTGAAAAACATCTACTAAATACAAACATTTTGATATATTATGGAAGTTGCAATAACTTTTGCTTGGGTTTGAAAGAAAGGGTTAACAATGGTTGCAGTTAAATAATTATCATTAGATTTCCCCACAGTCCTTGTACATGCTGAAAATGAGTTATTGGAAAAAAGTACTCTTTCCCCAGGAGTTTTGTAGTTCTGGGACTAGGAAATCTTGCTCCATTGAAGCAGTTTGTTTTTGGTTTTAAGAACACAAATTCAACAAACTGTGTTTTAATTCCTTTTTTTTAAATAACGTCCAACTACATAAAATCCTGTTGTATATGTTTGTCGTTTTAAACACGGAAAGAAAAAAGAAGTGTTAGAAGTTGAGTTATGTATGACATACTCCAGAAAAGACCATAGAAGGTTAATTGCAAGTCGTAATTTAGACCAAATGTTGGTAAGGGAGAATGATTAAAAGACTAGCTACATAAGTGAAGCACATTACAGCACCAGCGGAAAGCACCGGAAGGAAATCCCACCCACCTCACCCCGTGCTTATTCTATCAACCTGCAATTGCAATAATCAGAAGCAGATGTCGGGCCTTCCAGATCTTTCTCACAGGACAAACACACAAAGCCCAGTTCTGGCGTTACCATCAAATGGTAATTGAAACCATGTGAGCTTCAGAAAAGCACATGCGAGCATTTTCCCGGCAAGGAGGATGAAATTGCAGGTCCCGCTGTGCACTAAGTGCACAGTGCACCATGAAAACAAGTGTACATAACTACAGTAACCACCTGTAACCTAGATACGTACAAAAAAAAACCTGGCAAAGTGGCAGACTGGAACTTAAGACAGACATTAAGCTGGTGCAATAAAAAAAACTTATGGCATATATCGTTATGAATGAAGGTGCTCAAAATTAGCATTTCTGACACCTACCTTCAATTTTTAGTGAGAAAGTGTAGCTTAGGGGAAAGGGGTGGGGAGGTTGATGTCTGGAGATGAAGGGGAAAAAGTAGTAATGCTGTATTTACAGAATATTCTATAGATGCAAAATTATTCTTTCACACATTAAAATGTTAATACATTTTACTCTTAATTGTAAGCCACTTCAAGAAACATGATTCAATTTTTAGTTTAATATCATTTTGCTGCATTATTTATGTTGCTTGGTGTTAATAACTGAATAACGTAATTTTATTTAAATGCAAAAGAACCTTTGAACTATTAAGACTAGTCTGCAGCTATGTTGAAAAATCAATTAGCTACATATAATCAGTGAGTAAAATTCTGATATGATTTCTATGAAATAATTTAACTTCATTAAATTAACTATCTATTGCAATTTTCAAAACAAGTATCATCTTGTATTTTTCCTTTAATGTGGAGGAGTTGGAATTGCTTCTATATTCACTGTCAAATTCATGCCCTCAACTTTTAGTTCATTCTTAAAGTTCAAACTTCGCTTCGTCTAATCATTATTAAATAGCTCTAATTGTTTCAAACTTAGAGGCCAATTTAAATTTCAGAAAATAACTCCACATTGTGAGCTCTTTGCAGTAAAAATGAAGAATGGGATTTTTCATACGTTACAAATGGACAGTAGGAAAATTCAATGCCACTTTGTTTAATCCTGGAAGATGATGAATTAGAACATGCTTATGAGACCAATCATATATCAAAATAGAGAGAGCGACAATCAACTAGCTAGCGAAGTGCGGTATGAAAATGCATTTGCATGAGGCCTCATCACGAAGAGAAAAGTCTCTTTATTATAAACCTACTGAAAAAGTTATATCTGACAGAAATTACTGAGAAACAATTGCTGACAGGATATTCTAATGTAATAACAGACATCAACCTGATTACATGGTTAGAGCCAGATGCAACAGTCAGAATTATGAGCTGAAGTATTATTAAAATAAATATTGTTATGCAGGACAGCAACTGACACTTCACTTTCTAAATCTCATTATAGCATGTTTTTATCAATATTTGCCAAGAATGTGCATTGATTCTTTTTGTTCTTGATCTTAATTGAATTGGAAGTCATATTATTTTTCCCTATGACAAACCCAAGGATTCTGATCTGCAATTCTGTTGACTAAATCACAATTCCCTCAGCGAGTTCTGAAATAATGCGATCTCTTTGCTCTCATGAGATCTTATGATATAGGGAAATCGCGCAAGAGCTGTGCCATTTAAACTAATGGGGCTGGAATTTGCAACGGCAGTCTAAATTCTTCAATCACGTTAAAGCCGATTCACCTTGAAGATTCAAGCGTTATAGTAGATATGACTGTGTTCCACTTTCTCTATCTTATAACATATTCAATGAGACATCAGGTGTTTCACACATTTTCTTTTATTATCTGAGGACAGTATATGTGCAACTAAATTGTTACTACATCTAAGTGTTCTAAAATCAGACAATCAACTCCTTTGAGAATCTTTCAGTTTATCTCTTCTTGTCTTTGAGTTATACTTTAAAACTATTCAGAGGCAGGTAATTTTGTGAGAAAGGTTCTTTTGCTCATATCATAAGGCATACCTCTAGTCTTTCTCGCCTCAAAAGAATTCAATACTCATTATCTCCAGGTAGAAGATATCACCACAGAAAATTTAAAATATAACTATAGAATATAAAGAACGTTCTTTGTTTCAATCTGATCTCTCACCTCTCTGATGCCTTATTATAGCTTTTACTTCAGCCGAGAGAATCTTATTCATCTATTCCACTGGCAGATTAACATCAGATTAAATTTAATATGGAAATTAGATTATTGCGCAAAGATAGACAATGGTCTAAACATGCGCTCATGAACAGTGTTGAAATATTTTGAGATAAGAGATCCTGGGGTCTTCCATTCACAGAAACTGCTTAGCAGTGATACTAGAGCTGCTGCATACATGTGTATGATTACAGAGCTTATACACAGTGGAAAATCTACAGCATGAATAAACCAAACTGTCAACCAAGCCCATTTTGTACATGATTATTGCATCAGAATATTTCTACACATATCACTTGCTATTTTCTAGCTTTATTTAAGTTACTTCCTCATGCCCTTTTAAAAATAAAAACACTGAAGCATTATCAGGATTTTATAATCCTCAATGACTTTTCTTGACAGTTGTCAATCAGCCTACTCTTTAAAGTGTAGTTTGAATTAAGATCAACCGCGGTTACAGAGTACTTTTTTTCCACAGTGTCCCTTGGGAATTTTTTAAAAAATCTACAATCTTGCTTGACGTTTGTCTATTTTGTATCTGTTTAGTCTATTCGTAGTCTTGTTGACCACAATAAACAGCTCAATCATTTTCATCTTATTTATACTTCTGATGACCTGTATAATGACTGATCACAATCTCAGTCATCACAATTAGAAAATGAAACTTTCTAATCGGCTAGCAATTTGAGGAATCTGTCGAATACACATACATTTAAGCTACATTCCCTACAGTGCCTCTGTTAGCTTTTCAAGAAAATAACTGATTAAAGCATCAGGACTAAAGGCTAAAAGTAAAAGGAAAAGTACAGAAGTTTAAATTCTTGAACAATCTCTGGTCCCAGTGTTGCTTGAATCACATCTGGAAAGTGGGACTGTTCACGGGGAGAATTAAATGAGGTAAGCCTGCTGTTCTAGACTCAGGGAGACTAATGATCACACTAAATGGCATGAGGAGACAAGGCATTTCACTGCTGTATTTCCAAAGCTGGACCTTTGAAGCCCCGTTGAAAACAACAAAACTAAAAGACAGCTGTGTCATTAGTTTCCCAAATTGGTAAATCTGGAGAAAATCAGGCTATTTTAGTCACTCTATACGAAAAGCAAACATCAATACTGACAATATAGGATCTCAGTCCAATGAAGAATAGAATCAGGAATATTAATGAATCATTCCCTTTCAGATAATTACTGACCTAATGGGCAATACCAACATGATCTGCTTTGAAGATAGCAGGGCTCAACACGGGCAGAGCTGATTTGTACCCAATCACAATTTTTACGTTTGATTCTTCTCCCTGCAGATGACTGTCAGCCACAGGAGTTGAATGGTGGCTGGGGAGACTTATGATGGAAAATGAGAAAATATGATGAAACACCCAAGTATTGTACTTCACATATAGATACCTTTACTGCTAAGCATTTAAAATTAATGGGGAGTCAATCTTGTACCACTAGAGCAGGAAACGTACTTTTTTTTCTGGGATCTGCATGAGCTAGCAGTATTGGATTTTAAATCCAGTTACTGTGAGCCAAGAAAAAAAAACACTGTTCCATCATGGTGCAAAAAAGTTCAAAAATAGATAGCTCAACTCAATAATTGAACTTCTTTGGAATGGATTTGCAATTTTTCCACCTTAACAAGCCAAACTGCATGAAACCAATAGAATATCAACAAGCAGGGTGGTTCTTTTCACCTCAAAGCTTTCAGCACCAAAGAGCACCCAGAGTGGCCAGATGGAGTCTTAAACAGATTAGACCACATTCAAGTCCAGAACTAGAGGGCATAGGTTTCGGGTGAGAGGGGAAAGATATAAAAGAGATCTACGGGGCAACTTTTTCACACAGAGGGTGGTACGTGCATGGAATGAGCTGCCAGAGAAAGTGGTGGAGGCTGGTACAGTTGCAGCATTTAAGAGGCATTTGGATGAGTATATGAATAGGAAGGGTTTGGAGGTATATGGGCCGGGTGCTAGCAGGTGGGACTAGATTGGGTTGGGATATGTGGTTGGCAAGGACGGGTTGGACCAAAGGGTCTGTTTCCATGCTGTACATCGCTATGACTCGAGGACATCACTCTTAAATGTTTCGAAGGTTGTGCTAGGGAATGGCAGAGAAGGTTCATTGAATGGTCACTGACAGTGCCTGCATGAGATTGATATTGACTTTAACCACTAATATCTAGGGATTCACTTACAGGTGAATTGCGAAGAGGACATCTGAAACATAATGGGCGACTTTCTCGGACACTTTGTCAAGCACTTGACCAGCTTTTATTTTGGACACTCTTTGGAAACTTGGTATAAAAATTCCCATTCTGCTCCAGCTTCCATAGGTCAACAGAAAAAAGGGGAGGGCTTAGTCACTGCCATCTAGCTCAGAGTTCCCTTTGGCCTGAGCAGAAAACTGGAAGAGGACATGATGCTAGCTAGGGTTGCACCAGCTGCAGAAGAGTGGGACAACGAAGTGAAGACTTCCCCATCTATAAATATAGCACACCACACTTCACCTGGACCTCCACTACCATACCTGGAAACCTGTCCACTCCCTTCCTTTATCCCTTAACCATCTTGAAACCTGCTGCTGTGCAAATTGAAACACTCTACATCTTTACTAGAAGTGGTTTCGAGAAGCCCACATATACATCTCCATAAAAAATGATGCCTAATTAATACTTCAGTGTTAAACCTACAACTGCCTGGCTAACACCTCCTGGCATTTTCAAATCCTGGTTGTGAAGAATTAGGACCACAACCGTGCACCATATCCAAACATTCATTCAGTTTAATCTTATAAGTTTATCATTAATTTAGTATGTGTTTTAATCCAAACAATCTTCTCATTCAGACACAAACACTGAAAATAAATCCAGTCCTGGAACAGCCATAACCTTGTGAAACCTTCCAAATAATTTTAAATAATGGAACCATAATTTTGCCCGCACATTAATTTATTTTTAATTGCCAGTCTGGTAAAGCGTAGTATTCTTTCCGGAGTTGGAAGATTGCATATTCAGCCACTCCCAACAACATCCTCTGAACCTGGCAGGGCCTGGGCTTTTGACTTCAACAGATTTGTCAGTGCAGTACTAAGGGAGTTTGAATAAGAAATTAATGCATAGGCAGTGCCTGCCTGTCCAAGCAGACAATATCTTTTCAAGAAAGAAAGGCAGTAACTTTGCTTGATATTCTAATATTTCAATTTTCTTCATTCCCTTTAGAAGAAGCAATGACTCACAAATGGTGCATTGACCAAGTTCAGCAAATGCCTCAGGTCAGAAAAGGTAATAAATCCTTGTTAATCCTGACACTGAATGATAGCCTTCTACTTTTTACAACAATATTCAGATATTCAGTTTTTACTGGGTGAAAGCAGAGATGTAGTGTCATTCACAGCTAAATGGTTACCAGATGTGATAAAGTCAAATTTCTTACATACATAGCTCAGTTGGAGAATGGTAAATAACTCTCATTAGATTTTTGATTTGTGGAAAAAGCTGTTGTCACTTCACAATCAGAAAATGTTAAAAGCATAAAATCAGCAGTGATCTTCATTTCCCATTTTACTTTTTTTTGTTTTTATTTTGGGGCTGTTTCATCTGTCCACATTGATCTCAGTATTTAATGAACTTGTTTTCCTGAATTCAACAGCCAACTTTGTGGAACAAAAACATGCTTGGAACAAATGGGAGTCATATGTTAAAGTCACAACTGTTTACGTAAATATACATCAAAAAACGTACACAGTAAGGCTGCTTTTCTGTTGCGTGATTGCAACCTTAAAAAGAAAGCAAGAAATCATATTTCTCCAAATATGTAAACTTTATCACTTCTCACCCTATGGTCTTCAATTTATTGCAAGTGGTCTCTGCTCACAACACCCTGTTGCAATTAGAAGAGATCATGACTAAAATATTAATCCAACCCTATATTTCTCTTTCATCCATTGATCAAACTGCTATCTTTATATTTTCTATTTTTATTTCAGGTTTTCATTATTTCTTTATTCTCTTTCTCATCAGTATTTCGGCCATTCTCCAGTTAGAAAACAAGGGAAGGGGAATAACTCAGAGAAAGCAAATTTCTGCTTTCAGACTAATACGCCAGGCCTAATATCACTACAATGAAAATTGCTCCATTCTAACGTCAATTCAACCAAACCTGCTTGTGAGAAAACAAGTTACAATATACTTGCTTTAAAGCTTTACCAGTTTTCAAACAAAAATAATCAGCTGCTTTACCTAAGATTTAATCCCTAGACTGTGTTCAGTTAACCTTAATAGAATAGTTAAATAATAGGGCAAGAAACATAGTCAAGATTTCCACTCCTTATTGTGTCCTAACCATCCCCGTTTATAATCAGCGTGCATGGAATAATTGGTTACCTGAAGTGTTACTCCAACCACAACTACTGAGCATGTGCAAAAGAGGCTATGTCACAGTGATGTCAGACTATAGGATACCGAAGCCTGGTTCCATGGGATTCTAATAGATGTCCTGTCTTGCAATCCTTTATGTGTAGCTATGTTTAATGAAGCCTGTTCATGATAACACACTTGACTCTAGACCTGGGTCAATAGATGTGAAGCTGGAAACGCACAGCAAGTCAGGTAGCATTTGAGAAGCATGAAAGTCAAGCTTTCATGCTGGGAGAGTGGGGGCGGAGGGGAGAAGCAAAGTAAATAAAGGGAGGGGGTGGGGCTGGGAAACGGTGGGTGAGATGGTGATAGCTGGATGCAGGTAGTGGGCTGTTGCGATTGGTCAATGGGAATAGTGGAGTGAATAGGTGAGTAGGAGGATGGACAGGTTATGTCAGGTCAGGGAGGCGAGAAGGAGGCGGAAGGCTGGACATGGGATAGAGCTGATGTGGAGGGATTTTGAAGCTGGTGAAGTCAATATTGAGGCCATTGGACTGTAAGCTCCTCAAGCGAAATATCAATTGTTGCTTCTTCAGTTTACGATTGGCCTCACTCTAGCATTCGAGAAGGCCAAGGATAGACATGTTGCCGGGAGGGTTCAAAGGAAATTAAAATGGATGGCAGCCAGAAGATCAGGTTAGTTGATATGTGCAGAGCGTAGTTGCTTCGCAAACTGGCCCCCAAGTCTGTGTTTTGTCTCCTTGATATAAAGGAGAGAACATCAGGAGCAAATGAATACAATCGATCATGTTGGATGAAGAGCAGGTGAATCTCTGCTGCATTTGGAAGGATTGTTTGGAGTTTTGGCTGGAGGTGAGAGGGGAGGTGTGGGGCAGGTGTTGTACCTCTTGTGGTTGCAGGGAAAGGTAGTGGGTGTGGTGGAGAAGCTGGGAGTGTAGAGCTGATGAAGGAGTTGTGGAGTGAAAGGTCCCTGTGGAAAGTGGACAGGGGTGGGGAAAGAAATATCATTTTGGTGGTGCGATCTGATTGTAGGTGGCAGAAATGTCAGAGGATGACACTTTAGATTCAGGAGGTTGGTGGGGTGGTACATGAGGACTAAGGGGACTCTATTATTATTATTGTTGGAGGGAGGGGGTTTGAGGAGAGAAGTGTGGGAAATGGAGGAGATGCGATCGAAGGCATTCTTATCACGTGATGCCCTCCCAAAGCATAACAGAAGCTTCTGAGGAAGGGTTTATTGTTCTTGCTTCAAATGTTAATTCTCAGGAGGTTGACTAGTCTTTCCTTACACCTTATTATATTTTTCTTCAATCCGATTCATCATTTTTGAATCACTTCAATGGCAAATTCTAGTAATGTCCAAGTTCTCTGAACACTTTGAGGCCAAGTTTTATCTGCCTTTTTCTGGTGCAAATAACTTTATTTTCCCCTTGCTCTGTTATTTATGGAAAAGAAGAGAAGTTGTCCAGTTCTTCCACTAAACCTATCCTGCACCATGACAACTGGACCATCAGACTAAACACATCTGGGTCTCTCCCTTACATTGCAAATGCAATCAGTTTGGAAAAGCAGAAAGCAAAGTTGAAAACCAAGAGATGCAACGAGAAATGGAATGTTCTGAAAACCAGAAATGTTTTCTTAAAAGAGTCCAGAACCAGCAGTCATAATCTAAGGATATGAGGTAAACCATTCACCATTGAAATGAATAGAAATTCCATCACCAAAGAAGTGATGAACCTATGGAATTAGCTATGAATGAAAGTGGTCAAGGCTAAACTATGGTATGATTCAAGGATAGAGCCCTTGCCACTAAAGGGATAAAAGTATCTGCTTCTATTTTCTTATGCTTCTACATTAATAGTAGTAATTAGTGTTTGTTTTCTCCCTTGACTTTTTCTGCTTTTCGAACATGTCCTTCATATCTTTGATCATGACCATATTCATTCATCATGGAAAAGAAGCCCATTGACACCCACTCTTATACTTAAAATTGGTCACTAAGACAGATGAACATTCAGCACCCATTAGACTCATACCTCAGCAGGAACCACCACTTTTAAAAGGCAAAACATAAACACTGGGCTGAAACCTATTCATCAATGTGGATGAATTGCACTGTAAATTTGCAATAATACTTCCTTTTTAAGTATGCATCAGTGAATATTTCAAAAGTCAGGAAAATCATAGTTACACTCATGAATATTCACAGGCAATATTAATGATTACTGGAAATGATGCAAGGAACATATAGTTAAAAAAAGTGTAGAAGCATTTGATGAAGAGCTGTACAGTGTAGTGTTTGGGATCTTGAAGTACATCCTACGTGTATTAGAATCTACTCTGTTTGCATTGTTATCCCAGGTAGTTAAAATGAATGTCACAACCAAATGTGGTCGATGACCACCCTGCAAATTTATTTCATTGGCTATAACCCACTTCTGGATGTCTCGAGATGCCATATAAATGTAAATCCATGTTTCTGCATTTCACACACTGTTTAATTGCTCACCTTTCATTTCTTCACCAATTCAGATCAACTTTTTTATTTTTTGCTTTGTGCCATCTAAGTTTCCCTGCTTTCATCTTTAGGATCATTGTTTTCATCTCCTCCTGTATCTTCCACTTTTCTCCTTTTCCTTTTTTCACCTACTCTTTCTTACTTTCTCCTGCCTCTTCAAAACCTCAGGAGCAGAAGAAATCAAATGTGTCAAATGACATGGGCTTTAAAGAGTGGAAAGTATCACTAGTGAGAAAACGGTTTAAAAAAAAATTTGAAATTGCCCAACTGATCCCTAATCAAGTAAACGTTAGATGAAAATCTGGTTGTGACTTCAACATTTTGAATTTGCTGCTTATTTAAATTTAGCATTTGCAAATTGTAGTAAAAATAATCTTTCTTTTTGCATTTCAATTTATTGTGGCTTGAAGCAAGAGGTACATGTCAACAGTGTGTGTTCTCAGTAAAAGATGAGAATCATGCTGTCTGTCTGTTTTATGCCTGAAACCCCAGCTGCATATACTTGTCAGCTTTTCAGAGGTTAATACCTATTCCAAAATGCAGCTCCATCGATTAATCTGAGGCCTTGTGCTATGACTGTGATGAAGGTCTGCTGTCAGGATATTCAGATCACGAACCACGTCAATCACATCCATTAGTTTGTGGCCAAAATGTAACCTATCACCTTAGACAATTTTGTTGTACAAAGTGGTACATTTGTATCTTCAGCATTTGGCAAATAGACATGTGCAGTGGTGCCACATATTAGAAACGTGGGCAGACAGCTGTCATGAATTATCATTCATTTCATTAAAGGGTGGAAAAATCAAGGGGGGGGGGCACATTCAAATCACGATAATGTTTTCCTTGTGAGCAGGGTTTTGCACTGTGTGCACTGAGGTTTAAGTATATCTAATGTAATGTAATCTAATGTAACAGCTAATACATGCATTCATACTCAACCATTGCTCAAATCACATACTTTTAAAAGTAGGTAAACGATTAGACTGCATGCCCTGTATTTTAAGTGTGAGCAGTTTTGATATTTTCTTATGTTGAGCACATTTTGTCACACAAGAATGAATTCTAATAAATTTCTTCTGGGGAACCAAGTAACAACTGAAGATCTACAACAACCGTGAATCAATTAAATCAAAATATTTATAAAATATAAATATTAATATACACATTTTTTTGCACACACACATCAAAATGGTGCACAATGGACTACATTATATATTGTATTTGCATCATTCCCTCTTAGCAAGTTCTTATTCTCAGTTAAGTCCTCAGAGAGCAGCAAATGAACAGAGGACAATCCCCACTGGAATAAAACTAAGGAATGAAAAAATAATGTAAATAGAATATATTAATGCACAGATCCTCACAAATAGATGAGGAACAGAAGACTGGGGATACAAAATGGGTTGCACTATTGTGACAATTTAAAGTTAAGAATCACAACACCAGGTTATAACCCAACAGGTTTATTTGGAGGCACTAGCTTTCGAAGCTTCCTCATCAGGTGGTTGTGGACCAGGACCATAACACTATTTATAGCAAAAGGTTACAGTGTCCTGTGGCTGAAATATGTTAATCAAACTTAGATTAAGTTTGGTTAATATATTAAATTTGTTTAATATACATAATCTAAACATTCATCTTTTAGAATGGTTTTGCTAGTTTCAGTTCATTAATATGTAAATCCCACAACTCCTTTTAAGTCACATTCTCAAGATAACTTCAGGTTTCCAACAAAATGTGCCACCTCAGCTCAGGCAATGCAGTAGATGTGTGAGGTTAAAGTCTGTCTGGGTCCCCATCTTGAGTGAGACTGGCTCTATTTCTCAAGGAGAAAGTGAGGACTGCAGATGCTGGAGATCAGAGCTGAAAATATGTTGCTGGAAAAGCGCAGCAGGTCAGGCAGCATCAAAGGAGCAGGAGAATCGACGTTTCGGGCATAAGCCCTGAAGAAGGTTGAGAGTGTGGGGTGAATATGTGTGTGCGAGAGAGGGTCTGTGTAAGTGAGTGAGTTCCGGCGGGGGGGGGGGGGGGGGGGGGAAGTGTATAGTGCAGTTGGGTCACCTGTCATGTGACATGAACCCAAGTCCCAGTTGAGGATATTCTCATGGGTACTGAACTTGGCTATCAGCCTCTGCTTGGTCACTTTGTGTTGTTGCTTGTCCCGAAGTGCACCTTGGAGGATGGTCACCTGAAGGTCCAAGACTGAACGTCCTTGTTGAGGATTGTTGAGGTGTTCCCTAACTGGGAGGGAACACTCTTGTCTTGTGGCTGTTGCGTGGTGTCCATTCATCCGTTGTCACAGCATCTGCTCGGTCTGGTAAACGCTATGCTACGACAGTGGATGAATTGACACAGCACAAGTCACCAGGCAAGTGCGTGCCCTCCCAGTTGGACAGCACTTTAGTGGTGTGGGACATTCAGCCTCAGACCTTTGGGTGACAACCTCCAAGGCGGAATTCAGGACAAGCAATAACGCAATGTGGCCAAGCAGGTCTGATAGCTAAGTTTGGTACCCATTGGGATTGCCTCAAATGGGACCTTGGGCTCATGTCACACTACAGTGATCCCACTGCATTATACACACACACTCCTTCATGTTTACACACTAACACAGACCCTCTCTTAAACACAAGCTCTTTCCCATACATACACCCTCACACCCACAGCCATGTACGCACCCTCTCACAGGGTTATACCCCGTCACACTCACACACATACTTTACCAAGTTTACATACACACACGCTCTCTCTCACATGCACTTACACCCACACCCTGCCTCTCCTGCACGAGCACCTATATAAGTTTATAAAGTGAATCTGTATTTGCAGAATTATGTTATTTTGCTCAATAAATGCATAACCTAAAGTCAATCCATGTAAGATTCTGTAAATCCCACTTTAGAAATAGAACCAGTCTGACTCAAGATGGGGACACAGACAGACTTTAACCTCACATCTTTAATGCATGGTCTGGACTGAGATGACACATTTTGTTAGAAAACCTGAAGTTATCTTGAGAATGTGACTTAAAAGGAGTTGTGGGATTTACATATTAACGAACTGAAACTAGCAAAACCATTTTCAAAGATGAAAGACTTAATCTAAGTTTGTCTAATATATTTCAGCTGCGCGATACTGTAGCCTTTTGCTATAAATTGTGTCTTGTGGTCACAACCATTTGATGAAGAAGCAGCACTTCGAAAGCTAGTGGCTCCAAATAAACCTATTGGACTATAACCTGGTGTTGCGTGATTTTTCACTTTGTCCACCCCAGTCCAACACCAGCTCCCCCATATCATGACAATTTAAAATAGTGAAGACGTCTATTAGACTCGGACTGAGTTGGAGGGGAGGCCTACAGATATATCTATATATATTTGTAAATATTAAAAGTTGCAGTGAATAAATACGGGATATTATCTTAAAAGCTTATAAACACGACATAATTGGTGAATGTAATTTCGAAGGATTTGACAGGAAAATCATCATCATTTGGTGAAAAATGTTTGGAACAACATACCAGATGAAACACAAAGGTCAAAATGTCACTAACTATTACCATGAAAAATTTAGAGAGGAGAGGGCATCGTCTGTTCCTGTGCTTTTTTTACCTAATTAAATGGCTTCTCAAAAGACAGTAAAAGGTAAGCAATTCAGAAACTGTGAAGTGTTGACACCTGAGGGTTTCTGTAGAGGGCAGTCAATTGCATGACAGAGGTACACAGACTTTTGAGTCATACCAAATGCAAGAAACATCTCCACTAATTTCACTAAATGGTTACATTGTGCACTTCGTATACTTGCACCAATTCATCAAGTTATTTTTAAACCAAGTGTGAGAACCCAAGTAGCAATCGTTATATTAGTCCTACCAGTTCTGATGAAAAGTCATTGATCTGAAACATTAGCTCTGCCCTCTCTGCAGATGCACTGTACAGCAATGCTGAGTATTTAGAGTATTTTCTATTTTTATTTGAAATTTCCAGCATCTGCAATATTTTGCATTTTGTACAGGCAGTAGTATTAGCTTCAATCACAAGATAAAGACAGTTAAACAAGTTGCAATTTTCCAGTTCTGAGGAAAAATCACTGGACTTAAAACATTAACTCTGATTTCTCTCCATAGATTTTGCCAGATCTGCTAAGCTTTTCCAGCCATTTTTGTTCGTAATTTTTGATTCCAGCATCTACAGTTCTTTCAGTTTTTGTTTGTAGATTAGATTCCCTACAGTGTGGAAACAGGCCCTTCGGCCCAACAAGTCCACACCGACCCTCCAAAGAGTAACCCACCCAGACCCATTTCCCTCTGACTAATGCACCTCACACTATTGGGCAATTTAGCACGGTCAATTCACCTGATCTGTACATCTTTGTGACTGTGGGAAGAAACTGGAGCACCCGCAGGAAATCCACGCAGACACAGGGAGAATGTGCAAACTCCACACAGACAGTCACCTGAGGCTGGAATCAAACCTGGGACCCTGGTGCTGTAAGACAGCCGAGCTAACCACTGAGCCACCGTGCTGTCCCAACATTAGTTGATTCAAGAAATTTTAATAGGCTATTTAATGTGATGCTACTTCAGTCCTTATCCAACATTAAAAAGGATATGCTTTCCAAGGAGATTTAAAAGTAATCATTAAAAAAAGTACTCTAACTAGCTTTCCCTCTCAAGCCAAGAAACACTAAAGCTAGTGATAGTGCTCTAAGTGCTATGTTGAGATCTTCGGACTCATCATGAACCACCAATCTGAACCCCAGATTCTTCTTGATTGCATCACACAATACTGATGTAAATAACTGGGCCCACAATGGATAGAGACAATGCTTTGATTAACACAGAGGTTGAGTTAGTAATCCATTTAAGCAAACATGGGAGGAAAATGAAACAAAAAACACACCAAAGCACAGGGATCAATCAGGCACTTAATTTATTTCCTTAGTTGCATTAGCTGCTTGGCTATTACCTATTAATTCCTCTGTTTGCTAATCTTTACATTCATTCAGAGGGGACATACTTAGTTTAAGTAAAATAAATTGTTCTCAATTAACTGGAATTGTCGTCTTCCTCTTCCTATCATACCCAATTATTATCTTGTATTAAGCCCTTTAGGGAGTTGGTATAGAATTGATCTGATATACAAGCTATAAAGTTCTCTCCTGCAACAAATGTGACAGTAATCCCCTTCATAATTTAGTATTATTTTTGACTTCTCTTTCCTTATGTTATTTGGCATAAGTAGAGATTTAAACAAATCTCTGTTTTAAAGAAAGCACAAATCTATGCCTGAATCAAGGACATTTTATAATCCTTCGTTTGTCCAGATTTTAGTTAAACTATGTGGAAGCAACATTTTTTTCAAAAAATATCAGAATAAAAAAAGCTGGTCCTGGAACATTAGCGCATCACTTTCTAATTCCAGTACCGTGATTTCAGTTAAGCGTAATGCTGGGCATGTGACACTTCTATACTGCATTCTTCACCTATACTGTGAAAAATATGTAGAAAATTATGATGCATTTCTTCTATCATTCCCAACTCTGAAGAGGGCATTTTTAGCTGCATAACAGTACAGGGAAGTACCGACAGTGGGAGCAATTTAAGGTGATGAATTAATAGTATCGCACAAGGCGTACATCAGCTTGACTGCATTTTAGTTCAGCTTGTGGGTACCAATATGCTAGATAAGCCCAATGACAACATTTTAGTATCCAAAGTGTGAAAAATGATCTGCTAGGCCTACAGAATTTTTCACACATTGAATGACAGCTATATTAACCTAAATAACACTCTCCAATAATAATATAAAATCATTATTTTATTAGGGAAATGCTGGCATGCAATTTTCAACTTGCCTCCTGAATTCAATTTTCTTTGCTACATGTGTTCACAAGCACCTCAAGGTAACAGCTCTGTACGAAAGCATGTTCATTTTACAATCTTCAATCTGATAAGGTCTTTCTTTAATACTATTGTTAGTTTTTAATTACATACATTTTTGAATGAATAATTCTAAATGAAAACTAAGCCATTTTCTGACCTTGATTTGGCAGAGTATATTTTAACATGACGATTGGTTATTTAATTCCATTAATGCTTTGAAGTAGCTGTTCTAGCGTGAAAACTATATTGTTGTGACTTGTCTTGGTTTTTTAAAAAGCCAAAGCCTATATGATACTTTTTAAACCTTAATCTTCCAGATCCAGAATTAAAATTAAACGAAGTAAAAACCTCATTTTGTTACAGCTACATACTGGTGATAGGTACAGTGCATTTCAAAACAATGCAATACTTTCATACATTTTATCCCGGCAGTTTTAAAGAACAGTCAACCAACCAACCAAACAAAAAAAACAGAATTGTACATTCGTTTCTGGCATGACACAGGTAAGTAATTTCATCCTACCACGAGAGGGGAAAGATTTAAAAGGGACCTCAGGGGCAACTTTTTCACACAGAAGGTGGTGCATGTATGAAATGACCTGCTGTACATCTTTGACTCTATGACTCTTCAGTCATGGCTGCTGTTGGGATTTTGATCTCGATTTTGATAAGAGATCATGAGATTGCATTGCCAGCTGTTGATACATTCGACTACTACATACAAGTTTTGACAAGTTGTTTTTCAGAGTAGTCATAGTTACTTGAGGCTACCTTCTGCTCCTTGCTTCCCTTCATCCAGAGTGTCATGGACCTCCTCCTCTGCTTACTTTTCACTGTGGTGTTTCTTGCTTTCTTCCTCTTCCCCAACTCACAATGTAAATATTTCATACATTCCAGTTTAAACTGCCAGTTATAACTGACCTTCTTTGTTCAACCTAAACCAACCTCTGTCCCAACTTGCCTATGAAAATGCCCTCGAGGGAAGAAAATCTGCCATCCTTACCCAGTCTGGCCTATGTGTGACTCCAGACTCAAAGCAACGTGACTGACTCTTAACTTCCTTCTGGGCAATGAGGGAGGAGCAAGAAATATTACCCTAACCAGCAATGCTCCAATCCAATGGACAAATAAAAAAATCCTGCCATTCTGGCTGCAAACTGCTGTTCAAACACTACTGAATGCATTGAATCCCTGCTTTTCTTAATGCTCCAACATCAGGTGTTGATAAACTTTATTTCAGAATACAACTATCCTTTTTCTTCTGAAGTCACTCTGTTTTCTTTGAAATACAGCAAAATTTGATACATAACAGTGTGAATTTTATCTACCTACAAAGTTGCTCCTGGGTCCATGATCCCAGAATCCCTTCAGCTCAGTCCACATTCACCCTCCAATGAGTAACTCAGCCAGACCAATTCCCCTCACCTATTATCCTATGTTTACCCCTAACTAATGCACCTAACCTACACGTCTTTGGATTGTGGGAGGTAACTGCAGCACCCAGAGGAATCCCATGCAGACACGGGGACAATGTGCAAACTCCACACTGTCGCCAGAGGCTGGAATCGAATCCAGGTCCCTGGTGCTGTGAGGCAGCAGTGCTAACCACTGAGCCACTGTGCCACCCTGATGGCAACTGATTTCTACCATTACTATATTTATGACACAAAAATCCCCACTTCCCATTTTCCTGACAAAGTGCTTAGATATCTACATAAGCATGAACAATTATGCATGGTCATTTGAGCTGCAAAACAATGAAGTAGTAATCAGCTGGGTGAAGTTGATTTCCATCAAGCAGTAAAAATACAAACTTCCTCAAAGGAACCAATTTGACCAAACCTATACAATATATTATTTGGCTTCAAGAATGTATTCAATATGGCACTGTTTAATAAACAGACCATGCGTATTATCCAATGGAAAAATATTTAACTTCCATGAAATACTAACAGAAAAGAAAGTCACAGGTACAGTGGCTGTGTTTCTGGAAGTTTGGTCTTAGCAACAAGCTGCAGTTCAGCGGCCTAACATTCCAAGGAATTTATATTCAAAGTCCATCATGGCAAATTGCTAAATTTAATTCAGTTTTTGAAATGTGAGAATTAAAAAAAACTGTCCATCAACAAAACAAAAAAAGTGACCGATTTGATTTATTTATTGTCATGTGTATTTTGTTACAAAATAGAGTGAAAGGTGTGGCATAGTGTTGCCACTCTCTGGTGCCATCTTAACACAGAAAAATAAACCAAAACATAGAATATAAAAGCAGAAAAATAAAGAGATAAAGAAAAAGTGTTCAACTTTACAGTCCTTCTTGTTAAGTGCTCTGCCATGGGTCCGGTGGCCAGGCATGAGTCCCTGTGCCATGCCACCACCACTTGATGTCACCCAGCCCGGCAGTGGCAGGCTCCTTCAAGATGTTGGTATGTCTTATGAGTCGCCGCTCTTCAGCACCATTTTGCCTCCACCGGTGCCCTCACCACTATGAGTCCTCGCTGAACATCGCCATTGGTGATGCCACCAAGGCCAGGTACCACACCAATCCAAACTCAACTCCACCATTGCCATGAGTATGTTTTGGGCCAACCTCACCAATGCTGCTGGGTCTCGTACTAGACCCAAAATCACCAACACTTCCACAAACACGCACTAGACGCAGATACCACTGGGAGCCCAAACTGACCAGTAGCCATGAGTCAAGGTTGGGCCCGCTCACCATCGCAGATGCCAGTGCTGTGACTGAGCTCTTCAACAAGAGGTAGATAAAATAAAAGAGAAAAGAAAAAAAAGAGGAGAGGGAGAGAAATGAAAAACAGATGGAGCGGACAAGCCCCGGGCTCAGAAGCCCCTACTACGCTGCCTTCTTCTGAGAGCCCTTGAGACTTGTCTGAATTTTGTAATGGTTAATGAATGCCATGAATAGTGGAGCAGGCTGGAAGGATCATGTGGCCTACAACTACTCCTTGCTCATAATGGCCTTAATTAAAATACAATTGGCCTAAATGTGACTCTAATCTCAGCCCAACGCAATTTATTCTTCACTATTCTTCCAGTGGACTACTGTGTAACACAATGATATCAAACCACTACATGAAGCGATATCCACAACCTCTATCCCAGGGCAACTGAGATGAAAAATACTTGCTGAATTTCTCATTGATGGCCCACATATTGAGAATGAATTTCAAAAAGGTTTCAAATTATTAAACTGTTCTCAAGCATGCAAGCAGCATTTTGGTTCAACCGGATACTGTCATATTTACACACTGCTCAGCGTAGCTCATTGAACATTGACCAGGAATGAAGACCCCACAGCTCCTTTTCCCCACACTTTTAGGTGCCGAGCCTAAATTCAAGAATCCCTCTGATCAGCACAGATTAAATATTAGCCTGTAAACAGAACTAACAATGCATTCAGTAACTGGGTCCTCAGGAGCATATACTGTGACCATTTTTTTTGAAAGGGTGTGGTTTGACTGTGTTGATTAGTCCCACGTTGGTCTCACCTCATTCATTGTCAGAGAAATGGCTAATTGTTACATTATTCCACTTAACCAGCAGCAGGGACAATTTCTAAAAAAGCACTGCATCTTGGCCCCCATCCAGGGAAAGATAGAACAGTGACCAATTAAATCATCTTTTGAACTGTTAATTAACATAAGACTTTTTTTTAAACAAACAAGATATTTGGAACCCAAATATCTAGCCTTGAAAACATTTTTTAAAAGCCTATATGCTTCTCGTTTCTCTTGAAGCAAATCTTATTAATGAATACAACTATTTTTAAAAAATAGCGAATCAGCATCCCAACCTATCAAACGTTGTATATTGCCATATGACACCTGAAGCTTTTCAGCAAGCACTCCATTAGTGGTTTCACTCCTTAGCCCAAAAGGCCTTTTAAATTGTTTTAAAGAAAATCAAGCTTTTTTAAAAAAGATTGAGGATTAGATGAAATATGCCAAGGACTGTAGTGGTTCAACTGAGGCAGCTCACCAGTAATTAGGGTTGGGTAAATAATACTGACCTCGTCAGCAATACCCAGAATCCAAGACCAAATGCAAAACAATTCCTAGACACACAAGTGAACTGCTGAAGCAAACCTCTTCTGAGAGTATCATTCACAGGTCTGATAGCTCCTACTGATGAAACTGTTAGTTGATAGTACAGAACTTGAATATTGTTGAAAGGTTTTGTCTTGCACTGACTAGGGCAAACGTAAGAAAACCAAACTTTTTTTTTTAAAAATCACAAAATAAATTGCGTTATAAGGGGAAAATAAAGGGGTAACTGACTGGCTGGCAAGTTGACTCTGATTGGTTGAGGTTTTGCCATGAAGACAGCACAGAAACTACAGGCTCCCTGAGATCCCAGGTGATTCAAAAACTTGCAAAGGTTGAACATTTTTCCTGTGTTTGATGAGAATAGGTCCCATGGAATAATGTATGTCACTTCAAGCAAACATAAATGAACATGTAACGAGTAGAGTGTTACCAAAATTAGTGCTGGAACCACAATTATTTACTATGTACATATTAATGTCTTGAATGAGGTAAGCAAACACACTTTCACCAAATTTGGAGGTGACCAAAACAGGAGGCAAGTAATGAGGATGACACAGAGTCAATAGAGGGATGCGGACTGTTCACTGAGTGGGCAAATATTTGGCAGGTGGACAAATCTGACTTTGTGAACTTTTGTGGGAAGAATAGAAGAGCTGAACATTACTTGAACAGAGAAAGACTTGAACAGAGAAAGACTTGAAAAGTGCAGCTCAGAAGGGGTTAGGGGTCACATAAAGCTAGCATCCCAGTTCTTTTGGTGAGAGGAAAGGCAAATGGGCTGTTAGCCTTTATTTCAAAAGAGTGTAAAAATAGAGAAGTTTTGCTAACATTATACAAGACACTAGCCAGACCATAGCTGGAATACTGTGAACAGTTTAGTCCCTGGAATGACATACTGGCATTGGAAGCAGTTCAGAGAAGGTTCATTAAATTGATTCTAGGTATACAGCGATAAAGGTAGAGTTGGTTGGGCCTACTCACTGGAGTTAGAAGAATGAGAGGTGACCTTATTGAATTGTGCAAGATTCTTAAGGGACCTGACATGGCAGATGCAGAAAATTGTTTCCCCTTATGGGAGGGTCTAGTACCTGACAGCATAATCTCAGAGTAACAGGTTGTCCAATTAAGACAGAGATGAAAAGGAATTTCTTCCCTCAGAGATTAGTGAATCGGTGGATTCTTCTTTGCTCCAAGGATATCGGAGTTGGTACTTGGAAAGAACTCTCTAGTCAGCCCAACTTCCCTATTTCTTCTTTATGGGAAGGCTAAATGAGTTGAATACTTAAAACAAATGAGATGCAGGGTTAAGTAGTAACAACCAGGCATCAGGTTTATGTTATGTTTCAGTTTTAACATAAACCTAGCATAAAGGAACAAATAGCCTTCTTTTGTGTCATAGACATGAACTGTATATGTTGGAAACCTCAAAATAATATATAGGAGGGAACAGAAACATTTTGATTCTAATTTACTGCAATTTATTTTATGGAGTAAAGGTGCATCGGTACAGCAAAGCTACATGCACACAATTTCAACTCAATTTCTCAGAAATTATTAATTTTGGCATCAGTAGTACGACCAGATACAGTGTAACTACAGTCAGTTCATTAGATTAGATTAGATTCCCTACAGTGTGGAAACAGGCCCTTCGGCCCAACCAGTCCACAACGACCCTCCAAAGAGTAACCCACCCAGACCCATTTCCCTCTGACTAATGCACCTAACACTATGGGCAATTTTGCATGGCCAATTCACCTGACCTACACATCTTTGGATTGTGGGAGGAAACCGGAGCATCCGCAGGAAACCCATGCAGACACGGGAAGAATGTGCAAACTCTACACAGACAGTCACCCGAGGCTGGAATTGAACCTGAGGCCCTGGTGTTGTGAGGCAGCCGTGCTGACCACTGAGCCACTGTGCCGCCCCATATCTGGCTCTTTATACTATTAATGATATTAAAGTTACTCAGTGACTGGCTGTTACTGATTTTACATGCTTAACGTTTGAAGAACATTAGCACACGACCCATGTGTTCCATCCACAGCTTCCTAACTCCACAATCCCAAATTGACAGCTTCTAGCTCCTGTTAATCTGTGAAACTCATTGCTGCAGAAGACTGTGGTGGACAAATCATTGAATGCACTGAATAGGTTCTTGATGGTAAGGGGATCAAAGATTGTGGGGAAAAGGCAGAAGAGTGGGATTGAGAAACATATCAGTCATAACTAAATGATGCAGCAGACTTGATAGACCAAGTGGCTTAATTCTGTTTCTATATCTTACGGGCTTGTGATCTCCTTCACAAAATCCATAAACAGGACAGTCCTTGTAGACTCACTGAAGTTATTTCTTCCATTTGACTTATTTATTTTCTCCTCTAGTCCAGTCTCTGCTATCTACAGCCATGACTCTTCAATGATGCTTCAACAATTTACAGATTCTGGGCCCTAGGCTCCACAATAGACTTCTAATCTTTCTGCACCCCTACCCCAACTGTATAGTCAAAGGGCTTTTCACTTCTTTCTTTGAAGAATCCTGAGCAGCTCCCATCCAGTACCATCCTCCTCCACATTGTGCTGGTTGTGGAGAGAATGAACACTGATGACGGTGGACGGGGTGCCAATCAAGCTGGCTGCTTTGGCCTGATTGGATGCAAGCTTCTTGAGTGTTGTGGGTGCAATACATATTCAGGCAAACATACAGAATTCCAATGCCCTCCTAAATTATGCCTGTTTCAGATGGAGAATAGACTTTGAAGAGTTTGGAAGTGAATTACTCGCTACAGGAGTTCTAACCTCTGACGTGACTCTGTAGCCACAAGTAGTTATATCACTGGTCAAGTTCACTTGCTGGTCAATAGTATCCCCAGGATGAATAAAATGGGGAATTCAGTGATGGCAATGCCATTCACAGTCAAAGGGTGATGGCTAAATTCCATTGGTTAGCTGTTCAGCAACTGGGAAATTTCACCTGCAGTCTAAAACTAGTGGGTAGAAGCCAGAACCCAAGTTGATTACATTGATAAATTATATTACAAACTGAGTGGGGTTAACTAGCACTATAACCATGTATAATCATAACTTATTCTCAACCTTGTGGCAATTACCCCCAGTAATATAGCATAACTTAAGAATTAAGCATTCCAGCTGAATAACTTTTTGACAGTGACAGCAAGTGGAGTTGAACATAATTTCCTCATTGCCCAGCAATATAGCAATTTGCTCCTTCTATAAGTAAATCAATATGTGTTGCACTTATCTTCAGGGTGTAGCATGGAAAGGCCTTAAATCTGGATCAGGAATGCACTTTTAACAATTTATAAGATGTATGATTTTTTTCTTTTCTTTGTTGCCAAGAAATTGTACAGTGCACTTTATAAACCTGAAGATTAACATTATGTTTTGGTCAAGGGCTGCAAATGATTATAGTGTGTTTTTCACAAATTGAAATTTACAATATTCATTATACTCCAATTTCTACGTCCTCAGGACAGCATCTGATTGGCCTTTAAGCAGCACATTTAGGAATGGCATAAAGTAAAAGGTGAGCCCAAAAATATTTCTAGGTAGACTAAATAAGCAATGGCTGCTCTGGAGAAATAAGTAGAACAACAGCAAAAAAAACTATACAAAATTGGGAAGACTCCCATCGTGTAGTAAGCAATTCACCTCAGTGTTTGTATAGCTAAGTTCAATGTACCCTTTGATCGACAACATCCTATCCCTTTAACCTAGAAAAGAAAGGTCGTATTAGAGTACTGACTGCCTAAAGATAACAAATTAATATTTATCTATTCCTACTTCACTCCTTGCATTTCTAACTGTACCTTATATTCTCCATATCCCTTCATATGTCATCCTCTTCCAACTCCTCAAATTCTCAGGGAGTCACATCCAATAATGCAAAAGATCCAAGTTGGATTGAATAGGATAGAAGGAGGTGGTAAATAATCTTGCTAAGATCTAAATCTGTCTCTAAACAGCTACTCTGAGTGAGAACCATACTCTGGCAATGATATTCTGCTAAGTGAATCAAGTTTGAATCCCAGAGTCGACTGTTATTTGGTTTCTTCATTCTGATACCATTGTCACTGATACTGATCAGTCCTGTGCAGTAGATGGGAATAACATAAAAAGCAGAAAGGTTGTTCATTCAGATACATTTCATATAGTCACATGATTGGTAAGTTTGCAGCTGATGCAAAAATTGGTGGGGTGCTAAGTGGTGAGGAGGATAGCTTTAGATTACAAGTAGATATAGATGGGCTGGTCAGATAAGCAAATCAGTGGCAAACTGGATTCAGTCCAGATGAGGTGATGCTCTGACACAGGCCAAACAAGGCAAGGGAATTCATGATGAATGGTAGCTCCCTCGGAAACACCGAGGGTCAGCATGACCTTGGTGCAAATACACTGGTTCCTTAAGGTATCAGAAAAGGTGGAAAAAGTGGCGAATGCTTACATTTATTAGGTAAAAATGACTGCAGATGCTGAAAACCAAATACTGGATTAGTGGTGCTGGAAGAGCACAGCAGTTCAGGCAGCATCCAATGAGCAGTGAAATCGATGTTTCGGGCAAAAGCCCCTGATGAAGGGCTTTTGCCCGAAACGTCAATTTCACTGCTCGTTGGATGCTGCCTGAACTGCTGTGCTCTTCCAGCACCACTAATCCAGTGCTTACATTTATTAGATGAGACATAGCGTTTAAGAGCAGGAAAGTTATACTAGAATTGCATAAAATGTTGGTTAGGTCATAGTTCTAGTGTCGTGAGCAATTCTGGAATCTATCCACATTATTGGAGACAAGTGATGGCACTGGAGAGGGTGCAGAGAATACTTATCAGGATGTTTCCTGGAGAGTTTTAGTTTAAGAGTAATTGGACAGATTGGGGTTATTTCCTTACATCAGAGGAGACGGAGGGAAGACCCAATTGAGATGTATAAAATTAAGAGCATAGGTAAGGTGGACTGGAAAAAATGTTTCCCCTTGACAGAGGGACGAATGACCAGGGACACAGATTTAAGGTAAGGGGCAGAGGCTTAGAGAGGTGAGGAAAAGCTTTTTCACCCAGGAATCTGGAATTCACGGTGTATAAGGATGGTGGAGATAGAAACCCTCATAACATCTAAGAAATATTTAGATATGCACGTGCAATGCTGGAAAATAGATTTAGAATAGTTAAGTGCTTTGATTGGTAGGGAAATGATGGGCCAAAGGACCTTTTTTAATACACTACTGTATAGCACAGTTGTTGTTTATGATCACTTCTGTTCATAAAAAGTAGAGCCAAAGTATTAATTGCAGTTGCAACTTATCTGTTCATGTTGTGGTTATCAAACAGCCTAAAAAAACAAGGTGCAATTCCTTAATCTTCTGAAAAACTGATGACAAAAGAGAAAGCAACTGAGTGAGAGAGCGAGAGTGTGAGAGAGGGGAAGTGCGAAGTAGAAAGAGAAACAGAAATGGGAGGGGAAACAAAAACATTCAAAGGCAGACAGATGGAGAAACTGACAGGGAATAAAGCAGAAAAATGAAAGGGGAACAGATTGGTTGAGAGAGATAGATATACAGGATAAATACCACATAGATAAGTTTAAAGCAAGCTCTTGCCACATCAGCACAAATTAGAATAATCAATTCAAACTAGATTTTCCTGGCAAGCCCAACACTCCCACGTTCTCCCAGTTCCCCCACCCGTCCAACCATGTGCAGTGTTGACTGATACTGCATGGATACATATGCAGAAATTACTGAAGCTTTGCTATTAACCACATTCTAAAAAACCTTTGTGCCTAAAAGTGAACCTAAAGGATCTTTATAGGAATTTTGAAGGAGAACAGTGTACCCTTTTGTTTGCTTCTAAATGCCATGTTTTTCAAAAAACTATCAAAAAATGCAACGCACCAAAATACCACTTTCCAAAATCAGACATACACTGCAGCTTTGGAATCACAGATATCTACCTGTATTCATTAAACCATGTGTCACCTGTGAAATATTGTGTCTGAAATAATAGATTAATATACAAAGCCACAAGAGAGGTCTTTATTTGCAGTGTTTGTCAACTAAGACTTGGATAAAAAAACTGAAATCTTTATTTGCATGAAGGTAAAAATTACTTAATTATGTGTTATTCATCTAATATTCAAGCTACACTTAACTAAGGTGACCAGATTATGTTCTGCCTAAATTAAACCATGCTAAGTGCATAACCACAGCAAACAATCGACTATATTTGAGCTCAATGTATCCCAGTAAGTCTTGTGTATCTTAAAAGGACATCTTAAGCAACTGAATACAGAAGTCAGTATGGTAAGAGAATGGACAGAATGGGGATAATTGTGGTTTCTGAAATAAAATATGTGAAATTGATGGGTGACGTTAATAAGGTTAACGAAGAAGTAATGCATAGAGAACATCAGCACCACCAAACAAAAACTAAACAGAAACAGCAGAAGATGATCATTATATGATGATCTCAGCCATTTGATTCCAACATGTGTTGATCCGTTCTGACTCCTTTCTCTGCATTGTCCTTGCCACTTTCAAGATATGAGCTCTACATAGATTGTGTGAAAAAAAAAAGCACAGATGCCAATAAGCTTAATGCATGCCAGCGAAAGCTATCAAAAATCTTAAATCAGAACAAGGAAGGTTCCTTAAAAAGGCTTAGGTTTAACAGAAAAAAAAACAAAGCAAGCATACCCAAGAGTCCTTGCATGCATGGCCAATCTCATGCCGTGTCAAGGGTGCAAGCATGCAGCGACAGGAAGGAACATTCTGTCACACAGTGCTGCATGAGAAGAATCAGAGACCGGATTAAGACATAAAAACTGTGCCAAAACAATTCGAAGGGATTATCTTTTGTAATACAAGAAAACTGAAATGAATTAACCCTTCTGGCAAATGTGCCCTTTAAATCAAGCCAAATACAATTTTAGCAGACAAGGTCATCTCGGAGAATAGGTTAATGGCCTGAATATTGAAGTACTAATAATAAACAATTACTTTTCTTCAACACATTACTGTATATTTTCTTCTTTCCAGTAAAAGACTCAGTCAGTGAATAAAATTATTTCAAGTTAAAGCAATCCATAAGAATATAGTTATTGAGCTCATGATAAAAACAAGACTGGATCCAAGTAAAATCTAAACAATTGGAAGTTGCCAGAGAAGGCAGTATTTTTACACAGGGTGAATTTGACTATCTTAAAATGGAGGCAGTGGCATAGTGGGAATGTCACTGGGCTAATAATCCAGAACACCAGGTTAATGTTTTGGGTATGTGGGTTCGAATTCTATCACAGCATTCAATAAAATTCTGGAATAAAAATCCTGATTGTTGTAAAAAACCCATTTGCTTTATTCAGATCTTTAGAGAAGGAAATCTACTGTCCTTACGTGGTCTGGCCTAGATTTTATTCCAGACCCACAGCAATGAGGCTGATGCTTAACTGCCCCCTGTAACATTAGCAGTGGACAATGAATGCTGGTGTATCCAGCCATTCAACAATTTAAAAAAAAACTTTTTAAAAAAATTCCTTGAAAACAAACCCAAAAATTGCTGGAAAGTCTTAGCAGGACGGGCAGCATCTGTGGGAAAAATGTTACGAGTTAAATGTTTCAAGTCTAGTGACTCTTCCTCAGAACTGATGATAGTTAGGAAAACGCTGTTCGAATGGCTGTTATTAGGGACTATTAGTAGCTAACAATAGGGAGTGTGTAACAGTAGACCAAGTGATAAATCCTGATGAAGGGCTTTTGCCTGAAACATCGATTTTCCTGCTCCTCAGATGCTGCCTGACCTGCTGTGTTTTAGCAGCACCGCAGTCTCTACTCTAATCTCCAGCATCTGCAGTCCTCATTTTCACCATGTGATAACATAGCCCAGTGTGTGGTTTGTGTGGTTGGGGCATGAGAAGTGGTGTCTCAAGCCCTAAAATTGATATTGAGTCCAGAAGGCTACAGATTTCCAAATTAGAAAATAAAGGTTCTGTTCTTCCAGCTTGTGCTGAGCTTCACTTAGAGCACTGCAGTAAGCCTGCAACAGAGACTGGAAACTCAGGGTCGCTAATTGTCCCAATGAGCCACCATTCATTCTCCTAGACTGACCGTTCTTCTCTCTCTTTGGGGGTTCTATCTCCACTAATCATTTACTCTTCACTCCCTACTTTCTGCACAAAAACCAACCATTTCCTCGCTATCATAAGTGCTGAAGGGTCACAGACCCAAAATGTTAACTCTGTTCTCTCCACAGATGCTGCCAGACCGGCTGTGATTTTCCAGAAATTTCAGTTTTTATTTTTGATTTCCAGCATCCAGATGTCTCTTGGTTATTTGTAACCATACTGTGAAATGAAAACTGTATCAAAATCATTTGTTATTAAAATCTTATTTACTTTCAAGGAATTCTAAAATGTAAAATAGTTTTCGGTCACGGAATACCTATGATTATTAACGGCTCAGACTAACCACAGTTATTGCATTGTTTTTATTGCAAGAGAGTTAAATTATCAATGGAAGAAGTCAAAATTAGTTCATAGCAAGAAACTAACTTTTGCAATGGATGTAGTGTGACAGAAAAGCAAAACAAAAACACTCTGACAAGGTGTTTGCTAGTATTAAGAACAAGCCTTTGTTTCATGGTGAACACAGTTCTGTACCTGCGATCACAGTTGCTGGTGTCAAACAGGTAGCCTTAAAACAACACTGTCAACATTATTTCTGTTCAGAACAGTAATCTGTCACACGACTCAGAGTTACATCTGAAATCTTAATTTTTTTTTGTTGCATTCACATTTTAATTTTACTTTTTAGTAACAATGGCAATTGTGTAGAATTGTTCTCATGTACAGTCCACTCTGTGTGGATCAACACACAAAGAGCGCTCACTCACAATAAATTGTTGCGGAAGGTAATAGCACACCAGCTGGAAATTGTTTTGGTAGCTGCCTGATAGTTTGAGCATATTATCAATTAGCAAGGATTTTTACAGAAGGCCACAGACATATCTGCGCTTTTGCTATAAATTATATCCAAAGGGCCATTCTCTCTGTCACTACTTCATATACATGCATGCGCATAAATTTGAAACTGTACATGCAAGAAACACAGTAAAACAAAACAATGAGTTTAAATTATTTTCAGCCATTAAGTTCAAGTTATATTCCTTCTGCACAATATCTGGCCTTCCAATGTTTTCCCTCAAAGAATGACTAATCTTTTGGCCAAAACTGAACTTAAAATCCTCCACTATCCAAATGTTTCAGATTCACACTGGGCAAAGCCAATTAGAGAGGCATGCTACAGAAGATACAGTTACAACAATCCCAAATTCTGTTGTGATTCCCATGACTTTACGATTGTAATTGAGTTATCATGGCAGGTCGTTCTTGCATAGTAAGTACTTTTACACAACACTCCCTAAAGACGTGTTACCAAGAATGTCACAATATCAGGTAGCCAGAAATCTATCATTTACTTGAGATAAGTGTGCACTGCTGATCTGTCCGTGGCATACATGATTTGTTACTAACTGTTGCCATTAACATTTCTGATCTAAGAGTGTAAATTTTTCCCATTGGCAATCACTTACTTGTAAACAGCTGTTCAAATATGACAAAATAGCCAAACCGAAATAGCATGAACAAGATTATGTGAGTACAAAAAATATAAAGTATGAAACGAGAACATTAAGCAAAAAGGATTTGTAATGGTTTCGATGCCAGGTTTGACTTCCAACTGAATAAACCATATTTATGAAGGGACAGTAACCCAATCCATTTGAGAGCGCTTGTGGAGAGAAACTAATAATGAAAGCTGCCAGTTGCTTCCTGTCAGTTATTAGCCAGCTCTACTTTAAGGACCTAGATTAACCCCTCAAAATGCCAGTCAAGTGTTCTGGTCATACTAACCAGTAGAGGCTGGAATCTGAAAGCACTCCAGCATTTAAGAGGCTTTTCACGGAGAGCAGGGATCTGATGTTGTTTTGCCAGGCCACATAGTAAATAGTAATGCCTGATTTTTTTATTTGTTTCAAGTGCGCAAACATGTCACCCAGATGAACAACCTGCTTCAAAAAAAAATGAAAAGCAGAATTTTACGATGCCCTGTCAGCAGGAGTGGGCGTGAAGGATGGGGTTTGCAAAATTATGGCCAGTTATTTGTCACTATTTCAAAGGTCAGGGAGAGGATGTCAGGGACCTGAGGGAGAGTTAACCGGTTGTGGAGCAGGCGTCTAGTGCAGGGCGAGCTCGCCATGAGCACTTCTTGGTTTTATTTTGAAAGAAGGCCCACCCACCTGCTAAACTTTGTCACCAAAAAAAGTAAAATTACTGCAGAACATTTAGCAGTAAAGAATCAAGCTTTATAAAAAAATAAATTGAAGAAAAAACTCAAATTGAAACATATTCTCATAACCACAAAAAATATGATCAACAAATCAAAAGCAAATGTCTCACTTGTGTCTATTTTGATGCTTTTTGGAATTTTTTTCTTTCTCTCCTAAATGTCCATTTTTACAATCTGACGTTTGCTTCCTCTTATCTATGCTAAGGACTCATCAGTACTGCTTTTGACTCAAATATGCTTTTGCTAATGACGTGACTCTTACCACGATAAACAGAGCGACCTAATGTTCTCTTCTACTCTTTTTAATCATAAGAACATAAGAAATAGGAGCAAGAGTCGGCCATCTGGCCTGTGGAGCCTGCTCTGCCATTCAATAAGATCGTGGCTGATCTTTCCGTGGACTCAGCTTCACTTATCTGCCCACTCACCAAAACCCTTAATTCCTTCACTGTTCAAAAATCCACCTTTGCCTTAAAAACATTCAACAAGGCAGCCTCAGCTGCTTCACTGGGCAGGGAATTCCACAGGTTCACAACCCTTTGGATGAAGAAGTTCTAAATCTGCTCCCCCTTATTTTGAGGCTGAGCCCAGAGATCTAGTTTCACCTGCCAGTGGAAACAACCTCCCTGCTTCTATCTAATCTATTCCCTTCATAATTTTATGTATTTCTATAAGATCTCCCTCATTCTTTCAATTCCAATGACTATAGTCCCATGTCTACTCAGTCTCTCCTCTTAAGCCAATTCTCTCAACTCCAAAGTCAACTTAGAAAACCTCTTCTGCACCCCCTCCAGTGCCAGTAAATCCTTTCTCAAATAAGGAGACCAAAACTGTGAAGTACTCCAGGTGTGGCCCCACCAGCACCCTATACACCTGCAGCATAACCTGCCTGTTTTTAACTCCATCCAGTTACAGCAGATTGGAAAACAGCAAAAGTGATGCCACTTTTTAAAAAGCAGGTAGACAAAAGGCAGGTAACTATATGCCAGTTAGCTTAACTTCTGTAGTGGGGACCTTGCCCCATCGGGTAGACGCAGCATGGGTTCATGAAAGGCAAGTCATGTTGACTAACTGACTGGAATTCTTTGGGGACATTATGAGCATGGTGGACAATGCTGAATCGGTAGATGTATCTGGATTTATAGCAAGCATTCAACAAGGTACCGTACAAAAGACTGCTGCATGAAATAAAGGTACACGGCATTACGGGTATGCATAAGCATGGATAGAGGCTTGTTTAACTAACAGAAAGCAAAGAGCGGCAATAAATGGGTGTTTCGCTGGTTGGCGATCAATGGCTAGTGGTATGCCTCAGGGATCAGTGTTCTGACTGAAAATGTTTATAATTTACACATAAATGATTTGGAGTTGTGGACCAAGTGTGGTGTGTCAAAGTTCACAGACCACACTAAGATGAGTGGTAGGACAAAGTGTGCAGGGGACACTGAAAATCTGCAGAGGGATATGGATAGGTTAAATGAGTGGGCAAGGTCTGGCAGATTGAGTACAATATTAGTAAATGTGAGGTCACGATTTTGGCTGGAAGAGGAGCAAAATGAACCATTATTTAAATGGTGAAAAAGTGCAGTATTCTGCTGTGCAGAGGGACTTGGGTGTCCTTGTGCATGAATCACAATCTTTATGGCATCCTCCAGTATCAGGGGCTATTTGAAATTCAGAAGACAAGCAGATTATGCGTGATCTTACTGGATGGTGAAGCAAACGTAAGAGGCGAAAAGGCCTACTTCTGCTCCTAAATTGTCCATCCTTCGTCTTGGCTTCAAGAATTAAATAAAAGTAGTAACTTGTCAACTGAAGCAAAATACTGCAGATGCTGGAAGTCTAAAACAAAAACAGAAAATGTTGAAAATTCTCAGCAGGAAACCGAATTAGAAATGCTATCACTGATGCTGCATGACTTGCTGAGTATTTCCAACATATTTTGTTATCACAAATACTTTCTAAGTCTTAACATATCTATCCTAAAGAGTTCTACAGTACAGAGATCAGTGTTTCAGTGTCTAAAACCAGTTGTTTTTTTTTAAATCCCCATGTGGTATGGAGTTGAATCACCATGTTCCACCTACCTAGATCATACAATGGCAGCATCACAGAGAGAGACAATTTTGGCTCACTGAGTTCATGCTGGATTTCTGCAACAGCAATTCAGGCAATCCTGAATCTCCTTTAATAGTTCTTCATTTCCAGAAGCCTTTGAACAATGAATACACTCTGCTTCAGCAACTGATCTGTGGTAGCAAACTGAAAGTGCTATGTAGTCTTTTAATTTTCCATATGATTTTGAATATTTTTAATTTGCTATTAATATGAGCATAAACTTTCTAAATTTCAAAAACCTCAATCCTGGTGCCCTTTAAGCATTTCAGCTTTAGTGAAACAAAAATCCCTAACTTGTCAAATAGTACATTATAAACACACCTGAGTCTTGTGTACTCTCCTTCCCCATTACATTTAAAATATTTCTATGCCTGAGGGGGCAAAGTCATACAGAAGATTTTCAACTTGCGTTCATTTCATATTATTCCTCATTTTTATATTCTATGCCTCAATAATATAAATGAATGATTGTTTTCAAATTATTTGACCAGAGTTCTCAATATTAGTCATCAGCAAACTAAAGGTGTTCTTTTAGTCCATTTAATAGCTGGCATTTTGTGTGCATTTTGTTCCTAAAAAAATGCTGCTTCTCACATTTCTACACTGAACTGAATCTGTTACCTAGCTGCCTATCCTACCAAACTGTCTTTGTTATGCAACCATTGCCCATACTCATTGTAACAACCTGAAGTCATCAGCAAATTTCAATACTGTTTGTTTAAATCCTTGATCCTGACCTCAGGCTTTTTCTGAGACATTTGCAGAAATCTTTACAATCTATTATTTTATTCTTACACAAATTTTAAAAAATCAGGCTGGGGCTGTAGGTTGCGCTGGCTGGACCAGCATTTATTACTAATTCCCAAATCCCCTCAAGAAGGTGGCAGTGAGTGACCTTTTTGTACATTTGCCGTAGGTGTACACACAGTGCGTCAGGGAGGGAGTTTCAGGATTCTGACCCAGCAAAACAGGGAAAGAATGGTGAAATATTTCCAAAAGCATTGTGAATGGATTTCTCACATTCAACCTAACTTTCTGTCCACAGGGCTACATTCTCTTTACGTGTTTGAATCTTTGACCCGAGATTAGATACCTAGGTCAAAATATCCTGATGAGCCCATGTTTCACTGTTCATGATGGAACTCATATTTGCCACTTTCAAGTTCATATGTAGTGGCTTGACAAACTCAAGTTCTACCTCCTCTATAAAAACCAAAGAGACAAAATATGCCTTTAGTACCTCCTATTGTTGGATTGTATTACATGGCCAAAATTTAATCTCAGTTATTGACATGTTTGACTCTCTACTCAATGGAATATACCTCAAGTACTTTTTCACAAACTGCCTGAATATTTTTTCTTGATTTGTTTATTTAAATTCATACAAAATTCCTCTGAATCATGTTTTAAGAACTTAGACTTGGCGGATAGGGATCAATTAGGTTGGAGAGCAAGCACCCTGCCACCTTCCATTCTCCAATTTGAGCAAGTAGACCAATGGTGGCGGAAGATCTGCCCGTTCCATTGCTGATTGAGGTTCCTAAGGGGTCAATTATAGCCTGCCCGCTGTTATATCCTAACACCACTCATCTGTGGCCTGACGTTCAGTGAAGACACCCAGTATGGCTGGGTGACAAACTGACAGCAGCCATCACTTGATTTATAGTCATAGAGGTGTATAGCACGGAAACAGACCCTTCTGTCCAACCTGTCCATGCCGACCAGATATCCCAATCCAATCTAGTCCCACCTGCCCATACCAGCCCATATGCCTCCAAACCCTTCCTATTCATATTCCCATCCAGCTCCCTTTTAAATGTTGCATTCGTACTTGCATCTACCACTTCCTCTGGCAGCTCATTCCATACACCTAACACCCTCTGCGTGAAAACATTGCCCCTTAGGTTTCTTTTATATTTTTCCACTCCTACCCTAAACCTATGTCCTCTAGTTCTGGACTCCCCCACCTTTCCCCACAGCCTTCGATGCTTCAGGGAAAACAGCCCCAGCCTGTTCAGCCTGGCAACATCCTTGTAAGTCTTTTCTGAATCCTTTCAAGTTTCACAACAGCCTTCCAATAGGAAGGAGACCAGAACTGCACATCGTATTCCAAAAGTGGCCTAACCAATGTCCTGTACAGCCACAACATGACCTCTCAATTCCTGTACTCAATACTCTGACCAAGAAAGGAAAGCATACTAAATGCCTTCTTCACTATGCTGTCTGCCTGTGACTCCACTTTCAAGGAGCTATGAAGCTGCACCCCAAGGTCTCTTTGTTCAGCACCATTCCCTTCGACCTTACCATTAAGTGTATAAGTCCTGCTAAGATTTGCTTGCCCAAAATGCACCACCTCACATTTATCAAAATTAAACTCCACCTGCCACTTCTCAGCCCATTGGCCCATCTGATCAAGATCCTGTTGTAATCTGAGGTAACCTTCTTCGCTGTCCACTACACCTCCAATGTTGGTGTCATTTTGCAAACTTACCAACTGTACCTCTTATGCTCACATCCAAATCATTTATATAAATGATGAAAAGTAGTGGACCCAGCACCAATCCTTATGGCACTTCACTGGTCACAGGCCTCCAGTCTGAAAAACACCCCTCCAATTTGAGTCAGTTCTATACCCAAATGCTTAGTTCTGCCTGTATTCCATGAGATCTAACCTGTTAACCAGTCTCTCATGTCGAACGTCTTACTGAAGTGCGTACAGATCACATCTACTGCTCTGCCCTCATCAATCCTTTTTGGTACTACTTCAGAAAAAAACACAATCAAATTTGTGAGATATGATTTCTCATGCACAAAGCCATGTTGACTATTCCTAATCAGCAGGTCAGGCAGCATCCAAGGAGCAGGAAAATTGACGTTTCGGGCAAAAGCCCTTCATCAGGAATCCTGCTCCTCGGATGCTGCCTGAACTGCTATGCTTTTCTAGCACCACACTAATCTAGACTTTGATCTCAAGCATCTGCAGTGCTCACTTTGTCTTATCCTTAACCAGTCCTTGCCTTTCCAAATACATGCACATCCTGTCCCTCAGGATTCCCTCCAACAACTTGCCCACCACCGACGTCCGGCTCACTGGTCTATAGTTTCCTGGCTTGTCCTTGCCATCCTTCTTAAACAGTGGCACCACATTAGCCAACCTCCAGTCTTCCGGCACCTCACCTGTGACGAGCGAGGATACAAAAGGCCCAGCAATCACTTCTCTAGCTTCCCACAGAGTTCTAGGGTACACCCGATCAGGTCCTGAGGATTTATCCACTTTTATGCGTTTCAAGACATCCAGCACTTCCTCCTCTGTAATATGGACATTTTTCAAGATGTCACCATCTATTTCCCTATATTCTATATCTTCCACATCCTTTTCCACAGTAAACACTGATGCAAAATACTTGTTTAGTGTCTCCCCCATCTCCTTCAGCTCCTTGCTGATCTTTCAGGGGTCTTATTCTCGCCCTAGTTGCCCTTTTGTCCTTAATGTATTTATAAAAACTCTGTGTTCTCCTTAACTCTATTTGCCAGAGTTATCTCATGTCCCCTTTTTGCCCTCCTGATTTTTCTCCTACTGCCCTATAGGATTCACTTGCTCTATTCTGTCTATACCTGCCATATGTTTCCTTCTTTTTCTTAACCAAACCCTTAATTTCTTTAGTCATCCAGCATTCCCTATACCTACCAGCCTTTCCTTTCTCCCTAATAGGAATATACTTTCTCTGAACTCTCGTTATCTCGATTTAATTGACCTTTCTCTAGAAGAGGTGCCACGGGGCTCTCACCAGCTGGCAAGGACCTATTTGCCTCCATTAACACTGACTCTCGACTCTTAAGATCATCCTTCCTTCTCCTTCTCCCCATCTCCTGATACTTGAAAGTTTGAATTCACAGCCCAGCTTCAGCCATATTTTGGTTGCTCTACAAAGAAAGAATGTGTGCATCATTTCCCACAATCTCAAGGTGCATCAAAGTATTTCACAGCCAATTAGAGCTCTCAAAGTAACACTGTGGAGAAACAAACCTGTTCCGGTTGTGCAGGTGAATGTTAAAAATCTGTCAGCATCACTGCAAGAAGAGCAGGTTGTTATCTTGGCCAACATACCTTTCACAGCCAAAACCACCAAAAGCAGACTAACAGAGTTATCATCTTGCTATTGTCAGTGGGATCTTATGATGTACAAAATGGCTGCTGCACTTGCTTCTCTTACAACATTTACTGCATTTCATAGAATTTAGTGTATTAATGAATTCTGACATATTGGAGAGCCCAAAAACCTTCTGTCTTTTATTTTGCTGACAGCTACCAGTATTTTCTTAATTAGCCTGACTCCATTTTCCTTTGAAACCATTGTGAAATTATTTGGCTTAAACTTTCGCCTCAGCTTTTCAATTAGAAACATGTTTGGGGATATTTGTTGGATTGGTCGACCTTAAAAGTTTCTGGGAGATCGTCAGAAGTCTGGAGAATTTGGACTGCACGTAAACATGTCAGGAATGCCTGCAGACAGGTGGCGAGGGGAGCTATACTAAACTGCTTTTGATTTGATTTGTCCACTGTTTTGCTGTTCACAGGAAATAAAATACCAGACTGCATGTTAGCAGACTGCCTGACAAATTGGACAGTGTGTGTCAGCTCGGGTTTACTTTACTTAACCATCTACTCTATGAATGTGTAGCTGTAAGAGTTTTCACTGTGGAATCATTATTATTGTTTCTTGCGTGTGTTTCGTTTATTATTTTTGGCCTTTTCTCTACTCCAGCATTTAGAAGCTTCAAAGTGCTTAAGATATATGGGGGTAGTTAGAAAAATTACATAAATTACTTGAAGCAGTAATTTAATCAGAACACAGCTCTGGCTCCAACAAAGACGGAAGAACTCCTTAGAAATATAATGAAATAACGCTTTGGTAAACTTGGTTACCAAATGAAATGCTGAGTTTATTGTTTGTATGTTGGAATGCAAAAATATGCAACAAATAAATATGCTTGTTGTCCACCCAAATTTCAGCTGTCATGTTAATTTTAATAAAAGGTTAAAAATAAATTATTGAATTTCTTTGGTTCTAATTAAACCCCTACTGGTCTATATGCACTTGATGCATTGTCTTGCAAATGAATAAAGCAGCATAAGTCTTTAGGGCCCAATGTTTGAAAATTAGTTTGTGCTGTGTTCTCAGCCATATCTGTTACATGTTCTTCCCTCCCTATGCTCTATCACTGGTGACAAGCTTTCACTGATCTTCACTTACGCTCTCTTTCTAAATCCCTTCTCTTCTTACATCCTTAATTCTTTTCAAAGGTTTGCTTAATACCTCTGCCTTTGTCATAACATTTTTTTGGTTGTAAAACCTTAAGTGTCACCCTTTTCAACTCCTACTCTTATCAAATGCCTAACTGTAAATATCTTGAACACATGTTGCACTATTAAAGGTACTATAACTGTAAATGCACTCAATTGGCTTTACCAACATAAACCTTTGGGAGAGGGTAAGAAGGCCAGTTCTACCCTGTTATCCTGTAATCCTATAATCCCTTGCAAATTTGGGCATCAAGAAAGAAGACATACTCACCCCACATCTCAAACTAGACAAATTATTGGCATTCAGTTCAAAATACACACATGAATGGTTCTGTGCAAGTCAGCAACCAGAAGGTTGACAATGATCACAGAAGTGTATTCAAGTAGGATTCATCCACTTGGGACAGCAGGTAAGAATATTTGAAAGGAAAAGCAAGAAAAGGAATACAATAATATAATTTAGCAAACCACTGATTTATTTTTCCTTCACTGCAATTAAATGGATTTGCTAAATTTAAACGGTGCATTGGGCCCATTTCCAGATAAACTCTTAAATTACAAGGCTACCAAAAGCAGAAGTAATTTTAAACACAGTAAAAATCTCAGTAATGTTTCCAGTTAGTACATGATTCACAAGTAGTTAGGATTCTTCTTGAAGACAAGCATTCAGACAGTTATCGCATTTTCTTTTGACACCCTGGGGTAAAGCTGCTACTGTTTCAGCCCGGGAGGTCAGTATAACAATTAGCGTACAGATGAGGTTTGTGGAAAACAGCTCAGCTAAGACGAAACATGATTTAGGCTCTGATTTACGGTACATTGTTTCCCTTTTATTGCTAAGAGGCCGATTTGTACGTATCAAGAAACCTACAATATAGAATAGTAGCCACATGGGAGAAAGTTACAAGGTAGTCTAACATCACCTAGGGACTCCAGTGAAGTTATATGCCGTGGAAAACAGAGCTCAAGCAATTTACAAGTCACCTGAATCGCCAAGTTTGGGTTTATATTCTTGTAATTTTCTCTTGGTATTTGTTGTTTTATAAATCAATATACATCCTCTTATCATTTTTTGGGTAGAGTATTTTTGTGTTTCTTACTGTGCTTGGGAATTCTCCACCATCTCAATGTGCTTTTGAGTGACAGTCACAAAAGGTAATTGTGTTCTTTTGCAGTAGACATAATAGCAGTTCTTACAGGAAAAAGAAACTAATTTGCAGTATGTTAGAGTAAAATTTCATTAGTGGCACATAATCAAATATTTCAACAATTCAAAAACGAGAGACTAGCGCACAATGCCTGTGGCATGCTAACAAAATGTTGTAGCAATGGACTTTACCATTGATGGCTCATATTTCACAATATGATCAGCATTAGGTTCAAGGCAATAAAATATTTTAAAATCTTCAGCTGTGAAGAGTCACAAAGATATTCAAACACCTTTCCCTTTTCGAAGCTAACTGATATGCTGTGTATTTCCAGCTCATTCGATTTTTAATCTAACATGTTTAGTTTTTCAAACAGCTGATTATTGTTAGGACAGTTAGATTCAATCAATCGCTCACTTTTCCATTCAGTTGTTAATTAGTTGGAAAGATTAAGTCACATTAGGGTAAAACCAAATCACCCCATCTTCATGTTCCAATGCTGTGTATGGACTGGATTTAGATAAAGTCAGGTTGGCATAAAGGCAAGTGCTGAGAATAAACACAAGTTGGAGGCTATGAACAGTAATCACATGCTTTATAAACATACACATACACACTGCACTTTGACTTAAATAATGTGAAGATTAGTGAAGATATAAATAAATATTTTCATGTGCAGCCTTTCATCCCCTTGATATTTTCACATGAACAATTCTATCAACAGGATTTATTTTAAAAGTCAGAAGTTACACTCTCTGACAGATGAGTGGAAAATATATCTCAGAGTGAATGTGACAGGATATCTGCCTTCCCCTCCTAGCACTTGGTAATATGCACTGTTGAAGAATGTTAGATAGCTGTGGAACTGTACCCATCATAAATTGTCACCTTCACTAGAAGGGAGGTAAAAGGAGGTTAAAAATATTTATGATGAAAAATCAACATGGTTTCTGTCAATTTTTGACATCAGTGATACTAAAGCAGAAACATGGATAAATTCTGAAGTGATTTGCTGAAAGTTTTAAGAGTGTGAATGCAGTAACAGGCTTGGTCTTTCTACACTACTGTCCTCAGAATTGTTTCAGCTTTTAAATCTATAACAAACCCTTGGTAATAGCTAAAATAGTAAGTACGAAAGACTGATAAGACATTGACTTGTTAAACAGCCTTTTCAAATTTTGTAAATGCCTTAATGTATGATTTCTTATTAAAAAGACTACTTAAAGTTAGTATATGTCAAAATCACATCTTTGCAGCCAATACCAATCAGTTTATCTAGCACAAACGACACTATGATGAAAATAACCATTTACAATGAAGGCCATATACACAGACTATCATATTTTTGTAATTGTAAAATTGAAAATCTGAGATAAAGTGAACCTTCTTACCACTATTTTAGTGAGGCAAAACATACAAAGATTTTCTCTCAGAATCATTCACAAATTTCTGCTGAAGTTTGTTCCCCAAATAAAGTGGAACTAACAACACAATAAAGTATGGAACTGCAGATCAAATTAAAAAAAACCTCTTTCACCTTCTGCTGTAAATTCCCAGATCTAAAGAATAGAACAATGGAGTAAGAATGAAATTATTCAGTTTAGTTTTAGAATTGGAATTAGGAGATGAAAAATAAATCAAAAGTGGTCAGTTAACAGCTCTGTACTTAGTGACACATGGCACACAAAAAGTTAACTTTTATCAAAGAACAGGAATTATGTTATTCACAATCTTTGTTTTTGAAATAAATAATGTGCAACTGCAATGGAAAGCGCCTGGCAAGAAAACAGTGTTTTGTAAAAGCCAGCAAATTTCCACCAATTGATGGATACATACATAATTATATCACATGCTACCGATACGATATGACAGCCAAGGCTTGATCATTTGTCAGGAGGAATAGTGCAAAACTAATGTTTTCACCCAGCAGGGTTTTCATGTAATTTCACATTTCTGTCAAAAGTACACAGACAGAAAGAAGTCTGAGAAGTTGTAAACAATGTAGTAGGGCTGCAAATGGAAAAGAAACCAACAGACAAAACTTTCTCACTTGGTGTTTTACAGCTTAGATGCATTTTTATAAGCCATATTAAGGCTAGGTCTTTTTGTTTCTGCATCAGTCGTCTTGAAATACTGTGTTACCTAAACTCAAAAAGGATGTCATTTAACACAATATTCAACATTATTACTCCTCACAAAAGTATTTATGGATTTAATTTATATATGCATTACTGAACTTACAACATTTATTTCAGATTATAAATTACAGAACTCAGACACAGACGTATACTTTACAAGCTTGCTTTTCTCATCAAGATAGTTTGCTAGTGGTTTGATAAACTTTTTCAACTAAAATGAATGGATAATTTTCCTGAGACAAATTTTTCAGTTCTATTAATATTGTAAAATGTGATGAGCTGTGATTATATATTACGTGCACTGAAGCATCATCAGCATTAAGCTGACTCCTTTGCGACTTTGTACTACTACGTAAAATACATTAGTAGCTATTCATGAAACCGAGTATTGAAAACGCAAAAGGCATTTTCAACTTGACACCGCTTCCTACATGAAAGCACCCTATCAGCTTATTTCAAGATGAACTGCTCTACTTAGTTCTAATTTAATTCAGTTAAAATTATATAAGGTGCTCTTCTTTCTTTGAGAAGGGAAGGGCAGCATGGTAGCAGTGGTTTGATAATTGCTCCTGTGAAGTGCCTAAGGGCATTTTACTATGTTAAATATGTTATGTAAATTCAAGTCGTTGTTAGTGAATTAACACTTCAGTGGCAGATTAGTGTTGTTACAGATGAGATTCTCACGGCAATGAGTTTGAAAACTCAACATAATCACTGCAGAGAAAAAACTTCAACGAGTCCACTTGAAGGTTCGAAAAGACAAAAGCAATATATCAGCTATGTTTATGCACTTGGCTTTAGAAGGACAAGTCAGGGATAAAATTTCTTTTCACTGGCTATAGACAAAAGTTTTCTATCAATGTCAATTCTTATTTCATGATGCTCGAGTTAAATAAGTGCTGAAGGCAAAGTAGAGAAAGAAATACTTTGGAAAAATTACAGAGAAAATTTCTAAAGCATCAGCATAGGATATTTTAAAAGAAGATTAGAATGTACAGTTGCATTATGGCATGTGCAATAGTCCAGTGCAACTGCACTGCATCACCAGCTATAATAGCCTTTGCAGTCAGAAGGTCAGTGATTCAGGTAACACTTCACTTCACAATCTTGAGTACACAATTTAGCTCAGAGCTCTTGTGATGCATTGGGAGTGTCCCTACCTGGGAGCAAAGAGACCCAGCTTGAAGCCCCAGAAGTGTGTCGGAGCATTTCTGAATGGTTTAAGTAAAATAATTTACAATCTAGGCTGCTAGTTTTGTACAGTGCTGAGAGAGGTACACACTATCAGAGATATCACATTTTGGATGCGGTGTTAAACCAGATCCGCCAACTCAAGCTGACATTAAAGATCCCATCAGACTCTTCGATCGAGTGCAGTAATGTTCTCCTGGTGAGCTGAGCAACAAGCCCCCATCAAGTATTAGTGAGAAAACAAATTGCCTGGTCTATTATCTCATTGACATCGACAGGACCATAACTATCAGACTTCCCACATATCAGTAAACACAGTTTAAAGATGCTCAATTGACTGGGAAGTGTCTTGTGATATCCTTAGCATTTGAAATGTGCTACAAAAAGAAATGTGAGTTTATTTCCTTTATTATTGTTTGAACCTTTCGAAATTGGATAAAAATAGCAATCACGCCATATGAATATTTTCAGACCTGACTGGTAAATTTGTGATTTTATTGAAAGCTGTCCAAATAAGTTTTACAAAAGCACTGTATGAAAAGTTATTAAGGTGAAACATTGTTTTGCTCTTCATAGATGCTGCCTGACATGCTGAGTATTTTCAGCATTTTGTTTATAAACCCTGTTACAGGAACTGGTTCATCAGAATAATCACGTCATCTTTCCTTAGCTGTTACATTTTTAATGTTTTAAGCCTGCTCACCAGAAGCCACCTGGCCCAAGATACTGGCTTAATTGCAATATTCAAACAGCAAATGATGCTATTATGGCATAAGATCTGTATTATGGCCGAAACGTCGATTCGCCTGTTCCTTGGATGCTGCCTGACCTGCTGCGCTTTTCCAGCAACACATTTTCAGCTAAGATCTGTATTTTGCAAGCTAACTACAGCAAGATCAAAACCCATAGAGAAGTGGAATAAATATCTTGGGTAGTAAAGCATCTTGAGCCTTGGCTCAATAGTAACAATGCAACTTTGAGATAGAATAACATGGATCCAGGTCTTAGGCGGTATGGTGGCTCAATGGTTAGCACTGTGGCCTCACAGTGGCAGGAACCTGGGTTCGATTCGCCCTTGGGCGACAGTCCTTGTGGAGTGTACATATTCACCGTGCATCGTTGTGGATTTCCCCTAGGTTCTCCGGTTTCCTCCCACAACCCAATGTTGTGCAGGTTAGATGAGTTGCCCGTTCTAAGTTGCCTATAGTGTCCAGGGCCATGCAGGCTAGGTGGAATAGCTGTGCAAGGTTATGGGAATAGGGTAGGGCTTGAGTCAGAGAGGCAGTGTAGATTTGATGGGCCGAGCAGCCTGCTTCCACAATGTGGAGAAAAGGTTATATATCTTCTGAGGATTTCCTCAGGTCCAAACTCCAAAGGAACATGCGACCAGAGTCACAGGGTGCAGCAGTCCTTCTAAGGAGTATAAGATTCTGCATGAAAGCCATGGCCCTTAGCAACACTTCAAGCAGGTAAAACATTTCAATGGCCAAAACTCTTTGAGAAGCTATGGAGAGTTGGCCAGTGAGGAGGTACGGTAGCAGGTGGGTAAGGAGGTACAGTAACAGATAAGTGGGTTTGTTTTAGGAGTTGTGTTTTTGGCAAGGGAACAAAATATAGAAAATATAGAGTTAGGCAGAAATTTAAAAAGGAGGCCCTCGAGAGTAGTTATATCTGGATTACTCCCAGTGCTACAAGCTAGTGAGGGGAGGAATAGGAGGATAGAGCAGATGAATGCATGGCTGAGGAGCTGGTGTATGGGAGAAGGATTCACATTTTTTGGATCACTGGGTAGAAGTGATCTGTACAAGAAGGATGGATTGCACCTGAATTGGAAGGGGACTAATATACTGGCAGGGAAATTTGATAGAATTGCTCAGGAGGATTTAAACTAGTAGGAGGGTGGATGAGATGGTAAGATAGGTAATGGGACTGGGTTAGGTAAGGGTAAGGGAGGTCTAACTGCTTAGTGAGGTTGGATGTCTGGTGGGATGGACTGGGTATAAGCATACAGGTTGGAGTTGCAGATGTAAAGTGAGTCAGTGTTAGTGATAGGAATGGGGGGTCAGTGACAGTCATTGGCAGGTCATGCTTACATAGCTAACATCTATTGGCATCTACCTGGCAATGTGGAAAGATGACCTGATGCATCCTCAAACAGGAGGACAACTCCAACCTGACCAATCACAGTCCCATCAGTCTACACTCGACCATCAGTAAACTGAATTAAGGTATCATCAACAGTGCTATCAAGCAGCACCTGCTCAGTAATAACCTGCTCAGTGATGCCTTGTTTGGATTCTGCCAGGGCTGTTCAGCTCCTGACCTCATTACAGCCTTGGTTCAAACATGGACAAAAGAGCTGAATTCCAGAGGTGAAGTGAGAATGACAGCCCTTGGCATCAAGATTTCATTTGAGCAAGTGTGGCACTGATGTGCCTGAGCAAAAAAGGAATTAATGGGAATCAACGAGAAAACTCTCCACTGGCTGGAGTCATACCAAACACAAATGGAGATGGTGGAGATTACAGAAAATTTATCATCTCAGCTGCAGGACATCTCTGTGGTATTCCCAAGGACTGTATGCTAGACCCAAATACCTTCAGCTGCTTCATCAATGGCCTCCTAGATCATAACATTTGATATGATCTGCTAATGATTTGACAATTTTCAGAACCATTTATGACTCCTCAGATACTAATGCAGTTAACGTACACATACAGGAAGACCTGCGCAGGCTTGGCCAGATATGTTTGTGCTATACAAATGCCAGGCAATGACCATTTCCAATGGGATTCTGGTGAATTCAAGATGGAGGATGGGGGTAAAATTTCTGGCTTAACAGGCTGCTCCTTTTTTTGAGGTATTAAAGGTGTTGGAGGTGATTTCCTTGATTTCCAGGAGTAGCAATTACTGTTTTATATGCTGCTGCATTGTTTCAGAACTTTCAGAGGTAAAACAAAGTCAAAACAACGGCACTTTTAAAAGAGAGAGGGAGAGACAAAGGCAGTACATGGTCAGGTCACAGAGAGAGAGAGAGAGAGAGAGCGAGAGCGAGAAACCGCACTGCTAACTGACACAGCAGTGAACATGTACAGTTACTGCCTTTCCTGGTTAATTCATGTATCACTGTATATCAGAGTGCACCGTCAAAAATTAATAAACAATGAAGTTCACAACTAATCTTGAAGGAACCTCTTTGAGAAAGGTCACAGCACAGAAACAGATAAGTGAATAGTTTTAAGAATAGTCTTGCTGTAAATATACAACAGTCAGTCGAGTGGGTTCTTTCTTGATTAGATGTTTTATTTGAGATATGTCTCTTGATTAAGCTTAAAAATATAAGCCATAAGTATTAATTTAGCCTGAAACAATGTTGTATACAGCAATAAAACTGTGCTATTTTCTGCATCTGTACATTGGAAGAAGCAAAAAGGCCCTTCGTAGAGCGGTATGCTCTTCCTGTAGGACATGGAAGTTTTGGGAGAGTTTACGGATTACTGAGGAATATATTTACAATAAATGCCGTTGGTTGCAAAGCTGATCAGATCAAATGGATCAGTTGGAGCAATGGGGAATTGACATGAACAGGGGTGTGTGATGCACGGCAGTTGTAGAAAGGGAGAAAAGTCACAGATACATAGATGGGTTAACTCCAGGAAAGGTAAGAGAGGTAGGCAGGTAATGCAGGAGTCTTCTGTGGCTATCCCCATTTCAAACAAGAATGCTGTTTTGGAAAATGTAGAGAGTAATGGATTCTCAGGGGAACATAGCACAAAGAGCCAAGTTTCTGATATCGAGGCTGGCTCAATGTAACAAGGCGTACATCGGGTTCCAAGTGATCGATTGTGATAGGGGACTCTCTAGTCAGAGGCACACAGACAGACATTTCTGTGGCCAGCAGCGAAAAATCAAAATGGTGCATTGCCTCCCTGGTGCCAGGATTAAGAATGAATCAGAGAGGATGGAGAATGCTCTCAAGGGGGAAGAGGGCCCAGCACGAGGTCACTGTACACATTGGAATCAATTACATCGGAAGGGAAAAGGATGAGATTCTTAAGGGAGAATATAGATAGTTAAGCAGGAATTTAAAAAGGAGGTCCTCGAGAGTAGTTCTATTTGGATTACTCCCGATGCTACTAGCTAGTGAGGGTAGGAATAGGAGGATAGAGCAGATGAAAGCATGGCTGAGGAGCTGGTATATGGGAGAAGGATTCACATTTTTGGATCATTGGAATCTCTTCTGGGGTAGAAGTGACCTGTACAAGAAGGATGGATTGCACCTGATTTGGAAGTGGACTAATATACTGGCAGGGAAATTTGCTAGAACTGCTCAGGAGGATTTAAACTTGTAAGGTAGAGGGTGGGATCCCGGGAGAAAGTGAGGAATGAGATCAATCTGAGAAAAGAAGCGAGTCAAACAGTGAGGGCAGGCAGGGTCAAATGAGAGAACAAGATAGGACTGATAAATTAAGTTGTATTTATTTCAATGCAAAAGGCCTAACAGGGAAGGCAGATGAACTCAGGTTCTGGATTAGTGGTGCTGGAAAAGCACAGCAGTTCAGGCAACTGCCTGAACTGCTGTCCTTTTCCAGCACCACTAATCCAGAATCTGGTTTCCAGCATCTGCAGTCATTGTTTTTACCTAGATGAACTCAAGAGCATGGTTAGGAACATAGGACTAGGATATCATAGCAATTGCAGAAACATGGCTCAGGGATGAGCAGGACTGGCAGCACGGGGGCGGCACGGTGGCACAGTGGTTAGCACTGCTGCCTCACAGCGCCGGAGACCCGGGTTCAATTCCCGCCTCAGGCGACTGACTGTGTGGAGTTTGCACGTTCTTCCCGTGTCTGCGTGGGTTTCCTCCAGGTGCTCTGGTTTCCTCCCACAGTCCAAAGATGTGCAGGTCAGGTGAATTTGCCATGCTAAATTGCCCGTAGTGTTAGGTAAGGGGTCGATGTAGATGTAGGGGTATGGGTGGGTACGCTTCGGCGGGGCGGTGTGGACTTGTTGGGCCAAAGGGCCTGTTTCCACACTGTAAGTAATCTAATCTAATCTAATCTAATCTAATGTTCCAGGATACAAATGCTACAGGAAGGCCAGAAAGGAAGGCAAGAGAGGAGGGGGAAGTGGCATTTTGGATAAGGGATAGCATTACAGCTGTGCTGAGGGAGGATATTCTGGGAAATACATCCAGGGACGTTATTTGGTTGGAACTGAGAAATGAGAAAAGGATGATCACCTTATTGGGATTGTATTATAGACTCCCTAATAATCAGAGGGAAATTGAGAAACAAATTTGTAATGAGATTTCAGTTATCTATAAGAATAACAGGGTGGGTATGGTAGGGGATTTTAACTTTCCAAATATAGACTGTGACTGCCACTGTATTAAGGGTTTAGATGGGGAGGAATTTATTAAGTGTGTACAAGAAAATGTTCTAATTCACTATATGGACGTACCTACTAGAGAACGTGCAAACCTTGACCTACTCTTGGGAAATAAGGCAGGGCAGGTGACTGAGGTGTCAGTGGGGGGGGGATCTTTGGGGCTAGCGACCATAATTCAATTAGTTTTAAAATAGTGATGGAAAAGCATAGAAGGCTAATTTTGACAGTATTAGGCAATAACTTTTCAAAAGCTGATTGGGGGCAGATGTTAGCGGGTAAAGGGACAGGTAGAAAATGGGAAGCCTTCAGAAATGAGATAACGAGAGTCCAGAGTCAGTATATTCCTGTTAGAGTGAAAGGAAAGACTGGTTGGTGTAGGGAATGCTGGATGATTAGAGAAATTTAGGGCTTTGTTAAGAAAAAGGAAGGAAGGATATGTCAGGTATAGACAGGACAGATCAAGTGAACCCTCAGAAGATTATAAAGGCAGTAGGAGTATACTTAGGAGGGAAATCAGAAGGGCAAAAAGGGGACATGAGATACCTTTGCAAATAGGGTTGAGCAGAATCCAAAAGGGATTTTATAAATCCATTAAGGACAAAAGGGTAACTAGGGAGAGAATAGGGCCCCTCAAAGATCAGCAAGGTGGCCTTTGTGTGGAGCTGCAGGAAATGGGGGAGATACTAAATGAAAATTTTGCATCAGTATTTACTGTGGATAAGGGCATGGAAGATATAGAATGCAGGGAAATAGTTGGTGACATCATGAAAAATGACCATATTACATAGGAGGGAGTGCTGGATGTCTTGAAAAGCATAAAAGTGGACTATTCCCCAAGACCTGATCAGGGGTTCCTAGAACTCTGTGGTAAGCTGGGGAACTGATTGCTGGGCCCCCCTGCTGAGAAATTTGTATCATCAATATTTCAGATGAGGTGCAGGAAGACTGGAGGTTTGCTAACATGATGCCACTGTTTAAGAAAGGTGGTAAGGACAAGCGAGGGAACTACAGACTGGTGAGCCTGACGTCGGTGGTGGGCAAGTTGTTGGAGGGAATCCTGAGGGATAGGATTAACACGTATTGGAAAGGCAAGGACTGATTAAGGATGTAAACATGGATTTGTGCATGGGAAATCATGTCTCACGAACTTAATTTAAGTTTTTTGAAGAAGTAACAAAGAGGATTGATGAGTGCAGAACAGTAGATGTGATCTATATGGACTTCGGTAAGGCACTTGACAAGGTTCCCCATGGGAGACTGGTTAGCAAGGTTAGATCTCACAATACAGAGATAAGTAGACACTTGGATACAGAACTGGCTCGAAGTAGAAGACATAGGGTGATGGTGGAGGGTTGTTTTTCAGACTGGAAACCTGCGACCAGTGGAGTGCCACAAGGATCAGTGCTGGGTCCACTACTTTTTGTCATTTATATAAATAATTTGGATGGGAGTATAAGAGGTATAGTTAGTAAGTTTGCAGATGACACTAAAATTGGAGGTGTAGTGGATAGCAAAGAAGATCACCTCAAATTACGACAGAATCTTGCTCAGATGGTCCAATGGGCTGTGGAGTAGCAGATGGAGTTTAATTTAGATAAATGCAAGATGCTGCATTTTGGGAAAGCAAATTTTAGCAGGACTTATACACTAAATGGTAAGTTCCTAGGGAGTGATGCTGAACAAAGAGACCATGGAGTGCAGGTTCATAGCTCCTTGAAAGTGGAGTCACAGGAACATCAGATAGTGAAGGTAGTGTTTGGTATGCTTTCTTTTATTAGTCAGAGCATTGAGTACAGAAGTTGGGAGGCCATGTTACGGCTGTACAGGACATTTTTGGAATAATGCGTACAATTCTGGTCTTCTTCCTATCGGAAGGATGTTGTGAAACTTGAAAGGGTTCAGAAAAGACTTATATGTATGTTGCCAAGGTTGGAGGAGTTGAGCTATAGGGAGAGGTTGAATAGGCTAGGACTGTTTTCCCTGGAGCATTGGAGGCTGAGCGGGGACCTTCTAGAGGTTTGTAAAATTATGAGGGGCATGGTTAGGATAAATAGACAAAGTCTGCTCCCTTGGGTGGGGGAGTCCAGAACTAGAGGGCATAGGTTTAGGGTGAGGGGGGAAAGATATAAAAGAGACTTAAAGGGTAACTTTTCACGCAGATGGTGGTGCATGTATAGAACGATCCAAGAGAGGAAGTGGTGGAGGGTGGTATAATTGCAACATTTAAAAGGCATCTGTATGGGTTATGAATAGGTCAGAATATCTGGTCGGTATGGATGAGTGGGACTGAAGGGTCTGTTTCTGTACTGTACATGTCTATGACGCTATGTATGTGAGAGAGAGAGAGAGAGAGAGAGAGAGAGAGAGAGAGAGAGAGAGAGAGAGAGAGAGAGGGAGAGAGAGAGAGAGAGAGAGAGAGAGAGAGAGAGACACATTCAGTAACATTTCTATCACTGAACCCCCAATATCAGCATTCTGGGAATTGACCAGGAACTTAACTAGACTAACTGCATAATCACTGTGGCTACAAGAATAGGTCAGAGGCTAGGAATCTTGCAGTTAGTGATTCATCTCTTGATTTTCAAAGTCAAGATTAGAGTGGTGCTGGAAATGCACAGCAGGTCAGGTAGCATCCAAGAAGCAGGAAAATCAATGTTTCGGGCAGGAGCTGTTCATCAGGAATGAGGCTGGAAGCCTCGGGGGTGGAGAGATAAATGGGAAGGGGAGGGGGAGGGGGAGGGGGAGGGGGAGGGTCTGGGGCTGGGGAGAAGGTAGTTGGGAGTGCAATAGACCTCAACATCTGTCCACCATCTACAAGGCACAAGTCAGGAGTGTGACAGCATACTCATTTGCCTGGAGGAATGCAACTCTAACAGCATTGAATTACGTTTGACACCATCCAGGACAAAGCAGCCCACTTAACTGGCACCATATCCACATTCATTCTCTGCACCGGCCATGCTCAGCAGCAATAGTCAGTATCATCTCCAAATGGCACTGCAGTAATTCGCTGAGGCTCCTCAGACAGTACCTTCCAAATCCAGAACCACTTCTGTCCAGAAGGACAAGGACAACATATACGTGGGAACATCACCACTTCCAAGTTCCCCTCCAATCAAGTCACCATCCTGACTTTGAAAGATATTGCTGTTCCTTCAGTGTCACTGGGTTAAAATCCCGAATCTCCCTATATCAAATAAACACCTGGGAATTCAAGAAGGTGTCTCATCAACAGCTTTTCAAGGATAATAATGGATGGGTAATAAATGCTGGCCCACCAATCTGGTACCCCATTAATTGATTTTAAAAACCCAGAATTCGGAGCAGGTTTTTATCTTTTTAAGTTCTCCTGAGTAACAATCCAGATAAGTGAGTCACAACACTCTCGCAGAGAGTTAGGGAGATGATCAGGGACTTCCAGATGGTGGGCAATTGCCCATTAGAAGTTAAAACATCCTGGATAATTACAATTTTCAATTGGAATCGCTGTAGGGTCCAGATCTACATCTTTCAGGGTATATCCAATCTCTTACTATCCAGAGACCATAAAATCTGGGCTGTGATTTCAAGCCCCACTCCAGGGCTTGAACACACAATCTTGGCTGGAACTTAAATGCTGTAGTAAAAGAGTGACATACTGTTGGGAGATGCAAACTTCCTGAATAGATATACTGAGATCTTGGATGGGTTTAAAATATTCCATTGCATTACTTATATTCCCAAACTAAACCAGTTCTCCTGCATGCACTTGGCCTACACCCTTCTAAACCCTTCCTACTCGTGTTCCTGTTCAAATGTCTTTTAAACATTGCAACTGTAACTGCATCTTCCATTTCCTCGGCAGTTCATTTCACATACAAACCATCCTCTGTGTGAAAATGTTGACCCTAGTTTTGAACTTCCCCACCTTAATCACCTTATCTATGCCCCTTATGATTTTATAAACCTCTGCAAGGTCACCCCTCAACCTCCTATGCTCCAACGGAAAAAATGGTCTCAGCCTATCCTTCTTACTCAAGGCTTCTAGTCCTGGCAACATCTGGGTGAATCTTTTCCGAACCCTCTCCAATTTAATGATATTCTTGTTATAGGAGGGCAGCTAGAACTGTATACAATATTCTAAAGTCATCAAAAGCATCACTGCAATATCTGAAATAATTGGCAATTTATTTCATTGTAATTATTTAGCAGCGATATTCTTGGCATGTCCTGAAGTCCAAGGCCGCTACGTTATTCAAGTTCTTTCTTGTCATGGTCCTCGTAAAATTGCTATGAAACTAATTTCAATGTTAAACAATAATCATGGTGGGAAAGTCTAAACCACATAACCATCTCAAAATCCCATGAATGCATTGTTTAAAAGAACCACCATAGGGTCACAGAAGTCTTGTGGCTCATCAGAATGCAAAGATCGAGGGGGATGAGACTGTGAAAAACCGAAGCTGGTGATTTTATTTTATTTGTTGACACACTAGGACCCAGTTCAGATCATTAAAACCAGAAATAATGGGGAACCAGGATTCAGTGCCGATTTGGGCAACAAATATTTTACATCAGCTTGTTTTCAGGGAGATGAGGATAGAAAGTTAGCTGACAAACCACTGGAATAAGTGAGCCTGGAGGTGACAAAGGCATGGATTACAGTTTCTACAGATACAGTAGGGTAGATGCACTGAGCTAAGAGCTTTCAGTGGCTTGGCTACTGGTGATGTTTTCAGCATGTTATAGTAGTAGTTAACAATTTTGGAAAAAACCCTGAATCACACTGAGCTTAAAGATAGGGACATCAAAGCAAAGAAAACATGGTGAGGTGGCAGATGAATCACGTGGTACACCAAGTGATCAGCTGATGTCAAATTTCTATCGTACAAATGTAGACTTCAGTATAATAGGGAGAGAAAAGTAAACAGCAGCGTGTTTTGAATTCAGAAGGAGCAAGAGAAGCGTGGTTAAAGCAGCAATGGTCATAGTACCTCGAAACACAAACAATGAAGTCTGATGTTGGATTACCCATCCACCCTGAATAACTATAGCATGTAGGGACTGTATTTAAACAGATCATCTGAAGGATACATCCTCCATGGTGTAATATCTCCTCACTGCTGCACAAAGATGCCAACCTAGATTATACACTCGGATCCTGGAGTAGGTCTTTTTGAATCATGTCAAAATAATTAGGCCATCCTGGAAGCTCACACATGCTTAGGTTAGTAGCAAAGGATCGCACATCACACTTAGTGCTTAACATTACAATCGTAATGATTTTCATCATGGTGAAATATGAAAGGGAAAATACCAGTTATAACTGTCCCAGAACATCAAGATAGTCTTCAACACACAGAATGTAAGGGGCATATTTTGAGGGATCATAAAAAGGCAAAAGTTCCATCAGCAAAGAAAATGGCTCCGTCAAAAATAGGAGCAGAGGGGTCATCAAGGAACCCTTGGAGAGATGGGTAAAACACTACTTTGAATTGTACTCTGGGAGAACACGGTCACTGAAGACATTAGAGACAATGTAGGAAGGCTGCTTGTCTTGGCAGTGCTGGATGTCAAATCCATAACAAAGGAGCTTAGTGAAGTGACTGGTTCGCTTGCCAGGCCCAAAGCTCCAGGTGCTGATGTTGGACTACATCAAGCATTAGAAAATCGCAGTCCTATGTACCCGCATGGAATTCTCTGTCTCTGCTGGAGGGGTGGGGGTGTTAATCCCCTGGACAGGCATGATGCCAAGTTTGTGACCTTGGACAAGAAAAAGGGCAACTGCAACAGTCACATTAATTATTGCAGCATCTCCCTGCTGATGGGATAAATATTTGTCAGTCAGACTGCAGATCTTGGCTGGACAAATCTAACCTGCAATCCCAGAGTGGTTTCAGAACAGAGAGATCTACAATTAGCATGATCTTCTTGGTCAGACAGCTGCAATAAAAATACCAGGAATAAAGGAGACCATTACATATTGCCCACATTGATATTACCAAGACCTGTGACTGAGAGCTGAGGCTGCTCATTTACAATGCTGGATAAAAACGGCTGCCGACAGAAGCGATTCAACATGCCCTCCTCTTTCCATGGCAATGATGGAAATTTTGGACCCTTTAAGATCTGCAGTGGGGTCCAACAGAGTTGTGTTCTGGCACAAATATGTTCTTTCAGTTCTGAACAAGTCATATCTGACACAAAACATTAACTTAGCTTCTCTTTCCACAAATGCTATCAGACCTCCTGTGTTTTCAAGCACTGTGTGTTTACTATGTGAAGTCCATGAGACCATAATAAATCAGAATGGGGGTAGGCTCTTCAGTCCCTTGAGGCTGCATCGCTGTTCTTTGGGGTCATGGTTGATCCAACATTTCTCATGTCCACTTTCCTGCCTGTTCTTTGTTGATGTCATATTTGTCGATGTCATATTTGTTCAGGTCAACTAGAGAGGGATGGAAACCTTGTTCAATTGAGATCCAAGACAAGGACGATTCAAGTCAGAGAGCAGCTTTAAGCTAACAATGCTGCCATAGTATTCCAAACAGAGGAGCACATTAAGCAGAAGATGGACAGATTCACTCAGACCTGTACAAGGTTTGGTTTTCACCAGCTTCAAGAACAGAAATATCACAGTTCCAGATGTTGTCATACTGCCATTGATCAACATTGACAATATACCACTGGAGATAGCTGATCGCTTCATATGTCTAAGCTCCACAATCACCAGCAATCTATCACCTGTTGCTGAAATTGACACATACATTACAGAGATTAAGTTGAGTTACAAAATGTGTGGAACAAAGCAGCCTGACTGAGAACCGTAAACCATGTGCCTGCTAAGTCTGCATTTTACACTGATGTGACTTGGATAACATATGTGGGCAGGAGAAAGGGCTGATAGTTTCTAACCTCACTTCCTCAGTCACTTCCTTGCCATCTCTTGGAAAAAAAAGTACAAATGCATAATTCCTGAAGCATGACACTGTCACCATGTGAAATGGATATGACCTTTTGGTATGCATACCTCCACCGCAAGGGCATCTGCAAGTATGGTAAGAAGATGGTAAATATTGACATTGACAACTGAGGGCTGAATTATGGAGTCTGATTGCTTGGAGCAAACCTGGAACAGGTGAAAAGAATCTAAAGGGTCAGCTGGCCGAGACCAAGGGCACAGAGAAAATAGAGACCAGTGAATTGTGTAACTTCTCAGCACACCATCTTCCTCTGTCGTTAATGACAGAGTGAGGCTCCTCATGAATCTTAAATAAAGCTGAGCACCATGGTGCAAGCCCTTATCTTACAAAATGGAATGGGCTGCAACCAAAATACAGAAGAGGAATGATCATTTATTTGGAAGGCTCCTAAGTTGTGGAAATTGGAAGTTCTAATTTTAAACTTCAATCTTTTAAATATTGAGATTTCAGTTTATAAAGTCTAAGAATAAAGCAAAATGGATATAGGCCTATTTGAATTGTTTCATTTTTGGAGTGTGGGAAAACTTTGTTTTTATTTAATACATACGGCCCAAGATAAATAATTGTACGACACCACCAATGTTGAAAAAAGCAGAAGATTAAACAAACAAAGTTAAGTAATTGTGCTTAGATGAGGCCCAATTTGAATTTTAAAAGCCTATAGATTGTAAGAGGAAGGAAAAGCCAAAAGAAGTAAAGAATGCATTGAGATATCAGGAAAGAATGAGTCAAGATTTCAATGAAGCGAAAATGCAAAGAGGCGGACAAATGCGTAGGATGGCTTATTTAGAGAGAGAAAAAAAACAAGGAACAGAATAGTTTGGTTACTTTGAAAACCTACTCAATTTTGTTGTGGTTTCTCTGCAACCATTATGCACAAGTGGGGGGTATATTGTTAATGCTTTTAACATCTTGAGAGACATTAGCTGTTCGCACTGAACACAAACATGATACAAGTACCGTGACTAAAACACGTCACATCAGGACAGGAACCAGCATGTTATCGGTTTCTCTTTTTTATATATAAGGTAGTGCATTACTATGCTACTATCATGTAGATATTACACTTAAGATGATTTTCTATTAAGTATTTTGTACTTGATAAGAATATTTCTTCATAATGGTTTTAAGTTTTACAACTCAGTGTGCTGCAAAGGACAGACCATTCATTCTTATGTTGTGGAAAATTAAGAGTTTTTTTTAGTATAACTGGTCTGATTGATCCCTGTTTGTGCTCCAAATCCACTCCCCACACACACACACCCCCAGAGTGCAGCTTATGCTATATCAGCTCAGACTTAGGGTTCATTAGTTTGCACTCTCGGCAACACTGAGACCGATGTGATGAACATTAAACAAACAACTAGAGGGAAACTTTTCAGCTATTTTTAGCAAGCTCACTAATGAGAGATCAATTTCATGTTTGCATTTATCGGATCTTATTTAAGATGACAGAGAAACAAATTGCAGAAACAGTTTGCACAAATGATTGGGTGAAATATAAAGCTTTCCATTCATTGATCATTAATAATACTGGATACACACATTATTGTATATTACTGTACTGGAACAGGTTAAAAGAGGTTTTTTTGCGATGTCATTGTCATAATGATTTACTGAGCATTTTAAAATGAAAATGAGAAATTTGGAAACTATGAAAACTTGAAGATCTGTGATGAAATGTGATTTTAATTCTCATCAAATCGAGTACTTCATGATCAGTTTTAGAGCTGGTATAGGGGAGGTAGAGAATAATAATATTTATGCATATTCTAGCATTCTATTTTATATATTTTCTTGAAGTTCCCAGAAATATGATTGAAATATCCAGTTATTATTCGGCAACTTACTTTCCAAAACATTCAATATTTTGAAGTCCAATTTACATAGTAATAACTCCTTTTACATGTAATAAATTCCGATTTAAGTTTCTGACATTCAATTCAAATTTTAAATATTACATAAGATACACACACACTTGTAAACTCACACGCATGCATAGCTCACCTGTAATTTTCTTAGTATGGATGTACAGCATTTAAATTTGAGAAACAACTTGAGTTTGTAGGATAACATGGGCTTAATTTAAATTCCAGGTACCCAATTTTAAAAATATCACAACTACATTCTTTAATTCATTGCGAAAAAGCCCCACCTTCAACTACAGTTTAAAAGTTATGTATCAATAAATTGATAGATGTGGTTACTGTTTTATAATTAAAATGAAGATAGTCATCTCTTAATCATATAAAAAGCCATGTACTGCAATAATAGCAGGCACACCAGAGTTTGAGCTGACTCAAGTTTGAAAGTTGATACCCATATGAAGGTTAATAATGACACATTTTCTAATGTTTCAAGCTGCATACTTCATTTTCTGATTGCAAATATAAGTGAATCTGTGCACATACAACACTTTACACCTTTGACCAATAGAAGATATCCATGCTGACAGAAATGGCTTGTGGAAGTGTAAAATGATTCTGTTGGTAACATAGGGAATCTGACTGGTTACTTCAGCAAAATAAACACAAACCCATTCAAAAGTTTCCTCCAACTTATTTTTTCCCCACTTTCAAATTAATTCGATAAACTGGAACAAACTTAATTGATATCATATATTTACACCTTGCACGCCATTGAATTTTTATTTAAGTGATATTTTTGTAACTTCTCAATGAAAATGCAAAATTAAAAGAAAATTAAGTAATTCATTCACTTCCTTTTCCGTGAAGTGCAAATGTGATTTCTCCCTTTAGGAATATAGTTAAATCATTTGATAAGCTCAACATTCAATTGCTATAACCCCTTTATAGCAATCAGAAAGCACAGCAATTCATTGAACTTTGTCAGAACTGGTGCAATACTTTCTCAAACCGCTCACAAATGATGATAATAACACTGCCAATTACTGTATTGATCCACTTACACTATTCTTTTCTAACCAACAGCTTTATGACTTTGGGACTTAACACAAGAAAATAACCAATTTACTGTTGCCAACTCAGATGAATTAATTTGAACAGACCTGCAACGATCAGGTCACAAAACGGACATAACTTGCACAGCACAGGGAGAATAACCAGAACGTTTGGGAAGCAAAGTACCCCATACGCCTGGGCTTAAAATTCCCAGAAGAGGTCCGCACTAAAATCTGGCTAGAGAAACAAAATCACTTCTAAAATCTGGACGTTTTGCTGAAATCACTTAGACTATTTCTTAAGCATTCAGGTATTTCAGTTCAATACTGAAAATATTATTTATGATGTCAACAGAAGAACTTTTCTTTATCACCCCCAGCTAGAACGCACTGCAGTTTTATATATTTAAGTGCCCATATTTTTTGCATCTACTGGATTGGTATTTGTAAATATTTCTCTATTCCCTTTTTTTAAACTTCACAACCTTTTTACAGGGGAATATTGCACTGAGATAAAATAAAATATATTTTGGTTACTGACTGCAAGTTTAAATAGTGACCTGATTTAAAAAAAAATCACTGCAGTCAATAATTGGTTGCCCTATAAAAAAATTAAATAAGCACAACTTCCATTTGAAGGAAGTCGTGCAAAGAAAAGCTAGCACATGACCAACAAGCCTTCTGCTCCTTTTTTTTGAAGGGGGAATAAATATCTACTTAAATTAAACTTAATTTTTGTGGCACAATTTGGAACTTGCTGTTGAATTATTTTAAAATCAGTCATCTCCTCAGAGAATGTAGTCAGTAAATCAAATTTAAAGTCTACTATTTAAAAGGCGTATTGAAAATTATCAATGCCAGTTGGCCAAATAATAAATACAAGCACTTATTTTCCGTTCTGTTTGTAAACAAAATCAAAGAAAAATAATTTCATGCTAGTATGTAAACTGTTTCTGTAATATTTTTGTAATGCCACATTCAAAAACAATTGTCAACCAGCATCCTCCATTTATTTTCCCATTTGCAGTTCTTATAACAGTCATGAGCAAACATTTTTGTCATCCTCACACTTCAACAGTCAGAGGTTTTTTTTAATTTTGCAGCTTCAAAACAAGCTCCATCACCCTATAGTCGCTTTGCAAATTAAAGGATTTGAAGAAAAACTTTACTGTGCAATTTCAGTAAAGATGCAATTTTACTGCACTCCCAGCAAAATGAAAATTAATCTGAGTTTTTTTTAGAAAAGGTAGCTGTTGAAAAATAAGCTAGAAGAAACGAGAGAGGATTATGATACAGACAAAGCTAGCGATGATGAAAAATTAAATCCAAAACACAAAATTACTTTTAAATGGATGAATATGCATAACAATAGTGATCGCATTCCTTGCTCTCTAATTTAAATAACGGCAAAGCCTCGTAATTAGGTTGCTGTGTAGCCTTTTGTTTTTCCTTTGTTTATTCATTATTCTGATTTCTTTTCCACCTTCTCTGCCTAGAGCTATCTGTTGCCAAAATCAGTCGGGAGACTCCACAGAACCATAAGAGTTGCTTTGCTTGTCACTGGTGCGCGATGTTTCATCCAACCCCACAAATAAAACATTAAATAAAAAACAAAAAAAAATCCTCTGCAGCAGTATTTCCTGAAAAACATCTTGAAAGAATTTAAGATAAGAATGAAAGGAATATTTTTTTTTTAAAAAAGCGCAATTCCCGTGAATAAAAACTTTATGCTTTCAGCGGTCAACACACGGCATAAACAATCTCCGCAAGATGTTTGGCACGATATCAAACTCGGCGCAACGTTGCTGCGGAGCCAGAACAATGCCCGCTGTATTATGCACAAAAATCTGATTGTCAAGTTCATGTACAAAGGGGTGATCTGTGTTTACTGAAAGCCTACAGTATCTACACCCCGTTAAAATACTCACGTTAACTTTTACAGAAAATAAAGTTTGCTTTACCACAAGCTGAGAACCAAGGATCATGTCTACTGGAGTGGGCGCAGTCTTGTAAGGTTGCCGTAATACGTTACTTTTTTTTCTAATTCAACAATGAAAATTCCAAG